>NW_026606059.1:21539166-22972500 GCF_029834395.1 Sorex fumeus
ACTCTCGGTAGCTTGTCAGGCTCTCCAAGAGGGACGGAAGAATCGAACCCGGGTCAGCTGCGTGCAAGGCAAATTCCCTACACACTGTGCTATTGCAAATCCTATATAAATATTTAGTCTGGCCCATAGCCTAATAGTTTCTTTTAGTAGATGAGAAGCTAGTCTATTACGTTAAGGAATATAACATCATTGCTGGAGCGATAGCACAGCGGTAGGGCGTTCGCCTTACAGGCAGCCAACATGGCCGACCCGAGTTCAATTCCTCCACCCCTCTCGGAGAGCCCGGCAAGCTACCGGGAGTATTTGATATGCCAGACACAGTAACAACAAAGTCTCCAATGGAGACGTTACTGGGCCCGCTCGAGCAAATCGACGATCAACGGGAGGGCCTTTACCTTTACCTTATATAAAAATAATATAATAATACACCATATTATGTTATATTATATGGTATATTAATAATCATTCTATTTCATTCATATCTAGTTGTATTACTTGCATTGATTTCATCTTTTTCTTTGGTAATTCTTTTTGAGTGGTTTTATATTAGAAAATGAAAATTGCCATGGAAAACCTAAAACATCCATAGCTAAAAACCTTATAATGAAATCTTTTCTTTTAAGAAGTACATGGGATAAGTCACCCTAGTGTGGCAGTAAATATCTACACTTTCCCTATTTTCCACGTCACAGAGACTAATGGAAAGTAATTGTTGCCCAATACATGAATATATTTATAATTTCAAAACAAATAAGCTTTATTTAGAAAAATTCTTTTCCCCCCATTTATGGGTCACACCCGGAGATGTTCAAGGGTTACTGCTGGCTCATGCACTCAGGAATTACTCTTGGTAGTGCTCGGGGGACCATATGGGATAATGGATATTGAACCCGGGTTGGCTGCGTGCAAGGCAAACACCCTACCCAATGTGCTATCACTCAAGCCCCTAGAAAAATTCTTGATGAACTATTTTTCTTAGGAATTAGATAATTAGATACTTAAAAAACAACCAACAACAGTATAGTTAGACAGAATATATAAATAAAATATATAATAAACCTAGAGAACTTTTAGATTTGTAGATAGCTTAGAAAAAGCAACATCAACTGATCTGCTATATGAATATCAACCATTCTTCTGAGCTCCTTACATATCCGAAGTTCTCACTAAAACCATGAGTTAAATACTACTGTGAACCCCAGTTACTGGTAAAAAATTAGAGAACTGAGTGATTAACAATTTAACTTTTATCCATAATCACAGTCCATGTTATTTATGACCATCATTTAACACTGATGATGATGATGATGATGATGGCTTTGGAGTCACCACTGTGGGCTTACCACTGGCTCTCTGCTCAGCGGTTATTCCTATTGGTGTTTGGGGACCTAGTGCCCCCAAATGAATGAGAATCAGCTGTGTGCAAGGCAAGTGCCTTAACCAATATACTGTCTCTCTTATCACTGACTTCTTAAGTTTTAAATCAATTTTGCAGACATTTCTTTGCCTGAAAATATTTAAAAATACTACATTGGAAGCAAAGTTTTTCAGGATTCTTAGACATATGATAAGGGAGAAGATTTTCATGGATAGAAATCTCCATTTCTTCTAGATATGTGTTCTAAAATTCAATTTTTCAAAATTTCAAGCAAATACTTCCGGGGAATTATTAATAATGAATAACACAAATCTAGTAGGACAAGAATGATTAGGGATGAAGTTTAATAGATGATACTGGTGAGCAAAGTTTTGACATAACAGAAGGTAATTAGAGGACTTGTATATCAATCCAGTTGAAAATATTTTAATCAACCACACTTCATTTAATTTTTATTTTGTCTGCCTCTTTCCCTTTCTTTAACTTTATATTTTAATTGTATATTTTTTATTGAGGGCTGGAGCGGCAACACAGCAGTAGGGCATTTGCCTTGCCCGTGGCCATCCCAGCCGACCTGAATTCGATTCTTCTGCCCCTCTCGGAGAGCCCGGCAAGCTACCAAGAGTATCTCACCTGCACGGCAAAGCCTGGCAAGCTACCCATGACATATTAGATATGCCAAACACAGTAACAACAAAGTCTCACAATGGAGATGTTGCTGGGCCCGCTCGAGCAAACTGATGAACAACGAGAGGACAGTGACAGATTGAGGCATTGTAGTTTATAATCCTATGGAAGTCGTTTTAGAGTTTCAGAGCTACTACAACAATCCCTCCACCAGCGTTTCCAAAATCCTCTACCATTATTCCATTGCCCCTTTATTCCCCCCATATCCTCCAACTTCTTCTGTTATCAGTTCTAGTAACTGTACTTTGCAATATTTCTTAAGGCAGATGTCATCAAGACTGCAGACCTGGAGCTGTGTGGCATCCTCTGACGTTGCATTACTGGCCCAGTTGACCAAGAAACTGCTGTAAGGAGCAGTTGAGGCCTTTGAGCAATGTTTGGGAGGCTGCTTCAACCAACTATGTTTCCAGAATGCAATAGATACAGATGAGGAAACAAACAGAAGAGTGTTGAGGGAAAATCAAGGTACAAGGAAAAACATGTAGCACTGTAGCACTGTTTTTCCTTTGTTCATCAATTTGCTCGAGCAGGCACCAGTAACGTCTCCATTGGGAGACTTGTTACTGTTTTTGGCATATTGAATATGCGATGGGAAGCTTGCCAGGCTCTGCCGTGTGAGTGGGATACTCTCAGTAGCTTGCCGGGCTCTCAGAGAGGGATGCATGAATCGAACCCAGGTCTACTGCATGCAAGGCAAATGCCCTACCTGCAATGCTATTAGGCAGAAAATTTTAAGTACTTTAATCTTGTCCAGAAAACTATAATAAACTATGTTTTATACTTGAGTCTTACACTGCATCTTAAAGCAACTTATGTAATATAAAGTCATAATTCAGTCAATTAAAAGTTATAATGAAATTTTCCAGAAAATAGAACAAAAGAATGGTAGAAATTTGAGAAAAAATATTAAATTGGAACTGCATACACAGAGGTATAATGTTTAAATGTAAATTCAAGAAAAAGAAAAGCAGAAAACAAAGACCAGAGAAATTATCAAAGGACCAATGAAAGACCTTATCAAGAAAATAAAGTATATAATCATAGGTATACAGAATCCTGTGTAAGCTAGTACACTAGGTACAATGAGCTAAAATTTCATATTTTGCACATCACTCTGAAATATCAGAAACTTACATACAAATAGAAGACATTAAAAGATCCTGGGCTATTGGGACTTGTGGGTAAAGGTCAAAATAAAGCAAGCCTGGAATATTACTTTAACTACATTGATAAAATTGGCGAGGAGAGGAGAGGAGAGATTAGTGGATAAGATACGGGTGAGAAAACGTTCTTAATATATAAAGAAAAATTTCTTTAGAAACCAGTGGATGTGGATAATGTTGAAAAACAAAAGAAGATTAGCAATTTTTGGGATTTTGTTTTTGAGCCTTGAGTATGGCGCTGTTTGCCTTGCACATGGCCGACCTAGGTTCAATTCCTCCATCCCTCTCGGAGAGCCCAGCAAGCTACTGAGAGTATCCCAGCGGCATGGCAGAGCCTAGCAAGCTCCCCATGGCATATTCGATATGCCAAAAATAGCAGCAACTAGTCTCATAATGGAGACGTTATTGGTGCCTGCTCGAGCAAATCGATGAACAAAGGGAGGACAGCACTACTGTGCTATAGTGTTTTTGAGCCACACCTAGCAGTGTTCATGGATTTCTCCTGGCTCTGCATTAGGGATCACTCCTGGCAGTGTTCCGGGGACATATGGGATGCTAGGGATGGAACTCAGTCTGCAGTGTGTAAAACAAGAGTCTTACCTGCTGTATTATTTCTCCAACCCCAAGAATTAGCAACTTGAATGTTACTTCAATGTAGGATGACATTGCTTTGTCCTTTCTCCAAAAGGAGCTTAGGTTATCTGATTACACCCATCACAGTGCTCCTGAGGCATTTCCATTCCATTGTGTTTACCTGTAAATTCTTCCCTATGCTCTCCTCCCCAACCAGTTAATCAGTTTTCCCCCTAATCAGACTCTGTTAATTTGTAAGGCTAGATTCCTCAGAAATCTATGATTTTATATGCATGAGTGAAATATTGCCTTTCTCTCTCCTTATGCTTTATGAACAGTTTACTTTAAAGCAATGCCCTTTTTGTATGGATACAGAAAGACCGTTAACGTTATGCTTTGTAATTTAGGATTTAATTGGCTTTGAATATTATTCACTCCCAGGCATCTTCTTTCTCGACTTAAGCCTCAGTTGCTCTTAGTTCCTAACACCCCAAAAGCAGAGTCACGACGAGGGAGTGAATGGACCCAGGGCAAGCGGTGAGCTACCCTGGCATCGAAATGGGCCAGGTCAAAGTGCCACAATTCTTAACTATAAGTTAAGAGGTTGATCATAGACAAATGCTGTAATGATCCAAAAGTAACGAAGAGACTAGGATCCTGCTAGGGGTGGGAAAGACTATCTGGCCTGAGCACTGTAGTCTGAGATCGAGATGGCCCTAGGAGGGCAATTCTATAAGTTTAAGATATTTCTTACTGTATCCATACAAAATGATTTATATTATATATGCTTATATGCTTGTCGGACAAGGAGAGGAGAAACACACCCATGGGATTCCGCTCTAGGGTGGGTTGTCCTGCTGAGAGGGGATCTGTCCTAGGAGCGGCTTTCCCTGAGGAAAAGAATTCTACCCCTATTGATTGATTGTGACCGCACCTATGTGTAATTGTTACCCCAATCCCTCATCCGGAGAGATATAAAGAGACTGTAGAATGGGCAAGGGGAGGAGAGGCAGAGCAGAGAGACTGGAGTGGCTGGAGAGAGGATTGGAATAAACTGCGACTAAAACCAACCAGCCTGGCCCTCATTCCTTCCCTTGCCTGCTCATCCGCATCGACCTCCCTGGTGTGGGGGAAGTGGCATGAGACTACCTAACGTGGGTGGCGGGAGAGATAAAGCCACTGACACTGTGCTGTGCCCCTTTTTTGAGTTTACACACTTCAAATTGTAAAAATTTTTGTTTGCAAATGTTATGTTCAGTGTGATGAGGGATTGGGAATGCATAAGGAAAAGTGTTGTTCCTCTTCTTTCATTGAATTAGAAGATTTTTATTCAATATCTTTAAACTGTATTGTGCTGATTAGATAAATGAGAAATTAAAAGCTATTCATTATCCTGGGAATAAAACAGCCTGCATTCTATTTTCATTTCATCTTTATCTTCATGTTACTTGGAAATGGTCTGTGGAGTTAAAATATGCTCATCATTTCAGGGACCAAATACCAAGAACTAAAGAAATATGCAAGAACTGGGGCTGCTATAGCAAATATCACAAATTTAGTGGTTTTAAACAATAGCTCTATTTTTGCAAAATTCAGAGTACTAAGAGTCCAAAACCAAGTCGCTGACACCATGTTCTTGCTAATGCCCCAAGGGAAGGATTATTTGCGTTTCCATCTTTTGGTGGTGACCATCATTTCTTGGAGTTCTCTTGCTTGTGAATGCATCAATCCTGTCAACACATCCAGTTCTTCCTTGTGTCCCTGTGTCTATGTATTCTTTTCTTCTACCAGTCATTTGGTATAAAAGAATCATTATATTCTTCTCAAATAAATATTACATCTGCTATGGTTCTTATTTCCAAATATGATCTCATCATAAGCTACCTGGAAGCAGGATTGCAGCACACTTTGGGGGACTGGAATTTAACCTCTAATAATGCATCATGGTATTTGTATGTGTCAAGGATCTTTAGAAGTCTGATCCCACCAAGAACTAGGCATTTTACGATTAGAATTTTTTAAAAAAATCCTTACCATTTGAGTTCATTGGAATAACATTACTTAATTTTAAAATGGTTGACTGAAGTTTTGCAAATGGTTTGGTGGTGGTGATGGTGGGTCATGTGTGCGTATGTGTGTATGTGTATGTATCTGTGTGTTGTGTGTTTGTCTGTCTGTGTGTTATTGGTCTCAACATAAAGTTGAACAGAATTGGTGTAGCACATTCTTATTGGCAGGCTGGTTCCTAAATAAAAGTCTAATTTCAGCAAGCACCTCCCATCCTGAGTGAGTCCTCCAAGCATCATTCACTGTAGATTATAGACCAAACATGATGGCCACTTACTACTGTATTGTAGACCATAACACCCCAAAGGAGAGAGAGAGTAGAAGGGAATGTGCCTGCCACAGAGGCAGTGGGGGGATGGGGTGGGGGTGGTGGGAAGGTTACTGGGAGAATGGGCACTGGTGGAGGGATGGGTACTCGATCATTGTATGACTGAAATGTAATCACAAAAGTTTGTAAGTCTGTAATTGTATCTCACTGTGATTCATTAAAAAAAAAGTTTAGTGTATGCACTCTGCTAAGCCCTATAAGGAGAGGACTGCATGGACTTGATCTGAATTCTGATTTTTTGAGGGACCTGACTTGCTGAATTTTTCTCAAGTATAGATCCCTAAACACACACACACACACCACATATATATGTATATATGTGTGTTCTATATCTTGAACTATACCTTGAACACAGGGACCAAGGTGAATCATGGGCACTGAACTCCTCCCTCTCCCTGCCCTCCCCAGAGCACTGGCAGGTGTGGCTCTGGGGTCTACAAGCACCACTGCACCTGGCCTGATTAATCAAGCATGCTGGAAATGACCACCAGGCACTCAGAGTACTGGTGGGAGGCTTGCCCCTCAATCCCAATCCCCCAAATCTAAAATACCAGAGTTCTGAAATTTCTTTATTTTGGCACTTATAATTAAATTTCAAATTATGTTTTAATTAAAATCTGGGGAATGTAATAACGTTGTTGAATGCAATATATATTGCTATTTAATTTAGAATTGATACATGCTTTTAGGAAGGGTGACACCCAGTAGTGCTCAGGGCTTATTCCTGGCTCTTGTCTCAGGGATCATTCCAGATGGGGTTCAGGCCATATGAGATGCTGTGATTGAATTCAGGTTGGCAGCCTGCAAGACAAGTGCCCTACCTGCTTTACTATCTCTCCGGCCCCAAGAATTGATATCTTATTTTAGTTAGTGATATATCTAATCAATTAATTGTTGAACTCCCACTCAGAATACTATATGCATCTTCATAATCAATATATAGAGTAGACCCAATGCAACTTCCCCAATCAGCATCACCAAATCTCACCGCAACAGAGACAGTACCAGACTTCCCTCCACTGGGTCTTACAGGAAGTCCTCACAGGGCAATCAGAAATCAGTAGTCAAAGGCAACAGTCTGATACTGTGAACTGAAGAACCCTATTGTTTCTTTGATCATGCAGAACTCAGCTCTGCTCTGGGACCCTATGAAGCACCAGGAATAATGAAAGAATGGAGAAATTCAGTCTTTTTAATGGGTGGGGCAAAGTAAGAAAATCCTCAAGTGCATTAAAACTATTATGTTGTCAAGGGATGACTTCAGAACAACTATCTGTTCAGTGTTCACTGAATTGAGAAAGTCATGGGAAGAGAGACTCAATAAACTTAAAGGAGATTTGGTAAAAAGAAAAACAAATAACTTATTCAAACAGAAATAAAGGAGCTAAAGAATAAGAATAGTAATTCTCAGTAGCAGAATGGAAGACTCCAAAAATGAAATCCGTGACCTCTAAGTCAGGACACAGCATCGTTAATAAAGAAGAGATCATAGAAAAGAGATTTTTAAAAATAAAAATTAAGAGTGGTAGGGCATTTGCCTTACAAGCGGCCAACATGGCGGACCCGAGTTCGATTTCTCTGCCCCTCTTGGAGAGCCCGGCAAGCTACTGAGAGTATCTCGCCCGCACGGCAGAGCCTGGCAAGCTACCTGTGATGTGTTCGATATGCCAAACCCAGTAACAACAAAAGTCTCCAATGGAGACGTCACTGGGCCCACTCGAGCAAATCAGTGAACAATGGGAGGAACATGACATGAAGATATTTAATGCAAAATATCAAAAGGAACAATCACCAAGTTGCAGAAATTCTAAAAGAAAGAAATATAATTTATTTTCAATTATAATTTAACAGACACAATTTAAATACTTATTGCCCAAGATTTTAAGAACACATATTAAGTGTTATTCAATAGAAATACATTAAATAGTTGGCCAAGTACCTATGGGAATGACCGTGGGTTTCCTGAGTACTTCTTGGGAGACCGCTCCAAAAATATACATTGGTTATTGTTCTCTATTTAGGTAGTCCTTCTAATTTACAATTCATTTCTCCTTTTGTATTTGGAGAGAAAAGAATAAATACTTTCAGCTGTGATAGCAGAAACTACGTAAGGAAAAATCCATAAATTATATGGATTAAATTAAATTAAAGGCATGCAGGTCCTGGGGCTGAGATATCCAAGCCTGCTCGGATCGGGGCTGAACATCCTCCACCCAGATCCTCCATCCTCCAGTAGGCAGAGGTCACACCCACCAACTGACCCCCAGCGCCGTGTAATCCCATCAACGGCCAAGACCCAGAGACTATAAAACCCAGCTCCCGGAAGCTCACAACCGCGAATTCTCTCATTCTTACTTTGTACAACCTGGCAGGCTCCCGAATGTAACCTGCCCACATGGCAGAGTCTGGCAAGCTCCCCGTGGCATACCCAATATGCCAAATACCAGTAACAATGATGGGTCTCATTCTCCTAACCATGAAAGAGCCTTGTTACGGCACATTTTAAAAAATCTCAGGGCTAGGACGAGGGAGATGTTACTGGGGCCTGCTCGAGGCAATTGACGAACAACAGGATGATCGTGCCCGTGATCGTGATATTTTATTAGAAATGTTTCCTATCTAAAAAGTAAGTTTTGAATAGTAGAGATAAGTACCAAGAGGTTTGCTCCACTGGGTTTTATAGTCTCTGGGTCCACTTCTGGCCTCACATGCTGGGGGAAAGGGCAGTTCAGACAGAGAAGGAACACCAAGTAAGTGTGGTTGGAGGTCCCGCACAGGATTGGAGATGCATGCTGAAAGTAGACTATACATTGAACACGATAGCCACTCAATACCTCTATTGCAAACCACAACACCCAAGTGCAGAGAGAGAACAAAAGGGAATGCCCTGCCACAGAGGCGGGGTGGGTGGGTGGGAGAGATGTTGAGATCGTTGGTGGTGGAAGGTGGGCACTGGTGGAGGGATGGGTACTTGGGCAGTGTATGACTGAACCACAAGCACGGAAATAGGTAAATCTGTAACTGTAACTCATGGTGATTCACTATTAAAAAAATAATTGAGAAGCAGCAAAAACAATAAATAAATAAAAGAAGACCATGCTTAAGTTAAAGGTAAGGTAAGGTAAAGGCCCTCCCGTTGATCATCGATTTGCTCGAGCGGGCCCAGTAACGTCTCCATTGGAGACTTTGTTGTTACTGTGTCTGGCATATCGAATACTCTCGGTAGCTTGCCGGGCTCTCCGAGAGGGGCGGAGGAATCGAACTCGGGTCGGCCATGTTGGCTGCGTGCAAGGCAGACGCCCTACCCGCTGATGCTTAAGTTAGTTTCAATAAATAAATTAACAAAAAAGTAAGTTTTGGACACAAAATCTGGGAAGGTTATCACCTAGGTTTTCTCTTTGAGAAGTGTGCTCTAAATCAGAGGCCCCCAAACTTACTTGGTCTTTACACAGGGTTGTGGTTTAGGGTTAGAGCACTTCCCTTGCATGTGTGACTTCCTGGGTCAATCCCTGCCATCACCAAACAAAAACAAAACGAACAAAAGGTGAAAACTTACTTGGCCTTCTCACCTCTTCTTATAAGCAAAATTACTCAGAGCATTCCTGGCAGAAAGCACACCCCTGATCAATCCTAGGCTGCTACTTCTTTTCTGGATTCTTCCAATGGCAACCACCTCCACCCCATCTGCTCCTGGGGCAGATTCACTCACTTTGGGAAATAGTACTCTAGAATGGCACATGGCACAGTATTGGTATCCATGAGGATGCCAGTGTTATTTGTCTGATTTGGAGTCTGTATTCTCTTTCTAAAGGAAATACAATTAACAATACATAATAAATAACACTAGATATTGTGCTACCTTAACATATAAACTAAGATTGGTTTCTTAAGGTTTTTCACAAAGGTGGCTGTATTCCACCAGTATTTTATAATTTTATAAAATGTTCAAACATTGGCTGGATTCCAGAATATTCCACAGTTTCTTTGTTCCATTGGGACTCTTGCTAGAACGCAACTATTTCTTTATATTCCAAAGAAGAAAGCAAATTGAATAAATGAATAAATAAAATGTTTTAAAACTCTTTCTCCCTTTTTCATGCTAAGTCTCTCATATGAGAAATTACTTCTTAAAAGTGGTATTTACATCTCTCTCTGTTCACACAAAGTACAGAATATATAAGAACATAGTAAGACTATATACGTATACTTATGGGGCTAGAGCGATAGCACAGTGGGTAGGGAGTTTGCCTTGCATGCGACCAACCCGGCTTCGATTCCCAGCATCCCATATGGCTCCCTGAGTACCGCCAGGAGTAATTTCTGAGAGCATGAGCCTGGAGTAACCCTTGTGCATCGCCAGATGTGTTGCAAAAAAAAAAGAATATATATGTATACATATATATTCTTTTTTTTTTGCAACACAAAAAATATACATATATATGGTACAATGTTATTATATAATGGCACACTGTTCCTTCTAGATCTCATCATACCTTTTTCATTTGAGGAATTTTTTTCATACACCACTCAGAATACCCCTAACTATTCATTTTCCTGTGCGTTGACCATCATAAGAAAAACAATTCTACTTTTGAGAAGGGTAGCTTGGTCATTGAGTTATAGAAAGCTCTTATTCCTACAAGTTTTAATAGTATATGGATTCTGTGGTTGTGAACTTTGAAAATATAAGATACCAATATAGTGTTTTTCTATATTCAAATTATATTATCCTAGTCATAAAAACAAACAGTAAATTCTGATGTTGAATTTACAGAATCTATTTACATACATTAAGTTATTATATATAATATTGGCCAGCAAAACACTGGAAAGTTGTTTTTATTTAAACTCCCACTAATTTACTTCTTCATGATTTAACTCCTTCATTGCCCTCTGGTGGTGAGCTTGATGAACTACGTATTTGGAAATTCTGAATTTTCTAGGAGCTAAGTAAATATCAGAGCCTCAGGTAGTTGATGTAAAATATTCAGAGATCTTGAAATTATTTGTTAGAATAAAAAAATAATTACACATTTTCTTCATTTGCATCACATACTCTCTGTGAAAATTTAAATTAGAGGTAGGATATTCTAAAATACTGTTTTAAAAATGAGATTCAACATTGGTGAAGGGATGGGTACTTGATCATTGTATAACTGAAAACCAAGCACAAAAATTTGTAAGTTTACAACTGTACCTCATGATGTTTCACTAATAAAAATTAAAAAAAAATAAGATTCAAGGGCTGGAGCCATAGTACAGGCATGAAGACTTATATCTTGCATGCAGCTAACTTCAACTCCCATTAAATCCCTGGGAACACACATTCCCCCTAGTACTGCTGGCATCGTCCTAGAGGTCTCCAAGTATTCTCGGATGGCCTGGGTAATCATTGGGGGTCATAGCAGCACAGCAGCCTTGAGGCTCCTCAAATCACTGGAGGTGAATGATCAGATGTTTTTTTGGGGAGCCCCTATGACTCCTGAGCACTCTAGGGAGACCCCCTGGAATAAAATAAAATAAAATTTAAATGAGATTCCATTACTTATTTCTATCTATAATTTCATTTTACCTTAAAAGTAGATATCTCTATTGACTTTAAGATTGTATACATAAGTTTCAGGTGGTTCCTTCCTGCCTATAAATTACACATTGAATACACAGAACGAGTAAGAGCTCTCTGTGTGCTATTGTAATGTCAATAAAGCTTGAGTTTGACTTAACAGATGGGATGGCAGTGTATCTGCTGATAGAAAGTTTTTTTCCTTGAGGGTTTCAAGTATGTTGAGTAGGAAGAGGTCGTATACGTCATGCATATCCTTGGTCTCACCAACTTTTCTCTGTAGACAGTCACCAGTGTTTGAAATAACTATTTTTGTCAGAAAGAAAACAAGACACCACTACAATACCGTGTAAAGAAAAATGCCTTGTGGGTGGTTGATGAAAAGTACATCTATTTGGGAGGGTTGACAGGGGAACAGAGGCCATAATTAAGGTCTACCAAATTCGAAGATTGTGTTGTTTTTTTTTTTCAGTACACCTTTTTTAGTTATAAAACAAAAGTAAAGTCACAATTGATCACAGGGAAGTCCAAAATTCTTCTTCCATCTCCTTTGTTCTCAACAGGTACGCTGGTGGCCTCCAAGATCCGTCAGAGCAGCGACAGCAAACAGAAGCTCCTCTCCAGGCAAAGGTGCCCAACTGAGAGCCTAGGTGAGAAGGAACACCTGCGGTTTTAGAAGCATGCCAGAAGTCGAACTGTAACCCAGGTTCTGTGCCAATGAGGGGCCCCTCCTCCCACAGGTGCATGGTTGGAGGGGGGCGCTAATGTGGCCACCAATTAATTTCCCCTGTCATAGTGCATTGGATCCACATCTCAGCCTCCTTTGCAAACTCTTAAGTTAATAGTCCACCAGCCTATTCCAATCCATCTCTTATGTTCTTCTGATCCTTTCACTGAAAATCATTTTAGAAAAAAAGTAATGACTTACGTTTTCCTTAAAAACAAAGTGACCTCACTTCTGTGAGGTCAACATGCCATTGAAAAACACTTCTGTAAAATCTGCTAAATCTCTCACTCTGAAATTTTCTGGACACAGTACTACTGAAAGGCTTTATGAACCATAGTTTATCAAAGCTTAGATAATTTCTTTAATCTATTTTTTGTTTGTTTAAATATTTATTTTTATTTGAAATGCTGTGATTTATAAAGTCATCTATTAGACCGTTGTTTCAGGCATTTAATGTTTCAATACCACCAGTGTGACCTTCCCTCCACCAATGTCCCCATTTTATCCCTAACCTGCCTCCTTAGGCACACAAAAAATTACTTTATATTATCTGTTCCAACAAAACATTAAGAAATGGCAAATAGAATGATCAGAAAATAAATCAGTGAGAATATTTGCTATTTGATTCTAATTTTTTTAAAGTAGAATTCCAGAAGATTCATAAAGAATTATTTTCTTCAATACTGAAAGTGAAATTGGATCATTTTTTCTTTTCTCCTTGCGCGTCTGTGTACAGAGGTTCCTGTCTCACTGCCCTTTGACCCTCGCTTACATTTTCCTGCTTGAATATGACAGATTGGGGGATCCCTGTGGTTCTGCCCTACAATATTGCCTCGGTGAAGGTTAACAGCGTTGGTCACTTTAAATCTTCCACAGTGACTTGCTGACATCTGAGGTTTCCTATCAAGCATAAAGATGTTCCACAGTAATTTTACTATTTACAAATTGGAAACTACTGGTACTAGGCTTAGAAAAGCATTTCACATAAAAACATGCTAGACACTACAACTTGGAAACAATCGCATTAACTAAACTTTCATTTAAGTATCTCTAATACAAATGAATGGAAGTGTCTCACCTCAATTTACAAAGCTATTCATAATACTCTTGCTTCAGATATTCAATGTTCCAACACCAAAACCACCAATAATGTGATCTTGCTCCCACAAATATCCCCAGTCTCTCAGAAAGTCCCCAAATCTTACCCCTCAGCAGGCACAAACACATTTACTTCATGGGGCTTATTACAAGAAAATGGTATAGGAAATTATTTTAAAAAGAATAAAAAGTAAATTTGTGATAATTTTGGCTATATCTTACAGCAGTGTTACTAAAGCATTGTATGGGGATTTACTGAGCTGGTTGGTGCTGGTTGATTCCTCTGTGTTACTGCTTTTGCTCGTTGAGCTTGGTGAGCTTATATGCAACTTACCCAGTATTCTCTGCTCCTAATTAGCTGTAATTACTGTGAAATTTGGAGATGTTCCCGGTGAGATATGCAGTCACATTCTCTAGCAGATGTGGAGCTGATATGTTGGTGGGGGTTGCTGGGCTAGTGGGCAAGGTGTGAATCTGCCCCCCACCAGAAATACGCAGAACTGTCAGCTTGGAGACCCGTCTACCTGGGATGATTTGGCACTTGATGGCTTCTGATTTCTTTCTTTCTTTCTTTCTTTCTTTCTTTCTTTCTTTCTTTCTTTCTTTCTTCCTACTTTTCCTTCCTTTTTTAAAAAATAAAATCATAAACAGTTAAAGCACAGTTAGAATATTTTTCTCATTTTTCCCCATTACAACATGAATCTTCAAGCCCATGTGTTCTCTATTTTCCAGAATTGTGGCAGGAAAAATAGTGCACGTCTGTCCCAGTAAAAAGTGAGTCAGTTTTTGGTAGAAATGCTGAAAATGACAGTTGTGTTTTCTTAAATTACTCTACTAGAAAATTAATTTCAGAGTCAGTTCTAACAATTTTATTAGTTCAATAATATATGCAATGTCTATTATAGAGAATAAAAGATAAGATATTTTAATACAATTTTGTCTTTGTGTTTTGTTGAAGTAACAATATTTTATATGTTGTAAGAGTTTCAAGTATGCATCCGCATAAGCTTTACCTTTGTCCAGATTTACAACATTGCCATCCACAATCCTCTCTTTTTCTTTCTTTTTCTTTTTTTTAAATTTTTTTTTTATTAGTGAAACACCACAAGGTACAGTTATAGATTTACAAATTTTTGTGCTTGGGTTTCAGTTATACAATAATCAAGTACCCATCCCTCCATCAGTGCCCATTCTCCACCACCATGGGTCCCAGTATCCCTCCTCCCCATCCCCACCCCCATCCCACCCTGCCTCTGTGGCAGGTCATTCCCTTTTGTTCTCTCTCTCTCCTTTTGGGTTCTGTAGTTTGCAAGAGAGGCATTGAGTGGCAATCATGTTTGGTCTGTAGTCTACTTTCAGCATGCTTCTCCCATCCTGGGAGGATCCTCCCAACACCCTTTATTTGGTGCTCCCTTATCTATCTGAGCTGCCTTTTCCCCTAGCATGTGTGGCTGGCCTCCAAGCCATGGAGCAAAATTCCTGGTACTAATCTCAGCCATTCTTGGGAGTTAGTCTCCTATTTTGTTACTTTCTGTTCCCCAGATGAATGCAATCTTTCTGTGTCTCCCGCTCTTTCTGACTCATTTCGCTTAGCATGATACTTTCCATGTAGTACCACTTGTATGTAAATTTCATGACTTCATTTTTTTCTAACCGCTACATAGTACTCCACTGTGTAGATGTACCAAAATTTCTTTAACCAGTCATCTGTTCTTGGGCACTCAGGTTTTTTCCAGATTCTGGCTATTGTAAAGAGTGCTGCAATGAACAAACAAGTGCAGATGTCACTTCGACTATACTTTTTTGCCTCTCTGGCATATATTCCCAGGAGACTCCTCTCCTTTTTCTTTATGGTAACCATAATTAGTCTTATAGAACATTTTCTAGAAGCAATATTTAATACAAACATCCAGAAATGATTACATGGATCTGAGATCAGTGAACCAAACGCAACAAATTCTATCAGATTTTAATTGCATATTAGTCTTTCCCCTTCCTTCCACTCCTCCCTCTCTACCTCCTTCCCTTCCTTTCTTCTCTGCCTCTCTCGCTTCCTCCCCCCCTTCCTTCCTCCCCCTCTCTCCCTTTATACCTCTCTCCCTTTCTCCCTCCCTCCTCCCCCCTCCTTTCTCCCTTCCTCCCTCCCTCCTTCCTCCCTCTATCCTTTCTCCCTTCCTTCCTCCTTCCTCCCTCCTTCCTCCCTCTATCCTTTCTCCCTTCCTTCCTCCTTCCTCTCCTTCCTCCCTCCTCCTTTCCCTCCTTCCTCCCTCCTCCCTTCCCCCTCCCTTCCTTCCTTCCTTCCTTCCTTCCTTCCTTCCTTCCTTCCTTCCTTCCTTCCTTCCTTCCTCCCTTTCTTTCTGTGAACACCCAGCAGTCCTCAGTGCTTTTTCCTGGCTCTGTGCTCAGGGATTATTCTTGGTGTGTTTGGGAGACTGTATGGGTGGCAGGTATAAACCCGGGTAAATTCTGTGAAAGTCAAGCACTCTAGCGTTCTCCCTACTGGACGAACTCATTGGTCCTTATACTATTCTCTTCAAGAATTTAGTGTCATATTTTGTTTTAAAATAACTATATGTTGTACATTTGAGGAAAAAAATAAAACAGCCCCAAAAGCAATTAAGAGTTGGAAAAATTCTATAAACTCTTCCTGCTTGAACTGTTGAGAATGTAAAGAAAGCTTCTCTTATCCTATCCTAATATATATCAGGAAGATTTGCTCTTAATCACAAGTCTCTGTTTAGATTTATAAATATATAAGCATATGCCCCGGGAAAGCAAAAGCAAATCCAAAGTAAATTGAGTACAATACTGGTAGAATTAACCTGCAACTTATCTTTTGGAGAAATATACTTTCTCTTTCTCTCTTTTTTAATTTGAACTATTTCTTGTAAGAATACAGGCAAGATGGTTTTGTGAATCTATCAGCTTATGCTCAGAAGCACTTTCTCTGTCATCTTCACGGTCACGATCATCCTGTTGTTCGTCAAGTGCCTCGAGCAGGCACCAGTAATGTCTCCTTCTTCCTAGCCCTGAGAATTTTTTTTTTTATGTAGGAGTACTACTATTTATTCAGCCACTGATTAGCTGATTGAATTGAGCATGAACTCCACCTGACTTTTTTTCCATAATTTTATTTATTTATATATTTTTTCTTATATTTACCTATTAAATAAGTGTGGGAAAAGTTACAAAGCTTTTAGGTTTAAGTCTAGGTCATACAATGATCAAACACCTTTCCCTTCACCAGTATTCATTTTTCAACACCAAGAATCCTAACATACCCCCCTCCCAACCCTCCCAATGCCTGTGAGGCAGATGATTTATACTTAACTCTTCTCTACATTGATTACGTTCATTATTTTGACAAAAGATGCACCATTATTGTTCAGAATTCCCTCCCCACCACGAACAATCAGAATTGCTGAAAAGGCATTGTGAAATACTTTGTTTTCTATAGTTTGTTATGAGAATCATAAATAATGATTTTAGATTTCTGCAAAGAGCCAGATAATTACGAGATTGGTTTCTCTGTGTTTGGTGTTATGGCTGTGCCAGAGAGCTGCTCAAGGGGGGAAACTCGTGACCTCGGTAGGGCATGAAGGAGGAGCCGGTACCACTCCCCTTCCCATGAGACTGCAGTTTCCCCATCACCACTGGCTCATACCTGGCTTTCCAATAAGCTGTGAGGCTGTGAGGCGGTGGCCACCTTGCTGCAGAGCGGGGGAAAGGGGGGAGGCAGAAGGGAGCAACACCCTTTCCCTCCCAGGGAGGCAAGATAGCCCTGAGATTTTAAAAGAGCCATATTCAATGCTCTTTCAGGGCTAGGAGAATAAGACCTATCATTGTTACTGGTATTTGACATATTGAGTACAACACAGGAAGTTTGCCAGACTCTGCCGTGTGGGCAGGTTACATTCGGTAGCCTGCCAGGTTGTCCAAAGTAAAAAACGAGATAATAAGATGTTGCGCGGCTGCTAATGCAGTCATGCACTTCCGGAAGCTGGGTTTTACAATCTCTGGGTCTTGGCCGTTGATGGGACCACCTGGCGCCGACAGCAGCTGGTGGGTATAATGCCTACCTACTGGAAGATGAGGGTTCTGGGTGGAGAAGGCCCAGTCCCGATCTGAGCAGGCTTGGAGATCTCAGTCTTGGGACTCGCACGCCTGAGTTCCTCTGCCGGTTCCTTCATGCATGAGGCGTGTCCGAACGTGTGCGAGTGGTCTCAGCATGGCTGTGGCTGGTTCCGGAGGTCTTCAGCTGCTGGGGCTCTGCTC
This sequence comes from Sorex fumeus, assembly GCF_029834395.1. Taxonomy (NCBI): domain Eukaryota; kingdom Metazoa; phylum Chordata; class Mammalia; order Eulipotyphla; family Soricidae; genus Sorex; species Sorex fumeus. The sequence goes on from NW_026606059.1 coordinate 21,557,026, forward strand.
GGGGCGGGAAGAAAACTCCACCCGCCCCCCTCCAAGAGGCCCTAGTGAGGACAGCCAGGTGTCGGGCAGGAGACGCTGTCATCTTGTTATAGATTAATTGCCTCCTTCAAGGGGCACTGGAACTGAATTTGCAAGGCTAAAATTTTCAAGCCTCTAAGGCTTATTCTGCTGTGGCAAGCTGACCATTGTCTGGAAAGTTTGGGAGTAAGTCATTTGCAGCTGCCAGGGCTTTCTTGATTTGGAGGGATGCTCGCCTCTTTCCCCTATGTTATGCTCACTTCCTCTCTAGTCTGTCTTCTGACCCATCTCTGAAAGGGTCAGTGAACAGCTTCCAGATAATTCGGTCTAATCTGTATGGCGACTTGTGTGTGTATTATGTAGGAAAAGTTGCCTCTGCACACACTTCCTCAAACTTCTTTTCCCAGCATTTGGTCTCCCCTTCTCAGTGGCAAAAGGAGCGATTTCTATCTACACTACCTTGAAGTGAGAAAAGTTGCGTGACTTTTACCTAAAAGCTAGAACCTAGTTTATCTGTCTGTGGCCACTTGTCTGCGCTATGGGAAACTATGGAAACTACGGGAAAGGTATCACAGTCCTCAAGAAAGCGGACCGTAAAAAGGAAACACTATCTGAAATGACTTCATGACTGCGAGTATTCTGGAAGCCGATTAGTGTTTGGAGTAGAAACTTTTGTTTCTTCTTTTTTTCTTTTTTTAAAGAGGCGATCTGGTTTAATGGCACAGCAGGTAGGGCGTCTGCCTTGCACGCAGCCAACATGGCCGACCCGAGTTCGATTCCTCCGCCCCTCTCGGAGAGTCCGGCAAGCTACCGAGAGTATTCGATATGCCAGACACAGTAACAACAAAGTCTCCAATGGGGACGTTACTGGGCCCGCTCGAGCAAATCGACGATCAACGGGAGGGCCTGGTTTAATGAGTTAACAGGACTGGCTGGACCATTACTGGAAACCTGAGAAATGGGATTCTGGAAACTGACAAGGATCTGGGGCACCTAGGGCTCTCTTTGCTGGAGGAATGCCCTCCCCCGAATAGCTAGAACTCTCTAAGATTTCACCAATTGGAAGAGTAAATATGAAGACAATTAATATTGATTATAGGCAGGCAGGCAGATAGGGAAGGCCCCCTCCCCAGGTGATGGCAGTAAATTTCCTGGGAAGTAATAACTCTGAAATGGCAAAGGCTAACCTTGCAGAAAACAGGAACAAAGACCTGGCACCAGTGTGGACACTGAGGAAATTGAACCTCTTCCCATGAAGGAAATTTCTCGAATACCCTCGGACTTCTCCCTCTCCCTTAATCCAATTAACTTTATTTTGGGAGTCATCCCAGAGAACACTTCAGAACATTCCAGACGAGGACATCCCCAGAAGATACTCAATAAAGGCTACCTTGAACAAAGGAACGGTGCATATATGCTACCCGAGCCCATGTGCTGCTTGTGCCCACGTGGTCAAGCACATGTGGTGCCCGAGCACATGTGTCTGCCACATCTCCTGTCTTGAGATGTGTACTTCCATGCATTCCTGTCTAATGCTGGGATGTGTGTAGGAGCTTTCTCTGCCCTTGGAGAAGCCCAGGTACTCTCCTGAGCATGTTACTCTCTCCTCTCACTTTCTCTCTCTCCTTCCCTTCAAAACCTCCAAATAAAAACTTTAATTTCACTGCTTGTCTACTCCTGAAATTCCTTTCTGCAAGGTGAGACAAGAACCCAGTAACCCTGGGTACCAGGTGGCAGAGGTGGATCGGGAGAAAGTAATAATTTCTCCCCGTCCCCCACTTCACATGAGCCACCCATGGGGCCCACTGACATCAATATGACTTGTAAGATTTTACCTCTTGTATGTGTGAATAAGGAAAAGAATAAATATGGCAAAAAAAATCTTAAAAGAGAAATTTCAAATGAGTTACCACATTGTTACCGCATTCCCTTTGATATCTTCATCTGAGGTCAGCTGGATACTTTACTGAATGGACTTTCTCATAAGTGAAAGTCTCTGGCAGCAGGGTCCACGAGTGGCCACAGCTAAAGGTACAATTCTCCAAGGCTTTCAGGAAAAGGGATATGGACCCCAAGCAACTATACAGAACAAGTACACTTTCAGTCACCTTCACTAGATTTATTTTTAATGTTTTCTTGTGTCCTTTGTTGGTGGTATATATCATGTGCTATGATTTTTGAGTTTTGCAAGTCCAGAATTTGGAGGAGTTTTTAGGATGACTTCACAGTCTTTATGTGCTGTCAAAGGGTATAATTAAGTCCTCCAGGCTTTGGTTTTTGTCGTAAGTAGGAAAAATCTTAATGTTCTCTAAGTAAAAGCTATTGCTAAGAAAATGATTTAAACTAAAGCTGCATATTTCATTGCTAATGGTTACAGTTTTTCACTTCAAGAAATCCAAGGTTTAGCTAAAATCTACTAACATACATTAAGCCTCTCCTTTATTGTGTCTTCTAATGGAAGAAAACTTTAAAAAAAATTTTGGATAAACTAAAAATGCTTATCTTTTGGTTAAATTATGATTAAGTTAGAGTACTTCCATTAGTTTCTAGGACTTCTAGATTTATTCAACAAAATATGCATTGTTCACAGTTATTCTTTCTGTCATTTGGTGAAAACAGGTAAAGAAGAGGCAACCTCAACTTCATCCCTTGGCATCTTTTCGGGGTTGTAACTACAAAGACTCACCCCCCAGGATGATAAGAACACGAGTAAACTGATGGGAGGAAACGCGTAGAATCCCACCAAGCTCAATATCACTGAAGAAATAATCAACACCAGTAAATCCTCAGACTGGACCTTTAGTGACACTATTGTGAGCATTTTCAAAGACTTCAAAAAAGTAGTATCACAGGTAGTCAGCAAAATGCAGAAAGAATGAGCTGAAATGAAAAAAGAAACAACCAGTACTGACAGAAATGTAGCAATATCAATAGAAGCTTTGAATAGCAGATAACAGAAACTTAGTGAAAGATCAAGGGGCTCTAAGAGAAGGAAGAAATCACGAGGAAAAGAAGGTGGAAAATAGTCTAAAAAGAAGTGAGCATCACACCAGAGAACCATGGAATAATTCCAAGAGGAACAATATAAGAATCATCCGGGTTCCTAAAGAACAGGAAGGCAATTTTTATAAAGAAACAATAGTTAAAGTAATCATAGATAAGAATTTTCCAGAGTAGAGGCTAATAAGCACCAAGATCCAGGAGGTCCAAAGCCTCAAGTGAAAATAAACCCAACTAGGCAAGTTCCAAGACACACTGTACTCAGAATGACAAAATCCAAGCGTAGAGACAGATTACTAAAGGCAGCGAGATCAAAAAGGAACATACATACAAAGAAAGGCCCATAAAATGTACAGCAGATTTACCAAATGAAACTGTGAGCCAGAAGAGTATAGGAGGAAACAGCACAAAAAATTACTTAAATGAACACTTCCCCAAGAATACTTTATCCTGCTAGATTATTATTCAGATTTGAAGGAATGATACAGAGCTTCATGGACAGACAACACCTTAGGGAATTCGTAGCCATGAAACCAGTTTTGCAAAAGCATTCAAAGAGCTTCTCTAAAGGACAGGACAAACTTCCCAACCTGTGGCATTGAATATGGTACTCACTAACAGTGAGTATGGTTGCCCTTTACTAGGTTAAAAAAGATGTTTACTCCTAGTTTGCTAAGGGACTTAATTAACTTTCAATAATGCATAAATAATGCATATATCTTATATACTATATTAATGTAAAAGTAACCAGTATGAATAATCTTACTTATATTCATTAAAATCACGTAGCAATCAGCACCAAAAATTAACTTTTAATGATTTATTTTCTGATAATTCTATTTGCCAGTCCTTTAAGTTTTACTGGAGCAACTAGTACGCAATACATTTTTTATATGCCCAGGGGGCAGGATGAAGGGTGGAAGAGAACTTTGGGACGTTAGTGGAGGGAGGGGAATACTGGTGTTGGGATTGGTGTTGGAAACTTATAACCTGAAACAGCTCTATTGTGAAGATATTTTTAAGGCAAAATTAATTAAAAACAAACAGAAATAAACCTTATCTTTAAAAAAAATGTTCACAGAGGCCTTTTTGCTAGATGGGAGAGTACACCATTCGCATATCACTTAGCAAAGTTGATTAGATCTTAAGATAGATAAATAAAAATTGTGAAATGAATCTGCAATTTGAACTTCTTTCATCTCTACCTATGTTAAAATATATGAACACTACATGGAGTCTTAAAGATCATAGGTAAGAAATAAATTCCAGAGTCTTACAGACTTGAGGTCCATTATAGCCTCAAGATTTTCTCTTGTGTGTGCTATTTATTCAATTTAAAATACCAGATTAAATAATCTCTTCTTAAATAGTCTTTAAACATAGCTTAGAGAGCACACAGGTTAACACCTAACAAATAAAATGCTTTATTTAAAGCAGAGATAAAGCAGATCCTCAATTGATACTCTGGAATAGCTTAAACACTTTTAAATTATCTTTTTAAAACTAATATGTTCACATTTTTTATATTTCTTTTCTTTTCTCATCCCCTTTACTTGCATCTCCTTTCCTTATTCTCTCATTTCTCTTTTCCCATCTGAAATGTTTATGGTCTCAAAAGTAATTACTTCTTGAAGAAAGTTTTCATGGATGCTAAATGCTACCTAATAGAAGTCATAAGCATAGAGTCTGCTAGCATTTAGTGTGGTATAATACAAATGCAAGGTTGAATCAAGTGGGAGAGAAGGTTAATCATTTTTTAAAAACTGGCAGTGTTGCTGGAGGTGGATTAATATGCTTTTTAAGTCCCTTACGTGCCGTAACGCTCCTTGATCACAATCAATATGTTCCTGGTTTAGATTTTGAATTAAAGGTGTCTCCTGTGGTAAGTTGGGCTAGTTCCCTTAATCTCTCTGGTCATATTAGGTGATATTTTTCTCATTTCAATACATGATCTATATTAGAGGAACTGTTGACTGTACCAGATTCTAACTTGGGGACTCAGAAAATGAAAGCATCTTTTTTGCTGATAACAAATCTTAACTCTCTTTATTGTGAATATTATCCTTTCCCAGTATAATGCAAAAGCACTATGAATGGTAGAATATTTTCATGTGGCTGTGGAACCTGGTGAGTTCTTGAACTGCCAGCTAGCTCCCTGGCAAAGCTGGTTTTGTACTGACACCAAAGAACAAAATGTGAAATTGGCACCAGCCACCATCTCTGCTGCACAGAATATCCCTATTTAAATTTGACAACCAGAATATTTTACAACTGGAAATTCTTGTCATCTGGTTTTCTTTAGTTTTTTTTTTCCAATGAAAAAAATTGAAAGTTTGTTAAAAATAGGTCTAAACAAATATGGACCACAGTTTGCCACTGTTCCAGGTGCTTTGCTTATGACCTAGGAGAGCTCAAATAGTGATCTTGTTGTTCACTAAATGTACTTTACATCTTCCTAAGTGCAACCAGACCACAGGTAAGATGAGACATTGATTTAAACCTGTAGTAAACAAATCTGAGTTTACTACAGAGTTGTTGATTCTTTTAGTTCCAGATTCCATTTAGTTGAAGATGATTCTTTTAGTTCCCAATATTATTTTGTCTCAGCTAGTAAATTTTCCTAGCCACACAGAACCAAGCCCTGTCTTCTTTCTATGCATTTAATATTTTATAAAGATAGTACTTGTCTCTATTGAAAATATTATTTTTGTTATTAAAAATTATATATAATTGCACACAGTCTTATATTAATTTCAGCTATACAACATAATGACTAGATAGCTGTACATATTTAAAAAGGGTTAAAACTCAAATTCTAGTTAACATCCATAAACACACAAGTTATAATTCTTTTTCCTATGACAAAAACTTTTAAGATTTACTTTTAATAATATTTGAATATATGCTGCATTGTTAAAAATAAGGTAATGTATTCCTAGTTTTGCTTATTTTATAACTGAGCTGTTTTTATTTATTTTTATTTTATTTTTTAAATTTTAAACTCTCTATTTAAAATTTGTGATGCCTTGCCCTACATTTACTCTTTTTATTTCTGATGAGGAAACTAGCATTAAACAGTGGAATATGCCTGGTTTCTATGCATAAGTGCAGACAGTAATATGATTGCAATTGCAAATAAAGATTAAACTGTAAAGTTCTGAATTAGTAAAGTGGGACAAAAGTATTATTTAAAGTCATCTAGACAAGACTGAAACGGATGCAATCGGGAATAGAGTGTTTCTGAGACCTTCATAGGTGAAGTCTTTTTCTTAAAAGAAAAGAACATGTCTGGCAGTTGAATATGACATAAAATTATAAGGGGAGAAATTGTTTGCAGTAGATCTAGGGAAAACTCTAACTTTGCAGGTCCTTGACCTTCATTTTTAAAATGCATATTCAGTTATACTAGAAATTAAGGTAGGAGAGAAAGGATAATCTGAAGTCATTTCAATTAAAGATTCAGAAAATATTGTCACTAGAAGGTGTTAATATTCACTGAGGCAACCTTGGTTGAATGTTTATTATATAACAAGGGGAAGGGATAAACAAGAAAAAGCCCCAGAGAAACGAAAAAAGTTATTGTGAAATAAATAAGTCATTACAATGGAACAGAGATATGCTATTAACTATAGCTTGGTAAGCAGAACTTTGAGCAAATAATCCCGCTTAAAATTGGGTTTTAGATGATAGGGAGTTTTCACAGGAAGGAAAAGTCAAAGATGTTTGTGGCAGAAGAACATATTGGACACAACATATTTTAGAAAACCTGGGGAAAAAGTTTTTTTTACTAGAACATAGGGTTCTAGTTTTTACTATCACAGTGTGTTACTGATCTAAACTATAAAACTCAGGATGTAATAGTAGTATTATGCATCATATTTCCTGTTAAGAAAGGTATGTTTTGTTTTCCTGTTGTTTGTTTTGTTTATTAGCTACCCGTGACCTATTCGATATGCCACAAACAGTAACAATAAGTCTCACAATGGAGACATTACTGGGCCCACTTGAGCAAATTGATGAACAATGGGAGGACGGTGCTACAGTGCAGTGTTTTGTTCATTGCAAAAAAAAATACTGATTACATTGCTTACCAGTCAAAATTTTGTATTTTATTTTTCAAGTTAAATACAGTTCAAAAAAAACCTTTTAAACAATGTCTTTATTTACTTTTCCAAAGTTTTCTGCTAAAATATTTTAGCATTTGATTTTTGCAAAGTAAGTTCCTCTGGTAAAAACATGTGATTCATTTTACTTCAAGAATTTTCACTTTAGAGGCTGGAACGAAAGCACAGAGGGTAGGGCATTTTGCCTCGCTCGCGGCAGACCTGGTTCGATTCCCAGCATCCCATATGGTCCCCTGAGCATCGCCAGGAGTAATTCTTGAGTGCAAAGCCAGGTGTAACCCCTGAGTGCATTGCCGGGTGTGACCCAAAAAGCAAAAAAAAAAATTTACTTTAAATTTCTAATATGCAAAATTTTAATTTAAAGTTTGGACATTGAAAGTAACTGTTTATACTTGTGGAAATTATTGTGTTCATTGTAAAGTCATATAATTTTGAGAAGCAGAATAAATTTTCTTATATTTATCATCTTCTTAATTGAACCACATTACTACTCATTGCATAATAATAGTTTGACTAAATGAAACATTTTCTTCACAGATTCTTATTTATCAGGAATGAAGAAAGTCACAAAAATAAGATACTCAAGTTATTATATTATGTTATTCAATTTGGAAACCATGATTCTATATTCTGCCAGAAGTAGAGAGATGTTGGAGATTCTATAGGTAGAGATTGGGTAATTAGTCTTTTGGTAATTCAGATTCATAGGTTAATGAAACTTTTAGGATTTAGAAGAGAATTCAGAGGCCCAAATGAAGTTATTTTCATTTAATCATTCATTTGTTCGTGCAATCATTCATTCACCTATGCATTGAACAATTATTTTCAAACATATAAATTGTGGTGGCACATAAATAAATAAGGCATTATTGTTTCCATCAGAACTGATGTCTATGTAATTAATAGATAAAAAGAAAGTTATAGCAACATTTACTATGTGTTAAGTAGAAGTGAATGCAATAGAATTTTTTTTTTTAATAAGTGCACGTGAGGATACAGCAAAAAGATATCTCTGTAAGCCAGAAAGAGTTGTTTTACCAGAAATCAGCTCTAATGTAACCTTGATCATGGACTTTCAGTCATTGAAGTAGTAAAAAAATAAGTTTATTTCGCTTCAGGACGCTTTCCGGACACATAATAAGACGCTTAATACTCATGTTGCAGGTTTGAAGCACCATATTTGATATTTGATAGGGTTCAAATATGGTTTAAACCATGGCAACACCTGCAAGGGCGATTAGAGGCCGCCCTAAAAGCCTCTATCCCTCTTGGAGAGCATGGCAAGCTACTGAGAGTATCCCGCCTGCACGGCAGAGCCTGGCAAGCATTCCGTGGTGTATTTGATATCCAAAACTAGTAATTCAATGGGTCTCATTCCCCTGACCCTAAAAGAGCTACCAATACAGGAGCATTAAGAAGGATGATAAAGGAAAGGGTGATAAAATCTCAAGGCCGAACTAGGCTGCCAAAACAAAGAAAAACAAAAATGATTGTCAGTACTTTCAATGCACGTACGCTGGCATCAGATGCATCCATCGAGGAACTGATGGTACAAACAAGAAAGATCAAGGTCAACATCATTGGTCTGACCGAGACCAGAAGGCATCAATCACATCACGCTGTTTTTTGACACTTGGAGAAGAACTGTTTCTGAGACATTGCGACAAAAGAGGCGTCGGTGGTGTCGGTGTACTTGTCAACATGAAGTTGGACATAAGCAATGATTCATTCGAATGCCTAACAACCCGAATCAGATGATTACACTGGAATAGATGTGGCTCACTGCCAGCAGTTTCTATCTTCGTTGTCTATGCACCAACATCCAAATTATGATGAAGCAGAAATTGAGAAGTTCTACATGGAGTTGGAAAAGTTCTATAAAGAAGACCACACCTTCTACAAGAACACTGTTGGTGATTTTAATGCCAAGATAGGACTGAGAAGATCAGTCGAAGAACTCTACATTGGGACCCGTGGCCTAGAATGGAACAAACAGGGTGAGAGACTGTCAGAGTTCATCATGTCGACCAGGAACATCCATGGTAACTCACAGTTCCACAAGGCTGAATCTAAACATTGGACTTTGGAGTCTCCTGGTGCATGGTTCCACGATGAAATTGACCACATCATATTCAATTGATGGTTTTGCCTGACCGATGTCGCTATTGTTCCAAAATTCCAAACGGGATTGGACCACTGTCTCCTTCATGCAAAATCCTACTTCAAAGAGCAGGGAGAAAGAGCTGCAAAGTTTAAAAAGAGAACTCCCAGAATGACCACCAACTGGGAGCTCTTTGACACTGTTACTGCAACATAGGAAGATGCCGTCATTAACAGCATTGACGAGGCATATGACGACTGGTTCAGCACTTCCATGATTGTGCGAAGAACACCAAGAGAGAGATAGCCACAAAAAGATGCCTGTCTTTGAAAACTCTTGTGCTTATTCGCCAACGTGGGTTGGTGCAAGCCTCAGGCAACCTCAAGCAAACATCCGAGCTCACAAAACAGTGCAGAAAGGCGATAAAGGAAGACCTCAAAGAGAGAAAAACAGCAGTGCTGGCAGATGTGGCAGAAGCTGGGAAAAGCATTGGCAACACCCACCTGTTCTTTGCCAACTACAAGACCAAGATGACCGCCCTCTGACATCCTGATAGATCTATCACATCTTCCAGAAGGGCAACAGAGAAGATTATTCATGACTTCTACTTGGATCTCTTTGATAGCCATGTCTACCTGCCCACATACCAAATTCTGCAGGATGGATATGTCATTCCCAATGTTCTCCCTTTCGAAATCCGATACGCCATTTTGTTCGTAAAGAAGCAAACAGCACCAGGCCCAGACAAGATCAGACCGAAATACCTGAAGAATATTCTGTCGATACTCATTAATACACTGGCTCAGCTCTTCACATGCTACCTGTCTGAATGCAAGATTCTGTCACAATGCAAAACCATCAGAATTGTACTACTGTACAAGAAGGGAGACATCCACACTGGCAACTACCACCCAATCTGCCTGTCATCTACAAGCTGTTCACTCAAGTCATCCTGAATAAGATTGGCAGAACACTAGATGAAGGACAACCATGCGAACAAGCTGGGTTCCGCAAAGGATTCAGATTGACCATATCTACATGATAACCAAGCTCATTGAGGTTTCTTGGGAGTTCAGATGCCGCTCTGTCTAACGTTCATTGATTTAAAGAAGGCCTTTGATTCTGTTGAGATGGAAGTGGTCACCGAAGCCCTAGCCAAACAGAGAATTCAAACTCAATACATCAGGATCCTCCGTGAGCTGTATTATGGATTCACTACCAGGATCTCACCATTCTACAGGGAAGTGATCATTAATGTCAAGAGGGGATTTGGCAGAGCGATACCATTTCACTGAAACTCATCAGTGCCACTCTGTAGAACGTCATGCGATGACCAGAATGGGAAGGAATGGGAGTGAAGATAGACGGTCGGCAACTACACCACCTTCGCTTTGCTGATGACATCATTCTAATAACACTAAACATTAGCCAAGTGGCACCCAAATGCTGACCGACTTCGACCGTGAGTGTGGAAAGGTCGGACTCCAGCGGAATCTCATGAAGACAATGTTTATGAGAAACAGTTTCGTTCCTGACGTTCCATTCACTCTCAACGGAACAAACATCTCCGAATGCAACAGTTATGTGTACCTAGGTCGAGAAGTCAACATGACAAATGACCTGGAACCTGAGTTGCGCAGGAGGAAGAGAGCAGCCAATAGCTAAGAGGATGAAGAATCTCCTGCTCCGGGCACATCTCTTCGATTCCACTGTTTTTCCTGCATTAACATATGCCTCAGAGACCTGGGCCCTACGAAAACAGGATGAGAAATCTATTTGGGTTTCTCAAAGAGGAATCGAAAGAGCTATGCTTGGAGTTATCCGCTTCACTCAAATGAGAGAAAGAATCTGGAGTTTCAACCTCTGTGGATGGTCAAGAATCAGGGACGCTGTCTCATTTGCCAAGGCATCGAAAATCAGGTGGGCTGGACACGTAATGAGATTTGGAGATGACCGATGGACTAGAGCCATTACCTACTGGATTCCACGAGACGTCAAAAGATCGTGTGGTTGCCCACCTACGAGATGGTCAGACTTCTTCGTCAAGATCCTGAACGATCGGTTTGAGGTTCTTCGTGTTCCTAGAACGAACAGTTGCCATTGGGCTACACTAGCACATGACAGGGATGAATGGAGATGTTACTTGTGCCTGCTTGAGCAAATCGATGAGTAATGGGATGTCAAGTGATCAAGTGATCAATTTTATCATTGTCTGTGGGAACTCAAGAGAAACACAGACTTTCATGTTCTTTGGTATGTATAGATGGTAAATAAAGATTGTGAAATATTCTTATATCTTGGGAAGAAATTTGATAATAGTTGTGGTATTCTGAATCAATTTCATGTGGTTTGTCAAAGAATTATAAAGAGAAGAGGACATTGAACAACAAATTTACAATTGAACATCTGTGATGGCTTAAGAAAATCTTTATAAAACTGCTCTGAGAGAATGGAGAGAAAATTCTGGAAGAAGCAGTACAGTATCTCCTCGAAATAGTATCACAAGTAATAACTGAAAGACACATTTCTGAAATAAATTGCTTTCCCAATAATTCCAGGAAACAATCTGAGAAATGTTCTTAATATTATGAAGGAGAAAATACAGAAATATAAAGATTCTATGATTTATTTGAACACTAATTTTTATGTTATCATGCATTTTATACTATCATAGTTCTCAGAAACAAATGTACAGGTTTCCATTTTATTTATACTTTAATAAAGAATATTTTTGCCATTTTAAAAAGAAATCAGTCCTAAATTCAGTAACATTCTAAAATTTGAGACCATAGTTTTGACCCATTTTCCTTACTCTAAAATCATATTTTAATTATAAAATTTGCTATCTCACTGACTTTGTGAAAACCACATTTCTACTTTGCTTCAATTTATCTTTCCTGAAAATAGTCTTGGGAGTTCAGAAGAACTTTTGTCTCCTACAGGTCCTCATATCATTAAAGAAGTTGCTGAATAAGCAACACCACTTTCTCGATGTTGAATTCAACTGGGATGAAAATGGGAGTAAACTCTACAGTTTAGGAAATCTTTTAGAGTTTCTCCTACTTAGAAGCTTAATCAAATTGTCACATTTTCAATCTCATTTTATTCTGGGGGTGAGCACACTTACTTTAAAGGAGCTTTTTTTCTCAAAGGAAAGATTTCTCTTCTCTTTGAGTATTTTTTCTAGCACTGGATTTGGTGCCGCAGGGCTGACCCACCTAGGGTCTCCATTGTTAACATCTGTATTATATCTACTGGATTGGGGTCTCTTTTAATTCTTAACAGGAACATCATACTGCTTTCAAGTTGATTTTTCTTTTTATTCTCCACCCTAAGATCATCTTGCTCTGCTCCTTTGCTTTTTCTCGAAGTCTCTCTTCACCATTTAACATGGCTGATAAGTCTCCACAGTGGAGCAGGAGGAATAGTAAAAAGTAGAACTACTCATGGTGGAAATGTCCTTTAGAGAATTTCTCTTTCCAAATAAATACTCCTTCCCCCCCCCCCCCCCTTTGGAAAGTATTCCTTCTTTCCCTCTTTAGATCTTTAAAAAATATTCCATAAGGCCTGTCATTTCAACCTGCTCCTGGGACAAAGTACAAAACTATAAAAGCTCAAGGAAGAAAATTTAAAACACACTGTAATGTGTAGAAAGACACAAAGCAAGTGGCAGAAAACTCCAAGGGTTTGGATGCTCAGTAAAACACCCCAAAGATTGCTTCCTTTTAAGCAACACTTTTGATCTAAAAAGTCAAACTATATCACTTACTTAATAACAGATTTTGAAGAAAAAATTGCAGTGCTTACCGGTGAGCTAAGGTGGAAAAGAGTCAAGGGAGTGAGCCTTACCTTAGCCTTATCATGATTTTAATCTTAGCTGAAATGCAAAAGAAGGTGAGACAAAGGAAAAGTAACACTCTGCATAATAAGGAAGCAAGATCCCTGTTCCCAACAAAACTCTTTGCCAGCTATAGTTTTATTTGAGGAGTCTTTATGTACTTAAAAAGTAGTCTGTCTTTTGCAAACTTTTTCTACCTTTGCTATCATGGGCAACTTTTAAAAGTGAAAAAGATAACTAAAGTTAAACAGAAAAGAAAAAAATAGCTACATTAAAAAATCTTTATAAAATATTATTTCCAGTTTTCTTTGGAGTTTTAGTGTAAATTGAGATGCACAAAAATTTATGGCACATTGTATTGAAAGAGCATAGGATTTGAAAATGAAAAAGATTTAGGTTTTCTTTCTGATTTAACAATAAGTAGTATTACTGAATTCTATGTTTTAATCTAAAATGGCCATAATTATATCACTCCTGAAAATGAAGGAAATGTATAAAATACCCATGGTACAATATCTTCTCTGTTTAATAAACTGTTCCTTTAATACTTTATTTATTCATTTATTTATTGAATCGCAATGACAAATTGCTTGCTTGGATTTTTTGGCTTCTTGGGTCACACCCAGTGATGCTCAGGGGTGTGCATTCAGGAGTTACTTCTAGTGGTGCTCAGGGGACCATATGGGATGCTGGGGATCAAATCCAGATTAGCCGTGTGCAAGGAAACACCCTACCTGTTGTACTATTGCTCCAGCCCCTTCCTTTAATATTTTTGACAACTATCATACCTGGGAAACACACCAATGTTGGATTTTTAAATAAAAGATGAAGTTCACAATTATTGAATAGTTTACATGCAAAATAATACTTTTCTAAGTAGACACATGCATGCTGTTATTTGAATATTTAAATTGTCTCTGAAAATTAAAAAAAATTGACCATAGATAAAGAATAAAAAAGAATCTCTTTGGCATGGCTTTTGCATCACTTATTTTATCATTGCACATTTCTCGTAGCACATTAATTGATTAAGAAGAGCTTGGGTTATATTCATGGTATATTTGACATTTTATACAAAATGTTAAAGGCAAAAAATGTGACACAAGATATAAAAAATTACAATGAATGTGATATGTAATTTTATTTTGGTGGGGCCACTCCTAGCAGTGCTCAGGGGCCCTATAGCTAGCAGTGCTCAGGAGAACACATATGATGCCAGACATGAACCCACTAAGTCTGCTGCAGAGACATGCAAGGCAAGTTCCTTAACCTCTGTATTACCTCTCCAGCCCAATTTTTCACTTAGACATTTTGGTCACTGGAAGTTGTACACCTTTAAGACACTATTTAATTAAAAGTAAATCACAAACATGAATATATATGATACATAATTCATTTGCATGAAATATGAAAGGGTGTACTATTGTGAATAAATAGTACTGTTACCTATTAGATGAGGTTTGACCTAAAGTGTATTACTAGACCGGAAAATATTTTCACAGGAGAAAACAAGAAGTTCCTATAAGTTAAATAAAGTATTTTAACATTTGTGATTAAAAATATATACTAATGAATCGGTCACGGTCCTCCCATTGTTCATGGATTTGCTGGAGCGGGCCTAGTAACATCTCTATCATGAAACTTGTTACTCTGTTTGGCATATCGAATACGTCACGGGGAGCTTGCCAGGCTCTGCCGTGTGGGCGAGATACTCTCGGTAGCTTGCTGTGCTCTCTGAGAGGGGCAAAGGAATTGAACTCGGGTCAGCTATGTTGGCCACTTGTAAGGCAAATGCCCTACCGCTGTGCTATCACTCCAGCCCAATACTAATGAATAAAATGTTTAAATGCAAGAGTAACTAGTTACACTTGAGACATACAAAAAATCCACAAATTATCTATATTCCTCAGAATTACACAAAGCCAAAAAATTCCAGTGACAAAATAAATAAAGGAAATGATATAAAAATTATTATTTGTATGTGTATATAAAGTTGCAACTCTACAGGCGGCATGATCTCAAAAATAAAATTATGTGTCTATAGAAAAAAAAATCCATTTAGTTTTTTTGGTATGTGACTAAATTATACAAATAACTTTTGCTTTTAGTGTGTGACTAAATTATACAAATGGAGGGATGAGTAGTTGATCATTGTATAATTGAAACCCAAGCACAAAAATGTATAAGTCTGCAACTGTACCTCATGATGTCTCACTATTAAAAAAATTTTAATATTTAAAAAAATGAAAAAAAGAATAATACATTTAAAAAATATGAAGTATGATATCAAATAACTGCAGACTGAAGAGCAATCTCTTCTAGAAGTTTAACGAAGAACTTCTGTGTCTGAACGAAGAATCTTGTGTTTTTGTAAGAAGCTTCATGGAACTTTTCATAACTTCAAGAAACTATAGCAGACTAACTTCTTACATAGGAATTACAGTAAAATGCGGACTTTTCACTATTTGTTTTTTTTAAATTTTAAAGCTTGGGTGTCATGGGCCCTAGTTAGCCTATTTCAGGGCTTACTGTTGACCCAGTATTTGATGGTCTTTGGGGATCATGGGGTGCCTGGGTATCAAATCAGTTGTGAATTAGTTGCAGGAGAGCAACGGTTCTTGAGAGACTGGAGGCTAAACAGACAATATCATTCTTCCTCTAAATTAGAATTAGAGGTAGACAATAAATAATTGAACAATCTGATTTCATAGTAGAGCTTGAACACAGTTTAACTGATAATTGTTACAAAGAGCAAATCAGAGAAAACTTGATGTCTAGGATGGCAAAGTGAGAGCTTCCAGATATCTTCTTCTCTACGGAAGTGATTGTAGCACTGGCAAAATGGGTCAAAATCAGTAGTTTTAGAATACAAAATTAACCAAAATATCTCAGCAATTCAATAAAAGACTACTCAGGATAAGTGATAGAGCTTCCACTTAAAAGTCTTACCAGTCTTTTAGAAGGCTTAACAGTACATACCCTCACTACTGCCATAGCTAAGATATTCCTCACATAAACAGACTCTTAATGAAATCTGGGAGACTTATTGATTCAATATATTTAGTGCAATTTCAGTCTAATAAATCATTAGCTGACCATTAAGCTAATATTTTAAGCTAAACACTGACTTCAGTGACCATATGAAAATAATATAGACATGATGAAAATAGTATAGAAAGTGACCAAACAGCAGCAGTAACTATTGTGGTACGGGGTTTCTGATTTCAAGATTAACAAATTAAATTATTAAAATTTTAAAATTTTCAAACAATGCTTTGAAATATAAATTAATAAGAATATACACACAGGGAAAACAGTAAAAGAAGCTATGGTAATTTTGTTTATAGAAAAGTAAAGAAAAGTGTGCTGAAGAATTAAAGGAAAGAATAAAAACAATTCTAAAGGAAAGAATAAGACCAAACTGTGACTAAATGTGAAATATGTAGCATAGCCATTTCTAAGATTCCTATCGGATTTAAAAAAAGGATAATTTCAACCATAGATAGAGTTCAATGGGCTGAAACATCTTCGATACAGGTAATGTCCAGAGTTTAATCCCCAGATTAAGAAAAAATGAGAAGAGATAATGAGGTTACATACCAGAAGTTCACTCCCCCAAATCGTGTATTTTTTTTTGGAGGTGGAGGTGGGGCATTGGGACTTTATCTGGTAATGCTCAAGTTTATTTCTGTCTCTGTGATGATGGAGCACTCCCAAAGATCCTTTCATGGTGGGGATTGAGTCAGGATGGTCATGTGCAAGGCCAGTGCCTTAACTCTGGACTATCTTTCTGGCACCCATGAGTAAGTCTACTATTCAGCTGTATAATATTTCAGTACCTTAACACCATATCACAGCGGGTAGGGCGTTTGCCTTGCACAAAGCCGTCCTGGCCAACCTGACTTCAATTCCTCTGCTCCTCTCGGAGAGCCCCGCAAGCTACCGAGAGTATCTTGCCCACATGGCAAAGTCTGGCAAGCTCCCCGTGACGTATTCTATATGCCAAACACAGTAACAACAAGTCTCACGATAGAGAAGTTACTGGGCCTGTTCGAGCAAATCGATGAACAACGGGAGTGACAGTAACAGTGACAGTAACCGCCATATCAACAGGGTGTGGTAGGGCTCCTGTATTATTATTATTATTACTATTACTACTATTTTATTATTTTTCAACAGATATAAGATTATGCAGTTATTACAAGGTATCAGTGATTGGCATCTCATATGCTTTCATAAATCAAATTTGCCAATATTTTTATGGCATTTATTAACTAAAAATTGTATTCATGTTGTACAAAAATCAGAAGTTCTTCAAGTAAAGAAATTAGATACTTCCTTTGCACAAATATCTACCCAATTTGTTTTTATCTTCTCCCTTTGATAGGAACTTTTACTATATTTTCATTGTGTACAATTTATGGTTTTTTAAATACGTATACAAGTTCGTGCTCGTATTTGATCTCCTCTTTTTACCATAATTCCTAAATGATATATTCTATACCATCAATCTTAATTTTTGGCTACCAAAAGTATCCTGCCCATACAGCAGAGTTTGGCAAATTCCCCGTGGTGTATTCAATATGCCAAAAACCAGTAACAATGATGGGTCTCATTCTCCTGACCCTCAAGGAACCTCAAATGTGGCACTTTCTAAAATCTCAGGGCTAGGATGAAGGAGACGTTACTGGTACCTGCTCGAGGAAATTAATGAATAGCAGGATGACAGTGATACAGTGATATCTTGATATATTTCTTTGTCAGTATATGGCTCTACCATAACTTATCAGTACTATGTGATTTTCCAATTCTAGGTAATCAATACTCTTATATGCTATAATTAAAATATTTGATTTTTCACCATAGTGTATGTATATTAAATATATACATATATACAATATACATATAATGTTTTATTATTGTTGAATTAATGTGATTTATGGAAGTATTACTGTTTATTGTCTTGGAGTATACATTTATTATACCTCCACCGAGCAATAGCACAGCAGGTAGGGCGTTCGCCTTACAAGCGGCCAACATGGGCTACCCGAGTTCGATTCCTCCACCCCTCTCGGAGAGCCCGGCAAGCTACCGAGAGTATTCGATATGCCAGACACAGTAACAACGAAGTCTCCAATGGAGATGTTACTGGGCCCGCTCGAGCAAATCGACGATCAACGGGAGGGCCTTATTATACCTCCACCATCACCAAAGTACCAAAGTCACACCAGCACTCTCCTTAATCTTCTTCTAGCTGGCTTCACCTCTCTTACTGGCCTTGGTAACCTTAGATCTATTGTCCATACCCTTTCCAAATACCCATCCTTTTTTTGTGGGGGGCGGGGAGATTGAGAAAAACTAAATGATTACAAAGTTTATTCCTGGTTCTGTGTGTGTGCTTGGTGACCACTTTTGGTGGTGTTCAGAAGACCATACAGGATACTGGGGATAAAACTGATATTAGTCACATGCAAGACAAGAGCCTTAATCCCTGTAATATCTCGCTAGCACCTTTTTTCAAATACTTTGTCATAATTAACTGTCACTTATTGAAAGCCACTTTTTAGTTTGCTTTTTGGGACACAGTTGACGGTAATCAGGGACCATTCCTGGTGAGCTGGGGGACCATAGGGAGTTCTAGGGTTTGTAACCTGGGTCTGCTGCATGCAAGGCAAGTGTTATACCTGCTGTATTATGTCTCTGACTGACCCACTGAAAGCCACTTCTAATTTACTTACAATTCTTGTTGATTCTGTCTTCAAAATACATTTAACTTCCATTCACTTATTACTAATGTTATCACTTTTAACCCAAGCTATTGCAGTACTTCATTACTAAATCACCACATGTTTTATATACATCTTTGAGTCTCATGAGGATCAAATGAATTAACCTGCAGGTTCTCGTACTCCTGCTAGGAATATTTCATACTCAGTGTGAATGAATTCTCTGCCAGGTCAACTATACTCCACCTGAATCTCAACATCATAAATTTTGTTAGCTTATAATATAATTCAATTATATTCTCAAGATAGGTACCAGATGACACACCGTCCTCTTATATCTGCAAATTCTGACTTCCGTGGTTCCTTTCGGCTTATTCAACTTCCAAGGGATGCCCTTGTGGTTCTGGTTCTGCACCTCTTAGAATCCTCTTTTCCTGGGCTCTGGCTACTAGAAACTATAAAACTACCTTCATTCTCATATGCCCAGGACAGAATATAATGCATATAAAGAAATTTTGTATTATTTACAAAATGTAAATATGTGAAATGCATTACAAAATGCATTACAAATAATTACAAAATGTGAAGGATGATTCATAATACATAGGAAGTATTCAGAATAATCACTTTCTTTACTCCGCTACAATTTTTGCCTCCTCCCACTTCAGCTTTCCCATCCATAGTCAGTATTCAACATAGCAATTTGTTTATAGAAACACAGGTAATTATCTGAGATACTTATCCAGTGGATTCCCATTTGTGTAGAGTAAAAGCTCAATTCCAAGCTGAGCTTAGAAAGCCCAACACATTCTAATCATGTTATTATTTATTGACCCCTCTCACCTACTATTCTTGCTCTCATTATATCTGTTGGAGACATACTTTTTCTTGATCTTTCTTCCTGCTACACCCCCCAAAAGTGATACACCAAAGATGGGCTAGTGGAAGCTCATTAGAAGCTGCAGCAATTGTTTAGAATTTAAGAAAAAAGGCATGGATTTTTTTTTCCATTACAGAATTTTACCACAGATATTCTTTACATTTGTTTAGAGAAATGATAAAATGAATCACTTTTATTACTAAAGAAAAGTTCTAGGATAATGCAACATGTGTAGACTCCATTCAAGGTGAACTACTGTCAGCTTATCACGTCCTCCCTTGCTATCCCTCTGTTTCTTTTTCTTTTCCTTAGTTTTTAGGTGATACCCAGGGATATTCAGGATTTACTCTTAGCTATACACTCAGGAATTGCTCCTGGAGGTGCCTATGAGAAACATATAAGATGTCAAGGATTGAACCGTGTTAGGAGCATGCAAGTCAAACACCTTACCCACTGTACTATCTCTCCAGCCCCAGCTATGCCTCTGTTTCTATACCCATAGGTTGACGTTGTCCATTCCTATTACCTGAATAAAGAATCTTTCCTCTGAGTCTCACATGGCGATATTCTCAATTCCTTCAGGACCTTTGTATAGATACCATTTTCTCATGAAGGTGTCTGCAAAGATTTTACTTAATATTAAAACCTTATTTTCATTCTTTACCTGGCTGATTTTAATTAGACAAACTTTCAAATTATGAATAAAATGTTTTGTAAAGATTATATTTTTATTTTTCTCTCTCTAGTAGTTTTTTTTTTGTGTGTTTTGTTGTTATTGTTGGACTGAAGCGACAGCACAGTGGGTAGGGCATTTGCCTTGCAAGCAGCCAACATGGCCGACCTGAGTTTGATTCCTCTACCCCTCTCGGAGAGCCCAGCAAGCTACCCAGAGTATCTCGTCCACACAGCAGAGCCTGGCAAGCTACCCGTGCTGTATTCAATATGCCAAACACAGTAACAACAAGTCTTATGATGAGGACGTTACTGGCCAGCTCGAGCAAATTGATGAACAATGGGAGGACAGTGATACATTGATACCCTTGTTATTGTTGCTGAGAGAGGGTTAGGTCACACCTACTGGTGTTCAGGAATCACTCTGGGATTTTTTGCTCAGGGACCACTCCTGGCAGTTCTCTGGGTATGATATGGGGTGCTGGGGTTTAAAACTGCATCAGCCATGTGCAAGATAAATGCCTTACCATCTGTACTTCCTCATCAACCCCTGTTTTCTCTCTTAAAAGAACATTTAATTTAATACTATGTTTTAAATTTACACATCTCAGATGTGTGCTGAAAGTAGACCAAGGACCAAACATGATGGTGTTTGAGTATTGTATTGCAAACCATAATGCCCTAAATTAGAGAGAGAATAAGAAGGATAGTATCTGCTACAGATCCAGGGAGTGGGGTGGGATGGGGGTGGTGGGTGGAACACTGAGAAAAATGGTGGTAGAAAATGTACACTGGTGAAGGAATGGGGGTTTGAGCATTGTGTGACTATATATTTTAATTTTAATAAAATAAAATAAAAATGTATACATCTTAAAAATCATAAGACTGATTTTTCATGAAATGCTTGCAAAAACTTCTCATGATTGTCAAGTTAATTACTTAATTATTACATGTCAACATGCAAACCTTTAACTTAAAGCTTTGATGAAAACGTTTGGGAAGTTAAGTGTCCTTTTCCTTTCCTCCAAGACTTTTGACACAACCATCCATTATAGTGTACAGAATGTATTGATAATAATCATTGTGCTGATAATAATTTATCTGGTAACCATAGACTACATAAATTTTATGTACTTTAATTGTTGTGTGATTTAATGCCATAAAGTTATTGTGGCAGTATTGTGTCACTCTTAGATAAAAGAAAAATGAAACCGGGGTTATCATTTGACCAAGGTGATTTTTTTGGCCTGTGAGTGTCAGAATGTTCAATTTTGTTTTCAGGTTTCTTTCTATGAAAAGCTCTCCCTCTTAGAGCAGTATGTGTTCACTCTATGGACATAATTATGCCATTGGACTAAATGATATATATCAATTAATAAAATTGGAATATAATTACAGAATAAGTGCAAGTATATCTATACTAATCTTAAGGGAAACAAAATGTAAAATCTTTTGTTCATAGATTTGGTAAAAACAGTGCAGGGAATAGCAGGCTGTCTATTTATTGATGACATGACCTACAAATGTTAGCCATTTGACAGGCAGAAATACAGCCCCAGGTCCAATGTTAATGTAATAAATTTAAATGCTACTAAACATTAATTTGGTAACTGCAAACCAAAGGTCTGCAGTCATTTGCATGAAATATATAAACAAGGGTTTTGACTTACATGTTGTTGTAGGCATAAATTCAGTTTACTCTTTCTAAAAGGCAGAACTTGGCTATGAACATTAAAGATGACTTGTATGACCATGTTAATCTTTCTACCTCATATTTCAATTTTTATGGGAACTTTATTACTAAATAATATATCTCCAAGCTCTCCTTTTGTAGCCCTGCTGCCCATTACTTGCCTAAACTACACTCTGTCATTACTTATAGCAGTTTTATGCCTCATGTACTGCATAACCCATGATGGCTGTCTTCCTAATAAATTCTTCATCACTTTCAACATAATCATCTGCATTGCAGCTTCATTAATATCTTTTCATTCAAAGATCCAGGTATGTGGCATCCCGCTGAGTAAAAGGCTTTAAAAAAATTAATTAGGCCATAGGAACCTGCTTCTGGGCTTTAGTCAATGTCACGAAATAATGCAGTTACTAGTATAATACTGATGGCTTTTGAATAACAGATTAATTAGGAACATCTTATATGGAAGCATAAATGGAGTATTCATGACATGATTTTCACTGCAACAATAAAAAGCAAGAAACTCAATACTCAATCATGCTTAAACCTAACCTTGTTACCTAGATGTGTGCAGCTTTCTGAGATTCAGAAACATTCACTGTAGAGTGCTCCTAAAGAGTCTCTCATCATGCTCATACCAGAATCTTTCCATTTACAGTGAAGCTACATACCCATGTCTTTATCTGTTATAGTAATTGAAGGCAATGTTCTTAAGACTTTTGCCTTAAGTCTCATATACCGGATATATTGCAGTCATTTTGGGGGCCAGAATGCCTCATCATCTATATTGCCCTTGAGTTGAGAGCTAACACTCCCTTTTCCTTTACTTTTAGGGAGTATCTTGATGCTGTTTGGGGAGAATGCCAAAGCTGCTGCAATCTAAGAGATAAATATGAAATTATTGACTGCCATAGACATAAAGGGTAAAAATGCCCATAATTTTAATTTAGGAAGTATCTTGAGAAAAAGGAAATTCATAGGAAAACATATTGGGTAAGTAGTGATAAACCAGCAGTTTATTTGTGGACAAATTCAAACTTTCTAGTGATAAAGGAATTTTTCATGAAAAAAGTCAGAGCATGGCATCATTATATACTGTTTTATTTTATTTATTTTTGAGAAAGAGGTTTATTGGCAGATCCCCAGCTAGTTGAAAATCAGGGGACTCATGTGCTTAAAAGAATCATTTTATCTGAATGGTGAGAAGAAGGGGTTGAGTAAGGGAACAGGGAAGAATGTATTTGGGAAGAGTGAATTTCAAACCAGTGGCATCAGGAGAACAGAATGTGTCTGCATGGATTGGTTCATGAAAGCATATTTTCTTATCTGCAAATCTAAAAAATGTAAAAGGTCGGACATTGGGGAGAAAGACAAACTGAAGACAAACTCTTCTTATATTTAAGGTTTTGAAAAAAGACTATTGTCTTCGTTTAACATTGATACTTACTCTGGTCCCAACCCCCTTCTCGGTTCTTCCTTTCATTTCGATGGAAATTGGGATGTTAAAACAAAACTTACTGCTAGCTGCTGAAATAGCCCATTTTCTTCCTCCAACCCCCTGGAAATTCTTGCAAGTTTTTCACTTTAATGGAGAGACTTTTAGTTGGTCTATCTCTTGCATGTTTTGGAAATAAGGCGCTGAAATAAATTTAGCCACTTATTGCTGTATGGAAACATTCACTGGAAAGGAAAGGGTAGACTTAAATAAACTGACCTAGTGGGGAAATCATCCTGTCAAAGATAAACTATGTTCTACCTTTGGGGTCACACCAATGAAAGTCATCTTTTAACTGTGGACATATTTGGGGTTGACAGTGTTTTGATGCTTTACAATTGACTTTTGGAATTCCTTTATTTTTTCTTTTTGGGTCACACCCGGCGATGCACAGGGGTTACTCCTGATTCACACACTCAGGCATTACTCCTGGCAGTGCTCGGGGGACCATATGGGATGGTGGGAATCGAACCCAGTTTGGCCATGTGCAAGGCAAATGCCCTCCCCGCTGTGCTATCTCTCCAGCCCCTCTTGGGAAGTTCTATACCTCACCAGTTGTTTTATTATTTCAATTATTTCATAGAACTAATCTCCCAGTCTTGAGATTGGATCATTGTGTAAACACAAAAAAAAGCCATGGTCTATCTCTCCCGCTGCCTGCGTTTGGTAGTCTCATGTCACTTTCCCCACCTGGGGAGGTTGGTGGTGATGGTCCGGTGAAGGAAGGAAATGAGGGCCAGGCTGGTTGGTCTTAGTTGCAGTTTATTCCAATCTCATCTCCATTCACTCCTGTCACTCTCCCTCTGCTTCTCCCCCCAGCCATGCTACTTCATTCTCCTGGATCCCCCTTCACCTTCCTTCTGCCTCTGGAATCTGGATCCACCAGCCACTCTTTTTTTTTTATTAATTAATTTATTTATTGAATTGTTGTGGGAAAAATTACAGAGCTTTCAAGTTTAGGTCTCAGTCATGCAAATATCAATCACAATTCCCTTTACCAATACTATTTTTCACCACGAAGAACCCCAATAAACCCCCACCTCCCAACCCCCCCCCAATGTCTGTGGGGTAGATGAATTCTAGTTAAGACTCTGTCTACTTTGACTAGCTTCACTGTTTTGATAAAAGTTGCACCATTATTATTTAGACTTTACCCCGCCCCCCAAACACAGCCATGCTGAAAAAGCATTGTGAAATGATCTGCTTTCTACAGCTGGGTTCAAGAATTAAATGATGACGCACGGCCGCAATAGCGGCCGCATGGTTTTGGATTTCTGCTATTTTATTTATTAACCCTGCAAGTATTTCTACTGAGAGTCAGATAATTAAGAGATTGGTCTCTGTGCTTCTGGGGCCGTGGCCGTGCCGGAGAGCTGCTCGTGGGGGGCAACTGGTGACCTCAGTCGGGCATGAAGGACTGGCCGGAGCGCCCCCCGTCCCATGAGGTATCCATCGCGCCCCCACCCCCGGCTCAGACCTGCTCTCCACCAGGCTCCCATGTGCCAGCCCACTCTTACAGTCCAATTAAATCCCCAAACCATGAGGGATTGGGGCTTACACATAGGTGTGGTCACAATCAATAGGGGTAAATTTCTTTACATCGGGGATGCTTCTAGGACAGATACTCTCTCAGCAGGTCGACCCACCCTAGAGCGGAATTCCATGGGTTTGTTTCTCCTCTCCTTGTCCAACAAACATATAAGCATTCATGATATTAATCATTTTGTATGTACATAGTAAGAGGTACATTAAGCTTATAGAATTGCTTTCCCGGGGTCATCTCGATCTCAGACTACAATGATCAGTCCAGATTAGTCTTTCCTATCCCTAACAGGGTCCTAGTCTTGTTGTTACTTTTGGATCATGACAACATTTGTCCATGATCAAGCTCTTAACTTAGAGTTAAGAACGGGGCGCTTTATCCTGGTCCATTTCAATGCCAGGGTAGCTCACAGCTTGCCCTGGGTCCATTCAGTCCCTCGTCGGACCCTGATTTTGGGGTGCTAGGAACTAAGGGCAACTGAGGCTTAAGTTGAGAAAGCAGATGCCCAGGAGTGAATAATATTTGAAGCCAATTAAATCCCAAGTTACAAAAGCATATTAATTGTCTTTCTGTATTTATACAAAAAGGACATAGCTTTAAAGTAAACTATTCAAAAGACATAAGGAGAAGAGAAAGGCAATATTTCACTCATACATAAAAAAAATCATAGATCTATGAGGAATCTCATGTTACAATTTAACAGATTATGATTAGGGGGAAAAGTTGATTAATTCGTTGGGGAGGAGAGCATAGGGAAGAGTTTACAGATAAACACAATGATGGAATGGAAGTGCCTCAGGGGCACTTAATAAACCTGAGTTCCTTGAGGCAAAGAAAACAGTATATACCAATGTTATCCTAAAAATATTTAGAGCTCCATTAGAATAAATACAGAGGAATGGGGGTGCTTCAGAAGCATTGTGATGGGTATCACCCAAAAGACCTAAGCTCTCTGTAGCAAGGAAGAAAGAACAACCAATGTTATCCTACAGATCATTCCATGTAAGGAGTTGTATGTAAACCCTCAACAAAAGGGAACAAAGTTTAAGTGTAGAAAACAAACTGGAAATCTAAGCAAGAACTGAGGGTTTTATATCTTCTCCAAAGTATCTGTAGATGACAAGTTTTCCTAGTTTTGCAGTGTCTCGGGTGTCTAAAGGCATTCCGAAAAACAGCACAGTCACTGTGGTGATATCTGTTGTCATCTATATCAAGTTCTCCATCTCTAGTTTGTATAGTTTAGAAGAGAACTGTCTGTTAATCAATGCTAAGTCAATTGGAAATGTGTAAGATACAATTTACCTGGTTTGTGGAGGTCAGAATTACATTCATTCTCAATAGTCCATCCAGCCCCATGTAGAAAATCTTGATCTGTAACTGAATTTTCAGTGTCCAACTTTTTCCCAGAAAGTACAATTTTGTCTTTCATTCCATGACAATTCAGTACTCTCCAAAATCTAGGTTGTCTAAATTAAGACTCCACTGTGATAAAGCTGAAGTTATGACGTAGAATCTTGGTGAAAGTTTAGAGGATAATTTTGAAGGTATACCTTTAATTGTTTGCCAAATATTTTGGAAAATCAAGTACAGAAGCTGGGAAAAGTATTCGTAACGCCCGCCTGTCCTTCGCCAACTACAAGACCAATATGACTCAACCTGCCCTCCTCTGAGGGGCCCCCCCTTGAAGACAGCCTGGCTCAGGGGCAGGAGATTCTGCATCATTCTCTTCTGGGAGCTTTGTTTTATAGTCTCTGGATCTTGGCCATTGATGGGATTACATGGTGCCAGGGGCAGTTTGTGGGTGTGACTGCCAAGCTACTGGAAAACTGGGGTTCAGGATGGAGGAGGCCCAGTCCTGATGTGAGCAGTCTTGGAGATCTCAGTCCTGGGTCCCGCACACCTGGGTTCCTCTGCCAGTTCCTTCATGTGTGAGGCATGTCCAAGCATGTTGAGAGTGGCCTTAAGCATGGCTACAGCTGGTTTCTGGAGGTTTTCGCCTGCCGGGGCTCTGCCTGGGCTGGGAGGGAAATTCAACCCTCCTCCCTTCGAGGGGGCCCTGGTGAAGACAGCCTGGCGTGGGTGCAGGAGATTCGCAAACTGTGCATCTACACAAGGAAATACTATGCAGCTGTTAGGGAAAAAAAAGGCAGTAAGATTCACTTATAAATGGATGAACATGAAGAGTATCATGCTGAGTGAAATGAGGCTGAAGAAGAGAGACAGAAACAAGAGTTAGGAGGATTGGTCCATGGGTGGAAGCCTGTCTCAAGTGGTGGGGTAGAAGGCAGTTGGGATAGAGAAGGGGCCACTATGACAACGATACTTGGAAATGATCACTCTGGGTAAGAACTGAGTGCTGAAAGTAGGTAAAGGAACATACATAATAACCTCTCAGTATCTGTATTGCAAACCATAATGTCCAAAGAGGTGGGGGAGGGGAGAGAGAGAGAGAGAGACAGACAGAGAGAGAGAGAGAGAGACAGAGAGAGAGAAGGGAGGGAGGGAGGGAAGGAGGGAGGTAGAAAACGGGAGAGAGAGGGAGAGAGAGGGAGAAAAAAAGGAAAGGAATTGTCTGCTGTCGTGACAGACTGGGGTGTGTGGGAGTGGGGGGAGGGAAACAAGAAACCTTGGTGGTGGGAAATGTACACTGGTGGAGGCATGGGTGTTGGAACATTGAATGACTGAAATGGACCATCATCAGCCCTGCAACTGTGTATCTCAGGATGAATCATAAAACTAACTAACAAACAAAAGCCTGGGGGCTTAAGCATATAAAGCGAATAGATGCATATTTTAAGCAACAAGGTCAGTGAATGGACATGTCTTTGTTGAGGAAAAGAAAGAATCTGCTTTAAAGTGAATCTGCTTCTTTGTGAAGAAAAGTTAGAGCACCTAATATAAAAGAATCAGTAGGAGGTTTGAGGACTTAAATTTAGGGAAATTGGGCAAACTTTGTATGTTTAAGCTGAATTTTTTGAGGACCTTAGAAAGTTTTAATTAAATCTGAATTTAATCAGATTTTAAGTTTCACTGGCTAAAGAATAAATGTACTGTTCAGATTATGGTGTGCTTTATTGTTAAGATTATAGTGAGCTTTTACAGACTTCTGTAGCACTGTAGCACTGTCCTCCCATTGTTCACTGATTTGCTTGAGCATGCCCAGTAAAGTCTCCATTGTGAGAGTTGTTGTTACTGAGTTTGGCATATTGAACACGTCACGGGGAGCTTGCCAGGCTTTGCTGTGTGAGCGAGATACTCTCGATAGCTTGCCTGGCTCTCTGAGAGGGGCAGAGGAATCGAACCTGACTCGGCCAGGCCAGCTGCACACAAGGAAAATGCCCTACTGCTGTGCTATTGCTCCAGCCCTTAAAGACTTCTGAATTTGTGAAATTTACACAGTTACAATGTTTAATCTGCATGTCTAGAAAAATGTACATATAGTACTAAAAACGTATACATCATATCAATTTTATAATTTTGTTTGTGGATCACATCTGGCTCTGCTCTGAGCTTGATTCTGGTTCTGCACTCAGGGATCACTCCTGTCGGAAGCTGAGTCAGCCAGATGGATACCAGTATCTCGCCCACTGTTCTATCTCTTGGCCTCTGATTGTCTTTATTATTTATTTATTTTTGCTTTTTTTGGATCACACCAGGCGATGCACAGGGGTTACTCCTTGCTCATGCACTCAGGAATTACTCCTGGTGGTGCTTGGGGGACCATATAGGATGCGGCAAATCGAACCCTAGTCGGCCAAGTGCAAGGCAAATGCCCTATTGTCTGTGCTATCACTTCAGCCCTGGTTAAGTTTTTAAATGCTTTAAATAAACCTAGTCTTGGTTCAGGAAACTTAAATTTTATTTGCAGTTTTGAATATTTGATACTTTAATTTTGTTTGTTTAAATAAGTATCGTTTCATAGTAACCTGTGCAGATAATTTAAGCCTTTTAGTACTTGTGGAACAAAACTTTTGGAAATCTAATTTCTAAGTCTTGTTTGATCCCTTAATCACTTGATCACTTGACATCCCATTACTCATCAATTTGCTTGAGTGGGCACCAGTAATGTCTCCATTCGTCCCTGTCGCGTGCTAGTGTAGCCGAATAGTGTCTGCTCGTTCTAGGAAAACGAAGATCCTCAAACTGGTCATTCAGGGTCTTGACGAAGAAGTCTGACCATCTGGTAGGTGGGTGGCCATGCGATCTTTTGGTGTCCAGTAAAATCCAGTTGGTAATGGCTCTAGTCCAGCAGTCATCTCCAAATCTCATTATGTGTCCAGCCCATCTGATTTTCGACGCCTTGGCAAACGAGACAGCATTCCTGATTCTGGACCATCGACAGAGGCTGGAACCCCAGATTCTTTCTCTCATTTGAGTGAAGTGAGTTACTCCAAGTTTAGCTCCTTCGACCTCTCTTTGGGAGACCCAAATAGCTTTCTCATTCTGTTTCCGTAGGCTCCAGGTCTCTGAGGCATATGTTAATGCAGGAAGAACAGTGGAATTGAAGAGATGGGCCCGGAGACGGAGGTTCTTCATCCTCTTAGCTATTTCTTCGATGTTAATGAAGGCGTTCCAAGCGGCTCTCTTCCTCCTGTGCAACTCAGGTGCCAGGTCATTCGTCATGTTGACTACTTGACCTACGTACACATAACTGTTGCATTCAGAGATGTTCGTTCTGTTGAGAGCGAATGGAGCATCAGGAACGAGGCTGGTTCTCATAAACATCGTCTTTGTGAGATTCAGCTGAAGTTTGGCCTTTCCACACTCATGGCCGAAGTCGGCCAGCATTTGTGCCACTTGGCTAATGTTTGGTGTTATTAGAATGATGTCATCAGCAAAGCGGAGGTTGGTGTAGTTGCCGACCGTCTATCTTCACTCCCATTCCTTCCCATTCTAGTCATCGCATGACATTATCGAGGGTGGCACTGAAGAGTTTCAGTGAAATGTTATAGCCCTGCCGAATGCTTCTCTTGACGTCAATGATCACTTCCCTTTAGAATGGTGAGATCCTGGTAGTGAATCCATAATACAGCTCATGGAGGATCCTGATGTATTGAGTTTGAACGCCCTGTTTGGCTAGGGCTTCGATGACTGCTTCCATCTCAACAGAATCAAAAGCCTTCTTTAAATCAATCAATGTTAGACTAGACAGAGTGGCATCTTGAACTCCCGAGAAACCTCAATGAACTTGGTTATCGTATGGATATGGTCGATCGTTGTGAATCCTTTGTGGAGCGCAGCTTGCTTGCATGGTTGTCCTTCATCTAGTGTTCTGCCAATCGTATTCAGGATGACTCAAGTGAATAGCTTGTAAATGAAAGACAATAGGCAGATCAGGTAATAGTTTTCAATGTCGTGGATGTCTCCCTTCTTTTACAGTACTACATTCCTGCACGTTTTCCACTGGAACAGGACCTTGCATTCAGACAGGTAGCATCTGAAGAGCTGAGCCTGTCTATTGATGAGTACTGGAGGCAGATTCTTCAGGTGCTCAGGTCTGACCTTGTCTCAGCCTGGTGCTGTTCGTATCTTTACCGATGAAATGGCATGTCGGATTTCAGAAGAGAGAATGTTGGGAATGACATATCCATCCTGTGGAATTTGGTATGTGGGCAGGTGGATGTGGCTATCAAAGAGATCCGAGTAGAAGTCATGAATAACCTTCTCTATTGTCCTTCTGGAAGATGTGATAGATCCATCAGGATGTCAGAGGGCAGTCATCTTGATCTTGTAGTTGGCGAAGGACAGGCAGGTGTTGCGAATGCTTTTTCTGGCTTCTGCCACATCTGCCAGCACTGCTGCTCTTCTCTCTTTGAGATATTCCTTTATCGCTTTTCTGCATTGTTTTGGTAGCTTGTACGTTCGCTTGTGGTTGCCTGAGGCTTGCAGCAAGCCACGTTGGCAAATAAGGTCAAGAGTTTTCAAAGGCAGGTGTCTTTTTGTGGCTATCTCTTTCGGCATTCTTTGCACAATCATGGAGGTGCTGAACCAGTTGATTGTATTCCTCGTCAATGTTGTCAACAATGGCATCTTCCCATGTTGCTGCGATAGTGCCAAGGAGCTCCCAGTTGATCATTCTGGGAGTTTTCTTCTTAAACTTTGCAGCCCTTTCTTTCTGCTCCATGAAGTAGAATTTTGCACAAAGGAGATGGTGTTTCGATCCGTTTGGAATTTTGGGACAACAGCAACATCGGGCAGATAAAACCGTCGATTGAATGTGATGTGGTCAATTTCATGGTGGATCCATCCACCGGGAGACTCCCAAGTCCAACGTTTAGATTCAGCCTTGTGGAACTATGAGTTACCGTGGATGGTCTTGGTCGACATGATGAACTCAGACAGTCTCTCACCCTGTTTGTTCCATTCTAGGCCATGGGTCCCGATGTGGAGTTCTTCAGCTGATCTTCTCGGTCCTATCTTGCCCTTAAAAACACCGACAGTGATCTTGTAGAATGTGTGGTCTTCTTTATAGAACTTCTCCAGCTCCATGTAGAACTTCTCAATTTCTCCTTCATCATAATTGGATGGTGGTGCATAGACAACAAAGATAGACACTGCTGGCAGTGAGCCACATCTATTCAAGTATAATCATCTGATTCGGGTTGTTAGGCATTCGAATGAATTGATACTTATGGCTATGTTCGTGTTGACAAGGACACCAACACCACTGACGCCTCTTTTTTTGCGTGTTTCGAGGAACAGTTCTTCTCCAGTGTCGAAAATGGCGTAATGCGATTGATGCCTTCTGGTCGCGGTCAGACCAATGATGTTGCATTTGATCTTTCTCGCTTGTATCATCAGATCCTCGATGGATGCTTTTGATGCCAGCATATGTGCATAATACATAAGTCTTGATTGGTTTAAAGAATAGCAAATATAAAAGTTCTCAGGATACCTAAGACACCTACAACATTTTCTTTTTTCCTCTGTGAGAACAGAAATACATCAGACCTATTAAGTATGGTTTTGCTATGTTTCTTGTTCCACACCTGGAAGTTCTCAGGACTTACTCCTGGTGGAGCTTAGGGGACCATATGTGGTGCTGAGGATCAAATTGGCCATCAGTGTGCAAGTCACTATATTATCTCTCTGAACCCTATGTGGTGCTGGGGATCAAATTGGTCATCAGTGTGCTACTCACTATATTGTCTCTCTGACCCGTATTTGTTATATTAAATTTCATGGGAAACATTGTCTCGAGAAATGTTTAATCTTTATAACATATATGTGGATAATAATGTGGGTATCCTAAAACTATCTGAAAGTATTGACAATTCTGATATGTTCTAGTTAATTCTGGGTATTTTAGGAAATTGTATATCACAAAATAAAACAAATATCTTTGTCAACTATGTGATAGGATCTTTAATTGTGAGCCTTTTTCCATATGTAGAATTATTCTTATGCCTTGCTCACAAACTGCTTTTTTAATGCCTGTTTAAAAGACAATTTTTATAAGAAAAATTCCATTTAGTTTGATAAACTTAACTAGGAAAATAAGAATTTGTCAATTTGATTTTTCTTGCAACTATTTTCAAAACTCCATCACCGTTGATATTCATTAATCCAAGTTAGTATCATTCTTTTCTAAATGCATGATATCTTTGCTGAATGTTTTCAATTTCATATTTAATAAAAATATTAAATAGAATTTTGTAAATGATAGTTTATTATAACAGTTCCCTTCATACAAAATGACATTTCTTTTCTCTCTCCTCATTAATCTTGGTACAAAGCCAAAAGTTACAAAGAGTGGCCAAGAAGATCCTTCATCATTTGACTGATTGTGGCTTTAACAATTTTATCTTCTATTTGTTCCTCCAGGAACCCTGTCTGTCTACATGCTTATCAAAGCAAAACACCACCTAATATTGGAAACAGATGAGTAAAAACAAACAACCAAACATAAGCTCCATAGTTTATCCTGGCTGAAAAAGAAAGAGTTATAATTTCAAAGCATAATGTGTCCAAGCTTAAAAAAAAGTTATAAAAAAATTTAGCAAACAAAGAGTTTCAGAAGTGGAGAAAGTTCAGATACAAATGTTTTGCTATTGGTTGACTGCCAGGTGGAGAAGCATGGTTAGTGGGTGTGATGAAAGGGACTCAACTTTTAGAAGTATAATACTTGTTGTACTTGTTGCTGATTAGTTTACTTCTAGAAAAGTTGCTCTATTGCTGATAATTTGTTGACATTCAGATGGATTGTTATAAAAACAGAGGTGTTTTCACAGTTGAGTTGGGACAGATAAATTTAAATATACTTCTCATAAATGGGTTTACCATAATGGAGGTGGACATCAGGATAGGTGTGGACAGAAGAGGACACTTTGGTGGAGGGTGTGGTGTTGGAACATTATTCTAGAAGATTCTGACCTCCACTACCTCCACTAGGCAGCCACCGCCATGCTCCGGGACGCTTTCTGTATGCTCAGGTCGAGACTCATGCATGAGTGAAGCCCCACAGAACCAGGTAAGCGGAACTCTGTGACCTTGAACTCCAGGCTCAACGGACCCGGGAACAGAGATCCTCTGCCTGCTCCCACCAATCTCCAGCGACCAAGGGATTAAAACCAGAAGCCCCACCCTACCCTGCCCTGTCTGCTTCCACCAACCTCCGGCAACCCAGAAGATTCTATAATTGTTCTTTAAGATAATTAATAATTATAGAATCTTCTAGGATAATTATATTGTAGAATAAATGTATTCTACAATATTATTACTATATTGTAATGGACTGGAGAGATAGCAGAGTGGGTAAGTGAGACACTTACCTTGCATGTCACCGATCTGAGCTTTATCCCTGACACCATATATGGTCTTATGAGCACTGCTAGAAGTAATTCCTAACCAGAGTTAGGAATAAGCAGTGAATACTTCCAGGCATGGTCTCAAAATGAAAGCAAACAAAAAAACTAATTTGGTAAGTCACAGTGACTTAAATTAAAAAAAATTTCTTCTCATAATTAGTAGTTTACAACAAATGGCAATCTTTTCCATTTCTTTAATTTGTAATTAGGAAGTGTTGATTTGTTTTTTAACTTAGTACCCATCAAAAATGGTGATCTAGAGACACAAACGGTGACTTCACACTGTGCTGCCTCAGTTTCTTGGGACTGGGGCTGAGCTGAGCTTCTCTGGGCAGTTAGGAGCCTCCCCCGCCTTCTCCCTCTTCTTCTCAGGCCCCACCCCTTTCTCCCCTGATCTGGGGCCTAAATGATGATATTCAATACTGACATGATATTGGCATGCTATAATTGAATATTATTTAAGCATGCTAATATTGAATGACTTAGACAATTCCTTTTTTCTTAAAAGATCTTTATTATATATTTTTATTACTAGAGTGTATGCAAAATAACGTACAACAGTGTTAAGCGTATACTATTGTATCACTGTATCACTGTCATCCCACTGATCTTTGATTTACTAGAGCGGGCGCCAGTAACATCTCTATTCCTCCAAGCCCTGAGATTTTAGCAGCCTCTTCTTACTCGTCTTTTCCCAATGATTGGAGGCTCTTTCAGGGTCAGGTGAATGAGACCTATTGCCGTTACTGTATTTGGCATATTGAATATACCATGGGGAGCTTGCCAAGCTCTGCCTGTGCTGGCGGGATACTCTTGGTAGCTTGCCAGGCTTTCTAAGAGGCATTAATGGGTAGGAACTGCCTTATAATGTGCGGTCCGGAAAGTGGCCTGGAGTGTGGCGGTGGTTGGGCAGTGGAGGTTGGCTGCCAGAGCTGGGTCCCTTTGGGTGGGGAGGCCTCTTACCCGCCCCACAGCCTGGCACAGAGTCCAGGGACACGGTTCTGGGAGCCTCCTTTTATACTCCCATCTGGGAGGAGCATCCGTGAGTTTTGGAGGGTGGCTGATAAGGAGATTATCTGCTGCTGGCAGGGCATGGCTTATGGGTGTGATCCCTGAGTCACTGGAGACTGGGGGAAGCAGGCAGAGGATCTCTGTTCTGGGTCCTGTTGAGTCCAGAGTCCAAGGTCACAAAGTCCTGCATTATCTGGGTTCCATGGGACTTCATTCATGCATGATGCTCGGCCTGACCATCTCAAAAGCAGCCTAGAGCATGGAGGTGGTTGGGCAGTGGAAGTAGACTGCTGGGGCTGGATCTCTTGGGTTGGGGAGGACTCTCACCTGTCCCACAGCCTGGTGCAGAGTCCTATACTATTAACATACAAAATTGCTGTACATCATACATCCCCATGAAAGTGCCAATGGATTGCATCTTTGTCCCTTGTCACCTCTGGTCTGAGCTTCCTCTGGGCCAAACCATACCCCTACTATTTGTTAACTGGTATTTATAATTTTGCTGCATACTTTTAGTTCCCTTAGCCACATCAATATGCTTCAGACCCTCTACTTACACTCCTGTGTTTATTAAATCTAAATCATCTATTTGTTTTGTCTAAAGTAAAAACCACCCTTCTAAGTAGAGTTCATTTTCACAAAATATCCATTTTTGTTTTGGAGAATGGATTGTAGCACTGTAGCACTGTCCTCCCATTGCTCCTGTGTTGTTTCCATCAAACTTATCATTCCCCACAATATTCTTCCAACTGGCACTCTCAATTCTGTAATGTAGTGCCCAAGGTTTACTGTCAATTGATAATTGTCCATATCCTTGATTTATTTTTCTGTATATCACATATGAGTGTGGTAAGTCTATAATTACTCTTCTACCTTTGCTTATTTCCCTCAGCATAATACCCTTCAGTTCCACCCAAGTTGTTGAGAGTTGCATGATTTTTTTTTTCTTATGGTTACATAGGATTGCACTGTGTGTATAATACTACAACTTCTTTAACCATATATATCTTGCTGGACATTATGGTTATTTCCATTTCCTGGTTATTGTACTAAGAGCTGATGAACATAGATATGTGCATATCTTTTCAAATAATAATGTTATATTTTGGGTTAGATACGTAGAAGTGGGTAAGTGACTCATGTAGGAGTTCCATTCTTAGTTTTTTTTTAAAGAACTTCCAGATTGTTTTCCATAGCTGGATGAAATATTTCCACCAACAGTTAATGAGGGTTCTTTTTTGTCACACCTACATCAATACTTGTTTCTTTTTTCTTTTTTTTTGGCTAGGGATATATGCTATTCTTAGTGGTGTGAGGTATTACACTTGTAAAATGTTTTATCTCATTTCTCTTCTTTGAAGTATTTCCTTGTCTATTTTTTTCACCTTCAACTTCGATGTGTTTTAGTAGTTTTTTGGAAGTGACTGAAATACTGGAAGAATTTTGTGCTTTTCTAAATGCTCACAAAATTGAAAAGGAATACCTTAAATTCAAACTGTATAAAAGATTTGATGAGAAGAGAGATACAGAGACATAGAGGGACAGAAAGACACAGAAAGATAGAGAGAAAGAGAGAGAAAAGTAGAGGAAAATAAGAATACGTACATACACACATATGTGACAAACATAATTATGCACATCATTTTAAGAATCAATTCCAGTTGTGCTCGGGGAACCGTATGGGGTGCCAGGAATGAACCTGGTTCGGCTGTGTGCAAGGCTCTCCCCGCCGTGCTCTCACCGCGGCCTGGCCCCTGAGTTATTCACCTTTCCTTCCCTTGTGCTGTGACAGAGATCACGCATTCCACCCCCGAATTTTTTACTCTCATATTTTCTTACTGCATGAAAATTGTTCCTATTGTTGCTATTCTTTCTTAAATCTTTTTCTAATATTTATTCTTAAATGTATTTCAAAATAAAATATTTACAACCTACAATGTTCAGTTGCACGACTCCATTTGGGGTTACAACACAAAGTTAAAAAACCAGGTTCTAAAGTACAGTTTAATTTATACTTTTATTGTTCATTGTATTTATTTTTTCTTCAATCACTGTGAATTGTAAAGTAACAAATATATTCATAATTGGGTTTCAGGTGTACAACGTTCTAACACCAATCCCTTCACCATTACTTACTTCCCTTCACTAATGTCTCGGGTTTCCCTCCTGCCCCCCATCCTGTTTATATGGCAGGCACTTTTTGTTTTCTTTTATCCTTTCAGAGATGATGGTTTACAATACTGTTACTGATAGGGCTTTAAGCAAATCACTTTACATTCTTCTATTTCTTAAAATAAATGAATTAAAGCTAAATCATCTCTTTGTTTTATCTAAAGTAAAAACTACCCTTCTAAGTAAAGTTCATTTTCACAAAATATCCATTTTTGTTTTGGAGAATAGATTGTAGCACTGTAGCACTGTCCTCCTGTTGTTCATCAATTTTCTGGACCAGTAACGTCTCCATTGTGAGATTTGTTGTTACTGTTTTTGGCATATCAAATACGCCACCAGGAGCTTGCCAGGTTCTGCTCTGTGGGCGGGATACGCTCAGTAGCTTGCTGGGCTCTCCGAGAGGGATGGAGGAACCGAACCTGGGTCTGCCACATGCAAGGCAAATGCTCTACCTGCTGTGCTATCTCTCCAGCCCTGAAGAATGAATTACAAAGAAATAAGTATCTAATAAATTGTTAAAAAAAAAAACCCGCTCAAAAGGAAAAGGGACATTGGAGTCGTTCACCAGCTAAACAGAAAAGTATATACAGCTACTTTCCTTTGAATTCCTTATAATTATTACAGAACTTTACTGAACTACCCCCAAAATATCAAACTATATATATATTATATGCAATGACACATGAGTTGTCATTTTTAACTTATATATTTGAACATCTATATCTTTGCAAAAACTTAGCTCACTAGCATACTGAACTATGTAGCAGATATAATCTGAATGAAAGTACAATTGCAAAAATGTCAAACAAGATGAAAAAGAGAAAATCACTACAAAGAAGAATTCACCACAGCAACTCTTTGCAGTTCCTAAACGCAGAGGCCTAGTAGCCTCATCAAAGATACAAGAGATAGAAAAGGCCCATTAGGTCATCAAACCTATCCCCTCACCAAAGAGAGAAAATGAATTCAAGTAACCCTATCTGCTGGCTTCAAACCAAATTCAGGATAGAAAGACCCTGCTGCTGCTCTTGATACATTATTTTATGACACTGGATGTCATTTTTTATAAGAAACTGAAATGAATCGTCTGTCCCCAGCATCCTAGAATCACAGAATAGACTATGAGAGCTTGAAGGTACCTGGCCCAGCCTCCTCATTTTGCAGCAGCTTAGTCTGAGGACAGGAGAGGTTAAATGACTAGCTCAGATGCACAAAGCCACTCAGAGCTGGACTAGTATTGTAATCAAAGTCTCCGGAGATAGTTAAATCATTCTAGCAATTCATTTCCTTTTTGTTTTGGAAAAAAAATCTTGATAAAAAGATATCCTAAACATTATACTTAACAAATTTGGATTTGACTTATCTCTAACAAAGGCCTCATTTAAAAAAATTGACTTTGACAAAGTCAAATCTAGA
The DNA here is from genome assembly GCF_029834395.1 of Sorex fumeus. NCBI lineage: Eukaryota > Metazoa > Chordata > Mammalia > Eulipotyphla > Soricidae > Sorex > Sorex fumeus. The sequence goes on from NW_026606059.1 coordinate 21,595,522, forward strand.
CTTTTACTCTCAAAACACTAATTCCATTAGTTGATACAGACTCCAGTGATAGACTTTAATGTACAACATTGCTTTTTTTCTTATGGGCTCAAATCATCTGACAATATATAATAAAGTAACTTATTGACTATACGTGTGATAAGAATAAGATTAAAATGTTTAAAATTTGTCTACATGTATTTTCTCAATCCTAAACCAAAGTTATAAGAAATATTCCATTGTGATGGAGATATGGGAGAGAAACACAGACAAAAAAATGTGCATGAATCTGAATTACTAGATTCAGCACTACTGTAAGCACAGAACACAAGGTACAACAAACAGACTTAATGCAGTTTTCAAGAGTCAAGTTGGGAGTGGAACGGTCTCTTAGATAAGTGGTGGAGGGATGGAGACCTGAGGTAATCACAGAGTATTGGAGAACATCATGTGCCTGTAAGCTCACGGTAAACAACTGTGCAAATCATGGTGTCTAAATAAATTTAAGAAAAAAATGGAAAAAGGACTGTCTTAAATGTCTTAAGAAAAAGGTTCTGAGACTTCAACCAACTCAGAAAACCTTGTCCCTACCAACTTCCTGATTAGGAGACTTCGGAAAATCAGTTCGAGTTCAGTTACTGGATTATAATGTATGATAACCTGATCCTAGTTTATTTTCCTTTTCATCATGCCTCTCTAAACACAGTAACTTATGTAAAACCCAGAGTGCATAATTTGCTGTTAATGATACATGTGATTTATGAGCAAGACGGTAGCTGTTACATGCATGTCTAGTTTTACCACTATCCCAGTCATGTTTCTCACTCCTAACCTCATGTGCATGTTTCTTCCCTCAGCTTGTTCCTTAAAACTACTTGCCCCCAGCACCAGTGTGAAATCGCCCTTGCTTACACAGACACTCATGTGTGTCACTGTCACTGTCACTGTCCTCCCAGTGTTCATCATTTTGCTCGAGTGGGCCCAGTAATGTCTCCATTGTGAAACCTGTTGTTACTGTATTTTGCATATCAAATGTGTCATGGGTAGCTGTGTGTGTGTGGAATTGCTAAATATATTTTCCTACTATTATCTATATTGTCTTGTCCTTGAGTTCTGTATTTGACAAAGAATCAAGTGCAGTGCAAAGAAGAGGGAGGAGAAGAAGGAGAAGGAGAAGGAGAAGAAGAACAAGAACAAGGACAAGAAGAACAAGAACAAGAAGAACAAGAACAAGAAGAACAAGAACAAGGACAAGAACAAGAAAAGGAAAAAAAAAAGAGAAAAAATTATGATACAATAGATTCCTGTCCCTGCAGATCCCTGCATCTCTTTTCCTAGTAATATGGGAAGTTCTTTGCCAGACCGTCTGATGGAGTCCATCACCATCTATGGTACTTGTCAGGTAAAGTTACTTGAACTGGAAGCGATCAAATTGTTAATCCAAAATGACTAGTACTTAAGTAGTGTTAAGAGAAATCATCACTAACAGTACTATAAATCACAGTACCTCAATCAAATAAAAAAATGAAAAGAAAAAAGAAGAGAATCTGTGTGGTAATGAAGATCCATAATGCCAGTTTGGATTTGCAAAATTTCAGTTTTGCAAAAGAAATATTAATATCTAATTTTTATTAAAAAGTTCCTGGCCTTTAAACTTTGTTCACATTAAATAAATTCTCAGGTGACATATGGCCAACAGATCAAGAATCTTAGGCATAATATGAGCGCCATTTTAAAAAACTTGTTAGGCATTTTCAAAAAAGATGAAACAGTGGCTGGGAAGTCGTATGGGACTACATACATCAATCTGAGCTCAATTTTTGCACAACCTGCCTTTGAGTAATTTTAGAATGGAACCCTAAAGACCCCTGATCACTACTAAGGTGACCCAGGAGGTCCCTGGTACTACAGAGCTTGAGTAGCACCACATTGTGAAACCGTCAGATTGAGTAGCCTTTGAAGATGGCCAGAAATAAAAAAGAGTGGCCCCTGACCCCTTGCAAAGTGCTCCTCACCAAACCCAAAACAGGGACCCTGGGAATGTAACTCAGCATTTGAATTAACTGTGGAAGCCACGGGTTCAATCCCAGGAACCACAAAAGAAAAAAAAAGAAGCTGAGACAACTTTGCTATTTAATAAGTAATTAGTTAATTAAAAATTAATGAGAATAGGATTAGATTAAAGAAACCGTTAGAGAGAATAGTTGAAAGGACTAAAGCAAGTGTAGTTTACATGGCAGTGTCAGGTGTCCCTGGCACCACCTTGAGCAATACACTCTGGAATAGCCCCAGGTGTGGCCCAAAACTCAAAAGGAAAATGAAATTTTAAACCAATTAGTGTAGAATATCAGATCCCTTGCAAACTCTCAAAGTAGAAAGAAATGCATCTGATTTATGGCTTCAATATTTATTTCTTCATCGCTTGATCATCTTTAGGATTGTTTTCTATATAACTTTATTTTGCAAAATAAGGCTAGGAATTTTAGTTCAAAGCTATAGATTTTTGCCTTTTATTTTTATTATTTTTTTGGTATTTGGAGCATACCTGCAGTGCTTAGGGCTGAGACCCTGTTCTTTGCTCAGGGATCACTTCTGGAGGTGAACGTGGGGGCCATATGTGATGTTGGGGATCAAAAAATTTGGCTGTGTACCCATCCCTCCACCTCATGGTGTTTCACTAATAAAAATTTAAGGGAAAAAAGGTCATAAAATAAAGTTCAAGCTTTGATATAAAAAATGGCTGTGTGCAAAGAAAATGTCTTATTCCTTTTCCTATACTATCTCTCAGGACCCAAGAGTTGGCATATTTTAAATCGCAAAAGTTTTAGCTTTTGGTGCTCTTGAAATACTGATAAACTGGAGAAGGGGAGAAGCCAGGAGTTATTGGTCAAGAAAACATCTTTGTTGATTTCTATATTCAGCTGATTGATGAATATTGTCTATTTTTAATAACCTCAATAAAAGCTACCTTGTCTATAATGCATATTCATGCCAGAATGAACTTCAGCTTCCACTCATTTAATCTTAATAGAAATTTATTTTATTGCTCTTACTTTACAGATAAGGAGATTGACATACAGAGATGTAACTTGTCCTAGATATTCAAGCTTTCAGTGGCATGGGGATATAAACTTAGCCATACTGCTCTTATGCTCATAGCCTTATAGCTTTTGTGTCTTTGCAAATGACTCCCTGTCTCTAATCTACCTAGTTTTGGTTCACTCCACAAGCTTGACAGAACATAGGAAGCAGAGAGTACGCATTGATATTTTTAGATGTCTTTATTAATCCATCTGGTGCTTAGTACATCTTAAATCAAGGCTGTTATTTAAGTCAAATCTTATATGCTAAAAAACCAATGAACTATAGATTAATATCCACAGTCTTAATTTTTTAGTGAGCTGTTTTTTGTGACTAGTAAATGATGAACAAATTGATATTTGTTAAATACTAATTTATAAAACTTCTGGCTCCTCCAGCTGAAGCTTCTGTGGAAGACAGTATGGGTATATGTGTGTGTGTGTGTGTGTGTGTGTGTGTGTGTATGCGTGTATGTGTGCATGCATGTATGCACACGTGAGCTCATGAATATGTGTGTTATCTTCTGTTTATTTTTAAATAACTCTTTGATTTTTTTCTTTCCTCAAAAATTGTCTTTTCAATTTTTTTCATAAATGTTACTGGAACAGTATGTTTGTACAGGAATTAGACAAAAAATACTGCTTGGGTCTATTTGTCTATTTATTCCGCCACATGATTGTTTTAGTGTTGTTTGAAGCACTATTTTGGAGCCAGACATAATCACATTCTACAGTTCCTCACCTTATTAACTGACAGAGCACTGTTCCTATTAGACAATTGATCCTGGGCAGATGAAGCCATTAAAAACAGTACTAATTAGCTGGAGAGGGGAGACAGTAATATAGGCTGTCTCACTTCCTTTTATGCTTAGGGAAGTTGATGTTCCAGACAAATAATAATTGATATGTAGTCTGCCTTAATTGTGGTTGTTAACAACCGGTATTGTAATGAAAGGCTGACAATTTCTGTCTAGCCTATTGTATTGTTTATTTCAGAATCCAAGAACCTCTGGGTAATTTTTTTTGTTTTGTTTTGTTAACCTGAATCTCATAGAATGCATTATATAATGTCCCTGAAATAGAAACTTGACAGCTAAAGCCAGTTTAGGAGTTAGTCTGTGTATATCCCCAGGTGTCAGATGTTTATTTTGGATGAGCATGATGTTCTAAACTATGTGGATTTGTAATATGGCATAATGGCATGTTTAGATGAGAAACAGCAGGGTAGCGAAGAATTACAGACACACGTTCTCCCCCCCTTTTTTTTTATATCATCATACACATATACTCTTTCCCATTTTTCTCTTCTCCTTTTCACTCCCCTATGCCTTTTCACCTCACCCTCTCTTTGGTTACCAATTTGATTATAACTTGTAGCGCAATATAATATGAGGCTATACAGTTATGTAATATTAAAAAGACAACATTTATTAAGTTAATTTTATTCATGGTAATCACAAGCTATATAATAGCTATGCATGAAGTTTCATTTGTATTTCGTTTTAATTAATTTTGGATGCATTTAATAAAATTTGAATGCATAAATAAAATCCTAATTTACTATTTATCTCTGGAATAGCTATGAGAATTTATTTCTCAGGAATGAACTATTGATAGAGTCATACCCATCTATCAGTATTATTCTCCCTAAGACTGTTTTCCTAACAAGGCCTTCTTTATCATTGTACTAAAGGCCTGCACAACAATTAATGGCTGATCAACTGGAATCAAAGACGAGGATGTCTGAGACAAGTGACTGGCCTGTAGATTTGGTACCTTCTGGGACCACAACTACATAGAATTAGGAATCTTAGCACCTTAGCACCTCTATAACCTTTCCTGCTGTGTTATACTGGTGAAAAACTCTGAATTAAAGAATGTTATATTTAAATAAGTGGAGATCACCACATCACAAAAATAGTCCTCCTTACTTCACCAAAACTAACCAATACGCTTCTTCTCCAAATCTATATCATGCTAAAACATCTATATCAAACAAAAAACTGCACAAATAAGGAAATCTTTAACATGGTGATAAGAATATGCACAGGATGAATGAAAATATTTGAAAACCATCTGTCTTGTAGATCTCTTAATTTATTAAAAATCATGCAATTGAGAAACAAAAACTGATAGTTAGATTTAAAATTGGGTTAAGGAAATAAATAAACATTTATTCATTGAAGATAGACAAGGGACTAGCTGGTAAATCAAAAATAACTTTTGGTATAGCTAATTTTTGTGACAACTACATCTGCATACTTTGTGATTTGCAAAGCAAAATTACAAAGATTTGTATTTGTTAGGGTGTGATAGCTGATGCAAGAAAAAGAAAATAAAACAAACAATAGAATAATCAAGGGAGTAATTGTTGGAGATGCAGTTGAAAACAGTTTGGATCTATTTTTGTGTTTCATAGTTTCCTCATTTGTCTGATGATTCTGTTTTTCTTTTATCTGTAATAGGTCCTTAAAATTATTGAGCTTCCGGTGTCCTTTAAGTCTGAGGTATGTGATCAGGAACAAGGGCATTAGAGACAGGCAGTGAACATGAGTTTCAATCCTTATATCTTCATCTTCTTTGTGGGATAAAATCAAATGGGCTGACTGAATGATTTTCCAAGGCTTGATGTTCAGGATGAGGTGCGTGTTTGAAAGGCCAGTACTACCTTGTAATTTGCATTTGGTTTTGACTCTCCTATAATGCGAGAGTCAGATATATTGGCATGGGGAATCACATCCTTTTCACTGTTTCATTAATTAAAAGTAAAGTAAAGTAAAGGCCCTCTCGTTGATCATCGATTTGCTCGAGCGGGCCCAGTAACGTCTCCATTGGAGACTTTGTTGTTACTGTGTCTGGCATAACGGATACTCTCGGTAGCTTGCCGGGCTCTCCGAGAGGGGCGGAGGAATCGAACTCGGGTCGGCCATGTTGGCTGCGTGTAAGGCAGACGCCCTACCCGCTGTGCTATCGCTCCATTAATTAATTAATTAATTAATTAACATTTTATTGGATCACTGTGAGATAGTTACAAGATTTCATGTTTGAGTTACAATCACACAAAGATCAAACACCCATCCCTCCACCAGTGTACATTCCCCACCGCCAAAATCCCCAGTATACCCCTCGTTTCCCACCCTTTGACTGCCTCCATGGCAGACAATATTCCCCATACTTTCTCTCTACTTTTGGGCTTTTCATCCTTTCAATGATATTTTTTAGGTTATATTTTTTGCCCCCCACCCCCGTTTATAGGTAATGCAGTCGTGTGTGCTACAAAAGAAAGACAAATTGTCTTTTGGTAAGAGAGGCTCATAGTTAAATTATTTTCAATGAAGTGAAGTGATATTTGGTAAGAATTGAAGATTGATTTTCCATTCACCTCATTAGTTGTCCCCAGTTGCCAAGGGAGTTTTCCAAAATCTGGTGGAGTGTATTTTACGATCTCTTACCCAGAAAAAGGCTTTCCATTTCTAAATCATTTCACCTCTCTTCACTGGTACCCTTGATGGAGGGTTCCCAGGTCCTACCTGTCAAATATTGTGAGGAAATTCTTGTTGGAGAGAAACCCCTAGGTCCTTCAGATTATGAGCTAGTTTCCTCATTTCTCATTTCTTGGGTCTCCAGAATGACCCAATCTGTCCCATTAAATGATTAACTAGATCACCCAAAGATAAAGGTTGCTACATCAAACGCTAACTAGGTTTCAATCCTTCCAGAGTTCTGCTGCAAATCCCTTAGGGTTTTTTTGTTTTGTTTTGTTTTTTGGTTTTTGGGTCACACCCGGTGATACTCAGGGGTTACTCCTGGCTCTGCACTCAGGAATTATTCCTGGTGGTGCTTGGGGGACCATATGGGATGCCGGGAATTGAACCCTGGTCGACACGTGCAAGGCAAATGCCCTACCTCGCTGTGCTATTGCTCCAGCCCCTCCCTTAGGGTTTTGAAGCATTTTTTTCAGCTTAGAATTTCCCTGTGCCAGCATGCTTTCAGAATCAGAGCTTTCAGCAATTTAGCATAAATCATAAAGACAGAGATGCACTAATTAAAGTGTCAACACAGAGATTCACTTTCTTATCCAGGAAATGCTGAATCCAAATGGTTCTAGGTGAGTAGCTGAGGATTGCCAAGCACCACATGGGAGGTCTCACAGACCACCTTTAGAACTCATCTGCTACCAAATGCAAGGATGCATTTGTAGGGTGCTTCAGTCCATACACAAAAGAAGTTGTTGAAAGCTACGATTTATTAGCTGTAAATATTAAAGATGTAGACAGAAATTTCTCAAGACTGTATGTCCCTAGCCAGCCAGTCAAGGGAAGATTTTTATATTCTCATTAGAGAAACACAGAAGGTGGAACATAGGTGATAGCATCAGGTGAGAGTGGGAAGGAGATTCATTTGATTCATTTGATCTTTGATAATGTATGTTTGGAAAGCAGTCACAGTCTTGCAAGCACGGTGGGAGTTTTTCAGGAAACCATTACTAAGTCAATTCAAAATAACTTTGTCCATTGTAGTCTTGATGCTACAGTCTAGTTTTAACTGATTTTATTTTGAGTGAGCAATCCCGGATATTTGTAGGGATTAAAGTTATGCTATGTATCTAATGTTTTTATATATACTGGGGAAACTCATCCTTTCTAGCTTACAATACTTTTTAGGTCTTTTTAGCTAACAAAGCAATTCATGTGTATCTCATATTCATGTGTACTTACAAATAAGTGTTTTATATGGAATAGCTATTTATCATTAAAATAAACATATCAATAAGAGTTGATGTTTAATCATTCTCTAATAAGTGTTATCATTTTATACACTCAATTAAGGCAGACAAAATTCTTCTCAATTAATACATTTAAACTGCTGAGCAATCTCTAGTTTTCAGATCATAAATTACCACTTAAAATTGTTAGCCCTTTAACTCTATAAAACTATTTTTTTTTGCAGAACACTGTCTAAATGCCTAAGAAAATATTTTGTTTCACTCTTTTGAATTTCTAAGGACTCCCACAAAGAGTCCCCGTAAGTCCCTATATTTCTTGCACTTATAAATTCAGAAATTGATTTCACTCTTCCATGCTTACTGTATACTGAAATTACATACTTTAGGTGTTAGAACCTTATATAGTAAACTAATATAAAATTTATTTTTGAATTACATGCCAGAAATATTTTTATCTGTGTATTTTTCTATATATATTTATATGTAATTATATAAATGAAAAACACTTAATCACTTATCACTTAACTTCCCGTTAGTCATCGATTTGCTCAAGCGGGCACCAGCAATGTCTCCATTTGTCCCTGTCGCGTGCTAGTGTAGCCCAATGGCGTCTGTTTGCTCTAGGAACATCAAGAGCTTCAAACCGATCGTTCATGATCTTGACGAAGAAGTCTGACCATCTGGTAGGTGGGCGGCCACGCGGTCTTTTGACATCCCGTGGAATCCAGTTGGTAACAGCTCTAGTCCAGCAGTCGTCTTTAAATCTCATTACATGACCAGCCCATCTGATTTTTGACACCTTGGCAAACGAGACAGCGTCCCTGATTTTTGATTGTCAACAGATGTCAGAACTCCGGATTCTTTCTCTCATTTGAGTGAAACGTGATATTCCAAGCATAGCTCTTTCAATTCTTCTTTGGGAGACCTGAATAGCATTCTCATCCTGTTTGCGTAGGGCCCAGGTCTCTGAGGCATATGTTAATGCAGGAAGAACAGTGGAATCAAAGAGATGTGCCTGGAGCCGGAGGTTCTTCGTCCTCTTAGCTAGTTCTTTGACGCTCTTGAAGGCGTTCCAAGCCGCTCTCTTCCTCCTGCGCAGCTCGGGTGCCAGGTCATTTGTCATGTTGACTTCTCGACCTAGGTACACATAACTGTTGCATTCGGAGATGGTCGTTCCATTGAGAGCGAATGGGGCGTCAGGAATGAGGCTGTTTCTCATAAACATTGTCTTCGTAAGATAAAGCTGTAGTCCTACATTTCCACACTCACGGTCAAAGTCGGCCAGCATTTGTGCCACTTGGCTGAAGTTTGGTGTTATTAAAACAATGTCATCAGCAAAGTGGAGGTGGTGTAGTTGCCAACCATCTATCTTCACTCCCATTCCTTCCCATTCCAGTCATTGCATGATGTTCTCGAGGGTGGCACTGAAGAGTTTCGGTGAAATGGTATCACCCTGCTGAACCCCTCTCTTGACATTGATGATTACTTCTTTGTAGAATGGTGAGATCCTGGTAGTGAATCCGCAATACAGCTCACGGAGGATCTTCATGTATTGGGCTTGAATGCCCTGATTGGCTAGGGCTTCAATGACCGCTTCCATCTCAACAGAATCAAAGGCCTTCTTTAAATCAATGAACATTAGACAGAGCGGCATCTTGAGCTCCCGAGAAACCTTCAATGAGCTTGGTTATCACGTGGATATGGTCGATGGTGCTGAATCCTTTGCGGAACCCGGCTTGCTCACCTGGTTGTCCTTCATCTAATGTTCTGCCAATCCTATTTAGGATGACTCGAGTGAACAACTTGTAGATGACAGACAATAGGCAGATCGGGCGATAGTTGCCAATGTCATGGATGTCTCCCTTCTTGAGCAGTAGTACGGTCCTGCTGGTTTTCCATTGGGACGGAAACTTGCATTCAGACAGGTAGTGTGTGAAGAGCCGAGCCAGTGTATTGATGAGTACTGACGGCAGGTTCTTCAGGTGTTCAGGTCTGACCTTGTCTGGGCCGGGTGCTGTTCGTTTCTTTACCGACAAAATGGCATGTTGAATTTTGGAAGGGAGAACGTTGGGAACGACATATCCATCCTCTGGAATTTGGTATGTCAGCAAGTGGACTTGGACACTACCTCCACTACCCAGCTGCCGCCACACTCCAGGACACTTTCCAGACCCATCATAAGACGCTAAATACCCATCTTCCAGAATTGCCATACCATATTTGATAGGGTTCGAATATGGTAACACCTACGAGGGCTATTAGAGGTCGCCCCAAAAGCCTCTATCCCTCTCGAAAAGACTGGCAAGCTACCGAGAGTATTCCACCCGCATGGCAGAGCCTGGCAAGCTATTCGTTGTGTATTTGATATGCCAAAACCAGTAATTACAATGGGTCTCATTCACCTGACCCTGAAGGCTTCACCAACATGGCAGCACTGAGAAGGATGAGAAAGGAGAGGCCGATAGACTCTCAAGGCCGAACTAGGCTGCCACAATGAAGGAAGACAAAAATGATCGTCTGTACTTTCAATGCACGTACGCTAGCATCAGATGCATCCATCGAGGACCTGATGGTACAAGTGTGAATGATCAAGTACGACATGATTGGTCTGACCGAGACAAGAAGGCACGAATCTCACCATGCCGCTTTCGACACTGGAGAAGAATTGTTCCTCGGAACATGCGATAAAAGAGGTGTCAGAGACGTTGGTGTCCTTGTCAAAACAAACTTGGCCAAGAGCATTGATTCATGAAAAACACAAGTATTAAAAATAACTATGGTATCATCATTAGGAACCATTGCCACCCTCTGCCACGATGAGGCAGTGAACCATCTAAGGGTTGCCAAATGCAATTTGAAGATGAACACTGGACTAGAGCTGTTACCAACTGGATTCCAGGGGGCATCAAAAGAACTCCTGACAGCCCACCTATGAGGTGGTCTGACTTCTTCATCAAAACCCTGAATGAACGGTTTGATGCTCTTCGTGTTCCTGGAATGAGCAGACGCCATTGGGTTACACTAGGCCATGACAGGGACAAATGGAGATGTTACTGGCACCAGCTCGAGTAAATAGATGAACAATGGGATGACAAGTGACAAGTGATCATCATTAGAGAATTGTGGCATCTTAGTACTAAAAATAACTTTAGAAATTCTGTAATTTCTATAGATCAAACACGATGGCCACTCAATACCTCTATTGTAAGCCACGACACTCAAAGGGAGAGAGAGAACAAAAGGGAATGCCCTGCCGCAGAGGTGGGTTGGGTGGGGGGATGTGGGGGGTTGAAACTGGGATCTTTGGTGGTGGAGGGTGGGCACTGGTGGAGGGGTGGGTACTTGAACATTGTATGACTGAAACACAAGCACGAAAATATGTAAATCTGTAACTGTACCTCACGGTGATTCACTAATAAAAATTTTTAAAAATTCTGTAGTCTCTAATATTTATCATATACATTTATTACATCTATAGAATTTCCCACTAGTTTACTCCCATTGCTGAAATCTCAAGTTTAATTTCAATATTTTTGTTTCAGAAAGTTACCAAGTATTTATCTTAATCAGAGGTAGTCAGCTAAACTGACACAGAAATAATTGTAATAAAGAGCTCAGATTCACAGATCCCTAGAAAAAGGAAGCAAGAAAGACGACATGGGGCAGGACCAATCACAGTCAGGAGGCGGAGATAGGCACAAATAGATATCATGACCATAAACCTTACTGTGTTCTTTATGAGAAAGAATGAGAGAGTCATGTTAGGTTAAATACTGAGAACAGAGGCTGGAGCATAGTACAGCAGGTGGGGCATTTGCCTTATACCCAGTTGACTACGTTTGACTTCCAGTATCCCATATGTTTCCCTGAGCTCTGCAAGGAATAATTCTGAGTGCAAAGCCAGGAGTAAACCCTGAGCATCCAAAAAATTAATAATTAATTAAAAATAATAATATAATGAGTGGGCTGGAGCAATAGCACAGCAGGCAGGGTGTTTGCCTTGCACATGGCCGACCCGAGTTCAATTCCTCCACCCCTCTCAGATAGCCTGTCAAGCTACTGAGAGTATCTCTCCTGCACGGCAAAGCCTGGCAAGCTCCCCATGACGTATTCGATATGCCAAACACAGTAACAAGGAGTCTCACAATTTGCTGTGAGATGTTACTGGTGCCCGCTCGGGCAAATCGATAAACAACGGGGGGACAGTGCTACAATGCTACAATATAATGAGTAAATTTATGAGTATGAGAGTCTGACAAAGAGAGACAGGAATGTCAGGTGTGGAATGATTGGTTTGTCTCTCAAGGGAATGTTTCAGAGAAATTGTTTGCTGTCTCAAGGAAAGAGTTAAGTTTGAGGATAGATTCTCTAGAATCAAAACTCCAAAATCCTCTGCAACTGTAAAACAATTATCTCAAAAATACTGTAACCTAGGATACCACAACAAAAGGGTTCGTTTAAAAAGGACTACAAACACCAGAGAATCTTAGGGAAAGATGTGTCAATATAATCTAAAGCATTTCTATTTCCTTTAAATTTATCTATTGAATTTTATTTTTGTATTAGAATATTTAAAGAATTGTTAATATTTATGCATTGAATTATCTATAAAATGGAGAAAGTTGTTAAAATATTTAAACTTAGACTTAGCAATATAGATATATCATTATGGGCTTGAGAGATAGTACAGAGAGGTACTTGGCCAAACCGGAATTCACCCCAGTATCCCATATGGTCCCCTGAGCCCATCAGGAGTTATTCCTGAGTTGAAAGTTAGGAAGAAGTAATGAACACAGCTGGGTATGGCCCCTGAAAAAACTTCAAAATAAACAAACAAAAAATAAGTATGTCATTATAAGGTTAAGGTAAGGTAAGGTAAAGGCCCTCCCGTTGATCGTCGATTTGCTTGAGCGGGCCCAGTAACGTCTCCATTGGAGACTTTGTTGTTACTGTGTTTGGCATATCAAACACGGTAACAACAAAGTCTCCAATGGAGACATTATAAGGTTAAATAATAAAATAAATAATTTTATTTTCAAACTTCAGTATTATTGCAAAATTAAAAATAAAACTATGTTGTTGGTTTCTTAGTGTGTGCAAATGTGTATGTGTGTGTATGTTTGTGTGTGTTTGTGTACATGTGTAGAAGGAAGAAATAAATAGCACCTAAGTCAAAATGTGTCAAATAAGTTCACAAAGGGTTGGTTAAAAGGTAAATCTGACAAAAACTAAAAGGTCAAAATTACCCAATTTTAAGAATCTGAAGATTATTGGAATAAATTATAAGGTAAATTTAATACAGGCCATGTTATTGAAACAATAAAAAAAGTGCAAAAAAAAAGAGGCCAATTTCAGGTGTCCCATAAGACATTAAAATGTTAAGGGTTTTAAGGATCCTATTTATAAAAATAGCACATTGCAATAAAGAGAAGGAAACACTATGGCACAAATGAGGTTTTTACTATTATTGGTGGGGTCAATACTCATTTAGAAAACTAATGCCAAATTAGAGAAATATTCATTTAGCTTTATTTGCTCATAATTAATATACAATTTACCAATATAAAAGCTGGATGCTGGACGAGAAATAGGAAGGAAAAAAAGCATAGCTTCAGTCATTTTCCTTCTTACGTTCTCATTTCCATCTGGACCCCAGTAACAAATGGCTTGTGTGTAGAACCAGCTGTTATTGAAGCTTCTTACTCAGTTTTAGACATTCTATTGGCTATGTGGAGTAGTGAAATATATTCAAAGAAGTTTCCAGTAGGAATCAAAGGACTTTTGTTCTAATAAAAGGACTTCATCTATGAGGCCATGAACTAAATTTCCTCAAAACCTTATTGTGATTGTGAATAAATAATAAACCATAATAGAACAATAACCAGTATCTATTAAACATTATTTGCCAGTAATTATGTTCTGGTTTTAAGATTCAGAGGGCCATTCTGTTCTACTCAAGTTTCCAATCCTTTATTGTCCAAACATGATTGTGCTGCCTTGTGAAGGATTATTATAAAAATCTTGGCAGAGAGAATGCGATTAACAGAAATTCAGAGAAAAATTAAGAATTTTATAATGATGTGTTCACAAAACAGATTATATGCCACATAATTTCTATCAGAAATTTAAAACATGATGCTCATTTTATATCACTCAGAGGTCTTCATTTAGCAGTTTAACTTGCTCACCAAAGTGAGTTTGATCGCTTGATCTTGAAATAAGTGCCCATTATTAGTGATTTGATGTATATGTGGAGGTTTGTGACAATTACATGATCTGGTTAATAGGTATTTTCTCCAAAGAGGAATGCTATCTTCTCAAACCAGATTTTAAGTTCAAGCTCACCTTTAGCTTATCACTTTTTGACAACTTTAATCACAGAATCACAGAATTAGTCATTTTCTTTACTGGTCATAGGTATGTTGAGGTCTTATTACTGAATATTTATATTTATTTCATTTTTCACTGCGAATCTCACTGAATGCTATATGCTAGCCACTGTGGTAGGTGTTAGAATCATAATAACTTCCATGCATATTTTATACATAGGAGAACAAATAAACATCATCCTTGTCCTCTTCCAGTTTATAATTTTAGATTCTGCTGTTTTTCCTTCTCTGGAAAAAAGACAAGGCTTAAATTCTTCCTGTTATAATTTTCAACAGGAAAATTATATTAGGTATTTTATATATATGCTACTAATAAAATTAATTTACTTTTTGCTGAAGGTATAAATATATTTTAAAAGTAAAGTGAATCTAAGGATTATTTAAATCCATCAAAGGGATTTTGAATAATAACATTGGAAATAAAAATAGATTTCCCACTCTCCTTTTAAAAATTTTTATTAAATCACACTGATACACATATTTACAAAGTTGTTCATGATTGGATTTCAGTCATATAGCATTCTAACACCTGTCGCTTCACCAGTGTAATTTTCTCATTACCAATGATCCCAGTTTCCCTCCCACACCCCCAACTCCACCCCTTGCCATTCTGGTAGGCACTTTTCTTCTCTCTCTCTTTCTCTGTCTCTCTCTGTCTCTCTCGTACTCTCTCTTTCTTTCCTTTTGGGACTTATGGTTTGCAATATAGATAATAATGAAAGGTTATTAGGTATGTCCCTTTACTTACTTTCAATGCTCAGTGCCTGTCCAAAATTAACATTTCCAACTATTATTGTCATGTTGGTCCCTTCTCTTGCCCTCATCCTCCCACCACACACACTCGTGTGGCAAGCTTCCACCCATTGACCAGTCTTCCTCACTCCTGTTGATCTTGGCCTTGGATATTAGTCTCTCTCTCTCTCTCTCTCTCTAGAGATATGCATATATACATATAGATATATGTATATATAGATATAGTATATATACATATATTCTCATTTAACTCAACAAGATAATATCCATGTCCATCCATTTATAAACAAATTTCATGACTTCATTGTTTCCAATAACTGCATAATATTCCATTGTAGATATATCATAGTTTCTTTATCCAGTAATCTGTTCTCTGGTACTCCAGTTGTTTTCAGATTCTGGCTATGATGAAAAGTTCTGCAATGAATATAGAAGTGTAGATGACCTTTATGCTGTGTGTTTTTGGGCACACAGGGTATATTCCCAGAAGTGGCATTTCTGAGTCAAATGAGAGCTCAATTTTTAGATTTTTGAGGAGTGTCCATTTGTTTTCCAAAAAGGCTAGGTCTGTTGTCATTCCCACCAACAATGAAAGAAAGTTCCTTTCTCCTCACATCTGCACCAGCGCTGGTTGCTCCTTTAAAATTATTTTTATAGTCTCTGTGGTGTAACATGATATCTCATTGTTGTTTTGACTTGCATATTTGTGATGATTAGTGATGTAGACCTTGGCCATTTGAATTTCTTCTTTGTTCCATTCTTCTTTCTATATTTCATACTGATATTTTGTAATTGGTAATTTATTATCATGACAATTCCATATAAGATCTAACCTTTGTTTTTTTTTTTTTACATCACAGAAATGAGTGCAGTTATTTTTTGTCTGTCCCTTTCCTTCTGATTTATTTTACTCAGCATCCATTTATAAGGGATTTTTATGACTTTGTTTTTTCTAATAGCTATACCCTTATTGTCACTGTCACTGTCATCCTGTTATTTATCGATTTGCTCTAGCAGGCACCAGTAACATCTGCATTTGTCCTAGCCCTGAGATTTTAGCAGCCTCTTCTTCCTCATCCTTCCCAACGGTGCCGCATTGGAGGCTCTTTCAGGGTCAGGGGAATGGGCCACATCACTGTTACTGTTTTTGGCATATCGAATACGCCACGGGAGCTTTCCAGGCTCTGTGTACAGGCAGGATACTCTTGGTAGCTTACCGGGATCTCCAAGAGTGAGAACTAGACTATAAGAGGTCATGCGGTCACATCCATTTCCAGAAGCTTGGTTTTATAGTCTCTGGATCTAGGCCATTGATGGGATTTCAAGACACCAGGACAGCTGGTGGGTGTAACTGACTAGCTACTGAAAGATGGGGGATCTGGGTGGAGGAAGCCCAGTCCCAATCCAAGCAGGCTTGGAGACCTCAGCCCTGGGTCCTCTATACTTTGGTTCCCCTACTGGTTCCTTCATATGTGAGGCTCATCCGAGCATGAGGAGAGTGGCCTTGAGCATGGTTGTGGCTGGATACCAGAGGTCTTTAGCTGCCAGGGATCTGCTTGAGTGGGAAGGGAAACTCAACACTCCCCCCTCGGAGGGGCCCTGGTGAAGACAGACTGGCACAGGAGCAGGAGACTCTGCCTATATATAGCTGACCGCCCCGCCCCCGCTTCAGCTATATAGTATTCCATTAAAACTAATACCCAAAGACAGTAGAAACAAGAGCCAAGAGGATTGGTTCATGGTTGGAAGACTACCTCAAGGGCTAGGGGAGAGGACAGTTGGTATAGAGAAGGGACCATTATGACAATGATGGTTAGACGAGATCACTATGGAGATGTGTACTGAAAGTGAGTAAAGAACCAAACACGATAGCCTCTTAGTATCTGTATTGCAGACCATAATGCAGAGAGAGAGAGAGAGAGAGAGAGAGAGAGAGAGAGAGAGAGAGAGAGAGAGAGAAGAAGAAGAAGAAGAAGAAGAAAAACGCCTTCCATAGAAGCAGGCTATGGTTGGATTGTGGTAGTGGAAGGGATATCAGGGACATTTGTGGTGGGAAAGGTAAACTGGTGGAGGTATGGGTGTTGGAACATTGTATGATTGAAACCTGATCATGAAAGTTTTGTAACTGGATCTCACGGTGATTCAATAAAAACAGAAAAAAGATCTAATCTTTGGATTCATTTTGGTGATCTAAGATTGTTTTTGTAATGTAGGTAGTTACAATGGTATTAAAGTTTATGGTATAGATATAAAAAATTATGCACCCCACCATTAAAGTACCATAATCCTTCACTACTATCTATGTGTCTGATATTTTTGCCCTTCTCTACCCACTACTCTGTCACTGGTTTTGTATTTCAAGTCATTGTTCAGTTCTGCGTATTTTCTTGCTTTGCCTTTCCATATTCCACGGGTCACTGAGATCACCCAGTAATTGTTCAGTTTCCCTCTCACTTATTTTGGTTAATTTATACTCTCTAGTCCCATCCATGAGCAGTCAATGGAATGATTTAATCCCCTAAAACTTGAAGAGTGCTCCATTGTGTAGATATACCACACTCCCTCTTAGTGGATATTTGGATTGCTTACATAGCTTGGCTTTTGTAATTAGTACTGCAATGAGCATAGATATGATATGCATTTTGCAAGTTAATTTGTGTATGTGTTTTGGAGGTAGATGCCAACAAATTGAATTTCTGGTCAGTTGGGTATCCTATTTTTACTCTTTTGAGAACTCTTCATATTGATCCCCGTTGCTGCTGAACTGAATATTCCTGGCAGGAGTGAATGAGGGTTCTTTTCTCACCACAAACCCACCAACCCTAGTTGATTCCAGAGCTTTTGAATTATGACTTTCTCACTGGAGTTAGATGATATATCATTGGTTTGACTTGAATTTTCCTAACAGGTGCCAATGAGATCTTTTTAGCCTACTATTCGTCTCAAAGTCTCTACTTTTTATTCATCTCCTCTTTTCATTTTTTGATCTCCTTTTTTCATTTTTTGATCAGGTTATAGGATTTTGTTGTTGTTGAAATTTGTGAGTGTTTTATATGTCTTGTTTATATGCTTTATATGTATTTGTTCTTTATCTAAACTATTATATACAATTTCTCCAATTTAGTAGGGTGTCTTTATTTTAGACCATTTCATTTTCTAGCAATAATTTTTTTAACTTCACTTAGTGCAATTTGTTTATTTTTATATTATTATCTTTGGTGTAAAATCATTGAAGACACTTCTAAGGTCATTTCATGGGAAGTTCTCAATGTATTTTGTAGTTCTGGTCTAATATCTGCAAGATAAACAGTAAAATTTTTTAAAAATTATTTATAGATTTAGTCAAAATTCTCAGAACTAGTTTTGCTTTTTAATGTATTTTTGAAGCACTATTTTATGTGTTGGGTATAAGTGTCTAGCTATTGGAAGACAGTTACACCCACCAACTGCACGGCCGTGTAATCCCATCAATGGCCAAAATCCAGAGACTATAAAACCAAGCTCCCGGTAGAGAACAACACAGAATCTCCTGCTTCTGTGCCTGGCTGTCCTCACCCCTTGGAAGGGGGCAGGTTGAGTTTCCCTCCCTGCCTCGAGCAGAGCTCCAACAGCTGAAGACCTCCGTAACCCAGCCACAGTCATGCTTAGGGCCACTCTCCACACGCTTGGATGAGCCCCACGCATGAAGGAACTGGTAGAGAAACCAAGGTGTGCGGGATCCAGGGTTGCGGTCTCCAAGCCTGCTAGGATTGGGACTGGGCCTCCTCCACCCAGATCCCCCATCTTGCAGCAGCTAATCAGTTACACCCACCAACTGCTCCCAGTGTCATGTAATCCTATCAACTGCCAACATCCAAAGACTATAAAACCAAGCTCCTGAAAGACCTCGTGGCATATTTGATATGCTAAAACCCAGTAAAAATGATGTTTCTCATTCCCCTGATCCTGGCAGAGCCTCCAATGTGGCACTTGCTAAAATCTCAGGGCTAGGACAAATGGAGACGTTACTGGTGCCTGCTCGAGGAAATCGATGAACAACAGCATGACAGTGGTACAGTGATTTTTTGTGTTATTTTATCAAATTATTTGTTTCATTAACAAATATAATAGCAATCTTAATCATTAATTAAATATATTTAATAATGGTATCAATTTTTGAGTTACAACTTAGGTGATATTAAAGCAAATGATAGAGTGATCACTACATATAATTAGATAGTTAGATAATTAGATATCTACATATCTAATAATTGTGATTATCTACAACTTCATATATATTATGGACTAGCATATATAAAGGAAATACTCAGAAAAAGATCGATAGGGACCTGAAGTTCATATACACATTAGAAAATTAAAGTATACAAATAATAGAGTGGATTCCAAGTTATTGTTAGAATGTCTGTTTAACTTGTTTAATGGAAAGAGAACACAAATATTACTATAGTAGGGAACTCTTTTAACTCTATTCAAAATACATTTAAATTTTCAGACTAGATCACTTTTGTGTCTCTCATAAAGTAAGTATGTGCATGTGTTGGTTTAAACAACTTGGAACACCGCTTCTCTTTTTTAATGATGCAAATTCTGTTATGTTGTTATTTTCAAAGACTTTCTTTTCTTAGTAGTTTTGCTTCATTCCATCACAGAACTGAAAAGAAATCACAAAAATAAAATAATTCTTGATTTTGTGCAAATAAGCGTTCATAAATAAAATAGCGAACATGTATATGGAGTAAAAATTAACTACCTGATCCTTTGAGAACATGTTACATGCTTTTCTCTTGTTGTGAGGAAAACATAAATTATTCACTAAAGAATTAAAACCCCTTCAGTTGTTGGCAGCCTCTAATTTATTGCTCTCTGTTTGCTCCCAGGTATTCATTTAGGTTGGAGAGTTTCTGAGCATTTATTTGTAATTCTAGGAATTACTTTTGTAATAGTCAAAATGTAACAAAACCAGATAGAGGCATGAATGTATAAATGAATAAAACAGCCACCTTTAATTTTTCTCTTAAAATAAAAGAAAGCTACAGAAGAGAAATCATTGGAACTCTGGGTTATACAATTAATATCCACCTAATACTGAAAATAGAAACTTAACACTTAAAATACTAATTTGGTTGTTTTGAAAATAAATTCAGTACATTATAGATGTCCTTACTGAAAAATTAAATGCCACAGTGCCCAGTAAAACGTTAATTCATTAATCTATCTTTTCTGTATTATTGTTATTATCAAAAACCTAATGATGTAAGGGTTAACATTTTAAAAAGGTGATTGGTTATAATTTTTATGAATTGTATTTAGTAAGAACCAAAACGATGAATTCTATTATAAATAAAATTATAAGCTTTTTTCATAAGCATATAGATAGTGCTGTACATCCAACCAATAAAAATATCTTTGAACTGATAAAACATTCAAAGCATACAATGAATAATAGACATTCATATTTATAATCTGAATTTGAATTAGTCTCCAATGGAGAAGTTACTGGGCCTGCTCGAGCAAATCGATGAACAACGGGAGGACAGTGACAGTGACAGAATTTGAATTTAACAACTATTGGTCACGGTGACAGTCCTCCTGTTGTTCATCAATTTGCTCGAGCAGGCCCAGTAACATCTCCATCGTGAGACTTGTTGTTACTGTGTTTGGCATCTCGAATATGTCACAGGTAGCTTGCCAGGCTCTGCCTTGTGGGCGAGATACTCTCAGTAGCTTGCCGGGCTCTCCGAGAGGGGCAGAGGAATAGAACTCGGTCAGCCATGTTGACCACTTGCAAGGCAAATGCCCTACTGCTGTGCTATCGCTCCAGCCCAACTATTGATAATTGTATTCATTTATTTATTTCAAAAGAAATACAATGCTATGTACAACATGAAGTTTATTCCTGAACCTCAATGTTTGTCTGTATATGAGAGAGAGAGAGAGAGAGAGAGAGAGAGAGAGAGAGAGAGAGAGATCATCCTGAAGCTCAAAAATTAATCGGATGAAATTAAAGTAACTAAGAACAATCATGAAAAAGTTCCATTTTTTCGGGGCTGGAGTGATAGCACAGCAGGTAGGGCGTTTGCCTTGCATGTGGCCAACCCAGATTTAATTCTCAGCATCCCCTATGGTCCTCTGAGCACCGCCAGGGCTATTTTCTGAGTGCAGAGCCAGGAGTAACCCCTGTGCATCTCCGAGTGTGACCCAAAAAGCAGAAAAAAAAAGTTTCATTGTTCAATATTGGATCAAAATTAGCTTCAGAATCATAATACTAGCATATTAGAACCAGGTAAATATAGTACAATGTAGAATCTACATTAACAATAAAAAATTAAATTTTCATTTTTCATTTCATCATCCTGTTAATCGTCGATTGCCTCGAGCAGGCCCCAGTAACGTCTCTTTCATCCTAGCCCTGAGATTATATTCAGGGCTCTTTAGGAGAATGAGACCCATCATTGTTACTGGTATTTGGCATATTTGGTAGGCCACGGGGAGTTTGCCAGACTCTGCCCTGTGGGCAGGCTACATTCGACAGCCTGCAAGTTTGTCCAAAGTAGGAATGAGATAATAAGATGTCGCGCGGCCGCGAATGGGTGTGACCCCCGCCTACTGGAATTTGGAGGATCTGGGTGGAAGATGCTCGACTCCAATTCGAGTAGGTTTGGAGGTCTCGGCCCCGGAACCCGCGTGGCTTTGTCCCTCTGCCAGTACCTTCAGGTGTGCGGAGAGTGGTCTCAGCATGGTGGTGGCTGGTCCTGGAGGTCTCCGGCTTCCGTAGCCCTGGCCGGGGCGGGGAGGAAAGCTCAACCCGCTCCCCTCCAAGGGACTCCGGGAAGGAACACTGAAGCGCGGGGGCAGAGACTGCACTGCTCTCGTCCGGGATCTGGATTTTATAGTCTCTGAGTCTTGGCCGCTGATGGGATTACACGGCGCCAGGGGGCCAGGTGGTGGGTGTGACCCCCGCCTACTGGAATTTGGAGGATCTGGGTGGAAGATGCTCGACTCCAATTCGAGTAGGCTTGGAGGTCTCGGCCCCGGAACCCGCGTGGCTTTGTCCCTCTGCCAGTACCTTCATGTGTGCGGAGAGTGGTCTCAGCATGGTGGTGGCTGGTCCTGGAGGTCTCCGGCTGCCGTAGCCCTGGCCGGGGAGGAAAGCTCAACCCGCTCCCCTCCAAGGGACTCCAGGAAGGAACACCGAAGCGCGGGGGCAGAGACAAAATATTGGTGAGTGTTGGCTATTTACATAAATAAAATCTTTTTACAAAAATTGATTATAGATGAAAAAAATCATTAATAGTTGAGAAGTCTCATACCTTAATCAGATAAAGTGAAATGCTCAACAGTGAACCAATAATAAACTACAAACCATCTGCGAGCACAACAAGGGAACTGTGTAAACTCACACAAAGTGGGGGCACGGCACTCACAGCGGCGGTGGCTCTATCTCTCCTGCCGCCCGCGTTCAGTAGTCTCACCCTTCTCCCACCCTGGAGAGGTCAATGGCGATGGTCAGGTGGAGGAAGGAACGAGGGCCAGGCTGGTAGGTATTAGTCGTAGTTTATTCTGATTCTCTCCTCATCTGTCTCTTTGCTCCCTCTCTCCTTCTCTCTCTCTGCTCCCCCATGCCCAATCTACAGTCTCCTTATATCTCTCTCCAAGAGGAATTGGGGAAAACAATTACATAGGTGCGGTCACAATCAATAGGGGTAGAAATCAATAAGGGTAGAAATCTTAGCCTCAGGGAAGACTGCTCCTAGGACAGATCCTTCCTCAGCAGGAGGACCCACCCTAGAGCATAATCCCATGGGCGTGCCTCTCCTCTCCCTGTCCGACAAGCATATAAGAATAAAATATAAATCAT
This sequence comes from Sorex fumeus, assembly GCF_029834395.1. Classification (NCBI taxonomy): domain Eukaryota; kingdom Metazoa; phylum Chordata; class Mammalia; order Eulipotyphla; family Soricidae; genus Sorex; species Sorex fumeus. The sequence goes on from NW_026606059.1 coordinate 21,618,307, forward strand.
TTTGTATGGATACAGTAAGAAATATCTTAAACTTATAGAATTGCTCTCCTAGGGCCATCTCGATCTCAGACTACGGTGCTCAGGCCAGATAGTCTTTCCCACCCCTAGCAGGATCCTAGTCTCGTCGTTAACCTTTGGATCATGACAGCATTTGTCTATGATCAAACTCTTAACTTATACTTAAGAATCGTGGCACTTTGGCCTGGCCCATTTTGCTGCCAGAGTAGCTCACCGCTTGCCCTGGGTCCATTCAGTCCCTCGTCGGGACCCTGTTTTTGGGGTGTTAGGAACTAAGGGCAACTGAGGCTAAGTCGAGAAAGCAGATGCCCGGGAGTGAATAATCAAGGCCAATCAAATCATAAGTTACAAAGCATAATGTTAATGGTCTTTCTGTCACTTAATCACTTAATCACTTAATCCCCGTTATTCATCGATTTATTCGAGCGGGTGCCAGTAACGTCTACATTCATCCCGGTTGCGTGCTAGCGTAGCCCAATGGTATCTGTTCGTCTAGGAACATGCAGAGCCTCAAACCGATCATTTAGGGTCTTGATGAAGAAGTCTGACCATCTTATAGGTGGGCGTCCACGTGATCTTTTGATGTCCCGTGGAATCCAATCCGTAATGGCTCTAGTCCAGCGGTTGTCTGTAAACCTCATTACGTGTCCAGCCCATCTGATTTTTGATGTCTTGGCAAATGAGACAGCGTCCCTGATTCTTGAGCGTTGACGAAGATCAGAACTCCGGATTCTATCTCTCACTTGAGTGAATCATGATATTCCAAGCATAGTTCTTTCGATTCCTCTTTGAGAGACCCGAATAGCGTTCTCATCCTGTTTTCGTAGGGTCCAGGTCTCTGAGGCATATGTTAATGCAGGAAGAATAGTGGAATCAAAGAGATGTGCTCGTAGCTGGAGGTTCTTTGTCCTTTTAGTTATTTCTTCAATGCTCTTGAAGGCATTCCAAGCCGCTCTCTTCCTCCTGCGCAACTCAGGTGCCAGGTCATTCATCATGTTGATTTCTCGACCTAGGTATATATAACTGTTGCATTCGGAGATGGTGGTTCCGTTGAGAGCGAATGGAGCGTCAGGAACAAGGCTGTTTCTCATAAACATTGTCTTCGTAAGATTCAGCTGTAGTCCTACCTTTCCACACTCACGGTCAAAGTCCGCCAGCATTTGTGCCGCTTGGCTGATGTTTGGTGTTATTAGAACGATGTCATCAGCAAAGCGGAGGTGGTGTAGTTGCCGACCATCTATCTTCACTCCCATGTTTTCCCATTCTAGTCATCGCATGATGTTCTCGAGGGTGGCACTGAAGAGTTTTGGTGAAATGGTATCACCCTGCCGAACCCCTCTCTTGATATGGATGATTACATCTTTGTAGAATGGTGAGATCTTGGTAGTGAATCCGCAATAGAGCTCACGAAGGATCCTGATGTATTGAGTTTGTACGCCCTGATTGGCTAGGGCTTCCATGACCGCTTCCGTCTCAACAGAATCAAAGGCCTTCTTTAAATCAATGAACGTTAGACAGAGCGGCATCTTGAACTCCCGAGATACCTCAATGAGCTTGGTTATTGTGTGGATATGGTCAATGGTACTGAATCCTTTTCGGAATCCAGCTTGTTCACATGGTTGTCCTTCATCTAGTGTTCTGCTAATCCTATTCAGGATGACTCGAGTGAATAGTTTGTAGATGACAGACAATAGGCAGATTGGGCGATAGTTGCCAATGTCGTGGATGTCTCCTTTCTTGTATAGTAGTACAGTCTTGCTGGTTTTCCATTGGGATGGAACCTTGCATTCAGACATGTAGTGTGTGAAGAGTCGAGCCAATGTATTGATGAGTACTGATGGTAAGTTCTTCAGGTGTTCAGGTCTGATCTTGTCTGGGCCAGGTGCTTTTTGTTTCTTTACCGACGAGATGGCATGTTGGATTTCGGAAGGGAGAACATTGGGAACGACATATCCATCATGTGGTATGTGGTATGTGGGCAAGTGGATGTGGCTATTAAAGAGATCTGAGTAGAAGTCATGAATAATCTTCTCCATTGCCCTTCTGGAAGATGTGATAGATCCATCATGATGTATCTATACAAAAAGGATATTACTTTAAAGTAAACTGTTCATAAGGCATAAGGAGAGGAGAAAGGCAATATTTCACTCATACATATAAAATCATAGATTTCTGGGAAACTGATCTTACAAATTAACAAAATCTGATTAAGGAGAAAGCTGATTAACTGGGTGGGAAGGAGAGCATAGGGAAGACTGTTTACATGTTTACATGTAAACACAATGGAAGTGGAAGTGCCTCTGGAGCACTGTGGTGGGTGTAACCAGATTGATGGGTGTAACCAGATTAATGGGTGTAACCAGATAAAACCTAAGCTTCTTGTAGAAGGACAAAGCAATGTTACCCAACAGGGAACAAACACCTGCTTATTCCTACAATATTCAAAATTGTGTATCCCTAACTCTAAATATGCAGAACCTCTTCACTAGATGATTTCATTTTTCATTTCATTTCATCATCCTGTTATTCGTCGATTGCCTCGAGCAGACCCCAGTAACATCTCTTTCATCCTAGCCCTGAGATTATATTCAAGGGTATTTAGGAGAATGAGACCCATCATTGTTACTGGTATTTGGCATATTTGGTACGCCACAGGGAGTTTGCCAGACTCTGCCCTGTGGGCAGGCTACATTCGATAGCCTGCAAGTTTGTCCAAAGTAGGAATAAGACAATAAGATGTCATAAAAAAAAAAAGTTTTGTTAAGATATCGCGCGGCCGTATTTGCGGCCGCGCGGTTCCGGGATCTGGATTTTATAGTCTCTGAGTCTTGGCCGCTGATGGGATTACACGGCGCCAGGGGGCCAGGTGGTGGGTGTGACCCCCGCCTACTGGAATTTGGAGGATCTGGGTGGAAGATGCTCGACTCCAATTCGAGTAGGCTTGGAGGTCTCGGCCCCGGAACCCACGTGGCTTTGTCCCTCTGCCAGTACCTTCATGTGTGCGGAGAGTGGTCTCAGCATGGTGGTGGCTGGTCCTGGAGGTCTTCGGCTGCCGGAGCCCTGGTCGGGGCGGGGAGAAAAGCTCAACCCGCTCCCCTCCAAGGGGCTCCGGGAAGGAACACCCAGGCGCGGGAGCAGAGACTGCGCTGTTCTCGTCCGGGATCTGGATTTTATAGTCTCTGAAATCCACTAGATGATATCCTGAATAATTTGACTACTAGAATATTTACAACCGCCAAGGTGACTAACATTTAGGAAAGGTTGAGAAACTACACTCATGTGAAAGAATCAAAGGAGACTTGACAACTAAAGGCACTGTGAAGTTCTGAACACTTTGGGACATTTAGTAAAACTTGAGAAGAATCTGAGAATGAGTTGGTTGTGAGCTATTGATGTAAATTTCTGATCAGCAAAGTGATTATGTAGGACAATATCTCTGTTTGTGGGAAATAGATGCTGAAGTATTAGGGATATATAGAGTTTCCAGCTGTCAATTTATTTTCAAAATATTTTAGAAAAAAACTAGGTACTACTTATCTTTACTCTTCAAAGCCCAGCTATGTGCTAAATCAGGACCAGCTCTACCCTACATGACTGATTACATGATTTTCACTGCAGGACAGACACAGTGTCTCCCACATACACTAATTTAGCAGATGTTTGAATAGATTTCAGTCTATAGACTCATTTGGTCTTGTTCTCTGTGTGGTTCATAAATTGTATAAGCATGCATGCCAATCTTATCTAAAAATAATATCATAAGTAGTAGAATATTTAATGTAAATTCAGATCTATAATAATTTTTATAAAAATACAACTTTAAAAAAATTTAAAATCCTCCTCAATTCTTAATTAATAAGCACCCTATTAATCATTTATTTATGTGATTAATGTTTATATGGTATGCTTTATATTGTTCCTATATAAATTAGGTTGGAATCATTTATTTTCACAGAATATGTCTAGGAAAAAATTGTCTATTAGAAATATTAACAGTATGCTTCTTGCCATGTCTTTGATTTGCTCAAATACATTTAATTATAAATATAAATTATACATATAGTTTAGAAACAAAGTGTTTAATAATTTAAGGATTAACTGTGAGTCAAGATAATTTGTTTAGTTTCACAGTAATAATTTAATTGGAAGTTGTTCAGAGAAGTGTACACAACGTGCAATAAATATTTATTATGTGTTGACTGTGACAAAGAATATTCAAAGAATTTAGCAGTTTGGTAAGCATTTATGCATTAAAGACTTCTTATTTGCTTTGGCATTGCATTAATTTGAAGTAAAATAATTAAAACATAACACAGACTTAATTTCTGACTTTGTGCGTTTTTAGATATTAGCTATGTTGTGATTTTATCATGGAATTATACATGAATTGTAAAATTTTGAATTCCTGCTGATATCACTAAAAGACCCCTAACTACTAGAGAATATCTCTTGTATTAAGAACCTAATAAACATTTCGATTTCCATTGTACTAAACCCATTACTGTTTAAAATACCCATCTATTATTTAATTCTCTTAACTTTTGCTCTAGTGGGCCGAGTAACGTCTCTATTGGAGACTTTGTTGTTACTGTGTCTGGCATATCGAATACTTAACTTATTGGCCTTTATTTGGCAATTTGAAATTAGATCAATTTTTTTAATTTTGTTTTGGAGCCACAACTGGCACTGCTCGGAGTTTACTCCTGGCTGGGTGTTAGGAGATATCTGCTGCCGTTGTGCGGGGAGACCATACACAGTGCCAGGGATAGAAGCCAGGTGAGCTACATGCAAGAAAAATTCCTTAGTCTTGTACTGAGTCTCCAATACAGAAATCAAACAATTTTATCATTTATTTATTTATCCTTTTTGGGTCACATCCAATGATGCACAGGGGTTACTGCTGGCTCATCCACTCAGGAATTACTCCTGGTCGTGCTCGGGGGACCATATGGGATGCTGGGAATCGAACCCAGGTTGGCCATATGCAAGGCAAATGCCCTACCTGTTGTGCTATCACTCCAATCCCTAAAATCAAACAATTTTAAAATATTATAAATAAATATGACTAAGACTAAAACCTATAACAAAATCATCAGCATCACCCAAACTGAACACAGCATCTTGCTTTTTCAAGTTTGTTTTCTTCCAGGTACTTTTCATTTAAATTATTTTTGATTAAAATTATTATTTTAAGCATGTTTTGCCCTCTCAGTGAGCCTGGCAAGATACCAAGAGTATCCCGCCTGCATGGCAGAGCCTGGCAAGCTACCTGTCACGTATTTGCTATGCCAAAAACAGTAACAATAACGGTCTCATGCCCCTGACCTTGAAAGAGCTCTCAATATGCCATTGGGTGTGCTAACATGAGACAGGGACAAATGGAGATGTTACTGGTGCCCACTCAAGCAAATCGATGAACAACAGGACGACAAGTGATACAAGTGATAATAGGCATGATGGCCTGCAATACTGTTAATTATAGGTTTTCATACATGTAATGTTCTAATACCATGTTCTCCATGTTCTCCACTAAGTGTGTTCATTTCCCTCCACCACTGTCTTATGCCACCCATCACTGTCACCCCATCTTCAAACCATGGTGAGCCCAGTTCTATCTAATATTTTCACCTTCTATTTCCTTTGAACATTTTTTATTCACTTACTGATTTTTTTTAAATATCCCACATATCTGAGAGATCATTCTGCATCTGTCCCTCCTTTTCTGACTGACTCTTTTTTAAGTATGATAATCTCGAAACCGATACATAAACTGATATATTGCATGCTTTCATCTTTCCTGATAGCCAAGTAGCATTCCTGGTATGTATATTTCATAGTTTCTTTATCCCATCATCTGTTATTGTGTTATTTCCAGATTTTAGTTATTATAAATAGTGCTGAAATAAATTTAGGGGCACATTTTCCTTTTTGAAATCAAGTTTTGGGCCCCTAAATTGGGATGTCAAGAAATGGAATTGCTGGTTCACATGGAAATTCAATTCTTAAATTTTGGAGATGTCCAATTTGGTTTTCTGAGAAGGTTCAACCAGTCAACAATTGTATGAGCCATGATTAAGGGTTTCTGTTTTCCTACAACCTCTTTGAGTACTTTTAAGTGGAATATTTCTGAGTTCAACTTTGTCACAATCTATGTGAAGTTTAGTTATGGAATTATGAGAGCTTTATCTACCATGACTAACATCAGAATAATAAATTAAGCTATTTTCTTCATATCCCTCAGAAATTTAAATATTGTCTATTTCAGAACATCTTTGTCTTTACCCTAATTAGTCAAAATTTTAATGTCTTTCAATACTTGATCCTAGAGTTATTCCCTAGAAAATCAATTGTAATTTTTAAACATCGAGATTTTTTTACTTAGAATATTGTACAATTTTTGTGCAGAAGTGTGTACCAGTATTCCCATGAAGAATGAAATGATAAATAAGGAATCTATTATTCTCTAAACTTACCAACATAAACTTTTATAACTATTTCCATTTTATTAGAAGAAGCATTCCTAATCCATAACTTTTAAAGTATTTATACCAGTCAAATTGTTCTTTTATTTAATTACATTTTGAATATAGTTCTTGGAGATTTGACTTTTTAAACTTTATTTTTAATACTTGTTCTTAATTTTATGATTTATCTCAGAAAGATTTATTCTTCTGTTGTTTCATGTTCACAGAACTGAAAACACTCTAGCTTGAAGATGGGTGATTAATTTGACTGTATTAAAACTACTGCTGGCAATAATAATTAGTTTTAAAATACGAATGTATGTAGGAAAAAATAGCTTTGCTCTAAAAAAGTTTTATTTTGTCCTTGGAAAAGGCATTGCATCTTACTTCATATAGGAATATACTTGGCTAACTAAGAGACTAAATATATCTTCTTTTAGGAACTGGAAGATGACTGTGCCAGTGAGAAAAACTTATGATAGAGGATTTGGTTCACAGATTATCAATTGACCTGCAGACATAAACCAACTATATGAGCAATCAATCTAGTATGAACCAATAAAGGAGATCCTGCTGAAAATACTGAAACTGCAAAACTCAAGTGTGCCTATCTTTTTTTTTTCTTTTTGGGTCACACCCGGCAATGCACAGGAGTACACCTGGCTCTGCACTCAGGAGTTACACCTGGCAGTACTCAAGGGACCATATGGGATGTTGGGAATCAAACCCGGGTAGGCTGCGTGCAAGGCAAATGCCCCACACGCTGTGCTATCTCTCCAACCCCCTGTGTGCCTATCTTTATGTGAATTCCGTACATATTGTCACACATTGATGCCAGGACTATAATGCATTCTTTTTTAAAATTTTATTTTCAAGGAGTAGTTCATAGTAATTGATTGCATTCAATATTTCAACACCATTCCCACCATCATTACACCTTCCCACCACGATTATTTTGAGATTTCCCACCACCATGCAAGCCTGCCTGTAAAATCTTATCACGCCGAAGGTTGTATGTTCACTGGCTCACTGGACGGCACTGTTTCACCGCCTGCGTTCGGTGCTCTTGAGCCACTGTGTGTGGCCTGGATCGGAACGGCTGTTGGCCAAGGGCAGACGGAAGAAAAAACGGGGGCCAGGCCGGTCTATATCAATAGTAGTTTATTCCAATCCTCTTCACTCCTGTCTTTCTCTGCCTCTTTCTCTCCTGGGCCCCAGTCTTGGAAGCTCTCTCCTTCTGGCTCTGACTCTGGATCTCTGGAGCCCGAGCTCTCTCACTTCTCATCCCTTTTCCGAGCTTACGTCTTAGTTTATATAGCAGTCACATAAGGCGGTGACATAAAGGTGGGTTGAATACTGACGAATCAACAAAGAGAGGTAAGACCACTCCTCCAGGAGATTAACTCAAGGATAAAATCTCATCTATAGAGATTACTTCAGATTACTAGGAGATCCACCCAAGGGTGGGATCCCAACAAGGGTGTGTTCTTCCTTCAGTTAGTAATCTACTTAAATAGTTGTAATAAATCTACTTCTAATATTTCTAGCAATGTCATTCTGTATGAGCACAGTAAGAGATATAAATTTAGTTTGGTTCTTCCTGAGAACATCTCACTATACATTCCGCAGTCCTCAGACCAGCTAAATCTTCCTAGCTCCAGCAGGGTCCTAGTCTCGTCGTTACTTACTTTTGGATCATGACAGCATTTGTCCATGATCATGCCCTCAACTTATAGTTGAGTATCGTGGCTCTTTGGCCTGGCACATTTCGATGCCAGGGTAGCTCACTGCTTGCCCTGGGTCCATTCAGTCCCTCGTTTGGACCCTGCTTTTGGGGTGCTAGGAACTAAGGGCAACTGAGTCAAGAAATCAGATGCCCAGGAGTAAATATTATTCGGAGTCAATCAACTCCCAAGTTACAAAGCATAATATTAACTGTCTTCCTGTGTCCACACAGAAAGGACATTGCTTACAATACAAGTTCAGTATTCTTAGATGGGTGTGACCTGACAAACCTAAGCTACCTGAGGAAGGACAAAGAGTGTTATCCTACACCTGCCCATTTGCTTAGTAATTTATTTTGTATTGCTTGTTATGAATAATTGACTAAAAATGATCAAAAAGGTTACCTTAGAGGAAAGTGTGTGAAAATTGTTGTATCTGATCTTAGAGCCATTAAGCCCCTGTTATTACATTCTTACTCCATAAGAGGGTTTGATGAAAACTTCCATATGGAATCTTTCTCACACTATATTGTTTCTTTTTTCGTTTTCTTTTGTCTTTTGAGCCACACCCAGTGGTGCTTAAGGCTTACTGCTGGTTCTGTGCTCAGGGATCATTCCTGGAGGTGCTCTGGAAATCATACGGTATGCCAGGAATTGGACCTGGATTGGCTGTGTGCAAGGCAAGCACTCTCCGCATGTTCTGTCACTCCATCCTCTGTTTCTTTGTTCTACAATCAACTATTATAATGTCATCATTAGAGCTTGCTGGTAAGTCCTGTGAGTCCTCCTAGCATACTGCTGAACCAAGGGTGGTTTGGGGAACTTCAGAAACTTTCAGAGAAGTCATCTGACAAAGTTATCTTAAAGACAGAGCTCTCAGACCTTGTAGTTTAATTAACTCAGTATGCTATGCAATGCAAGAAAAAAGCTTAAACCTTGAAATCATTCTTTTTTTTTTCTTTTTGGGTCACACATGTCAATGTACAGGGGTTACTCTTGGCTCTGCACTCAGGAATTACTCCTGACGGTGCTCAGGGGACCATATGGGATGCTGGGAATCGAACCTCAGTGGGCCGCATGCAGGGAAAAACACTCTAGCCACCGTGCTATCACTCCAGCCCCTTGAAATCATTATGTCCTGTTTTTCTCTAATTAAATAATCAATCACCCCACTAATTAGCCTATTGTCTATATCTATATATACATATCAACTTCTTGATAAGTATGCTTTTAATAAATTTATCTATATGTATCTGTTTTGTAAATTTTTCTCCCAACACATCAATCAAAGCATAATTTGGTGCTATATTGAATTATCACTAAAAATATGCATTGTTTCTGTCTGTATACCTCTCTTTTATCAAAGCTATTCAGCACAAAGTCCCAGTTATATGAGGATCATAGTTTTCATGCCGCTTATGACTTGGTCATATTATTTGATTTGCCAAATGAAATATAACTGCAGGTGACTTTAGCTACTGCTGAGCAGAATTTAAAGAGCCATTGCATAATATCATCCTATCTCTCTTGTCTTCGCTGCATCATAATGGTGTTGTCACAGACAGTGCTAGCTTTTCATCCAGCATCTTAAAGAGAACTCTAGCTGACTTGCAGCTGGCACATATTGAATAAGAGAAAACTCTATTGTTAAAAATCCACTGAGATTTTAAGGATTGTGTCTTAGCATATAGAAAGCTTATTGGGACCAAAACTGAGTACAAGAAGTGGGATGATGCAAGAGAGAAATAACAAAAGTAAATTAAGTAGCTTTGGTTTTAAGGAAAGATGGAAAATGATGAGAAAAGAATTATTGGATGTTGGAGGCTGACAGCACATGGTGTGCAGCAGTAACATGTCTGTGTAAGTGTCAACGTCCATATCCAAAGAGACAAAACATATACCAAGTGAATTTACAGTTCTGTATGAGGAGGTTAGGGAACAGATGTCATTAGCATGTTTTAACTATTATTGAACACATTTGACATGATTGTAAAAAGAGATGATCTGAGAAAAAACTGGGGGAGGGAGTGAGAAAGTTGAAGGAGATAAAAGAGAACAGAGACCACCCAGAAATTCTGAAACATTCAGGGTTTCAAGATACAACTATTTCACATCTGCAAATGGGAAACAAATAAATGAATCATAATAAAACAGAAACAAAAGCAACTATGGGTAATTAAATCTTGACCTTGTAGCAAGTACCAAATTAGCCATCTTTGAGCTTAGAGAAAAGAGACCAGGAAAGCAATTGCAAACAGAACTACATGAAAAATCTGAACGATAAAAATTATACACAGATTTATTTCTTTAAAAGTATCATGGGTTGACTTTCATTACAGAGAGAATACTATAATCAAACAGATAAAAAGGCACGGAAAATTTTAGGAAAATTTTGCATACTGCTATGCCATAACTTCTATTTCCACTGCACACTATGAGAAAATAACTGATACAGAACTTGACTCCCCACACTAAACAACTGTAAAACAGGCAAAATTCACAATTCAAATCCCCCTTCTCCTTGTAGATGTAGAAGTGTGATTATTTTTCTTTTGAAGGGGAGACTTTCAAGAAATGTTTAGTAGCTCCTGAGGGTATAATTCTGACAATTAAGTGTGATGTATACTGCTTGAATCCATCAGTACTGGGGCCATAAGTACTAACCATAGCAAATGGTGCTCATGGGGTGAAATGGTACCAGGATCAAACCCATGACTTCACCCATGAAAGACATGAGCGCTGGTCCTTTGCACTATTTGCCTGCTTCCAGAAGTTTGATCTTGAAAAGAAGAGAAAGGAATCAGATAAGACTCACATTGCTATGTTTTTTTGTTTTTCTGATTTTTTCCTGTTTATAATACAGAGAGTAAGAGTTTATGCATATTAAGGCAATAAGGCTAGGTTAATGGGGACAGAGATTAGAGTTTGGAAATGTTAGTTGATGAATATTCAGGACAGGACTCAGGGATCACGGAAAAGTGCAAGAAAATAATTCAGAACTTTGCACAGGGGTGCCCCCAGGTCCTTGACTACGGGTTGGGCTCTTCAGGTATTCAGGTACAGGCCCATAAATCTATGGCCTAACAGAAAATAGCCATTTCAAGAATGAGAGCAAAACTAAGATATCTGGAATTTAAGTTTTGTTCCAGCCCAGTCAAATTAAACATTTTGTTGAGTACCTTGGGCATTCTTTGAATCTCAAGAACTATTATTTAGGAACAAGGACCATTCCCTGGGGTTCCAAAGATGTAGCTCATGGTGCTGAGCACATACTTTGCATGGAGGAGGCTCATTTTTGATAGTTAGCACAGAATTTGATCTCAGGATTCTTTAGGATCTATCAACTCTTAAGCATAAAGCTAGAACTAACCCCAGAAAACTGCTGGATTAGTTTCACCCTTTTTTTGAGGGTGAAACTTTGAGGGTGAAATTTTCACCCTCAAAAAAAAGACCACATCCTAGAACTAGGTACTAAGTTCAATATATGCATTCCCTATCAAGGAAACCAAAGTAAACTTGGCATATTCAAAGTAAATGCCAAGGGGTGAATATTTGAGAACATTCCAATTCACAGGGTAAAATACTCTCAAATTAAGCCCTATGGAAGAGTATGAATTGATTAAATAAATTTAATTAGTTAAATTTCTCCCTGCTCTGTGAAGTAGAATTTTGCATGAAGGAGACGGTGCTACAAATTTTGGGACAACAGCAACATTGGTTAGGCAAAGCTGTTGATTGAATATGATGTGGTCTATTTCATTGTGGAACCATCCACCGGGAGACTCCCATGTCCAACGTTTAGATTCGGCCTTCTGGAACTGTGAGTTACCATGGATGGTCTTGGTCGACATGATGAACTCAGACAGTCTCTCACCCTGTTCGTTCCATTCTAGGCCATGGATCCCGATGTGGAGTTCTTCGGCTGATCTTCTTGGTCCTATCTTTGCATTAAAATCACCCACAATGATCTTGTAGAAGGTGTGGTCTTCTTTATAGAACTTCTCCAGCTCCATGTAGAACTTCTCAATTTCTCCTTCATCATAATTGGATGTTGGTGCATAGACAACGAAGATAGAGACTGCCTGCAGTGAGCCACATTTATTCAAGTGTAATTGTTCGATTCAGGTTGCTAAGCATTCGAATGAATCAATGCTCATGGCCAAGTTCGTGTTGACAAGAACACCAACGCTTCTGATGCCTCTTTTATCTCATGCTCTGAGGAACGGTAATTCTCCAGTGTCGAAAACAGCGTGATGCGATTGATGCCTTCTTGTCTCGTTCAGACCAAGGATGTTGTTCTTGGTCTTTCGTGCTTGAATCATCAGGTCCTCGATGGATGCATCTGATGCTAGTGTTCATGCATTGAAAATATAATCATTTTTGTGTTTCTTCGTTTTGGCAGCATAGTTTGGCTTTGAGATTTAATCAACTTCCCCTTCCTCATCCACCTCAATGCTGCCATATTGGTGACGCCTTCAGGGTCAGGGGAATGAGACCCATTGTAGTTACTGGTTTTGGCATATCGAATACACAATGGATAGCTTGCTAGGCTCTGCTGTGTGGGCAGAATACTCTCGGTAGCTTGTCAGGCTCTCTGAGAGGGATAGAGGCTTTTGGGGCGGCCTCTAATCTGCAAAAGTCAGCACTATCATAGACACATAACCTAAATTATAATTTTTAAAAGAATTAATGGTGGAAGGTAATTGGCATTTTGGTCTTATGAAATAACTGTTTTGTACATCAGAACAGATGTATTAATATGATTAATACTATTATAACATTTTCACCTACACTATCATATTTACATAAATATATATACATATGAGACCATTGTTATATTCTAAAAATTTGGCTGCTTTCAGGTGAGGTAGTATTTTCCAAAAGTATTTAATTTAACAACATTATTCTTATATATTTATTGTCTTACCTCCTTTGTCATTGTATAGGTCTATTCTTTTGAGTTGATTTAAACAAAAACTGCACATTGATAAATTTGCCATTCAGTAAACCCTAAAACATTTGTGTTCTAAAAAGCTTTTTAACGCACCTGGTCACCATTTTTGCTCCAATGATGAATAATAAGTAGGTATTTTTCTTCCTCATCAAGTTTGCCATGATGATGATAGTTTAGATATTTATTTACTACTTTTATTGTTCAGTATTCTAGGGTTGTGGTTAGCAGAAATTGGTTCCTTAAAGATTCCCATGTTTCTTAATGCCTAGAATTTGTTAGATTATAGGAAAAAGGATTTTTTCATTAAAAATTAAAATTAAAAATTAAATTAATTTTGTGGTCTTCACTCAGTTTGGGTAAGACTCGGTGGGCTGGAGAGATAGCACGGGGGTAGGGCGTTTGCCTTGCACGCGACCGACCTGGGTTCAATTCCCAGCACCCCATATGGTCCCCTGAGCACCGCCAGGAGTAACTCCTGAGTGCAGAGCCGGGAGTAACCCCTGTGCATAGCCAGGTGTGACCAAAAAAGAAAAACATTAAAAGTATTGGTGCCAGAGTTATAGTATGGTGGGTAAGGCATTTGTTCTGCACATGGCTGACCCAGATTTGATTCTGGGCATTCCATGTGGTCCCCTGAGCACAACAAGGAATTATTTCTGAGTGCAGAGCCAAGAGTAACCCCGAGCATCGCTAGGTATGACACAAAATAATAAAAAAAAATTAAAAGTAGTTAAAAGTAGTCCTTAAAACAGGATAATTCTGAATTGCTTGGATGGGTCACTGTAATCCTAAGAATTTTTAAAACTGGAAAAATAAAATCTAATGAGACATTACAAATGGAGAGAATATATACATGGCAAGACAAGGCCCGAAATCTGAACTCTAGCACTCATGGACCCTCAAATCCTTCCCGGTATAGTCCTGGTGGTCCCCAAGTTTGAGAGTTCCACAAAAGTCTGAGAATGATACCCGTGAGAGAAATTCAGGGTGATTTATTATGAGAAAACAAGACTGGACATTGCAGGCTTTGAAGATGAAAGAATTGAGTCAAGGAATGTTAGCAGTTTCTATAAGCTAGAGAAATGCAGAAAACACATTCTTCCCTTAAAGCCACAGAAAGAATGTAACCCTGCCAACATCATGATTTTGGGTAAGACTCGGTTTTAGTTCTAAATCCCAGAACTTTAAAATAACTAATTTAGGGTGTTCATACTATTTAGGTTGTTGGAATGAAATATGAAACCAGCCCTGGTATTGTCCAGAGAACTGGTCTGTATTTGACCTACATGAACTTCTAGAGTTTTAGGGAAAGAAGTCCTGAGATGAGAATGTCTGCAAAGTAGCACTCATCTCCATAAATGTACTGTCAAGAATTCATGCAAAATGCTTACCACAACTCCTGGTATTGTGAGACATAGCCTGAGGGCTAACACCCAAATCTATTGCTCTATCAGTGTATTCTTTATAATGGATATAAGGAAATTAGGTCATCTCTCCAGTCATTCATTCAAATAAATCAGTGGAGTGCCTGATACATAAGAGTCATTTAATGAAGTTTTACAATGTTCTATTACATGTAGACGCCTATTTGGAATTATTTTATACCAGCTATGCACTACTTATATACTAAATCAATTTCCAAAATTGTCAGAGATTTTAATGGGAAACAATTGAAATGTTAGAACTGCATGTGAAAAATTCAGGCTTTATGATAGATGAAATAATTATAATCTCAGCTAATGTATTAGCGACAACAACTTGAATGTATGCACAGGAATTTACCTGATTTGTTATCATCAGAGTTCATTAAAAATCCTTTTCGGTAAGACAGTGAGAAAATAAAAAAATGATAGATTTCACTATTTAAAAATAATTTTGTGGTCTTCATATCATAAACCACACTAAATAATACATTGCTATTGGTAAAAAAAGAGATAACTTTTAAATAAAAATGATTTTTTGTGCCTAAAAATAGAGTATTTTTATTGTCCTAGAGAAAAATGGCATATACAGGAAATGGAATTTACTTCTTGTAAGTAATTTACTCATGCAAGTTAAGTTGTAATCCAGAAGTATATGGCAATATAAACCAATGGTAAATGAATGCAATTCTATTTAATAAAATTAATCAAAAGATGTATAAAAAGTCAGTCTTACTGCTCATCAATTAATTAAATTAAATTAAATAAAAGTGGAGGCAATTATAAAATATTTTGAGACTATTGAGGGATCTACAAGGACTCTCTTAGCACCACTGCAAAAGCTGCACCAAAAAATAACTTAAATACACAACCCAGCTTAGAGCTTCATAGAAAAAAATTCACAAAGAATCCAGTTATCATACCCAGCAGAAACTCACTGTGGAACAAAATGCAGCAGCTGAATATTAAAAGCTAAAGGACAGGACCCTCACATGGGAGGTTGTGGATTGAAGCAGAGACTGGTAAAATTTGGAATTATGTCCTTGGTGAAGGACAGTGAGTAGAAAATTAACACCCTAAGCTTCAAGTTACACCTTTTACTGAACTTAGTCATGAGCATGAACTATACTAACAAAAACATTTGTGACAGGAAATAATGTCAGGCTGTATCTTAACAGCCTCTTGCAAGGTGGCACGATGTTGGCATATCAAAGACTAAGATGCATCAGACTTTCTGTTCCCCATTTATCTCTCTCTTTTTTTTTTTTTTTGAATATTTGGCTTTTTGATTGGAGTCCAAGCTTGGTTTAACATGGGACCACAGACATCAACAACTATCATACCATTCATAGGATGCTTCCTAGATGTATTTGAGCCTGGCAATATAGTTGCTCCAAATACCCTGGAACTATGCAAAATTTCTTGGTGCTACAATTGCTTTTGTCACCCAGAAACACCCATTTGTTGTCCTGGCTGGCTGGATATCAACAACACAGTCATTGTCAAGTACCAAAAATCTGGGAGTTAGTGATGATCTTCTTATCCTTAAAGGTACAGTTGCTGCAATAAATATAGTATAATTGGAGTAAAGTTGGTAGAAAATTCCCAGCAGTGGTCTACAGAAAGAAACCAAGACCATAATTTTTGCTGAAATAAGTAAGAATGAACATCAGATTGCTATCTAGACCTGCACAAAACAAGACTCTCATTCTTAGCTCTCATACAGCTGTAGACACTAGACAAAAGAAGAACATTAACTTGCATTAATGGATAAAGTTTAAAAACCAAAGAGAATTCCAAACAGAGAAACATTTCTCAAGTTTTCTTATCAGATTTCAAAGCTACAATGACAAGGATATTGATGACATGGAGGAGATATTAGTGGAAGACAACACCAATAATAATTAGAAAAAAATGAGAAAAAAAAGGGATAGAGATAGAGAATGAGAACAACTAGAAATTAGTGAAGTAAGGAAAGAATAGCTGTAGAAAAAATACAGTAGATACAGCAGCTGAATGTTGAAAGATAAGGAGCATATTAGTGTATTGAAGGTAGGGTCAACAAGACCATTGAAAAGGAATAAAAACTTTCTGGGCTTGGCAAAGAAAAAGCTAAGACTCATATATAAGAAAACTCCCATCAGACTTACATAAGAAATAATGGTATAATACAGTAACCATGATGACATACAATTAAGTGTACTCTATGCATCTTATTTATCAATTAAATTCAGAATAGTAATAGAAATCTTTTCAAAGAAAACAGTTAAGGAAATTCATGTCCAATATACCAGTTCTGCAAGCAATATTAAATATCTTTTATAAGAGTTAAGAAGCCCTATTTGAAGTTAATAATATGCTAAAGAGCATAAAATGTGGGAAGAAGGAAAAGGGTATTTTTAAAAATAATAAACTCAAGAATAATTTGTTTTTTATATAAAATAAGGGGTATGACTATAAAGAATTTCAAGAAAAATATACTTTAAAAATATAAACAAGAAGAGATGAATAGAACTTGACCATTATATAATAAGAAGGCCATACAGGGGAATATAACAAAAGCAGTCAAAAGAAACAAAGAAAATCTTCACAAACACCTGTACAATAATTGGAAGTATAAAAATATGCACATAAAATTCTGGTGCATTTTCATATGCAATAAAGTTGTGGAAGAAAAAAATCAGAAATATAATTCCATTTACAACAATGCCAAAAATTCAACTGCATGAGAATTAGCTTAACAAAGGAGGTGAAAATATTGACATATCAAAACTCATATTCTTTTTAAAAGATATATAAAAAAAAAGGAAATGGTAAAATAGCACATATTTATGGACTGGAAGAGTTCACATAACTAAAATGAATATCATGCTCACAGCATTATACATGTTGAATGCAATACTTATAAAAATTCTAACAGTATTTGAGGATATGGAAAAAATACTATAAAAATTTGTATGGAATCCCAAATCTCCCCAAATAGTCAAAGCAATTCTTTTTTTTATTTTATTGAATCACCATGAGATACAGTTACAAGCTTTCTTGTTTGAGTTACAATCATACAATGTTCAAACGCCCATCCCTCCATCAGTGCACATTCCCCACCACCAATCTCCCCAATATACACCCCCTTTCTCACCCTCCCCCTGTCTCACTGGCAGAAAATTTCCCCCATAATCTCTCTCTACTTTTGGGCATTATGGTTTGAAGTAACTGAGAGGTTATCATGTTTGGTCCTTTATCTACTTTCTGCACACATCTCCCATCCTGACCGGTTCCTCAAGCCATCTTTTTCTTAGTGATCCCTTCTCTATTCCAGCTGCCTTCTCCGCCTTGCTCATGAGGCAGGCTTCCAGCTATGGAACAAGTTTCCTGCCCCATGTATCTACTATCCTTAGGTGTCAGCCTCAAGTTATGTCTTTTTTAAAAAATTTTATTGAATCACTGTGAGATAGTTACAAGCTTTTATGTTTGGGTTACAATCACACAATGATCAAACACCCATCCCTCCACCAGTGCACATTCCCCACCACCAATATTCCTGGTATAATGTTATGTTTTTATAAAACCCAGCTCCTGGAAGCGCACGGCCATGAATGACATCTTATTATCTCATTCCTACTTTGGACAAACTGGCAGGCTACCAAATGTAACCTGCCCACACAGCAGAGTCTGGCAAACATCCCGTGGCGTACCCAATATGCCAAATACCAGTAAGAATGATGGATCTCATTCTCCTAACCCTGAAAGAGCCTTGAATATGGCACTTTTTAAAAAAATCTCAAGGCTAGGACAAAGGAGACATTACTGGGGCCTGCTCGAAGCAATCGATGAACAACAGGATGGTCGTGATCGTGATCGTGAATGTTATGTTGCTTTATTCTCCACAAAGGAGTGCAGTCCTTCTATGTCCCTCTCTTTCTGATTCATTTCACTAAGCATGATACTCTCCATGTTTATCCAATTATAAGCAAATTTCATGACTTTATCTCTCCTAACAGCTGCATAGTATTAGTATTCAATTGTGTAGATGTGTGAAAGTTTCTTTAACCAGTCATCTGTTCTAGGGCACTTGTGTTGTTACCAGATTTTGGCTATTGTGATCAGTGCTGCAATGAATAAGAATCAGTGTACTTTTGATAAACCAGAATGTTGGCTTTTGCCTAAATTTACTGTGTCTTTTGAGGTAGAAGTAGGCAGGCCAATTTCATACTTACTATTAATATTTTAAGCCAAAACTTTAATAAACTAATATTGAGCAGAATTTTGGTCTTTCAGAAAACTACTAGTCTTTATGAAAAGATGTCACTGTCACTGTCCTCCCATTGTTCTTCAATTTGCTAGAGCAGGTCCAGTAACATCTCCATTGTGACACTTGTTACTGTGTTTGGCATATCGAAAATGTCACGGGTAGCTTGCCAGGCTTTTCCGTGTGGGTGAGATACTCTCGGTAGCTTGCCAGGCTCTCCGAGTGGGGCGGAGGAATCGAACTTGGGTCAGCCATGTAGGCCACATGCAAGGCAAACACCCTACCCGCTTTGCTATCGCTCCAGCCCATGAAAAGATGAAATCATGCAATTAGATGCTATATGAATGGATCTGGAGAGTATCACCCTGTGTGAATTTAGTCAGGAGAGGGGCAGATGAATAATGATCTATCTTTTTTTGTGAGATGTAAAAATACAGTAGGGGTAAAACAAATTCTCAAAGGCAACAGTAACTGAGATCTGATCTTCAGAAAGAAGCATCAGGAGGAGATGGGGCATAGGATGGGGTAGAGGATACTGGGACATTGTTGGAGGGAATTGGACACTATTAGAGAATGTGGTGGTGAAATATTCTATTCTTGAAAACATACATAAACAGCTCCATGAAGCATGGTGCCTAAAATGCAATTAAAAAAAAGAAGGAAACTTTCAGACTAATGGAGTATAATTGAGAGTCTAGATATAAACCACAAGATACATGGACAGTTAATTTAAGGAAAGCTTTTTCAAAGAATGTTACTGGGAAAACTAGTTATTCACAAATAAAATCTGAACACTACCTCACATTATGTATATGTATAGACATAGAATCAATTCAAAATGGATTAAATATATTTATGCTAGAGATAAATCCCTAAAATACTTTAAGGTAAACATATAATATTCTCTATGATAATGACTTTAAAGGTATCTTCAATGAATCAACTGGAAAAAATAGTAAAATCAAAAGTAAACCATTTGGACAACAAAAAAATAAATAGGTTCTGGACTGTGAAAATACTGTGTATATAATAGGAAGAAAATATACTGAATGAGAAAATATTTGCACATCATGCACCTGTAAAAGCCTAATATTCGATATATAATAAATAATCATAAATTTTAATAGCAAAATCAAACAACCCCATCAAAAACTGAGAAGTAAAACTGAACACTTAGAGATGGCCATTTGGCATATGCAAAACTGTTCATCAAATATCAAGGAAAAATACATCAAAATGACAATAATGGCTTATATAAAAAGACCAGAAATAACTAGTGACAGTGGGGAAATGGTGAAATAGGAATTCTCATTTGTTATTGTTGGAAAGAAAACCTGATTTTGACTCTAGGAAATTAATATGAAGACATATCAAAATATTAAAAATAGAACTACCATATGATCTAGTCATTTCACTTCTTGGAATCTATCCCCAGAACATAGGAGCACTAATTTTAAAAGTAAATGCACACCTATGTTCATTACAGATGTATTTCCAATAGTCAAGATCTGGATATAACTCTACTACTCCCTTCTATAAAAAGGTATCGTATATTTTGTGATAGAAACTTCAATTTATAGAACTGTATTATAAACAAAATCATTGAAATCGATTGAATGTTTGTCTCTCTCTCAGATTCACTTGATCACTTGACATCCCGTTACTCAATTTGCTCAAGCAAGCGCCAATAAAGTCTTCATTCATCCCTGTCGCGTGCTAGTGTAGCCCAATGGCGTCTGCTCAGGCTAGGAACATGAAGAGTTTCAAACTGATCGTTCAGGGTCTTGATGAAGAAGTCTGGCCATCTCGTAGGTGGGAGGCCATGAGGTCTTTTGACATCCCATGGAATCCAGTCGTTAATGGCTCTAGTCCAGCAGTCATCTCTAAATCTCACTATGTGGCTAGCCCATCTGATTTTTGATGCCTTGGCGAACGAGACATCTCTGATCCTTGACGGTCAATGGAGGTCGGAACTCCAGATTCTTTCTCTCATTTGAGTGAAGCGTGATACTCCAAGCATAACTCTTTTGATTCCTCTTTGGGAGACCCGAATAGCGTTCTCATCCTATTTTCGTAGGGCCCAGGTCTCTGAGGCATATGTTAATGCAGGAAGGACAGTGGGATTGAAGAGATGTTCCCGGAGCTGGAGGTTCTTCGTCCTCTTAGCTATTTCTTTGACACTCTTGAAGGCATTCCAAGCTGCTCTCTTCCTCTTGCGCAACTCAAGTGCCAGGTCATTTGTCATGTTGACTTCTTGACCTAGGTACACATAACTGCTGCATTCAGAGATGGTCGTCCTGTTGAGAGCAAATAGAATGTCAGGAACAAGACTGTTTCTCATAAACATTGTCTTTGTGAGATTCAGCTGGAGTCAGACCTTTCCTGTCTGCTTCCACCAATTACCTGCGACCTAAGGATTACTGAATTACACACAGAAGGCCCACCCTATAGGTACCAGATAGGTACCAGATAAATACCTCACCGGCAGACCTCCACTACCTCCACTACTTCCACTACCCAGCCACTGCCATGCTCCAGGACACTTTCTGGACACATCATAAGACACTTAATAGGCATCTTCCAGGATTGCTGCACCATATTTAATATGGTTCAAATATGGTTTGAACCATGGTAACACCTACAAGGGAAATTACAGACTTCACCAAAAGCCTCTATTCCTCTCGGAGAGCCTGGCAAGCTACCGAGAGTATTCCGCCTGCACGGCAGAGCCTCACAAGTTATGCGTTGTGTATTTGATATGCCAAAACCAGTAAGTACAATGGTTCTAATTCCCTGACCCTGAAGGAGTCACCAATACGGCAGCATTGAGAAGGATGAGGAAGGAGAGACTGATAAAATCTTAAGGCGAAACTAGGCTGCCAAAACGAAGAAAGACAAAAATGATTGTCTGTATTTTAATTCCTAAAAGTAAAAATTTCTGACAATCCCTGGCATTTTTCATTGTGTTTGACTTTAGCTTTGAATGAAAAAATAACATATCTCCATTGTCTGCATCCAAGACAAAACCATGCTACTTAATTGATGCCCAAACCCTTGGTGCTTCTTGGCCATGTTGGTTACCTGATTCCTGCCCTTATTGCATTCTCTGCTCCAACTATCTCAAATCTTCTACACTACCTCCACGTCCCAAGTGACATTTGACCTCAGCAGATGACTCTAACACCTTCTCTACTAAGACGAAAATCAATCAGATGCAGGATTCCTTCCTTTGCCTTTCCTCTTACCTCAAAATCTCTCTTTATCATTAGTTTACATTTCCTTTTTAGTCCTTATCTCTAGGAAGACCTGCTCCTTTTTTTTTTTTTTAACTGAAACTAGCCCCTAGATGTGTGCTCTTTATCTTATCTTTCCTGTCTTAGACTTTTATTGCATCAATTATTCTCCCTGCTAGCATCTTTAATCTTCTGTTCTCTACTGGATTTTTCCCCTCTGCCTTCAAATATGTTTTGGGTTCCCCGTCCTTGCACAAAAGAGTTTGCTCCATAAATATTTAATAAAGTGATATTGAATTGTATTGAACTTAATTCCTCAAGCTCACAGACTTACTAGTGACAGAGCCAAAAAAAAAAAAAACACCAAAACCCCAACAAGGTTCCTAATATTAGTTCAATATTCTTTCCAAAGATAAAAACACATTTCTGAAAATTTATTTTTCAACCAAATATCTTCAAAATATAAATTCAGTGACTATACTTGTGAAATGCATATGCTTCACTTACTAAAATATTGTCTGTTTACTCATCAGTAAATACTATTGATCCTAAGACAACATGAAATTTGATCATTAAAATCTCATGCTATACATTATACATGTAAATAATTAGTTACAGAATTGGAAACATATTAGTCATGTATGATAGATAAACTAATTTGAAGGAGTTATTTTTATATCATTTGAATGCTGCTATAGGTTAATTTAATACCAAAGACTTTTTATTTATTGCCAAATTGATTATTACTTAATAACTTACCATATTTATCTCTTGGAGATGCTTGAGAAACAGTCACTATTAATTTAAAATCAATTATAGTAGTTGAATAAAGAACCATTATCCTTTTATTTCTTTTCTAGAAAATAGTCTTAGGACCAAAACAATGCATCACTTTTTACAAATAAAATCTAGTCTGAGAAAAATGATGCCAGTCACACACAGGCAGAACAAACCTCTGACCAGACATAATTCTATTACATTAATTTATTGTTTAACTCCTCTTGGACTGCTGTAAACATAACAGGAGCCAGACTATGAATTGCAAAATATATTCACATGACATAACTAGATGCCCGGCATTTAAACATTACATAAAGGACTATTATCTTGAGCATGGATCTCAACTTTCACTTTACATTTACATAGGAACATGATACTTTATTTTCTGAATAAAATTAAAATAATTGCAAGAAAACAAATTTTAAATGAAAGCATTTACACAAATAACTTACATCATCATATCCTGTCAAGCTAAAGGTATCAATTCTAAATTTAAGCATCTATTTAGATAACTGCATGTATATATGTATATATAATACTTAAACATTCTCAATATTTGCTAATTTTGACTTTGTATATTTCAAAATGTTACATAGAACTAGCTTGAGGTTATTTTTTCTAAACTTCCATGTACACAATTTCACTAACACTTAAACTTTTATTTATAAATTTCTTTATAGATTCTAAAAGTTACAATTTTCACATTTCTGTAAATACAAATTTTGTTTTTTCTAATTGAATGCTTTTATTACAGAAACTATATAAAATATTTGAAATGATGTATTAAGAACTATTCTTGTATATGCCTTCATAGTACCCATCTCTTCCGACATATATTTATCATTAATTTTAGTGCTTGTTGCTTTTACCATGTGAAACAAAATAAAGATGACATAATTGTGTACATTAAACAGATTTTTTAATTTAAAGTATTTTTATCCAATGGTTTTATGATACCATAATGATAATTCAGTAGACTCTAAGTTAGTTAGGGTCTTTATATTTTCTGTAAGTTAATGAAATATTAATTTTGTCTCAGGCAAGAAAATTTATATAGAAAATCCATTAATAATAGTATATCCTTTGCAAGACCTTGATTTGAATACATATAAATGTTATTCTACTTTTCACATTAAAATAATAATCCTGGTTAACCTAGGTGCATTGGTTACAAAGAGGATGCATGCTTTGGTTTTATAGGGACATTAATTTTCTCCTCATGAAAGTAATTCTGCTAATGTTTTTTATCCTATTTAGGAGGAAACCAAGCGATAAGAATATGATTTTACTTGCTTGGTATTATTGAAACATTAGTTACTGAACTGGTATCTTTTAATATTTTCTAATCACGATCATGATTACAATCATTTTGTTGTTCGTTGATTGCCTCAAGCAGGCACCTAGTAATGTCTCCTTCTTCCTTAGCCCTGAGATTCTAAAAAGTGCCACATTCAAGGCTTTTTCAGGGTTAGGAGAATGAGACCCATCATTGTTACTGATATTTGGCATATCGGGTACGCCACCAGGAGTTTGCCAGACTCTGCCATGTGGGCAGGTTACAATTGGTAGCTTGCCAGGCTGTCCAAAGTAAAAATGAGATAATAACATGTCGAGCGGATGTGAATGCGTCCACGCACTTCCAGGAACTGGGTTTTATAGTCTCTGGGTCTTGGCCGTTGATGGGATTATACGGTGCTGGGGTGAGGGGGGGGGGAGTTGGTGGGTGTGACCCTCATATACTGGAAGATGGAGGATGCTCAACCCCGATCCGAGCAGGCTTGGAGATCTCAGCCCTGGGACCCGCGTGCCTTTGTTCCTCTGCTGGTACCTTCATGCGTGTGGACAGTGGTCTCAGCATGGTTGTGGCTGGTTCTGGAGGTCTTAGGCTGCCGGAGCTCTGCTCGGGGTGGGGAGGGAAACTCAACCCGCACCCTACGAAGGGGCCCCAGCGAGGACAGGCAGGCGCAGGGGCAGGAGACTCTTCACTGTTTTCTTCCAGGAGCTGGGTTTTATGATATTATTTATTTTCTAATCATCATCACCAAATCAATTGAAAACAAGAATTTGTTGGAGTAAAGCAACAGTAACGTCTCCATTGGAGACTTTGTTGTTACTGTGTCTGGCATATCGAATACTCTCGGTAGCTTGCCGGGCTCTCCGAGAGGGGAGGAGGAATCGAACTCGGGTCGGCCATGTTGGCCGCTTGTAAGGCGAACACCCTACCCGCTGTGCTATTGCTCCAGCCCAACAGATTCCCCAGCTAATTTGAGAGTTTTTCATATAAATTTTGTAATTGCAATGGTGATTTAAAGTTATTTTGAATATCACTATCACTTTCACTGTCCTCCCGTTGTTCATCGATTTTCTCGAGCGGGCCCAGTAACGTCTCCATTTTTTGAGACTTTGTTATTACTGTATTTGGCATATAGAATACGTCACGGGTATCTTGCCAGGCTTTGCCGTGTGGGCGAGATACTCTCGGTAGCTCGCTGGGCTCTCCAAGAGGGGTGGAGGAATCGAACCTGGGTTGGCCATTTAAAATATATTATTTTAAAATACTGTCACTGTCACTGTTCTCCCATTTTTCATCAATTTGCTTGAGCAGGCACAAGTAACATCTCACAAAAAATTGTGAGACTTGCTGTTATTGTTTTTGGCATATGAAATATGCCGCGTGTAGCTTGCCAGACTTTGAGGTACAGGCAAGATACTCTCGGTAGCTTGCTGGGCTCTCTGAGAGGGATGGAGGAATCAAACCTGGGTCGGCCTCCTGCAAGGCAAACACCTTACCTGCTGTGCTATCACTCCAGCCCATTTTAAAATACAATTATTTTAAATGTATAGGCAATGCTCATTTCTTCCTCTTTAGCTTATGATAATTTTGTAACATAGTCTTAAGATAGTTATTTCAACATATGTACCGAAGTACACATTTTATTTCCTAACAAACGTTCCAAATTATAAGAGGTCTTTAATAGTTTTATATATTAAAAGACCCATTCTCAATTTTTTGATTTGTACTAAAGTGATACCACAGTGGGTAGGGCGTTTGCCTTGCACACGGCCGACCCAAGTTCGATTCCTCTGCCCCTCTCAGAGAGCCCATCAACCTACCGGGAGTATCTCACCCACTTGGCAAAACCTGGCAAGCTGCCTGTGACATATTCGATATGCCAAAAACAGTAACAAGTCTCACAATTTCTTGTGAGACATTACTGGTGCCCGCTCGAGCAAATTGATGGACAATAGACAATGGTGGACAGTGCTACAGGACAGTGCTATTATTTTAGCATTATAATTATAAAGATAAGAAAATGCCATTGCACTGGTTTTGTTTATTTTTTTCTAAAGTCACATTAGTTTCTGTCTGATAGGACTTATACTTACTCTCTCCTCTCTGGGACCTCACTTTCTCACTAACCATTTTCCATGATTTACTAGTTGCTCCAAATGTTTCTCTGAAGGGAATATATGTCTAACATTCCTGCTTCATGTTGCATCCTCTGCACACTCAGCAATATCTGGAATTATTTTTATTTTGTTATTTGTTGTCTTTCTCCACCCGACCAAGTCAGTTGCAGGGTTGGGTTCTATTCTGTTGCCTTCGGCCCTTTGTTGCTACCTTGCTGTGCATATCATTGTCTTTATAATTTAATTCAAACAACAATATCCCATAGAACAGTTTATTATTATGAGAATGCTCTTTTTTTAATGTATTATTGAATCACCATGAGATACAGCTAACAAAGCTTTCATGTTTGAGTTTTAGCCATACAATGATCAAACACCCATCCCTCCACCAGTGCACATCTTCCACCACCAATGTCCCCAGTAACCCATCCCCCCCATCCCAACCCTTTCCCTGCATCTTTGGAATTTCTCCCATACTCTCTCTATCTACTTTAGGGGAGAATGCTCAGTAATCTGTGCTCTTTGATACTGTATTCACTGATCACTATGACTGTTGAGTATTTGAAATGTGTCTAATGTAACCAGAACTATTTGTTTTTAACTAAATTAAATTAAATTTTCTTTGGGGCATAGACAACATTGGGTGGTGATAGGCTTACTCCTGGTTCTCACACCTGACAGTGTCCAAGGGACCATATGTAGTTCTGGAGATTAACTTGGGTCAGTTGTATATCAGGTGCTCGGGGGACCATATGGGATGCTGGGAATCGAACCCGGGTTGGCCACACGCAAGGTAAACGTCATACCCACTGTGCTATCGCTCCAGCCCCTTCAAGGTATTTTATGAGAAAATAATTATGTCATTCTAAAGTATTTTATGCTATATGTGTATAAGTGATATTCTTCTTATTTATGAAAATTGTGTGATAACAATCAATACAACTGGGCTGAAGTAAACATTCATGTTTTTCATTTAAACTTGGTTTATGTGGTCAAATATTTTTACTGTAATTTTTAGAAGTTATCCAATTTCCATATAGTGATGACATTTTACCAATCTTGCAGAACCATCTTGAGAATTCATGGTCACAGTCACTGTCCTCCCATTGTTCATCGATTTGCTCGAGTGGGCCCAGTAACTTCTCCATCATGAGACTTGTTGTTATTGTGTTTGCCATAACGAGTACGTCACGGGTAGCTTGCCAGGCTCTGCCGTGCGGGCGAGATACTCTCGGTAGCTTGCCAGGCTCTCCGAGAGGGGCAGAGGAATCGAACTCGGGTCGGCCATGTTGGCCGCTAGTAAGGCAAATGCCCTACCGCTGTGCTATCGCTCCAGATCAGATCTTGAGAATTAATTTGGGAAAATACATAAAGTGAGCAGCTGGTGCCTGGTGCATAGTAGGTATGCCACGAACACTTCTCATTTCTCAATACTTTTTCCCCAAAGCCAGTACATATACACTAAGAGATCAAAGTATAGTAGAAGGGTAAATATTTTTCCCTGTAAACTATGTAACTTTTTTGAAAAATCAATGGACTGTACTTCTATAAGCAAGAGAAGAAGTAATTTGCCATTTTAAAATAAGAATATACGACTAAATTCTATGACAATGTCAGGGTTTTTTTTTTAACAGACACCTTTCCTAAGAAACACATAATTTTGAATTAAAAAAGCTGTCTTTTAAATGCAAAGTGTGAGTCACATTACAAAGAAACACAAAATAAGATGTGTTGTACAAGAGTCCACATATGAAGATTGAAGGGAGTGAACCAATCTCCATTGCCTTTTTTTTTTAGCACAGTATTATGGACAAAATTGTGAAGTGGTAGAAACAGCAAGAAAATAAAGTTGCTTGAATTTTCTGTTTGTGTCACTTTTACCTTAACATATTTTTCTTCATGTTCATTTCCTTTGTGTGCCTCTCTTTCTTAAAGAATAAAAGAAAAATCTGCCTCATGAAAATTCAGGAGAGTCATCCCACATAAAGACCATCTTTAAAATGCGCATTATTTATTTGACAGACTGTAATGGCTGTTTCAAGGATATTATGGGCTGTCACGTGAATATGTATTTTAAAATGAATACTACAGTACAAATACTGTGCTTGCACAATGCCTATCAAAAATATAACCTAATGAAATCTCTTATGAGGATTAGGCAATATGTAAGGATATCTTAAAAATGAAAATCCCAGTTGAATTAAAATAGGAAAAGATGTTACAATTCCAAATGATGTCAACTCCCTTGGAAGATGAGGGAATATAAAAAATAAAACAAAACATAGAATAACAAGCTTGAATAATAATTACACTTTCAACTCTTAAGTCTGATGTTAAGTAAGTAGAGTTTTATAGAATTTTATATGTGCTTGCTAGTAATACATTTGGAATGTTTTGGAATGATAGTGTATTTTTAATGTTCTGGTCCACTATCATATAATAATCATGCATTGAAATGAAATAATAATACACTCATCTAACACATATTTAGATTTGCTCTAATTCCTATGGCTCTATAAGTTTAATAATAGAAAGAAGATGCAATAAATACCAGTCCTTCCATGAAAGTTGAGAGGGAAGATATACACAGGTTACTAAAATGTGAGATTAAAACTTTAACAGATATAAAAGGCATATAGAAAAGTTGCCCAAGCAGTCACAGAGAATAATAAATAAAAATATTTTGTGATATCTAGCTTAAAGATAGACAAAGGTCTATCTTTACTGTGACTTTTGCCCAGTTATTTTTCCGATATTACATACCTTGTTTAATTTTCACGAAGATGCGTTTTTATAATTGAAAGAATAGAGTTGATATATATCATTATACTTCAAATTATTTTTATTATAACTAATGTAATTTAAGTTATTCTGAAAAGTCTACAAATTAAATAAAATACACAAACTTCAAATAAGTTATTAATATTCACTTTTAGTAGGTAAGCTTATATCTAAATTTTATCACACTTTTTTTTATTCTCTAAAGATTTTCTCTAAACAGAAAATATCCTTTTAATATAACTTTATTGGACATCAGATGAATTTAAAAAAAAAGAATAACAATGTGAAATTAAATAACTAAAAAGCTATTACAAATACACAAATTATTTAAATTAAACTATTCTTAAGCACTTCATATGTTCCAGAAATTGATTTAAACTTGGGCTATCATTAGAACTACTATGATGTTATTCAAGTCCTTGAAATACAATGTATATTTTACAATTTTAGCATATTACAGTTTGGACTAGTCATATTTCTGCTGCACATTAACTGATG
Source organism: Sorex fumeus (assembly GCF_029834395.1). Classification (NCBI taxonomy): domain Eukaryota; kingdom Metazoa; phylum Chordata; class Mammalia; order Eulipotyphla; family Soricidae; genus Sorex; species Sorex fumeus. The sequence continues at coordinate 21,647,840 of NW_026606059.1, forward strand.
TGATTTTACAAAACAATGCAAATCCAAAATTTTCAGTTATATTTCAAAAATTCTATAAATACCCTGTGAGATCTGTGTAATTAATCTCCTTTTCTAGATCAGAAGATTGCAGTTCAGACAGTGTAGGCTATGGGAAAAAAATGATGGAAACATAAATGTTGGAAAAAAATTGAATTACATTATAAATATTTTCATACATTTTATTAAATAATTTTCAATGAAATCAGAACTTTAATAGTTTTTTTAAATAAAGTGTTTTTTTGTAGATTTTAGAAAGTAAAACAATATATTAAGTTTAGTTGCATTCAAAATAAACCACTCAGAAGTAGGACAAAAGTAAAAATATGCATTATTTCTTTTATCCACTTGTGATTTGTTTCTTTCCAAAGCATAGGTAAAAATAAAAATTTCACTGTGCAACCTTTCATGTTCAAAAATATTCCAGGTTTAGGAAATAATATTATCTTCTCTATCAAATGTAGAATCATAAACTTAGATGTATAAATTTTCTCATGTTGAATATGTACATAAAATGATATTTTACCTAAAATAGCTGTTGGTAATAAAATGTTTTAGGCCCTATAAGAAATCATGTAGTAATTAGTATCAGGGTTAGAGATATACTTTTATGAAATTATATATCTGTTCATATATAAAAAGTTAGTGGAAATTTATTATGTTAAATCTATTTCCTTAAGTTTTCTATATTTAAACTTACCACAGGGTCTGAAATATATTTTTATATGCATACTTATATATGCATACACATATATACACAAAAACATATCATTCATAGATATATATGTATATATATATAAAACTAACTTATAATAAGATATACAAGCTATTAAGTGTATTTAAATATATAGACTTATAAACATGAATGCATTTGTGCATAGTACTATTATGATTTCCATGGTTATATCACTTTCAGAATTTTCTTGTGTTGCTTGTCATAACATCAATACTATCTTGCAGGCTTTACAAAACAGTAGTTTTCTTGTCTTTTACTTGGTTTTCTACTTAGAGGAGCATTTTCTTGGTAGGTTTCTCCTGAGATTCCAGTTAAATTCTTTATATTCTTTTTATATGATTATTGTAATATGTTGTTAAGTTGGGCTGGAGCGATAGCACATGGGTAGGGCCTTTGCCTTGCGTGCAGCCAGCTGGCCGAGCCGGGTTCGATTCTTCCACCCCTCTCGGAGAGCCCGGCAAGGTACCGAGAGTATCTCACCTGCACAGCAAAGCCTGGCAAGCTATGTGTGACGTATTCAATATTGCAAACACAGTAACAACAAGTCTCACGATGGAGACGTTACTTGGCCTGCTCGAGCAAATCGATGAACAACGGGAGGACAGTGCTGCAGTGCTACAGTTGTTAAGTTAGTGTTTTAATGAACTGTCTTGCTTGGCTAGGTTTATTAGGCCATTTCCTTACCACGTGTTTTAGTATTTTAATACTTTACAGAAGAACAGAGTACAAAGGGTAATTTTTGAGGATTTAGACTATACATGTGTGTCCTATCTAATTAGAAGTATCTCAGAAAACATTGAATGTGATTTAAAATGGGTTGCTAGATACTGAGCTATTAACTCAACCCAACCCTGCAATCCCACTGGTAAGAGGAATGGCATTCATAAGCTATTATGAACTCGGACTAATTGTTTATACAGTATGTTAACTAATGTTTGGGCTTGTTAAACTTTAGGACATATACATGTTTGAGAAGATTTATTTTCACAGATAATAACTAGAGTACTGGGGACTCTAGCAGAGGCTTTTTTCTTTTTAAAGATGTGTGATAAAATATGCGGTTAGATAGTTCACCAGTTTAAAGGAAAAGAGCAACATTCAACATTCATTCATTTTTATCAGCCATACCATAGTGTCTATTTGAGATTCCAACAAATTCTAGGCTCTTAGATGGCATATTTCTTATGCCAATTTTCCAGGCAATGGTGCACTAGAGAATGATTCTTAGAACTCTGTTGTCATAGCTGCTCTTGCTCCCTGAAAAAAAAAAGCATTCAGAACAGAATCTTAAACAATAAGAATATTTAAAAACACTAAGAATAGTACACTAACAAAATTAGATATATATATATAATTTTTTGAGGAAAAACCTGTAACTATAAGCCTTACAGGACGATTGCGATATTTAGGTAGAGGTTACACATGTCTCAATTTCTTAAGAAAAGAACATTAATATACTATATATAGTAGCTTATCAACAATTTAAATATCTAGTACTGTTTGATATATGTCATTAAATTTTTTTGTACAAACTATGCTTTGCTCAAAAAAAAATTGTGTGATTAATGCATTGATTTAACTTCCCAATGTAGACTGCTGCTAGGCAGATTCTGATATTATTTATTTTTATTAGTTTATAATATGTCAATTTTTCTTGCTTATCTGTCAACTCCCAGAAAAATACATAAATCAAAAATGTAGCAATGTGGACACTAACAAGGCATAATTATTGTAGGGTCTGTCCTCCTTTAAAGAAAAAATACAATTACCCTCTAGAATGCTGCTGGGATTAGGTCAGAATTTGCATAATACTGACTCATATTTTCTTAACAATTTTAACATCAGACAATAGCTTTGGCAAATTTATAATCCCTTATTATTTTTCAGCTTTATTTTGCTTGAGTATAATAAGGAGCTCAGTCAAAACAAGATAATTATTAGAATCTAACCCCATAGAAAACTTTAATTACTCAGTGGCATGTTTTTAAAATTGAAGCAGATTTTTAGAAATTTTATATTAAGTAACACATGCAATTAACTTTGCCTAAATGTAGTTTTTTACAGTCAAATTTATTCATTTTTACAGATAAATATTTGATAGAAAAACACTCCAATCATTGTATGACGTTAAGGGAAAAGAAATGTTTGTTTCTGCAGAATCTTGAAACTGCAGTTCTGAGATGGCCATCATTAAAGTAGTTAGAGAGGGTTAACAGTTAAGAGATGATGAAAATTTGGAAAATGTTAACTGCTATAAAATAATAGCTGCTAATGTGGAGGATTATGAAACACCCAGTAGCAGAATAAGTAACAAATAGATCCTTTCTGAAGTCCTGAGGCTGGCGGGTGGGATCTGGGGTTAAGTAACCGTGATATATTTATAGAGGGCAAGGGATCACCATAAAATAAAGCAGCAAATAGTAAAGAAGTCAATGTAAAAGAGAGGCCAGGGATTTAGGGTATAGAGATCATAAATTTTCATCGATATAAACAGCCTGTGTACCTCAGGAGTTGAGGTTTAGCTATAATTTCAGGTCTGACCTATAGGCCTATTGTGTTCTCGGTGCATGCACCATCAAGATGCCATCTATGGTGGTGTAAAAAAAAGAAAAAAGAAAAAAATGTTTCCGATGTGATTTACTCATTTAATCATCCTCAAATCCACCCCTAACACAACGGCACAGGAGTTGAGAAGATTTTATTGTCTCACTAAATTATATTTAATTCTTACTCTAGCATGTCCTATAAACAAGAATAGTGAATGATGTTTCCTCCACCATGTTCTTCCAAAGGAAAATTGTTAAATTTTTATGCATGGCTTCTTGGAAGGTAAAATCCTCTCTCTTTATGTAGCTCAGTCCTTCACATCTCCATGTTTTGATTTTAAGTTTGTATTTTAAGACCCACTTCAAGCTTAATGTATTAAAATAACTTAGTGATGAAATGAGTTTGCTTAAAGGTTTAGCAGGAGCAATTGAAGTAGGTAAATCAATAGCAAAAAAGAAAACCTATTAAGTATTTAGCTTTTAAGTATTATTTTGAAATGCAATACTGAAGTGGTTTTTAAGAAAATGGTAAGCCCCTTATAGACCCCACTCTTTATTCAGACATTGATTTTAATATACATAGGCACTAAAATAAGCCATTTGCTCTAAATCTCCACTTAATGAGCAGATTATATCATAATATTATTACATTTTGTATATATGTAATACATATCCATCTCTTTCTTTAAGATGTGCATATGTATATCTTTACGTGGTGTATTTTAGGGAAATATAAGTGCTGTATAAATGCATAATACTCAAGTGCAATTACTAGTACGAACAATGGTTATTGAATAGGTAAAGTTACTAACCTATGAATCATGCTTATCTCTTATCGAGAATATCTTGTTTTTGAATTAAGATCACTGAAAGTATAACTTCAAGGCATGAGCTTGACTATCCAGTTGTTAACCTTCAAAAATTCTTATTTTCCAAATGATTCATAGGATTTTCTTTCAGCTGAACAAGCAAAAAACCTGGGATCTGTTTCATCTTTTTTTACCACTTCAAGAAATTAAATGTATTTATCAGGCTGGGTTGGAACCAACTTTCGGGGGCAAAACCTGTTGAAGATCTCTTATTACCTGCCTTCTTTGACCCTGGAGGTAAGGGCTCTCTTTAATATCCACTAGGTTGCACTATTGTACAGAAAAACAAAATGCATGCTGGGCTGTGGAATCGCTATGTGCAGTGAGAAATCTCCTTCATGTACTGTTATACTGTTTTCACTAACAACTGAAAGAAAGGCTCTCAGGACAGAAACATTGGAATGTGAAAATTTTTATTTTCATCAAAGCCAGGACCACTGTCCTAGATTTTGTATGGAGTTTTGTTGAAGGTATAAAAAAATGCTAAATCTTAATTCTTAGAATGTCAATAAGACTGTTGTGAATTGAAATTAACTGAACTTGTAGAAAATGTTGGGCAACACTTTTCAAGCCAGAGTATAACTGTCTATTAAATATGTAAGAATTTAAAAAAAATCTACATAGGAAGTGGTAAGACTAATTTTCCCTCTGCATCCAGGTGCTGTTAAAATGCAAAAATTCATGGTGATAACTATCTTATTGGTGTCACAGACACATTGATGATCATTGATTATGGTTGAAAAGTAATTTTGACTGTATCACTTGTTTAAAATATCATCATACAAAATATTGATCCCTTTGTATAAACAATTGAGTAAGCAAAAAAAAAAACAAAGGAAGTGAATATCTTTATCTAAGTTAGCATTACACAAACTATACAAGGAAAATACGTAGGATTGCTCTTGTATCTACTAGCCTATTTCTCTGTCTACATCTGGACTGTACTTCATCAAGGAAATTACTTACAGAGAATCTAGTAGGAGGGTGGGAGAAAACTATTCCTTTAGTTCTGGTGTAAATCATTGGGAATTTTTGCTTCATGGATTAGCACCTCTTGTACCCCTCATCTCTTCAGGGCAGTAAACTGAGACAATCCTAATGAAGACCAGAGATTTTGGCTACCATCACCAGAAGACTCTGGAGGCGAATAGGTCATCAAAAAGAACCAAGTCTGGAACTGGTTATTTTAGACTGGCTTGATACAAGTCTCACATTTGGTAATTGCCTTACTTCAAGGTTTTGAATACTTCACTAACAACTTTTAGCCTACCTATTTAATTTCTTGCTGTGTTAGAGATCTGACACTAAAGATATAAAAGACTTTTGTTCCAAAGGACAGGAGAGAAAAAAATCTTATACAGTGAGCAAATATGCTACATATATTACCTATTTCACATATTTTTGGGAAGGAATTATTCTTATAAAATCTTATAAAGGTCTATTGGACCTTTTGTTTAAAAAATTATTTGAGGCTAATTTTTCTAGGCTATCACCTTCAGGTAAGCTTTCTGCTATATCGATTGCTAATGCATAAACTGAATTTAGTATTTAGCAACTTCCAGGAAATGAAGCTTTACAGCTTTATTTCACTGTCAAGATTTCCCTTCACAGTCGAGCTGTGATCTACATACTGTGTAGTTGTTCTGCTTACTTCCTGTCATCTCAAGAATAGGTGCTTAATATTCTCTGTGTACTTTCAAAACATTTTTACTTTTAAATTTTTGAATGCATTTGAAATATGACCATAGAGTATGTGAACTTCAGTTGACAATAAACGCTGAATAGAAAAATATATATTTACTAGAAACCTATCGAGTCTTTATTGCATGCAAATTGTAATAGTATTATAGATATTTTATAGAATTCATATTATCAGTATAATGAATTGGTGTTATCCTAGTGTGACTTATAAAAACACATGGGCCTTGCAATGGTTAGGACATCTTCCCTGTTAGTAAAAAATAGCTTTAGAATTTCAACATAAATTTATTGTTTGCTCTTTCTTTCATGGAAAATTAATGTCATTCACTTAGACTGTTTTCTATAAATTCAAACTCAGTAAAGCAATAAATATATATTTACTTATTAGCAATGAATTTAGGATATAATTTACTCAGTAAGTATCTAGAATCCTGGGGAAGTATTGGCAAGGCATTAAAATGAGAAACTATAAGTTTTCTGTTTCCCTCCCTCTGTGTCAGACACAAGTCCTGCCTAGCTCTACATCAGTCTTGGCACCCAGAAGCTTATCCCTAGCTGCACTCTGACTGCTGCCGCTTGTCAAATGAATTGCATTGCTTCTTAAGCAGCTGTGTGCCAGCCTTTTTTCCTCAGCCCTCTCACACTTATTCTCCTGCAGACCACAGAATCTGCAATCTCTGTGGTCCTAGCTGGCCCCCAGGTCTTTGTGCTGTTAGTCCTTTGTCTGGGTTCCTCAGTCTCTTCCAGAGCAAATCTCTCACAAAGTTGAGGTGGTAGCTGGAAATTACAGAGTCATTAACAGCAGCGAGATACAGAGCATAGCCAAATTGCAGCTTAGACCATCTAGAATTCAAACTGCATCCGGAGCACCTACAAAACCCCAGGAAGACTGAAAACAAAAATGGACAGAAGTCCGTTATAAGGACAGAAGTCCATGTAAGTCCTCAAGTTTACCGAAATTTTTCATAACACCCAAGGATGACTCAGAGCAACAGTGTTCCTGATGGTTACTAAAATGAAAAAAAAAAAAGACATTGCAGAAAAAACTCACTTTGAGAAAACAAATGATGGAGAAATGGAAGAATTCATTCAAATGGAGTTGGAGAAGCTAAGACATCCAGTGTCAGGATGAAATTATATGAGAGCCGAATCAGCGAGCTTGAAGATGAAATAGAAGATAAAATAGAAAACAGATTAAGAAAAAATGAACTAGGGGCTGGAGCAATAGCACAGAGGTAGGGCATTTGCCTTGCACGTGGCCAACCCGGGTTTGATTCCCAGCATCTCATATGGTCCTCCAAGCACCGCAGGGAGTAATTCCTGAGTGCATGAGACAGTAGTAAGCCCTGTGCATCGCTGGTGTGACCCAAAAAGAAAAAAAATAGGCATAAAAAATTAAAAATGAACTAAATGTAAAATGCTTAATGAACAATATGAAGAGAAATAGTTTCAGAATTATAAGAATACTAGAAGAAGAAAAAATGAAGAGAAAGAATAGGTGGGAAAACAGGTAATAATGGAGATTCCCGGAGTCTGAGTAAGGAGATTTGTGCATAGACCCAGGACCCACAAAGAGTGTCAAATAAGGGCTCAGAGAGATAGTACAGCAGGTAAGGTGCTTGCCTTGCATGTGGCCTTACCTGGGTTTGATCAACGCTGTTCTATACCTTCTGCTGAGCTCTGCCAAGGTTGATTGATCCCTGAGTGCAGAGCCAGGAGTAAGTTCGAAGTTCTGCTGGATGTGACTCCAAAGCAAAACCAAAAAAATCGAACACAGAGTGGCTGGATGAATCAGGAAACAAAATCCAACCTTTTGCTGCATTACAGGGATTTGCAAGATAAAGAAAAACTCAAGTGAAGTATAGCAAACAATTGTAATAGCTGATGAAAAAACTAAAGAAAGCAGGTCTAAAATGCAAGCATTAAATTCATACAAAAAAACACTCAAAGCAGTGGAAAGTAAGGATTCTGAAGGGGACAAAGGGAATAGAGGAAGGAAACATTTAACAGTAGCAAAGGTCCTGAGGAAGAGGTGATTTTAATTGGAGTAAGAGACAGAGAGGTCTTGTCTGGTGATGACTTTGACGGAGCTAATATGAAAAGTGAAAATTTAGCTGATAAGAAAAAATGTCATATCAAATATACCTAGGAATTAAAATTTAAGGGGTGCTCTTAGAAATGCTAATTGCTATGTGAAATGGATTTCTGTGGTTGAACATAGAGGAAGCAAGATCAAATTGTCCTTCAAGTTTTTGAGAGCATGACCTGCTTCCTGGGTATTCATGAATTCTTACTAATACATTTTAGAATCATATCTGATTAAATAATATAATCCTTTTGTAAGACAGAATGCTATTTTTAACATTATATCATTAGAATCATAATTGTATAACAGTACCTGGAATATGATTCAATATGAAGCAAATGTTTCCTGTCCTTATTTTCTTCTCTACCACAGTATTGATTGCTTTGTGCTAACAATTTAATCCATGGTTTTTAATTGAAAAAAATTTTATTAGTTCATAAATTTTCTTAAATGTGTATGCAATATGGAAAACTAATTTTTGCAGAAATTGGTAAATTTTTACTTTCTTTTAAAATAGAAGGACTTGATTTAATTTAAATATCTACTGTATGCATAATGGGTATAAAACCATAAGAAATATTACATTTTGATAGAAGAGAATTTCATCTGAAAATTTGGGTATGAATTTAGCACCAATTCATAAGGAAGTGCATGGCAGAAAAAACAATTGCATTTATAATACATGTGTTTTGAAAACTTATTTGCTCTTTCTCAGCAAACATATGGAAAATATCTATATTAAGAAGCACACTCTATTCAAGGAAGGCACAAGCCATTAGTTGCTATTGGTTTAATGTAGTATAGGCATACCTAGAAAATGTTGTCTATCAATGGTAACTGGGTTATTTTTTTGGATTTGATTTTTTTTGTAAATGCAAAATCTATAAGAATAAAATTGATATGGAAGGACCAGAGAGTACGGTAAGGTGCTTGCTTGTCCTTCTGTGGCTGATCCCTGGAACCATATAGGACTTCTGAGCACTGCCAGGAGTAACACCTGAACACAAAGGAAAACCCCACGGTTATTCGTGGTTGGGTTATCCAGATATAACCCAAATGGATGTGGTCCCCAGCTCAAATCAATCAATCAATAAGAAGTTCAGTTAAATCCGCGGTGCTTTCTAAATGTTGGGAATGATTTAGAGCTCTGAAAATTAACCAAATTGACAAAGAGGAAGTAAACAGATTAAGAAAAAATCTGTGCATAGATCCAGGACCCACAATGAAAGTCAAGTTGAACAAAATGTTAAATTGGTGAGTTTTTCAGGTCATTTTCTGTGTGTGGAGGGATTCTTTTTCAATTTTATCTTCTTTTTTTCTTTTTGGATCATACCCATCAATGCTCAGGGGTTACTCTTGGCTCTGCACTCAGGAATTACTCCTGGCAGTGCTTGGAGAACCACATGGGATCCTGGGGATTGAACCCAGGTCGGCGGTATACAAGGCAAACGCCCTGCCCACTGTACTATCACTCTGGCCTTCAATTTTATCTTTTGTGAAGTTAGTTGTCTTTTCTGAATCTCTACAAATTGTACAAATCTACAAATTCTATCTTTGGTAATCAACATCACTAAGTGATATACCCAACTATTTAGCAAATGCTTTGCTTGATGGTTAGTTGGTAATTTCATGGTGGATAACTCCAGGGCATAATGCTAATGGGACCTGTTTTAGAACATTTGATAGAAAAGATAAGTACACCAGTAGAAGAATACACATGCTTTTGTCCAAAGATGTTGCATCTTTGATTGTAGGCAATCAATATGGAACATACAGATGTTGGTAAACACCAATTACTTGCATATATTTCCCAATAAGTACATCATGAAATCCTGTTAGGTAAAGATAATTAGTGCACTAATCTAATAATAGTGAGTCCCTGCCCGTCATATCAATTTGCATCAGTTTAAAGGAAATATTTTTATTTTTAAATGTGACTCTAACTCTGTGTGTTGTTTTTGTTTTGATTTTGTTTGTAAACCACATCCAGCCATGCTCAGAAGTTACTCCAGACTGTGTATTCAGGGATTGCTACCAGCAGTGCTTTGGAATCATGGGGTGCCAGAAATTGAGCCCAGACTTCCTCTATGCAAAACATAACCTTAGTTTTTTTTTTGCGCTGTCTCCCCAGACATAATGGAAATATTTTGGTTTAATGAAAAAAAAAGCTTTAAGAAGTGCATACCTACTATTAACACAGTTTCATTAAATCTAAGCATATGTACAAGCACAAACTTCAACATGTATATCTATTTGCAATGTGAAGTCAACATCATCATTCAAATAAAATTATTATATAAAAATGGAATATTTTGATGCTCAAAATAATATTTCTTGTAGTTATTGGTATGGGCGATGTTCCCCTTCCTTCAAATTTCTGATCCTGAATCTTTCTGCTCACCCTTGCTTTTCACTCTTCTCCCTGACTCTCTACCTTGACCTTCCGAGTGTAATTTCCTGTGGCTAAAGTTAATTTATATTTATTATAATAACTCACTCTCACCCTTTCCTTCAATCTCTTTTAGTAAGAACAATAAGTTGACTGATGCCTGAAAAATAAGCCCAGGGAACTCGCTTTCTCTTTCCCTCTTCAAACACAATCTTCTCCACTGACTTTCCTTATTAAAGCAGTGAACGGATTTAACCTGTGCCTCTTGTCGCATCGTCATCATTAGGTCAGCACATTTCTACTTTAACATGTCTATAGAATGTGGCAAAGATTTCTCATTAAAATTCCAGGGGTCAGAATCTGTGTCTAAAGTTTTCTGCATATTCTGCATACAACGATGCCACTGAAAATATTTCAGTTATCACTTTCTCAACAACACTTCTCTTTGACAAATGTGAAAAACATATAAGGTTATGTTTCTTGGGATTTTGAAAAAATGAAATTATTTTAGGTCTCCGTTCTTTTGTGTCCCAAGAGGGCAAACAGCTGTGGTGGCAATTAAATGTGGTTCTTTCTCTCAGGAAACAACAACCATAAAATTATAAGTATGAATAATATGAAAAATACTGGCAATAGAAAGCAGGAATAGTTTTCTAGCATGAAATAGTCTATTGACCATATACTAAGATGATAGAAAAATAGATCAAGGCTAAAATCTTAAGTGGTATATAAAAGATATAATGCTTATATTTTTGGTAAGTTCAAATGCTACTGACTCAGAATTTTAGAGAATACAATTGCACTAATTTGTGCAACTTTGAAATTTAAGCACCTTTTGCTTCTCATTTGTAGAAAAAATTGTTAACTGGTCGTTCTCTACATTTGTTGAAAATATTAGACATATTTGTTAATAACTGGTTAATACATTTTGTATACCCTGACTACTCTTTATTAAATACTTTATGTATTAAATATTTGCTCGAGCGGGCCCAGTAACGTCTCCACTGGAGACTTTGTTGTTACTGTGTCTGGCATAATTAAATCTGATTCAAATCATCTATTTGTAAATAATATGATTTATTTTTAACATTTGCACTATAGGGAATAATATTAAATGCATGTGTAATATACCTCTGATGGTGATCATTAATCAAAAATTTCTAGAAATACGGGATTAGAAGAGTCAGTGTAGCTGTCTTATACTTACACAGAAAAACACTGTCATATTGGATAGTCCTCTTGCCAGTATTCCATCATGGATTTCTCTTCATGTCTTCCCTTTACAATAAGAAAAGGCCAGGCAAATTATTCATATGACCTGTTCTCTAAAATCATCGCCTTACTTTCATTAAAATTACATTGTTTGCAATAATTGGAATTTGGGAGGTTTGAGGAGAGGATCATAATTTTAAATTGCTATTTTTGTCTTGCTCTTAATAAAACGATTGGAAAACATTGCTATGTTAAAGAACAATCTCAGCATGTCACTGTCACTGTCCTCCTGTTGTTCATCAATTTGCTCAAGCGGGCCCAGTAATGTCTCCATTGTGAGACTTGTTACTGTGGCATATCAAATACATCATGGGTAGCTTGCCAGGCTTTGCTGTGTGGGTGAGATACTCTCAGTAGCTTGCCGGGCTCTCCTAGAGGGGCAGAGGAATCGAACTTGGGTTGGCCATGTTGACTGCGTGCAAAGCAAACACCCTATCCGCTGTGCTATCGGTCCAGCCCAAGCTGAACATAAGCCTTGCAAATTGAAAGACTGAGGAGTCAGTTTCATCTAGACGCTTGTTTTCACTGTGATGTCTGAGGTAAACCACTGAAAGGATCAAAATATTTGCCACGATATATTATTGGGTTTATATTGAAAATCAAATATATAACTTTTTTTAATCAAAAATGAAGCTCTAATAACGTTGAACCCACATTCCCTCGACAAACAGTTAGCTAGAGCAGACGTTCCCCAACTATTTGATTGCCTGACTCTTCAATAAAAACAAAACAAAATAAAACTCTTCTTGGAAATTTACCTTTTTAAAAGGAACACACAGAAATCACCCCCCACCCACCTCCCCGCCATCGCATCTGAGGCTATTACTACCAACACCCACACCCTGGGATTTTTTTAGAACCCCCCAGGGACTATTATTTACTAGTATTTGACACTTGGGAAATTTTGAGCCAGAGGTTTTTTTAAAAAAGAAATATATAGATTCCCTTTTACTTATCATGAATCACATTTACACTTCTATTTATTTTATACTGATCATATTTTTCAATTAGCAATAATCGCGCCTCGGATAAACCTCATTGACTACCCGTGACATATTCAATATGCCAAACATGGTAACAACAAGTCTCAAAAAAAAATAGAGATGATACTGGGCCTGCTCGAGTAAATCGATGAACAACGGGAGGACAGTGACAGTGACCATATTTTATTATTTTATCACCTGCTTGTCTTCTATATCTATCTGAGTTTGTAGCAGGTAGCTTAGAACAGATGTGACTCATTCAAAGAAGAATGAATTCTTGTTATAAATAAGAACTAGATGATACGTCTATTAAATGCCCAAAACTGCATTGAAATTTAGGCCTGGTTGGCAATTATAACGTGGTGATATTTACCAAGGCACATATTTTTTAAAATCTCCACCAGCCATTCATTTACTATACCTCATTTTATATAGGTGAAGGTAAAGGTAAAGGCCCTCCCGTTGATCATCGATTTTGCTCAAGCGGACCCAGTAACGTCTCCATTGGAGACTTTGTTGTTACTGTGTCTGGCATATTGAATACTCTCAGTAGCTTGCCGGGCTACTTTTGAAAACAAATAAATCATACTTTATTTTATTTATTTCTTTGCTTGGATTGGGGATCACACTCTAAAGTGCCATGGGCCTAACCCTGGCTTAGTGCTCTGGGTCATGCATGGATGTGCTAGGGAAAATATGCAGTACTGGAGTTCGAACTGAGGGTCACCTCATGAGAAAACCATTTTCTGGCTCATTGAGCTATTTCCCCACAAAAAATCATATTTCAAAATCATGCTTTCAAGATTTTATAACCTTTTTTCCATGTACCTTATACACATCTTGAGAAAGTGATTTAAATATTGTGCAGAAGTTCATTTTCCCTTTCATTTCTAGATTACCTTAAGGTTCACATAAGGTATCGAAAGTTTATGTAAGGTGCCTAGGAATCTTTCTCCAAGGGTCCATATTAACTTAAAATATAAAGTTTTTATTATTCAGGGAAGCAAATTAAAGGACCCAAGGACAAATAAAATTGAGCTCACCTATATATGTTGAACAAAACAAACAGTACACAGTATTGAACTATGACGATTCCTTGGTCATGGATTTCAAAACTGAGATTTCCAAGGGGGTGGCCACGAGGGTGGAGTGGGGCAGGATTGGGAGAAGTGAAGTCGGCTTACTGGAAGCAACATGTTAAATGAATTGAGCATAAGGAACATGGGAACCTTGATGAAGGGTCTTGAAAACTTAGGTGGTGGTGAGGTGTGGCAGCTGTATATATCAAAACTATGAGCATTAGCAATATTGTACACATTAATGAACTATGATTATAACTTAAAAATAACATAGTTTTATGCTTTGTTTATTCTAGACCTTCATATGTTCTGCAAATATGAATGCATACCAAGTGGTTTTAGTCAGAGATCATGCAGTGAAATGTTTGAACATAGAGCATGATTTGACTATTTGCCTTGCCAGACTGCTTTATTTTCTAGACAAGGGCTGTCCAGAGAAACTTTCTGAAATGATAAAATATCTCCACTGTGTCTGTCTGTATTAAATTCACACACCCACATGTGACTAGTAGCTTGTGTCATACATCCACAGACTGTGAGCTCTAGCTTAGAACTCTGGCTTTATACACTTTTCTATCGTTTGCCATTGTGCATTTGATAATATATATATATTTTTAAATATACATATATACATACATTGAATGCATGCTTAGAAGCAACATATAAAACAGTTGGCTATATAGTGATGTAAAAGCCATTCATGGAGTGGTTGTATGGCAATGTCTCAGTAGCCAAAGTAGTTCTCTTGTCATGTGTTTAATCCCTTGTGTTGCTCCTTGTTCAACCATGATCCTTATAGCTCTGCTTTGGGATTATCCGGGCCACTAGCAACATCAAGTCACACCACAGCCAAAAATGTGTGAACCTGAACACTGACTAGAGTCAGAAACTCAGAGAAGATGTGTGGGTGTGCTGCAGTGACCCCAGGAGAGCAGTACACGGCCAAATGTGAGAGCACCACAACCTGCTGTGTGGCCCCCGTGGAGAAGTACCACTAAGTGTTTGAGCACCAAGCATCTAGGTGAACGGAATCATCACAACAATATCAACAAGAGGAGGAAAGGTGACACTCAACTGGAAGAGGAACAATCCTCCACAGAGTGTGTAATTTGGTCTAGCATTGGTATACCAATTTACACACTTTTGAATAGAATAGTTCCCAAAGGAAAAGTATGTTTGGGTCCTAGTTAAGGATATGTAGTGGTGGCCTGTGTGTGTGTGTGTGTGTGTGTGTGTGTGTGTGTGTGTTGTGTGTGTGTGTGTGATTAACAGATATTCCTGAATGCATGTTTTGGGGAAGAAATTGCAGTTATGCCATATGATCTGTGCTCAGGCCCAAGTTGTGGTTGTGTCCAACAGTCACTTCTGGTCTGTTGGAGGTACTATGTGTGGTGTGGAAATCAAACTAGGATGAGCTGCATGTAAGACAAGCACCTTAACCCCTGTGTTATCTTTCTGGTACCTTGAGACACTCTTATATTTTTTAATTAAAAATTTTTTAATAGTGAGACATCATGAGGTACAGTTGCAGACTTACACGAGACACTCTTATTTTAATGCAGAGGAAGGTCCAAGGGAGGAATGAAAATGTTAAGAGAAAAAAAATAGCTCCATTTATAAATAAGCCCCACATTAGCTAACATCACTAAAATATAAAATATTCCTTCTTTGCTGGGCCATATGTAGTTAAACTGGGAAGCATGACTGCAGATGCGAATCACCCCTGCTAATCTTTAAATTGAATCATTTCAGTCAGTTTAATATCCAAGATTTTGCTCCTTTGTTTTTTGTTTGGGGGCCACATTCAACTGTGCTCAGGGCTTCTTCCTGTTTTTGCACTCAAGAATCACTCCTGGTGAAACTCTGGGCCCCGTATGGGGTGCTTGTGGTTGGACCTGGGTTGGCCTGTGCAAGGTAGCATTTACCTGCTGTGCATTCTCTCTGACTCTTTCCTTTTTTTCTTTCTTTTCTTTTTTAGAATACAAAACAAGTTCTTCTAAACCAGTGCAATTTTTTTTCCAAAAATTAAAACCACTGAATTTCAGTTTCTGATCTATGTACCTGAGTACGACAGTGAAAAAGTATATGGAAATATTTTGGTTTTGATAGAGCAGAGGCTCAGTAGCAGTGGGGGTTTGTCAGTTTTTATTAAAGGTATGCTATAAAGAGCTTCAAAACAGATTTTTTTATTTTTAATTTATACCAATGTTGGGTCACAATTTTTCATTCCTCTGAAAATAATCTTTAAGCTTCTTTTTTCCCCCTCTGTGAACATCTAAAAATCTTCTGATTTCATGGCTTTCTCTAAAATGTCTGTGTTTGTAGAATGGATAATTAGGATATTTCAAACTCTGTTCACCTTTTGGTAAATGAGTTAAAGGACTTAGATCCAAATTTTCCTACTGTTTTTAAGGGAAAAATGTTGATTCAGACAAAGAGGTCAGAAATCTAAAGGTTTATTAGATTTTAATGTAATGCAGTTATTGCCTGGAGGGACTAACTATTTTAGAAGACACATGAAATTTGAATACTTATCTTTGAGGTGCCATTT
Source organism: Sorex fumeus (assembly GCF_029834395.1). Taxonomy (NCBI): domain Eukaryota; kingdom Metazoa; phylum Chordata; class Mammalia; order Eulipotyphla; family Soricidae; genus Sorex; species Sorex fumeus. The sequence continues at coordinate 21,664,070 of NW_026606059.1, forward strand.
TGAATTCCTTTCCACTTACTTTAAAGCATTTCAAGTCTGTTTCTGCTTAAAAAAATTTTAGGTCAAAATAATTTCACATGAAATTAATTTTCTTTACCCACAGGAGAACCATATCAGCTCAAGTATAGTTAGAAATGAACAGGAACCTGTTTTTCCAGTTTTCTACTTGCTATTGATACTGATAGTTTTGATAAACTTGATATGAAAGCCTGCAGATTGCTGTTATATATTCTTCAAGATTTTTCTTGTTAGTGTTCAGATGTAACTATTGTGGAAGTTTGAGGAGTTGGTGACTGTTTTCAGGAATCAGAGGTGTTTCTTACCCAATTATGATGTTCAACTATTGTTCCCTCCGATCAACCGTATCTATTCCGTTTTAAGAACTTGGTGATGATTCTAATGTTCAGTGTGCTTCAGTTCTTCTGATCTGACAGTAGAAATTACACAGGCTATGATTCAAATCATGGCAATTTCATTTAGTTCCAAAATGAAACTTGATTTGTCTTTCCTTTCACAAAGCTTCTTTGTCTGTTTTTATACAAAACATGGGACTCACACGCATCACTAATCTGAACCTTTCTGTTTCTGACTATATTTGAAGCTTTATTTCTATACAGTTAAGCTGTAGAAATGAGAAAAAATAGTTTTCTATATAAGATAAGTAATCAAAAGTTGATAAATGATAGAGACTTTCTTACCTATAAACTCGTGCAACCTATATTTGCATTTCTATGTGTCACCAGCTAATTGTAAAAATGTATGCTCTGTTGAAATGTTGCTAATAATAAAACTCTTTTTACAACTACCTAAATGCTACCAACAAACTTTCAGTGGGTGCCATGAGTTTCTGATTACTTTGCATCTGTATCATTCTTTAAAATCTGTATCTTATAATTATAAAATAAGGGATACTTTTCAATGTTGTATCATATTCCATAAATTATATTTTATTATGAACATTAATTTAAAGTAATTGTGTCTGTGATGCTTAAAATGTTAAAAAACTGTATTAGATGTTACAGTATCATGTTTTGATAGATAAATGTATCATTTTATTATGATTATGGCTATCCTGTTTCTTTGGAATGATTTTTATTTAAATATTACCTCAAGAGAAATAACTCTGCCCATGCATATGTATTTCATTGAGTTATTTTCTTTGCTGTTGTCATGTTTAATTATAATTTTTTGAGGCTTCCTATTTCTCTAAACACAAGAGGATGATATTCTATTATCCCCTATTGTATTTTTCTATATTTATGATTCAAAATAAATTAGAAAGCATTGGTACATGCTCATATAGTTTTGTTCAGAAAACAAGGTTAAATTTATTTTGCTACCTGAAAATTGATATTTTTTCTTCCTTATGATATGCTTCTAAAATAGTTACATGCAAAGATACAGTACCCATTGAAAATAAATGTTTATTTTTCTACAGATCTTTTATATATTTTCTTATGCCCAGTAGTAAGTGCACATACACATCTAATTTTATTATTATTTTTTCTTCAGATTTTATTATTTACTGTTTTAATTAATTGTGTTTTATAAGTAAAAAGATATAGATTCTAAAGAATTTTAGCACCTTAGGTAACATTTTCAGCTTTTCCAGTACTCCAAAATGATATTTGGTTTTCCTTTAATATTTTTAGAAAATTGTAGTTATAAAGATTCCCATTCAGCATTCACTGAGAAATACAGATTAAATTTCTAAAATATGTGTGAGGTGTTCCAGGTTCTGGGTATGTAACAGCAAAAAATCACATCAGACCTCTAGATTACTATAGTTTATTGATTCTGCATCTCTTTTTCTCTCTCCTTCCTTTTCTTCTCTCTTTCTTCACAATCGTTAACTTCTGTAGAATCTTGCTTTCAACCTTTGAATGAAAAAAGACCAAAGACCAAACTTTCCATTTCTGGGGCTGGAGCGATATTACAGTGGAAAGAGCTCTTGCCTTGCTGGACTCTGACCTACATTTAATCTGAGCCCCGTTTACGGTTCTCCAAACAAGACAAGAGTGATCCCTGAGTGCAGGGCCAGGAGCAAACCCTGAGAATTGCTATATGTAGCCTTAAAACCAAAATTAAAGAAGTTTCCATTTTAAATTTTTGACTTTTAAAAATGTCTTGCTTATTTAGCATCGTAAAATTTGCTAAATAGCAAATACTACAGTTATATTCATTGAATAATTACGTTGCGTTGAAAAAAATTGAAGAAGCTAAAGAGCAGATTTTCTTTCTTTTCTGATAGAGAAAACTTTTTCGCTTTCCCATGATAAATCACCTTGGTTTTAAATTTGAAATTTTCTATAAAAGTTAACACATACAAAGGAGTATTCACTGTCAAAAAATTTCATTAAAACCACATTTAATCAAAAGATATTAGTTTATATTGGGGGCAGATTTTGGTATGTTTCTGTTTTTCTTTTGGTGGGGGCACATTCAGAGATGCTCAGGGCTTATTCTTTGCTCTGGGCTCAGGGATCATCCTGACAGGCTTGGAGGAACTATATGGATCAATAAAATTGAACCACGGCACTCAAAAGGAGAGAGAGAACAAAAGGGAATGCCCTGCCACAGAGGCAGGGTGGGTTGGGGGGATGGAGGGTGGGAGGGATACTGGGATCAGTGGTGGTGGAGAATGGGCACTGGTGGAGGGATCGGTACTTGATCATTGTATAACTGAAACCCAAGCACAAAAATTTGTAAGGCTACAACTGTACCTCATGGTGTTTCACTAATAAAAATTTAAAAAAAAATTGAACCTGGTCAGCCATGTGCAAGACTAATGCCCTTCCTGCTCAATGTACTAACGCTTCACGTCCCACTTGGGGCAGTTTAAAGATTAAATGTTATCAAGTAGGTAAAAATTCCTAGCATAGAAACACTAAATAAAAGTTATCTTTTCATCTTTTCATCTTTACTATTTTTTAATTTATAGGAACTCTTTCATTTGCTGCTATCTGCTCCTTAGAATCACACATCAAAAATGTTATTTTTCCATGGTGGCCACTTACTACCTGTATTGCAAACCATAACACTCAAAAGGAGAGAGAGAGTAAAAGGGAATGTGCCTGCCACAGAGGCAGGGAGTGGGAAAGGGTGGGGTGGGGTGGCGGGAGGGATACTGGGAACATTGGTGGTGGAGAATGGGCACTGGTGGAGTGATGGGTACTACATCATTGTATGACTGAAACATAATCACGAAAGTTTTTAAGTCTGTATCTGTAAAAACAAACAAAAAGAAACCACCTATAAAAATGTTATTTTTCATTGACATATAAAAGTTAGCATATTTTAAGATTCTGCTTTCTTCTCTTTCAACTAAATTTCCCTAAGTTCTTCAAAACTACCTACAAGGCTACACATAGTAAGGTATTCCCTCTTCAAACACAGATAACATGCATCTCATTAGTTTTTCCATGCCAAACTTGTGTAAACTACTCAGCACAATATTCTCAAAGTGTTCTGATTTGTACAATGTAGAGCAAGGATATCACTCATCCATCTGTTTATTCAAATTATATGACCATCACCTTAGAACTGGGCCACTTTTCAAATAGACTAAACCTCTCTTTGGCACGTTTTGAACTTAAGATCAAGTATAGAGCAGATTTTTTAAATGTTGTTTTTTTTGAAGATTGTTCATATTAAAAGCACACTTACTCCTAATACTGTCTTTATATGTATTCTATTTTAATTTGTATTAATCAGTTCAATGTATATTATTGGGATACTTATGTTATCTCAAACACATGCTAAAGTAAAATTAAAAAATCAGAAACAGTACTATCTGGTCTTTGCTGATCACATCCAAATAGGGGAAAATAGTAGAACATCTATATAATTGAGCAGATACATAGAACACTAGAGTGAGTGTAAGAGTTGGTCACCTTATGTCTAAAAGCCAGAAACAATGGGCCTCTCTTGAGGGTTTGTGAAGGAATAAGCCTTGAGTAAGTTGTGTGTGGTGTTCCACAATAAAGACTGGTCAAGTACAGTGTGATAATGATAGGGTCATGCTAGAGCATGAACAAAGTTCTGAAGATTTAAAAGATTAGAATATGGGTATGCTTTGTGTATATGACTGCTCCTCCAGAGAAAATTCAAGTGAAGGATACATAAGGATGAAGGAGCTTTAATACAAAATAAATTAGAAAACAAATACATAGCTTAAATTTACCTGTAGAAAAATATTTAAAACGGACTATAGGATATGGAGATATTATATAGGTTTGCAGAGTGGAGTACAGAATCAATCTACGACTGAGAAGCCACTTAGAAGAATATAGTAATGATTTGCATAATAGATATTGAGCACCCAAACCAAAGTAATAAACTAAGCTTCCTGTTTAATTTTATCTTTTCTGGATATTACACATACAAAATTAATGATCATATTACTTCATTTTTGTATTCAACTATATCATCTCTCTGCTCATGGTAGAAGCAGAGAAACCACGCTGGGCAGATTGCATGCATGTAGCGCTGCCTTTTATATCATAGAGCTCAAAATCCAGCCAGATTTTTTGTTATCATTTTGTATATTTGTCTTTATTTAATCTATAAAGATAAATGAGAATTGTACTATTGTTCCAAATTCAGGTACTTACTGATGTATAATAAAAAGAAACTTTGATTCCATTAGGGAAAATGTAAGTCATGATAATATAGACAACAAATAGCTTTTGAAAATTCTTTAAATGAGAAACGTGTTTATAATATTAATGCATGTATGCATCCATATACCTTACATATATACAATATATCCCTAGATTTTTAAATTATTGACATCAATTGAAATGATTCAACTTTTACTTGAAGTTTAAATGGAAAATTATTTTTTATTCCATACTTCTGTCTTGTTTAGTTGCTGAAGAGACTTGTCAAAACAAAACATATGAATTGCTCACTTATTCTAGTTTTCCTTAAAATTCTTTAATCCAAATAGTCTTTTCTTATTAACTGTCCTGTCCAAAGAAAAACTTACTTGTGGACAATTAAATCAAGTAAAATAACAATACAAATATCATCTAAATTATGTTTCACAAATTTTTAAATAGTATTTAACAAGTTACAAAGACTGGTGCTTGAGTGCTCGTGAGACTTGTCAATTGAACTATATAAAATTACAGAGTAAGACTTCAGAAGTAATACTTTTATAATCGAAATCTGAACTCAGAATGGAGTTACCAAAAGGCTTACAGTAATCATAATTTTTGACTGCTATGGCATAAGAAACACACACTGAGTTACTTTCTTTTAAGATAGGTCTGCATTTTCTCCCTTAAACTTTTCTTTGCTTATGAGTCATTTATTCTTAACCCTCTCCCTGCTGTCTGTTCTTTTTGTTTCTCTCCATATTTTCTCCTTATTTCTGTAGTCTTTTGCTTCTCTTCTTTAGGAATTCCCTATGTCCCTGTTTCTCTACACTATCATTTTCTCTTTTTTCCCTAAGAAGTCAGTTTAATAAGCTCACTCTGTTCTTATTACTCCTCACTTTTTGTTTGCTTTCTTGGGCCTTCTTTGTTTGAATCAAATTCTTATTTCTCTTCTCAGTCCTCTGATATTTCTCCATGTCTTTTGTTCTGGACTTACCATGTGAGTATTTTGTGATTTTTTTTTCATATGGACATATATTTTTCCTCTTCCTTTTTGTTCCTTAGCAACAACCTTTTCCTATTTCTAACACTCTCTGATCCACAAATGTGTTCTATATTTGCCTCCCAATCCTTCATTTTCTCCCATGGTTATCCTATATGAATCAGATCATTCACTTAGTAAGTCATAGGGACAATGCAATAATAAGATGATTTCATGATTCATTTTACCGAAAATAGCATGAGAGTATTCACTTTTCATTGTATTGTTTTTATCTGACGAACTTCAATAGATGCATTAGCCATAGTCCTTTTAGTTTTCAAGGAAATGCACAATTTCCCCAATTATATTACAATTATAATATGTGCTTTATGTCCCATTCACTTTTATAATATTTTCTTGGTAATAATAGAAAATTTAACTGTTTGCTTAGGAGACAGAAATTATACTAGTGACAATGTTTAGAAACTGAATTCGAGCCATTCTTTGTTGGAATTGATTTACTTTTTTTTTTTTTTTTTTTTGCTTTTGTCTATGTGATTCAGGGAAATTTTAACCCAATCCACATGTGTTTTGTATGCAGAGCAGAAGCCACTCACTTTATTGGTAGATGCTCGGAATTTCGGAGAATTGGTGAGGGAAAAAAATAATGCTACTGCCCCTCCTTAGAGAATTCTTAAAATTAGGAAACTTCCTGATGAAGAGGTGCAACACTTGTGTCTATTTTTGCTCCTCCAAATTGGAGCACTATAGGGATCTTTCTCTAACAAATAAGGTACTTGATACTAAGTGATGGCCCCAATATGGAAGCATTTTAACTACAGTTTTTCCTAAACGAAGCTTCACATATTTGTGCATTTCAAAACTGAAATACTATATGACTGAAATGTCATCTAACAGTTTGGGGAGTGCGGGTTTGATCTTTTCTTTCTTATGACAGAGATTCTGATTTCTAGGCTATTAACAATTCTTGAGAAATGCGTGTTTCCATTTTTTTATGCCAGCTTAAGTCAGAAAGCAGTCTTCAGAATGTACTATAATGATCACTAATCTTCACTACCCCCTTTTATGTTAAAGCAATCAAAGTAAGCAATCAAACACATAAGCAAATATGAACAGAGCAATAAAATAAATGTATGTTGGCATAGATAAAGCAAAGGTATTCTTTTCTCTTATCTCCAAAGGGGAAAAAAACCCCAGAAAATCACACATGTGAAAAGAAATGAATAAAAATACTCATTAGCTATATTTGCCATGAAAGATTTCTTAATTTTAACTATGAAAAATAAAATGAATAATTAGGTATTTTTAGTGAAATCTTAAAATACGTAGCTATATTTAAAAGTTTCTGTCTGAGAAGACCATGAAGGAGATGAGACAAAGGAATATAGCTTGTACAAGATAGAATTTTGAAAACTAAAAATATAATTTTTCTTATCAAGAAAAGTGGGTTAGGCAAAGTTAATACTCTTAGAGACTGTGGTTTGATAGTAAAGTTTTATAACTAAAAAAAGACCTGACTTATAGTTTTAAAACATATTTAATTATATAAAATGTTGATGTTTGTTTCTTAGTCTTCTACAAAAAGATACTAAAACAATTCTTTTCATATTTAATACAAAAAAGTGAAAACACTTCTTTGTTGAGAAAACAAAAGAGGACAGATACTTTAAATGTGTTCATTTTCTAAACTGCACCTAAAGTGTCTTAATATTATTCACTAAATGCTTCCTTTACATTTGGAATAACAGTAATTGAGCAATATGGTTATTAAAAATAGTTTATACTTATAGTTTTTAAATGAAAAGTAATAAAATGTAATCAAAACACAATACTGAAAATCAGTCCATTTTATTTGCGATGTCATTATGGTTTGCCTCTTTTGTGTGTACTGCAAAGAGCCCACAAAATTGTTTACTAAAATGCTATGTTTTCCAGAGCCAACAGAAATTGCACGTTAAACTCAAACTGAATCGTGATGAAGATGCACAAATTTATGGGTATATAAGAGCAGAAAAATTACCAAATTCTACACTGTGTACTAATGTTAGATTAAAAAAAAGTCCGCTATTTTGTTTTGTTTTAAAACATGTTATCCTACTTTTTCCCATTATATTAACATTGTTGTCTTCAAACTACTTTCACACTTCAATATCTTAGTTCAATTTCTGGGAAACTATTTTAGAAAAACTAACATTTAGTATTAAATGATTTCTCAGGGTTTAATTAATGAAGTTAGAAAAACTACCAGGTACAAATAACATTTGTCTTGTGAATAAAACATCTTCTTTTTCTTTCCTGAAACTATGTACAAAACAAATTTTGGTTTTAAATATAATTTTAGGAAATGTTTCTTCTTCACACAGAATACTTATTAATGAGACAAATGCTTAATTCGAGGCGTAATGATTAGTAAACCCTCTTTCATGTTTATAAATCAATTCTCACATGCTCCTTAGATATTTATTTACCTGAGAAATTTATTTTCTTAAAATAACATCTCTAACATTAGATTTTCTACTGTAGGCCAGGGATATAGTTCACAGGGGTAGACTACATGTGGTAGACATGTTCAGCCGTGTCCTGAGTTGGAATTCTGCAACCAAGTCGCTCTCAACACCACCAGCTGTAAGTAACTCTGAGTGTCCACTAGCAGTACTAGACTGAGTATATCAGGCCTGTATAATGGACACTTCTGGGAAGGGACCTATTAAAAATCAACAAATAAAGGTTTTCTACTTGATACTATTCATGAATTTACTCAACATTCTCAGTATTCAAAGGAAAACCTTAATTCACAAGACATACTTAATAATCCCCAAATTTTCATCATCCTGTTATTCGTCGATTGCCTCGAGCAGGCCCCAGTAACGTCTCTTTCATCCTAGCCCTGAGATTATATTCAAGGCTATTTAGGAGAATGAGACCCATCATTGTTACTGGTATTTGGCATATTTGGTACGCCACGGGGAGTTTGCCAGACTCTGCCCTGTGGGCAGGCTACATTCGATAGCTTGCAAGTTTGTCCAAAGTAGGAATAAGACAATAAGATGTCATAAAAAAAAAGTTCTGTTAAGATGTCGCGCGGCCGCTGATGGGATTACACGGCGCCAGGGGTTCACACCCACCATCCCCAAATAGCCACATAATAATAATTCAATTATCTGGAAAAATATAGCTCTAAAAAGATACTCGTTTTCAGAAAAGATGTGTTTTGTAAGGAAATCTACCTGCTTAGAATGACATTGAAATCGACCAACTGGCTTGATAAGTATGCTGCTTGTCTTTTTTCACTTGATTCAAATATCTCTTATAAATGTTTCAGACCCCCAAAACAAATTTGTGTTTTAAGACTGTGGTGTTCTTTCATCCCCATCCCCCACTCCCCCCCCCACCCCCCACACACCAACTTACTAGATCTTCAAAAAATGCTTTGGGAAAGAGGAAAAAGGGGGGGGGGAGAGACACCCTGGCTGAACATCTGGATTTTTCAATGATTTGAAATATTGTCTTCTATGTTGAAGAATATTGAGGAAATAGAAATGGGGTGGATGGGAGATGGTTATCATACAAGTCATTTGTGGCTTCTGTATTGTGCCGAATACAAGGTATGTTGTGTTCGAAAATACATTGTGCAGTTGCGTGTCGCTCAGGCTCTACATCACACCATAACTTGAACAAAGCTTTGACTTCTGAGGGGAAATGACTCTGACTCACTCTCCTGGCTTGATTTAAATATGAAGGTAAACCTTAAAAAAAAGTGCACACCAGGTTTGATTTCATTATCTCATTCTTTTTCTTTTCTTTCTTTCTCTCATATTTTTTTTTAAAAGAAGAATCAAACTAGTTTTTAGTACGCAGGTATGAAAGACTCACAAAGAGAGAATTTAAAATGATAAAGCCTGAATAGAATTTGTAGCCTTTCCGTTTCTTACTTTAGCCTTTGTCACCGCGATACAAATGTCATGGAAGTAAGAATAAAACATCGCAGGCATTAGGGTTGAATGATAGCTCATTCATATGACAATAGCTCTACTGAGGACAGAACATTTCTTAGAATGTAGCCATTCTTGTGGCAAAGATTATAATGACAAGGAGAAATGCTGAAAAATTAACCAATTCTTGGGTATTTATGAAAAATTCTTCTAAGTCTCCTTTAATGTGGTTCTCTGTATTGTATTAGCTAAGAACTAAAAAGTGGGCAGAGAGAAAAACCTGGAGGGGAATCATCCTTCTAGATCAAATGGGTTCAGTTTGAGACTTTAAGGAGACTTTAAGGCTTGGGAAGGTTTATGTTTCTACCACTAGATGTCGCCACAATCAACAGAAATACCCCAGGGGCAAAGAGTAGATCTAGGCTACAACCTACAGACACAATGAACTTAACAGAGAGCATATTCATGGTACATTCCGTAGAAAACAAAAGAAAGCGCTAAGTGATTGGATATTTCATTTGAGCTGAGATTCTCTTGCCAATTTAGCAAGAATATCTAATGAGGTTTTCAAGATCGTGAGTGTAGAGCTTGACTCTGTTAGTGCCTGGAGCCCCTGCTGTGAAGTCCTGGAGTTAGTGTTCCCTGGCGAGGTAGCTAGGATGGCTCTTGAACCCCTGTCCAGCCTGGTACTCATGCTATGATCTTTGTTTTAAACTAGATATGAAGTCGTTTTCAGGGAGGCAGAGAGTTGTGTCATGTTCCTATTGCTACTATTTAGTACCTAATTATAGCAATGGGTGTTGTGGGGGAGGTGGTTATTGTTGTTGTTGTTGCTGTTGTGGGGGGGAGAATTAAGAGAGTACTAACTTGTGCTCTTCTTTAGGATGAAAAGACATTGTATGTCAAATGTGCATTTAGAGGTTTGATTTTATTTCATGTTTGAAACACAGGATGATTCAAAATTATTCTTATGTATGATAAGACAGTAAAAGATCAAACACGAAACCATTAGTATATCAGCCTCTGACATAATAGCCTCTGTTTATAACTTAAATGGACAAGGAGGGACACTTCTTTCAAGAACCTCAGACAAATTCATTTGTATACTCCTAGTTTATGTCAGTTCATTCTGGGATAAGTTGTGCAGTTTCAAAAAAGATCTCAGAATAGAATGTATGCGAGTTCATTTTAGCAAGCCCTCTGTCCAACACTCTGCCTTTCTCTTTCATACATGTTTGCAAGCTCCCTCAAATATCTTCTTTTGGATGAAATTATATGGATAAAAGCAGGTGCAACTTTGAATTATTATGTATCTTAGTTTCTATTACCATGTCTTGTGTGTGTATGTGTGCGCGCGCGTGCGCGCGCGCGCGCGCGCTGGATAAATGGTTTACCTACCAAGATTACTGTCACCTAATTAATTAGAACCACTTGTATATTGTCTTATAGATAGAACTTTCTCTACCTGTATAGGGCAACAGTACCACATTTCATATCCTACCCAGAAGGGAACTTTAAGCATTAACTAAAATTCAGATAACCTGAGGTGATATGTTTAGCTTTTCCTGAAGCTTGTCCTAAGAGTGTTCCGGCTTTTTCCATGTCCCTTGAAGTGCTGGTAAAGGTGACAGCCTCACAGATCTCTTTTGTTCCAGTCTAAAAAAATCAGTCAGATTTCCATTAGTCCTCATGGCTCTTTTGAACACCAGGCTTTTATTTCACACTAAAAAGAAAATCTGTCAAGTATTTTGGTCACCAAATATATCCTACCTATAAATGTCAGATGGTGATGATTAGATTCTATATTCTACACATATTTTTTTTTAAAAATCCAATTCTGCAGCCAATAATTATAAATCTTTAAAATAAGGCCAGCATTTGCAACACTTAAGATATTTTGTAGTCTGCTTATTCTGAGCTATGACAAAAGGTGGGATGATAAGGAAACAAAATGCCGGGGTTTTTTGTGTGTGTAGAATGAAAGGTACAGATGAAATGTAAACAAAGCTATTGTGTTTTTGTTCAACAGGAGAGGTGAAAAATATGTTAAAAAAGCAAATGGATCCATTTTATTCCACACATAATAGTACAAAGCACATTGAGATAAAGCACATCTTTAATATAAATTTTAAATTTGCTCTAAAATAAAAAAAAGTGTATATTATTAGTTAAATGTGACATTGCCCCTTTAAATGTTATATTGTTAGCTTTGTTGCCTGTCTCCCTAGCTGCTAAGATTGCCTGATCCTCTTTTCTGGAATTCTTTCAATTAGTTTTAGATCTGTCACCCTAAGGTCTCAGAAATTGCTTATTCAAAGGGATTTTAATATTTACTCTGATGACATTTTTGATTCTGAACACATAGGAATTCTTAGTAGTTTTGAATTCACTTTGTATCCTTTAGTCCATATAAGTCTGGCAATCAAGATTTCTCTCAGTTTCATTTGCTTTCTGTTGAGGATTTAAATGATATTATCCTGAAGCTTTAGCCAACTACTTCCAGTCCCTAATCCTTGGCCTTCTTCAATGGTGAAAGGCAGTTCTCAGTTTCCTTGGTTCAGTTTAACCCTCCTAGTTAATCTCTGACTTCTGGTAAATTGCCATCATATTTAAAATCTGCAATTGTAACTCTTGTCCTTAAAAAAATCTTGCTCACAAAGGACAATGTGACTAACATATACAACCTTATTTTTCAAATTTAACTACGCGCAGTAGAAGAAAGTGCTGCCGATCAGCTCTAAGAATATCTTAACTGTCATCAGATCTAGAGTGAATTTCAGTCAGGATTTTTGTCCTTTCATAGCACATAAATTGTACTTCTTAAAGTTAGAAACGGTCTGATGGTCTCGCTAACACTCACAGGCTCTTTATAGAGTTGCTGCTTCCAGGCCTCTTGGCTGGGGAGTCGCTGCCTTCCAACAGGAAACTTAATAAAATGTGTTTCAATCCAAACGAGGTCTGTCTGGCATTGTTTGTTGATTTTGTTTCTTATTTAATTCCAGTTTCCTTCAGCCAGGACTCATCAGGAGATTATGACACTTGCATAATAGGGTTCTGTATGTGTTAGATCCAAATGGCTTAAAGATTTATACATTAACACCCACACAGCTTTGGAAGACACTCTGCTCAGCTCTATATACGTAGATGACACACAGATCATTTGCTCCACTTCAAGAAATATTATACAATTTCTTTTCAGTGAATCTATTTATTTGGCTGGCTGACTTACTGTGGGGAAATCGCCAAAAGTTTTCTAAAATTGAATCCAGATAAGACAGAATTCCTTTTGATTGGATCTTATCCCTAGGTCGATCAACACTCTTCCATCACATTGAAAGTTGGCAATTCACTCATAGCACCGGTCCAAAGGGGAAAGCCTTGGTTTTACGCTTGAGTCTACTCTGTCATTTATGAATTGTGTAAATATAAATATTAAAATGTTATATTTTCCTTTGAGATATCTAGCAGGAATTAAGTGAGTGCTATCTATTCAATATTTGGAGGTGTTACTTTCTGATAACCTATTTTCATTTGTACTACTAAAATTCCTTTTTATTTGGATGGATTGAGAAGACATTGTTCTAAATATAAACATTTCAGTATTATTTTCAGGGAGGCAAAACAGCAGAATAGCAGTTTGTCTTAGAAAAATGGCATATTGAATTTGATTCATTAATTGAATATGCTTGAGAGAGCAATTTATTGAGATTCCTAGTTGACAAAGTCTATACTCTGCTCATTCTAATTATCTAGGTAACAAGGTAACATTATGAAGAGAGACACTGGGCATTCTACCAGAATGAAAATGTCTAACTTCAAAAATGTGCAAGAATATCCAACTTCCAGTGAATCAGAAGACAGCTTTTTCTTTGTTATGTTCTAATCATATTTCCTTGGAGATATATGGGAGTGAAACAATGGGAGTAATTCATGAGGGTCCGTGAACATGATCACAGTCAAGTTATATGAGTACAGCGAACTAACTGAGTGTTTTGCAAGCAGAAGTTCACTTGGCTGTTAAAATGAACAATGAAAAGTGTTTCTGTTGTTATATTTAGTGATGTTGTTTGGTCAGAACATAAACTAAGCTGCCATGAATTTGGAGCTCCACATCCTTAGGACGGAAGGCACAAGGAGTTGAATAAGGGACACTTTGAGCATCAGATCATTCAATATATTTAATAAATAGAATAAATAAGATTTCAGAGATTATTTTTCTAAAATGTTAGAAGTTTGTTTTAAGTGTACACTTAAAAAAATACCTCTTCAGGACTATCTTTGCTTTTGTATCTAACATATTATATTGCCCTTAGTGAGTTACATATGAACATGGAAGCCTGTGACTTAAATTTCCTTGAATGCAAGAACAGAAGAAATTCATAAAAGCATGATTTGTAATTAAAGGGTATTTGAAAAGTCCCAAAGTCTATCAATAATGATAGCTGTAATAATTATAATCTTCCCATTTCAATCGAATAATATGGAAATATTTTTAAGTAATAAACTCTCCAATTTGGAAATTTTTTTATGAAATATTAATATGAGAGTCAACATAAAAGAGTGTGGTCACATTTTACTTTTGCTTCATACTTTGAAGATTATATGCATGTAGTTGTATTTGTCTAAGAAAATAGTAGAAAGGCACAAAAATTCTAAAAATATTTGAGAGGGGGTAGAAAAAGAAAAGGATGAATTTCGAATGAAATATATACTACTAATTTTTCATTTTCATTTTGAAAAATAAATTATTTTAGGCGCAAGTGGTTTCTAGTATTGCTAATGATAGGGTTTCATCCATAACACAACCCCCCCCACACCCTCCCCACAGTGTGACCACTTCCCTCCACCATTGTCCCAGTGTTTCCCTCTTATCCTAATCCCTCCAAACCTTCTCTTTGGTAAGCTTCCTACTTAGGACCAGTTCTCAGATTTTGTTGCCTTTGGGTATTTGTTATACACCTACTATGTTTCTTTATGTCCCGCATATGAGAGAGATTATTCTGTGTCTGTCCCTCTCTTTTTGACTAACTTCACTCAGCATAATACTCGACAGATTCAGTCAGGCAGCAGCAAATTGTATGACCATATTTTCTTATATACGATGGGTTTCTAAAATGCAACAGTATTCCAGAAAGGTAAAATACATTCAATTTATATTTAATGCTTGCTGCACTCCCTAATACTTATGACATTTTTTTTTCACTATTTTCAAAACGTGCTTGTGACTCTCAGACTAATCGATTAAGAATTTTTTAAAAGGCAATATGGTCTCTGTGAAAGGCAGAACTTGAAATTGAATTCATGGTTTATATCATCAACTGTATTCTTATAGAATTATATATACTGTATAAAAACTGAGTTTAAATTGTAATTATGAGCCTTTTACAGCAGTGTCTTAAAGCCCAAATTATTTCACACGTGTTAGAATGAATGTTTATTTTTATTCTGATCATAGTTACTAGAAAAAAATCTAAGAAACACTTTTCTTTTGTAGAAAAATAAAGAAATGAAACAATCAAGGACATTTCCCAATATTGTATATCCATTGGAAGTTATAGCCTTCATGCTCCTTACTCAGTGACACATATACTTACCAATCAGTCATACTGACAAAAATAAATATGAATACATCCTGGGGTCAGCTGGGATAAAGACTAATTCCTTAGAATGAGTTATAGCAGGAGAGAAAAAAGGAACTATAATTTCTGTTATTATTATTATTATTAGTAGGAACCATGTTTAAAAGAAGATAATCCTATTTCTATAGCACTGGTAAAAGCAATGTTGTATGGATAGGCACATTCCTCTGTCTCCTGACCTTTCTTCTGCTTTGGTCTTCTGCTGTCACCTTTTAATATGTACCAGAAATGTACCATTCATCCGCACCAAGAACATATGGGGACCTCTAGGGCTCTGTTCAAAATTTTAAGAGATGATTCATTCTCCCAGTAGATGATGCATAAACTGTGTGCTGATGAACTCACATCTACATCCTTCTCTGAATCTTGGGAAGCAGAGCACTGTATTGTCCAAGGTTATGCACTTAAGCTCTGCTGATGGAACATAGAGATCTATTACTTCTATCTGAAGAGTAATGCTCAAGAGTCAGTTCAGTTCTTCATATGGTTGACCTCCCATTGTATTACAGAGGTTCAAATTGTACCTCCCTTTTACTTAACCTTTCATTTCCTAACCATGGAAAATATCATTTCCCAGTTAATTTACAAACACATATCCCTGTATCGGAATCTGGTTCCCAAGAACCTATATTTGGGGCCAAAGGGTAGGGGTAACACATGGCTATGCTCCAGGCCTCTGAGCTCAGAGATTATTCTGGTGACACTCAGGAAATGCTCTAAGGAATGGATGAAACCCGTTGTTTTTGTACAATGTAAGCACTATACCCACTGCAAATCTCCCCGGAATATCCAAGAACCTAATCCTAAAATAAGCATGTTGATTACTTAAATGATGATGAAAGAGCATTTTTGCCTTTGGCTGTTTCACATGCCATGAACAAATAAATGCATTTCTACACACATGAGTCCTGACGCATGGGGCCACTTTGCTTTATTTCTTATTTTCATACTTTGTCATTCAGTAATTACATGAAACCTCTTCTAGATTTGTACTAAAAACTTCAAATTCAGATGATATTGCTAGAAACCCTCAGAATATCTCTTAGAAAAGGAAGTTCTGAAATTTTCTTCAGAATTTTTAGGTCCTAATTTCTAAAAATTGCCTTCAGGTGTCACTTTAAATTTTACTTTATATTTGTTCTGTACCTACATCAATACCAAGACTAGACTTGGAGTTTCTTAATATTCTCCATCAACATCTGATCACGTTTCTGATGAAAAATCTTCCAATGTCTGATTAACATTAGTAGCCAAAAGCAGCTATGTTCTTATATATAATAATATATACATACATACATGCATACATACATGCATACATACATATATATGGCTCAGAGCGATAGCATAGCTGGTTGGGTGTTTGTCTTGCATGTGGCCAACCCAGGTTCGATTCTTCCACCTCTCTCAGAGAGCCCAGTAAGCTTGAGTAAATAAAAGGGGCTTTGCTTTCAATGTCATTTTAATATCTGCCAGCACAGCAAAGCCTGGCAAGCTATCTGTGATGTATTGGATATACCAAAAACAGTAACAAGTCTCACAATGGAGACATTATTAGTGTCCACTCAAGCAAGTTTATGAACAATGGGAGGACAGTGCTACAGTATATTATATATACATACATACATATATATATATAGTGCTACAGTATATTATATGTGTGTGTGTGTATATGTGTGTTAAGACTGCCAAAACATTGAAAACAGGCAGGCTGGGTGTGTGTGTGTATGTATGTGTATGTGTGTGTGTTTGTGTGTGGTATGTGTGTGTGTGTGTGTGTGTATGCACTTTGGGGTGGGTTAAACAGGTGAAGAGGTGAAGAGGGTGGTGGGGTATGTACTAGAACATTGTATGACTAAAGCTCAATAATGAACAACTTTTCAACTGTGTATATCACAGTGATTCAATAAGCAAAATAAAATAAAAGTAAAGCCCCAAATCATTACTTCAAATATAGAAATAAATAAAAATTAGTTCAAATATTAGGAACACAGATTCTGACTGATAACTTTTGTAAATCATTTAGTATGGTTTCATTTCTCATAATTTAAATTTAGTACAGCAAAGGTACTAATATTTAAAAAATATCCATAAAAATATTTTTGAAAATCCCACTTCATGCTGGCAGTGATTAATGAATATTTAGAAATTGTGTTCTAGGACATTCCATTAAATATTATTGGAACATAATTCCAGATTCACCATTTCAGACCATAAAGTGTTATATTAAAATGACATTGAAAGCAAAGCCCCTTTTATTTAGCGCCTTTCTAATTCGGGGTGGGGGTGTTTTGTGGCACTCAGGCTCTAGGCTCAGGAATCGCTGCCACATTTGATGTCCGGGATCAAACAAATGTTGACCACATGCAAGGCAAGCACCTTACCACCTGTTCTATCGCTGTAGCTTCATCTTCCTCATTTGTACTTTTCTTATTTTAAATGGTTTGTGTTCTTAAATAGAATGAAATATTTCTAGTGACATAATTGATACCATAAAGTGGTCAGAGGAATCTGCGTTCCAGAGCTACATGTCTAGAATTTTTTGAAGAAGCAGAAGAAGTAAATTAAATTATTTTCCTTCTCACTAGGTGTTTACTCTTTGATCTTGTCTACCGGACTTTATATGACATAATTTATGAAATACTGTACACTGACCCACAAACATGGATCCTTTTCCATCTTTCCATCCTCCAAACTCTAATGTGTCTCCCAAATGAGGCTAGAGAAAGATCTGAATGATAGACATAGTGATAGTTAATTGTTGTCATAGTATGAACATCAACAAATATCATATCTTAAGATAGCAAAGATTTAGTTTCTCAGAGTTATTGTGGCTCTGACATAGGGCATCATTTAGTTGCTTACATCTATCTAAAGGTAACCAATTTATTAAGTAGAAGTGTAGGTCTCATGCACTGATTCTTTTTCCACACTGAAGGTCTGAAATTCTCATGACTGACTTCCACTCGGGATGTTACACCTAGGGTCCCAGAGGCTTTCAGAATGTTGGTTGATGGTCTCCCTCTTGGCTTTGTGGGTATCCTTAAAGCAGCACAAAGTATGAAAGAAGTGGCATTCCATCACTTCTACCACCTTCTACTCTCTCTAAAAAATGACACCAAGTTCAGTTTTCACTTTCTATGAAGAGGCTCTAAAAGGGTATCAATCATCCTCCCCTTCCTACAGAAGACAGGGATCAGGATAACAGTGTTTATGAAGAAGCAACATTTTATCCCAGTAAAAATTTAGAAGAACATTATCTTTCAACCTGCCCGTTGGATATCATGTTAAACAGAATTCTGATTATTTACAAATGTTAAATTTTTTTTATAATGTATTTCCTATCTTGCTAATTTCCATTATTTTAAAATTGTTTATCACTTGTCTTTAAATTTTTATGATTATAGATGATCTGGAGCAAAGTGATTTGTTATTTGAATTAGAAATGAGAGAGGGCATAGTAAAATTTTATCCTGTGTATATCATGTGCTTATTCTTGATTCTAACTTAGAGAATTGACAAAAAAACTTCAGTTTGATTTTTTAAAAAGGAAAAATCTTTAGGTTACAAAGAGTAAAACTGTGAATTAGAATTTTTCTTAAAAAATACTTTATATAATTGTTTTGGAATCATCAAGACGGGTTTATTGGTCATTTTTAAGCAACAAACAACAAAAACAGCAAAAGTCACAACTGCATTTGAACTATTCATAGGTATTTTAAATGTAACAACAATTTACTGGAGATAAAACTTGGTTTCCTTTGTTCGATTTTTACATTATTTTCTAATAATTTGGGGGATGCTGCTCAGTATGTGGATTTTATTCATAAATATGGAGATTGTTAATAGTACAAATGCTTAACTCAATAAAATGAACCTAACAAAGTACTGGCTTCTAAGCTGCACTTTCTAAACTACCATTATATTTTTGCATTAAATATCAATTTTATAGACATTTGATGACAGCTATCTCAACTTGGAAATGTAATGCCAATGTTTTTTGAAATAAAAGAAGATTCTTCAAGTCATACTTTGGCATTACAAAGTTAAAATTAGATCCCACTTCAATCAGGCTTGTTTATTTAGGAAATAACCCAAACAAAAGACCTCCCTTCCCAAGGAGGGTTGAATTATTACACTAATTGGAAAGTCCACTATATAAGTTTTGGGTGGATTTGAGAAAAGTAGTTGCTCTTTTGGCCTGAATTTCCAACCACAACTCATTTTGCTAAATTACAATTCTTTAGGATAGCAGCCTGAGAAGTTGTGTCACTTGTTTTATTAAATACTCCCCTTTTGATTATTCTTTTATTCTCAATGATCAAAAAAAGAAACCACTGCCTATCTTTAAATGATAGTTTCATAAACATATTGAAATGCTCAAATAACACAATAATTAAATTTTCCTGAGTGACAACCCTGTGCACTGTTTCTTTATATTTTCCCAAGCAACATTTTAGATTATGAAAAACATAAAATTATGTTTTGACATATATGTAATTTTACAATTGATTTGGGTAGTTTAATTTGAAAATTGATGAGAACACACACATATATGTTCAAAAGGACAATAGATTCCATATAACAGTAATGCAACAGGTAAAGCAGATATGTATATTTTTTTCCACCTGTCCTCCTTCAATTCTTTCCATCATGCTCTGATTTTGAAAGATCTGTCCATGCACCTTGCAGAAAACATTTCAACAATATCAAACAACAGGATAATTTTAGTAGACTCTGTGACTTATTTGCTTATGAAGTCATTTGCATTCTTCTTCTCTCTGCATGTGTGTGCATATGAATGTGTGTGAAACATTTAACAGCAAGCAATTCAGAAGGACTTTTTAAAAAATTGGGGCATCATGATTTACAATTATTATTATTATTTGTGCACTGTAGCACTGTCCTCCTGTTGTTCATCGATTTTCTCGAGCAGACCCAGTAATGTCTCCATCGTGAGACTTGTTGTTATTGTGTTTGGCATATCGAATACATCACGGGTATCTTGTCAAGCTTTGCCCTGTGGGCGAGATACTCTGGTAGTTTGCCGGGTTCTCCAAGAGGGGCTAAGGAACTGAACTCGGGTTGGCCATGTGGGCCATGTGCAAGGCAAATGCCCTACCTGCAGTGCTATCGCTGAAATACTATTAATAATAGGGTTTCATGCATACAACATTTCAACACCACACTTTCCACCAGAATGTCTGTTTCCCTGCACCATTATCACAGGTTCTTCACTCCCACCCTTAGTAATCTCACTTCTGTAGAACAGTTCTCAGATTCTATTGCCTCTGATCCTGTTCTTTTTTCATATCCCATGGATGAGAAACGTCATTCTCTATCTGTCCCTCTCCTTCTGAATAACTTCACTTAGCTTTATGTTCACTACTTCTATTCACATAGCAGCAGGTTCCATGATTTCAGCTTTCTTATGGCCAAGTAATATTTCATTGTGCATATACACTGTTGAGTGATATATTCTTGGACATTTGGCTTGTTTCTATATTTTGTCTATTTTAAATAGTGTCATATAAACATAGGAACACAACCATGTTTCCAAAATAGTGCTTTTTGACCAAAGGGATAGATGCCAAGAAGTGAAACTGCTGAGTCGTAAGAAAGCTCAATTCTCATGTTTTGAGAAGACTCCAATTGTTCTCCAAAGGGTTTTGACCAGTTGACATCCTCACCAACAAATGCAGGTTCTATTTTATTCACATTCACACTGGCACTTATTGGTTTGGTTCTTTCTAATATTTGCCAATTTTACTAATGTGTGGTAGTATCTCATTATAGTTATGATTTGTATTTTCCTGATGATAAATAATGAGCATTTTTACACAATTTTTACATATACTGATTGGCCATCTTTGTGTATTTAGAGAAGTATCTGGTTATCTCTTCTCCTATTTTCTGATAAATTTGTTTTTGTTGGTGGTGGTGTTGATGTTGTTAAATTTCACAAGTGATTTCTATACTTGAAATAGCACACCTTCATCTCATGAGTGATGCGTAAAATATTTTCTCCCATCTGTCCTGTTTTTTTTCCTTCTATTCATCATTTATTTTGCAGTGCAGAAGCTCTTAATTTAATGTATTCCTATTTGTTTATTTATGGCTGTTTTTGTTTGGTCAATGGCACTGAATCATTGAAGACGCCTCTAGATTCAATTTTGCATTTTGCCTATTTTTCCTTTATATAATTTAGAGATTTGGATTTGATATTGAGATCTCTAATCACATGCTATTAAGAGTTTTCTCCCATAAATGTATATTGAAACTTATCAAAGGATTTCTCTGCATATATTGATATATCCTTATGGTTTCTATTTTCCCCTATATTGATATAACATATTACATTGATTGACCTGTTAATATTAAAACAACTGTGCATCCCTGGAATAAATCCTGTTGGTCATGACATATGATTTTTTCATGTACTGCTGGATTGCTATTGCTAATATTTTGTTGAGGATCTTTATGTTATTCACAGATTTAGGTCTATTGTCTGCTTTTCTATTGTCTTTGTCTCCTTTTGTTTATTAGATTAATGTTTGCCTTGAAGAAACTGTTTAGGAGAAATCCTGTTTCTTTGACTTTCTGGCATACTCTGAAAAGGACTGAAAATAGTTCTGCTTAAAAGATTTCGAAGAACTTGCTATTAAACACATTGGGCCTGAGATTTTGTTTTGGGGAGTCTTTTCAATTGGGTTTATTTTGCATTCCCAATATTTAGTTTTCTATTTATATTATACTGTTTCCATATCTTTTCTTTTCCTAAATTCTATCCTTTGGTTTAAAATTATTTAATTTCCACATCAAAATATAAAGCTTATTATTAATCCAGTGTTTCTTTATATAAACTGTGGAATAAAAAATAATTTAGGAGTTGTAAATATATATATTTGTATTGTGCATAAATATATATAACCTATAAATAGAAATGACACTATTAAAAGAAGTTAGTTCGCATTATTATTTTTAGGAGCCTTTCAATTATATAAGCTTTTATTTTAGTGTATGTATTTAATATTAGACTAAAAATAATTTATACTTTACAGAAATATTTGGCATGTTATTTAAACTTATTTCCATGTCTATTTTTTGTTCTATGTGTGAATGTCATTTAAATTGCAAATTATGTTAATTCTAAATTAAACTAACTCATAATTTTATCTAATTTAACTTTTAATTTCCATGATTGCTGCTGAGGCTGGAGCCATAGTACAGCGAGAAGGACGTTTGCCTTGCATGCGGCCAACCCGGGTTTGATTCCTCCACCCCTCTCAGAGAGCCTGGCAAGCTACCGATAATATCCCGCCTGCACAGCAAAGCCTGGCTAGCTACCCATGACGTATTCAATATGCCAAACACAGTAACAACAAGTCTCACAATGCAGTCGTTATTGGTGCCCGCTCGAGCAAATCGATGAACAATGGGAGGACAGTGCTACAGTGCTACAGTGAAATTGCTGCTGGAAAAAATTTTTATAAGGTAGCATATTTTCAAAAGTCTCTTTTTATGATATGTTCTTATATAATCAACTGTAACCTAAAATTTCTATAAAATTTCTATTTATAATGCTGATTTCTATTCCCAAATATTTAGTTCAGTCATGTCTTCATCCATAAGATGTATGAGATCATCATTTTCATTTTTAAATGATCCAAGATGACAATGAAAGGTAGATTTCAAAGCAAGATTCACTTAAATATCAGTTACCAAAATGTGTTTTATGTTGATATTTGAACTTTAGAATGGCATGCTGCCACACATTGAAGAGAATGAGTAGTTTCAAAATTTCTACAATGCTTATGGTCAACATACAAACTGAAAACTTAAAAAAGTGTAAAAAATCTACTAACTGTAATTGTAAGTAATCAATTATCACTAGGAAACATGCCAAATTAAAACATTAGTTATTATAAACCTGCCAGGTCCAATAATGAGTATGTTTAAAAACATTGGACCTTTTATCACCTCTTTTTTTGGGGGGGATTATGGTTTGCAATACAGATACTGGAAGGTTATTATGCATCCCTTTATCTACTTTCAACACTCAGTTCTGTCCGAAGTGGTCGCTTCCAACTATCATTATCTTACTGTCCCTTCTCAATCCTAACTGCCCTTTGTCCACCACACACTGATGACAAGTTTCCAGCCACTGACCTGACCTCCTGGCACCTGTTTTATCTGGCCTTGGATATTAGTCTCATATAATTATTATTTTTATATCTCAGAAATGAGTGCAGTCATTTCTATATCTGCCCTTCTCTTTCAAACTCATTTCATTCAGCATGTTACTTTCCATGTCCATCCATTTGTAAGAAAATTTCATGACTTCATATTTCCTAACAGTTTCATAATAATCCACTGTGTGGATATACCATAGTTTCTTCATCCAGTCATCTGTTCTCTGTCTATGGCAATGAGCTGCAATGAGCATAGTAGTGCAGATAATGTTTCTGCTGTGTGATCTTGAGCTCCTAGGGTATACTCCCAGAAGTGGCATCGCTGGGTTAAATGGGAGCACAATTTCTAGTTTTATGAGGAATATCCATTTGGTTTTCAAAAAGACTGGACCAACTGGCATTCCCACTAACAATGAATGAGAGTCCCTTTCCCCCCTTATTCTTAGCAGCACTAGTTTTTTTTATTCTTTTTGATGTGTGCCACTTTTTGTGGCATGAGATGACATGTCATTGCTGTTTTGATTTGTTTTGTAGAGAATTTTTAATGTGCCTTCTGACCATTTGAATTTTTTCTTTGATAAAGTTTCTGTTCATTTTTTCTCATTTTTTGATGGGTTTGGATGTTTTCTTTCTAATAAAGTTCTACCAGTGCCTTATATATCTTTGATAATAACCCCTTGTTATATGGTTACTGGGTAAATATTTTTTTTACCAATCCATTGGCTGTTTTGCATCTTGGTCACTGTTTCTTTTGACATGCAGAAACTTCTTAGTTTAATGTAGTTTCATTTATTTATCTTTGTTTCCAATTGCTTGGTCAATGGTGTTTGATCCTTGACGATGTCTTCAGCTTCATTGTCATGGAGAGTTTTGCCTACATTTTCTTCCAGTACCTTATGAATTCAGGTATTATATTGAGTTCTTTGGTCCATTTTGTGCATGGTGTTAGACAGAGGTTTAAATTCATGTTTTAATGTGTACCTGCCTGTTAAAGCTTTCACAGACCACTTGTTGAAGAGGTTTTCTTTTGTTCTAATTCACACGTCTTGCTCCTTTACCAAAGATTAAATGATCATGTCATTTAATCATTTAATCATGTCATTTAATCATGAGGGACTATGTCAGGATATTCAATTCTGTTCCATTGATAGCACAGCGGGTAGGGCGTCTGCCTTGCACGCAGCCAACATGGCCGACCCGAGTTCAATTCCTCCGCCCCTCTCGGAGAGCCCGGCAAGCTACTGAGAGTATTCGATATGCCAGACACAGTAACAATGAAGTCTCCAATGGAGACGTTACTGGGCCCGCTCGAGCAAATCGACGATCAACGGGAGGGCCTTTACTTTACTTTACTTTACTCTTTAGTCCAATACCATGCTGTTTTAGTTATGAGTATGATTTGAAGCTGGGGAAGGTGATGCCTCCCACCTCCTTTTTCCCAAGAATTGTTTTAGGTAGTTGTGCGGGTGATAGCACAGCAGTAGGGTGTTTGCCTTGCACGCAGCCAGCCCGACCAAGCCGAGTTCGATTCCTCTGCCCCTCTTGGAGAGCCTGGAAAACTACTGAGAGTATCTTGCCCGCACGGCAAAGCCTGGAAGGCTACCTTTGACGTATTCAATATGCCAAACACAGTAACAATTCTCAAAATGGAGACGTTACTGGGTCTGCTTGAGCAAATCGATGGATTTCAGAAATGTTTGGTCTATTTCTTCTTCTTCTTCTTCTTTTTTTTTTTTTGGTTAAACTTATTTATTGAATCACCATGAGAAAAGTTACAAAGTTTTCAGGTTTAAGTCTTGGTCATACAATGATCAAACACCCTTCCCTTCACCAGTAATTATTTTTCACCACCAAGAACCCCAATATACCTCCCCTCCCACCCCTCCAGATGTCTGCAAGGCAGATAATTTCTACTTAACTCTTGCCTCCACTTTGATTAAATTCATTGTTTCGACAAAAGATGCACCATTATTGTTTGTAATTTCCCCCCAACAATCAGAACTGCTTAAAAGGCATTGTGAAATAATTTGTTTTCTATTGCTGGTTATGAAAACCATATGTTGTTGTGCGGCCATTATCGCGGCTGCGTAATTTTGGATTTCTGATATTTTACTAATTAATCCTGGAGGGATTTCTGCCAAGAGCCTGATAATTATGAGATTTCTGTGCAGTTGGTGCCTTGGCTGTGCCGGAGAGCCGCTCATGGAGGACAACTCGTGGCCTTGGTAGGGTAGAAGGGATGAGACGGTTCCAACCCCCATCCCATGAGGCTGTAGTTGCCCCGTCACCACCATCTCATACCTGGTTTTCCAATAAGCTCCAAGGCGGTGGCCACCATGCTGCCGGGGAGGGGAGGAAAGGTGAAAGAGACAGACACCCTTTCACTCCCGGGTGGGGGGGACATGCCAGGTTCTAGATTAGGTCCATGTACCTCTGGTGCCATGGCCTTGCCTGAGAGCCACTCGTGGGGGGCAACTCATGGCCTCAGTAGGGCATGAACAACGAGCCAGTTCAATGCCCCCCATCCCATGAGGCTGCAGTCGCCCCATCACCGCCACCTCATACCTGGCTTACCAATAAGCTCTGAGGCAGCGGACATCATGCTGCCAGGGAGTTTGGTCTATTTCTTTGAAAAATTTTATGGGTGTCTTTATAGGGACTGCACTGAATCTGTAAAATGCTTTGGAGAGTATCACCATTTTGACTATCACTTCTCCTGATCCATGAACAGGGAATGTGTCTCTATTTCCTCGTTTCCTCTCTCTTTTCTTGTAGCAGTGTTTTACAGTTTTCTAAGCTGATTTCGAGGTAGGTATTCAAATCAGGATAGGCTTGTTCATAAGTAATAATAAAGGACTATTTATAAGTAATAATAACATTTATGGTTAATAACACGGGACAATATTGATTATCTTGACATCTTCATAATCAGTTTGGTGTAACAAAAGGCAAGGAATAGTTTTGTGTGTACATATCTCTTATTTTAAATATAGCACTTTATCTTCTGTTTTCAACAGAAGAGTAGAGAATACTGTATCATTGCCTTCCTACCCTTCCCAGTATCAATATACTTGTCAGACTTGTTTTGTTCATTTCTTTTACTTTACGTTCCTAAACTTCAGGCAACTTTTAGATAAACCTCAGGCTAAGATTCCTCTTTCATCTCTGAAAATAAAGGGTATTTTGTCTGCTATGTCTAACATCTTTAAGAAACTGGAGTGAAAGTTCTAAAGAAGATAGAATATAAAATGAATTCTGAATTATGTGAAGACAATGTAAGAATGAAAAAAGCAGGCCATGTGTTTCGAATTATATAAAAATTACATATGTAGTAAGGATTGAAAACTGTGGGTAGGATTCAGAACTTAACTGCATGCTATTTTTCAAAATATTAACATTACATAAATGATATATTTACTGAATTATACTTATTTGACCATTCTTATGGATTTAGATATTGTAATATTTTATTGTTTTTTAAAATAAAATTATGTCTCTTTACATCCAAGTGTAGTTTCTTTATTGTTTATCTACATTTCTTTCAATGTTTTGTACGGATGTACGAAACGTTACATAATCCTCAGAAAATTTGGATTTGACTCCCCTAATAACAGAATTACTACCAAAGAGAGATAATGTCATTGCTTAGAGTCCTTTTAGTTTGTCACATAGGATTCTAAAGAACATACATTCAAATATATCTAAAAACTACTAATTATGTTTGATTTCTTGGAAATATTCTTTGCATTTATTTTATAGTAAGCTTTCGCTTCTATTAAAGTCAAATCTTCTCGATGGTTATATTTCAAAATTAAATAAAGATACTCCATGTTCCATCCAATGAAGAATGCATTATTGTGCCAGTAAAATGATGACTCTAATAGTTCATGCACTTGAGAGTTCTAAGTATTTCTTAGAATATCCTAGTGCAATCACTTCTTACCACTACCAAATGGATTCTTCTAGTTCTTTAAAATGCGGCAAATTTCATATGAGGCTTTTGCGGACTGTCAGTGGCTCCTTTATCTGTGGCTAAAATGTTTGTTGCTCTTGCAATTTGCACTGATTGCTTAAGAAAAGAACAGTTTGTTTTCCAAGGACTGCTTTTAGTTTAGTGGGTTCTGTGCATAGTTAGCTACAATGCTTTTATTTTGTGGTGATGAACCAGATTGTAAGTTTTGGAGGTATTTATTGCATTCTTACAAATTACACATGTTGCAAAGAAGTTGTTTTTATCCATACATGGAGAAAACACACATGCACAGTACTTGATTAAGTAAAAAAGACCAATGAAATATAAAAGAAAGGGAGGGAATTAGGAACAAAACTTACTATTTTTGGAGTCCTTACTACATGCATTAGATTTGTTTTATATTTTAAAATAGTTTAAGCAAACTTTATATTTTTTAAAATTTCTTACCCACTTCATGGAAGATATAAGTTTGAATGATCTGTTCTATGATAAATAAGTTTACTGGTAGTGTTCTATTGTTCATTTCTGTGTTGTGTGAAGTTTATGAGGTGCCTATGGTTCTTATGAACATAGTTGTTTTTATTCAGGTTTCAATAAAACATATTGCAGTGTCATTATTTTCTTCCCTTCTATTCAGAAGGAAACTGGAACTTCTTGACTTCCAGTAATTTGACAAACACCATGTGCCTGGAAGCAGAGCCAGAATTTAAAATTAGCTTTGATCCCAAATCCTCTACTCACTTTGCTCTGTAATCTCCCTCATAGTGGTTACACCAATATATTTATGCTGCCAGTTTCAGAATTCCTTGTTAATCTTTATCTTTACAAGTAGCTTTTTGGATCTTTATTTATATAATTCAAAATAGGAGCAATAAATCTAACCCACAAAACCCCCGGCAAATAAAATTAGCCATCTTATAGTCATTAAAAATGTCAAATAGAAAAACAGATACAACCAATTTACTGTCTAGTGATTGGCATAATTTCGAATTTCAGAAAGAGAAAAAATAAGAGAAAGAATAGGAAAGGGAGGAGAAAGAGTAAAGGAAAAGAAGGAAGGAAGCAAGGACGCAAGGAAGTTAGCTTATGACCTCCATATATATGTGTATACACATATTTATTGATTTTTGGGTCATACCCGGTGATGCACAGGGGTTACTTCTGGCTTTGCACTCAGAAATTACTCCTGGTGGTGCTCAGGGGACCATATGGGGTGCTGGGAATCGAATTGGGGACGGCTGCATGCAAGGCAAACACCCTACCCGCTGTCCTCTTGGTCCAGGCCCGCTTGAGCAATATTTACCTATTAACTATTTCAACTGCTAGATGCTGTTGCCTCTGAAAGCAAAAGACATGGTCCCCTGTGCCTAAGGACCCAGACTGGCCTATATTAATGTTCTCTGACAATAGTGAACATGATCCTCTGTACTTTTCTTTATAACTTTTTATTTGTTCATGTTCAATTGCCTTAACTTTTAATTGCTTTTCAAATCTCCCTCTTTGATTGTGTTGAATCCTAAGGCCATCGGCCGTGGCTTTTTCTGAGTCCTGCTTTTATGCTCATATTACGCACCTATCACTGTTCCTGGCACACACTTAGTCACAAAATTTGTGTGCACAAAATTTGTTATTTGAATGTTTTGAATTCAATGACTTAGTGATACTTGTAGCAGCTTGTTGTCTAGCTCTGTTGTTGGAATTATCAGTATCTATCTTATCAGGAGTAGTTTGCAGAAATTTAAATTTGCTGAATACACAAAATAGGCTTTTTGGAATTTTTTTTGATGACGTCTTTGGGGATCTCTTGGGACCCTGCTTGATGAGTCTCTCAGCCCAATATAGTTTGCCACAGTGGCCACAGTGAAACTAACAATTCCACTATCATCACCTTCTACTGAGATGTCTACTATTGATCTGAACTTGTATAACATATAATGGAGGCAGCAGGCAGGGGCCTTGGGCACATTGTTGTGTAGAGCTGTGGTATAGCAATATATATGAAAGATAAAATCAACAAAACTGTCACTATAGTAGATGTGGTTGTGCAGATGTGGTGATTGGGGACCAAGCAGAGTATCGAGATATTAACACATGACAGATGCTGGAATTCCATTGACCTTAAGTAACAAACAAATACCTGGTTAAAAGCCTATGTTTGGCTTTTAATAGATATTGTACTCTGCAAAACTTGGGATAAGTAATCAAGACTTGAATACTGATGAACCATTTATTCTTCTACCTTGGTAACAGAGCACACTTTGCATTAAAGGCGCAAAGGGACTCTATTCAGAGTTCAGTCTCTCTGGGGCTTCCACTGTCTACCTCACATCAGAGAGTTGCATTTACTACGCCTTGGATCCAGACCCCATTTGATCCTGAATAAGCTGGGCTTGGCACTGATTGGTATTAACAATTTGTCATTGCAACATTGTTCACAATAGCCAGAATCTGGAAACAATTTGAGTGCCCGAGAACAGACAACTAGTTAAAGAAATTTTGGTACATTCTTATAATGGAGCACTATAGAGCTGTTACGAAAAACAAAATCATGAAGTTTGCTTGTAAGTGGATGGTCATGGAGAGTATCTTGCAAAGAGAAATGAGTCAGAAAGAGAGGGACAGACATAGAATGACTGCACTCATTTGTGGTATATAAAATAACATAATATGAGACTGACACACACGAACAGCAGAAACAAAGGCCAGGAATATTGCTCCAAGGTTGTCAGCCTGCTTCACAAGCTAGAGGAGAAGACAGCTGGAATAGAGTAGGGATCACTAAGTCAATGATGGTTGGAGGGATCGTTCAGGATGGGAGCTATGTGCTGAATGTAGATAAAGGTCAAAACGTAATAGCTTCTCTGTATCTGTATTGTAAACCATAGTGCCCAAAAGTAGAGAGAGAGTATGGGGGAAATTGTTTGCATAGACTCATTTCTGACTCAATGATGTGTGTTAGATCATTGTGTGACTGAAACTCAAACATGAAAGCTGTTAACTGTATCTCACGATGCTTCAATAAAAAAAATTCCCTATCATCACCTACTACTGAGATGTCTACTATTGAACTGAATTGCATAAACTATAAAAGAGGCAGAGGGCATTGCCTTGTACACATTGTGGTGTAGAACTGTGATATAGCATTATATCTGAACCACAAAATCAACAAAAGTAAAAAAAATGAGATGTAAACTACAACAACCAAACTTAAAAATGTGCCTGTGAAGGAAGGGTACTCAGAGAGGGGAGAGAATCTGAGCACATTAATGGAGTGATGGGATTGATTCTGGATGTTGTATGCCTGAAACTCAACTTTGTTAATCACAGTGCCTTAAAGAAAAATGTATATATTAGTTCCTTGACTAGAAAAAACAAGGAGAGTGGTGGAGTATCTTGGGGACTTTGGGAGATGGTTGAAGGCGCAGTAACTTTGTAGCATCTAAACCATAAACTTTGGGTTGGGGCTATAGTTCAGTATGCAGGGCAATGGCCTTAAGGGTTCAATCTCTGGCACTCCATAAGTGCCCCTGAGCATGATCAGGAGTGATGCCTAACTGCAGAATCAGTGATTAGGCCTGAGCATCACCAGGAACAGCAACCAACCCCTTCTCCCTCAAAATTCCCGAAACAAAAACAAACAACCCATAAACAACCCAAATCCACTGTACCCATGTTATTTAAACTATAAATAATGATAACAACAGATAATAAAATCAGACACAGAAAACCTGTCAAATTTTAAATAGCAAGTCTCAAATAAAAGAACAATATGAAGAGTAATGATTCATAATTAGTAGAACAAACTACAGAGAATCACATGTTTTTGTCTATTTAATTTATTTATACATATCAAATAACATTTACCTTCTGAATATCACTATTCCAATTCCTGCTACTTAACAGACTAGTTATCTTGATTTTGTTGCTTAGCCTCTTTAATTTTCAGTATGATTGTTTTTAAATAGAGGAGATGACTACTATGTCCAACTATTCTAAGAATCAAACAGGACACTCCTTTTGAAAGAGCTTTATGAACTGTAAAACATTCAATATACAAATGCTAGCTAAAAGCATTCCTGTAATTCCTGGTACAGAGGCATCAGTAAATATAATTAAATTGCTATTCTCTGAAAGCCTTCATGTCTTCCATTTATCTGAGGTCAATTTTCCTTTACTATCTTAGATTGAGATTTAATTTCTATTATGATGTGGGTGACTTAGCACCAAAGATTATCCAAGACATTGCGTTTTTCCTTGGTATTTCTCATGCCAATTTTCTGCTTCTGATGCATTTATGATCTTTGCTATTTTATTGCTTCCTAAATTCTGGCCATATTTGTAAACATCTTCACCCTCAGGGAAGTCCAACATACATTGCTTCTATTGAAGCAATAATAGCACAGGTTCTGCTCTCAAAGAGACCTTTAATGGTAATTTGGAGTGGAATTTTAGAATGGTAGATAAAAATCATAAAATAAAGTATAAGTCATTGTTGTTAGAAACAAAGAAAAATCCTTAATCCTTAAATGTGCTCCTTCCAGTTTTCTTGCAAGAGACTCTTTACTTCCTGCTCTTATTTTTGTTTATTTACTTTTTGCTTTATTGAGTCACACCGGCGATGCACAGGGGTTGGTTACTCCTGGTTCGTGCACTCAGGAATTACTCCTGGCGGTACTCAGGAAACCATATGGGATGCTGGGAATCGAACCCAGGTTAGCCTCGTGCAAGACAAATGCCCTAGCCTCTGTGCTATCTCTCCAGCCCCAACTTTCAGCTCTTGAAAACCTTCTTATCTCCAGATCATCCTGGAGAAGAAGCACTAGGTTTGCTAAATTGCTCAGCAAACTGAACTAAAACATTTGGTCTGGGACTGGAGCTATAGCACAGTGGATAGGGCGTTTGCCTTGCATGGGCCCAACCTGGTTTGATTCCCTCATCCCATATGGTACCCCGAGCACCGCCAGGAATGATTCCTGAGTGCAGAGCCAGGAGTAACCCCTGAGCATCGCCAGGTGTGACCCAAAAAAGCAAAACACACACATACACACACACACACACACACACACACACACACACACACACACACCCCAAAACCCACTTTTGCTTTATAGTTCTTCAACAGGGCTCCATGCAGGAGTTGTTCACTCTTGGAAATTTTATAGGCCTATTATTTCTGTTATTATTTTGGTTTTGGCTCTTAACCTGCCATGCTCAGGGGTTATTACTGATTCTGTGCTTAAAAGAGTCCCTCAGGATGGTCTTTAGTGGAGGATTAAGGGATGCTGGGGATCGAACCAAGGTTGGCTGTTTGTAAACCTACCAACTGTACGATCGCTATGGCTCACCAGTTTTACTACATTTTTGTTTATACTTTGCACCTTAAAGTAGAAAATTTAGTCTCAAAAATCATATGGTTTTCTCTCCATGAACTAACACAGGATGAATGAATAATTTCTTAACTGCTATAAATATTCATTTAAAAATAAAGTGTTTTTAAGACAAAGAAACAAGTGAATTTACCTTTAATGTCTAGACTAAACTAATAGTATTAAAGTTAATAAATATTGACACAGGTTAAGTTTTCTTTAAAATGTATGATATTTAATTATGTCTTTATTTTTTAGTATTTTTACTTATGTATTTATTTGTTTTTGAACATTTATGGTCTTTGTTGGGACTACCAAAAAAAGACTTACAATGAGAAGCAATTATATGATTTTAAAATCTGTACTATCAATTTAAAATATTTAATCAGATAAATTTATTTTATGACACTATATCTAAAATATTATCTTGCCAAACTATAGTCATGATATTATAGTAGTGATTTATCTTATGTCCTTTCTGTATTATTTTTGAAATCTGTTGTGTGTTTAACACTGCACATCTGAATTCACTCCAGCGCATTTAGAGTGCTCAAAAGGTATTTGTGGCTAGTGCAACTTTACGCATAGGGGAGTACTGTATGTCTTATCTCATAATTCCCACAAAGGCTTGATTATTAGTTCCATGTGAAAGATAAGGAAAAGGAAATATAAATTAAGTTGCATAGAGTCTCACTGCCATCTGAATATCAGAAATTAAATTAAGCTCATTATAACTGCAAAGGCTTAACTTTAATTTTGTGCTTCTACTTCTATTCTTTACTTAAGTATAATATTTGGTTGTCTTTGTCCAATATATTCAAAGTTAGGTATCCATCTTTCTCTTTCCAATGCTGGTGTGAATTTTGTAAAGAATGCTGAATTGACATAGCTCAGACATATTTTTGTGGTCAGAATGTTATTATAAGAATGGATTTAAGCTGTATAAGTACATGCTGTTCCTTTGAAAAGATGTACCTTAACACTGTCCCAAAGGGAATTTATCTATGCAATTCTTGGCCCATCTACAGAATAAATCAGAAGAGAACTGATTTGTGGGTGGGAGTATGGTTGAACTCAGTGGAAAGTCTACCACATTTTAGTAATTATTGGTTTCATGTTAATTTGAGAAATCAAAGTTGTATATATTATCATTATCCCTTCCAAGTCACTTGTGATTCTTTTAAAAAAATAAAAAGGTTATACTCTGAGACAGTTAACTCTATTGATAGCAATATTCTTTAAAGACATTTAACCTTAATTCTATTTTTCAGTGTGTTTTTTCAGTAATAGTTCATTATTACATTACACATACGTGAAAATATTTAGCTGTATAATTTAACTTTACAATAACTGATAAACTTTTAATGCATAATGTTTCAAAGTATTTCAAATGCAAACCTAGAACATCTTTTCTGACATTTTCATGACGTGATCACACTGGTAAATAGTCTACCCAGGCTACTAATGTGGAATGGAGGCTGTATATTTCCCAAGAGTCTCTGAAATACTTAATGCTAGACCTGCTTGAGAACTTCAAGTGGATTTGATCAACTGCAATTTTGTATGCAATCCTTTTCTAATGAACTGCTCTTTCTAGAGTTCCTAGAGCTGTGTACATTGCATCACGTCCATTGACAAGATGTTGGCCTTTGTGTCAGTGTAAAACTGGGAGATGTGCTGAAAGGCAGGGTGATGGCTACATGGTTCTCCTGCTGAATTGCTGCATGAGGGATATAGCAGAAGGAAAGTCAAGTGTAGTTTACAGAAGATGGAATAAGTTCCACATGTTCACCATGCAGGCAGTCTTTGTATACAGAATAAGGTCTTTCCCAGTGCCTATATGTAATTTCAACACAAAATAAGAGCTTTTCTAAAACCATTACCACATTTTGCTGTGGGTCTGTATAATTCAGAATATTTCCTTTATGAGTCACACATTTAGAGAAATAGCAGCACTCCACCCACATGAACTATTAATTTATGTACAGAATAACATTTTCTTTTGTATTTACTTATTTTTAAAACAGTTCAATTTTTGACTTAAATAAAAATAGTAGATTTGTTTTCTTACTGTTTCTCCTTTGTTGCTAGTCTCTCAACTTTAACCTTTCTCTTTTTTTTTCTGGGGCCACTACTTAGCTAGTTGTGGCTATCCTTCATTGTGTACTCTTTACAAATAATCTATTCGAACTCAGTGTCTCAATGCCAAATATTGCCCTTCCCCCTCCAAACAAATGATTTACAAAATCTCCTTCTTTGACTAGAGTTATCTATCTGTAAATGAAATGAATCTTGGGACCAGCAATGCCTTTATCCAATGTGCTCTGGCTAAAGGGTTTACCTCAGTGTAAAAAGTAGGGTTTGAGGTAGAAAAATTGTACAAAAATTTGTAAGTCAACAACTGTACCTCATAGTATTTCACTAATAAAAAAATTTTAAAAAATAGAAAAGAAAAATACAGCCTAAGACTGTGGCAAGACGTAGAGAGCTATGGTCCCTGAACTCTTGATTCTATTTATTTATTTATTTATTTATTTTTAATAAAAAAATTTTAATAGTGAGACAGACACTACTTCCACTACCCAGCCGTCGCCACACTCCAGGACACTTTCCTGACCCGCGCGGCCTCAAGCGGCCGCGCGACACATCATAGGACACTAAATACCCATCTTCTGGAATTGTCGTACCATATTTGATAGGGCTCAAATATGGTAACACCTACAAGGGGGATTAGAGGTCGCCCCAAACGGCTCTATCCCTCTCGGAAAGACTGGCAAGCTACCGAGAGTATTCCGCCCACACGGAAGAGCCTGGCAAGCTATCCGCTGTGTATTCGATATGCCAAAACCAGTAACTACAACTGGTCTCATTCACCTGACCCTGAAGGCTTCACCGACATGGCAGCACTGAGAAGGATGAGAAAGGAGAGGCCGACAAAATCTCAAGGCCGACCTAGGCTGCCACAACGAAGGAAGACAAAAATGATCGTCTGTACTTTCAATGCACGCTCGCTAGCATCAGATGCATCCATTGAGGACCTGATGGTACAAGCGCGAATGATCAAGTACGACATCATTGGTCTGACCGAGACAAGAAGGCACGAATCTCACCATGCCGTTTTCGACACTGGAGAAGAATTGTTCCTCGGAACATGCGATAAAAGAGGTGTTGGAGACGTCGGTGTTCTTGTCAACACAAACTTGGCCATGAGCATTGATTCATTCGAATGCCTAATAACCCGAATCGGACGTTTACATTTGAATAGATGTGGCTCACTGCCTGCAGTTTCTATCTTCGTTGTCTACGCACCAACATCTCATTATGATGAAAGAGAAATCGAGAAGTTCTACATGGAGCTAGAGAAGTTCTATGAAGAAGACCACACCTTCTACAAGATCATTGTGGGTGATTTTAATGCCAAGATAGGACCGAGAAGATCAGCTGAAGAACTTCACATCGGAACCCATGGCCTAGAATGGAACGAACAGGGTGAGAGACTGTCTGAGTTCATCATGTCGACCAAGACCATTCATGGTAACTCACAGTTCCAGAAGGCAGAATCTAAACGATGGACATGGGAGTCTCCCGGTGGACGATTCCACAACGAAATAGACCACATCATATTCAATCGACGGTTTTGCCTGACTGATGTCGCTGTTGTCCCAAAATTTCGAATGGGATCGGACCACCGTCTCCTTCGTGCAAAATTCTACTTCACAGAGCGGGGAGAAAGGGCTGCAAAGTTCAAAAAGAGAACTCCCAGAACGACCACCAACTGGGAACTCTTTGGTACTATTGCGGCAACATGGGAAGATGCCATTGTTGACAACATTGACGAGGAATACGATCGACTGGTTCAGCACCTCCATGAATGTGCGAGGAATGCCAAGAGAGAGATAGCCAAAAAAAATCGCCTATCTTCGAAAACTCTTGAGCTAATTCGCCAGCGTGGTTTGGTGCATGCCTCAGGCAACTGTAAGCTAACGTCTGAGCTTGCAAAGCAGTGCAGAGATGCGATCAAGGAAGACCTCAAAGAGAGAAGAGCAGAAGTACTGGTAGATGCGGCAGAAGCCGGGAAAAGTATTCGTAATGCCCGCCTGTCCTTCGCCAACTATAAGACCAAGATGACTGCCCTCCGACGTCCTGATGGATCCATCACATCCTCCAGAACGGCAATGGAGAAGATTATCCATGACTTCTACTCAAATCTCTTCGATAGCCATGTCCACTTGCCGACATACCAAATTCCACAGGATGGGTATGTCGTTCCCAATGTTCTCCCTTCCGAAATCCGACACGCCATTTCGTCGGTAAAGAAACAAACAGCACCCGGCCCAGACAAGGTCAGACCTGAACACCTGAAGAACCTGCCATCAGTACTCATCAATACACTGACTCGGCTCTTCACTCGCTACCTGTCTGAATGCAAGGTTCCGTCCCAATGGAAAACCAGCAGGACCGTACTACTGCACAAGAAGGGAGACATCCATGACATTGGCAACTATCGCCCAATCTGCCTATTGTCTGTCATCTACAAGTTGTTCACTTGAGTCATCCTGAATAGGATTAGCAGAACACTAGATGAAGGACAACCATGCGAGCAAGCAGGGTTCCGCAAAGGATTCAGCACCATTGACCATATCCACACGATAACCAAGCTCATTGAGGTTTCTCGGGAGTTCAAGATGCTGCTCTGTTTAACGTTCATTGATTTAAAGAAGGCCTTTGATTCTGTTGAGACGGAAGCGGTCATTGAAGCCCTAGCCAATCAGGGCATTCAGGCCCAATACATCAGGATCCTCCGTGAGCTCTGTTGTGGATTCACTACCAGGATCTCACCATTCTACAAAGAAGTGATCGTTGATGTCAAGAGAGGGGTGCGGCAGGGTGATACCATTTCACCGAAACTCTTCAGTGCCACCCTCGAGAACATCATGCGACTAGTGGAATGGGAAGGAATGGGAGTGAAGATAGATGGTCGGCAACTACACCACCTCCGCTTTGCTGATGACATTGTTTTAATAACACCAAACATCAGCCAAGCGGCACAAATGCTGGCCGACTTCGACCGTGAGTGTGGAAAGGTAGGACTACAGCTGAATCTTACAAAGACAATGTTTATGAGAAACAGCCTTGTTCCTGACGCCCCATTCGCTCTCAACGGAACGACCATCTCCGAATGCAACAGCTATGTGTACCTAGGTCGAGAAGTCAACATGACAAATAACCTGGCACCCGAGCTGCGCAGGAGGAAGAGAGCGGCTTGGAACGCCTTCAAGAACGTCGAAGAAATAGCTAAGAGGACGAAGAACCTCCGGCTCCGGGCACATCTCTTTGATTCCACTGTTCTTCCTGCATTAACATATGCCTCAGAGACCTGGACCCTACGCAAACAGGATGAGAACGCTATTCAGGTCTCCCAAAGAAGAATAGAAAGAGCTATGCTTGGAATATCACGTTTCACTCAAATTAGAGAACGAATCCGGAGTTCTGACATCCGTCGACGATCAAGGATCAGGGACGCTGTCTCATTTGCCAAGGTTTCGAAAATCAGATGGGCTGGTCACGTAATGAGATTTAAAGACGACCGTTGGACTAGAGCTGTTACTGATTGGATTCCACGGGATGTCAAGAGACTGCGTGGCCGCCCACCTACCAGATGGTCAGACTTCTTTGTCAAGATCATGAACGATTGGTTTGAGGCCCTTCATGTTCCCGGAGCGAACAGATGCCATTGGGCTACACTAGCACGCGACAGGGACAAATGGAGACGTTACTGGCACCCGCTCGAGCAAATCGACGACTAACGGGAAGTTAAGTGATTAAGTGATTTAATAGTGAGACATCATGAGGTACAGTTGCGGACTTACACATTTTTGTGCTTGGGTTTTAATTATACAATGATCAAATACCCATCCCTCCACCGGTGCCCATTTCCCACCACCACGGATCCCAGTATCCCTCCTACCCACCGTCCCCCCATCCCACCCTGATTCTGTGGCAGGGCATTCCCTTTTGTTCTCTCTCTCTTATTGGGTGTTGTGGTTTGCAAAAGAGGCAATGGGTGACAATCATGTTTAGTCTATAGTCTACCTTCCGCATGATTCTCCCATCCTGGGAGGATCCTCCCAACACCTTAATTTGGTGTTCCCTTCTTTATCTGAGCTCCCTTTCCCCCTAGTATGTGTGGTTGGCCTCCAAGCCATGGAGTAAAATTCCTGGTACTAATCTCGGCCATTCTTGGGTGTTAGTCTCCCATTTTGTTACTTTATGTTCCCCAGATGAATGCAATCTTTCTATGTCTATCCCTTTCTTTCTGAGTCATTTCGCTTAACATGATACTTTCCATGTAGTACCACTTGTATGTAAATTTCATGACTTCATCTTTTCTAACAGCTACATAGTACTCCATTGTGTAAATGTACCAAAGTTTCTTTAATCAGTCATCTGTTCTCGGGCACTCAGGTTTTTTCCAGATTCTGGCTATTGTAAAGAGTGCTGCAATAAACAGACAATTGCAGATGTCACTTCCACTATGCTTTTTTGCCTCTCTGGGATATATTCCCAGGAGTGGTATTGCTGGATCAAATGAACTCTTGATTTTAAACTTATTATTTGACATACTTCTTTCCCTTATCTCTCTCCACCCCTTTCAATTTCCTCAACCTTTTTATTTTCTCATACTTATTTATTTATTTTTTCTTTTTGGGTCACACCCAGCGATGCTCAGGCGTTACTCCTGGCTCTGCACTCAGGGATTACTCCTGGCGGTGTTGGGGGATCATATGGGATGCCGGGAATCCACCCCAGGTCTGCCACATGCAAGGCAAATGCCCTACCCGCTGTGCTATCACTCTGGCCCCTCCTAGTTATTTTTTAAATGGTTAACTTAAGATTAGGTTGGAAATAGCATGACTTTAGAACTTTTCAATTATTTGTTTTGCTACTCCTTTAAAACCTCAAATTAAATTTACGTAGTACTAAAACATATGAATAAGTTTAGTCCAGCTTAGTCACCTTTCTATCACAGACCTGGCTAATTTATCATGGACAAGAGAAAGGTGAGTTAAGTATTTAAATTACAATGATTTTTAAAAAATTAGATAAAGAAATTACATTCATTAATCATATGTTCCAGATATATACATATAATATTCTAATTTTCGTCTGATAGCTGAGGAAATATTTAGCCCTATTTAGCATCAAATTTAGCATCAAAGTGGGTAGGGCGGCTGCCTTGCACCCTGCCAACCTAGATTCGATTGCTCCATCGCTATCGGAGAGCCCAGCAAGCTACCGAGAGTATCCCATCCACACGGCAGAGCCTGGCAAGCTTTCCAGGGCATATTTGATATGCCAAAAACAGTAACAACAAGTCTCACAATGGAGACGATACTGGTGCCCACTCAAGCAAATCGATGAACAATGGGACGAAAGTGCTACAGTGCTACTCATTATCAATATTGTACAGCATGTCAAGTAAAGATCTTTTGCTTATTCTGGTATAGTCTTCTAATCTGGTGCGATTCTAAGAAAATATGCATGATACTTGCCCTTCCCTACTTTGTGTTTTATGCACCTAATGCAATGTCAAGTATGTGAAAAAGAGTCTAACCTCAATATCAGACATGAATCCATAAGGTATATAGAGGAAAATGTAGGCAGAACTCTCCATGACACTGAAGCTAAAAAAATCTTTAAGGATGAAACAGCACTGACCATGCAAGTGGAAGCAAACATAAACAAATGGGACGACATCAAATTAAGAAGCTTCTGCACTTCTAAAGAAGCAGTGACTAAAATACAGAAAGAGCGCACAGAATGGGAAAGAATATTTACCCAATACCCATCTCATAAGGGATTTAATATCCATGATATGCAAGACACTAGTAGAATTGTACAAGAAAAAAATCTCCAACCCCATCAAAAATGGGGAGAAGTAATGAACAGAAGTTTCTGGGAAAAAAAAATACAAATGGCCAAAAGGCACATGAAAAAATGCTCCACATCGCTAGCAACCAGGGAGATGCAAATCAAAACAACATTGAGATATCATCTCACACCACAAAGACTAGCACACATTCAAAAGAATAAAAGCAACCAGTGCTGGCGTGAATGTGGGGAAAAAGGAACACTCGTTCACTGTTGGTGGGGGTGGGAATGCCTACCAGTCCAACCTTCCTGGAAAACAATATGGAAAGTCCTTCAAAAATGAGAAATTGAGCTTCCATATGACCCTGCAATACCTTCACTTGATCACTTGACTTCCTGTTACTCATCGATTCGCTTGAGCGGGCGCCAGTAACGTCTCCATTCGTCCCTGTTGTGTGCTAGTGTAGCCCAAAGCGTCTGATCATTCTAGGATACTACTTCTAGGATACCTGCAATACCACTTCTGGGAATATATCCTGAGGATGCAAAAAAGCACAGTAGAAATGACATCTGTACTTATATGTTCATTGCAGCACTGCTCACAATAGCCAAAATCTGGAAACAACCCAAGTACCCTAGAACAGATGACTGGTTAAAGAAACTTTGGTACATCCACACAGTGGAATACTATGCAGCTGTCAGGAGAGATGAAGTCATTAACTTTGCTTATAAATGGACAAGGAGAGTATCATGCTAAGTGAAATGAATCAGAAAGGGAGGGACAGACATAGAAGGACTTCACTCATTTGTAGAGTATAAAACAACAGAACATGAGGCTGACACCTAAGGATAGTAGATACATGGGACAGATAGATTGCTCAGTAGCCAGAAGCCTGCCTCATGAGCAAAGGGGAGAAAGCACCTGGAATAGAGACGGGATCACTAAGAAAAAGATGGCTGGAGGAACTGGTCGGGATGGGAGATGTGTGCAGAAAGTAGATAAAGGAAAAAACATGATAATCTCTCAGGGTCTGTATTGCAAACCATAATGCCCCAAAGTAGAGAGAGATTATGGGGAATCAGCTCTGCCATGGAGGCAGGGGGAGGGTGGACAAGGGGGGTGTTATACGGGGGATATTGGTGGTGGGGAATGTGCTCTGGTGTTTGATCATTGTGTGATTGTAACCTAAACAAGAAAGTTTGTAACTATCTCATGGTGATTTAATAAAATTTAAAAATAAATAAATAAATAGTCTAAGAAGTTTAATGAGTAATATAATAACTATATTATATTATAGTTATTATAAATTATACTTTGAGAAATAGCATACATGCATAATTTTGGTGATGCATAATATAATTATAAATCATTTTATATATTAACTGTTCTCTATGTATTTATAATTTTCCTTTAATCTTTATATACCTCAGAATTGCATTTAATTTTATCAGCAGACATGTCTATATATATATTTTTTGTACATACAAATGTATATAAGTAAGCATAATGACAAAGCAAGAGAAAAATCAAAAATCTTTTACTAATTATTCTTTTATCATACTCAACATTGTTTAATTTACTGTGTATTAAACGTAGCAGGTACTGTACTCACATACACGTCCTCATTAACATAGTATTCGCATTTTATACAATTTTTATTTCTTTCCCAATTCTTTCAGCTTTCTATGTGCTCTATTATTATTATTATTATTGAATGTATTGTGTTAAAACACGTCTCTGATTTGTCAGGGTCACCTAATGGTCCTATTGAATTTTGATCTTGACATTCAAAGAGTAAATCACCAGTATTTCCAGCTAAAGAGAACTGTAAAGTACTAGGTTCTTTCCTATCATTCAAGTCATTCGTGAAAATAGTAAGTAGTCTCTGGCTGTGAATTGACCTCTACCTAATAAAACTTTGTCTATCTTTGTTGACAAGGAACAATTAATGACTGATTATCCTCCTTACTTTTCCCCAGTGAATATGTCTAAAATGTTACTTCTTTGATCAATTTGTGAATGAATTTAATTAATGGTATTCTTGCAATATTCAATATATGATTTTTATTCTGAATTAGAAATTTGAATGAAGCGAATT
Organism: Sorex fumeus; assembly: GCF_029834395.1. Taxonomy (NCBI): domain Eukaryota; kingdom Metazoa; phylum Chordata; class Mammalia; order Eulipotyphla; family Soricidae; genus Sorex; species Sorex fumeus. The sequence goes on from NW_026606059.1 coordinate 21,706,744, forward strand.
CTTCCCACCAAGGTCTAAAACAATAGGAAACATAATTTAACAAACCTTTAATCTGTTGCCTTGTTTATTTTCTCTTATTTCTCTCCTATTGCCCCATTTCCTTACTCTCTAAATATGATGCTTTTTGGGGCTGGAGCAATAGCACAGGGGGTAGGGCGTTTGCCCTGCATGCGGCCGAGCCGGGTTCAATTCCCAACATCCCATATGGTTCCCTGAGCACCGCCAGGGGTAATTACTGAGCGCAGAGCAGGGAGTAATCCCTGTGCATTTCCGGGTGTGACCCAAAAAGCAAAAAATAAAAATAAAAAAATAAATATGATGCTTTTCTTCATTGTCCTCTTTCCAGCTGCTATGCTATAGTATTTATGATTATAATAGATGCTAATCTTTGACGCATAAGATAAATGTGCTTGCGCATTCTCAATCACAAATCCTTCTTCGACAAAGATTGATTTTTAACTGTTTCTTGGTTATAGGGCCCTCCTCTAAATAAACAGGTTTATTATTACTTTATGCTACCATCTGTTTTCCTTTGTTACATTCTTTATTAGTTTATACATACTTATAAGCAAATAAATATTCACTAATTTTTAATCACCAGTTCTTCCTACCCTTAGTAATTGCTATATAGACATTTAGTAATGAATGAAATACTGAAAGATGAATTAGGAAAATCTGGAGTTATGAATAACACAGGTATTAATTGGCACTTTTGAACTCTAAGAACAACATCATTAGGATAGAATAAGTAAAGGGACTGAAAAGATGACATTTAATGTGTATTCAATATTCAAATTTTACATTATGAGCACTGGTGCATGCTTTTTTTTTTTTTGGCTTTTTGGGTCACACCAGGTGTTGTACAGGGGTTACTCCTGGCTCACGCACTCAGGAATTATTCTGGGCGGTGCTCGGGGAACCATATAGGATGGTGGGAATTGAACCTGGATCGGCAGTGTGCAAGGCAAACGTCCCACCCTCTGTGCTATCGCTCCATCCCCTGGTGCATGCTTTTTGAAGTGGACATATAAAAAAAGCTCTCTTTCCATGTTTATATCTTGAAGCCATTCTCATGACTTCTTTTGTATCTAAATATATTTCTTCATTATCTAAATAAAATTGCTTTAAATTTGCTCAAGCTTCAAGAAATATCTTAAAACTTCAACTAAATATACTATTTGAGATTTTACTTGACTTAAAGAAGAATAAAATAATAGTCTAGGATGCATATATATTTTTAAAAACTGGTGCTCAATTTAAATTCGCAGATAAAATTTTTCAGTGACCGATTTTTCAATGTTGCAATAATAATTATTATTCTTTGTAGCATCATTTACCCATAGTCCCTAAAAATTGGGACTTTCAATAAATTTAGATATTTCTTAATAAGTAATATATTGCTTTTCTAAAACATTTGCAATGACTTTTATTTAAACTAGGTGTGCATAATTAAAGGGACCATCATTTTCTGAGATCAGAGGAGTTCAAGTGCATTCTTGGTAGAATGACCAAAAACTATCATTTTCTCTATATCATTGATACATAGCTAGATATGTTCCTATAATTTTTAATTCAATTGCCTTCGTAATAACTAACCTCTTATCTTTATTATGGAATTTGGATTTTATTTTCCTATATCTGCATTTTATCTTAATATTTTACAAACAAAATTTTATGAAAAATATTATACACATTAATTTTATAACAAGAACATTCTAATTATTATCATTATTATTCAATTATTTTGTAATTTAGAAATATCTCACTATTCTTTTGAAAGACTAAAAACCATAATTTTTATTAGAAAGTTATAAAATACATTATACTTTATGTTTATCTTAAAAAAGAATCCCAGTAACTCACTTAACTAGTTTCCAAATGTATTCATGTGAGTTTTTGAGCTAATTGTATATGTTATAATCATCAGGTAAACAAATAGTAGTAGGTGTGTATATAGTTAGTACATTCTGTAAAAATAATTGGACCTTAACTAAATAATTGTAAAACCTTGTTTCATGTCTCGATTATAATTAATAATGGATTGAAGAAGTAAAAAGAGCTTCATTCTATTATATGTATGCATGTGAAAAAGTTATATTTTCTGCACAATTGCCCATATTGCTTGATCTCTTATTAATATTATGGTCAAGTACAGTGAATCATGTTGTGGAAGAAGCACACATTTGAATTCTTTCTGTGTGCACATAGATGTGCACAAGCATGAAATAAAGCACTATAAATAAATATTAGGGCTGGAGCGATAGCACAGCGGTAGTGCGTTCGCCTTACAAATGGCCAACATGGCCGACCCAAGTTCGATTCTTCCGCCCCTCTCGGAGAGTCTGGCAAGCTACCGAGAGTATCTCGCCCGCATGGCAGAGCCTGGCAAGCTCCCCGTGACGTATTCGATATGCCAGACACAGTAACAACAAAGTCTCCAATGGAGACATTACTGGGCCCGCTCGAGCAAATCGACGATCAATGGGAGGGCCTTTACCTTTAATAAATAAATATTGAAATATTTGAAAGATTTTATCCCCTTCAATACATTTTTTTACCATTTTGCCTTTCCTTAGATAATCTTTTAGATAAAGTTTCATGAATTACATATGAATACTTTCATCCATGCCTTTTTATTAGTAGACTCAGATAAAGCCATAGATGATTATGCTTATTTTTATACTTTTAAAAATTTAATCACTCATATGTAATTAAAAAATCATTTTCATAGTTAATTTTAATTGAAATATGGCAGAGGATACTAAAAATTGTGTACAGAATTCTTCTGAAGCAACGTTAATTAAATTTTAAAATATATTACTTTTCTCTAAAAGTAAATTATATATGTTGACTTGTTTCTCCTTATATTTGTTCTTTTTTGACATATAATGATTTTTAAAGTTCATATATTCCTCAATTTGTAGAGTCTAAATTAAGTGTTATGCCATATTCAGCCTGAAATAAACTGCCTTTGAACTCAGATTTCTAGTCTTTCAGCATATTACCTAGTGTTTTAGTTCTACTTTGAACCTACTACATAATAATTTTTTTTTCTTTTTGGGTCACACCGGTTGATGCTCAGGGGTTACTCATGGTTCATGCACTCAGGAATTACCCCTGGCAATGCTCAGGGGACCATATGTGATACCAGGGATCTAATCCGGGTCAGTTGCATGCAAGGCAAACGCCCTACCCTCTGTGCTATCGCTCCAGCTCCCTCACATAATAATTTTTTTATTTTTATATTTGACAGGGCTGGAACGATAGCACAGCGGGTAGGGCGTTTGCCTTACAAGCGGCCAACATGGCCGACCCGAGTTCGATTCCTCCGCCCCTCTCGGAGAGACTGGCAAGCTACTGAGAGTATTGGATATGCCAGACACAGTAACAACAAAGTCTCCAATGGAGACATTACTGGGCCCGCTCGAGCAAATCGACGATCAACGGGAGGGCCTTTACCTTTACCTTTTACCTTTTATATTTGACACTCACTAAAATTTACCTTTGAAGTACAAGTTTATTTACTCATCACTTTTCAGTGCACCTGTGTGTGTATGTGTGTGTGTGTGTGTTTGTGTGTGTGTGTGTGTATGTATTTCTAACTGATGATCATCATTTGTTCTATGGTATTCAACCTTGCTGAAACACATGGAAACCAAGTGTAAAATTATAAAAAAATATATAAAAACTTATATATTGATGTACTAACACAAAATAAATTAAGTAGTAAGGAACTCTAGAAGTGCTGAATTCAACAACAGAAATGATTTTAGTTCTCTCCAGATTCCAGTAGCTACCACAATCATTTTAGTCACTTTTTTTCCAGTTAGAGTTGATGTTTGCTAATTCTTTTATATATCTTTATATACCAACATGTCCTTATTTTCTTCTTGTTCCTGAGTGATTTTTAAAAATTAGGTGTGGAATTTTAATTATGATAGCTATATATCTTCTATAGTTAAAGATACTATTTTGATATCTCTTTGAGAAGACAAGAGATATTTAAAGATAGACCTCCTACTTATAACTAAGGTTGAATCAAATTTTCTCCTTAAGCCCAGGAACTTGGAATTTCTCTTCCATTTTCAATACTTTACTCATTTTTTGTTCATTTGCATTTTATTTGTTGCTAGAGTTTAGTCACCATGACAATCTGCCTAGAATTAGAGAAAAGATTTTCAACAGCAATTCATTCTATTAACTCAAATTATCTTTCTGCCTCTCTGTCTTTCAATTACTTTTTTCTTTAATCAATTTAAAAGTTTTTATATTCGGTAAAATTTTCACCTTTTTAAAAGTACATATATTCACTGATAATTTTTCCTAACTTATTTATAGCAATTGCTTTCCTTTTATGTAAATTAGTGTAGTTTTCTAGCTAGAACCACACACACAGATTACTTTGTATTTTCTATATAACTAGCATCAAATATCATTGCTTTTTTGCTATATTTACTTCTAAATATTATTTTCATAGAATAATTGTCCTGAAACTGTTTTATACTCTAATGTATTCAATTTCCTTAACTTAAAATAATAGATTTCTGCATCACGGACAAATTTGTCATTATAGAAACTGATTTCTCCCTTTGCAAATATATTCCTTCTATATGTTGAACATAATGTAAATAAGTGTCATTTATTTCATGTTATATATCGTGGACAATACATAAATTAGTCATTTCTATTTTACCATTTTTATATTCAATGACAACAATAGTGGCAATATAGCATAATTTCTGAAAGATAATTTCTACTTATAGCAGCTCAATTTTTTTTTCCTTAAATGCAGTAGAAGGCCCTTCATACTCTATTTGTCAGTTTGGCTTTAAGGATTTTATTTTGTTGGCTAGAAGACAGATAAAGGGGATTATGGACAGACCTGAGCCTGGTTTCTGCTAATCTCCAACTTGAATTCTTTCAAGGGTTGCAAAATATGATTCAAGTATTTCACAAGCCTTTATAACCTGAGCCAGACTTTGTCATCTGTCTGGTATATGTGCCATCATGGGTGGATTTGGGACTGACATTTTATATCTCTGATCTCAACTGTATAAATATTTGTTTAGAGTGACTATCAACATAGGACACAGACACTTTCTCCTCTGATGTATAGATGATAGAATAGTTCTTAACTGTGGGTCCTAAGGATTGGGAAGTCATAAAGTATCAGCAAGAAATGAAGGAAATATTTAATAAAATAAGATATATATTTTTCTATATGTAGAATGTAAAGCAGTGACATGTTTTAAACATATTTTATAGCTTTGTTATGTTAATTATATCTTATATATAGCCATTTATGTCATTTTATAATGGTAAATTTATCTTACAAAATATTTTATGTTTTGTTTTCTTTTAATATGGAATTAAACTAACCAAGGTTCTGATTTCTTAACTTTAGCTTTTCCAAGTCTTATACTATAGGGACATCAAGAGAAAATTTTTGGTAATATTGTGCCAAATTTCTAAATATTATTAGCTGAGTTAATATTTACAAAATTATAATTGAGTTTCAGAACATGGAAACCAGATAAAATAGATGCTTTGGCTACTATAGCGAGTGTAATATACTCAGAACTCTCTGTAAAATCAATAATTTTATAGCTGAAAAGATGACCTTAATTTTACCAAATCTTGAAAAATTGCTAAGATTAAAATAATTGACATATGAAAGACAGAGAGACTTGAGGAACATGGAAGAAATTTAGAATCCTTTATTTTTATCCTGTGTCAGAATAGGAAATTGAAGTTGACACCTTAACAAGATTTGACAATCTAATAAATTTACTTGATTTTATCCCAGAATTAATGAGAAATTTGAAGTTGTTGAAAGTTCATAATATATCACATGAATTATGTAAATCTTGCAATAATTTTTTAAACAAAATATCCAGAAATTTTGGTGCTGTAGATATAGTACAGAGGTTAAAGTAATTGCCTTGCTCACATCTAACTCTAGTTTAAATCTCAACATTCCATATGGTCCCCTGAGCACTGTCCAGTGTGATACCTGAGTATAGAGCCAGGATTTATTACCCCAAAGCATTACCACTTATGGCCAAAATATATTAATCACTAGATATCTTTATTCTGTGCTGGATTGGGGAAATAGTACAGAGATTAAGGAGCATGACACAACCTCCATGCCTAAATACAGTTGTCCACACCTCACTGGTTCTTAAACATAACTGGGTGTGATGCTAGGGACCCAAGAGAAACAGTAAATTGGTCTGGGTGGGTCGTGGCAAGGAGGGGCCCAAGCAGAGCTGCATCCTTGGGCCACAGCAGTGAAAAACCTATTTGATTGTCCAGGTATTACAGGGAGTGACCCCCAGAATCTCTGAGCATTTGTTTTGTCCATCTCTTTGCATCTTGTTCATTTCTTTGTATTTAAAATTTATTTCCTTGTTTCTATTTGATTCTAAATAACTGAGTATAAAATTTTGAAAATTTTCTTAAGTGATATTCAATTAAGCACCAGTCCATTATATGTTTTGTCTGAATTAATGCAAAAGTCTAATTAGGCATTTTTATACAAAATAGCATTAACAGAAAGAAAATAATATTTGAATGTATAGTATAAATATAAAGAAAGAGCAAAAGAACATTTAAAAAATTTAAATAGAGGTGGAACAGTTTATTTTTACCAACACCTTTTTTTGCCTGACTGATGTTGCTGTTATTCCAAAATTCCAAACAGGATCGGACCACCATCTCCTTCGAGCAAAATTCTACTTCACAGAGCAGGGAGAAAGGAATGCAAAGTTTAAGAAGAGAAGTCCCAGAACGACCACCAACTTGGAACTCTTTGCTCTGTTGTGGCAACATGGGAAGATGCCATCATTGACAACACTGATGAGGAATCAACTGGTTCAGCACCTCCATGGTTGTGCGAGAAACGACAAGAGAGAGATAACCACGAAAAACACCCATCTTTGAAAACTCTTTAATAGCCATTTCCACTTGCCCACATACAAAATTCCGCAGGATGGATATGTCGTTCCCAACATTCTCCCTTCTGAACTCTGACACGCCATCTCGTCGGTAAACAAACAAAGAGCACCTGGCCCAGCCAAGGTCAGACCTGGACACCTGAAGATCCTGCCATCAGTACTCATCAATACACTGGCTTGGCTCTTCACACGCTACCTGTCTGAATGCAAGATTCCATCCCAATGGAAAACCAGCAGAACTGTACTACTGTACAAGAAGGGAGACATCCACGACATTGGCAACTATCGCCCAATCTGACTATTGTCTGTCATCTACAAGCTGTTCACTTGAGTCATCCTGAACAGGATTGGGAGAACACTAGATGAAGGACAACCATGTGAGCAAGCCAGGTTCCAAAAAGGATTCAGCACTATCCACCATATCCACACGATAACCAAGCTCTTTGAGGTTTCTTGGCAGTTCAAGATGCGCTCTGTCTAATGTTCATTGATTTAAAGAAGGCCTTTGATTCTGTTGAGATGGAAGCGGTCATTGAAGCCCTAGCCAATCAGGGCATTCAAACTCGATACATCGGGATCCTCTGTGAGCTGTATTACGGATTCACTACCAGGATTTCACCATTCTACAAAGAAGTGATCATTGACGTCAAGAGAAGTGTTTGACAGGTGATACCATTTCACTGAAACTCTTCAGTGCCACCCTTGAGAACATCATGCGACGACTGGAATGGGAAGGAATGGGAGTGAAGATAGATGGTCGGCAACTACACCACCTCTGCTTTCCTGATGACATCATACTAATAACACTAAACATTTGCCAAGAGGCACAAATGCTGGCCGACTTCGACCGTGAGTGTGAAAAGGTCGGACTACAGCTGAATCTCACGATGACAATGTTTATGAGAAACAGCCTTGTTCCTGATGCTCCATTCGCTCTCAATGGAACAACCATCTCCGAATGCAACAGTTATGTGTACCTAGGTCGAGAAGTCAACATGAGAATGATTTGGCACCTGAGTTGCACAGGAGGAAGAGAGCAGCTTGGAACGCCTTCAAGAGTGTTGAAGAAATAGCAAATAGGACAAAGAACCTCTGGTTCCGGGCACATTTCTTTGATTCCACTGTTCTTCTTGCATTAGTATACTCCTCAGAGACCTGGGGCCTATCAAAATAGGGTGAGAACCCTATTTGGTCTCCGAAAGAGGAACTGAAAGAGCTATGCTTGGAGTATCACGTTTCACTGAAATAAGAGAAAGAATCCGGAGTTCCAAACTTCGTCAATGCTCAAGAATCAGGGACGCTGTCTCGTTTACCAAGACTTTGAAAATCAGATGGTCTGGGGACATGTAATGAGATTTGGAAACGACCACTGGACTACAGCCATTACCGACTGGATTCCACGGGACGTCAAAAGAACGCCTGGACGCCCACCTACGAGATGGTCAGACTTCTTTGTCAAGACCCTGAACGATCTGTTTGAGGCTCTTCATGTTCCTACAATGAGCAGATGCCATTGGGCTACACTAGCACGCAACAGGGATGAATGGAGATGTTACTCGCGCCTGCTTGAGCAAATTGATGAGTAACGGAATATCAAGTGATCAAGTGAAATAGAGGTGGCGTGCATAGAAGAAAAAATAATATTAACATGTTTTTATTTCTAAGAAAAACTCATATAATGAAAGATAAGTAGACAAACAACTGATTTTAACATATTTTTAAATGCTGATTTTTTTTCACTGATAAAGTCCAATTTAAAAAATTTGAAAATTTTCAAAATACTTGCTTATGATTGTGATACTAGATTATTTAGAAAATACCAAAGCAAGTACAGGGAGAGATAGTACAGTGGTTAGGGTAGTTATGTTCAATGTGGTCTACCCAGGTTCAACCTCCAGAATACTATATGGTTCCACAAGCACTGCCGGTAGTAATTTCTAAGAGTAAAACCAGGAGTAATCTCTAAGCATTGCCAGTTGTGACCCAAAATAAAAAAATAAAAGTAAATACTAACAAGTCTTACTTTTTCTCAGTATGGAACATATTATCCTCTATGCCGAGCAATCATAATAATATACCATAACTATTTATATTCGTCCATTAATTCTAAACATTCTAGTAATTTCATGACATCATGTTTTATTTTATCATAAATTTCAGAGAAAAATTATCCTTATCAGAATTTTCTATCTTCCAGTAACCCATATAGTTTAAGTACAATATATTTCTCTTTAACATCAATGTATTCAGATTGAACTTAATATTATAAAAGTTTCAGAGAGAAAAATGGAATATATATGTATATATATTACATATATAAATGTAAGTTAATGGAAATTGATCTGACTTTGTGATATTTGATTTGTATTTCAACATGTTCACTTGAATGGAAACGTTTCACTTACAAACCAGCCACATACCGGCATAATACATATAATTGTGATCACATTGAGAGAAATCCATGTCAAAAGAGTATCAGCATACAATTTAATTGGCAGTGAACTAGAGAGAGTGTAAACTACCGGAGAGCAAATTCAGAAGGGCAGTGAGAAAATCACTCATCCTCCATCAGTACTGGAGATTCTCTGCACTTGTCAGCTCTTGAAGGAACCTGATCAGAGGCAGCTTCTTCAGGCAGTGTACTTTGCCCAGATATGGGTATTCTTTTATGACCTACATATATATATATATATATATATATATATATATATATGGTATTTAGAAGACAGTCCCATTGAACTAACTCAGCCTGCATATTTATGCTATTTCAAAGGAACATTACTGGGGAAAACAATAATAAAGTTAATTATAATTTATGCTTAGCATTTTCTACTTTTATCTATACTTACATTTCTCTCACATCTGTTATTAATGTCCTCATAAAAGTGCAGCATTGTTGTTTGATAGCATAAGCCACTTAACTTATACTCATCTGTTAGGATCCTTATAATAGCTCTACATATAACAATTTACCCTTTGATCCTGAGGGATAAGAAGCAATGTTACCATGAAGGTATGGTATTTCTATATGTATCTATATATCGATCTGTATATTTATCTGTAAATGGATTCATCTACATTTACTTAAAGTTAATAAACGTTGGCTATCATAAATTTACCTTTCTACATTGTCTATAATATAGTCATCAGAATATTTCCTTACATTCCTTAAAAGAATTTTCAGTTTTTCTGGAATAATTTTTCCAAGTTATTACTAAACAAATATTAATTACTAACGTTTAAGCAAACACAGGCATAAGAAGCAACTAAGATGGTAAGAAGAAAGTATTTAATATGTAGCTGAACTACTCATATAGGTTTACATATCACAAGTTGTGTTATTTTTTAAAAAAAATTATTTATTTTATTAGTGAAACACCATGAGGTACAGATGTAGACTTACAAACTTTCATGCTTGGGTTTCAGTTACACAATGATTGAGTACACGTTCCTCCACCAGTGCCCATTCTCCACCACCAATGATCTCAGTCACAAATTGTGTGTTAGAAAGGTAAGTTTCAAGGAATAGTATCAAATAAAGAAGGGAATTGATGTATGGTGGAAAAGTATAGTCAGAGAAGGAGCTTTTGCTGATCAATTTACACTTGTAATTCTGGAGAAAAAGAAGAGATTATGTGTTAGTAATGGATCCCCTATAAACAAGGATTTATGAACATGGCAAATGAGTTCAATTGAAATAGCTCCAAAATAAAAGACCATGAATTGGCATATGTCTTTGGTATGACCATTGGGTTTTGCAATTTAAGTGTGGACAAGGGTCATTTTGTATGGCAAAACATTGTTGGAGTGGATGGGTGAGATTTGAGAAACATTTTTTCCTCAGACCTAGTCACAATGTGTGGGAACAATATTTTTAACTTTCAAGGTTCCTGTGTTTGTAAAAGGTAAAGGTAAAGGTCCTCCCGTTGTTCATCGATTTGCTCAAGCGGACCTAGTAACGTCTCCATTGGAGATTTTTTTGTTACTGTGTTTGGCATATCAAATACATCACAGGTAGCTTGCCAGGCTCTGCCGTGTGGGCGAGATACTCTCGGTAACTTGCCGGGCTCTCCGAGAGGGGCAGAGGAATCGAACTTGGGTTAGCCATGTTGGCTGAGTGCAAGGCAAATGCCCTACCACTGTGCTATCGCTGTAATTAGTATTATTCACTTCATTTCAGCTAAATCCCTACATGCTGCAAGGTAAGCACATGGTTTAATTGTGTGGTTGTTATCCACTAAAAACAAATTCAACAAAGCCAAATACTACATTCCATGTGTTTTAATGCCATTTAGAGATGCAATAAAGATTGCATGTAAAAATCCTCTAATCCTACATAAGACATAATAGTTCTATCAATGTTAGTGAACTGAAAACACAATTTAGTAGCATTAATGTCTCTAAAGTTTCTTGAGGATCTTATTAGGTTATAAATTTTGATGCAATAAATCAGAAACTATAAAACCCAGCTCCCGGAAGTGTGCGGCCACATCTGTGACCACGTGACCTCTTATTATTTAGTTCTTACTCTTGGAGAACTCAGCAGGTTAGCAGCAGAGTCTGGAAAGATCCCCGGGGCATATTTGATATTCCAAAACCCAGTAACAATGATGGGTCTCATTCCCCTGGCCCTGAAATAGCCTCGAATGTGGCACTTTCTAAACTCTCAGGGCTAGGACAAAGGAGACGTTACTGGTGCCTTCTCGAGGAAATTGATAAACAATGGGAGGACAATGAAATCTGTGGAAGCAATTGAGATGCTATACTTCTAGTCAGTCCCAAGTGGGGCTACCCTGCTAATCTAGAGATTACATTTTAAGTATCACATTTATAAACCATAATTTTAATATGCTTTTCAAGCACAACTTACATCAAAAACGAATAAACAATGATTTTTCTTATACAGACACTTGATGTTAGTTTTGTTGAAAATGAATCTTATATAGAGAAGATGAGCAGGGCCAGTGAGCAAGGATGACACACAAATTCTTGAAGTGATCCATACCCAAGCTTCCCAAACAATTCACAGTTTCTTATTTACATCTAATAGTTAATTATTTCTCTGCAATTAATATTTTTTTCTCTCCAGAGTGAGCAGGGATAAAACTAAGCCCCTCACATATAAGGCATGTGCTCTGGTGCTGAACCACATTCTTTTTTTTTTTTCTTTTTTGGTCACACCTGGCGATGCACCTTGGATAACTCCTGGTTCATGCACTCAGGAATTGCTCCTGGCCGTGCTCCGGGAACCATATGGGATGCTGGGAATCAAACCCGGGTCAGGCCGCATGCAAGGCAAACTCCCTACCCGCTGTGCTATCTCTCCGGTCCCTGAACCACATTCTTATCCCTTAATAATATATTCTATTTACTTTTTTATTATTCGTTCAAGCCCCAACTGAAAATTCAGTGCACATTTTTTCTTGCCTGTTAAATTTAGTTAAAATATATAATATATACTTCAATGGGCTGGGGCGATAGAACAGCAGGTAGGGCATCTGCCTTGCACGTGGCCAACCCAGGTTTGATTCCTCCATCCCTCTCGGAGAGACCAGCAAGACACTGAGAGTATCCCGCCCACACAGCAGAGCCTGGCAGACTCCCTGTGGCGTATTCGATATGCCAAAAAGAGTAACAACAAGTTTCACAATGGAGACATTACTGGTGCCTGCTCGAGCAAATCAATGAACAATGGGAGGATAGTGCTACAGTGCTACTTCAATAGCCTAGGTTTCTTATGACTTCCTATTCTCTCATCCTAATCTGGTGGTTTCCATTCACCAAGTTTTACTTGAGATCATAGGGCATTCACTGGAGCTTCAGTAGTGTTGTATGACTTTTAGGTAGAAACAAAGAAAATTTTTGCAAGAACAAAAGAAGAAATTTTATCTTAGACATCTATTTGGAGTATTCAGATAAACCTTACTTAATGCTGGTAATATTTTAGCTTGACCCATTACTATCTGCTAAATGTATCAAAATTCATAGTCAAAAGAATACTGTAAGGATGCATATTAGGTAATAAATTGTCGTTACTGTTACAACTCTAATTTCTCTAAAAAAATTTAGCATAGAACCTATCTAAATATTGAAATATGCCACAACAAATAAACCATATAGTATCCATGTAAAATTTAAATTTTAAGGTCTTATTTTCTTTATTTTAAGTAAATAAAATCAATATTCTTTACTAATGGTAAACCATCAATAGTCCATGATCATTTACATGGTCAAGGAAAGAAAGGTTAAACATCCAAACACCTGTAGATAAACTGGTATTGGAGTGCTTCCTGGTGCAGCTCACTAACCACCTGACCGTCTTCCTTCTGGGCAAGTTTGAACACTGGTCTTGGCCTTGATGGGGGCACACTGGCATGGAACCAATAATCCGCATTGATTAGCATGGCTCAATGGCCTTGCAATTGCTTGTGACTGGGGGTTTGAGATAGGACAAGGCTACACTTGTAGTGTCTGAGGAGCTCATTGTTCCACCTCTGCAATAGCTCATAGAAATCTCATGACACCTTGTGACATTCCTTCCCTTCTAGACCATGTAACCATAGAATTCCTCTTCTCTTTCTGTCTAGTAATCCGTACGTAATATGTTTCTTTATGCCCCCATATGAAACCGTCATCCTCCCCAATAAACTTTGTAATATGACCATCATGTGCAGGTTATGCATAGTGTGCCTTATCTTTGAGCCATTAATCGTAGATTGCATAATAGTCTCCAAGTTCCCAGGTTAGCTGTACCAACAGCTACAACTTAGGGTTTGTTTTTCTTTTTTGAGAGTTTGTTTTTTCCTTCTTTTGTTTTGGCATCACACATGTAAGTGCTCTTTCCTTACTCCTGGATCTGTGCTCAAGGATCACTATTGGTCGGACTCGGAGGATTGTATGGGATTCCATGGATCAAACAGGGTCAGCAGCATGCAAGGCAAGTTCCTTACCTATTATACTATCTTTCCACAACCTTTCCATGATTTTCATTAAATGCCTTCTTAATTTTTATTGCTTGCTTGTTTTGGAGCCACACTGAGCTGTGTTCAGGTCTTATTTCTGAATCTGCATGCAGAGGTCATGCCCAGCAGAACTAGAGACCATATGGGATGAGTGCCTGAGATGGAACCTGTGTGGGCTGTGTGTAAGGCTGTTGTATTATCTCTCTGGCCCCTCAGCACATTTTTAAAAGATGAATGAATACTGCCCTGAAATTTCTATGTTGATATCTTCCATATAAGAAAGGAAAACACATGGGGCTGGAGCGATAGCACAATGGGTAGGGTATTTGCTTTGCATGCGGCCGACCCAGGTTTGATTTCCAGCATCTCATATGGTCCGCTGAGAACTGCCAGGAGTAACTCCTGACTGCAAAGCCAGGAGTAACCCCTTTGCATCACTGGGTGTGATCCAAAAAAAATTAGAAAGGAAATATACATAAATGTAACTATTTTTGTTTGATGTGCTTTAGCTATTATTCATATGTTTAATTTAGAGCCAGATATAAAAAATGTTTATAAACACAAATATCTCAAAATACTGTATTTTGATGAAATTTAAATTAGCAATGAGAAAGATTATATATTTCAAATTGTTAAAAATACATCATAATTGAAAGAAGTCAAATTTCATGCCACTTTATGCTAAAAATGTCACTTGACTTATAAAGCTTTTAAAATAATAAGATCAGCTATTTTGGAAATATTAATTGTTCAAAGAAATTCTATAGTCTCCTGCTTGCCTAAGTAACAGGAGTTTATCATTTCGGTTGTGCCTTCAGTCAAAACATTCACCATGATTATTTTATCTAATATCTAAACAGAAGAAATTTACTTCTAGATCTTGAAAGATGCAGTAAAATATCTTAAACACATTCACAACTCAAAAAAGTACACTCCTGGCAGAAATATTCTGATTTAGGGCCAGCATATTTCACTTTAGAAGATGTGATTGAAGAATTTCTGACTATTCTCTCATGAGAATATCTGAGTCAATTATTGGTAAAAATTGACATTCATATTTTAAAAACTAGTGAAAATTTGTTAATGATTAGATTTCTGATAAACAAAGACTTTTTAGACTCAGAGTTTATTTCTTTTACTATCTATTTACTATTATGAAAATTAATAGTCTTCAATTTAAACTCTAAAGGAAAAAGGGTATGTGAGGCCTACATGAAGTCTTTTAAAGCAATTATAATTATTTCTTTGTGTAGCTAAGCGTTTGTATATGCTTGTATGTGTGTGCATATATGCATGCGTTTCAGTCCACTGAATAACCACTTGATATAGAAACATCACCATATGCCATAACTCAACTGAGTTAGAAAATAGTTATGAACGCATGAGGAGGCCAAACTACACTGGATAAGCTCAAGTAAGAACATCTTGCCTCTCCCATTGCACATAGTTATAAAGCTTACACTTTGGATGCTTTAGAGAAACAGCATAATAAAGAAAGCACATAGTAACTAGCAGTTTAGAAAAGAAGAGTAGATCTATATCAAAGTAGGCTATATCAAACAGTCAGATCTTTTTGTCTTCGGTATTTTCAGGAATTCTTCAATGTGGCAACAATATTACTAAGACAGGAGACTTCTTATAATTCTGTTGCTAGGAACTGAAAGGAGTCTTCTAACAACCAGAAAGAATATGGGAAATCCCCAATTATTGTTTTTTTTTTCTTGTCTTTATTATTTTTTGCTTTAGCAAAGCATTCCTGTGGCATTTGCATAATGGGGAATTTCAAAAGCTTCTAACTCTGAAGGAGAGGAACCTTTATTTTAACTGAGGGGCCTGCCGTGCCAAGAGTGTGGTTCTTATCCATGTTGTCTTTTTCTTTCTGTGGCCTCTCACAACTTGTCCATAATTGTGGGAGTACACAGCAGAACAGGGTAAAAATAAAGCAACTGATTTTCTAGCCAGAGAACCAAGAAGAAATGGAGTCTAGGATATTAGAAAGTTCCAGAGATGTGTGAAGAGGGAGAAGCTAGAGAAAATTATTTTTTTATTACTTTTTATTTTCCTGTGAACTTCTATACACTCTTGACTTTTTCTGTACTCACGAATGTTAGTAAAGTGCCTTTCATAGGTGTTGAGAACTGAACTTAAGTAGGAAAACTTATGCTCAAAACAAGTTTTAAAACAAATCCACAAAATCATATTTAAGAAGACTGCAGTGAAAGTATTTCAATATCTCCTCAAGTTAGAAAGAAATGAGGGGGTGAAACACAGAAAAAGAAAAGAAAGGACTTCTAGAATTCCTAGAGTTCAGCATGTCCCTTCTACAAAAAAAAAAGGAAAGAAAAGAAAAGAAAAGAAAAAGAAATGTAAAGAAAAGGGGGAAAAGCAAAAAAAAAAAAGCTGAAGAGACTAAAATTCACCAGAGTTGTATATTAGAATTCAGAGTTGACTTGAAAAATCTCCTGGAGCCAGAAGAGTGGGACCCTGTGGCTAACTTTACTGAACTCTGCCCTGCCCCCCCATCGTTGCAACTCTATAACATAAAAAATGATGCCAAGATAAGGGAGGGGGAGCTTACCTCATTCTGAGAAAACAGTTAAAAATGCCATAACCTAGGGTACTGTCAAAGGAATGAAATCTATGTGGTAAACATGGCAATGAAAAGCTAATCTCTGGTTTTAAAACTTCAGCTGGGGTAAATGATATTAGCAAACTCCCCACAACAGGGAGATCAGAATACTAAGTCTTAAAAGCGGGACTTGATAAAATCCTGCCTTTGGTCGATGCATACATAAATATTTGTTTAAACTCAGAAGAAAGGCATAGTGAGCCAATTTGACCTAGTTGAAGATCAGGTCTTGAGAACAAAGCCAGAAGAGGCACATGCTTAGAGACTGCCTGAATTTTGAATGCAGTATTGAGATTAATCACCAGATTTAATAGTGAAATTATTATTTATTACATGTATTACTATCTATTTGAAATGATTAAATCCTATATCATACCACATATTTAAAAATATGGTGCATCTCTTTTATTTAAGATAATAAATTTTGTTTACTTTTTAAAAACAATTTTTGTTGGCTAGGTAGCAAAACCTGTGCAACACTTTTAAAAATGTTTATTCTATGTTTTATTAAGCATATTTAAGAATAAAAATAATTAAAAAGACTAAATATAAATTATTTGAATAAAATGAGAGTAACAACTTCATGCATGAATGTATCAGAACATGTGAAACAGAATACTAGTATCTGTGCTAGAAATTAGAAAATGAAGGGATAAATTTGATAACAATTGTCAGTAATTGAAAATTTTATTAAAAATACTATTACCAGAAAGAACTGTCCAGAGGGTATTGTTCGCTCACTGCATGTATCAGAATGCCCTCTCTAGATCTGAGATTGCAGAGAAGTCAATCAATTTACTAAATTGGCTTGTCAACTTCCAATTATTTGCCTACTAATGGGACATTTTCTTCCCTGGAATGTCCTGTCTCCATTTATTTCTGTTCTATCTTAGCAGTTTATTCCACTTGGAGAGATTTTTTTTTTTTGCAATTACTGTTCTTGTATTTTCAGGCAATTAACTGTTTATGAAAGAACTTATTTTGCAAACTTGTGGCTAATAAGGTACTTTACTACATGTTTGTGGGCATGGGACACAGAGGAAAAGCAGATAGACATTTGAAATTCAATTTCCCCAGGGACTGGTGAGATAGCACAGCAGATAAGTGATTCCCTTGTATGTACCAGACCTGGATGAGATTCCCCGCCTCTCACATGGGCTCCCAAATGCTGCCCCCACCTCCAGAAGTGATACCTGAACATAGCCTGGTGTGGCCCCCATACCAACTTGAAAATGTTAAAAAAAAATGAAATCCAAATCTGCCATGGAAGAGTTATATAAGGGATTTCATTATCACTTATTTTTCTATACTGTAGCACTGTAGCACTGTCCTCCCATTGTTCATCAACTTGCTCAAGCGGGCACCAGTAACATCTCTATTGTGAGTCTTGTTGTTACTGACTATCAAATACGCCAGGAGGAGCTTGCCATGTCCTGCCCTGTGGGTGTGATACCCTTGGTAGCTTGCTGGGCTTTCCAAGAGGGATGGAGGAATTGAATCCGGGTCAGCCACATGCAAGGCAAATGCCCTACCCGCTGTGCTATTGCTGAAGAACCATTAACTTATAAAGAAAATCTCTGGCCAAAGAGATGGTATAATAGACAGAATGCTTGCCTTGCACACATCTGAATGGGTAAGATCCCTTGCTCCCATTGAACATTCCCTGAGCCCCACCATAAGTAATCAGTGAGTGCAGAGCCAGGAATAAGGGACAAGTATTGTCCTCAATGTGGTCTCAAAACAAAAACAAACAAAAAAATCTAACACGATGCTTGGTTTTCAATGTACTGATTTAGTTCTTGCCATATTTAAAAAGAGGTGGCTTCTTGTTATATAAACACTTGAAATATAAAAATGTGATCTAAAAGATTTCAAGAGATTTTTTTTGGGAGGAACTTCACAATGGTACAAAATGTATTAATTACAATTTTAAATTTTCTATACAATGCTAACACATATTTGGCAGAGTTGTGAGAATTAAATAAGATAATGCATTATTAGTAACATTTTTTTCCCTAATAGACACACCAAGTGCTCATGGGTCACCCTGGTGATGCCCGGCTGACCATATCTAATGCTGAGATTTTAACCAGGTACACAGCTAGAGTTGTATACAGAAAAAGCACCATTCCTCTGTGTTGTTTTGCTGACCCCTAACACAATTTTAAAAGGTAAAAGGTAAAGGCAATTTTAATAGATAAATATTAAATAACAGTATTTTTAAAAATATAATGCACCAAAAAACTTGTAATTGATAATTTTCTCATTTGTTTTTTGTAATTTCATATGCTTTTCTCCAGAAATAAGATTATAAATTCCTTAGTGATTTTTATGCTGTTTTTCAGTAATTGTATATTTACAAGTTGTTTCTTTAAAACATGGAAGATTTAACATTGCAATATATATATGTATATATATATATATACATATACATACACACTAATTTTCTCATTTTGAAGGCAAACATAGCAACTATAGTCTTAAAACTACACACAAAGTATACACATTGTGTACAATTACGCACACATTCACATTCATTATGTGAATAGTTTTATAATGAGAAGCCAAAATAAAAGTTTCTCATATAAAACTATTTCCCTTCCTGAAGATAGTGTTAAAGATGTCTCCAAAGCTGGATGTGTGGAATTGAGCCAAGATCCTCTCAAATATAGGAAATAGTCGAGATGTCACTGTTTCTGCTGGAGATACTCCAGAGGTCGTCATCTGGGCTCCACTAGGGCCAAAATGGTTGCCTTGGTCACAGCTCTTGGCATTGTTGCTAAGAAGATGGTGGAACAAGAAAACATTTTAAAGTCTTGCCAAAACAGTGGGATGTAGCTTCAAAATGAGTACATATTGGTGTAAAAGTTATTGCTCAAAAAACCATTGCTCAATTTGTTTTGTCACAAATTTGTTATTAAATAGATGTGGCTTTGGATTATGGAGCACAATATTTACATGAATATATTTTATTGCTAGTAATAAAATAGTTTCTAATAGAAATGCTCATAAGAACATTATAAACTATTAACTACATAACTTAGTGATCTATTTGATATATTAATCTTAGTCAAATATTTAAAAACTAAACTTTTAAATACATACATAAATCTGTATATTCTAATCTCCCATGTTTCATAAATTGGTATTCATTTATACAAACTTTTTGTATCTATTTATTCTAGAGTAGTTTTATATGCATGTATGAATATGTATATGTTTGTGCTATCTACTCGCAAATGATATAAACTAATCATTTTATTTGATTGATGTAAATTTAATCATATCAGCTGATGCTACAATTAATCTCTTGGTTTTTGGCTTTACTATTACCTCAGACTAGCAAATATAGCCTATTTTCAGTGACTTTGAATTTTTCTATTAGTAGCACTACACTATAGCACTGTCCTCCTGTTATTCATCAATTTGCTCGAGTGGACCCAGTAACATTTCCATTGTGAGATTTGTTGTTACTGTGTTTGGCATATCGAATCGTCACGGGTAGCTTGCCAGGCTTTGCCGTGCGGGCGAGATACTCTCTGTCGCTTGCCAGGCTCTCCAAGAGGGGCAGTGGAATCAAGCCTGGGTCGGCCGGCCCGGCCGCTTTCAAGGCAAATGCTCTACCGCTGTGTTATTGCTCCAGGCCCAAGAAACTAATTCATGCAAAAGTGGAAAACTGTGATTTAGATAACTTGCTAATTTTGTGTCACTTATAAATAAAAATATTAATCACTTATCACTTAATCACTTAATCCCCGTTATTCATCGATTTATTCGAGCAGGTGCCAGTAACTTCTCCATTCATCCCGGTTGCATGCTAGCGTAGCCCAATGGTATCTGTTCGTTTTAGGAACATGTAGAGCCTCAAACCAATCATTTAGGGTCTTGACGAAGAAGTCTGACCATCTTATAGGTGGGCGTCCACGTGATCTTTTGATGTCCCGTGGAATCCAATCAGTAATGGCTCTAGTCCAGCGGTTGTCTGTAAACCTCATTACATGTCCAGCCCATCTGATTTTTGATGTCTTGTCAAATGAGACAGCGTCCCTGATTCTTGAGCATTGACGAAGATCAGAACTCCGGATTCTATCTCTTATTTGAGTGAATCGTGATATTCCAAGCATAGTTCTTTCGATTCCTCTTTGAGAGACCCGAATAGTGTTCTCATCCTGTTTTCGTAGGGTCCAGGTCTCTGAGGCATATGTTAATGCAGGAAGAATAGTGGACTCAAAGAGATGTGCTCATAGCTGGAGGTTCTTTGTCCTTTTAGTTATTTCTTCAATGCTCTCGAAGGCATTCCAAGCCGCTCTCTTCCTCCTGCGCAACTCAGGTGCCAGGTCATTCATCATGTTGATTTCTCGACCTAGGTATATATAACTGTTGCATTCGGAGATGGTGGTTCCGTTGAGAGCGAATGGAGCGTCAGGAACAAGGCTGTTTCTCATAAACATTGTCTTCGTGAGATTCAGCTGTAGTCCGACCTTTCCACACTCACGGTCGAAGTCAGCCAGCATTTGTGCCGCTGGTTGATGTTTGGTGTTATTAGAACGATGTCATCAGCAAAGTGGAGGTGGTGTAGTTGCCGACCATCTATCTTCACTCCCATGTTTTCCCATTCCAGCCGTCGCATGATGTTCTCGAGGGTGGCACTGAAGAGTTTTGGTGAAATGGTATCACCCTGCCGAACCCCTCTCTTGATATGGATGATTACTTCTTTGTAGAATGGTGAGATCTTGGTAGTGAATCCGCAATAGAGCTCACGAAGGATCCTGATGTATTGAGTTTGTACACCCTGATTGGCTAGGGCTTCTATGACCGCTTCCGTCTCAACAGAATCAAAGGCCTTCTTTAAATCAATGAACGTTAGACAGAGTGGCATCTTGAACTCCCGAGATACCTCAATGAGCTTGGTTACTGTGTGGATATGGTCAATGGTACTGAATCCTTTTCGGAATCCAGCTTGTTCACATGGTTGTCCTTCATCTAGTGTTCTGCTAATCCTATTCAGGATGACTCGAGTGAATAGTTTGTAGATGACAGACAATAGGCAGATTGGGCGATAGTTGCCTATGTCGTGGATGTCTCCTTTCTTGTATAGTAGTACAGTCTTGCTGGTTTTCCATTGGGATGGAACCTTGCATTCAGACAGGTAGCGTGTGAAGAGTTGAGCTAATGTATTGATGAGTACTGATGGTAAGTTCTTCAGGTGTTCAGGTCTGATCTTGTCTGGGCCAGGTGCTCTTTGTTTCTTTACCGACGAGATGGCATGTTGGATTTCGGAAGGGAGAACATTGGGAACGACATATCCATCATGTGGTATGTGGTATGTGGGCAAGTGGATGTGGCTATTAAAGAGATCTGAGTAG
The DNA here is from genome assembly GCF_029834395.1 of Sorex fumeus. Classification (NCBI taxonomy): domain Eukaryota; kingdom Metazoa; phylum Chordata; class Mammalia; order Eulipotyphla; family Soricidae; genus Sorex; species Sorex fumeus. Next base: position 21,728,657 of record NW_026606059.1, read on the forward strand.
AAGTCATGAATAATCTTCTCCATTGCCCTTCTGGAAGATGTGATAGATCCATCATGATGTCGGAGGGCAGTCATCTTGGTTTTATAGTTGGTGAAGGACAGGCGGGCATTACGAATGTTTTTCCCAGCTTCTGCTGCATCTACCAGTACTGCTGCTCTCCTGTTTTTGAGGTCATCCTTGATGGCTTCTCTGCACTGTTTTGCCAGTTCGGACGTTTGCTTGTGGTTGTCTGAGGCACGTGCCAAGTCACGTTGGCGAATAAGTTCAAGAGTGTTCGAAGAAAGACGGTTTTTTGTGGTTATCTCTCTCTTGGAATTCCTTGCACAATCATGGAGGTGCTGAATCATTCGATCGTATTCCTCATCAATGTTGTCAATGACGGCATCTTCCCATGTTGCCGCAACAGAGCCAAAGAGCTCCCAGTTGGTGGTTGTTCTGGGAGTCCTCTTCTTAAACCTTGCATTCTTTTCTCCTCGTTCTGTGAGGTAGAATTTTGCACGAAGAAGACGGTGGTCTGATCCCGTTTGGAATTTTGGGACAACAGCAACATCGGTTAGGCAAAACCGCCGATTGAATATGATTTGGTCTATTTCATTGTGGAACCGTCCATCGGGAGACTCCCATGTCCAACGTTTAGATTCAGCCTTTTGGAATTGTGAGTTACCATGGAAGGTTTTGGTTGACATGATGAACTCAGACAGTCTGTCACCCTGTTCGCTCCATTCCAGGCCATGGGTTCCGATGTGGAGTTCATCGACTGATCTTCTTGGTCCTATCTTGGCATTAAAATCACCGACAATGATCTTGTAGAAGGTGTGATCTTCTTTATAGAATTTCTCCAGCTCCATGTAGAATTTCTCAGTTTCTCTTTCACCATAACTGGATGTTGGTGCATAGACAACAAAGATAGAAACTGCCGGTATTGAGCCACATTTATTCAAGTGTAATCGTCCGATTCGGGTTGATAGGCATTCAAATGAATCAATGCTCGTGACTAAGTTTGTGTTGACAAGGATACCAACACCACCGACGCCTCTTTTATCACATGTTCCAAGGAACAGTTCTTCTCCAGTGTCGAAAACAGCATGATGGAATTGATGTCTTCTCATTTCGGTCAGACCAATGATGTCGTACTTGATCTTTCGTGCTTGTACCATAAGGTCTTCAATGGACTTTTTAAAATATTAAAATATTAAAAATACACTTTTTCCAAAAACACGAAAAACTAATAGCACCCTACCAGTCACTATTCATTCACATATCAATCCAATATACAATTAGATTAATTTTGCTAAAATGATTCCTATATTTATTCCTTCTTTTAAATTCAGTAGTTACATCATTAATTTAGTTGTCATTATTTGCTCCCCTTGGAATGTTGCAGACTCTTCAGCAAATTCCATTTCCAATATTGTACCATACCTTTACAGTATGTTTCACTCAGTAGCCCTTGTTATCTTCCCCCAGTTCTGCTCTTGCCTTCTATTAGTTTAGAAACACAATGTACTACTTTAAAACATAAAGCTGGTGAATACTAGACTCGTTTTTTTAAGAGAGGATGAGTATCTTTCATAGGTCATAGATTGACCTCAATCTCACAACTAAAAAATAACTATAACCCAGTTGATATTAAAGACACTGAAACTTAATACAAGTTATATTAAGACCTCTCTGTACTTCATTTCTGCTTCTATTCTCTCTCAGCTCAAAGTCCAGGATTTTTTTCCAGTAAATTCTACCAGAGGGTCAGGTGCATAGTCTAAAAATAAGAGGTACTAATTTAGGAATTGGAAGGAGAAACGTAACAGAGTCTTACTATCCTTCCTCTAATAGCAGGGAATGGAAACAGGGGCTTTATCAGATATGAAATTTTTGTTACCAACTACAGAAGTTTTCTTGAAAATCTCCTGCGTTGTTTCTGGGGCCAGATGTTTTCATTGTCTCAAGTTTCTAATGGTTCATGCAACTCCACAGCTCCCCAACTGTGTGTGGCAATACTGGGATCTATGAGAAGTTTTTCTGAATCTTGAAGTATCTTCCTTGTGTAAAAATATTTATTCTCCAGTTTAAAATCTTTTTCTAACTGAAGTACCTGCAATGATTAACAGCATGCTTGCCAAACACAAACGGAGAATTTTGTTGTTAATAGTGCTTTCATGAGGCCAATTATAAAGCGAAGTTTCTGATTACTATTATCTGATGTGCTTCTATTTTAAAACAAGGATGAAATAACTACCAGTGGAAGATAGAATACTGGTAATCTATGTGATGCAGTGGCAATGCAGTTACTTAAATAATCTGCTACCATTACATTTAATAAAGTGAATTTTAAAAAGTTGATATGATATTTTAATCAAGATATATTAATTAACGTTTGCTTTACCAGGCTGTAAAAATTTTGGAATACTAATTTGCAGGTCTATATATGTACATCTCTTCACATTCAACATCAAATTTCCACTGTTATCACTGTCAAAAAATCACACTATACCTCCACTTCCCTTTTCTCTCTTCTAACCATCATATTTTCATAAAAGTAAGAATTATTTTTCTTGCTGTTTAGAAGTTCACTTGCTGTATTTATGTCCCACATTATATTTTTTATTTATTTTTAAAAATTTTTTTTATTAGTGAAACACCATGAGGTACAGTTGTAGATTTACAATTTTTTGTGCTTGGGTTTGATTATACAATGATCAGATACCCATCCCTCCACCAGTGCCCATTTTCCACCACCATGGATAATATCCCCCCCACCCCCATCCCCCATCCCCCCCTGCCTCTGTGGCAGGGCAATCCCCTGTGTTCTCACTCTCCTTTTGGGTGTTGTGATCTGCAAAAGAGGCATTGAGTGGCAAACATGTTCAGTCCATAGTCCACTTTCGACATGCATCTCCCCTCCTGGGAGGATCCTCCAAACACCCTTTATTTGGTGTTCCCTTCTCTATCTGAACTGCCCTTTCCTCTAGAATGCCCGACTGGCCACTAAGCTATGGAGTAATCCTCCTGGTGCTGATCTCAGCTATTCTTGGGAATTAATCTCATATTTTGTTACTTTATGTCCCCCAGATGAATGCAATCTTTCTATGTCTATCCATCTCTTTCTGACTCATTTCGCTTAGCATAATACTTTCCATGTTGTACCACTTGTATGTAAATTTCATGACTTCATCTTTTCTAACAGCTCCATAGTACTCCATTGTGTAGATGTACCAAAGTTTCTTTAACCAGTCATCTGTTCTTGGGCATTCAGGTTTCTTCCAGTTTCTGGCTATTGTAAAGAGTGCTGCAATGAACAAACAAGTGCAGATGTCACTTCGACTATACATTTTTGCCTCTCTGGGATATATTCCCAGGAGTGGTAATGCTGGGTCAAATGGGAGCTCAATTTCTAATTTTTTGAGAATCGTCCATACTGTTTTCCAGAAGGGCTGAACCAGTCGACATTCCCACCAACAGTGAAGGAGTGTCCCTTTCTCGCCACATCCGCGGCAGCATCGGTTGCTTTTGTTCTTTTGAATGTGGGCCAGTCTCTGAGGTGTGAGATGGTATCTCATTGTGGTTTTGATCTGCATCTCCCTGATCATTAATGATGTAGAGCTTTTTCTCATGTGCTTTTTTGCCATTCGGATTTCTTCTTTGAGAAAGTTTCTGTTCATTTCATTGCCCCATTTTTGGATGGGGTTGGATGTTTTCTTCTTGTGGAGTTTAACCAGTATTTTGTATATCCTGAATATCAACCCCTTGTCAGATGTGTATTCGGCGAATATCCTTTCCCATTCTGTAGACTGTCTTTGTATTTTGGTCACTGTTTCTTTGGAGGTGCAGAAGCTTCTTAGTTTAAGATCGTCCCATTTATCTATCTCTGTTTTCACTTGCTCAGACAGTGGCGTGGCATCTTTGAAGATACCATTAGCTTCAATGTCATGGAGGGTTTTGCCAACTTTTTCTTCAATGTACCTTATGGTTTCTGGTCTGATGTTGAGGTCTTTAATCCATTTTGATCTTACTTTTGTACACTGTGTTAGGCAGAGTTCTGAGCCCATTTTTTGCATGTAGTCGTCCAGTGATGCCAGCACAATTTGTTAAAGAGGTTTTCCTTACTCTACTTCACATTGCTTGAACCTTTATCAAAGATTAGATGATCATATGATTGAGGGGAGATGTCAGTGTATTCAACCCTGTTCCATTGGTCTGCAGTTCTGCCTTTGTTCCAGTACCATGCTGTTTTAATTATTACTGCTTTGTAGTGCAGTTTGAAGTTTGGGAGGATGATTCCTCCAATTTTCTTTTTCCCAAGAATTGCTTTAGCTATTCGTGGGGGCTTATTGTTCCATATAAATTTCAGGAGTGTTTGCTCCATTTCTTTGAAGAATGTCATGGGTATCCTTATAGGGATTGCATTGAATTTATACAATGCTTTCGGTAGTATTGCCATTTTGACAATGTTAAGTCTCCCAACCCATGAGCAGGGTATATCTTTCCATTTCCTCATGTCCTCTTTTATTTCCTGAAGTAGCGTTTTGTAGTTTTCTTTGTACAGGTCCTTTACTTCCTTAGTTAAGCTGATTCCTATGTACTTGATTTTCTGGGGCACAATTGTGAACGGGATTGTTTTTTTCATGTTGCTTTCTTCTCTCTCACTGTTTGCATATAGGAAAGCCATGGACTTTTGGGTATTGATTTTATAGCCTGCAACTTTACTATACGAGTCTATTGTTTCTAGGAGTTTTTTGGTGGAGGTTACTGGGTTCTCTAAGTATAGTATCATATCATCTGAGAATAGTGAGAGCTTGATTTCTTCCTTTTCTACCTGAATACCCTTAATATCTTTTTCTTGCCTAATCGCTATTGCAAGTACTTCCAGTACTATATTGAACAGCAGTGGAGAGAGTGGGCATCCTTGTCTCGTCCCTGATCTTAGAGGGAAGGCTCTCAGTTTTTCCCCATTGAGGATGATGCTTGCTGTAGGCTTGTGTTAGATGGCTTTAATTATGTTGAGGAAGGTCCCCTCTATACCCATTTTGGCTAGGGTTTTCATCATAAAGGGGTGCTGGAACTTGTCAAATGCTTTCTCTGCATCTATTGATATAATCATACACTTTTTATCTTTTCTTTTGTTGATATGATGGATTATGTTGATTGATTTACGAATGTTGAACCATCCTTGCATCCTTGGGATGAATCCTACTTGGTCATGGTGTATGATCTTTTTGATGAGTAGTTGGATTCTATTTGCTAGTAGTTTGTTGAGGATCTTTGCATCTGTGTTCATCAGGGATATCGGTCTGTAATTCTCTTTCTTTGTGGTATCTCTGTCTGCTTTTGGTACCAGTGTGATATTTGCTTCGTAGAAACTGTTTGGAAGTGTTTTTGATATTTCAATTTCGTGGAAAAGCTTAAAGAGGATCGGGAGTAAGTCCTCTTTAAAGATTTGGAAGAATTCACTAGTGAATCCATCCGGGCCAGGACTTTTGTGCTTGGGGAGACTTTTTATTACCATTTCAATTTCCTTGATGGTGATAGGTCTGTTCAGGTATTCCAGATCTTCTTGGTTCAACCTTGGGAGTCTGTAGGACTCTAGGAATTTAACCATTTTCTCGAGGTTTTGATGTTCCGTGGCATACAGTTTCTCAAAGTACTCCCTGAGGATCCTTTGAATTTCTGTAGTTTCTGTTGTAATGACCCCCTTTTCATTTCTAATTCGGTTTATTAGGTTTTTCTCTCTCCCTTTCTTTGTGAGTTTTGCTAGAGGCTTATCAATCTTGTTAATTTTCTCGAAGAACCAGCTCTTGGTTTCATTGATCTTTTGGATTGTTTTTTTGGGTTTCCATCTCGTTAATCTCTGCTCTGAGTTTTATTATTTCCTTTCTCCTGTTCGGGTTGTGCTCCTTTTTTTGGTCCTTCTCCAAGCTCTTAAGCTGTGAGGTTAGGTTACTTATGTGTGCTCGCTCCTCCTTCCTGAGGAATGCTTGTAGAGCTATAAAGTTTCCTCTTAACACAGCTTTTGCTGTGTCCTATAAGTTTTGGTAACTCGTGTTCTCATTTTCATTCGTTTCTAGGAATCTTTTGATTTCCTCTTTGATTTCCTGTCTAAGCCACTCGTTGTTCAATAGAGCACTGTTTAATTTCCAGGTGTTTGATTTAGTTTTCTGTTTTTGTATGTGATTTACTTCTAATTTCAGTGCATTATGGTCTGAGAAGATTGTCGATACAATCTCTATCTTCTTAATTTTTTGGAGACATGTTTTGTGGCTCAGCATGTGGTCTATCTTGGAGAATGTTCCATGTACGCTTGAGAAGAATGTGTATTCAGCTTTTTGTGGATGAAGTGTCCTGTATATATCTACTAAGTCCCTTTCTTCCATTGTTTCCCTCAGATTGCAGGCTATCGAATGTAGCCTGCCCACAGGGCAGAGTCTGGCAAACTCCCCGTGGCGCACCAAATATGCCAAATACCAGTAACAATGATGGGTCTCATTCTCCTAAATAGCTTTGAATATAGTCTCAGGGCTAGGATGAAAGAGACGTTACTGGGACCTGCTCGAGGCAATCGACGAAGTATGTCCTTGCTAAGCTTGAGTCTGGTTGATCTATCAAGAGGTGACAAAGCAGTGTTGAAGTCTCCCACTAGTATTGTGTTGCTGTTGATGTTTTTTTCCAAATCTATGAGTAGTAGTTTTAAGTACTTTGCTGGTCTCTCATTAGGTGCATATACATTTATTATTGTAAGTTCTTCCTGTTGTACAGATCCTTTGATCAATAAGAAATGGCCTTCACTGTCTCTTATGACCTTCCTCACTCTGAAATCGATGTGGTCTGATATTAGGATGGCTACCCCAGCTTTTTTATGGGAGCTGTTTGCCTGTAGGATTGTTTTCCAGCCTTTGACTCTGAGTCTGTGTTTGCTTTGACTATTGAGATGTGTTTCTTGCAGGCAGCAGAATGTTGGGTTCAATTTTCTAATCCATCCTGCCACTCTATGTCTTTTTATTGGTGCGTTTAGCCCATTGACATTGAGAGAGATTATTATTATGGGATTTTGTCCCATTGTTCTGTTGAAATTTGGTGTATTTGAGGGGCCTTTCTTGCCTTAAAGTAGCCCATTTAGTTGTTCTTGTAACCACGGCTTTGAGTCTATGAAGTTCCTGAGCTGTTGTTTGTCTGTGAAACTGTGTGTTGTTCCTTCTATTATGAATGAGAGTCTCGCTGGGTAAAGTATTTTTGGGGAGGCATTTATTTCATTGAGTTTTTTTCACTATGTCCCACCACTATTTTCGGGCCATAAGGGTTTCATCAGAAAAATCAGCTGTGAATTTTAAGGATGCTCCTTTGTAAGAGATTTCTTTCTTCGATCTTGCTGCTTTCAGAATTTTGTCTCTGTCTAAGGTTTTGGTCATTTTGATCAGAATGTGTCTTGGGGTATTTTTATTCGGATTTCTTCTAGCTGGTACCCTTCGGGCCTCCTGAATATGGTCACAAGTTTTCATCAGCTCTGGAAACGTTGTAGCAATGATGTCTTTGACAGTTTCTTCTTCATCAAGGTTTTCTTCCTGTACCTCCTGGACTCCAATAATTCTTATGTTATCCCTCTTGGCTTCATCATGATCTTCTCTTGCCATCTGTTCCCGAATTGTGAGTCTCTTTTCCATTTTCTGCTCTTTTCTGGAGAGTCTCTGAACTTCATCTTCGAGCTCACTGATTCTGTTCTCAGCCGCTTTTACTCTGCTGCTGAAGCCTTCCACTGAGTTTTTCAATTCACCTACGAGATTTTTCAGGTCTGACATTTCTGATTGCATTTTCCTCATTTCTGCCTTCAAATCCTCTTGTCTTCTATTGGCATTGCTTTCCATTGTTTCTTTTAGTTCCCTAAGTGTCCTAAGTAGCTCCCTCCTGAATTCCTTGTCAGAGAGGTTGTCTAACACTGCAGTACTGTTGGTGTCATCTGGGCTAGACTCTTCAATAAGAAAGTTTGGTGGGCTTTTGCGATGCTTTACCATTGTAAAAAGTGTGGTTTATTCCTTAACGTTCACTGTTACTATTCTGCTTGATATGCAGTGTGAGTTAAGATAGGCTTATGAGTTATTGGCTACTGTGTTTCTAATGACTGAGCTAAACTAGAGAAGTTTCCATTGAAGACAGTAGCTTATGGTTCCTATGGCATATGTAGTGGGAAAATAGCCTCCAGAAAGAGTCCCTGGCACTGAGCGAGGAGTTGGGAACGTCGATGGAGCTAGCTGTGCATGCGCACAGAGGGTCCCAGGCCCTTGGGGGCTGGCCGTACCTGGTTGGAATAGGAGCCGTTCAGCTTGGTTGCCCAGAGCTGGGCCTCCGTGCCCGTCCCGCGCAGATCCCTATGTCCCACATTTTAGTGAAATCATACTCTAGTTGTATTTCATTTCCAGTCTTATTGTGGTTAGCATTATCATCTTAAGTTCCACTCCTATCTTCCTGAAAGGCAGTATAGGTTCATCCTTATATATTTCCTTATTAATCTAAGTTTTTCTTTATTTATTTCGGGCCATTCCTTGTAGCGTTCAGAACTTTCTTCTGGTCATTATGCTTAGGGTTCACTCTTGGCAAAGCATGTGGGATAATATGAGGTACTGGAGATCAAATCTGGGTTGGTCACACACAGGGAAAGCAACTTAGCTACTGTACTATCTCTTCAGTCCCTATATAGGCATTCTTAAAAATGTAGAAAATCTTGTGGCTGGAATGACAGTACAGAAGGTAGGGTGTTTGCTTTGCAAATGGCTGATCATGTTTGATCCATGTTCTCCCAAATGATCCATGAGCACTCGTCGGAGTCCCTAAATATTGCTGGGTTTTCCCCCCACCATGTTCCCTCCCCTCAAAGAAGTAGAAAAAATCTATGGTTAGGCTCAATATATATATATATAATTTTTTGTTCTTTGGGTCACACCCAGCAATGCCCAGGGGTTACTCCTGGCTCTGCACTCATAAATTACTCCTGGCGGTGCTTGGGGGACCATATGGGATGCCGGGGATCGAACCCAGGACGGCCGCGTGCAAGGCAAATGCCCTACCCACTGTGCTATCGCTCCGGCCCCCTCAATATATTTTTTTATTTAACTTTTATAGCCAAAGGGCCAACATAGTCAGACTATAGATAACAATTTGAGTCAATGAGTTTCTAGATTACAGTGTGACTTGTCATATTGTTTGGGAATTGTCATATTGTTTGGGAATTGTCACCAATTGTTTTTTAAACAAATTTTAATCCATAACTTTTGCCTGTTTGATTTGTGTCACATCCAGCTGTGCTCAGGGTGTGCTCTGCCCTTAGGGATCACTTCTGGTACAGCATGATGTCGTATGTTGCTAGAGATTGAACCCAAGTTGGCTGTGTGTAAGGAAACACTCTACCTGCTGTACAATCTGTCTGGCGCCATTTCAGTATGTTGGCAATCCCTCTTTATTACACCAAGTTAAATCTCTTATTAGAAATAAAGCTTCTTAGTCCTTGTCTGAATAAATCTTTCTGCTTTCTCTAAGTTATTCCATGATCCTTAAGGATTTATACTCTCCATGTAATCACGAACTCTAGATCCACAGTATAAGACAATAAGGATATCTATTAAAAATGCTAGATGGGTGTTGAAATGTTATATGCCTAAATAATTTTGTAAGTAGCTGTTCTTAGATTCAATAATTTTAATAAAAATGTGAAAACAAAAAAATAAAATGCCAAGTATCAAATTTCTAACAGAGAACTGAGAAATATATGTGAGAAGTAATTCTTTAGAAGTTATGGAAGAAAGAAAATAGCATGGTTTGGTCAGATTTAACATCAATATTGATGATATTACAAGAAAGTCTTAACTTGTTTATGAGGAAGTGGATTTAAATATTATACTGTTGTTTAAATAGAAGTTGGGCACATACAAACTACACTATTAAGTGTAGCTGAAGACACAATCCTTTCTTGATACAATTTAGAAAATAAAATATTTAGGAATATAGAGTGCTTTAAGGGGTTTATATAATAAGATCCATTAATAATACTTTCCTGATCCAGGTTCCAGGGTACACTCTCTTTTTTTGATTGACTAGGGAATTCCAGGATTCATGAGTGGCTATCTGCCTGTAAAGGTAGAATATTCAGGATAACATTGCTTTGAAGACATAAGGAAATATGAAACCAACTGGAAGTTAGTCTTGATCTGCTACAGAGAAATCTTATTTGTAGAAGTACACTGAAAGATTCAGTTTTCTCTCAATTTCTAGATCTTTGTCATTTCCCAATTCTTTCACCACACTAAGGATATGATACAGCTTTGACCTAGTGAGCAGAAAGTAGCACATAATGAACATTTCAAAATAAAATCCACCTGTAAAAGAAGACCAAGCGATAGTATAGAAGATGGTATGCTTGTCCTGCATGTGCCCAATCTTGGTTCAACCCCTGATGTCACATTAAGTGTCCAGAGCCTGGCAGGAGTGTTTTCTGAGAATGGGGCCAGTCCATACCACTGAAAATTAAGTTCAGAAGTTGATGCATACTCACAATTTTGATTCATACAGTATTTGAGTGTGCTGCAAAGGTCATTGACCAAATACTTTCATTTTTGAGCACTCTTGTGAGTCATAAAATCCAATGATATCAGAAATTTATAAAATTTGCAATATGGAGCTCTGATCAAAGTCCCATAGAAGAATTTGGATTCATTTCTTTAAGGAATTGTAATGCTATATTATTACCTCCTGGAAATAAATGTTATCTTCATTTTTTACTTGGGCCTTATTAAACTGTAGTTTATTATCATTAACAAATATTTTCAGAGATGTATATTATACATTCTATGTTATATAACCGCAAAGCTAAATTTTGATAATCATAGCAAAGTTTTATCACCATATCAAAGATATATGCATAATTGTTGTTAATTTTTCAATACGTGTTGCATTTCTACTTATTCTTTTTACCAACTATTCTTACTTTATGGGGCATTCCTTCTCATTTATCTGAGGAGGAAAAAAATTCAAACCTCATATACAAGATATCTGGTATTGGCTACAGTTGAATTCTATGGACAATTGGAAACTTACCGGCATTTAACAGTGGCAACATGAAAATTTCTTAAAAAATTATTTTTTTGCTTAGCTGAATATTTATTAGGGTAGGAGAGATGGTCCACCAAATAGATTTACATATATTTGTTTAGTCAGGAACATAGAAATCATAGTATTGGTTAATTGATAAAGATTTCTGTGAAAGATATTTGGATAAACATTTGAAAAGGGTAGATATTGTAATAATGTTGAAATTTTATAAATGATCTCACCAAATGGTTGAAGAAATGTCTATAAATGATAAGCTGAAAAGATATTAACTTCTTAGAATGTTAGTCATATTAATTTTATTTCTATGCTGTGATATTTCTTTCTATTATTAATGAACAAGAGGATACTGGCAGTTGGAAAGAATATTATACATGATCTCTGTAATATGAGTTTCTGTATATTCAACATAGTGTCAAACCTCCAGTAATATAGGGACAATGTGGTCATATTGATTTTACTGATTGCCTCAATCAATGACAAAATAATGATATATCCCAATAAGAGTAAACACACTTGAAATGAATTTGTTTCTCCAGACTGAAGGGCTCTTGCCCATAGTACATCACCATCAATGGGTTTATTAAATGCATTTTCTATGATGGCTTTCTAGATTATGTTATTTCTCACCAAGAAACCCATTTTTAGCAAAATAATCAAGACTAAATGCCCATGCACAAGAAAATACTGATTTCAGTTATTATCCCACAGCCTTAAGGACTGGGTTTTTAATGACCTTTGAATGAAACATTGACCACAAAATTAAACATGAGTCTAGTCTTGCAGGATTTTGATGCTTCCTTCAGTTACAGTGAACAAAGAATATATAGTGCATTCTAACATGGTTAGAATATGGTCTTAGGAATCAGCAATGCAAGTAGGAGGGAGGTTTGAGTTGTCTTATTATTATCCCTAATTGTCAACTCATAAGATTTGCTTCCAACTTCTGAAATCTAGAGATCTGTTGCTTAGTGATATTAACACATCAAAATTTCCTGTTACCCGAACCTTGACACTGCTACCTGACCAATTTGGACTCCTTCCTCATACCGCTGAATCAACAGGAGAGGACACTTTTCTGTTGAATGAATTATTTTAAATGTGAATTTAAAATAGTATATAGTTACCAAAAGCACAAATGAATATTCTGGAATTCACACCTTCTCTGAGATGTATTTTATTTGAAGTGAAATAAAAAACTTAAATGCAAGAAAACTCTAAGATTCTAATAAGAGTGGACCAGAAATTCAACTGAGTAGAATTTTTAAGATAAAGACAAATGTGTCCAAATTCAATTGAGGGATAGTTTATTTTTCTTTTTTTTTAATTTTACTTATTTTAGTGTGATTTACATGCTTATAATGGTGTTGACTCTTATGAATCTGATATTCACAATTATCTTATCTCTAAACCAATGTTTGGTTTCAATATGTTAAGTTGATGTGTAATATTATTTCTGATGTCTATATTTGGTGGTTAATTATAGGTAGAAACAAAACTAAATTGGAACATATATTACTATTTAGTGGTATCATAAATGTCACTGTGGGAATTTGTTTTGTTCTGTTATTTTGGGGGGTGTCCAGTCTGGTAGTGTTCAGAATGTACTCCTTTCTCTGAGCTCAAGTGTCACTCCTGGCAGTACTCAGGAAACTGTATGTGCCTCCAGGACTAAACCCAAGTGGACTACATGCAAGGCAAGTGCCCAATCTTCTGTACTATCTATTCAATCTGAAATTTGTTTTTTAGCAGTGTAATAAAATACTTATCAAACATTTGAATTTTATTTATTTTGATTGTACAACTCAGGATATAAAAAATATTCACAATGTTGAACAACTGTCAATTCTATTTATCTTCATTACACTTTTTATGTTTCAAGATTGAAATTCTATATCCATTCAACAAGACTTTGCATCACACTTCCCCACAAGTCACTGCTCTAGTGACTTTTTGTTTCTCTGATTTTCACTAAATCATATAAGTGGAATCATGCCCTACATGTCCTTTTCTGACTGGCTTCTTTCACTTACCATGAAGTCATTCACATTCACACATGTTGCAGCATATCTCAGAATTTCCTTCTTTTGCAGGTTGAATAATATTCAACTGCATGTCTGTATCCCATTTTTTGACCATTCGTCATTTAATGGAGAGTTGGATTACTTTCACATTTTAGCTATTGTGAAAACTGTGTCTAATGACATAGTGCATATTTTCTAGACCCTGAATTCAATTCTTTTGGTCATGCAGCAATAAGGGTAAATGTTGGATTTTTATTTTATAATTTTATTTTTAATTGCCGGAGCTACTGACATACCATTTTCCACACCGCTATTCCATTCTACATCCATATTTATTTTATAAATATGGCAATTAATTTTAAGTTTTTACATCCTGTCCTGCATTCAATCCCCTTAAATTGAATATACTTTCATATTTCACAAAAAATCATTTTGCCTTTTCATTGAAAACTGGGCTTCTTAATCTAATAATGTGATAACTCTTGGAATCAGATTTTCCCCTTTACTAGAATTTGCTATTCCTATTATTGCTTCTGTTTATTGTTTTCATTTTTTTAAACTGTAGACTGGTTCTGTGCCAAAGATTAGCTGGAGTTGTAAACTTAAGTTCTCAATTCTTTTCTGAGCCTGACCTTTCCTTAGATGTGAATAGTCACTTTCTAATTTTCTCCATATGTCAATGTTCTAATCTTTAAGGTCTCTCTCACAAAGAGAAAAATGAAGAAATAGAAGAGGGAAAGCTTCCAATCATTTAAATTCTGGAAGTCATTCACTGAAGCTGCAGGGGATTGTGGACGAAAATGCAGCAATGACCGCTCTCGCCTCCCCTTCCCTTCTGTGATCAGAAGCAGCGATAAGAAATCAGTTCTCAGTATGGATGGATACTTCTTGCCTTTCCTCAAGTCTGATGACATTCTGCTAGAAAAATTTTTCTTCAGTTACCTGTCTCTGCTCGAGGTAGAGGAGGGGGTAGGTATGTCAGAGTGCTATTACTTTTTACTCATCGAAGTTTACCCACTAAGTGCGAACCATGCAGAACCATGTAGTCTAGTTCCAAAGCAGTTGCAGATCATCAAGATTCTGCCAATGCAATTGCTATAGGATGGAGACAGATTCCTGGGGCTTCCTATTCTGTCTTTTTCTTTTCCTATTTTATTTTATGCTTTGTGTAGGTTTTTACCCCAGAAAGATGATTGTTCAGTGTTGACTGACAAAACACTGGACTGATGGAGGTTATGCATTTTGGGAATGTGCTGGAAGTTTTAGAGGCAATTTGAATAGCTTTCTTCTTTTAAGTTCCCTACCTAGAAGTCAGAGAGATAGTAGTGATATTGGTGCTCTCCACCTATGCTATTGACCCAAGTGCAGAACCCCGCACTCATATAACCCTGAGCCCCTCCAGAAGTGATCCCTGGGCACAGAGACAGGAGTGGACCTTAGCACAGATGGATGTGGCTCCAAAACCAGTAAAAAAGAAAATAAAATTCTCCAACTCAAGATGGGGTGCAGTAAATACATTTTCCCCTATTCTTATTCTTTTCACTAAATATAGCTAAGTATATATATATGTATACGTACATATATACACAAATATACATGTATATAACTATATATCTTATATCTATTAAATATATATCTACACATATATCTTAAAAGATCCTGAAGTGTGGGAAAATTAATTTTGCTATATATATGTATATATTTATAAATGTATAAATGCATTTATAAAACAGAGAAACATAAAGACAAAAACCGAGCCTATGGTCATTAAGATAATTTTATAGAGATCAGAGCCATTGTAGAGCAGATACAGTGTTTGCCTTGCACATGTCAGACACAGCTTATGATCTCCCAACCCAGTATGGTACTCCAAGCACTGCCAGGAGAGATTGCTGAATCCAGAACCAGAAGTAACCTCCCTACAAGTAAAATAAATGTAGTACACAATAAGTAAAATGGATTTATTCATATTTTAATATCGAATTTGTTGTAAAATTCTATTTGTCCACTTCAATGCAGAAACATTTCTTCCAAAGTGTTTTTTTTCTTGTTGACCTTTTAAAAAATCTACCCATGAAGTTTAGAGCTTCTAACATCTTGCCTCGAATAAGACTAAACAGCAGCAAATCTTTGAATATGATTTAGAGTTAAGCATTTTATATTCTGTGTGTGATCATTGTAGACTTTAAAAAAAACCTGAGAGTATTCAGAATATTGCCACTTTAAATGTGATAGTTTTTTTAAACTCAAACCAGCAAAACACAATGAAAGAACTCAAATACACTACGATATGACTCAAATCTGTTTATCAGTGCACACCGTCTCCCCATTAACTCTAGTACCAGTTGTGGTAGACTTGATTGTCCCCTGGTACTTGCCTGGGTGGCACTCATCACCCAGTGATATTCCTGAGTGGCAACATAGTTTTTATTGGACAAAATTTATTTAGAAAGACATGAGGAGAGAGAAAGAGAAGAGATAACGTGTTTGGAGAGGACAAGCTCTTCTTCATAGTTTTTAAAAAAGCAGACAAAGAAGTAGACATGACCAAGAGAGATCTGTCTTCACGAGAGGACAATCATTTGAGGGAGCAATCCCCAAGTGGCTTTCAGGGTGAGGTGTTATACAATTTCTTAAATTCTTATTTGTCATATTTGGGGCACACTCAGTGGTGGTGTTCAGGGCTTACTCCTGGCTCTTAATCAAGGATCACTCAAGTCAGTCTCTGGGAACTTTATGGGTTGCCAGAAAGCTAACCCTGCTTTGTCCTGCGCAAGATGAGTGCCTTGCCTGCTGAACGATATCTCCTGTTCTTGAAATGTTTTGTTTTGTTTTGATTTTCCTAGAGTTCTCTGCATACACACAAGTTACTCTGGAACTTGTCATAGGGAAAGCCTTCTACTCTTCATGGTCTTTCCACAACCTCAATCCTTGCACTGTTTATGGCATTTTTACAGTCTCACAAATTTGTCTGGAATTTCTCCTTTCCTGAAGAGAAACTCCATCTCTGGGCAGGGCCTAGAAGTTCTGCTGCAAGGTTGTGGCAGTTTCTAATTTCTAGGGCTCCAAAGACCTCAAGATCTGCATGTCAAATGGATGTGGTCTTCATGCCTTAGGGCTATGCAGTTTCTTTAAATTTTATTGTTTTCCACAGGTACATCATCAGGGCACCTCTACTATCTGCATGTGATGCATACAATAAAACAGATTTACTTGCAAATTTCATCAATATTGTCCAGAATAAATCTTTATAAATATATCTGTGGTGCTTTGTTAAAATTCTGTTCCTGAGACCACAAATTCAACTTTTACTTGAATTGATATTAGGAAACTATTACTTTATTTCATTTAATTTGAATTTGCTTTTATTTGTTTTGGGCCACGTGTGGCAGTGCTCAGAGCTGACTCCTGGCTCTGCATTCAGGCATCTGGGGTATCAGGGATTGAACCCAGTTTTGCTCCAGCTTTAGTTTATTTTAAGTCAGAGAAAACATAACCAATAACATTTAAAATGCATATTCATTTAATGCAGAAGTCAGTATATTATTATCTGAACATTTAATTATATATATACACACACACACATACATACATGTATAATATATAGAGGGGGGAAGAATAAAAGGCATTAATAATAATGTATTGGTGACTGGATTTTTTAACCCACATCACTATAGTTTATATTTGAGCTTCATTGTAGTTCTTAAAGGTGAGCTATAATAATATTCTTAATTTCAAAATGTAGAAACAGATATTCATATTAAGACATCTAGCTAAAGTTAGGCATCTGAATTAATGATGTCCTAAATCTCATTCCATTTACTGTGTTCTTGACCAGAATGAACTAGAACTTAAGTTGTGTTACTTTGCAAGCTCTTATATAGGTAAAAATTAAAATGCGGGTGCAATATTTTATATATTTATTAATTTACTTACTTTTATTTTTCATTATTGTTCTGTTAGCATCAGCCAAGTCATACGTCAAAATAGGAACATTAAATATGTTCTTTTGAAGACTAGTGCTAGTATTTTGAAATTTATATCTTGAAAATGTACAGGGAGCAATGAACTTAATTATTCTAGAATAAACAGGCTACTTTTGTCAACCAACACAAAGACTGAAATTTTCAAGTTTCTCCTATTATATCTATCATATATCTTCTCATTATAGAAATGCAAAGAGGAAGTGGTTGAAACATTTGCTTTAACAGATCTGCCTACGGAACACAGAAATTCTATGTGGCAATGGTGCAGTTTCAGTTGTGAACTCCCAGGCTTTGAAATGCTAGAATACAGTATATCTTTTGGTGCCTCGGTAAGAAATATGAAACCCTCATTATTTCTGCATTTGTTAAACTATGTCTTTTGTTCCACTTGCAGACCAAGTAGTCAGCTTTGATAAAATTTGATCTACATTCAGAGATCTGTTCTGATCTCAGCTTTTAAATGGTTCATCCCAGGGCACCCTGGAATGTTTAAGATGATATTTTTAATAGCTTTCTTTTCTCTTATTTTACAGCTAGGCTGTTTTCATTTACATACTCAAAACTTCTGATTTTTGCATTTGCTCTATAACTAAGTTGGAGTTTGTGGCTTTTCGGTCATAAAAGCTTTGTGCTACATATATTTTGTAGGGTCTCCATGAATCAGTGATATTGTTTCAAAATTTAAAATTGTATTTAATGATTTATTACATATGTACATATATATGCATTTATCTGTGCCTGTGTGTTTTTGAAAGAATTTTCCAGTGTTACTAAGATTGCAAAATCTTTAACAGACTCTCCACTGGATCACAAATAATGCAAGGTTATAATGTGGTGCTCCAAATTTATCTGGAATATTTGAAGTGTTAGAAGCCTTTTGTAAAAGCATGCTTTTCTTAAAACAGAAATACAATCTCTATTTTACCAATTGTTAATCAAAATGTTCTTTATATATTAAAGAGTCTGAAAGATGATGTTTTTGGATATCTTTTATGAGAAAACATGCTCATTGAGAATCGAAGTATGATTTCTAGCAGCTAAAGCATTTTGAAAATATAATTTATTTAGTGTTCCATATATAAACTATTCATAAAATTCTAGTGATAATTTTAAACTCAATATTACTTTCATATATTTAAGGTGTTCTTTGATTATCAATTTTTATTTTTGAATTAATAAATTAATTTTCAAGTAAATTTTTTCTTCACACTTACAAGTACTGCATTCCTACAGACACACTTATGCACTCACATACTAAGACTCACTTCAGTCTGCTGTATTCTTTTATGTATTTAATAAACATTATACCAAAAGGCCTCTACGAGACAGTAGATAGTCCCTTATTAATTTTCTCTGCAGTGTGCAATTTCACTTTTTTAACTCCATTGGACATTCATGATCTTCAACTATCTGATAATACTTTGAGCCCAATATGTGTCAAATGAAGTATCCTCTCTTTTCCTTTCTGAGTAGGTGAGACCAAAAAGGCTCATCAAGTGTATGGAAATGGGTTGGATGCTTCTCAGTACAGAGTAACTTTTCTCCCAGAGAGCTGAATATCATGTATCAGTGTTCTGCTTGACCAGATGCTTTAGGAATTGCACTCACTGAGTTTGATAATAGCAAATGAACTAAGGACAGCTTACTTGGACTCACATATAGAAATGAGGTGTACGACTAGTGGTCATAAATATATTTAAGTCAAATCTTAGGCTTTGAGGAAGATAATTATCTAATTACTCCAGCAGTTACGTTTTAGGGATTCACCTTTGCATGAGAATTGATGCCACATTTTTTTTTAAAATTTTTATTAGTGAAACGCCAGTTGTAGACTTACAAGTTTTTGTGCCTGGGTTTCAGTTACACAATGATCCAGTACCCATCCCTCCAACAGTGCCCATTCTCCATCATTTACATTTTTAAAAAAATTTTTGTTAGTGAAACACCATGAGGTACGATACCACATTTTCTTTGTCCCAATTCCCAGCAATGCACACACAGAGAAGAGGGCTGAAGGAGATTTTTCAGACAGGGAGAAGAACAGAAAACCTGGTACTGATTTGTCTCTAGAACATTCACCACTCAGGTGAAGTTTTGCTTGAACTACAGAAGAGACCCTGTTATGTACAGAGTTACCTTCTTCAATAATTCTTATTACTACACTTTTATCTTTCATATAATTCATATCCTATCCTAAGTGGAACAATTACTTCTACTCCCACGTACTCCTGCTGCTCTTCCATCTCACTTTCATTTCTAACTCCATTTGACTTCTGATTCATGGAGAATATTAATTAACGCAAGTGATAACTAGAGTAGTTCAAGACGACTTATGTTGAGATGAAGATCTGCCATCTACATACTCTCCTACATGATGAAAAGTTCCTTCTGAGATGGCATTTGTGCATATATTCTTTCTGACAGAAGATGATCACCACTTGAAAAAAATTATAGTGTTGGGCTGGAGAGATAATATAAGGTTTGAGGAAGTTCCCTTGCATACACTGAACTCTAATTTGTTCTCTGACTCCAGATATGCTTCCCTAAGTATCACCAGGAGAGCCCTGAGCACAGAGCAAAGAGTAATTTCTGAATACAGCTGGGTATAGCCCTAAAACAAATTAATCAATGTTATTCTACTACTTAAGTTCTAAATGAGGGTGAAAGAGATAGTATAGATTTGGTCCTCATCATCATATATGATTTCCTGAGCACTGCTGGTAGTGAGTCAGGAGTATAGAACCGGGAGTCAGTCCTGAACACCACAATGTGTGACCCACAATCCAAAGCAAAAAATCAAAATTATCTTTAAACTTCAAAGTCTTTTTTCCTGTGATCCCCTACTCCACTGTATCTTTCCTTGTTTTTCTTCTCAAATAGAATAATCAGAGAGGGGCCAAGCATCCTGTAAGAGCCCCAAACCTCATAATTTAAGTATTTAAGTTTTTTTCTACATTATTACTAATACATATTCAGATGTCATTTGGTTCATGTTATCAATTAAGAACATTTCAAATTTTCACTAGAAAAGATTAAGTATAAGTGGCAGTTATTACTGAGGTTATTTATGTAGAGTGAGGTTGTTGATTTCACTCACCCTCCACTTTTAAGGTCCTACTCTGTAGAATAACACTGTTTTGTCCTTCCCCAGGTAGCTTAGGTTTATCAGGTCACACCCTTCTAAGGACACTGAACTTGTAAGCAATGTGTGGACAGAGGAAGACAGTTAATATTATGCTTTATAATTTGGGAGTTGATTGACTCGAAATAATATTTACTCATGGGCATCTGCTTTCTTGACTCAGTTGCCCTTAGTTCCTAGCACCCCAAAAGCAGGGTCCCGACGATGGACTGAATGGACCCAGGGCAAGCTGTGAGCTACCCTGGCATCGAAATGGGCCAGGCCAAAGTGCCACGATACTCAACTATCAATTGAGGACATGATCATGGACAAATGCTGTCATGATCCAAAGTAAGTAACGAGAATACTAGGACCCTGTTAGGACTAGGAAGACTAACCTGGCCTTAGGACTGCGGAATGTATAATGAGATGTTTATATCTCTTACTGTGCTCACACAGAATGACATTGCTAGAAATATTAGAAGTAGATTTACTACAACTATTTAAGTAGATTACTAGCTGAGGAAAGAACACACCCTTGTTAGGATCCAACCCTTGAGCAGATCTCCTAGTAATCTGGAGTAATCTCTTTAGATGAGATTTTATCCTTTAATCTCCTGGAGGAGTGGTTTTACCTCTCATTGTTGATTTGTCAATATTCAACCCACCTTTATGTCACCGCCTTACGTGATTGCTATATAAACTAAGACTGTAAGCTCGGAGAGGAGAGTCAGAAGCTAGAGGGCTCAGGCTCCAGAGATCCAGAGCTAGAGCCAGAAGGAGAAAGGTTCCAGATTGGGTCCCAGGAGAGAAGGAGGCAGAGAGAGACAGGAGTGAAGAGGATTGGAATAAACTACTATTGATATCGACCAGCCTGGCCCTCGTCTGCCCTTGGCCAACAGCTTTCCCAATCCAGGCCACACACAGTGGCTCAAGAGCACCGAATGCAGGCAGTGAGACAGTGCCACCCAGTGAGCCCGCAAACACACAACCTTCACCGTGATAAGATTTTACACTACTCAAGATAATAAGCCCATGGGAACCATGGAGGAGTTCCTAGGGAAGTATATATAAAATTCAAAGAATGGTACTTTTCAAAACCTATCACTTAGATCTTTTGCTCTAGGAAACATAATTGACAAATGACTCCAGTGACAGGGCTGGAGCGATAGCACAGCGGGTAGAGCGTTTGCCTTGCATGCAGGCAACATGGCCGACCCAAGTTCGATTCCTCCACCCCTCTTGGAGAGCCCGGCAAGCTACCGAGAGTATCTCACCTGCACGGTAGAGCCTGGCAAGCTATGTGTGACATATTCAATATGCCAAACACAGTAACAACAAGTCTCACGAAGGAAACGTTACTGGGCCCGCTCGAGCATAATCTGTGACTCCAGTGACGGTCATACTTTTTGCACACTCTTCTCAAGGTAAGACAACACCTGGCTGAAGATCTAAAGCAGAATATTCTTGCAAAGTACCAGACTGCTCCACTAGATGAATTTTTCTTCCAAATGCCTCACTGACATTATCATTCATTTCTGGAAGAATGGTGTAGTCTGGGATGCTTCTCTGATAAACTCTTCCCTTTTGCTATTACTCTGTGAGTATGAGGTCTTCATCATGCTTTGAAGGCTCTTCTTATATTTTCATGTTCCTTTCCTGAAACACATGTCTTGCCAGTCTAATATTATTGTGCCATTTGCTTTTCCAAGCACCCAAAGTAACTCAGAATATAAAATTATATAACTACCTGAGATAATCCAACATTATCTTAATTTTTACATCTAATGAATACTCCAAAATATATTTCCTAAACTTTTTTTTATAAAATTTTATTTTCCACTTATACTTTATATAAACACAGTTGGCAGAGTGTTTGCCTTGAATGCGGCCAACTTGGCCGACCCAAGTTCGATTCCTCCACCCCTTTCAGAGAGCCCGGCAAGCTATTGAGAGTATCTCGCCCACACAGCAAAGCCTGGCAAGCTACCTGTGACGAATTTAATATGCCAAACACAGTAATAACAAAGTCTCACGATGGAGACGTTACTGGGCCCGCTTGAACAAATAGATGAAGAACAGGAGGACAGTGCTACATTGCTACCTTATATAAACATTGTAGTTTACAAAGGTATTCATAAGGATTTGTTACAGACATTCAAGATATCAATACAAATCCCACCACCATTGTACCTTCCCACCACAATTATCTCCAATTTTCCCAAGCACTCCTTAAGCCTGCCCCATACTACACCCTCAATAATTTATTTGATATTACTTTTTATACTTTGCTAAAAGAATGATCAAAAATTTTTTCCTTAGAAGAAAGTTAATGAAGATTGTGTAACTCACCTTGGAGCTATTAAGCCTTTGTATGAGAGATTACTAAGATGCTGTTACAGGTTAAGTCTTTGTGTTGATATTTTTTTTAATCAAGATTGGATGCCCTCTACATTACATCCCATCTAATCTAGTGTACTATTCCTAGTTTATGAGTGTTGCATAGTTCGAGTTGTGGCCACACTACAGGAAGTCCAAAATTTTTAATGAGGTGATATAACTGGAGTTAAATTTTTAACTGGGTGGAATTTTGAGATGTGTGTGTGTTTGCAAAGGCTTCTGGAAGTGCAGAGAGATGGGGGGAGGTAGCCCATCTCCAACTCCATGGAAGTCTGGAGATTTCAGACACAAAACATTGCATAACTGAGTTTTTCAACAGATTATTATTTTTCTCCCTTTATAAAATTTTATTTTAGTTTTTATACTTGTTCACAATAATTTATTACATCCAATATTCCAACACCAACTCCAACACTGTTACACCATCTCTTCCAATATCATTATTTTATATTTTCCTACCACCACCCAAAGCTGCCCCAAAAGCACATACTAAATAAGTTATTTTATATTGCTTGTTATGAATAATCTGTTAAAAATGATCCAAAAGAGTTTCCTTAGAGGAAATTGTGTGAAGAGTTCAACAGATTACTTTCTGGATGGGGCTTGTTCCAATCACTGAAGTTCGGCTTGGAGCATGGCAGCGATTGTGGAGTGCAAAGGTTTTTGGCTGCCCAACCTTTGGGTGGGTCCTGGACTCACCCGCCCTTCTCCGGGTACCCTAGATGACTCAGCCTTACATGCGGTCTGGAAGAATCTCTACCTAAACATTTCTTAGGTGAATATTTGTTGGAAAATTCAGGAGAACACATATAGGCAGCCTCACTTTTTGTTGCTTGCCAAGGTACCGTATTGTCTTTCTTTTTTAAACTGAATTTATGCAGTTAGCTCTTAACCTGAGTATAGAGAAGAAGGAAAGAAGCTTCATTTTTAAGCAGGAGTGAAAGTAGCAGTTGACTTTAGAAACTGGCATTGAGAGTTGCAGTTTGTAAAGGAACAAAGAAGATTGTCTCGTGGTGACAACCGTTTGTCACCTAGTAGCATAATGCGTAAACACTTCAAGTAAATTCATACATTAGTGTAGCATTGTCAATATTGTCAATCAAGTAGGGCCTTTTGTTTGTTTTGTTGATGTGGGAAAGTATGAGATAATCTCCCTTTCATTTGGCAGAAAAGGAAAAGGTATAGAAAGAAAGTGAGGGAGTCTATGTGAAATAAAATTGCTCTAATTGATTGTGTCTGTTTAATATTAGTGTGGAAAAATGATTTGGGGCACTTTTGCTTTACTCTTGAAATTATTCATAATATATGTATATGCATATGCATATCTCATTCTACAATTTATAGCTAGCAAGTTTATAGGTGGCACCTTGAGAATGTTTTCAAATGTTGAATATTCATTTAGATCACTTTGGGAGTTTTAATAATTACCTTTGTTTAAAAATTATAAATCATTTGACCTAAGGGCTTAGGCACGGTAATTTTTAAAAGTTTCTTGCAGGTATAGAGAGACACTAGAGCTGGTATGGTGCTTGTCTTGGATGCAACAGACCTGAATTTTTCCCTGTCACCCCATTGGCCCCCAAAGTTTCACCAGGAGTAATCTCTAAATTAAGAGTCAAGAGCAATTCTACAAACAAAATAAAATAAATATAAATAAAAGTTACTCAGATGTATCTAAAATGCAAGCAAAGAGCCGTAAAAGCAAATAAAATAACAAAAAAAATGAGAGAGAAAACTGATAATTGTTTACACAACAAAAAGTTATTGTCCATTGGATCTGTTGGCAGTGGTAACAATAACAATTTTATCACATTAGAGAGTGTTTTGAGACTTTTCCTAGAATTGATACACTAGGGTCTCCCAAAGAGGAATCAAAAGGGTTTTGCTAGGAGTATCACACTTGACTCAAATGAGAGAAAGAATCCGATCTCCGTTGACTGTCAAGAATCAGGGATGTTGTCTTGTTTGCCAAGGCATCGAAAATCAGATGGGCTGGACACGTAATGAGATTTGGAGACAACCACCGTTCTAGAGCCATTGCCAACTGGATTCCACGGGATGTCAAAAGATTGCGTGGCCACCCACCTACGAGATGGTCAGACTTTTTCATCAAGACCCTGAACAATCAGTTTGAGGCTCTTCATGTTCCTAGCTAGAAGAAGCAGACACCATTGGGCTACACTGGCACACTACAGGGACAAATGGAGATGTTACTGGTACTTTCTTAAGCAAATTGATGAGTAATGGGTTGTCAAGTGATCAAGTGATACGCTAGGAAAGGTTCTTCCTTATTTTTTTTTTACTTTCTAATTTTTTATTAGTGAAACACCATGAAGTACAGTTGAAGACTTACGAACTTTTGTGCTTGGGTTTCAGTTATACAATAATCAAGTACCCATCCCTCCACCAGTGCCCATTCTCCACCACAATGAACCCAGTAGCCCTCCCACCTCCCCAAACGCCCCCACCATCCCACCTCTGTGGCAGGGCATTCTCTTTTGCTTTCTCTTTCCTTTAGGGTGTTGTGATTTATTCGACATGATCAAATGTACTTTATCTCAAACTAAATATTCCCTTCATATTTCTTAATTACCCCCAAACTTCAGTCTTCATCCCACTATAACTTTGATGGCCTTTGAATTAGATCCATAAGAATTACATGTTTTACAAAATTTTATTCATTTCCTTTCAGGCCTTGTTTTCAAGTGATTAGTAATTATATGCATGTTTTAAAAGGCTTTCTTTTTCCATGGAAGAAGATATTTCATTATGTCAAAATATATTTACAGAAATAAACCTGACCAAATATCAAGCCAGTGCTCAGGATTAGACTGCAGGTCCCTTTCTTCTGCGTTCTGGTGCTTTGCTCACTGAGGCATGCTGCTGGTATATGGCTTTCATGCCAGCCACAGGCTCCTTGGATTAATCTTCAGCTTTAATGCCTTAAGACTTAGTGAGCTGCAACATACCAATTCCCACATGTCCCGTTTCCCTTCGTGATTTTTTTTTGCTTCATCATTTCTGCAAGTATCCTAAGTGTCAAATGGGTCGATAAAAGCATCAGTGTTAGGCCAGTTCATGTCCTGGTGGTCAGCCAGTGCTTACATACTGAGAATCAAGTGGTGTAACGTTCAGTGAATGTCCCTAAGACATAAGGATTAGTCTGCACTGACACGTTTCTCAGATGGAGCAAAACAATAATTTCTAATCTGCTACATTCCATTGTTGGATTGCTCAGTCATTTCATGGAGACTTCTGGTAACAATTAATACAGTCATAAAAATAAGGGAAAATAACAGGGGAAAACATGCACACAAATTGAAAGCAGATATCTAAATACTGTTGTCCCACAAATTTAGATCAACCACACGTCTGCCTGGAAACTTGTAAATAGCATTCATAAGTGATGTTATCATAAAATGTGGTGGAGAAATCACAATGGAGCCTATTTGTACATTCTTGAATTAATATCTATGTGCAGATAATTAAGAGGACAATAAAAATACACAAAATGAATGCACACAGGGGAAGATAAGAACTGAACATGATCCAAATATGTCATATTGTGGAAACCTTGGGGGAAATAAAGCTTTATGGGATACTGGCAGACAGCATTGCTGCTGGAACTAGGATTTGAAGCCCTGCAATTTGGAAATAATGCCTTCAGTTAATAAGGATGTGTGGGTGGAATTAAATTTACCACTCCTACTATTGTAATTAGAATTATATGCCTACTTCCCATACACTTTCCTGAAAATAATTCTTGTAAACTCTTTATGAAAATGCTCTCAAACAATCCATGGTAGCATTAAACGTTATTAGGACAAACCTTCTTTCTGTCATTTATCTGCACAACTTCATAACATTAGATCTGCACATAGACATCTGAATCACTGCAATGTTTTTCAAGAGAACAAATCTTAGCCAAGTGATTTAATTATGATTTTTGACTCAAAGAAAGTCCTTTTGAAGATTACAGAGGTTTATTAAAATACAACAATGCTACATTAAACAGAATCTTTAATCTTGTGCTTGCTGGTTTTAGGAATGTGTCTTGAAATAATATTTGCAATAAAATAGATACAAGGCTAAATACAGTGACCTAAATATTTTCTTTATATATCTCACAGTCCAATGTCAAAAGCTCTGGGAAAAAGCAGGTCTCATGTCTGAGGTATAATTATCTTGTATTTTAGATAGCTTTCTGTCTATAATTTAGTGTTCTTTGATTTATAACAAACTATAATTCAAAGTCAAAAAGTCTTTATATTATCAATTGTGCCTGTGTTGAAAAAATGGTATATTATAAAAAGTGTTTTGAGAAGACACAGATATTTCTGTAATTTTTTAAAAATTAAATCACTGTGTGATAGACTCATAGACTCTTACAAAGCTGTTCGTGATTAGGTTTCAGTCATAGAGTGTTCCAACAGTCATCCCTCCACCTGTGTTTATTCCCCACCACTAGTGTCCCAAGTTTCCCTCCCATAACCCCTCACCCCCAGCCTGCCTCTATGGCAGATGCTTTTCTTCTCTGTCTCTCTGTATTTCTGTCTCTCTCTCTTTCTGTCTTACTCTGTCTCTCTATCTCTCTGTCTCTGTCTGTCTCGGTCTCTCACTCACTCTCTTTCTCTTTCTCTATTTCTCTCTCTTTCCTTTTAGGCATTATGGTTTGCAAGAGATACTGAAAGTTTATCAGGTTATCAGGTTATCCCTTTAACCATTTTTAACACTCAGTTCTAGAGTACCATTGAATGAAAAGAGTCAGAGAAGGGAAAATATAGAATGACATATATACATTGGTGTAATATATATGTATATGTGCACACACATATATGTATATATTAGACTAATATCCATAGCCAGGGTAAACAGGGACTAGGAGGACTCTTCAATAGCTGTACTCAATCAACAAGTATGTGTGTGGGGTGAAGGATAGGTAAGATAGCGAAGGGACAAGTATGACAATGACAGCTAGAAATTATGACACTGATAGTTCTTTATTTTTCCCAAAAATATTAAACATATTATGACTTATAAAAAGTAATTTGAAAGTAAAATGCAAAAAAAGAAACACAATTAAATTTTTGTGTATAGTTTCAAAATTTCCAAGATGTATATTTCTTGAAAGAGAGACAAAATGGTTTAAGTTCACTGTATTCAGTATAAGAGAAAGTAGGAGTATTAACAGTGTAGTCCTATGTTTACTTATACTTGTGAAATTGTTAGTGAGTAACAATAATATGATTTCAGAAAGTGAAAAGGTAAATGAAAAATTTAATATAAACATTGTGATATACTCAGTAGAGTACCTCATCAAAAATTTTAGAAAGTTATTAAAAGTAAATAAGTTATTATTTTGACATATAATTCTATTTGTTCTTTATCGTTGTACTATATTCTATAATGATTCCCAATAAATTATTTTGTATGTCATCATTTTAGAAGTATAAAATTTTCCAAATTTCACCAAGATTTGTTTGACTTAAAATATAAACCCTATTTTATTGAGATAGTATATATGACTATACACATGAATATTAATTGAAAATTATTTTATCACTATAAAAATTATAATTATGATCTCTTTCAGCAAGAAAGTTTTCTTTGGTATACTTCACATTGCAGACATTCAATATTCATTTATCTTATATATGCAATGTATCTTCCTACTGTGCTATCTATGTTTTTTTTCTGTTCTGGAGAAGCCCTTGTTCTCACTGAACACATATTTCTCTTTTTCTTCCCTCCTACTTTTCTAAGAATATTTCTTTAAATAAAACTATTTTTACTTCACTAAAATAAGAACAACACAAGAAAACACATTTTTCAGCTTGTGTAGCATCATTCTAAGATGACTACATAGGAAATCCTCATAGTTTCATGAGATAAAGAATTATTCTTCTCTTCCTGAAACATAAACTTGTCAATAATAAATAAAAACGGACTTCTTCTAATTCACAGTTTATCCCTTATCTTTAGGAATACATCTAATATGAATATATAATAATTTTAATTTTTTATTTTTAATTTTCTATTGCATGGAGCAATAGCACAGTGGTAGGGCATTTGCCTTGCATGCGGGTGAGCCGGCCCACCCGGGTTCAGTTCCTCTGCCCGCCTTGGAGAGTATGGCAAGCTACCAAGGGTATCTCGCCCATACAGCAAAGCCTGGTAAGCTACCCATGAAGTATTCGATATGCCAAACACAGTGACAACAAGTCTCACAATGGAGATGTTACTGGGCCCGCTCAAGCAAATCGATGAACAAGTGTTTCTACAGTGTTTCTACTCCAATTAAATTTTGTGGTAAGTGTACTAACAGTCTATTTTTCCTAAAAATCTGACACTCACTCACTCCATCAATGTTTTTAATATTTCAAGTTCCTACCATGTACTATTTTGATCATAAATTCCAAAGCTTCTAATATATGCAATATAATAGTTAACTTACTTGATAAACCTTTTTGTTTAGTTACTTGCTAAATTATGCAGTTAATTGAAAAATTTGATACATAAGCAAATAATTTTATTACTATGTGAAAACTTGTTTTATACTACATAGACCTCTGAAAGTATTAAAAAAGATATTGACAAAATATATAATAGCTCGGTTAATTGAATACCAGTGAGGATTATTATCGGCAAAGATAGGAATAGGAAAAATGAGGCAAATAAGTAGAGATCACATTCTAAAAGTCATAAGAATTTAATGCGTTTGGAGAATAAGTATAAATAGGACACAATAGGAAAAATAAGTAATTTAAGATAAATTAATCTGGGTTTAGTTTGAACAAGACACGTTTGTGAATAAACGTAGACTGCAACTTCTGGCATGCCACCCAATTCATAACCTCTTCACCTGCCCACAGGCTCCCCTTGAGCCTATGCCTCTTCATTGAGTTAAAGGAAATGCCATTAGTGCTCTTAAAAAAAGTAAGTTGGGTTTTAAAAATCTACAGATAATGCATTTACTGAGACTACTAGAATCATAATTTAGAGTGTTGGAAAAGACAAAATGCATGCATATGCCACTGATGAATGCATCGTTATTCTGTTCACCTTTTAAATTGCACCATGAACAGAAGTATATACTATGTGAAGAATATAAGATGACAGATTCTAAAGCACTTATTGAGCTAAATAAATAAATAGCTCAAAATGAGTATGTGATGGCAATTATATGGTAAAATACGGTAATGTGGCAGAGGCACTAGAAAGTTACAAACAATTCTGGAGAGTCCACAAACGATTCACAGATGTGATATTAGAATTGTGCCTTGAAATATGAATGATAGTGAGTCAGGTCTAAAGCAGATATCGTAGTAAGATAGAAACAGTTTAAAACTGTAGCTCTGGCTTGCCATAGAAGCAGGCAGAGGATGGCGGATGGGAGGTGATGGGAGGGAACCTGGGGACACTGGTGCTGGGAAATGTACATTGGTGGAGGGATGGATGGTGGAATACTGTATGACTGAAACCCAATCATAGACAGCTTTGTAGGATCTATCTCATAGCGATTCAATAAAAAATAAATAAATAAATAAATAAAAAGAGGAGAGAATGCTGACAATATTGTGAGACTGTGACCAGAACTGGAATTACAGCCCAGAAAGAACATAAGACTCTCTGTGCCTTCAATGGGTGTAGGGTGGGGAGGGGATTACTTGGGTCCTGGTCCCCATTCAAAAGACTCAGCCCATGTGAAGACCAGCCTGATTGTTGTTACCCTGCTGGAAATGTCACCTCTTGGGTCATCATGCCTCAGTCTTATGAAGGGGGTGACCGGAAGGTGTGGAAGAAGGAGGGGCCATTGGAACACCCACACCTCTTTCATTCTAGAAAGTTACCAAGGAAAGCATGATAAAAATCAAGAACCCTGAAATGGGGGATCAGATATAAGCACTTTTTTTAAAAATAAGTAATTCTAATTTACTTGAAGGTAATTAAATATATTTCGCAAAACAGTGCACTATATACTAGGTGATACACAAGTAAATTATACATAGCCTTAGCCCTCCAAGAAATTTAAAATTAAGTGGAAGAAAAAAGATATATAAATAATACACAGCAGAATAAATGAAGTAGTGTGGTTGCAGAGATACAAAACAAGGAGAAAGGGAACACATTTTTAGGTTTGAAGTTTTGAAAAAAGAATTCTCTAAGACACAACCCAGATAAGTATTGGTTTGACAACCACTTGTACTTCCCAAAACTTAAATAAAATTTCCAATAAAAAAACTATAGTTCTGGGGCTGGAGCAATAGCACAGCGGGTAGGGCATTTGCCTTGCACGCGGCCAACCTGGGTTCTATTCCCAGCATCCCATATGGTCCCCTGAGGACTGCCAGGGGTAATTCCTGAGTGCAGAGCCAGGAGTAACCCCTGGGCATCGCCAGGTGTGACCCAAAAAGCAAAAAAAAAAACCCTATAGTTCTTACATGACGCTGACACCTAAGGATAGTAGATACATGGGACAGGTAGATTGCTCCATAGCTGGAAGCTTGCCTCATGAGCAAAGGGGAGAAGGCACCTGGAATAGAGAAGGGATCACTAAGAAAAAGATGGTTGGAGGAATTGGTCGGGATGGGAGATGTTTGCAGAAAGTAGATAAAGGAACAAACATGATAACCTCTCAGTGTCTATATTGCAAACCATAATCCCCCCAAATAGAGAGAGATTATGGGGAATAGTGTCGGACATGGAGGCAGGGGGAGGGTGGGAAAGGTGGGGTACACCGGGGATATGGGTGGTGGGTAATGTGCACTGATGGAGGAATGGGTGTTTGATTATTGTGTGATTGTAACCTAAGGGCATTTGCCTTACAAGCAGCCAACATGGCCAACCCGAGTTCGATTCCTCAGCCCCTCTCGGAGAGCCCGGCAAGCTACCGAGAGTATCTCGCCCGCACGGCAGAGCCTGGCAAGCTCCCCGTGATGTATTCGATATGCCAGACACGGTAACAACAAAATCCCCAATGGAGACGTTACTGGGCCCGCTCGAGTAACCTAAACATGAAGGCTAGTAACTATCTCATGGTGATTCAAAAGAATTAGAAAAAAAAACTGTAGTTCTGAAAAACAATTTATAAATATAATATAGGATGATTATTTCAAACCCCACAAGAAACTTTGTGTAACAGATATATTTGAAGTACAGTAAGCAACTTAGATTATCTTTTCAGGAAATGCTGGTTCATTCAGTATGCTATGCCAAATACCATAATAAAGGAAGCTCTTATTTCATTTAATGCTGTTTCCCCTCCCAATGTGGTACTTTTCTTCTCAGTTGTATAATCATTCTTAATAGCATCATCAAAAAGTTATTTTGGATATGAAGATACAGATACATAAAACTGAGATCTTTCTATTAGCTTAACTATTTTAGTATACTAGAAAATAATTACTGGAATAAGAATTTTTTCTACTGGGCCAGAATGATAATACAGCAAGCAGGGTGCTTGTTTTGCTCGTGGGCCATCAGGGTTCTATTTGCCAGATCCTATATGATCCCCCAAGCACCACCAGAGTTATCACTGAGTTCAGAGCCAGGAGTAACCCCTGAGCAGGGCTGGGTATGACCCCACCAAAAAATATCATATCTGTTGAATTAGATGCTGTTTTATTTCTAATAAGTAATTTAGAAACTCAACTTAACTATTCTATAGAAAATATATCATGCTCCTTGATTAGTTGCTATATAAAGCATAAAATAAAAAGAATGTTTCCAGAATCTTAATTTACATTGAAAAATATAAAATACAGTAAATATGAGTGTGAACTAGTACATATATTTATACCATGTATTGCTTTATACATTATAATTTTCAAGTAATAATTTATAAAATGTATGATACATGTTTTCATGTACACAATATAGCTCTCAAATACATATAAAATATTTTCAAGTACCGAAGATTAGTTAAGGAAGCCATTTTTCCCAATTATCATTTGCTATATCTTAGAGATTTTTTTCTACAACTCTATTTAGTTGCTTTCCCTTATTCTAATAGCACTAAAAAATTCCTAAGGATTGTGGTATGATCAAAAAAGGTATATTCAAAATCTAATTAAAATAATAGTTTGTATAAGGTGTTGTTGCTGTTTTCATGCCCAATTATGTAATGTTAAACTTCATGAAATTTATTTGTGTCCATTTCCATGTATTTACATATCTTTAGAAATATTTACTTAAACCCTTAAATACTTTGTTACTCCAAATTATATAATAATGTGTGTTCTCCTTGAAATTTTACATGCTCACGGTCTACACATAAGGGAATTTTAAGCTTAATTTCACATAGAAGTCATAAGGAATGAAATTCTTGCTAGAGAATCTAGGAACAAAAGACCCAATCATGTTATAGTTGTTTTTAATTTGCACTTTTAGTCTGTTTTGGTAGGTTTTCATTATAAGCTATGGAATCCTCAAAAAAAGTTAGCTGTGGGCAAGGAAGAAACTATTATTTCCGTAGGAATTAACTAAATCACCCTGGGATAGGAAAATAAGGTGAAGGAATATATGAGAATTTTCAAGCCTAGATTTGAGAACTTTGTCTTCCTACACTAAGGAACTTTATACAAAAAGTATCCATTTACCTTAAAAATACAATGTTTATTTAAGAGCCCCTAATTTCTTTAGAATATGATATGAGTCTTGGCAATGAACAGAAACACGTGATTTTGCAACATGTGTCCACATGTGGTTCATGCGCTCCACATGTGCTCTTTCATAGGGGCTTGTGACCTCGCAATGGATCACATGTGTTTTACATATGCTTTGTGTGGTTCACATCTGTTTTAAACATTTTTTTCCTGACAGTAGACACTTGTTATATTACCGTTTGCTATAATAATTAAATTCAAGAAACTTAACTTGAGAGGATTTGTGGAAAAGGGTGTTTGTTAGTTTTGATTTATATTTGGTGCTGTGTTGAGTGATACCCATTATAACTGCTTATCGTATCTCTTTGTAGGCATACTGTTGCTACGTTTAACCTCACTGAAGCCAGACTAATCCAGAGATGTTCTTAAAATCCTATGACTCCTATGAAGGTTATCATCTTAGAAAAGACCTTGAAAATATACTTTGGATTTAGGGTAAAAAAAATAAAAGAAAGAAAGAAACTGACATTTAAGAGGAGAGGTTACATTTAACTTTATATTATTAGATGAAAAGTTAAAAAATATTTAAATGCCTATGTAAATAGCAATATCAATCATGTAACAAGAATATGTTAAAATGAGGACCTCATGTAGTTGATCATAGTCACAAAAATCAGGCACAAAATGAATGTGGACACCTGCCTGTTTTACTTATATCAGGAAGAAATAAAATTTATTGTAATTTAATGAACTATTTTCTCTTGTAGTACACTTAATTATCTTCTCCTTTTGCCCTCTGGAAGTATCTTTTAAAATTCACAGCTGTATCTGAATCCATGCTACCTATTAAACAGGAAAGCAATATCTTTTATTAATTACAGTATATTTGTTTTCATTTGTCTTTAAAGAAAGTTCTAAAATTAGAGATTTGTTTCCCTGGATAACACAGCACTGAGCTTAATGAAGTCTGAGAGGCAGTGACTCTGTTCTGTGTCTTTCCTTGATGTGTGGATCTAATGCTCATTAGTGTTAATAATACTTGGAAGTAAATGAAGCATTTTGGATTGCGACTACCTTATCCGTATACTGAGAAGGAGCATGGTGCCCCCCAGCCAACAAGTTACCTAATGCTCAGTTGGCCAAATGTTAAAAGAGATTTGGTGCTGTAGGCGATTAAACCCACAGTCTGCCCCCGTGGACCAGGCAGCCATAAATAAGCATTTTAAAAGAATCTCCAACGTTAATGAAGAACAGGGGAATATAGATCAGTAATCAGAAACAGCTTTAGAAATACAGAAACAGTGGTATGCATATTTTGATTTGCTACATAAAACATGCATTGTTTTAGAGACATTCCAAAGAATGGACCCACTGCATTATTAAATGTTTTCTGGGTTTTGACATTATTTTGAAGAATTTTGAGCGACCATGCTTGAGCAAAATGAATGTCTTGCTGAGAAATGATGACACTTTATTAAAATTAAATGACAAATAAATGAAAGAACAGGTACACCAGAAAAAAAGAAACTATAAAAAAGTAAAAAAGATAATAAATAGAATATCTTAGGCAAGTATATCTATATATGGATTTAGGTAAAAACCTTTAAAATAAACTAGAAAGCAGTTTTGTCATATACTTTTCAAATAGGAGCACATTAATGATCAGAATTCTATAGAATTAATTTAATTCAATTTAATTTCTCCAAGTTAAATATGTGTAGAAAGAAAAACACTAGAAGTAAAGGTGGGTTAGAGGGGTACAATGGTAACTTAAAATAGGAGGAATACTTATATTCAGACTGATGGAATGAACATGATTCATAATCCACATCTTTATTTGGAGGTAATATTTCTATGTTGTATAATCATTTTATACATTTTGTTTTCATTTCATTTTCTCTTGTATTTAGAGTCAAAAGTAATCCCATATGAAATTTTCATTCTTTCTAAACTATCACAAAGGGAAATCCAAGTTTGCTTTCTGAGATATTTACAAAAGGTAAATAATATCTAAGGTATTGATGTAACAAACCG
This sequence comes from Sorex fumeus, assembly GCF_029834395.1. Taxonomy (NCBI): domain Eukaryota; kingdom Metazoa; phylum Chordata; class Mammalia; order Eulipotyphla; family Soricidae; genus Sorex; species Sorex fumeus. Next base: position 21,763,911 of record NW_026606059.1, read on the forward strand.
ACTAGCAAGAATAGGTAATTTTGTCTTTTTAACTCATCCTATGAACTTATCACCTTTGCATAAAAGATCTCATAGCTCTACCAACACCATGTTACATGGTAATTATTAAAATAGTACTCATCGCTTATCAGCATAAAAAATTACAAGGATGTAATTAGAAAAAATGTCTACTGTCAATGAAAAAACAATAACATTTTTATACAAAATTTGATGAAATGGGATCTGGAAGACGACTCCAGTTGCTCAAGGCACTTGCTTGACAAGTGTGAGTTTGCAACTTGAAACTTGAGTGCACCTGTTCCTCCTAAGTGAGAATGAGGCTCTGCTGTAGGAGGGAAAGGACCCAAAAGATGGGTCAGTAGCTTAAAAAGTGTCTAGGACAATTCTGAGGCTATGACTTTCATCTGTGTGCTACTCAATGTACCTGAGATCTAGTCATCTCCAGACTTGGGAACCCCTGCAAAAAATAAGTAAATTCATTAATTTAATTTATTTCAAATATAAACCAAATATAATATGACAAGTTTACCCTCTGTCACCACCAGAGCAATCGTATGCTCTATCTCAGCGCTTCTGGATATTATCACACACACACACACACACACATATATACACACACACACACACACACATATATATCATCTCACATCTTATTATCTTATTATCTCATTCTTACTTTGGACAATCTGTCAGGCTACCAAATGTAACCTGTCCACATGGCAGAGTCTGGCAAACTCCCCATGGCATACCCAATATGCCAAATACCAGTAACTATGATGGGTCTCATTCTCCTAATCCCGAAAGAGCCCTAAATATGGCACTTTTTAAAAGTCTCAGGGCTAGGACGAAGGAGATGTTACTAGGGCCTGCTCGAGGCAATCGATGAACAATAGGATGATCGTGATCGTGATCGTGATCGTGATTATCTCACATTTAAAAGGGTTCATGAACAGACACCTGATTCTCTCAAATAGCCCAAATCCTATCACCCAGCAAATTGTACAGGTCATTAATAGTAAACTACATCTTCCCAGAGATATATAGGGAAAAACAATGCGATTGTCATAATTGTTCTCTTTCACCCACACTTCTATTTTGTTTCTGTGTTTCGTTTCTGCTTTGAGGCCACAACTGGCTGTGTACAGGGCTTAATCCTGACTCTGCACTCAGGGATCACTCCTCGTGAGCTTAGGGGTCTATATGTTGTGCCAGCGATCAAACACAGGTGGTCCATGTGCAAGGCAAACACTCTACCCACTTATTTTTGTTGTTGCCAAATCTGACAACCATGTAGATATTTGTAAGATGCTATTATACTACCTGGGCTGGAGCGATAGCACAGCGGATAAAGCGTTTGCCTTGCACGCGTCCAACCCGGGTTTGATTCCTCCATCCCTCTTGGAGAGCATGGAAAGCTACTGAGAGTATCTCGCTGGCACGGCAGAGCCTGGAAAGCTACCCGTGGCATATTCCATATGCCAAAATCAGTAACAACAAGTTTCACAACTTGTTGTGAGACGTTACTGGTGGCCTCTTGAGCAAATCAATGAACAATCGAAGTACAGTGCTACAGTGTTACATTATACTATCTCTCCAGTCGTTTTTCTCTTTGTTTCTTTTTTCTTGCTTGTTTTCTCTTTCTTTCCAACCCCCTCCTCCTTCTCCCCCTCTCCCTTCCTCTCCCCCTCCTCTTCCTCCTCCCCTTCCCTCTCCCCACCCTCTCCCTCTCTTCTTCTTCTTCTTCTTCTTCTTCTTCTTCTTCTTCTTCTTCTTCTTCTTCTTCTTCTTCTTCTTCTTCTTCTTCTTCTTCTTCTTCTTCTTCTTCTTCTTCTTCTTCTTCTTCTTCTTCTTCTTCCTACTTCTTCTCCTCCTCCTTCTCCTCCTCCTCCTCCTTCTCCTTCTTCTTCCTCCTCCTCCTCTTCTTCCTCCACTTCCTCCTTTCCCTCAATATTTTCTCCTCCTCTTTCTCCTCCTCTTCCTCCTCTCCCTCCTCCTCCTCTGTGATTATTCTTGGTTCTGCATATTCAGGGGTAACGCCGAAGACCATATGTGGTGTGATGAATCACATTCAGGTCAATTGCATGCAAAACAAACATCTTACCCATCATATTACCTTTCCGGCCTTCACACATATTTCTAGTTGGTTCCATTCCCAAGTCCATTTTTTGTAAATTATGATGTATATTCCTTGTCTACTCCAACCCTTCCCTATTTTCACACTGCACTGAGAGTAAAGTGCACATTTTTTACCAAAACTTGCATGGTAGGGGCTGGAGCGATAGTACAGCTGGTAGGGCATTTGTCTTGCCAACCCGGGTTCGATTTCCAGCATCCCATATGGTCCCTTGAGTACCGCCAAGAGTAATTCCTTAGTGCAAACACTAGGAGTAACCCTGTGCATCGTCGGGTGTGACCCAAAAAATGCAAAAAAAAAAAAAAAAAAAGACTTGCAGACTTACATGATATTATCTCCTAGAACTCCAGAATCACTATCCTCTCCTCACTTCCTTCACTTTCCTCCATTCTCCCAGTCTCTGTGATACCCTACAGTTTCTCAATATTCTTCTTCAAAGAATATTGAGGGATACTCCAAATATTCTTCCCCATTGCTTTTTCTCTTCCTGGTCGTCCCTGCACAGATGTAAAACAATTGAGGAACGGCCATTCTCTCACTCTCTGAATGTTTTCACTGGATACAACACTGATGTGTTTCAAGTGTCTACAATGGTATCAAGCACATAGTGTTCAACTAACTTTCATTAACCTAATTTATTCCTTCATAGAAGGGGAAAAAACACTAGGGGATTTTGAATACTTATAAGTTTATTAAATACCAGTCTGTGATAGGAAGCTAGAAAGAGGCAGAAAAAAATTAAATTTCTCATGAAACACCAAAAGAAAGGGGCTTGAACTTTATAGTCTCAGGAATCTCCAGAAGCTCTTGTGAGTCACTAAATGCAACAGACAGCCATTACATGCTTGGTATATGCTTCTAGTGATATTTTCCCCTAGGCACTTGGAAGGTTCTGATTTAATAAAAATTGCATATATACATATATACACATGCATATATATGTATATTATATATTATTATGTTTATATATATAATCAGTATATATATGTATATATATATATAAAATCAGGACATCAAGGTATTAAATACCTTGCCCAAGTTGCTTGGTTTTAAAGTGTCGAAGGTAGCAATAAAACTGAGGCAAATTGTTGGAACAAAACTTTTTTCTCTCTTAAAAGCTAAAATATATTGCCTTGAATGTTGCTGTGCTCAAGAGAAGTCACCCTTGCCTCACTCTTTACCTAATAAAATTTCTGTACTTCCAAATCCAAGTAACACAATTAAAAGTTATAATGACTTTATTAATATATATTATTTATTGTGAATTTGGATATGCACCTCACCAGACCATGCCACTACCTAGTATTCTGTAATCTTCTAAAACTCATGAGACCTGATGAGATATATCCTGGCCTCTCTTTAAATGCACCATACATCAAATCATAGCCAACTTAAAAAAAATACTCTTTTGAACCTGAAAATAATATGTGTCAGCTGTTTTCCTTGAATGTGGAGTGATCGCACAGCGGTAGGGCGTTTGCCTTGCACGTAGCCAACATGACCGACCGGAGTTCTATTCCTCCGCCCCTCTCGGAGAGCCTGGCAAGCTACCGAGAGTATCTCGCCTGCACGGCAGAGCCTGGCAAGCTACCCGTGATGTATTCGATATGCCAGACACAGTTACAACAAAGTCTCCAATGGAGATGTTACTGGGCCCACTCGAGCAAATCGATGAACAACGGGAGACAGTGACAGTGACAGTGACAGTGGCCAACTCCAATTTGATCTCTGGCACCATATATGGCCCAGGTACTATGCTGCATATAGTGCTGATGGAAATAACCCCTGACTGGGCCATGATGAAGTCCTGAACACTGGAACTAGCCCCAAACTAAAACTCAAACCCAAACCAAAGGCACTGACACAATAATAACTTGATCACTTGGCATCTTGTTACTCATTGATTTGCTTGAGCAGGCACCAGTAACGTCTCCATTCATCCAATGGCATTTGTAGCCCAATGGCGTCTGCTGGCTCTAGGAACATGAAGAGCCTCAAACTGACCATTCAGGGTCTTGACAAAGAAGTCTGACCGTCTAGTAGGTGGTCGGCCACGCGGTCTTTTGACATCCCATGGAATCCAGTTGGTAATGTCTCTAGTCCAGTGTTGTCTCCAAATCTCATTACGTGTCCAGCCCATGTGATTTTCGACGCCTTGGCAAACGAGACAGCATCTCTGATTCTTGGCCGTCAACGGAGGTTGGAACTCCGGATTCCTTCTCTCACTTGAGTGAAGTGTGATACTCCAAGCATAGCACTTTCGATTCTTCTTTGGGAGACCCGAATAATGTTCTCATCCTGTTTTTGTAGGGCCCAGGTCTCTGAGGCATATGTTAATGCAGGAAGAACAGTGGAATCGAAGAGATGTGCCTGGAGCTGGAGGTTCTTCATCCTCTTACCTATTTCTTCAACGCTCTTGAAGGCATTCCAAGCAGCTCTCTTCCTCCTGAGCAACTCAAGTGCCAGGTCATTTGTCATGTTGACTTCTTGACCCAAGTACACATAAGAAGGACACAATAATAACAAGAAAAAAAAGATAGTCTCACCGAGGCTCACTACACACTTAAGCTTATTGCTTAAATGTCTCCATATATCATGCAGTAAGTATGATCAAGTCAATTTTTGTATGTATGATTTGAACAATCTTCAAGTTAGAATTTTTAAATTTTATTAGTTTCTGTAATTTATATCTTTTTTACTTCATTAGTCCAGTAAAGTATCCCATGGGAAGAAGATGCTTAACATTAATATGAGGTATAGATTTTACATTCATGTATTCAGTTTAGTATTCTGTTAGATTGTACTCACACATATGTATATGTATGGGCAAATATCACAGACACATCTACACACATGACACATGTATTTATGTCCTTGAAAATATTTGGAGATGCACATAAAACTTTTATCCCAAGAGTATATATATATATATATATATATATAAAATTCTTTAAATTCAAGACAAATCTCTAATTTTAGTCTCTACATTTTTTATCTTTAGAAATAAAGAAGTCTAAAAGTTTATGGAAAAATACATTGATTTTTCCTTTTATGGTAGCAGAAATAGAAAGGTCAATGACAGTGCAAAAGGCATGTTGTTATTAAATAGCAAAGGAGAAGTTGACGGTTGTTATGTGGCTTCTTGCATATTGTTTCATGTATATGCACAGGAAGGATAGAGACAGGTATTTATCTTAAATAGCAAAAGACTACAGACTTCTTACATATAAATAAAGATTCCACATGGGTCCCTGAGGTCCCATGTGACTATTATGACCCTTTGAATTTACTTAATTTTCTGTATGTATCTCTTTAAAATGAATAACGGGTATTAAAAAAATGAATGTATCTAATAACAGTGTGATTTGAATTTACACATTATATATATAGTCTCTCATTTATATTTAAATTATCATAATACTATTACTTGATACATTCATTTAGATCAAATTATTTTCATGTATAAAGCATATATGTTATATAATAAATGTAAATATATCTCATTGCTCTTATAACACTGCTAGGTATTTTAGAGTAAATTTCTCAGAACTGAAAAACTTTGGGAGAACTGAATCAAGTATTTAATCAATGATGTATAATGATTTTATTTTTGAAACAAAAAAATGGGGAAAAGTGCCCTTTTCCTTAGTATTTCTTGCTTTTCAGCAGCAATTTTCCATTATACCCAATCTTGTCCTATGCTGGCTTTAATTTATTATATCCATAAATTCAACTTTTATGTCTTTTCATAGAAAATGCTTCTTTTGGTTTCCTTTGTGGATTAACAAATAAATTTAAAACAAAGGACTAACAAAGTAGTATATAGGTATGTTTATATACCATCTGCCATAGCATAATGGTGAGTATTCTAAACTCTGAAGAGCTTTTAAGAAATATAAGATCTTAATGCTAAATCTTTACTATGTTAACAAATACTTTTCTATAAATTTAGATTCCACAGCTGTATGAAAATTCTTATTTATTATTTTATTTTAAAATGTCATAGCAGCCAAGACATCTATCTTTTATGATCATTCATTTTGAATACATAGCATGGTTAAGTCTTACCTCTTTTGTCTAATAAACAAAGAGATGAAAATTGAGCAGCTGAAGGGAACCTTAAAAGCCCAATTTTTGTGTCTCTTGACTTAGCCACCTGGTTGCCTACAAAGAGATCTTGACCTATGTCACAAATGCATTGCTGTGGAGATTAAATAGCAAATAGCTGAGAGTGATTTGAAAGGGCAACTCTGGATGACTTTTGGGTGTTAGTTTACCTTAGCTCTGTGAGGGGTCAGAGAACAATACTAAGCACTTATAGTTCGGCCTTAGATTTGACTACTGGCAGGTAACCAATAGAGTTTATTTGGATTATTATAGGAGGCCTGAACTAAAGGCAAAAACCTGAAGTTTGAATTATATGCAGTCCAAATTAAAGATGATCTTATCATTCTGAAATTAATTTTTTTGAAAGGAAAAAGAAGTTGGAGAAAGACAGAAGATTGTCATTTTAAAATTATTTTTGCCAAATGCTGAGGAAAATATGATCTAGTGCAATATATATATATTATTACATATATATATGTATTGCCCCCACCTTAGAATAAGGAGAACAAATATTTTGCTAAATAAATGGAAAAGTCTAATGCTCTTTATCAATTTCAGACAGAAATCTCTAAGGTTTTTCAGTAGATTATATGTGAATGAATGTATAAACAATAGTATGTGGACAGTTAATTAAATACATAATGAATATTTATCAAGTACTAATATTTTAGCATTTCTTTTTTGGCTGGGGAAGGGTTGGGGCACACCAGGCTCTCCTCAAGGTTTACTCCTGGCTCTGTGCTCAGACATCACTCAGTGCTATTTGAGTGGTAACTTTGACTTACCTAGGGATCTAACATAGGTTTGCCGTATTAAGTGCTTTACCCACTTTACTAAAACTTTAGACACAACATTAATTTCTTGGAAAAATTAATTTTATTATTATCATTTGTTTATCATAGAAGGAAATTTCTTAAAGAAAAAATATACATTTCATTGGAATATATTTGCCATAATTTTTTTTGAAATAGGTTTCCATTGTTTCATAGAAATCGTGTTCTTTTCATTTCCTACTCTCACTGTATTCACTCTGTAGTATTGTCTCTTTCTTGTGAATCTTTCCCTTCTAATTCCTCTTGGAGAGCAAATACACTCTCTCTTTGATCACCCTACTTGCGTGAGCTTAAGATAAAGTCCAGAACTCATAGTTTTGCATTGTAGTTATCTAATAGTCTCTATATTTATCTTCAAATTTTATTTTTATCATTTTTCTACATAAAACATTCTAGTGATATTAATCCATCCTTATGGCCACTAATTTAATGACCATATCTTTCTTGTTCACTGTGTTAAGGATCTTACCCAAGGTGTTAGTGGTGATGGAAAAGAAAGCAAGACCACATTCTCTCCTGTCCTCATTTTTGTTGTTCTTCCTCATCCAAGTGTATTTTGTGTGCTCATTCCCTAATTTCACCTGGAGATTTTACTGGAAAATTTTACTCTGATTGTCCTTTGCCTACCTATACAAATATTATGTTTTTATGTTAGTAATCCTGTTTTAACAGTTATCTGAAGAGATCAGGGAATTTACGATTTATGTAGTCCTTCATGTTCTTCACATAAAACAATCTTATTGAACTGAGACATAGCAAAGTAAAAGTGAATATATTTAAGACAGATATCAGCTTGAATCCCGTTTGTGCTTCTGTCTATCTGTATATCCTTAGGCAGTTTATTTAATCCTTCTTCATGTTTTTTTCTCATCTTATAATGGGAATGATAATAACTACTCCATAGGGAGCTGCGAGTACTAAATATTTAATCACCTTTCCTCTTGATGATGAAGAGGTACTGAAATTAGAACTTGCGAATTTATTCTTTGTGTAATCATTTTTTTCAAAGAAAAAGATTACAAAAAGAATGTTAATCTATTCCTGCTCAATCAAACATAAATTGTCTTTCTGGTTTATGTGTATATTTAATATTTAGGTCTGTATAGTTGTAATGTGACTGACTTTCTTTGGACCTGAGTCTTTTGCCTCCCATAAGAAGTTCTAACTTTGATATTTTGCAATAAAAAGAAGAAAATTTCTACTCGTGAGTGTCGTTAGACTTAGTTTTCTCAAAGTCAACTATTTGCTCATTTTAATCACAGTTCCCTAGTAACAAATGTCATAGTAGAGTTTTAATGAATTCACAGAATATCTAATTTTATCAGCACTCCAAGATATGCTACAGGCTACTGAAGTTACTGAGGAAAAAGTGATTCTCCCCACCTGCTCTGCGAATCAGAATTTTACTGTCATATGACTGGGTCCAATCAATTCATGATTAGCAACTTTAGCCCAACACTTTGAGGTACCAGCCTAAGAATTGTCACCATTCAAAACTGGGCACAAAACATTCAGCCAGAGAAAGCCGTCATGGAGGTTAGTTTTCCAAGCCATGTAGCTATTTTCTAAGCTTTAATAAGAAATCCTATCTTGAGACCGGCAAATGGTGGTAAAAGTTTCAATTTCTTTCTCCAGGACTTAGAGTTTCACAATGCTCAAAGTTTGTACAGACACCTAAGATAGAACATACCAACAAATTATTTTTTTCCACCTCAGTAAGACAATCAGCCTGAACAAATATGAAAATCAAAAAGTAATTTTCTTTGATTTGGATATGATGAATACTTAGCAGTTAAGTGGGATCAGTTATTGTGGTACCTATTTTTCTCTCTTTTTTTTTGAGGGGGTCACACCCGGCAATGCACCGGGGTTACTCCTGACTCTGCACTAAAAAATTACTCCTGGAGGTGCTCGGGGGACCATATGGGATGCTGGGAATCAAATCTGGGTTGGCCGCGAGCAAAGCAAATGCCCTAACCACTGTGCTATTCTCCAGCCCCTATTTGTGTGTGTGTGTGTGTGTGTGTGTGTGTGTGTGTGTAAGTACTCATTTTGGGTAATATGTGCATAATAGATAATACACCTTCTTAGTAAGTTTTAAGGCTACTATGGTGTTAAGTGCATTCACATTGCTATGTCTTGGTTACAACTATCTATTTTCAAAATTTATCATTCCATCCCCTAATTAAGAAACAATTACCCAATTCTCCTTCCTGGATTCTAGTCCCTTGATGTTTGTACCTTATTCCTCACTTTCTTCATAGGTTTGCATTTTTTCTTCACTTATTATCTCCTAAAATTTAATTCTTCATTTTGCTGTCTTTGGAAATGCTTCCTTTGTTATAAATAATTAGTCCAACAAGATCTGCAATTGTAGTCGATTCATCTGATTCTAGTCAAAGAAGCACTGGCTTGCTCTTAACTCAGCTGAGTTGAGCTCAGAAAACCACACCTTCTGAATGCAGATCCTTGGTTTTACTTTAAGAGACTGTTAAGTGACCCTGCTGAGGCAACCTTTGGATCACAGATGCCCAAGCAAAAACATTTACCATTACAGTGTAATGGAAAGCAGATTTTAACATTCGGGGAAAATGTGATTTTAGAAATATTAAAAATCTTTATGTGGAAAAGGCCTCTATTTCACTGAATCTCTGCAGGAAACAAATTTCCCCTTGGGTGTTATGTAACATAAGCATGGTTGAGACTTTGAGATAGGGTTCAGGCAATTTAATGGGGACATGCAACAAACTCAAGATATCCAGACTTGAACTTGAAAGAAGTACAGATGGAAAGAATATAAAATGACCAAAATTTATACAACATTGCTCTGATCAGGAAATAAGCTCATCAAAAGAAATGGTTTGCAAGGTATTTATAACCCAATAGTTTAAAATATTCTTTTCTCCGTAAGTTGTCTTTTAATTTTGCATTGCATGATAAATGCAAGGTGGAATTTACTATGCAATAAAGTTCTGCAATTTAGGTATTGTAGGACTTATTTTGTCATAATTATTTGTTTGTATAGAGAAAATTGTGCTACCCTGCAGAGAATACCAGTTTTAATTCACTTAAGTGCCTTTATCAACATATAAATTGGAAAAGTATGTGTTCATTTGCCCTTGGATCATCTCTTGGTGTTATAAACACTAGCAATAATACTCATAATATTATATGTTCTGATTATAATTAGATAATTTTTTCTTTTCATTTATAAAGGGCTAACTATTTTTCACACTCATTTCTAAGCATATACTTGTCAATGCTAAGGCACTTCAAAGGCATTAAAACTAAATTTTTATACAATGACCTAGCAGCAAGCGGTCTTAACTGATGTCTATGAAAGGAAATTACTGTTTTATTCTCTGTGACCCTTCCCAGAAAAATAAACTGGCATTTATATGTTATAAATAGCATCCTTTAAATATAAAACTTCAGAGTCAAATGCCAGTATTTAGTTCTGATGTGAATTCTCCAGTGAATATTATGGCACAATGTGTGAAATGCCAAGAAAACAAAGAATTATAGAAAAGGAACACCTCATGGGAAACCAAGCTCAAAAACTTTCAGTCAAAGCACCAGACACATTTCTATCTTATAATCAGTCTGTCTTATTGACACTGACTCATACTCTAAGTAAGAAAGAATATAAAAATTGAATAACACCAAAACATGCAGTAGAACTTTCTTATAATCTTTGATTTGCACGGATCAATGTTTTTATAGTGGAGAAACCATGAGTTTAGTGGAAAAGGGAATTTGAGAAAATATCTTCTTGAAATATTTATCTATGTCTATTTTTCTAAATTCTATGCACATCCTGGGTCTTCTGAGAGTTTACAAATATTAGCTAACATTGGCAGTTCCTATATAGTATATCATATCAACCTAAAATTAAATAGTGTTCATTATTTTTACTTCTTTAGAGAGTATCTCTTATTTTCTATTTTTTCAATTTAATTTTTACTATAATGACAATTACTAAAAAATGTTGTCAATTATGTTTACATTTGACATTGAGGATAACTGTCAGACTCAGAGCAATTAAATATTTTCATTTTTGTTGATTAATTTGAGTCCATAGGTAATTTTTTAAAAAAGCAGGCAGTTTTTATAGCTGTTTGCTGCCTCACTTTCTAAATACACTGATTTTCTTGTTGCCCCCACCCCAAACAACAGCCTATTTTCTATTTTCCTCTTCATGCCTATTTATTTTCCATTTTGTTCTGGGAAATAGTTTTCTTTCCCTCTCTTCAGTGTCAATCCTAGCAATTTTTATAGCTTTGCCCATCTATGAAGCTTTAATTAAGCATTTGAGACAATTTTAATAACATTCTATAGATATATTACTACTTTTGCTCTTTTAACAAGAATGTGATACTAGCAGAAATGCATACAATTAGCTTTGTAAAAGCCAAACCCAAAATGCTTGAAACCCTGCAATGTATCATCTTTTATATACTTTAGCACCTTTAGTTTTAGCTTTTATTGGGGTCAGAGAGATAGTCCAGAGGTTAAAGTACTTTCCTTACGTGTCCAGGAGCGGATTCCAAGCACAGAGCTAGGAGTAAGTTCTGAAGACAACTGAATATACTCCAGTAACCTTCAAACATTAGCTGTTATTCTAGGAAGAAAAGTCTTGACTCACTTAAATTCATCCACCTCTTGAATTATAAAGATAATTTAGATAATTATAGCATTATTTAAAATGCTAAGTAATCTGTTCATAGTGATTAAAACTGAAATCCTTGCTAACAATGACAGTTCTCTCTATTATCTTACCTCTGCCTTCCTCTCCAAGTTCATCCTGAACCCTAGTGCATTTTTTTTTGTAGTAAGAAATTATTGCACACACTATTTGTGTGTGTGTATGTGTGTTTGTATGTAGGTCCACCAACACCTTTTCAATATCCTTTTTTTATTTAGATTTTTATTAGTGAAACACCATGAGGTATAGTTGCATACTTACAAATTTTGTGTTTGGGTTTCAGTTATACAATGATCGAATACCCACCCCTCCAACAGTGCCCATTTTCCACCACCACGAATCCCAGTATCCCTCCCAGCCCCCAACCCCCGCATCCCACCCTGCCTCTAAGACAGGGCATTCCCCCTTGTTCTCTCTCTCCTTTTGGGTGCTGTGGTTTGCAAAAGAGGCACTGAGTGGCAATCATGTTCGGTCTAGAGTCTACTCTCAGCATGCATCTCCCATCCTGGGAGGATCCTCCCAACAGCCTTTATTTGGTCCTTCCTTCTCTATCTGAGCTGCCTTTTCCCCCAGAGTGTGCGGCTGGCCTCCAAGCCATGGAATAAACCTCCTGCTACTTAAAATCTGGTACTCTGCTATTCTTTGGTGTTAGTCTTCTATTTTGTTACTTTATGTTCCCCAGATGAATGCAAGCTTTCTATGTCTGTCCCTCTCTTTCTGACTCATTTCGCTTAGCATGATACTTTCCATGTAGTACCACTTGTATATAAATTTCATGACTTCATATTTTCTAACAGCTACATAGTACTCTATTGTGTAGATGTACCAAAGTTTCTTTAACCAGTCATCAGTTCTTGGGCATTCAGGTTTTTTTCCCACAGTCTAGCTATTATAAACAGTGCTGCAATGAACAAACAAGAGCAAATGTCACTTCGACTGTACTTTTTTGCCTCTCTGGGATATATTCCCAGTAGTGGTATTGCTGAGTCAAATGGAACTCAATTTCAGATCTCTGCCTAACAACATGTACAAAAGTAAGATCAAAATGGAATAGAGACCTCAACATCAGACCGGAATCCATGAGGTACATTGAAGACAAAGTTGGCAAAACCCTCCAAGACATTGAGGCTAATGGTGCTTTCAAAGATGCCACGCCACTGGCCGAGCAAGTAAAAACAGAGATAGATAAATGAAACTATCTTAAACTAAGAAGCTTCTGCACCTCCAAAGAAACAGTGACCAAAATACAAAGACAGTCTACAGAATGGGAAAGGATATTCGCCCAATACACATCCAACAAGGGGTTGTTATCAAGGATATACAAAGTACTGGTTGAACTCCACAAGAAGAAAACATCCAACCCCATCAAAAAATGAGGAGACAAAATGAACAGAAACTTTCTCAAAGAAGAAATCTGAATGGCTAAAAGGCACATGAGAAAATGCTCTACATCATTACTCATCAGGGAGATGCAGATCAAAACAACAATGAGATATCATTTCACACTACAGAGACTGGCCCACATCCAAAAGAACAAAAGCAACCAGTGTTTGTGCGGATGTGGCGAGAAAGGGACCCTCCTCCATTGTGGTGGGAATGCTGACTGGTTCAACCCTTTTGGAAAACAGTATGGATGATTCTCAAAAATTAGAAATTGAGCTCCCATTTGTCCCAGCAATTTTCAATATCTTTTAATCTTTCCTTCTCATGTGCCTATTAATAATCACTTTTGATGAGTCATGTCAACCATCACCCCTTCACAGAAGCCCACAGAAGCTCTTGTCCCTCCAAATATACACATCTCGGCTAAAAGTACCTTTTCTTCTGTTAGACTAGGTTTCACATTACCTTATGTTCAAAAATACAGCCAAAGCCTCTTATTTTTCTACCAGAATGGTATCTATAGTCTATAATGAAAAACTGCTATTTCCTCTATCCCTAATTCCTTGCTTGTGGCATAGGACTGTCACCAGGTGAGCTGGTAACAAATCAGAGCAGAAGAGAGAGTACTAGAAGTAAATGCTTCTTTTTCATGTCAACTCTGGCTTTCTGCCCAGGGCACAACGTTAGAGACATCTTTACGTGGGGAAATAGCTATGACCCATGACATAAGTGGATGTGTTTTTAAAACTAAAAGTACTAATCAGGGTGGTCAATAATTATTATGCAAGTCTTTAGCAATGTCCATTGATGTTTGTCTATTTTATTATGAATATGTAAATAGAGCGAATTCAATAATGTTTTGCTTAGTCAGGATGTTTCTTGGGTCACAAATAGTCACTGACTTAGGCAAACTCAGATGTTATTCAGCTTTCTGTTTCCATACGCAAACCTTCTTCAGGTGGCCGTACGTGGGATAGTTTAGACTTCGGGGCCAAGCTACGTAAGCTGTGCTCTCCCAGTCCTCCTGGGAAACACAAAAGAGTGTGTACAAGTCCCAGAAAGAGAGGTGATGGTCGCTGAGGGTTTTACCTGACAGAATCATGGAGAGTGAGCAAACACACAGGAAGTTCTGAGAGAAGGGAATAAACACAGACTTTCACTTCAAAATATGCCATTTTAGATTGTTTTTCTTCTTTCAAATGTTACAAATCCATGTATTAATGTTTTCCTTATTTCACTTCTTTCTCATTCCTATTGAATTATTTAAAAGTCTATGAACTCTTGCTCCTTTGCACTTCTAGCAGTTAATTATCTAAAATCAAATTGGAAGTAAAGTTTTTCCTTAGTTCATTCTATTCTTTGCTTAAGATCTCTTTAATCTATTCTTTATATAGATGAACATTTAAAATAGTTGAATGGCTAAGAATGAGAGTAAACTTGCACTGAGGTAAGTCTACATCAATCTAGAAATGGTTCCAAAACAGAAGACATGTTGTGTTTAAGTAATTTTCAGAGTCAAACTTATCAGCAGCAACTTTCAGAATCTGGTATTATTTTTAATTCATTGTATCATAGTTTGAATGTAACTAATTTGTGAGGGAGGTTGTCACACCCAGCTGTGCTCAGGGCTTACTCCTGGCTTTCTTCTCAGGCGCAACTTCTGTCAGTGCTTACGGGACCGTATGTGGAACAAGGGATCAAACTCATGTCATCTGCATGCCAGGCAAGTGCCGTGATAGTTGTAATAGCTTGAAGTCCCTTTGATTACCTGTATAAGTTGATTTAGTTAGTTGTTTATTTTTGTTTTATTTCAACGGTTAACTGCTTTAAAATGAAACTGGTAAATCAGAGATTCTGTTTGTCCTAAAAATTAAAACACATAAATCAAACTCCCATATTTAGATAATTAATTATCTATTAATAATTAATTCAAAATATTAATATCATTAACAATGTAGCACTCTAACAAGTAAGATATAACGATTTTTGAAAGAAAAGGGTCATCATAATTTTTCATATATAAGACCTTACATTGGGCATAGGTACCTTACTATCTATTCATGAGAGGCGGGACAACTTTTTTGCTTCACACACAACTTTATTCAGTGACTATATATTGTTTTCTGAGAATTTAAATTCATATAATTAAAGAAAAATACACAAAGAAAAACAGAAATATTTTAACTCTTCTTTAATGCTATCAATGACTTGAGGATAGGTAATGATATGAAGGTTTTACCTTCTTTACAAGTTTTATTGAGGTATAAGTTACATATAACATAATGACGTGTTAAATGTACAAACTACAAAATTATCACCATAAATCTTAGTAACATCTGTCATCTTACAAACTTATAGAATACTTTCTTATAATGACTGCCATTAAGAGAAATTCTTTTAGCTCCCTTGAAATATACCACACAAGATCAGCCATATTCGCTATGTACTGTAGTAAATCATCAGAACTTAATTTATGACTCTAAGCTGGTACCTTTTAAACCCATTCATCTCATTCCCTAACTACTTATTCCACATCTCAGGTTACCACTAAGTCTATCTCTATTTAAATAATTACTATTTTTGTGTTATACATGTAAGTGAGATCATGCAATATTTATTTTTCTGATTTCATCACTTAGCATAATGTGTTCTCTTTTTCCTTCATGACTTTATTGTTTGTTCTAATTAAAAAGATGTTTATTAAAGACTGGTATAAATATTAAGATAATATTTGTAAATTGTCTTACACGTATAACAAAATTTCTCACCAAGTCATTTAATTTATCCACTGTTTGTACATAATCTAACAACACATTTCACTGTAAGTTACTTTTAAGTTAAGTCTAATGAATTTGTTGGCTACTTTAATCTCATAGTCACCAATGACAATATTCTAAAAAAAATGATCTAGTTTTCTTTTTCTTTGACCAATGTGTTCAGTCCATTTTGCCTCAGGACAATATTTACTTTTATTTTAGTTCTGGTAGTGAAAAATGTGTGGACCTCTCTCATTAATGTTAAAATTACCACCATGCTACATGATTATCCTTATCTCCAATACACTATGATTAAATGTGGCAAAAAAGGATGACCCATCTTTTATTCTTTTTTTACAAGTGAATGTGTGAACAATAATTGTAAAGAAACTGAATCACTATTGATGCTGATTAATTTACTGTGTGAAAAATGTGTATGCTTTAATTATCTCTTATTCCTGGGATTTCATCTGTCTCCTTTTCTTATATCTTTCATGCAGCATATACCAATATTTACAGCCAATTTTCTTCTTCACTGATGTAAGAGAAGAATTAGCTTAATCTATGTCACTGATTGAAGTAGAGGATTGAAACTATAAGAAATGATCATGAATGAAAATATATCTTACTTTGAATGAGAAATAATCTGAAATTTTTCAAAAGATTTACAGAGGCAGAAAATATTGCTGTAAAAAAGAAAATATTGCTGTAATAAGGAAAATATTATAAGAAGACAAGCTTTCAAATAAACAAAAATGGGGATAGCTATATTTTTGTCAAATAAATATAAACTTATTCTACATGCTTCAATTCATAGCTTTGACTTCAATATATAAACTCTCTTATTTATAATATTTTTCTCTTCTAAAATAATATTATATCTGTTTCTTAGCTATCCTTCCCCTAAAAGCAGAATAAATTAAAAATATACTATATATTATAAATTAATAATATAGTAATGATTCAAGTCTTATAACACTATAATATGAATTAATGGATTCATAATTGTGAGCTTTACTAATAAATATAAATACTTTACATTTTCATACAAAATTATCTATTAACTCTAGTATCAAAAATATAATAAGATGAGTTAATTTTACATAATAGAGTTTCTGTTTCCCAGTAATTATTTTAAATCTGAATAGTCACTGTGAAAATCACTTTATTAAAGAGAAAACCAGAAGTTATATAATGTGTCACTGTGTTCTGTTTGTGTTGTTGGCCAGAGTACAAACTGCCTGGTGTTCGGGTAAAGGTGGTCGAGCAACATGGGGGGTCTCTTGCTGATAGTGGCACCACAAAATTAATGGATTTTCTTGTGCTGATGTGTTTTGGAGAACTGAATGAAGATTTGCAAACAAAACTCAGAATGTTAAGAAGTTAATTGTACAGTTTAAGTCTATGGGTCTGGGTCCTTTCCCAATGTCCAGGCCTCTCCTTTGAGCTGTATACAGCATAACTTGTTCTGTCTCATGATGCCTGCCCCATGTATGACTGCCAAAGTCCTGTCCCTTGCCATCTTCTCACTTTCAGTGTATGATGATTTGGTCCTGGCATTATCCCTACACTGCTGTTCTCGATACAGTGTACACTTTCCTTGTCTGAAATCTTGTCGTTGGGCCTCTTGGACTGTGCCCCACTGGTTCCCTGTCATCCCAACCTGGCTTTCCTTAACTCTCTTGTCAGCTCTCTGAGCATAAGATCCCTGCATCATTCTGCCAGGCTGGAGCGATAGCACAGTGATAGGGCATTTGCCTTGCATACAGCCAGACCGGCCGAGCGAGGTTCGATTCCCCCAAACCTCTCGGAGAGCTGGTATCTTGCCCAAACGGCAAAGCCTGGCAAGCTACCCATGACGTATTCAATATGCCAAACACAGTAACAAGTCTCACGATGGAGTCATTACTGGGCCTGCTCGAGTAAATTGATGAACCGTGACCGTGACCGTGACTGATCATTCTGCCATCTGTCTGGGCCTCTGAGCTTTAGCTTATCCTGTATTCCATCCAGTCGGGAAATACCCCTACTCATCCCTCATCTTTGCAGTCTGCCTTTGGTGTGGGTGAATGTGCAAAGCAAGAGAGTGAAAGAAGGAAAAAAGGAACCAGTCCTGATAGGGAGAATTCCTTTTATCTTCTTCCATCTCACCCTTTTAAGATTCCGTTAACTATTCTGATTGGATTCCTTCTTGATGGGTCCTTTTTACAGCGACCAACGAAATGAACTAATTCACCTGCCACTCCTGTGATTTCAATAGTAGCCAGGACCAAGGAAAATGGAGTGGTCTGGACAGGCATGCTAAGACAGAGGGCAATGGCTTAGATGCCTGTGCAGTGACTCAAACCATGGCAGCTAAAATAAGGGGGACAGTGGCAGGCAAGGGTGTGACAACCGGGGCATTTTAACACCACAGCAGCTTAATGACTAACAGACCTGAAAATGTCTTGCTATGTGCAATGACCGGAACTGGGGCAGCTGAGTTTGACAGGTTGCTCTGGTGCTTCACACTCTGGTCCTCTTGAATGAATGTATCTTGAACTTGAGGCACTGAGCAGTGTCATAGGTGGATGGTGCCTATCAGAGTCTGTTCCTGAAGCAACCGCATCATTTCCTACTCCACTAGCTCATGTTTAAATTTAGTAGATGAATATCATTTAGTTATAATCTAGAGGCCTTTGAAATGGATCCTTTTTCACTGATTCCCAGGGGTGTTATTTTTAAGGTTAACCTGTAAGGAGTAGAATATCTATTCCCCGAAGTCCTACGAACCCCACTTAAGACAACACCCTCAAGCCAGAGAGATAGGACAGTGGGGAGGACATTTGCCTTGTACACGGCCAACCAGGGTTCAATCCCTGGCATCCCATAGGGTCCCCCAAGCACTGCCAGGAGTAATTTCTGAGCACAGAACCAGAGTATCCAGGGTGTGACCTAAAAAAGTGAAAAAATAAATAAAATATGAAAAAAAAGACACACCCTTCTATTTCAGAGCAAGAGTTTTGAGAGACTTGCATCTCTGAAGCAGGCCCCAGAGGATGAAATAATTGACATGGGAACACAATCCTTTATTTCAAAGGGAGAAGCTCTTTGCTGATGATATCCTTTACAACAATAGGTCAGAGTATTAGAGGAGATATTTTCAGTGAGACACTGTTTTCATCATCCTTCTCCATCTCAGTGAGGGATTTTCCCCTCCTTTATATGGAAATACTATCCTGGTAACTTTCTTTGAAACTTAAAATAAAGTTGCTTCTTATAGAGATATTTTATCCATTGGTGAGTTTAGAATCTTTACACATTGAAATATTGAATCACTTCAATTTCTAGGTCTTGTTACATGACATCTTAAGGTAAATTCCTTTAAGAAACAAAGGAAAAATGAACCACTATTATATGTGAAAAATTACAACATGTGGCCAAATAAAACTTCTTTTCTAATAATAAAAAGTGGTACCTACAAAATCAATTTTAAAAAATAGGTGAAAGATTAATTATTTAAAAATACAAATGAATATTTAAAGAAATAGAAGATACAAGGCCATAGAAATGTTTTCTTGTTAATTTATTGGGGAAATAAACATTATTAAAATGACCATCCTACCCAAAGTATTATACAGATTTAATGCAATTATCATCAAAATTCACATGTCAGTCATCAAGAATATAGAACACAGACTGCTAAGAAGTGTATGAAACCATAAAACTCTCTGAATAGCTAAAGCAATTATGAGAAAACTGAACATTGGGAGCATTGGGAGGCATTTCATGACATGAGTTTAAACAGTAACAAACTGTAGTAATCAAAATTATGTGATACTAGTATAAAGACAAACTCAGATCAATTCTATTATTCTTTATACTATTGAGAACATATAAGTAAAACCTCATATACATATGAGCATTTAAGTTATGACAAAAGAAATAGGTGCATTACTGGAAGAATGTATATGTCTTCAACAAATGGTGTTAGGTAAAAACTGATTATCAAAGTGCAAAAGATGATACTGGACATTTAATTTATATCATACATGAAAGCTAATTCAAAGTAGATTAGAGTCCTTTATATAAGACGCAAATTCATAAAATACATTGGGGAATATATAGGCAGACTCGCCATGATATTGACTTCAAGAGGTGTCTTTAATGATTCTATTGATTAAAGAAAAAAGGAAAGAAAAATATCGAATGGTCCTATGGGACCACATCAAATTTTAAAAAATAGTTTTATGTTGTGAAATAAGCGATGAGTAGTATGAAATGAAACCATACTAATTAAAGAAAAAATATTTGCACATTGTACACCAAGTAAGCAGTTTATATCCAAAAAAATATAAAGCATTCACAAACTCAGCTGAAAAAGATCTCTATGGAGGTAGTGGGGGGTGGGGGGTGGAAAAGCAGCTGAAGAGACACTTCCTTAAAGACATACAGATAGCCAACACGTACTTAAAAAATTGCTCATTATTATTGATCATCAATACTGATTATCAACACTGTACTGGAGTGATAGCAGGGCTGAAGCAATAGCACAGCAGGTAGGGTGTTTGCCTTGCACACGGCCTACACGGCCAACCCAAGTTCAATTCCTTGGCTCCTCTTGGAGAGCCCCGCAAGCTACCGAGAGTATCTCGCCCACATAGCAAAGCCTGGCAAGCTACCCGTGAGGTATTCAATATGCCAAACACAGTAACAAGTCTCACAATGGAGACGTTACTGGGTCCGCTTGAGCAAATCAATGAACAATAGGAGGACAGTGACAGTGACAGTGATCAATACTGAGCATGATAACAAGACAATGGTATCGCCTTAAACCAGTGATTAAAAGTCTAGAAATAGGGGCCAGAGTGATAGCACAGCAGGTAGGGCATTTGCCTTGCATGAGGCAGACCCAAGTTCAATTCCTGGCATCCCATATGGTCCCCTAAGCACTGCCAGAAGTAATTCCTGAGTGCAGAGCCAGAAAGGAGTGACCCTTGAGCATTGCTGGTTGTTACCCAAAAAGGCAAAAAACAAAGCCTAGAAATGGGCTAAAGAGACAGTAGATTGTGTAGGGCACTTACCTTGCATGCAGTTCAGTCCCCAACAGTGAATATGATTCCCGCAAACCCCATTAGGAATTACCCCAAAGTTCTGAGCCAGGAGTAAGCCCTGAGCACAGCTGGGCATGGTTCAAAAGCAAAGACCAAAAAAAAAAAAAAAAACTAAACATCTGAAACAACCAGTTTTGACATGGATGCAGTGAGAAAGGAATCCTTTCACAGTTGGTGGAACTGTCATCTGTTTATTCTGCTATAAAAAACAAATACATTATTGAGACACTAAGAAAAATAAATGGAGAACTTCCATATAACCGAGTGACTCTGCTTCTTGATAATCTACTCCAGAGTGGCATCTGGATATGCCTGGGGGAAGGGGTATGGACCACAAGATGTTAGAAATTAAATCAGAGTTCACTCTATATAAGTCAAACTTCTTGAATGCTGCAACATATCTCTACTCTCCCAATGAACTCATACTAATTTTATTGCTGTTTGTCTGCTTTTGGTTCATATTTGGCAGTACTTATGTCTTACTCCTGTCTCTGTGCTCAGGGATCACTTTTGGTAGAGTTCGGGGGATCATATGCAGAGCTGCATATTGAATTCAGGATATTTGTGTGAAAAGCAAGCATACAACTACTGTGCTATCTATCTGGACACCAACTAATTTTTATTACTTGACACGCAAATTCATGAAGCGTTCCATGTTTTTGGGCTGGAGCGATAGCACAGCGGTAGGGCATTTGCTTTGCACGCAGCCAACATGGCCAAACCGAGTTCGATTCCTCCGCCCCTCTCGGAGAGCCCGGCAAGCTACCGAGAGTATCTCACCCGTACGGCAGAGGCTGGAAAGCTCCCCGTGACTTATTCAATATGCCAAACACAGTAACAACAAAGTCTCCAATGGAGACGTTACTGGACCCGCTCGAGCAAATCGATCACTTGATCACTTGACTTCCCGTTAATCATCGATTTGCTCGAGCAGGCGCCAGTAACGTCTCCATTTGTCCCTGACGCATGCTAGTGTAGCCCAATGGCGTCTATTTGCCCTAGGAATATAAAGAGCCTCAAGCCGATCGTTCATGATCTTGATGAAGAAGTTTGACCATCTGGTAGGTGGGTGGCCACGCGGTCTTTTGACATCCCATGGAATCCAGTCGGTAACAGCTCTAGTCCAGCGGTTGTCTTTAAATCTCATTACATGACCAGTCCATCTGATTTTTGATGCCTTGGCAAATGAGACAGCGTCCCTGATTCTTGATCGTCGACGAAGTTCGGAACTCCGGATTCTTTCTCTCATTTGAGTGAAAAGTGATATTCCAAATAGCTCTTTCAAATCCTCTTTGAGAGACCCAAATAGTGTTCTCATCCTGTTTGCTTAGGGCCCAGGTCTCTGAGGCGTATGTTAATGCAGGAAGAACAGTGGAATCAAAGAGATGTGCCCGGAGCCGCGGGTTCTTTGTCCTCTTAGCTATTTCTTCGATGATCTTGAAGGCATTCCAAGCCGCTTCTTCCTCCTGCGCAGCTCGGGTGCCAGGTCATTTGTCATGTTGACTTCTCGACCGAGGTACACATAGCTGTTGCATTCAGAGATGGTCATTCCGTTGAGAGCGAATGGGGCGTCAGGAACGAGGCTGTTACACATAAACATTGTCTTCATAAGATTCAGCTGTAGTCCGACCTTTCCACACTCATGGTCGAAATCAGACAGCATTTGTGCCGCTTGGCTAATGTTTGATAGTATTAAAACAATGTCATCAGCAAAGTGGAGGTGTTGTAGTTGCCGACCATCTATCTTCACTCCCATTCCTTCCCATTCCAGTCGTCGCATGATGTTCTTGAGGGTGGCACTGAAGAGTTTCGGCGAAATGGTATCACCCTGCTGAACCCCTCTCTTGACATCGATGATTACTTCTTTGTAGAATGGTAAGATCCTGGTAGTGAATCCATAATACACCTCACGGAGGATCTTGATGTATTGAGCTTGAATGCCCTGATTGGCTAGGGCTTCGATGACCGCTTCTGTCTCAACAGAATCAAAGGCTTTCTTTAAATCAATGAACGTTAGACAGAGCGGCATCTTGAACTCCCGAGAAACCTCAATGAGCTTGGTTATCATGTGGATATGGTCGATGGTGCTGAATCCTTTGCGGAACCCGGCTTGCTTGCATGGTTGTCCTTTTTCTAGTGTTCTGCCAATCCTATTTAGGATGACTCAATGAATAACTTGTAGATGATAGACAATAGGCCGATTGGGCAATAGTTGCCAATGTCATGGATGTCTCCCTTCTTGCACAGTAGTACAGTCCTGTTGGTTTTCCATTGGGATGGAACCTTGCATTCAGACATGTGAAGAGCCGAGCCAGCATATTGATGAGTACTCACGGCAGGTTCTTCAGGTGTTCAGGTCTGGCCTTGTCTGGGCCGGGTGCTGTTCGTTTCTTTACTGACGAAATGGCGTGTCAGATTTCCGAAGGGAGAACATTGGGAACAACATATTCATTCTGTGGAATTTGGTATGTCAGCAGGTGGACATGGCTATCAAAGAGATTTGAGTAGAAGTCATGGATAATCTTCTCCATTGCCATTCTGGAAGATGTGATAGATCCATCAGGACGTCCGAGGGAAGTCATCTTGGTCTTGTAGTTGGCGAAGTACAGGCGGGCGTTACGAATACTTTTTCTGACTTCTGCCGCATCTACCAGCACTTCTGCTCTTCTCTCTTTGAGGTCTTCCTTGATCGTATCTCTGCACTGCTTTGAAAGCTCGGACATTCGCTTGTGGTTGCCTGAGGCATGCACCAAACCACTTTGGCGAATAAGCTCAAGAGTTTTCAATAAGCTCAAGAGTTAATTTTTATTACAAAGATTTATATTTCAGCTAGGAATATAGATCAGTGGTAAAGTATCTGAATTGAATATGTGAGGACATGGGTTTAATGCTCAGCATCAAAACAAAATTTTTATTATGTTGCAATTTTGAAATTTAGTAAAACTTTTCTTATCTTTAGCTGTAATACAATGCACTATATATTATTTATAATAATATATCTGCTTATGTATTAATATGAGGAGACTATATACACAGACTATATATATATATATATATATATATATATATATATATATATATAGGCTACCAAGAGTATCCTGCCCACATTGTAGAGTCTGGCAAGCTCCCCATGGCGTATTTGATATGCCCATACCCAGTAACAATGATGGGTCTCATTCCCCTGACCCTTAAAGAGCCTCCAATGTGGGACTTGCTAAAACCTCAGGGCTAGGACGAATGGAGACGTTACTGGTGCCTGCTTGAGGAAGTCGATGAACAACAGGATGACAATGATACAATGATACAGTGATATATACAGTACTAGAAATCTACGGAGTAGCTGCATGCAAGGCAAGTAAGTGCCTTATACCCTAAAATGTATCTTCAACCCTAAATACAATAACTTTTTTTCTGATTTTGACTTTCCTGTTAAAATTTTATTATTCAATAGGATCAAATAAGATTATACATTTTTGTTTTAGCAAAAAATTTGGAATTCGAGCATGGATTTCATGAACATAAATCTTTACAGTATGTCTGTGATGATTAATTTTTGCTGTCAACTTGACTGGGCCAAAGCATATCCAGATAGCTAGTTAAATATGAATTCAAGGTGACTCTTTAAAAAAAATAGGCTAAAATTAACATTTGAATTAGTCTGCCAAGCTAAGTGAGTTGTTTTACTCAAAGTGAATGAGTGGGCCTCATTCAATCATTAAAGACCTGATCGAAACAGAAATTTAAGGCAAGAGTTCTCTCTCTGCCTTACACTTTCAGCCATTCTCTGCATTTCAGCTTCTCAGGCCTTCAAACTCTAGGCTTTTGGAATCTAGACCTTCGACTCTCAGGTCTTAGATTACTTTATTGCTACACTGTCAATTTCCAGAGTCTCTAATTTACAGGTGCCAGATGACGGAACTTCTTAGTCTCCAAAATCATGTGAGCTATTAATTATAATTAATATATCTGTAGCCTATATGTGTATATATTTGTATATGAATGTGTATATATATGCACACATACTATACATACACAAATATATGTATTTATATATACATATACATATATATATGTATGCTCTTTGTCTTCCTAACAAATTAAACAGAGACTGCAGTGACAATACAGTGGGTAGTATATTTGCCTTGCGTGCAGAAGACCTAGATTTGACATCTAGCACAGCCCATGGTCCCCAGGGCACTGCCAGGAGAGATCACTGAGCACAGAGCAAGGAGTAAGCCCGGAGTACTTCTGGATATGACCCTAAAACAAACAATAATAACAACAATAAGAAAATAAACAACATATTTATGAATGCTACCATACTACTGTTCAAGAAGGGAGACATCCATGACATTGGCAACTATCGCCCGATCTGCCTATTGTCTGTCATCTACAAGTTGTTCACTCGAGTCATCCTAAATAGGATTGGCAGAACACTAGATGAAGGACAACCATGCGAGCAAGCAGGGTTCCACAAAGGATTCAGCACCATCGACCATATCCACACGATAACCAAACTCATTGAGGTTTCTCGGGAGTTCAAGATGCCGCTCTGTTTAACGTTCATTGATTTAAAGAAGGCCTTTGATTCTGTTGAGACGGAAGCGGTCATTGAAGCCCTAGCCAATCAGGGCATTCAAGCCCAATACATCAGGTCCTCCGTGAGCTGTAGTGCGGATTCACTACCAGGATCTCACCATTCTACAAAGAAGTGATCGTTGATGTCAAGAGAGGGGTGCGGCAGGGTGATACCATTTCACCGAAACTCTTCAGTGCCACCCTCGAGAACATCATGCAACGACTGGAATGGGAAGGAATGGGAGTGAAAATAGATGGTCGGCAACTACACCACCTCCGCTTTGCTGATGACATTGTTTTAATAACACCAAACATCAGCCAAGCGGCACAAATGCTGGCCGACTTTGACCGTGAGTGTGGAAAAGTAGGACTACAGCTGAATCTTACGAAGACAATGTTTATGAGAAACAGCCTTGTTCCTGACGCCCCATTCGCTCTCAATGGAATGACCATCTCCGAATGCAACAGCTATGTGTACCTAGGTCGAGAGGTCAACATGACAAATGACCTGGCACCCGAGCTGCGCAGGAAGAAGAGAGCGGCTTGGAACGCCTTCAAGAACGTCGAAGAAATAGCTAAGAGGATGAAGAACCTCCGGCTCCGAGCACATCTCTTTGATTCCACTGTTCTTCCTGCATTAACATATGCCTCAGAGACCTGGGCCCTATGCAAACAAGATGAGAACGCTATTCAGTTCTCCCAAAGAAGAATAGAAAGAGCTATGCTTGGAATATCATGTTTCACTCAAATGAGAGAAAGAATCCGGATTTCTGACATCTGTCGACTATCAAGAATCAGGGATGCTGTCTCATTTGCCAAGGTGTCAAAAATCAGATGGGCTGGTCACGTAATGAGATTTAAAGACGACCGCTGGACTAGAGCTGTTACTGACTGGATTCCATGGAATGTCAAAAGACCGTGTGGCCGCCCACCTACCAGATGGTCAGACTTCTTCGTCAAGATTATGAACAATCCGTTTGAGGCCCTTCATGTTCCCAGAGCAAACAGATGCCATTGGGCTACACTAGCACACGACAGGGACAAATGGAGACGTTACTGGCACCCGCTCGAGCAAACCGATGACTAACGGGAAGTTAAGTGATTAAGTGAAGTGATTTATGAATGCAAACAGGGCTGCCTGAAATGCTACCATTGGGGCTGGCTCACAATAATCCAGTCAGGTACATAAGCAGAAATCCAAGTTCTCATCTTGACCACCACCAGAAGGTAATTAGTTCTCAAGCGTTATCAGGCGTTGAATAGCTTGTGCAGAGCAGTTGACTGAGGGTCCTCAGGAGAGGGTTCTTGGACCACCAAGCACTGCTTAGGAGGGTCCCCCAATAAAGAAATGATATAAAATAAAATAATTAAAATTTGTAACAATATTTACAAATGAGATTAAATGTTTAGATTTATAGTAGCATTGTAGCACTCTCCTCCCATTGTTCATCGATTTGCTCAAGCAGGTACCAGTAATGTCTCACAACAAATTGTGAAACTTGTTGTTACTATTTTTGGCATATTGAAACGTCATGGGTTGCTTGCCAGGCTTTGCCAGGTGGGCAGGCAAGACATTCTCAGTAGCTTGCCAGGCTCTCGAGAGAGGCAGAGGAATCAAACCCGGGTCGGTCGGCCGTGTGCAAGACAAACACCTTACCCACTGTGCTATTGCTCTAGCTCAGATTTATAGTAAAAAGCTAGATTCCAATGAACACATAATGTTAATGATTTTATCTTCTATATATGGGTTAGAATGACTTAGAAAAAGATAGTTTTATGGCAACATTCCATTTGTCAGAAATAAATGTTTTTAGTTGTAACTCTTCAAGTAGGAAAAATCAAATCTCACAAGGCAGTTAGTGTTTAAATTAATGTCTATAATATGGCAACTTTGTCTTAACATTATAAGAACATTTGATTATCTTCATACCTTTGATAGATTGCCCATATTTGTTTATAAGAAAAACTTCACTACAATTTAATAGTTTTCTTAAAGGAAGTGATGCAATAGTCATGACAGTGGGTCTTTGTGTGCATTCTTGTTTCCAGGGTTCTTTGATATTTTCAAAAATGAAAATATTGGCTAATAAAGAGGCTCAGACACAGAGTTAGAAAATAGAAAAATTTATTGGAAAGCAAATGAGAACAAAATCTCTCCATGCAGGGACAGAACTTAGAGTAGGACTAATTAAGAAGGGTGCATTTTGCGGGATTCTATAGAAAAATGGGGTCTTTTTTTGCCAAGTGGTAAAAATGTCACATAGAATGCAGTGATTTTCCAGAGTGTTCTGGCTGGTTTAGGGCCCTTTGATTTGTCTATTTGACCATTTGCCTTGTTATGGCCTGTTATCTTGTAGCTTCTTGTGAGCCTAAATCTGGGGCAGAAACTGTAATCTTGTTAACTTCTCATTCTCAGAGAGAACACAGTAGTTTGCAGGAATGTTTAAAATATAGAAAGGAGAATGTATATTTCTAAAATATAGAAATTCCATTAATTCAAATGGAATTTCCCACAGCAGCCAGCTAGGGGAAAATAAGGGTACTTTTTTCAAAAAGTTGTAGGCTAACAAATAATCCAATATCAGGCTGGCAAGATAAAAAGTAATAATAAAATATATGCTACCTGTAGGCATGGAGTGGATATAATAATATATCAAAGACTATAATTTTTGTGAAGAATGTTTTTATTATTTATTTTTATTATAGTTTAGGTAATGCATCATGATAGTGTTAATGCATCTGATCTTTGTCTCTGATGGCTCCCTGGATGTGATCTGGGAGTGGAGAAAATCCCCTGTTTATATGCCCGTTTGAACCCCCTCTTCTAGGTAGATTTTCCCCCAGACTTCTGATTGAGAAAAAGAGCCTGTCTTCCTCCACCCACCAGAAATCTCCTGAGAAGGTACCAGACTCCCTCATGGGGAAACAGCCTAGGGTGTGCTTCTGGGTGCTCCCATCCTTAGCCCTCTCCAGATACCAGTGGACACGGATTTTCCCTCAAGTTGCTGCCATCTCATGAGACTCAACCAGGGCCTGGACAGCCCAGCACCCACACACAGGCAGCAATGCTAAGGCAAGCTGACACTCCTGACGTCTTTCCACAGCGGGACATTGAGTACCAATGGACCATTTCATCCTCTAAATCCAGCAAAAGGCTGGAGCGATAGCACAGTGGGTAGGGTGTTTGCCTTGCACACGGTCGACCCGAGTTCAATTCCTCCGTCCCTCTCGGAGAGCCGAGCAAGCTACTGAGAGTATCCCGCCCACAAGGCAGAGCCTTGCAAGCTCCCTGTGACATATTCAATATGCCAAACACAGTAACAAGTCTCAAAATTCACTGGGCCCGCTCAAGCAAATCGATGAACAATAGAAGGACAGTGCTATTGTGGTACAGTGCATCTGATTTTGGTATATGGAGTTGCTGCACACTACCACCTATGTCTGGTACCCTTCACTGTCTCTATGTCTCTTCTAGTACACCTTTCCTTCCTTCCTCTTCTTCCATTGTTCAATAATCTGAATGTTATTATCTAAAACCATGGTGAGGGGCTGGAGAGATAGTACAGTGGGTAGGGTGGTTGCCTTCCACGTGCCCAGTCAGGGTTTAATTCCCAGTTCCCTATAAGGTAACCTGAGCACTGTAAGGAGTGATCCCTTAGTGCAGAGTCAAGATTAAACCTTGACTATCACCTGGTGTAGCCCCCCAACCCCAAAGAAAAGGCTAAAAGAAATACAAAAACCCAAATCAAAACAGATTATTCTAGAAGTTCTCTAGCCATCTTTTTATTTATAAATTTTTTTCTTCTGTATGAAATTTGCTATTTATTTTATCTATAGTTTCAACTTTTGTAAACATGAAACAAACACAAAAAAGAAACTATGGTGACTAGAGAGTTTAAATGATGAACGGTAAAAAGTGCTTATTTTCTTAGTTTTTCTTGTATCTCAGTAGCAATTTTCTATTATATCCCTGCTTTTAAACTGGCTTTTATTTAATACATCCATAAAATTGATCTCTCTGTTCCTTTGTTTAATCTCTCTGAAAACCACAGACGAATGAGATCATCAAGTATTCGTCATTCTCCCTCTTACTTATTTTGCTTAACATCCTTCCATCTAGTTCTATCCACATTTATGGCAAATTGCAAAGTTTCATTTTTATTACTGCATAGTATTCAATTACATACATATTATAACTTCTTTAATTTTTTTAAGGAATCACCATGAGATATATAGTTACAAAGTTGTTTATGATTAGGTTTCAATCATACAACCTTCCCAGACACACTCTTTCACCAGTCTATGTTTTCCACCACCAGTGTCCCTAGTTTAAATCCCCCCAAACCATAGCTTGCCTCTATGGCAGACACTGCACCTCACTTCTGACTTCCTTCACTCTTCGAACCTGAACCTGGTTATGCATGTTCCTTAGGCAAGGAATTTGTGTTTTCTAGCATTGATTGGGCAATACCTGGTGCCCTTACAATGATCTACTTCTATTTGTCTAAATTATTTAACAGACGCATGATGGAACCTGTTCTGGAGGTTAACCTGTTCATATAGCAGGCTTCTGAGACAGAGTAATAAATTTTCAGTATTCTTACTCACAGAAATTTGTCGAATATTTGTTTTTCACCTAATATTGACTGTCAGAAATGCATCCCAACTTCTGGATAAATCGTTTATTTGTTGTCTTCATTTATTTAATTTCTTGATCTATATGTACCTAATTATTCTAGAAGTTCTCTAGCCATATTTTTATTTATAATTTTTTCTTCTGTAAGCAATCTGTTGTTTATTTTATCTATAGTTTCAGCTTTTGTAACCATTCAATTGACTTTGTTTTTTTCTGATCATAATTCCATCATTTGGTCAACGATGCAACTTTTGAGGGCATTGCTTTCCCCTCAAATACTAAATGATCACCGATAATGACTTGTTTCTCAGTTGGCTTGAAGAAGACTGCTTGATGGTAAGAAAACAATGTTAGGTAAGAGTTATTAAACTGGTTTGTTACAGAGAGAATGGCTTAATAATTCATTACAGAAGAACAACCTGAAGAAAGAGATTTGTTCTTAGGGTGTGAATTCTTCCTAGACATCGGTAACTTTCTAAGTCAAGGCTCTTTCTCATCCAGAATTTTCTATACTCAACTTATCAGGACATACTCATTCGTAACATATATGTGCTCAGGTGTGTATTCATCTACATTTTTTATTCTGATACAAAACCTTCAAATATATAGATAAGTACCATTCATTGAAAGTACTGTCACTTTTATAGTGTTTTCATTATATACAAGACATTTTTCAGTGTTCTAATAATAAAGGAAATGACACAATATTACAAGAAGATTAAATACAGACTCACACATATGTCATCAAATATTCAATAGGAGAGAATGGATATTATAAACTAACACTACAAGAAATGCCATAAAATAGACATGTATGTTTGTGCATGAACAACATGAAGGGAAATGTTAGACAGAGCACCTTGCCTAGACATTACTTTTCACCTCTCAACGTTAAGACTGGGGTCAAGTGTTCATCCAGATGATTTTATTTCTAGTTGAATCAGAATTCTAAAAGCATTGCCAAGTTGGAAAATGTGCCATAACTTGAATCTGTCAGAGTCAGTGATATAGATTGTCTTTTAGCCAAGGCAGTGAAATCTGCTGCCATATGGCATTCTAATATTTTCAGATGGTCACTCAAGACATTAAGTGAAAACCTTGATGTTCAGTCTATCTGCTAAAGAACCATAAGTCACTTTTACGTTAATCTTCCTTGAGTGTTCTGCAGTTCCTGGATCATTTTCTTTTTCAGTTGATGCTTTTGCTGTGCTTTGTCTTGGTGATATTGTTTCAGTATTATGAAGGTGATGTGCTTTCTGATAGATTACAGTGCTTCTTGCTATATTATATTATGCACAAAATGCCCAATTATTTACTAATTCCATTTAAAAATGATTGTTTGTCTATCCTCCAGAAACCTTTTCTAAAAAAATTTTTGAATGGTACAACTAAGAAAGAAACTGGAATCCCAGTACTCTATAATTTTAGTGCTAATTAAGTTTTTTAGTAGTGCAGGGCTCAAATCCAGCAAGGCAGGAACTCTGTCACTGTGCTACATCCTTGGTCCGGAAACCAATTTTTTAAGTAATTTTGCCTTATCTTTAAATTAAGGAGTAAGACATATTTATCCAAATGACAGTGCTGATTGTCAGGTACTTAAGCTATAGAACGTTGTTATGTTTAGACCAACAAGTTAATTAAGAATCCAAAGACACCACTTATCCATTTCTGGAACAAGGGATTGCCAGGATAGCTGTTGAGTTGGAATTTTCAAGTCTAATTGCTTTTCATATAAAACAATAATGATAGTGCTAAATTAAGCATTCCAAGTTCCCTTACTGTATTGCTGAATTGCAATGAACCTGGCTCCAGTGCCTGTGGAGTGATGGTGTTCCCCAATCTCATTACTGGAAACCCTGTCTTGTCATTTAACATTTAGTGGAGCATGCAATGTTGCAGGTGAAATTTTCCTTCAGTTCAAAGACATGACTGTAATGGCAAGTTGGAGTCTTCTTTACATTCAGGAAGATGAATGAGGGCACTTGTTCTCTTTTTTCACATATTGAGCAAATTTCCTTGTATATCAGTTGTGGACCTATGTGATAAAACATTTCCTAGGGAAGGTAAGTAAAGTTATCATTTATCCCACCAAAAGTTGAGATGCTTAGATTGCCTCATATTTTTCAACACTTAACTTCTTATGCAGTGACAGACAAAAAAGACACCATTTTTTAATCATAGCTCATGTTTCAGATAACTTTGTAAACACATTTGTGAAACAGCTCATTTGTTGTATTAATTTACCCCCAAAGGCCACATTATTAAAAATTCAAAAATGAGTCTGAGAGGGTTTAATGCGTTGCACAAAGAGACACAGTCACTCTTCATCTCTTCATATGTAAAAAATCAGTGACATGACAAAACCTCGATATCAGTTCAGCTTTATTTTAGCTTTCATTCTACAATACCAACAAAGTTCTAAAACAAAACTGAAATTCTTGCATCTTCAAAGCAGACCAGAAGTCAAAGTGTAAGGGATAAAATCAGTAAGAAGTATTATAAAGCCAGCTTCTACATCAGAGCAAGAAGCCTGGCTAGATCATTCTCTTCTTGTTCCTCCTGCATGTACTTTTCTAAGTACTGCATCTCTTTATTCTGATCATTGGTATCCAATTATAGCAGCTCTATGTCTTGTTTTACTATTTGACCCAGTAATTGAAACAATCCTATAATGTCAATCTTAATAATCACTTAATATCAATTTAATATATACATTGATTATGTTACCCTGATGGAGGGAGCTTATCAGTGTCTTCTATCTACTAATCCAGAGTTACATATATGAAATGAATAAAAATTAGCCCCTCTACTTCATACAAGCTTTCTGCTAGTGCCCTAGTTTTATAAAATCACATAGATTTTTATGAATATTATTTTGTTGTACACATAGTTTTCTTTAAATATGAGCTTTCATTCTTTTTGAATATTAAGCTTCTCTCTATATTTCTAATGAATCCAGAAAACAATGGCAATCTTAGCACTTCCAAGGTGACATATATCTACTTTTTGTTCTCCTGAAAACTAGAAACCCCTGAAAACTAGATCACATCAGTGTTCTGAACTATACAACTTCAGTATTTTGCAGAGGCTCTATTTTGTACTTGAGTCTTTAATATGGAGTCAAGGACTGAGCAATGAATGTGTTATACTAAATTAGAGATCACATAGTACTGCAATTTTGGCAATAGGTGTGGTGAGTTATGGATATGTAAATCTACATTCCTAGAATTATGTTTCATTAACCAATGATGGGCTGGAGTGATAGCATAGTGGGTAGGGTGTTTGCCTTGCATGCGACCAACCTGAGTTCAATTCCTCTGCCCCTCTCGGAGAGCCTGGCAAGCTACTGAGAGTATCTCTCCACACTGCAAAGCCTGAAAAGCACCCTGTGACATGTTCGATATGCCAAAAAAACAGTAAAAAAGTCTCACAATTTGTTGTGAGACGTTACTGGTGCCCGCTTGAGCAAATTGATGTACAGCAGGAGGACAGTGCTACAGTGCTAACCAATGATAAATTAGTGAAGGGTAAGGAAAACACTGAATTAAAACAAATTGAAAGCAAAATAAATATGTTAACAGAAAACAAAAAGTCTCCACATAGATTCCTCAGTTTTCTTCTTCTTCTTCTTCTTCTTCTTCTTCTTCTTCTTCTTCTTCTTCTTCTTCTTCTTCTTCTTCTTCTTCTTCTTTCTTCTTCTTTTCTTTTTTTGAAGCAGGACAAAAAACCGATTTATCAAATAAATTTAGTAAAACAAAGCAAAAGATCTCAGTAACACTCCCAAGTTTACCATGTCTTGGGATTTACAATTATATGATATCAGACTGATCAACTTATGATTTTATAAATCTTAATTTGCTAATTAGTTCAACGATTGCATTATATAACCCTTGGCCGTTATTTTAGGCTTTAAAAAAATCTATGGATCATGAGTCTCCCTCGGATATCATTCCATGTTTAAAAAAAAAGTCTACCAATTACCATAGTAACTATCCTGCTCACCAGAAGAAATAATTTATCTGGAAGATACAGATATGGGTGAATGATCTAGACTACTCCCAAGGAAAAGCCAAAATATACAAATTTTGCATATTCTCTCTCTCTCTCTCACTGCACCTGGCAGTACTTAGTGCTTACAACTGACTCTGCACTCAGTAATCACTCATCTCAGGGCTCAGGGGACCCTATGAGGTTCTAGGATCGAACCTGGTTCATCTGTGTGCAAGATAAATGCCCTACATCTTTTACTATCGCTCCCACCCAAATTCTGCTCTCTTGATTTAATTATATCCCTAAAACAAAGTTAGGAAAAAAATGAATTGAAAATTGAAACATAGTGTCCCAAGTAGAAATCACCTCAGACACACTGGCACTGTAGAATAACTTTCCTGTAGCATAGTGTCATATTCTGCACCCAAAGTTGCTAGAACATCCTGTCTGTTATTGTAGCTTTGCACTTAATGAGCCTGTTGCAACCTTCCAGAACTGAAGACTCAGGAACGGTCATCACTGGCTCCAAGAAGCCCTGCTTTCTCAGTGAAACAAAGGTTTTGATTGAAAAACAGTATCAGTTATGGCACTGGATTCCACATGAAAAGACCCCTCATTAGTGTGACAGGGTGGTTGGGTTTTGGGGGCTGGCAGTGCATTCATCTCTGGAGCTCTAATATACTCAAGTTACTGCTGTTGGAAAGCGTTCCCAGCAGTTTACAAAAATAGCAACTCAAAGCCTGCAGGACTCATGGGCACTATTCAGTCAATTCTCCCTACTTCCAGAGTTAAAACTTTAGTTACACAATTTGAAGGATTTATGGATTGATTGAACAAAGTGAAATAAAAATACTCTGTCAATTTTTACCCTGTGAAAGTTTAAGTCTTTGGTCAAGCTGTGTAAGGTCACAGGAAGCTGGTTTCTAAAACTAGAATCATTTGACATTATTAAGAATCAATTAAGCATTGTTCCCCTATGGATTGCCCTGGTCTCTTGGCAATTCATCCAGAATTTGAACATTCATAGCTTCTTTATAAATAAGTGATTTAGGTGAAAGAGAGTTTTAAACTAATGAGTCAATCACAGGGACAGACTAATGAGAAGCTTTACAAGAAATTTTCTCGCTATCACCTCTGTGTGTGCCCAACTTTTAAGCATTTGGCAGTTTCTCACCAGCTTTCTTCAGGATGCAGTGACAAAACTGCAGATCATATTTATTAAAGGCACAATAAATTACCCAGAATTATGTAAGTATGACGAGGAGCATGCAATTTATGGGAGCACTGAAACTTAAATTTGTCTTCAGAAAATGAGACAGTGGGTTTTACTCTAAGAAAATTATAAAAGTCCTAATTAAAAAAGAAAAAAAAAATCATTGTCGAGGGATTTGTTAAGAGCAGATCATGAGTCTCAGCTTTTAGTGAATTTATTTTGAACCTCTCCAAGCAGACACTGCAAAATTTTACATTCTAATGAGTGAACTAAAAACATATATTTCAAAGCAAATAGCACTCATAAATTACATTTATGACACATGAGGTTGCTGACTGCTGTGCTAGGAGCATAGAGTAATGGTGCTAATATGCACTCTAGCTTGATTTTCTCAGTTCCCAACATGCTCTAATTCCACACTACAAATCTTTAAATGGCAGTTATATTTTAATTAATGTGATTATGTGCTGCCATTAGCAAACCCTCCCCCAGCACATTTCTCCTGCCAGGCCCATGAATGCCAGTAAACCATTAACATAAAAGGGCTGTTTGCTTATTAAATTCATCTACACAAATAGGCAAGGGTTGCAATTGTTGATTTGCCACTGAAAGAACCGAATGGGAAGGAGTTGCTCGGTGCCTGGCAGTTGCAATTACCTAGTGTAATTAAGTCTAATTTATAAAGCCCCCCTCAAATGAGAAAGTAACAATTTTTGTTAATTAACAAGAGCATTTGTAAAGCTCGTTAACTCCATCATTCACAGCCCTCCTGGAAAAATGGGAGCATATGGCTATTAGGATGGGACATGTTGCATATGTGTATTTGTGCGTTAATCTGTTTGGAAGGTCTAATGATTGAAATGGGAGCTAGAAATGGATGTTATATTACTGAAGAGAGAAGATCTACTGTTTTCATTTATCTTTACAGCAATATGAGTGCTTTGTCATTATCTTCTGCATACGGTTTCATTATTCTGATACAGCACTCCACATTGCCTCATACCATCATGCCCATAAGCCTGCAGGGTACAAGAGCACTTATCTTTCCTGATGACTGTTGAATCATTTAAAACAAGTTATTAGTGAAACAATTAAAATGATATTGGTTCACAATTGTATTTATAGCTGGCAGGCATAATGGAACATTCTGAATAGCAGTCGGGGGTTCTCAGAATGGATGGAAAATACTGTTAATCAGAGACAAGAGAAACCTCTAAAGAAACCCTAAATTGTAAGAGCACATTAATTGTATTGAAGCATTTCATTTAATTGAGAACAAAGGGAAGGTAAAAATCATATTATCAATGTTTTATGAACATGAAGAAATAGGAAAATTACTATGTCATTTGTCACATATCTTCTATTAGACATAGAGATTTAAAAGACAGTATTTAACTTTAACTGGGGCAAGCCAAATGCACGATGCTGTCGCACTTTTTCACTTTAAATGGAGCACTGAAATAAAATAGAAAAAAAGAAATTAATTAGCTAATATATACAGAGGAAGAAATTGTACAGAATACCACACACAATGTGAAGATTTCAAAGACACATACAGATCACTAAGTGGTTATAAAAGACAATGAAGTCTGTCTTTACTCAGTTTTGTTAATGAATCTTAGGAACTATTGTGATCACATTATCAGTGAACAATATATAAATATGTTCTTTCTCCTTGTCTTTGGTAATAGAAGTCACTGAAATTTACCAGAAATGATTGGCAGAACATAGGTAGATGAATAGCAAACTTCTCTCACACGAACCAATTCATCTTAAACATGCCCTGACTGGTATTGTGAATGGGAGCTGTCAATCACACCACATTGTGTGCAAAGTGTGTTTATATGTGCTGGAGGAAGTAGAAGTGGAAGACTAGAGTTGGGTGGGTGACAGTCAGAAGTGAGGCTGATTATAATCAACAAGGATCACATTGTACTTGCTCTTGAATAAATCAACTCATTTGGAACTCAAATTTCTGTAGTGAAAGGCCAGTTTACTGGAACAAAGAGCTGATTTCTGATTTACATCAGTTTTTTTGATACCGTGAGCCTTTATGGGATCAAATACAGATATTTTCATAGTTTTTAACACCTTGACAGTTTTCATTTGAGTTAGAAATAAATATAGAAAACCTAAACAGTATAAATTCAGCAAGATGTCTCCAACCATTGATAATCTAAAGTGGTAATTGTATATCCATAAGCATTCCACAGAGAGAAAACAAAAACACATTTTTAAATTAAACAGAAGTAAAAATAGGAATTAAAACAGTGACAGGAGTTTTCAATTGAGGCAGCACTCTGAATCTGAGATAAATATGTAATGATAGCAACATCTCATGCCCGTTGAAATCTGACAGTGTACCTAAAGTATTATAAAAAACTGAAGTGACTTAAAAGCATTTTATTCGCAAGATAATTCTGAACTATTAATAAACTCATTTTATAATGGAGAAAATGTGGATATAGAGAGTTTGTGCAACTTGTCTAGTGACTGATGAGAATCACTGGGAGAAGTTCTTTGTCAACTTATTAGACATGTATTAATCCACTAAAATGAATATTTAAGTTTATATAATTACTTATATCTTACGTTCCTCTCTGCTAAAGAAAAAGTAAAGCAATTTTTCTGTCTGTCCTTTTCTCCATATTTTATTTTTATTCAAGTAAAAATCCTGAAGTAACAAAGCCAACAAACACAGAAACACACATACACACATACACAAACTAATTTGTTGTCTTAATGGGTTAACTAGCCAAGTATCTGCATTTTTCTGACTGCTGGTGTAGATCAAGGTGGTATCAATTGGCGAAAGATATGGTAAGTGAACAAAATAATAAAGCATATGGGAAAATTCTCAATGTCTTCTTACTCTTACTTCCTCTTACTCTAACTCCTCCATTCATATATATAGACTCTCTGATATAAGAGTATCATTTTATGGGGAAAATGACAAAATTGTGATTGCCTACACTGATTTGTTATTCTTCCAGTAAAAATAAAACAGATTATTACTATCACAAATCAGCCTATAATTTTTTAAATACTTGGTGTTTATCATAACCAGATCTTAAGAATAATTTTTGTTTTGCCTATGTGCTTAAAGCTACAATAGATTATATGAAGTAATAAAGATAAAATAGGAAATAAAATTTTAAGAGGATATTATAAATCTTCATATTTTTTCAAATCATCTAAGTGAATACAATTATGAAATATTTATTTAGTTTTATATAATAATCTAATACACTTAATAATTTATGCATGACAAGGTAGAAAAATATTAGATACTCTTTATATAAGTATGGTAGCCTAAAGCTTAAAGACCATCATTAAAAATATAAATACCAGGGGCTGGAGTAATAGCACAGCGGGTAGGGGCATTTGCTTTGCATGCGGCCAACCCGGGTTTGATTCTCAGTATCCCATATGGTCCCCTGTACACCGCCAGGGGTAATTCCTGAGTGCAGAGCCAGGAATAACCCCTGTGCATTGCCAGGTGTGACCCGAAAAGCCAAATATACATGTATATATATATATATATATATATATATATCTGAATAAGACTACTACCTCAGTTTTATAAATGCATCTTATTTAGAAGTACTAGTTTAGATTTATAATAAAGAAAAATTAGAGGAAGATCTGAGTTTCTTATCTAATTGTGCCATTCTATTCATTTGTTTTGGTCACTTTATTACTTATATTCACTTAAACTTCTTAAAGGAAGGTATTGTTAAGTAATTGAAGAATCATTACAGAGCTTAATGATAAGAAAATGTAAGTGTGAAATTTAAAGTTTGAAGAAGAGAGAAACCAGATTTTTTTAAAAAAAAATATTGTGTCTGTTACTCATTATTCACAATGACCATAGTGAAAATAGAAATGATTTATAGATTTAGTTCAAAATTATAATCGAGAGAGTACAGAAAATTCTCAATTCATATGCCATTAAACACTAAAATATCTTGAGTATTTTGCATTTGTAAGTATTGAGCATATTGCTTTCTTGCCTTAATATGAGTCTATTGCCTTGTTATATTTCCTAGTCTAAGAGTTTTTGTAATATAGAATTACCTGTATAGACTTCTGTGAATCTTAGAAGATAAAACAGGATACAGATCTTATCAAGTCTGAAGAGTTTAAGACATGTTTTTGAACTGCACATATCAAAGAATCATCAAGTAAATGAGACAGCTTAAATATAAAGTGTGCCATCTCCTACACTTGAAATATTCCCTAAATATTATGCTTATTACAGTTTAAATACCCCTTGACAATTAAAGTGCTGTTATTACAATTTGTCCATCAATGAGAAAAAATGTTTGGCATCAAAAGACATAATGATTTTCCAATGATATCTCTTTGTATAAAGTCAATTTATATAAGATGGTTAACCCAAAATAATAGCCACCCATAGACATTTCTTTTCCGTTTATTTCAAGCTCAATATTAGGCTAAGTGCAGAGGGTTATACTGTTAGAAAGAGGGTAGTATCCCTATTTTGCAAAAATGTCATAGACCATCTTAATTCTATATTCACAATCATTCCCACATGCAGATACAGTTTCTAAAAAACCATAATATCAAAATATATAAAATTTTAGCAAAATTCATATTACAATAAAAATCGTATATTTCTTAGATGACTCAAGATAAGCTGAATTTGTTGTCATTGTCCTACAGCATCCATCCAGTTAGTGGTGCTGTGCCTTCAAGACAAAATTTTGGTTACCACGATGTTTTCCCAAAGTTTATACTGGCTAGTCTATTTCCCAGCCTAACCATCCTCAAGACTAATGTTTGAGGGTTAGGGTGAGTTTATGTATGTGTGGGAGAGAAGGAGGTACTGAACGGAAAAGAAAGAAGGGTATTAATGTAAGACACAAAAAGTATCTTTCCTTCAAAAATCTTCAAGTTTTTATGATAAAGAATCGCAGTGTTATTTCTTAATTGTAGTGCTCTTTAAGTGCACCTCCCTATGCTGATTTTTAGTTCCTGCAATTTAAAAATTACTGAATAAAGAGAATGGCAGAGTGGCAAGAATAGAAGACAAATTGACTTAAGCTAAATTCTCTTCTATCTTCCTCTTCTTTTCTTTAGGTAGAGAGGAGAGTATGAAAAGAAGGTGGGAACTTGAAATGAAACTGAGTCTGAAACTAGAGCTTTAGTACTTTCTTACTTTTCCTGAATCCCATTTTTCTTAAATATTTCTCTGGTTCCACCATGGCCAGAGAAAGCAGAGGGAAAAAATGAGGAGGTAAGAACAATTAGTGCTCAGCCATACTAGTAAGACATCTTTCTTAGTTGATAAAGGAAGTCAGTGTGGTTTGACAATGGAACTAGCTGTACCAATTTTTTTTTCAGTTATGTAAAATGCTGTATCTGTCCTGTTTTGAGAAAAGCAATCTTTCAATGTTCTTTATTGTATGCATGTGCTTCCAGAAAAGTTAGTTACTGTGTAGGACATACATTTTATTCATTTTTTTTGGCAAAACTCGCTTATTCCTTTCAAGCATTCTTTTCTAATTGTATTAAATCAAATTAATCAGATTGTATGTTCCTTTATTATTTGATCACTACATAAAATTCTAGGCTTTCTAGTCAATTCTTTCCTGTTCTGTTTATATATTATTTCTTTGCTTCATTACTCTCAGCTTCTGTTTTTTTTTCACTTCATCCTGATTATTCTGAAACGTTTTTGTAGGATCATGAAGTAGGAAGGTGTTCTCATATTTTCTAACAGCCAATTTGTCTCAGATGTCTATCTTCCCAAATAACTACATTGCCTTCCCTCATTGCTGCCATCTTCTTATTTTTTTGCTAACTACTCTGTAATAAAGAATTTGTGCTGTCTTTCCTTATTGTCAGACATCATGTTTGGAGACAACCAGGTTGTTTGTCTGACAATTAAGTGCTTCCTGGCTCTTAACTTTTGATCTCTCCCGAGAATCCCACTGACCCGTCCACCTACATATCAACAAATGCATAAATTACTCACTCATCCATTTCAGTCATCCATTTCCATAATTACATCATCTAGAAATGACAGCAGAGTAAAAACAAATTGAACTCCAATCTCCTAATCGTTACATAAAACCACTTAATTATTCCTGTTTCTCATATTCTCATTTACATGGGTTTCTTTAATAAT
Source organism: Sorex fumeus (assembly GCF_029834395.1). Taxonomy (NCBI): domain Eukaryota; kingdom Metazoa; phylum Chordata; class Mammalia; order Eulipotyphla; family Soricidae; genus Sorex; species Sorex fumeus. The sequence goes on from NW_026606059.1 coordinate 21,805,493, forward strand.
CTCCATTTTTAATTTCCTCTCCTAGCAACTTTCTCTAGATATCACACCCAGCTCAATAGCAGTTACTCACTCTCACATCTCTCCCAAGCGTGGGCTGCTTTTCCTAGGAGTTCAAGGATAGTACATGACCTTTCCATTTTAAGATAACCATTAGAAAAATGTTTTAAGAACTGCTAGTTACCTCTAAAAATTCACATTTTCTGACTTTTCTTGGAATTTTTGTTCAACTCTTGATCTTAGCACTTCAGTTAGTGTTATTGTAAAAGGTCTTTGTTGAGGAAACTCAAATTTATAGTCATCTGTTTGAAAATGTTTTTCACTATTTATTGATTTGGAGGGCGTCCATGCAGTGCTCAGGGTGCCTGGATACCATTCTTTAAATTGTCCTTCAACTGGATTGCCAATTTACTATGAGATGCCAAGGATATGACACTGATGGTCCACCTTGAAATACTTGGGCAACCATGTGGTGTGAGGGATCAATCCCAGATTAGCTGAATATAATGCACATATGCCTTAGCCCCTATACTATCTTGTTGGCTCTCTCTATGCATTCTTTTTATCTTTTCTTTTTTTGTTGTTTTTTGGGGTCTCACGTGGCTATACTAGAGGCTTATTCCTGGCTCTGTACTCATGAATCACTCCTGGCAGTGCTCAAGGGAACATATGGCGTTCTAGGGATTGAACATGGGTAGGTCATGTGAAAGGCAACCACTCGACCCTCTTAAATATTGCTCTGGCTCAATACCAACTCTATTCCATTTCTCCCTATGCATTCTTTTTTTTATATAATTTTTGTTAGTGAGATACCATGAGGTGCAGTTGTAGATTTACAAATTTTTGTCCTTGGGTTTCAATTATACAATGATCAAATACCAATCCCTCCACCAGTGTCCATTTCCCATTGGAAACTTTGTTGTTACTGTGTTTGGCATATCAAATACGTCATGGGGAGCTTGCCGGGCTCTCCCAGAGGGGCGGAGGAATAGAACTCGGGTCGGCCATGTTGGCTGCGTGCAAGGCAAACACCCTACCATTGTGTTATCGCTCCAGCCCAGTAATGATCTTTGCTGGAGTTTAGAAAGGTTCCTGTAAACTTGATTATGATGGTGACCGTTATTTTTTCCAAAGTAGTTATGGTTATTGCAGTAGCCTAATTATAATGCCTTCTTGGCATTCTTTATAGTTTTCTTATTCTTACTGTACTATCTTTCCTATATTGTCTTTTTCCAATTTCATACATGTGCCTGTCAAAGTAATTTTCTTAAAACACAAATACTTGCTAAGTGTCATTACTTCACTAAAGTTCTCATAGACTGTTCTCTGTTGTTCTTAGACTGACATTTAAATACTTAAACTTCACTTTTAAGAATGAATTTTGGGTCCATGGATGTCGCTCAAGTGACAGGACATGTATGGTGTGACAGTGAGGCTGGGAGGTATATCCCTAGCACCTATGGTCTTTGAGTCCAACCTAATGTACATACCTCCAGCCCATCACCACTATTGCTGTTTGGTATAGCCCCAGGTTCACCAGTCCAGTCCAAGAATGCAACAGACTGCATTACTGCATTACAGATACTATATTTTTTACCACAATACTTTGGTGCTTATTTCCATTTGTTTTAGAACTTCTTTGTTGAATCTTTTGTCCAAATCACTCCTTATCACCAACTCAATCTGGATGTGGTTCAATAAGTCACTCCATTTTTACAACCACCTCCAATTTCATTTGATCCTTCAAGTTTCAAATAAAAAATTATATTTTCTTTAAGAAGTTGTTTCTGAATCTGAATGGAGAAATTTGCATAAGATAATATAATAATCTGCTTCCCAGAAATCCTATATTTCGTTTTACAAAGACTTTTTTACCTCCATCTTTCTATTTTTCTTTTTTAAACGTCAGGCATTAGGCTATGATAAACATATGTATGTACATCAACATTTGAAATCTGGAAGGACTCACATGAGCATGTAGTCTGTTACAAAATAAGGCATTATCATGTGCCATCTTAAGAAAAATTAATTAATTTAACCAAGTTAATTTAGAAGCTTCTTCTCTCAAAACACAAACAACATTGAGAAGAAATGGTTAAAAAAATCTTAAAACACTGGTGTAGATATTGGTATAGTAGTTCTTCAATTGTAAAACAACAATATCAATAGTATTACAAACTTTTGCATCTCAATAAATAAATTTGAGATCATAAACAAAAGACAAAAACCGATATTAAAGAATCAAGGTAAACTTGTTTTCAAAATTCATAATTAAGAATTATCTAACAATTAAGAGAAAATAAAGAATGATCAGATTAAGAAGAGAATATTTACTTTCATACCTTGCCATAATTTGACATTAGGTTTTTTAAGAATGCTTAATCGTTTTATAAGACAAGATGCACTAGAGGTTCTGGAGAAACTGTAGGCTATGTGAGAAGTATAGCATAGAGTTATTTAGAGATATAGCTGACTGTAGCAAATAAATACCTCTTAATATTTTATACATTGAGGTACAAGACAGATGGAAAATGTGTATTATTATATTTTGACTACTGGCTATTTTATTGAATTGAACTTATATTGGTTAACAAGGATTTCTGGGTTTCTTTTTTCATTCATTCACATTGTTTACATAAAATGATCTTTCTGTATTGCTATTTTTAACTGCATATTTTATTTATATATAACCTACTATACTAGGCCGAAGATCAGAGGCAGAGCAAAGAAAGAACCTTGGTTTTGTACTGGTTCTTTCAGTGAAGATGAGTTGACAATCTCTCAAAGGGATCAAGACTCAGAACATATAAAATTATTATAGAAGGTTATTACTATTCTATTTTGCTTTAAAAATAGCCATTCAGTAATACAGGTTAACTAATAAAGCACCTAAACTTTTTGTACACTGAATATGCACAGTACTTGATATTTCTAAAACTCCAATAGGATTAAAGAAGGAAGCTATAAAATAAAGCACGTAAGCGAAATCCTTATATCTGGTCAAATATTCACTACAAGGAGAATATTTATAAATATTTTATATAAATTCCATTGAGAAAAAATTTCTGAAGAAAAGAATAGTGTACTCTAAATCAAAATAAATTAAATTTAAAAATGCATAAATTTCTCTGGCCATTCTCCTTATTTTATTTGCTGTTTTCTGCTTTCCTTTAGTAAATATAGAATATTTTTATGCATTTTTATACACATGCACACTTGCTCTCACACTACTTTTTTTTCTAAAATTACAAATAATTTTGGATTTTAATATTACCATTATCCATATCCAGTCCCACAATTTGAAGATTAACAGCTTGTTTGTATTAGCATAATTTTACTGGTGGTGAGGGCTCAAAATTAAAATAATGCATAATCCCTTTAAATCTATTTAATTTTTGTTTGACTGTATGTATGCCTATATTAATGGTCAATCTACCAACGCGCCCACCCCCCAAAAAAAATCGTCTTAACTAATGTGGGAATGGAAATCTGCAGCATTTAATTCAGTCATAAAGCCCTAGATCAGGGTAGTAATTATATCTGTGAAATTATGCCATGTGGTTGGCAGCCACAAGAAAATAACACACACCCTTTATCCTTAGATAGCCTGGAATAGAGTGTCTCTGATGTCTATTTTTTAAGAAAAGTTAATGGGTAAAATCAGAAAGTAAATTTTGGACTGGAAGTTATACTAAGAACTACTAAGTTCTGTTTCTCTCCAAATAATTAACATAAAATAAGAGTCAAGTATCAGTTTTCAAAGCTTATTATTAGCAAGATCAAAAACTCACCCAACTGTCCTTCTAAATGGCTGTTCTCTCTCCTACAGGGCCCTGAAATCCACAGGTCTCTGAATGTTGCTTACATGAGGTACTAAGAGTTTAAATTACTGGCTGAGTCATCAGGTCACACAGACCTCAGACAGAAATTTCTGTTATTTATTTAGGAAATGAAAGAGATTTGTAGAAATATGGAAATTACAGCCTGTCATTTGCAGCAAAATCTCTTTGTTTTAGGCATTCTGGAGAAATATGCATGTGCTATAAACAACCCAACACTAAAATTTTTTTCAATGCCACAATTCAGAGAAATAATAAAATGTAATTGATAGTCTTAGACAACATGAAGGAACTGTTGTTTGTTAAGGTTTTTTTTTTTTTTGTACCACAGTTTTCTATTACTGAAATAATTTACTTTTATTTCTGGTGCTGATATTGGAATCTGTATATTCTTCGGTTCAAAATAACTGTAGGCATTTTAAATATATTTTATGTTCAAGTGAAATCCAGATAAGAAAGCGTTGGTAGTCCTAAGCTACCCTTTATTTCTTGTATTTCCTTCTGCTCAAAGATTATACCACAATCATTCATGAGGCAAGGAAAGAAATCTTGACTCAAACATTGTTAGGCGGTGGTGAGAACACACAGCCAAGCTGAATGGCTTCCCAGATCTGAGTGGTTTGCTGTGCTTCCCGGACTGATGGATAGGAGACACACTGCTCCCTAAATCACCGCTGCTTTAATACTCGGGTCCTGCTGGATAGCCTGGGTTGATGTGAGTCTAAATCTAAGTCTGCCGCTGCTGGAACACATAAAAGTCCCTGGGAATGAGCTCCTGCTTCCTGGGATATCTTGCCAGTCACTGATTTAACTACAATGACTTTTTTCTCCAACACTATAAAGACTGCGAAGAACTTGGCATTGTTGGAATGGGTGGGAAAACAAAAACAAAATGAAAATTTAAAAAATCCCCAAAAAAGTTTTCAGATTTTGGTTACCAAATGCAAGTTACTGAAATCATATGATTTTTACAGCAGTAGGCTAAGGTTCTAATCCTGCTTTCGTAAGAATACTTCTATTCTGACGCATGTGTACCTTTGCGGGGTGGAGAATATTTTTGATCTTGGTCATCACCTGCTAGCATGTTCACACATTTATTCTAAGCCAACACGTCTAAAAACCCCACATTTAACACTGATAGGTACACTTCTCTTTATGATGCTTTCAGGTTGTTGAAGTACGGACTGTTCCGGTTAACCAATTGTTAATCTGTGGTCTTCCAATAGTTTTCAAGTGTATTATCTGTGAAAAAAAGAAAACTTACAAGGAGTTAGCACATAAGTACAAGAATGAATGCTTTCATGCTTGTCTGAACTTTACAACAGAGTACAAACGAAGGCTCGTTTTAACTGGAATTGAGTTCTCATTTGGTTCCTGGTTCACTCTATAGACCATGAAACAAAATCATTATATCCTAAAGCAAATTGAGGATTTGTGTGCAAAAACTGAGATAAGAGACAAGAATATGTATCATTTCTTATCACTATTCTGAAATTTTCAGTTTCGACTGTAATAGTTGAATTTATACAAACATCAGTTTGAGAATCCCCTGTATTTTCAGTTATCTTAAGACCACTAGATAAAATCAAAAAACATTTTTAGAAAAGAGATATTTGCTATTGCTATACCACAAAATAAAAGTCATACCACTTAGAAATGATATAAAAGTCCGGTTGCTATTTTCCTGGGAGGAAGTATTCTATTTCTCAGTATTCATTTATTACAAAATTAGTTTCAATCATTACCTAGAATCCAGAATTATTTGCAATTTCAGGGGAGAATATTTCTTCAAAGAAGTTTGTTCTTCTGTCAGTTTGCTACACAAATGTCTTCTAATCTTGCTTGGTAAGATTTGAAATATCTTTTTACCTGTTGTGGTAGAAAAAGGAGGCATGCTTTCTCATTATTTTATCTGATGGCTCTATTCATGCTCATTTAAGATGCTTTGGGTAGAAAGATGGAATACAATGGTTCTAACATATTTCAGGTGCAGGTTAATTGACAAGTTCATAACATTAGTCTTGATACCACTGTAGAGAAAGCAGTCTCCAGTAATAAGACAATACACAGACTTGCAGATAAATTTATACAATTAAAACACCTATTTTTCTGTCAACTGGGTGATATGTCTCACATAAAGTAGCTAATCAGTTACAAAGTGAATTAAACCTTCAAATATTGCAGATATTTTTCTGCTAACACAACCTAATATCAAGATTATAAAGTATTTCTGAAATGTACCTATATTATTAACCTCCAATAGACGTAGCGATTTTTATTCACATAGGGAAATAGAATCCTCCTAACTCAATGACCAATAAACATTGGTGGACAAATCAATAGGTCAATGGAAACCAGACTCAAAATAGAACAGTCCTCACATCTGTGTAAAAGTCTTAGGTAGATGTTGACAGCAATGCACTTTTCATATAGAAAGCAATATCCTGCCTGATTCCATATCAGACCAGTTTTTAATGATAATGAGTTGACCTGTGATGAAGAATCAAAAATTAATGTGATGGTTTTTACCTTAGGTCCCTTCATGTGACATCTACATGAAAACAGATGAATAATAGTCAAGCACTCTGTATGGGAGGGGAGTTGGATTTAAAAGTGATAATGTCTTAATTGTCAAGATTGAGGACTTAAATTTAGCAATGACAAGCTTAAGAGAGAATAACATTTTAGGATTAATGCTTTAAATGAACAACTCACAACTTTGTAGACTCCACTTCAGTCTATCCTGTTCAAGATAGGCAAAGTTTATATTCAGAATACCTCTTACATTTTCTAGGATTCCTTGGTCTTATTAATTCAAATCTTCCTCTCAATGCATGCATGTAGCCAAGATAATTACTAGAAGGCAAGATCAAAGCCAGCATATTATAGTCCTATTCCATTTTCTGCTGATGTGAGTGATCTGCCTTTCCTTTGATGTTGTATGCTTCTACAGCAAAAGTACAGAGGATAAAAATGCTACACCATGTAATCTGGCATTTATCCCATGAGAGCAGAATTCCAAATTGTGACACATGTCAAGAAGTTAAAAAAATGACTTAAAAGAGTCTTATGCTTTATAAAGTGACATACTCTGCATTTAAACACCATCAAACATCATTTTCTATTATAAATTTAGTTCCTGGTATAAAATTCAAAGAATTTTTGTAACCTTAGTAGAAGAAAATAGTTACCATATTTACTAGCAATTACATTAAACATGTGCCTGAGCCTTTATCCCACCTAATGAGGGCAGCTGAGAGGAAGCAGACACACAGCACACATACACACACACACACACACTCACACACATACTCACACATATGCACACGCACACGCACATGAACACGCACACATCAAGGATGTCTATATTCAGTCAGGGATTTAGAGTTAGTGCAGAGCACACATATATTCAAGTATTTTCTTTTTTTTGTTTTGTTTTGTTTTGGAGGGGGGTCACACCCTGGGTTATTCCTGGCTCTGCACTCAGGAATTACCCCTGGCAGTGTTCAGGGGACCATTTAGGATGCTGGGAATCGAACCTGGGTCAGCCGTGTGTAAGGCAAACGCCTTACCCGCTGTGCTATTGCTCCAGCCCCTCAAGTATTTTCTGTTTGCTATGCATTTTATCTACTTCAGTCACAAAACTGAGAAACTAGATTTCTTAATTGCTTGCTAACTAGAGTTGTTGTCTATCACAATATCTTTAACTTAAGTATATCCCTTTCTATCTATGGTAATACTTTGTTGCATTCTAAATGTTGTTAATCTGATCTTGCTTTGTCTTATTGTAATATTTTCTTCAAGGTTTATCTTTAAGAAAACTGTATCAAATACATATGTGTGCTTGCATGTACTCATGTGTTATGTATGTGTTTGCATATGAGTGTTTTGTCTATGTAAACATGGAGGTTAAAATATTACTGAATTCCTTCTCCTCATGAAACAAATAGAAGTCTTCCCTATCTGAAGAGAAATAATATTTTCTAATCATTCCTATGGCAACTAGTTGTTTCTGATTTGATCCTTTTTTCACTGGTGTTCTCCAAATTACCATGGTCAGACATAAATGTTTTGTCAGAAAAATAGAAAATTATTTGGGCTATATGCTGTCATCTCTAAAGCATAGCACTCAGTGTTGTGAAAGTTGGTCTAACAAACTATGACTTAACCCATACCTTTCCAATAAAAACAAATTTTTTTTGCTTTGTAAAATAATGTTTTTTCTTTTCTCACAAATCAAATTTTCAAGAGCATCCAAGTGTAAGAATAATTGTGATATAAGACTATATCAGTATGTAGAATTTTTAATTTATATTTATGTATTTATTGATTCTGCTTTCAATATTGATAAGAATGCACTTCTAAAAGTAAGGCAAAATACAATAAAGTATAGACAAGTACTAACTGAATGCCTACGTATACATAGAGAAATACTCTAATGATATTTGATATGCTGTAGAAAATAGTGGTATTAGAACACAAAATATGAATTTATGTCACAATGACTTTTTGAAAATATAAAAATGTAACCTTGATGTTGATCTAGGACAAAATTTTAAAGTACACTATCAACAAGAAGCTTTTCACTTGCTGTTAACATTAAGGGTGCCAGTCAAATTTTGCCAATTCAGTTAGTCTGTGTTATTTCGATTTTTTTAACTTGAGTGCTATAGTAAGAAAGACCATTTACTTTATGATTTTAATCTTGTATTTTTTGTTCCTCCACCGGATGCTTTCTGTAATTTTCTTTGAATAGGTTCTTATGCTTTTCATCACTTGTAAACAATAGATTTCTCTAGTTACCAAACAGTTGAACTACTTTGCTTTCTATCTATACTTACTCCTTATGTTAAATCATATATCCCTTCAATTAAATGCTATTCAGACACAAAAGGTTTCCAATTTACTTGCATAGTCTTAAAACTTCCTTTAGATATATTTTTTTTCATTAGCCTGCCCTTCTTTGGACATTTATGTTGTTTCTTCTCATCCTTCTTAATCCTATTAAATTATTACTATGATTTAGACTTCGAACACTGTATATGTTTTTGTCTAATTAAATTCTGAATGATTAAGCTATGTTTGGCATTTATAAGTTTTCAATAAACAGGTGATTGAATAAATTAGCTCATGTAATGGTAGCTTACATGTTGAGAAAATACTTAAAAATACTAATATTTTGTAGGGTAATAATTTTACATTTGCATGTGGTTATTAATATTTGTGAAGCTATTTAATTCTGTATATAGATTTGTTCTGAATTATGGTCTTATTATACTGCTTATAGTCATTTTACTTTTAACACCATTAAGAATGTTTTTTCTTGTGTGTTTTTTTTTTTTTGTAGGAGTACTGCTATTTATTCAGTCACTCATTAGCTGATTGAATTGTGCATGAACTCCACCTTACTACTTTTTTCCTTTTTCCATTTTTTATAATTTTATTTATTGAATCACCATGAGAGCAGTTACAAAGCTTTTGGGTCTAAGTCTCAGTCATACAATGAAACACCCGTACCTTCACCAAAGCCCATTCTCCACCACCAAAAATCCCAGTATACCCCCATCCCACACCCTCCCCCTGACTGTGGGGCAGATGATTTCTACATTACTCTCTCTCTACTTTGATCACATTCACTGTTTCGACACCAGACCCACCATTATTTGAGATTTTACCCCAACACTCAGATCTGCTGAAAAGGCAACAATAGACAATTTGTGTTCTATTGCTGGTTATGAATAACATATGATGTCGTGTCACTGCAGTAAGGCCATGTGGTTTTTGAAATTCTGAAATTTTAACACTTAAATCTGGAGGGATTTCTGCCAAAAGCCACTGGGTTTAGAGATCTGCTCCTGAGTCTCTGGGATCATGGCCATTGAGCAGCTTGATGAGGAGCCAAAGAGGCCGTTCGTGGGCGATGACTTGGGGTCTTGTTAGGATGGGGAGGACAGGCCCGGCTCCACCTCCTCCCCCATCCCGTGAGACCCAACAAGTTTTGTCACTGCAGGCCCAAGCCTGACTGTCCAATGGCCTCTGGAGGATGACAGCCACCAAGTCGCCAAGAGGGAGCAGGCGGAGGGACAGCACCCATTCCCTCCTGGGGTAGCCCGATGACAGTAACCTACTGCGGGATCTTGTGTGTTTTTTAAATTAAAAGTAATATTCCTTGGGACTAGAGCAATAGCACAGCAGGTAGGATGTTTGCCTTGCACGCAGACGACTTTAGGTTTGATTCCCAGCATCCCATATGTTCCTATGAGTACCACCAGGTGTAATTCCTGAGTGCATGAGCAAGCAGTAACTCCTGTGCATCGCCGGGTGTGACCTAAAAAGCAAAAAAAAAAAAGTTACATTCCTTGACATTCATTTTTATAATTTACTGTAAAATAATTTCAAATTTCTTATTCTGTATCTACTAGAATGCAATTTTTTTCTTTAATTTCCTTGTAGCTGTTCTCAAGAGAGGCTGTATTCCTCCATCTCCTTTTAAGTAAGTGAAGGCATATGCATATATGTTCCATTAGACATAAGTAGTATATATGTCTATCATATATGTCTTCATTTTTTATTTTATTGTTTTGGTTTGGAGCCATAGTCAACTGTACTCATGGATTACTCTTAGCTCTGAGTTCAGGAACTCACTCCTGGCAGACCTCAGAGACCATATAAAGTGCTGGAAACCAATCCAGCTTGGTTACATGCTAGGCAACCTTCTTTCCTGCTGTACTATTTCTTCTGCCATTATCATATACGTCTTTTAATCCTGACTTGGAACTTTAAAATACAATCTGAGAGACAATGTTTGGAAAATGCCTCAAAATGCGTTCCAATTTATAATAAATTCCTATAATCACAGTCAAGAAATACATATTATAAATTAAGAGTTGGACTACCCTTATTTTTTAAATGATCTATCAAAAGAAAGATTTTGATTTGTTTCAATAGTATTCAGCAATTATTGAATGACATTTTGAAAATAACTGTGATAATATTGATTTATTACAATAGTTTAACCTAATGTTTAAACAACAGTTTTAATAAATGTATTCTAGCACAAAATAGTTTATTTTGTTTTATATAATTTTGGTCTGGAGCAATAGCACAGCAGGTAAGGCATTTGCCTTGCACGAGGCCAACCCGGCAGACCCAGGTTCGATTCCTCCACCCCTCTTCGAGAGCTGGGCAAGCTACCGAGAGCATCTCACCCGCACGGTAAAGCCTGGAAAGCTACCCATGACATATTTGCTATGCCAAAAACTGCAACAAGTGTCACAATGGAGACGTTACTGGGCCCACTCGAGCAAGTTGATGAACAACGGGAGGACAGTGACAATGATATAATTTTTGATTTTGGGTCCATATCTGGCTGTGCAAGAAATTATTCCTGGCTCTCCAATCAGGGATTATTCCTGGCCCTATTTGGGGGACAGTATTTGGTGCTGGGGATTAAACCCAGGTCAACCACACTGAATTACCTTACCCACTGCACTGTTGCTCCAGCCCAGAAGGAAATTTTAAAAGGGAACTTTGAAGCAACTCGAAAATCACCGCAAATGTATGAAAAATATGTACTTATTTCCTTTTCCTAAGTAAATTGCACAGGGAAACTTACATAAATGGTGCATAAAGCTTTCATGACTTAGGCCCTAGGCAACATATTTAAGTGGTCCCTATTGCATTCACATATAAATATCAGCACTGTATGTTAAGAATAGCAATAATAGCAAAATAACTATAACATTCTTTCTGTGGTGTTATTTTTAATTTTATGGTTTTCTGACTAGTTTGACAACTACCTGGCTTTTAGAAAATTCCTAAAATGCTAGTTACACATGCTTTATGTCAGAGAAGATAGACAGCTTTCATTTTCCTCATGGGATTATCCATGCGAAAATGTCTCAGACAAAATTTTGGAGGCTCATTACAATGAATATTCCATATACAGGCTTCCTTGTTATCAATTAATTCAACTTACTTCTTCATCAATTTTTTTCGCCTTCAGTCTTGATGGTTTTATGACCGAGACACAGGCAATACCCTCCGGCACTCCATGTGATAATTGACACATTTTCTAACACGGTATAGTGATGCCCAAGTCACTGCTTTCAGGCCATGACTTGAGCTTATTGGAGTCTGCAGCAGGGGCTCCTTTTATCCTCATACATCAGAATACACTGACAGCTCTCCCATGCAGGAACCATGCAGATTTCTCCCCAAGGAAAATATATGCAAACACCTCCAGAACATTGTAATGGTTGCTAGGCATCACAATGGTGACATCTTTATGATAAACACAGTATGCAGAAGAAGGCCTAATAAAAGAATAACAAATTATTACATCCAGCGGGCAATTTCACAAGATTAACGGGTATAATAAATTAATACTGGAGTCAGAATGCCATGTTACCTTTTAAGGTATTTCACATGAAGACAAAATGAACTGGCCTATAAAAACCCGGAGAACATAAGGGAGAATGACAAACTGCTTTTGCACATTTGATAGTCATGATACTTTCCTTATAGTGACTGAGTTCAATAAGTAAATATTATACAAATTTAAAAGGATTACGTATGTGTTTCATGCTAATATGTTTACCTTTATACTTCTGATTAAACTGATTATATGTTTTCTAACATTGCAACCTATAAACTCTCAAATTAATTAAAACTTAGTAGTATTTTATTATTTTTGAATGAAAATGAATTTATTTATAAAATTATGGAAGAAAGAGAAAGGGAGAGAGAGAGAGGACAGAGAGAGAGACTGGAGAACAATTTGAACTGTGAGAAGTAAGGAAGGCACTGCAGTTAGTCCAGAAAAATTTATAGTTTATCCTTTTCATGGGGAGAAAAACAAAGAAAAAAGAAGCCAATAAACTCACATAATAATTTATGTCTATTTATGGAGTAATTTTTATATGAGTGCGAGTCATCATTCATTCTTTATTAATATGGATTGCCTTAAAATTATCATGTAGGAAATGCCTTTATATTTATTCCATTTATTTTATTTATTAAGTAGATACAAGTTTTGACTTAGGTTGTAAAACTTTCTACAAAACTGAACTTGCAACTAAGAGACAAACACTAAATTTATCTCAAAAATTTATATTGTTTTTTGTTTGTTTCTTTAGGACTAGACTTGGCACTCTTGGGCTTACTCCTGGCTATATGAGACAATATGAGGTATCAGGCATTGAACCCAGGTCAGCCATATGCATAGTAAGCACCTTGCTTACAATGCTGATCTCTACAGTCACTAAATTTATCTCTATAGTACCTAAATTTATGTTTAATCTTACCTTGATTTGCATATTTCTCTATGAGAGGGCTGTGTGCCTGATCATAAAGGCTCTAACTGGAAAATCCACCTTTTAGGATTCACCTTTAAGAGAAAATTTTTGCTCTATTTTCATATTCATCTTGTGACTTGGGTGAGTTCACTTGGATGTCCTGATTTCCTCATCTGTGAAAGTGGGAATAATAGTTTATTTCTCTAGGATGTGTGAAGATTAAGCACATTGATACATTTCATGAACTTAAACAGCTCTGGGCATATCTTAAGCTTTGTATGACCTAAATATTATCTCCAAAAAGCCCAGAAATGTTCTTTATGACAGTTATATCCTGCCTTCAAATTCAGCTACTATAGCATTGATTTCAAAATTGGGGTCAAAAATTGGCCCATTAATTTATAACATTGTCTACAAGAACAAGAGAACAGTGTCTATAAGAGCAAGAGAAAAGCATTTTTATATAGTAAATGAATATACTGGTAAGACATAAACTTATGCTGATACAGTTTTTGTTGTAATATAACAATTCTATTTAAAAGCGATTTGGCTTAGCGGGAGCAGTCAATATCAAAAAGACTGCCTGTATATACATTTTTTTATTCACTCAAACTTTTGTTCTGGGTATGTCAGTTTATTGATACAACCTCTTATTTTTCTTATGATATATATGTAAGAGGATTAGATGCATAAAATGTTTGTAAGAGGATTAGATACCTCTAATGTATACATTATGTACTTAATCCTCTTACATTGTATGCTAGATGCATATTAATAATTTTGATTACTTATTCATTATAAGTATTTAAAATCATATTTTCCTTCACTTTCTATAATTTATTTAATCATTGTCTTGAATTTCCATTAATTGCCTAGAGACACTGGCCAAAAATAAAGAATTAAAATACATCAATGACTAAATTATGCTTTTGGAGTAACTACTTCTCCTAGATTTAAAATCACCTTTTATTCGGTTGACATGGTTTCAATTTACAATCCATTAAGTCATTCAATTATTTACTCTTCTACATAAATTATCCTGGGCTCTATTCGCTTGGTTTATTAATTTTTTGTTTTGTTTATTTGAGCCACACCTGATGTTGCTCAGGGTTTACTCCTGGCTCTGAACTCAGGAATCACTCCTGGAAGAGTTTAGGGGGCAGTATGGGGTGCTGGCAACCTAACTCAGGTCAGCTGCCTGCAAAGCAAGTGTCCTAACTGCTGTACCATCTTTCCTATGATATGTACTATCCTATGATATGTACTATATACTATCCGCGAAGACTCAGCTTATTTTTTTTTTCAAACTCAATCCTGAGAATCTGCAACAGTACAGACAGTCTTTTACATCCCTCCGTTAAGTTCACTGATGTTAATGACCGTGATTCCCATGGTACTTGCTCTGCTGTTGCAGAGTCGGTCAGCGAACGCTATGCGACTCATTGGGAATACATTCCCTGACTCCACCTTCTTCAATTTTGTTTACTGCAGTTATTGAACTTCAGCTGCATAGATGGAAAAGGCTCTTAGAAAAAAAAAGACCGTGAACTGATACGGTTTTCCTGGGACTCAGAGGAGAGCATTGTTCGCTGAAGTCTATGTCACTATATTCCTCATTAGTCATATACTGAGTTGCCCTCTGTGTAGACTTCTGCCCCCCTGTCACAACCCAGTTTTTTTTTATTGAGTTCAAACATTATTTGAGCAAAAGGAAGGTATATTTGAAGACAGCTCTCACATTACTTCATTATGAGATGAATATTATATAATCTTTCCTAATTTTTTTTTACTGTAGTGTAATAGTTCTACATTTAAAACAAATGGAAGGGGGAGAGAGTGAGAGAGCAAGTGAGAAAAAGAATGAGAAGGAGGGAGAATGAGAGAGAGAGAGAGAGAGAGAGAGAGAGTAAGAGAACTACATGTTTAGGAGAAAATACTGGCTCCTCCAGATGTTTAAAACATTATACAAAAAATTTCTTCACTGATATTTACTAATTACATTCTAATATCTGCTATGTGATTATCTTGTTCTTTGGGCAGGAATCCGTTACATACTGCTGAAGTCTACAGTGTCATGGCATGACATTCTACTTTTTTGTCTTCCACTCTTCCAAATTTCACATTTTGTCTCTTTCCAATGGCACACAGGACTCCTGGAATCATCTGCGTTACCATTTTTGATGTTGCAAAAACAACTGGGATTAAAATTTTTCAGTATAAATCAAGAGAGTGATACTAATCTGTGATAGAAGTTATTTTATTCTTCACCAGAGGAAACTGATATTTTACAAGTGACTACTAATAAAATACAAGATTAAAATTCCCAAATTAGAATAGATCAATTGGTGTAATACCAACACTTAAGAAACTAGTACTTGCTGATTATTTGCATAATATCATAGAGAAATATTTGCCATCATCTTTTAGAACATCAGTCGTCTTAGTGTTATTTAATATCCGAGTGTGCCAGACATCCCTCAATTACAATAATGTATCTTAAAAGATAAATTTTCGACTGGTGGGGTAACAACTGCCGTTGTTCATCGATTTGCTTGAGCAAGAACCAGTAACCTCTCCATTGAGAGACTTGTTGTTACTGTTTTTGGCATATCAAATGCGCCACTGGAAGCTTGTCAGGCTCTGCTGTGCGGGTGGGATACTCTTGGTAGCTTGCCGGGCTCTCTGAGAGTGATGGAGGAATTGAAACCAGGTTGGCTGCGTGTAAGGCAAACACCCTACCTGCTGTGCTATCTCTCCAGCCTGGACTGGTGGGGTAGGCATAGAAAACAAGCTATTCAAACAAGTTAGAAAAATAAAAATCAATAGATCTACTTTTTTGTCTTTATTATATAAATACAATGTTTCTGCAATTTTTGCTCATGTAAGCATTAAACTATTTGTATGAAATTCTAATATAGTATACATATTATCAGAAATATATATGTACATGATGACTTTCTAAATTCTTGTTATTTTTAAAAGTAGAAAGTGAACCTGATATCAAGGAAGAGAAAATCTCTTTTTCAAACACCACACAAGCAGGGGTACTTTTGGTGCTTTCCCAAATAATCTTGGCTAAAATATGCATTTTGTCAATTAATTTCATTCTGTACTTAACAGGCACTCTATTGTCCTAAGAAGTCAAAATATCTTTTGCTTATTAGCATTTTCTTTGATATCCATCTCCAACCCTACACACAAACACACATTTGTAGTTTTAACTCATCTTTTTGTGTTTTCAGGATGCACTCCTCATCTCACTTCCTTGTTTCACAAAGCAGAATACAAGCACGTCTATAATACCTTTTTATATTGTCTGAGAAACAAAATTTTTAAGATTATTAATGTATAAAGTAGTTTTGAAAGTTTACTTTGGAACCTAAATTTAAAAAAGAAACAATGATCTTCATTATTCTGTCATTTCTGCATACTCTCTCTTGGGTAATAGGACTTACACATTCAACCATTCTTAATGGTTGAATAATTAAAGGCGATAAATAAGTCTATGCAAATATTTATACACACAGTTTAAATAAAAAAATTAAATGAGTTTTTTGATACTTAACAATTTTAATCAACAAAAATTGGGTTTTCAATGCATGTTCAATTCAAACACAATTGTACAACAGCTATGATTTTTTTCTCTGTGATAACACATAATTCCTTGATTTATGAAATGTTTTCACTTAAGAATTTTTAGATTGAGCACTATTTTTGGCCATATTTTGTGCCACTATACTTTATGTGTAAATTCCAAAAGTGAAGTACTTCAAAATGTGACTATATATAGTGATAGGGCCTTCAAAAAGTTAGTTAAGGTAAATTAGGATATTAGGGTGAATGTAATATTATATGTTTGTGTCCTAATTAGAAGATAATATCTTTCAAGAAGAGAACTATATTTTCAATACATTGGACCAATATTATCATTGCAAGTAAACGAAGAATTTTGCTTCTTTAATAAAAAATAGCTATTTCAATCATAAAAGGGACACTGTGTTCATGAAAGATGATAAATTTTAATATATGTTCTCTTAATCAATTCTGGGTGAGAAATGCATCTCAATGGTAGAACACATGCCTTGCATGTGTGAAGCTCTTCGTAATATCTGCAGGACTGAAAGAAGAAAAGTCTACATTTTTGATGGAATACTAATTAGTATTCAATAAACCCCTGTGGTTGTTCATTTGTATAGTCGTCTGTCCTTATTACTGTTTTTGATTTATCTACTTTCCAATTTTTGTGAACACAAGTTGTGTAAGTTTTGTTGTTCAACACACAAATTAATTTTTTTTTCTGGTAGAAATGAAAAAATGCTTTAATTTCAACCTCTTAGGTCAGAAAGTAATTTGGAACACTGAAAGTTAAAAATTTCTCTTTATTAAGCATTTGTATATCTACTGTAAATTAACAGCTTTCCTGATTATATATGTTTCCTCAAATTAAAGCAAGTGAATGCATATGCTTTAACATCAAACTAATTTCTTTACTTATTAATGAGCTAAATCTGATATACTTTTAGCTCATTTCTGTAAGAGCATTATATTTACTTTATAAAAATCATTATCTATTGAGGGTTTTATCATGAATGGATAGGCTGGAGCGATAGCACAGCAGGTAGGGCGTTTGCCATGCAAGCAGCCGACATGGCCAACCCGAGTTCGATTCCTCCACCCCTCTCAGAGAGCCCGGCAAGCTACCGAGAGTATTTCGCCTGCATGGCAAAGCCTGGCAAGCTACCTGTGATGTATTCTATATGCCAAACACAGTAACAACAAAGTCTCACAATGGAGACGTTACTGGGCCCGCTCAAGCAAATCGATGAACAATGGGAGGACAGTGACAGTGACAGTAATTATGAATGGATATTGGATTTTGTCAAAAGTTTTCTCTGCAATGATTGCCATGATCATATTATTTTATCCTTTATATAAGGATAAAATATATATTATGTGGTATATTATATTAATTGATTTGTGTATGTTGAACCATCCTTGCATCCCTGGAATGAATCCCACATGCTCATTGTGTGTATGTTTAGACCCCAAAGGGGTCTTTGATGATACAATGCCCCTAACAATGAAAACAACAAAAAGTAAACAGTTGGGATTGCATCCACTTAAATAGTCTCACATAGGAAAATGGGCACTGGTGGAGGGATGGGTACTTGATCATTGTATAATTGAAACCCAAGCACAAAAATTTGTAAGTCTACAACTGTACCTCATGGTGTTTCACTAATAAAAATGTTTAATAAAATGGGATAAAACTAAAAGACACCCAAATGAATTAGAGAAAATATTTGCACTATACACATCAGATGAAGACTTAAATCCAGGATAGATAAAGGACTCACAAAGATCAATAATTTTTAAAAATCCTATAAAAGCGGGGAGAGCAAATGAAATGTAGAGAGGTACATCTTGGAAGAAGACACATAGATGGCCAATAGGCACACAGAAAAATGATCCATATCATTTGTTATTAGGGAAATCCAATTCAAATAATAATGAGAAGTTATCTCTCACCAGCAAGAATAATAGATTAAAAAATTCAGAGAACATCTGTGTTGGCAGGGATGGGGAGAAAGAGGAACTCTTCATCTACTGCTGGTGGAAATGTTGTCTTGTTGAACCCCATGGAAAACCATTCAGAGTTTTCTCCATAAATTATTTTTTGTGTATAAATTTCTGGCAAACCTATGTCTATATTAGCAAATTCCCCTTACTTTTATATTATTCCCTATGGCTATCATATTCCAAGTTTGAGTTTTTCATAATGTTTATAATAGGCAATTATTCTATTGGAACAAATAGTTCATGTGCTATTTAGTAAGTAAACATAATGTGTTAGTCAATTTTCTAATTACTTGTTTGTCTATCGGAAAAATTCTTTCTACAGGTGATAACTATTTGCTCTCTAATCTGAGATTTAATATGCTTGTCATAAAAAATCATTAATTTAGAGAGTATGCTTCTTCATAAGCATCCTCATAAAAGACCTAGATGTTTAAAAGTGCCGAAAGTATTATATATTCTATTCATCTTCAGTCACAGCGGGTAGGGCATTCGCCTTACAAGCGGCCAACATGGCCGACCCGAGTTCGATTCCTCCGCCCCTCTCGGAGAGCCCGGCAAGCTACCGAGAGTATTCCATATGCCAGACACAGTAACAACAAAGTCTCCAATGGAGACGTTACTGGGCCCGCTCGAGCAAATCGACGATCAACGGGAGGGCCTTTACCTTTACCTTTACCTTACCATCTTCAGTCATTAATTATATAATTTTTCTAAAACTTAGTTGGCATCACTGTCAATAGGTATAGCATTTTTCTACTCTTACAAATTCATCTTAGTGTTGTTAAGTGTGATGAAATTCTCTACAAATGATCTATTTTTCTAAACCTAATAAAAGAAACTCTTTGTTTTCCTATTATAACATCAGCCAAGACAATTCTATTTTGAAACACTTTATGTATCTTGTTATTTTAAGTTATGTTTATTTCATAATCAAGTATTATTTTCAGTGTCTCTTATTAATATAATTTATACCATAGAGAAAGTAAGTCTTTATTTTATCATCTAAATAGTCACCATGATCCAAAGATTTGTTAATGTTAAAAATTAGAAAGAACATATCTGGTACCTAGTTTTCAAAACTGCCTAAAGCATGCTCAAACAAATAAACATTGATAGTGGTATTTCAAAGACTCTAGTTTGTAATAAAGTGTAGTGGCTATATAAAATGCAATATGTTACCATTTTTACATTAATATTTAACATAACTATTTCATGTGTTTATAATTTTTTATAATTGGGGTAAAATGACAATATAAACTCAGTTTAACAACTTTGTAAATTGCACTTATGATTGCAGTAATAAATAATGCAACTTGAATTGTAAAAAAAATTAATGATCCTTTTAATGTTTATTTTTAATCTTGCTTATGACTGAGGTCAAAATTTCTGCTCACTATCTTAAAAAATGCCATAAAATATGGGGAAAAATGGTTATACTTTTATTAGACTCCAATGCTAGGGTTTCTTAAAACCAAACTGCTTTAAATTATCAAGTCTTTATTGCATACTTACTGTATAATTAGTTGTCACTATTTTTTTTTTTTTGCTTTTTGGGTCACACCCAGTGATGCACAGGGATTATTTCTGGTTTATCATTCAGGAATTACTCCTAGGAGTGCTCAGGGGAACACATGGGATGCTGGGAATCAAACCCGGGTTTGCCGCGTGTAAGCCAAACACCTTACCCACTGTACTATTGCTCCAGGCCCAAGTTATAAAATATTAAATAATTAAGTGATCATGCTGCTCGCTAAACCAAGGCTCCTGCCCAGTTCCAGCCACAGCTATGCTTAAGACCACTCTCCACATGTTCAGAAGAGCCTCACACATGAAGGAACTGACAGAGAAACCCAGGTGTGTGGGACCTGGGGCGTAGATCTCAAAGCCTGCTCGGTTTGGGACTGGGCTTCTTCCACCCAGACCCCCCATCCTCCAGTATGTAGGCATTGCACCCACCAACTAACCCTGGCGCCATGTAATCCCATCAACGGCCAACACCCAGAGACTATAAAACCCAGCTCCCGGAAGCAACATCTTATTATCTAGTTCTTACTCTGGAGAACCTGGCAGGCTACCAAAATTATCCTGCCCACAGCACATGCCTTGCATGCAGGAGTCCTGGGTTTGATCCCATTCAACTCATGATTCCTGAGGGCCACTGTAAATGTCTGTCCAGCTCAGAGCCAGAAACAACCAGATGTGGTTCTTTCAAACAAGAACAAGACCAAGAACAACATTTCTTCATTATAATAAACACCTTGAATTGTGCATATTTTGAAGAAATATTAATAAGCACTTCTTTAAGAATATTGAATCCTTGTGACAAAAGTTTAATTTTTTTGCCACCTGCATGAGGTCCTCTGAATACTGCCAGGCATGATCTCTGGGCATACAGACAGGGGTAAACACCGAACACCACTGAATTGGCCCACCATCCCCCCAAATAATAATGGTAAAGTTTGGGCAAATAATAATAAAGTTAGGATAAAGCAGAGTTAAGCAAAAATTTTATTTGGGGACAATACATTGAGCAAAAATGTTACTCTAAAATTGTAGGATTAAAGAGGTCGACAGGAGGTAGGATGCTTGCCTTGAGTATGACCCAGATTAGATCCCTGGTGCCAACCACAGTTCCTTGAGTTCTTCCAGAAGTGAGCCCTGCATACAAAGAGAAGAGGAAGTCTTGAGCACTGCCAGCTATGGCTCCAAACCAGTAAGTAAATTAATAAATAATAAAATGACATAGTAAGTCAACATTTTAATTTCTCCTTTCCTCTAGTTTTTGCCTTCAAATTTCTTCTACTTATTCGATAGCATTGCCCAAGTATTCAAGAAAATTGGCAAGGTTTGTACCTTAGTGTCACTGAAGATCCAATGTTTTGTAATTAACAACAGATGTTTGAATTTTTAATTTTCTAAAATATATTGATAAAATTGTAATGCAGTTAGATAGTTAAAATAATAATTAAAATAAAATTAATACTCTCCTAAGGTTTTACACATCGATATATGAACTTTTACAGACTAAAATAAAGGGTAGTATTCAACATTTGTTTTTAATCATTCACTTATATCCAAACTAAATTAACAGCAACCTTTTTATGCAAGAGAAACTCACATGTAAAAAAACTTCAGCAAAATAGTCCTATCCTAGTTTCTTCTTTATTTAAATAACTAAATCCATATATATTATGCATATGTGGTAGAATAGAAAATGAATAAAAGGACTGGAGACTGACAGTGTAAGAATTTACAGTAATACATGTGACAGGTGATGAATCTAAACTAGGACCGTTAGTTGGGTAGATGGAAAAGTGAAGGTGGATTGAGAAAGCTTTAGGAAAAAGTTGACCTGACTTGATTAATTGGATGTAGAGGTTGTAAGAGGAAGTGGATAGACTGACATTGCTTCTAGGGGTGTAACTCAGGTAGTGGCATTAGAGTTGATGATAGACAATGCCAACACAGTAAGGAAATGGGTGCTGGGGGATGTGATGATTTTTAGCTGGAGTGTAATGACTGTTTGGGTAAGAACTTTTGGGGTCTCTAACAGGTAGGATAAATTCTGCAAACTGATGAGTTTTTAAGACCTTACAATGTTGGCAAACCAGAATTATAGACATTTCTCTTTGTGTTGCTTTGGAGGCCATACCTTTGGTATTCAGAAATTTCTCCTGGCTTTGTGTTAAGGATTTATTCCTCAGTGAACCCGCCTGAAAGGGTTCCAGTGACCATCTGTAGTGCTGGAATTGAATCGGGGCTGGTCATGTGCAAGGCAAGTACACTGTTATATCTCTTTGGCCCTTCATTAATACTTCTTTATGGGACTAAATAATGTAAAATATGAATAATCTTCTACATTGACTATGTTGTCAATTTTGGGGCTATGATGAAATGCAGAGGGTGTGTGATTTGAAATTTAAATATCAGTTAACTTGTTCACTGCCATTTTCCTGAAATATGATTTTTAAAATGTTGCTTCCCTCTTAATTTGTTTCCTCACAGGATTATCATAAAGAGTAAATTAATAAATATATCAAAATATTTTGTGAAATATGACAAATGCAATGTAATGTTAGTCTCTATTGAAAACCTTCAATATCCTAATAAAAATGTCTGTCATCTTTTTTCTTTTTATTGCACTTGAACAGTATTTTGACATCATGTTCCCATTTACTCATTTTGTTTACATAAAAACTGCGCTTAGCAAGCCCTTAAATAAACACAGCTTTACACATTGGACATATAGTAGTAATTCCTCCAATTTCCCATTTAAACACAATAGCTATTATTTTAAATGTTAGAGTTGATTTCTGTCACATAATATTAACTAGCTCCTATGTCTCCATAGTGCCTACAAGTTAAAATTTAAATGGCCTTAACTGGATAGAAAAGGTTTCATAATTTGTCTTCAGTCTTTCTGACTGACCTTTTTAGTAACTCATTCTCAAATCTCCAGGTATCATTTCTAAACTTAAGGTATTCTATTCTGTCCTTTGGTGTCATTCTTCAGCTCACAGCTTTTATCTTTTTACTATTCCTTCTGCTGAGCATTTTTGCTATTTTATAGTGTTTCTTTTATTTATAATGTCTGAGATTCCATTAGTTTTCAACATTTATTAGTTCATTTTTAGTGTTCCCTGACATGACTCTTTACTAGGAGTCATTATTTATTTTAGATATGCTTTTGCAGAATATGTAATGCCAAACTCTTGTAGCATATCATCTACCTTGTAAAACAGTATTGAGCAGCAAATGTAAACATTCGCTTCCTGCTGGCAACAAACTTTCTAAGAGAAACAAGAACTGAAGACAGAATTTACATTAAACGATCCAGTTAATGAAGATATTTTCCTTTCTGGAGAATATGTTATGCTAATAGATGTGTCTCCCCTTGGAAATAGCCGTGGTGGTTGAACAAGTATTTTCCCATTGGTATCCAGCTGTAGGTAGCTATTAAAGATTAAGGTACAAATGTTTAGTAGGGGCTCAGAAATGCATTCAATGAGGATATTTGGTAGTCAAATAAGGATCCCATTTGTGTTGATTTGGAAACAATATTTGAAACTAGAAAAGAGTTAATAGAAGAGTAAGAAGGAACTTTCTCTGTTAGGCAAGTTAGTAAAGAAAATAAAAAGAATATTTAGAAACTTAAAAGATCATAGCATCTTAGAAGCTAGACGTGATTTCAAAAGGAAACATGGTCAATATTATTAAATGCTCTGCGAATTATATAGTAATTTATTTAAATGCTCTGTGAATTATATAACAATTTCTTTTGAGTTGTAAACACCACAATATACAATATTACTGATGACAGGTTTTCATATATACAATGTTCCAACACTATATCTCCCAGAGTGCTCGGCCCAAACTATGGTTGCACCCACCTTAAGTCACTCATCATTGTAAGCTTAGTTCTATAGATCAATTCTCGGGATTTTTGTCTTTGATCATTTGTTATCTTTTTCTGTTTCTTTATATTCCATTGTGAGAGAGGTCACTATGTATCTCTGTATCTGTCCCCCTTCTTTTGACTGGAACAATAATAAAATATTACCAGTCTCACATACACACATACACACACTCATACACACAAACAAAAACAACCAGTGATGGTAGTGATGTGGGGAGAAGGAAACTTTATCACTGCTGATAGAAATATCAACTGATTAAAATTTTTTAGAAAATAATATGTACACTTCTTTAAAAAAAGTACGAATTGAGTTTTCATATATGCCTCATTTCCACTTCTTAGGATCGACCTGAAGAGCTCAAAGCTCTGTATCCAGAAAAAGTACTTTACACTCGTATGTTTATTAAGGTGCTGCTCACAGTAGTCAGAAAAACAAAGGGACACAAATTAAATGTCCAAGAACAGATTATTGCATAAAGAAACAAAGGACTTTCATAGTCAAGAGAAAGCAGGCACAAAACTCATTTTAAAGAAAAAGAAAGAGGCATTATAAGAGAAAAGGGGGGAAATATGTATGCCTAATATTAGGAGGCAATAGGAAAGGAGTCTGTATAATCAATTTACTTTGGGAAGGAATAGGAAGACAAGAAATAATTAAACCCAAATGAAGAGATACCAGTGTTTGGCAGGGACCTTAAGAAAGTGCATGTTCTTGTCTGCACTTCCTTTCGCTGTGTCAGTATATGGGTCACATGCTAAGTTAAAGGGTGTTAGACTGAAGAGAGCTTGTGAACAGTCTTGAAACAGCTGTGGTGAATGGAAGAGACAGTCAATGGTACTGAAAGTTTGTGAATGCTGATTGTCAGGTAAACGGGAAGGCTTATATGTCTCCCTATGTCATTTAAATGTTAAGGCAATTTGCAGAAGTGTGATGCTCAGCAACTTCTGTATAAAACAGACCTGGGATTTTCTTTCCTATATTTTTAACCCATATTTTAATAAAGAACAAACAAAAACCTTATTTCTGAATTGTCCCAGTCTTTACCCTTAAAAATCTCTGGGTTCTGCAGAATTTTGTAAGGCTTTAGTCAAACATCTGTTTTTTATTTATCTTTGTTTATTTAAGTACCACTTTATTATTTTATAAACAGTAGCACAGATAACGAAATTATGAATGGTTATTTTTGTTGGAGAATGGTTTTAAACAGTGCTCAGCAAGAATAAAATATTTCAGTTGTCAGGAAAAGATTCAAATTCTCCTCTTTTGAGAAAACACTTTTATTTGCTTCGGTAGAAAAAAATATTTCCAACATTGACTTAGTAATATGTCAGTAGAAAGTTGTGAAATATTTCTTTTAATTAAGCATTTTGTGAGGCATATTTTGTGATAGCATAGTGTAAAAAACATTACTGTGCTGACGTCATGCAAAGACATCAACTACAGTATGGGAAGGGATGCTACTTCTATAAGGCAGTGTTTAAAGGTTTCTAGGAACATACTGGGAGTTCCAGTTAAGTCCATCCACTTCCATTTTCGAAATGTCAACATACCTCTTCCTGGTCCTTTGTTTAAATTTTCTGTTCCTATAGTTTAAACAAAGATGGCTGATCTCCAATATTTCCTAGTCTTTGACTACTTCCCTATTTCTTTCAAGGAGGTTCGAAAAATGACCTCACTGATGAAAATGGAAGAGAAATTAGCATGGGTGCCTTAGCACTTAGTTCTCACTTTTTTTTTTTTTGAGACCTAGCCACACATCCAAGCTATACCTTTTTATTGTTAAGAACAATATATAATCTGGTCACCAGTTTTTCTCTTAGTGCAACTAAGCAAACATGTGAGTCTAATTCTAAGATCTAGTATTAGCATCATTTCTTATCATACACTCTCAAATTTAGAATTTTTCAAGAATAAAAATACATTTTTACTATTATTTACTGATATACGTTTCCCTCTTACTAAACTCAAAACTGAGTTGGAGGGAGATTTGTCAATTGAGGATTGAGGATTACCCTTGAATATGAAAATTCAATGCTCTGGGGATGAACCAGGAAAATGACATTCATATAGTACATACAATAATGTCATAACTGTGGTTTTGAATTACTTTTTCACATATCAACAATATTATTTGTCTCATCAAAATGTTACATTAATTTATTTCCTGTTTATTAGTTTAGTGATATATACAAATTAACAGCTGAGTAAATGTGATAATATTAAGTATTATGGAACTTTTCTGTATAATTTTTCACATCATAAAGGATAAGCATTTTAAATACTTGGTGTGAACCTGAATTCAAAAAAAGGTATATTAATTAGATACATTCCTTATGAAGTTGTATGGATAGAAAAATCATTTTATTAATTCCAAAATAAAAAAAAATCACCAATTGTTGAATTCAAAATGTTAAATAAATCATGAAGCCTTTCTGATTAAAGTCAATCCCTTACTGAAAAACTTTGTTTTGGTTGTAAGATAAGATGAAGTGTGCCTCAGGGGACCAACCTCATTTCTAAAAATGTGCTCCCCAATTCTTTTCTTCTAAAAACTACTTCTTGATGACACTCGCTATAACCATGCCACCAGATGCCATGCCAGGATATTTCACTCAGGCACCCCCAAGGGGGACTGGTGAGACCCCTCCCCACCCCAAGAGACCCACAACCGGCAGCCAAAAACCTCCAGAATGCTGCCATGCTCAAGGCCACTCTCCACATGCTCCGGAAGAGCTTCACCCACGAGTCAATCTATTCCTGGACAGTGTGGTTGCACTTGGAGCCTAGCGACACTTCAAACCACACACCCTACGCATTCTCCAAGATTACCGCACCATATTTACCACATTTGATAGGGCCTAAAGTAGGAGGCAACCGATCTTAGAGGGGGATATACATTTTTCTACATCCATACATACATACATGCATACATGCATACATACATATAGTATATATACACATATATATGAAGCACACAATGTTCAACCTTTAACGACATGTAAATGATCTCTTATAGAAGGTCTTAATGGCCCCTGGTTGAAATACAACCATCTCCACACTCTGTCCTCTACAAAAACATTTTTGTAGCATTTTCATAACAAACAATACAAAATATAATATTTCGGTTGTACTTTGAAGCAGGGTTTGGGGTTCAGATGGAAACATCCTAAATGTGATGGGAAGATGTAATGGCGGTGGGATTGGTGTTTGAATATTAAATGTAATAAAATATTGTGTACTACTTATAAAATAAAAATAAATGAATAAATAAATAAATAAATAAAACTACTTCTATTTCACATGAAGACAAGGTGGTTACTTTGAAGACCTGAGTTCACCAGCTTATACTTGGCAGCCTATTGCCAATAAAGTTCTTTCTTGACCCATCATCATATCTCTCAATTAATGGGCTCATCAAGAGAAAGTAGAATAGTACATTTGCAGATATAAAATTGCATGATCAAGAACCAAAGCATCAGATAGACATAATCATATAACAATCATATAACAATAATAGTAGTAGTAACTTTTCATTATAACTTTTCATCATTTTGACAAAGGCATAATAACTGACAAAATAAGATATTTTAAAATATAGAGTTTTACTCAGATTTATAGATAGAAATTGCCATTGAAATTATAACTATAATATATTTGGAAAAAAAACTCAAAAGATTTACAGTAATTTAAAAACACAAACAGGGGCCGGAGAGATAGCACAGCGGTTAGGGTGTTTGCCTTGCACGCAGCCGACCCAGGTTCAATTCCCAGCATCCCATACGGTCCCCTGAGCACCGCCAGGAGTAACTCCTGAGTGAAGAGCCAGGAGTGACCAAAAATAAAAAAATATATAATTTGTACATTGCCAGGTGTGACCAAAAATCAAAAAATATATAAATAAACAGAAACACAAACAATATGGGGCTGGAGAGGTAGCACAGCAGGTAGGGTGTTTGTTTTGTATACTGCTGACTTGGGTTCAATCTTTGGCACCCACATGGTCCTCCAAGAGCCACCAGAAGTAATTCCTGAGTACAGAGCCAGGGTAAAAATCTGAAACTCCAGCAGCTGTGACTCCCAAACAATAAATAAACAAACAAACAAACAATAAATTTCAAGTCATTTTATTTAGAGGACTAGCTGGCTTTCAATGAAAGCTGCACTTCATACTCACACACTATTTAAACAAGGGGCATCTGAATTTACACACAGATACCTGGGTACTATGTAATTAGCACAAGGCAACTCAATTTGCATATCCTTAAAGTAATGGTAAAGGAAAGGATGTTTTGTATTAGTCAAATATGACACTCATTTTATGCATTACCTTTGAGACATATATACACTAGACAAAGTTTCTCAGTACTAAGATCTAGCATTTAGAGTTTATGTTTTACTAAACTATATCCTTCTCAAAAATCAATGTGAGGAATAAAGGATTAGCTGTACTGTGATCAAGAATTATTGAAGCAATGAATTCTCATCATGAATACAACTTTTGATATATAACAATATTTTATTTTTGGTACTTCGCGAGTGGATCCCAGGGGCTCTGGAGGCAGCTTCCATTGATACCAGACTTGATTGTGCAAGAGGGAGAGTCAATGTTTGCCTTACCACGAAGTCTACTCCAGCTTGTGGTAATGTGAGCAATAAACGGTTCTCAGGGACTATAAGACTGCTCCGGTAGTACTTACAGATTCATGCAGGGCCAGACATTGAGCCTGTGGAATCTGCATGCTAGCCGTGCGCTTTAGTTCGTAATTTATCTCCCCAATCCCACAACTTATTTTTCATGTAACTATTCACAATTCACCTGGCTAGTATTTATTCTAAATGACTTGTTACTGGGCTGGAATGATAGCACAGCAGGTAGGGTGTTTGTTTTGCACACGGTTGACCCAGGTTCTATTCCCAGCATCCCATATTGTCCCCGAAGCACTGCCAGGAATGATTCCTGAGTGCAGAGCCAGGAGTAATCCCTGAGCATTGTCAGGTGTGACCCCCAAAATAATAATAATAATAATAAAAAAATTAATTACTTGTTACTTTTATTAAGGGAAATACTGAGGAGAAAAACATTTAGACACCAAACATGTTATGAATGAGAATATTGTTTTAATATTCAGCATGATTTTGGTGAACTAATAAGGTAAGCTCTTTGGTATGTGCAGTTTACCAGCTTCTCGTATAATACTCATGTCTTTCATATATCAACAAAACATTTAATGGCTTAACTGTATAGCTAAGTTCTACTAAATAGATTTATTCATTTAGTGAAATAGTATGAATATGATCTAGTATCCTTGGTGTCAAATACTTAAGAAGCCGCCAGTGGAATAGTGATTATTTTCCCCCAACACTTCAAATAGCTATTACAACTCATATTGTCAGATTCCAGGAAAAGACTGGACATTTCAAAATCAATTTGCAAGATTAATAACTAAGTGAATTACATCATAAAATATAAAATTACATGGTAAAACAAAAGAGAAAAATGTGACATAGCATTAAGGGCTGTTGAAGGGAATGAATATTTACTTCCAATACTCATAGCAAATCCATGCTTTTATTTTTTATAATATATTGTTCAACCTTTCTGATGTTCAAGAGGCATTCAAAGCATATTGATACAAAGAATTTTTGCAATCTTATTTGGGATGCTGTCTGGATTTGGCAGAGTTTTAAGGTCTGAAGCAGTTTAATCATCTAGTCTTAACCAATGAAATTTGATTGTTTATGTGACAACGTCCATATTGATAGTGTGCTTTGTTTCCCATAATGAAAGCTTCAGATCTACCGTTATCTTCCTTAGCAGTTTAATATTTGATGAAAAAGAGTTACAGAGTTATATTTTGTCTTTAAAAAAGTCAAAACTTCTGAAATTTCAAACTACTATTTTATTTAAAATTCATATATGACATTATGAAAATTTGGTAGCAGAGTATATTTTAATAACAGTTTCACATAGAATTAAAAATGTTATTGTGAATTCTTTAAGACGATTTTACTAAGTCATAGAAAATATTTGTTTATCAACATGTAATCTGGGTGAGTGCTAAGCACATTATCTCTTCTGTAGTTGACATAAGTTAAATAAGAAAAAACATTCAACTTGTTTTCCTTCTTTTATATTTTTTAGTTACAGTAGCATTGTAGCACTGTCCTCCCATTGTTCAATGATTTGCTCAAGTGGGCAACAGTAGTGTCTCCATTGTGAGACTTGTTACTGTTTTTGGCATATCAAATATGTCACGGGGAGCTTGCCAGCTTTGCCATGTGGGTGAAATACTCTTGGTAGCTTGTCAGGCTCTCCGAGAGGAGCGGAGGAATCAAACCTGGGTCAGCCAAGGCAAACGCCCTACCCACTTTAGTTACAGGAGTTGGTAAAATTCAGATTAAAACAATGTGATTGTTTGGGTCTATCTCCTTTAAAAGGTTCCTCTCAGACCAGAGAGACAGCACAGGGTTAAGATGCTTGCTTTGCATAAGGTCAATATTGGTTTGATCCCTGGCAACACATATGGTCTCAAATCACCACCAGTTCTTATCCCTGAATGCAACGTCAGTGTGAGCACAGAACTAGGATTGTCTGAGTATGCCCTCCCTCAAAGACGTAAAAAAGAAAAGAAGTAAATCTATTTTCTATCATTAATATAGATGGAAATCTTCTACAACCTAGAATTATGTTTCTCCAGAAACTGGGACTATCCCTATGAAATAGAATAATAAATAATACTAAATCCCACTTATTAGGGAAATGCAAATCAAAACCATGATGAACTACCACTTCAAGTTTGTGAATGCCCTTTATCAAGAATACTTAAAGCAATAAAAGTTGCTGAGGGTGTAAAGATAAAGAATCCCAGAGAATTATTGGTAGGAATAAATTCATATGACTCTAAGAAATATGAAAACGAGATTGTTTAAAATAATTAGAATGGAAATTCCATATGATCCAATACTATCACAGTAGGCATTGATACAAAAACCACTAATTCAGAAAAGGTATGTGTATTCCTATGTTCATATCAGCATTATTTACAATTGCCAAAAATACGCAATCAACCTAAACGCTGATCAACAGATCACTTGATAAAGAAACCATGGTTTACTCAACTGATTGCTATTCTGCCATTAAGAAGATGAAATGCTGCCCTTTGAGATAACAGAATGGAACTTCAGGTGATTATTCTAAGTAAAGAAAGGGACTAAAGGCCAGTCAGAGGACAGTTCTGCTTATATGTGGAATATGAATAATTGAAACAACAAAACTGGCAAGAAACAACAAAATTAACTCCGACAGTGAAAACTATGGTGATTACAGGAAAGAACGGCTAGCAGGGGCTACAAGATACTAGCAGGGTTCTTTTTGTTTGTGAGATGCCCTGGAACTTTGGTGGTGAGAATAGTGATAGTAACACACAGTGGATTGAAGCTGAACACCTGTATTTCATCATATTATAAACCAAGTGATAAAATAAACAGAAAGAAACCCAAGGTCACTGTTCTTAATCTCTGTGGGAATGTGAAAGCCTTGTTTCCGAAGGCAACAATTAGCAAACACATAAGTCTTATTCACATTGAGAAGCCTGCCCTCTGCGTTCCTACTCTATTTCTCCATCAGCCCACCTTCGGGTTTAAATATCATCAGTCACACTTCAGTTCAATAGAGTTGAAGACTGTGTCTCTATCCTATTGCAATTCCTCTCTCCCTTATTACAACAGTCTTCACTAACATCTTTGCCTATTTAACTGGTTCAACCCGACTTTGCTTTTATACTGATAAACAGACCCGGTGACCTGAAATGCTGTAGGAATTGAGGCTTATTATGATGAGTTAATTTGTTCTCAGTCTCATTTCCTGGAAACTCACATAAGATCTTGTAATTTAGATGTATAATAACTCTACAGATGTTGTTGGGCAAATGAAAGCATCTTATACATATAGAGCTTTGTTTCTAGTTAGTTGTATACCTGGAGAAGAGAGATATAAATAGCTCAGGCTTGAAGAAATATTGCCCAATTGATAACAAAGAAAGTAGAAAGTCTGAGTTCAAAGATAAGAATCAAATTTTCTATCTTTTATCTCTTAGTAAATAGTGAGTTTGGTCATGATGCATTATGAATGGAGCTTTATTTTATCCTTGTAGCCTATGGAAAAAGTGAAGTTTAATTGTGGTGATATGGAAATTGAAAACTAAGAGTACTCCTGCCTCTTTTCACTAGTGTTATTTCTTTTGCCCTTTTATTGAAATTGACTCAATGGATTTCAAAGTTTAGATAGGAATTCAGTATATTATGAATTTGAAAGTATAACGTATCATAGAAAAGAACTTTCAATATATCCTTGTATCTCTGATTTATCATTTCAACTTTTAGAATATGTTTTTAATTTAGGCTTTAGATTTATTTACACACGAGCACTAAGATATATGTCTCAAATTCCTATGACAAGATTCTTTAGAATATATGTTGTTGATGCAAGACTACATCACACAATTCCTTGTATATTACATATCAGAAGCAATAGAGGAACATTTAATTAAAATATAAACTTATAAAATGTTTAGCAGAGAACAAAGTAATAAAATAGATTATATGTGTCATTGTCACAACCAACCCTGTCCTCCCATTGTTCATCAATTTGCTTGAGCCGTCCC
This sequence comes from Sorex fumeus, assembly GCF_029834395.1. Lineage (NCBI taxonomy): Eukaryota > Metazoa > Chordata > Mammalia > Eulipotyphla > Soricidae > Sorex > Sorex fumeus. Next base: position 21,838,285 of record NW_026606059.1, read on the forward strand.
AGTAACGTCTACATTGTGACAATTGTTACTGTGTTTGGCATATCAAATACAACACAGGTAGCTTGCCAGGCTTTGCCATATGGTCGAGATACTCTTGGTAGCTTGCCGGGCTCTCTGAGAGGGGTGGAGGAATCGAACTTGGGTAGGCCATGTTGGCCACTTGCAAGGCAAACGTCCTACCTGCTATGCTATTCCTTCAAGATTATATATGATGATATATTTTAAAATAAAAAACAGTGTATTTGTGACCTTGACATTTACATATATGTGTATATAGGACATGTATATGTCCATGAAAAGCTCTGAGAGATATATAACACATATTCATGATATTTCTTCTTGGAGATGTTCTTAGTGAACCAAGAGTTGACATTTTATCTTTATTTTTATATATCCTGCCAAATCGATTTGATAGCAGATGGTGCTGGGTTTACACCCAGTGGTGCTAGGGTCAATCCTAGCTCTTTTCCCAGGGGGTACTTTTAGTGGCACTCAAAGGACCAGAGGCAGGATGAAAGACTGAGCAGAGGTCAGATGCATGAAAGACAATCATCTAAACCCCTGTTTTGTCTATGTACCCCCATTTTGTACTCAGTCAAAAAAGAAAAAGTTTGTGTTTATGTATTGATGGGAGTTAAAACTTGAAATTGTTTATGAAACATATATGACTTTGTCTATGACTTATCAAATGCTGAGATGATGATTTTAGGAGAAACATGTCTATATTTACAAATAGTCTAAGAACAAAAGATAGAACATATTCCTACTAAAATTTTGATAAATTAAAGTCACTACCTTTTCTTATTAGAAAAATTTGAAAGATAGAGATCATTTGGAGTTCATGACAAAGGCAAACCTAGCAGAAAAAAATTCTTACATAATTTAAACTGGGTTCCTGAAATTTCTTCTTCTATCATAATGCATTCATTTTTGAGCCAGGAATACCTACCGAATAATATAAGTGATCTTGAATTTTTAAATTAAATAGAAATATAGATATTCTATTTTCTGGCATTGCTGGAGTAGAGTCCTATTTACATGGAATTGCCAGAAAGTAACAATTAGATAAAGCCAGTTAAATATTCGCATCTTCTATTACTGATTTAAACATTCAGTATGGCTTAAGGCAATTACCTTTGCACATTTGGAGGGAATAGAAAGTGTTGTGTCTTGGGAAGGGCAGTGTGGGCTTGTTAAAGAATCCATGACATATGAAGAGAGTTAACCTAAGTCATATGCACTGAGCGTGAAATAGGAAATGCAGCTCTCAGAGACACCCGTTAAGATCCTCTTATCTCCCTGCAGAAGGAAACTGAACTTTATATGTTACTGGTGCTAGGGAGGCAGCCTACTATGTTTATCACAAATGGGGGCTGGGAGTCTAGTTAAAAGGATTTTATACTCTTTTGGCTTGACAGCAAAACCAGCTGCAGAAGTAACTACCCCCAACACCACCATCACCAAAAAAAAAATCTATTAAGTACCCACATCCACATGGATTCAATCAGAGCCAGGCTAATGGAATCAACCCCAAACCCAGCCAGCACATGGCAAATGAACATTTTATTATTTAATCCTGTGTTCCAATTTTTCTTAAAATATCATATTTTTAATGGATATACTCTATTGTTTGTTCTTATATTTCATTCGGAAATGGTTGCAACTCTCCTAAGGAATTAGGAATATTAAGCCAAATACAGAAAGATTTAGTTATGGTCATCAGCATTTCAAAGTCAAGAGACAAGTCAGCCATCTGTGTGTCTCAGTCAGGTTGGCTTATTTTAGGTGATATTCTATTAAAGTCACAGCAATATCAAAATTTTCTCACCTTTGTCTTCACCTTTCACAGAGATACATCTACTTAATAGAAATATACACGTACTTAATAGAAATATTTTCTTCCTGATGGCAACTTTTTAAAAAAGATTTTCTGGGCGTAGGCAATATGTTTAGGCTGACTCAAATTTGTTTTTCCTACAACTTATAATCCTCTTATTCCAGTGCATCTTAGCCAGGAGCATACTCTTCAAATAGCAAGACTGAAGCTTAAATGTCTATTGTCCCTTTGAAGTATGCTACAGATGGGTGGACACTACAATTAAAATAAAGCCAGATCAATGTCTGCAAGAGGAAGGTCGATTTATACTAAGCTCACTTGACAGTTCATGACATCATATGAGTCATTTCTACTCATTTGCATAATGAGTGGATAACTGTCTTTGAATTATGTACTTCAAGTGTCATTCCAGATGCAACTCCAACTTATTGGGGAAACCTGGTATGTAAGAAACAGACCACTTTCTGTATATTCTTAAGATAATGGGGAAAAACACAGAAAGCTTTTTGCATATTTTTCAGCATATCCATTTCCTTTTTTGTTTCTTTGTTTTTGGTTCACAACTGACTGTGCTCAGGGCTTACTACTGGTGGACTTAGGGGGCCATCTGCAGTGTTGGGGACAAAACCCCATCAGACACATGCAAAGCAAGTGTCCTATATACTACACTATTACTCGGCCCCAATGTAAGCATTTCTAAAATACATGGAGATAACCGAGTATTCTGAGATAATGGTTTTGATATTAGATGATTCTATATAGAAGTACCTTTTAGAAAACAGATTATAATTCTATTAATCAGAGAAGAAAAAGTAGGCAATTCAAATCATTTTAATAAGCATGCCCTATTAGAAAGAAAAATGAATTCAAATTGAGTGAATCCTCCTTCTTTAATGTGCACCGATTTTCACAGACTAAATATTAATCAAAACCCTAGAAAATCAGTTTGCTGAACTTGACACATTTAGATAAATTGTTGGTTTTCAGAATTTTTTTGTGTTTCTTAAAAATGAACTGCCAGAAGTTCTTGAGATTATACTCTTAGAGATTTTGTAACAGTATTTCCCCTTCAGTAATTACTAAGAATTTTGATAAACTCCAGACATTCTAAATTATATAAGTCATGTCTAAGATTGTGAACAATGCTGGTAAAATATTAATTGAATTACATAAGGTAACAGAATGAACTGAGATTAATAATAGGAGATACAGAGTAAGGAAATAATTCACAAGGATCCCCACTATATTTTCATTAACCAAAGATTAAGAGATATCACTGAAAATCCAATAGTCTTGTATAGGAAAGAATGAGAAATTATTGTGGTCCTATCTTTGATCTCTTTTTTTTTTACCCCTGACTCTTTAGCAACTCCACGTGTATTTTTTTTCCTAAAAGTTACTCTACAGTTTAAAAACCTTCTGTGTTTCACACAGAGGAACTTTGACCAGATGTAGGTAACTTTGACCAGATGTACAGATATATCAGTCTTATATATCATCACTGTTTTCAGTTTAAACCTAAACCTCAAATTTAAAATCAGAACAAATAAACGTGTAATTTATCTCTGGAAGACAAAGAGAGCCAGAAGCTAGAAGACTTGATGTTGTCGTAGTTTGGGGGTCACAGACTAGTGGTGCTCAGGGTTTATTTGAAACTTTCTGCTCAGGGCCTTTATGAAGGTCAAACTGGAAGTCAGCTGATTAGAAGGCAAATGCCTTACATCTTCTACTATCTATCCATCTATCTAGACCTTCTTGGTTTAGTCGTTTCCTCCCTGTTAGAACCCAAGTATCAGGGAAACTTCTTTGCTAAAATGACCACGAAGCAAGAAAAGTAAAGCCAAAATGTCATCCCTTCTGAGATGGCACAGGGAAGGCTGCACAGAACAAGACACCTGAAGCTGTCGTGAGCTACTGAATTAATCCTGGCAGAACTGCCCTCCACACTTCCATTGTCCAAAATAAAAATCATCAGACCCACTGATATCTATGTTTTCTGCTTCTTTTAATCAGATACATATTTAACTGACATAAGCAGTTTACAGGCTAAATAAATTAATTGTTTACATGGTAGAGAAGTCTGCCCATGGTAGAGACCTGACTACTGCATTTCCTGCTATTCTTTATATCCAGAAAAACATTGTCTTTTAAAAAAAATCTCTCTTTATAAATGTTATTTCAATGTATGTTATAATCTCATTTTATCAAGTTCATTGCAGCATTGTCTTCTCAATTGTCTAACCAGTCAGTATTAGTTTACATACCCCACATAAGAGGTCATTTATCTTATTATTTTGTATTCGTTTCTTTGATTTTTAAAAGCAGGAATTTAACTCCTGCTTTTTGACCCCTGGAATTTTTACAGCAGTTGTTATATACTTCTGGTCCTTTAGTGATATAGTCCTACACAGTCATTACCATGAGAGCAGGAGAAAGAGAGTGTGTTTTAATTATGTGTGATAGATATAACTGGCTCCAAAACAAGGATTCTGTAGCAGTATCAAGTCCTTGTTGAATATTTGTGCACTAGATAGATCATAACTGTGCTGATTGTGCTTCAAAGTAACACATGCATATACTGTCACTGTCACTGTCACTGTCATCCTGTTGATCATCGAATTACTCGAGCGGGCACCAGTAACATCTCTATTCCTTCCAGACCTGAGATTTTAGCAGCCTCTTCTTACTCGTCTTTTCCCAACAATTGGAGGCTCTTTCAGGGTCAGGGGAATGAGACCTATTAACCTGTTATTGTTATTGTTTTTGGCATATCAAGTATGCCACGGGAAGCTTGCCAGGTTCTTCCCGTGCAGGCAGGATACTCTCAGTAGCTTGCCAGGCTCCCCAAGAGGCATAAATGGGTAGGAAATGTCATATAATGTGTCGTGCACTGTCTGGAAAGTGGCCTGAAGAGTAGTGATGGTTGGACAGTGGAAGTCAGTTGCCTGGGCTGGGTCCCTTGGAGTGGGGAAGGCTCTCACCCACCCCACAGCCTGGCGCAGAGTCCGGTGGCATGATTCTGTGAGTCTTCCCCGATACTCCCGTCTGGGAGGAGCATCTGTGAGTTCTGGATGGTAGCCAATGAGGGCATCATCTGGTGCTGGAAGAGTGTGGCTTATGGGTGTGATCCCTGAGGTACCAGAAACTGGGGGAAGCAGGCAGAGGATCTGGGGAAGGCTCCCAGAATCTGCAACTGTGCCAGGCTGTGGGGTGTGTGGGAGCCCTCCCCACCCCAAGGACCCAGTCCCGGCAGCCGACCTCCACTGCCCAACTACCATCATGCTCCAGGCTGCTTTTTGGATACTCAGACCGAGCCTCACATGCATAGACTGCACCATATAAACTGTTTAGTGTTTTGGAAAAACAGACACCAGGGTAACGAGATATGACTTGAAAGTTGAAGTGAAGAAGCTTAATACTTCTTCCATATTATTGCTTGTGTAATAGCGCTGTAGTTAAATCAGTAAGGTTCTATGACATTAGTATTATGTATTTTTATGTGCTTTGAGCATTTTGATATGTATATATTACTTATACTAGCAAGGGAACTTGAGCCACTATAGCTGATTGAAATTTCCATTTCAATTGTGAGCTGAACAAAGAAGACTGATTCATTTCAGTACCATTGTTGTGAATGTCCCCTTTGTTAATTTGTAATTTTCTTAGGAAGCAGTAGGCTATCTTTTGATTATATTTTATTAAAAAAGGTAAATGCTTTCATAATAATGAGGTGAAAAGAATCATCAGAATTTTCAAAATGGTGTTGTATGAGAAAATTATTCAAGTAACACTATGGAAAAGAACAATATGCAATAAAAGCAGATTTGATGACATTTACAGATTGGATTTCATTATTAAGTATATCAGTTAGAATTCAAATTTAGCTTCAAGTAAAGGAGAAGCAAATATAGTATCACAATCAATCTGAGTTTTATTTTTACCATATAACAAAATATAGATAGCTAGTTTCTATTGATCCAGAGACACATGGATATTTAAGAACAGGATATAGGGTTTCTTTAACCTTTGGCTTATGATGATTTTGTGATCACAGGAAGAATGTTGAAATGCATCTTCACTTCTTAAAAGTAAAGGAGCCACATATAATGCATCATTCTTAGGTTCCTTTTATGATTATATCATTGGCCAAAACTGGACCTTGTGACTTTGTCTTGACACAGGATTTTTTTTTAAAGGCCCTCCCGTTGTTCATCGATTTGCTAGAGCAGGTCCAGTAACGTCTCCACTGGAGATTTTGTTGTTACTGTGTTTGGCATATCGAATACATCGCGGGTGGCTTGCCAGGCTCTGCCGTGCGGGCGAGATACTCTCGGTAGCTTGTCGGGCTCTCCGAGAGGGATGGAGGAATCGAACTCAGGTCGGCCATGTTGGCTGCGTGCAAGGCAAACGCCCTATTTCTTGTGGAATAGCTAGGGAAATCTAGATTATGTTCATTACAAAGAAGGGAAAAAACCTACTTGTTAGATAAATTATAATTTTGTGGAAAGAGTTGCTTCTAGGAATTATAGAATGAGTATGTATTCTTTATGGTCTTTTCACTAGTGCCATATTGAAGTTGGCTCTGCAATGTGAGAATATTTTTCATAATGTAATGTTCAGGTCACATTCTATCCAAGGGATCATTGTACAAAGGAATGGAGAAAGAATTTCCAAATCTACTTCCCACCAAAGAACGCCTTTTTCTATGAAATATATCTAGATAAATTTTTATGGAAGCAAAACCAGGTTTAGAATTTGTCACTTCCATAAACTGCAACTGAAAATAGGAAGAAGTACTTTTATCCAAGACTGAGAATCAAGATTTCACTATTCCTTATTCTTTTGTGTGTGGATATTCATTTGTTCCTGTACTATTTGTTGAAAATACAAAGTTCCCTCACCATTTATGTTAGCTTGGCTTTCTTGCAAAGATTAATTGATCTCAGATGTGCAAGTTTACATCTCGGCTTTCAATTCTAAGCCATTTATCTTTATCTCTATCCTTACACTAGTACCACCATCTTGACTTGTGTAACCTTTAGTAAGATTTGAATTCAAGGAAGGAAACGTATTTCCATTTTCTTTTTTTTTTTTGAAAGCTGATTGGGCTACTTTGAATCTTTTATATTTCCATTAGTATTTAAAATGTTATTTGAGTATCTTGAGAAGTATTTTGTGACTAGAATTGTGTAATGATTTTTTATAGCATGTGATCAGTGTTTCAGAGGCATTATGACAGACATTAGAGAATTCTGTGAAATTTTTGAACATTTAAGTGATAGTTCCTACAACAAAGGGTGAGAGAACCAGATTCAGTTCCCATGATCACATGGAGTCCTCTGGGGAGGACTGTCTTGTGTGCTAGCTGGGGTGGGAAGGATGGAAAAAATATCCTAAAAAAAAATCCAGAACCAAATGATTTTTCCTGTTTTTATTTATGGAATTGAGTCTAATTATCTAATTAAAAATGTCAAATTGGAATCCAAAATACGAGTTATGTGACTTATGATTCAATCTTTAACAGTTATACAGCTTTCAAATCTGGACCTACATTTTCTCATTTACAAAATTCTGCTCTGCTGCCTACTGTGTTCATTTGTGTAAAAATTATAGATTAAGAGCTAGAACAAAGCAAGGTCCTAGTAGTGTTAATGTTAATGTTGTGCTCGTCACAAAACTTGATTGCCAACTTTTGCAAACTTGCCAACTTTTGCCAGATCACTAGCAAGATATTAGTTGATTAATTTAAGGCACTTACACTCTAGAAATTTACATTTTTATTTGGTGAATCCTGAAGTTTAGAAATATTCAATGTATGTCAAAGCGACAGAATAATAGTGTAATTTCAGACACTTTGTATCTGAGCCCAGGAAGATTGTGGGGTTGGTGGAGGGCGGGGTAGCAGGGGGAAAGAGTAGCTATTGTCACCGTTTGCCATGGCTTGCACCTGTTGAATTATTGTGTGTGGATAAACATTCAGCCCATATGTCTTTAATGGAAGTTCAGAAAAAATAATCTAGAGAGGAAACACCACCTGTACTGCGGGTGGAAATGAATCATGACTAGAGAAAGACGAGAGAAATAGTTGTTCATGAAGAGATATATATATATGTGTATATATATATATATACATATACATATTAATCACTTAAATCACTTAACTTCCTGTTAGTCGTCGATTTGCTTGAGCGGGCGCCAGTAACGTCTCCATTTGTCCCTGTCGTGTCTAGTGTAGCGATCTGTTCGCTCTGGGATCATGAAGAGCCTCAAACCGATCGTTCATGATCTTCACGAAGAAGTCTGACCACCTGGTAGGTGGGCGGTCACATGGTCTTTTGACATCCCGTGGAATCCAGTCAGTAACAGCTCTAGTCCAGCGGTCATCTTTAAATCTCATTATATATATTTATATATATATATATATATATATATATATATCTGTCTTGGTGTCTTAGATGCTTAATGGGATGAAGTTGAACTAAAAATATAAAACTGTTAAAATGACCTTGATTTGTAATTCCACATTGGTTCTGTATGATTCAACTTGAAGATATGTAAATGAATGATTCACATTTGGTAAATCTGTGTGTGTGTGTGTGTGTGTGTGTGTGTGTGTGTGTGTGTGTGTAGTGCACTGTAGAGACTTACTGATCTTTGGCTATTTATAAGAAAATTATTTTAATTCATGTGAATAACTAAAACGTCAACAAGTAAAAAATGATAAAAAATTAAGATAAAGCAGCACTTTTATTCCTTCAATATATCTAGAATAGCAAATTTGTGTCTTAATGAATGCTTGCAATTAGAAACAATTAAAAGGAAAATAGAAAGAAGGGTGAGAAGGAAGGAGGAAGCGAATGAGAAGAATGAAAATACAACAGCATTAAAAATACAAAGATTATAGAAAATAAACACATGCATAAGAAAATTATAGTGGGGCTATTAATTAACTCTAAAATTCTGTATTTAAAGCATTTACTTAATCTGATGAAATGACTAAGGTTGGGTCAATCAGAGAGGTAAAGGCTTGACTATTGCTCCTTGCCCTTGGATGGCAAAGGTACTGCCCTCATCTTTTGAATTGTTTCCTGCTATTTTCTCCTGATATATGAGCCATTTTATTCCAATAACTTTGACAGAATCACTATATAAGGATTCCTGCCCAAGTCCCAATTATTGGTCACCATTTTCTTCTTACTTCTCCCTGATAAACCCTTCCTGAATGCCTGAGAGAAACATGCTATCCCCACCTGTAACAGTGCCCATGGCTAGGTCTTAAATAGATATTAAATGTTTTCTCTTTTGTTATTGTTATTTTGATTTGGGGTTCGACCCCAGAGTTGCTCAGAGGCTGCTCTTGGCTCTGCATTCAGGAATCACTTCTGGAGGGTCCAGGGACCATAATGGGATGTCAGGGGTCAAAGATCAAATCTGGATCGGCCACACGCAAGGCCAATGCTGTATCTCTCCAGAACCACAGGTCTTAATATATCTTGGAGTTCAACTTAAACTCATCAGATGTAAAGACACCTTGTTCAAGGGTGCCCCTAATTAGTTTATCATTGACTATTTAGACAAAACATTTGGATTCTCAGTGCCTCGTGGTTATTAAGTGAGCTACTGTTACTGGGATCATGATCACGACCATCCTGTTCGTCAATTGCCTCGAGCAGGCCCCAGTAACGTCTCCTTCCTCCTAGCCCTGAGATTTTTTAAAAAGTGCCATATTCAAGGCTCTTTCATGGTTAGGAGAATGAGACCCATCATTGTTACTGGTATTTGGCATACTAGGTACGCCACAGAGAGTTTGCCAGACTCTGCCGTGTGGGCAGGTTACATTCAGTAGCGTGCCAGTTTGTCCAAAGTTACTGGGAATGAGTGTATTTTTTCTTTGACGTCATTAATGCATTTATTTGTCCTTTTTTAAAATTTATTTTTGGGCCACACCCGGCATTGCGCAGGGGTTACTCCTGGCTCATGCACTCAGGAATTACTTCTGGCGGTGCTCGGGAGACCATATGGGATGCTGGAAATTGAAGCTGGGTTGGCCACATGCAAGGCAAACGCCCTACCGACTGTACTATCACTCCAGCCCCCATTTATTTGTCTTTATAGCAAGCTGTTTCTTATAAAACACAGTTGGGTTTGAGAGAGAGAAGAGATGGCGGGAGAGAGTGGGGGAGTGGGGAGGGGTGAGAGAAGATAGACTTAGGAAAAGAAAGTTTTATATGTATGTACCCCTGTAGTTTATTAAAAGTTTCAGTGGCTGCTCCAAGACCAAGGTGTCTGTGCCTTTAATCATTTTCGTTTTAAAAACAGAGTCTTGCATTTCCACATCTTCAGCTGTCCCACAGGGCAGCAAGGCCAACTTTAACAACATTAATTTCTCTTTATGACAGGACTAGTGCTGCCCCAGGTCCTCAGAACTGCCTAAAATGTCTGGAAAAGTAGATAATGAAGAGGATATTAGAATTGTAAACAAGAACAATTTTGTAATAAAAACCATATATTTTCTCCATTGGACTTTGGGCTTAATACTGCGGCAGCAAAAGTGTCACGAGTCATAATTTGTTGATGGCTACTGAGCATTAGTTCCAGTCAGAGCTTTTGCAGAAAGGGCAAGTCCTCCTGGCATCCCATTAAAGGAGATCTCGGATGGGTAATTGCAATTCCGTTGTTCTAATGTGTCTCTTTTATTTGATTTTTCATTTTGCTACCTGATGAAAAGAACTTATGTGTTACAACTTCCCGGGCTGCTCGTGGAGACTTTTGCCCTTATGCAGAGGTATTTTCCACAAGTTTAAAGGGTTTATTAATAGCGACTGTGAAAGGATCTCTTACTAAAAGTTAAAGCCGACCCATGTCTAGCCCTGGCCTACCTTCAAAAGGTTTGGGGAAGAATTTTGATTGGAACATTGATAAAAGCAGTACTTTCCTCACTGCTCTGCATTTCTCCGCCAGCCCATCCCTATGTCTGTCTATTCATCCTTCTTGCTGACAGGTTTTATGAGTCTGATACAACGGAATAAGACTAGATTTTTCCCTCAGAAACAGAGAGCTTCTCTTTGTCTGCGTGGAACATGGGAGCAGCGGATAAAATGTAAGCATCATTGTCGTAATATCATAACAGGTCTAGCTTCTGGTCACCTGAAGGTGCCTGGCAGCTGAGGAAGTTCATACTGTGCTTCATGTTTTGTTTTTCTCTAATCCTATGCAGACCTGCCTCCCGCAAAAGAAATCTGCACCTAGGACCATTTCTTGCATTTTTCATCTACTTTTGTTATACTCAATGGCCCCTGTTCCATAATCTGTTCAGTGAATAGGTTAGAGATGCAAGACAATGAGGCACAAATCCTCTCCTTCTCTATTGGATCTTATCCGACTGGAGGTAATAATGACACTATTGATGTTTTCAATTAGTTAAGTCTTATTTGTGCACGTTTCTGTGGTGTTTTTGGCCAAATTGACAATGGGGTGATAGCATATGTTTCAAAGAACACAACGCTTATTAATGAGTCAGACCACCAATACTTTAATTTCCAGGTGAAAAGACTAAGGCCCTCTGCTTAACCAACTCCCTTTTAAATATTTCCATGTATTTACAAATAAGGACAGGCAACTTTGATTTGCATAGTTTAGCATCTCATTCTCTGTTTGGGGCCAAGAGATGTAGGGAAGGAACCTGATGCCCTGTAGGGCCATGGGGTTAGTTTGGGGTATCTTTTAGATGAGCTGGTGAGTGGTATCCAGTTGTGCAGTGAGCCTCACTTAGATTTGACACAGAGTAAAAGTCAGAAAGCAGCACTCTTCTCCTACCTAGGCATCCTTCCAGAGGTCGAGGGAAATACATTTCCTTGTGTAGATTTAGCCTAAGAGAACAGAGATAACCACCTTGCCTTCTGTGGTTAATAAGACGTGAAAGGGGGCAGAAATAATGAGTATTACATTGTATTTTTCATGTAAAAGCCCGAGAAACAAAAAGTCCTGAGTACTGGCAGCGATTCCAGTCATTTTCAAATGAAAAGGGCTATTTGTTTCCAAATTACAGCAGCCACTGGAATGCATACGTTTATGGCTCAGAAATCCTCATTTTGTGAAGTAAAATTACCTTTCAGTAATTTAGTCACTGCAGGCTTTCTCCTGCTGACTGGTCAGAAGCTATCAGATAGCTTGCAGCTGCAGGCTGAGGCCGGACCATTTTTTTTTTCCCTAGGACAGGCAGTTAGTTAGTAGAGCCATCAGTGCAGCATCTGTCATCCTGCTAGGCCCAAATTGTTTTCTATGATGGATGTCACAGTCTGTATGATCAAAATAGAAGCCCTGCTGCTTTTAATTGCAAAATCGGAGTACTTGCACATTTGTTATTATGCCGAGGTTATTACCTCACACAAAATGAATTAACAGGTGAAAATAATTGATGAGAGGAGTCTAGGGATTTTTAGCCTCTTCAAAGAGACTTTGTAATTATGGCATAATGAATGTTCTGAGACATATCTGTGGGGGGCAGCATGAGACCACCAAAGATCGCTTCCAATTGATGATAAATTCGACCAATTCCTACTGTAATACTGCCTAAATTTACTTAGCAATTAGTTTAATAGGCCTACATGATTCATGATAACATACTGAGAATTTTTAAATAAGTTTGTCTCATCAATCTATAAATTAAGCTACTTACCTCAATTCTTTCCCCAAGGTGAGAAAATGTGAACGAATCAGACTTTCTGAAACCAAGCTGACACAGGATAGGGGACTGGGACTTCAGAAGGACCTGGCTCAATGCTGCTGGTGTTTGAATTAATTTCTCTTCCCTTTTTCTGATAGCTTGTGAAAAGAGCCTCATCAAATTTTGTCTAAATATAGTTTTAAGAGTTTCCCAGCACATGAAGACTTTGCATTTGTTCTGCGAAGCAAATCGTTTAAACATTTTGCAAGCTGAAGTAATTGCTCTTGGCTTTCTGACCGTTCTTCCATTCAGACTTGGTCATATTTCAAATTCATTCAGCCTCTTGAGTGAATCCAGAGTGATGGAGTCCAGCCATCTTTTCCCTTCCTTGTGACATCCTGAAACTGCAGAGGGGGTATCTCTGTCACCATGAACTCGCTTCCAACATTGCTTACACAGAAGGCACTTTCCCTGAATTCACCCAACACTGCCAACTGGCTGAGATATTGCTTTTTATTTGTGCCTAGCTAGGTACAGCACAGAAGATGTAACCAAGACAACTTAAAGGTTGCAAGGATAGTAAAATATTATGAAATCCTATAGGGAACCACTTAAAGCAAAGAAAAAGAAACTATAACTGGACAAATAAATAATGAGCATACTTCTTTTCCATACACACATATTATCTACATGATATGTGCATTCAAACCTCAAGGCAATTCTTTGACTAAAGCTGAAAATTGCATTAATTGTGAGTTATGGTTTTGAGACATACGCATACAGGAAATCTTGAGACTAAGATAAACTTGAGTTGAATACAACAACAATAAAATTAATGGAGAACAGGATTAACTAAGTTCTGAGGAATTATAAACTCAATAAAGGAGTCAACATGTTTAAAATCATCTATATTCATTTTTTACGTGACAGAGAGCTTTATCACAGTTTCTAACTACATTGATTAATCCATATTTCTACAAGACATGCATTATTTACTACTGTTTTATTTCTTTGACACAAACACACATACGCTTTCCCTGCCCCAAAAGTCAGTAGCATCTTTGTAAACTATTGGAAGTAGTTTACTAATGACTGTTCATTGTTATTCTTAATATGAGTTTAAATAAAATGCATATTTGAGACATGCAGTTGATATTGAAGTATGAAGCTAAGATTGAGGTCACTATGTGTATGCCTTTATATATCAATCATTCTTTCAGTTTTACTGTCAGCATTTTGAATTTAAGATTATGTAACATTAGACTCATACCAGAAAAAAATACATGGCATAAAATTATAATGATTGCAAGGCAAGTACTAGATTTCCCACACATGGGGCAGGTTGCAGTAACTCGTATCAGGCTGCTTGTCATTTGTGGGGCATTTTTCATAAACCTTTCCTTGCCTTGCATTTATCTTCAGTATAAACCCTAAGATGAATTGTCCAAAGACATTAACTCTAGATAAATGTTCTTAGAAAATAGTGTATTTTAAGAATATTTACAAAGTAACGGAGTACTATAAACTTAGACTTCAATTATGTCATAAACTTTTGTACTTTCTTATGATATTACATTATTGCAATCTAAACTTGAATTGAGAACAAATAATCTAAAATTCAGAGATCAGTGGCTATCAAATTTTGATAGCTGTTTCTTTTACATTGAAGTGTATTCCTCTTATAAAACACCAGGAAAAATGCTCAAAAATCTCTAAATAAGAAAAAAAGTACAGGTAGAAAAGCAAATTTCTAAAAAAAAAATGTTTATGCTCCTAGAATTTTGAAATTTGATTATTAAAAAATTAAAAATATATGCACAACACCTACCAAAAGCAATAGATCATGAAATTCAAATTTCATAGTAACCTCTACTCGTACAATTATATGTCTTACATAGAAATTAAGAACAGAGGGATTGAGTGTGCTTTGTGATAGCTTTGTTACAAATGACACATACACAGAGTGCAGTATAACTGACTCTAAAGCAAATTTAGCTGTATTTTTCTCTTCTTTTTTTCTGCATATAATTTTTGTAGAAGTACAGACATTTAGACGGTGTCTATTGCAAAGAAACTCAATGTAGTATATATGTTTACCAAAGAAATTGTGTTCTAGATAAGAAAAATCCAATGTTCTTTTTAATGACTATAAAACGTGAAGTAGTAAAGCTAGGAAGAATATATTTGTTTTATTCATGGGCTGTTGCAAAATAATTCTTGGGTGTCGTAGGTTATGGTGAGCTCATATAGTCTGAATCACTGATTTACCAGACAGATCCTTTCCAGGAAAGATTAAGATTTTGTTGGTAATTTAATAAGAATGCAAATAATTTTTTTTGATGATGCCAGAATTTGGTAATGTTAATCTGCTCCTAGCAGGCTTCAAACTCTTTGTAATTAAATGGAATTGAGTTTTGGACCTGGCTTTATGTATAAGGCACTGTTTCTGAGTAATACTCCATTCAAACACCTCACTCTGATGTATTGCATTAATAGATCATCAGAAGCAGTTGTCATTCCAATGATGTATTAGTGTAATACATGAGAATGAGACTCACTGATGATGTATTTAGTACTCACAAGATGGCAGTGTCCAAAGAAGAAATGGGTCCAGTAAAGAAGCCATTATGATTTCAGGATGAAGTCAGTCTCTACAGCATTATACAAGCTTTGGGAGAGCTAAATTGGCATATTGGTGTTGAAGCTACTTTGAACACTCCTGCTAGTACAATAAGAAATTCCTAATCCCTGTTCAAAATAATTTCCACTGGTGACATGCAAGAAGATATATACATGTCTGATTACTCTTCAATATTTAGTGCATCAAAATGCATGTATTGGCAGAAAGTCTTGTATACTTTTCGGACTGGCTTGTATGGAAAAAAATTCTTAAGAAGGATTTTCTGTGATGATACTCAAATATATTATCGTAACAGCAGTTTTCCAACTGATAGTTTCTGCCAAAGGGGAAGCTTTGCTAGTAAGTGACTATATGCCACCAATCATGGGCACAGCTTCTGGCATTAGCTAGAGAGGCAGATATTTTAAGTAAAACATTAAACTTAGGTCTGACTGTCATACATTTTCTGCTAATAGAGCTTGCAACACCTACTATAAATGTAGATGAATTAGAGACTCCCAGTGACCTCTATCTACCTCCTGCTGTGCTTTTTCCTAAAAGGGTAAAAGAGAGACTTTTAAATGTTTATAACATAGGGATAAAAAGGCTTTTTTATGCAATGGAAGAGCAGTTACTGTTCACCTTCTTAAAGCAGCTGATTGCATCATAAATAAAACAGTAGGACTAGTCATCCCAGTGAAAGAATGAATGCATCCAAATAGCAGTCAAAGGGCTATCTACTGGTGAGGGATAGGCAGTTTGCTTTTCAGGATTTGAACCGGGAAGGATTGTAAGGACATCAGAAGGGACATGAATGTTCCTTACAGGGGTCAATGACAGAGAAAGCAGAGGAGGAAGTAGAAGGGATAGCTATGCAGGGCATATTTCTCCATGAATAAATAATAACTATAGCAGTTTCTAAAAAAAGTTTTCTTACCTATCTAGGATGACAGAGCAATAGAGGAAGAGAAGGATTAACCAGAGAAATAGAAAATGCTAGAGCGATACTTTATTTCCAAGTTTCCTAGCCAGGCTTGTGGGGACTTTCTTAGACTACAATATGCAATTAGGTTAAGCACATAGAATAAATCTGAAGAGAAAGTGGGTTAGTTTTTAAAGTGACGTATCTACTTAGATATACTTTACTTTCTTAAACTTGAAACAGAAATTACTTTATGATTTGAAAAAAAATAGCCTGGAAGGTGAGAATAAAGAGCTGCAGGAGCCTAATTATCTTTCAAAATTTTAATGAAGTAATAACAAAGTCTAATGCTATAAAATTTTCAGGTATAGAATCTTATAATGTGGCATCACTTTATACTACGTTGCTTATCACCAAAAGTCTAGCTTTATCTACCACTGCACAGTTGAATTCCTTTGGGCAATTTACTAAAAATGCAAAACAAAACAAGACAAAGCATTTTTCTTTCTTCTGCATTGACCACCATTTTGATTTTATGGAAAATGATTGCCTTGGTTTTCTTGTTTTGCTTCTTTATTTGTTGAATTTTGGGAGTCACACCCAGCAGTTCTCAAGTTTACTCCTGCTCCGTGCTCAGACATCATTCCTGGTGGTGCTTAGGGAACTGTAGTGATGCCAAGAATCAAAACTGGGTCAGCCATATACAAGAAAGTATTTAACCTCTGTATGCTATATATATATACACATAAATATATATGTATATATAAAGTTGTAGGAGCAAGGTTTTTCATGTTGGCATCCATATACCACATAGACCACATTATGATCATCCCTGGAATTTTATTTTCCGTCCAACATCATACAATTGACCTTCATTACCATTTTACTCAACTGTAACTCCCATATCTTCCCACTTCCCTTATTATAGCCATCAATATTTTGTCAGAATCTAAGGATTTTAAAAACATATTTTTAAGTCTATAAAGCACTAAAAGAATTATTATGAACATAAACTCAAGACTGCTGTACTACTATTAGTTACCAAAATTTTTTATGTGAAATAAAAATAATTTTTCACATTAAGGGATTATAATCTTATTAGACATATATTTTTTCATTACTTCAAACATGTTTGCATAAAAAATGTAATTGTGTAGTTTTAAAATTCTTTACATGGAAATGTACATGATTAATAGAGCAAATGTTTGTTAAAGACTTCCACATTATTAAGTAATGCGTGTTATCCTATTTGCACAAATGTAGCAATAGTGCTAACAACAGCTGAAAGGAAAAACCTACCTTGGGCAGAAAAAAAGTGACTCTATGGCTTTGATTGTTTCTTTCCTTTCCCCTTCCACCACCCTTTCTTTTCCTTCCTCCTTCCCTCCTTCCCTCCCTCCCTCCCTCCCTCCCTCCCTCCCTCCCTCCTTCCCTTCCTTCCTTCCTTCCTCCCTCCCTCCCTCCCTCCCTCCCTCCCTCCCTCCCTTCCTTCCTTCCTTCCTTCCTTCCTTCCTTCCTTCCTTTCTTTTTTCCTTCCTTCCTATGTTAACAGAGATACATTAGAGAACAGGAACATGTAGTATCATTTTCACGATAACTATAAAACAGTCATTAACTCAGTGTGTATACTATATCTAAAATGCTAGAAATAATGCTAAAAGTAGATAAAGGGATATATATGATAAGCCTTCAACACCTGTACTGCAAACTATAATGCTGAGAGAGAGATACAGAGACAGAAAGATAGAGAGAGAGAGAGAGAGAGAGAGAGAGAGAGAGAGAGAGAGATATGTAAGACTGATTTCTGAGTGTGTCTAAGGAGCCAAGCTGGGAACATTGGTGGTGGGAAATGTACATTGGTGAAGGCATTTGGACATTGTAAGTCTGAAACCCAATCATGAACAACTTTGTAATTGTGCACCTCATGATGATTTAATAAAAAAATTTTTAATTTTAAAAAAGTGCTGGGTACAAGGGACTGAAGCTATAGCACAGTGGGGAGGGTGTTTGACTTGCATACGACCGTCCCAGGTTCGATTCCTCTGTCCCTCTTGGAGAGCCTGGCAAGCTACCGAGAATATCCCACCTGCACGGCAGAGCCTGGTAAGCTACCCATGGAATATTGAATTTGCCAAAAACAGTAACTATAAGTCTCACAATGGAGATTTTACTGGTGCCTGCTAGAGCAAATCGATGAACAATGGGACGACAGTACTACTAGTGCTACAGTGCTAGGTACAAGAGTATTTGAATATTTTCCATATGATAGATGTTTCTTTATATATGCTGATATAATTGTAGCAAATGATTAACAGGGCTGTGGATTAATTATATTAGTGATAGGAAATTCACTATTGGAACACAAGACCTCTGAGTAATCCTTTCAATAATACAAACAAAAACAACAAACAAATACTGTCCTCCTGTTGTTCATCGATTTGCTCGAGCAGGTCCAGTAACGTCTCCATTGTGAGACTTATTACTGTGTTTGGCATATTGAATACATCACGGGTAGCTTGCCAGGCTTTGCCATGTGGGCGAGATACTCTCAGTAGCTTGCTGGACTCTTCGAGAGGGGCAGAGGAATCGAACCCGGCTCTGCCGGGCCAGCTGTGCACAAGGCAAACACCCTACCACTATGCTATCGCTCCTTCGGTTCAATAATAGACAAAAAAAAAAAATTCAAAAAAGGTAAGTATTCATTCATTCATTTGAGTGCATAGAGAAACAAGACAAATGAATTTAGCAAAAGAAACATGAGTTTTTCGGTAATAAGACTAAATCAAACTGTTACTGAAGGGGAAGGTTGGCATACCTGCTAAGAAGGTAAAACTGGATTTTTAGTGGTGATCTTAATGTATTTTACATAGATACTGATTTGTAATGATACTCATCTAAAAACTGCTTAATGTTATAAATCAATGATACTTTTTCACACACACACATGCACACACAAAATATTGAAAAGGGTGAGTAGATGAGAATAGAAAAAAAGTAAACTAATCTAGTTATGTTGAAAAGTTTGAGGTTTTGAATCTCTTAGTCTAAGCATGATTTCATCTCAAGTTTAGTAATACAAAAAAACTACAAAATTGTATGTTTTACATTATAATAGGCAAAATCAAGAAACAATTCTAACAAAAGAATTAATTTCTGTCTTTTAAACACTGTGATTGGTTCAACGTTAAGGTAGTATCTAATCTAAGCATAATCTTGATAGATAATATAAGAACTAACAACAGCAAAATCGCTTAAATGCTGTTGGAGGCAAACAGTGATCAAAGTCATTTAAAATATCTTATGTTTTCTTAAAAAAAATTCTATGTAAACAATGTGCATTGAAATGTTTTTTTTTTCCCTAGGTAAAAACTTTAGCACTGTCTGTAGCACTGTCCTCCCATTGTTCATCGATTTGCTCGAGCGGGCCCAGTAAAGTCTCCATTGTGAGACTTGTTACTGTGTTTGGCATATCGAATACATCACGGTAGCTTGCCAGGCTTTGCCATGTGGGCGAGATACTGTTGGTAGCTTGCCTGGCTCTCTGAGAGTGGTGGAATCGAACCTGGGCTGACTATGTCAGGTGTGTGCAAGGCAAACTCCCTACCCACTGTGCTATTGCTCCAGCCTTTAATTATTAATATTGACATGATTGTAGGTAAGGATCCATCACAATTTTACCTAGAGGTCATGGTTTGTGGAAAGTCGCCATACACTCATTCGGGAGGAAGCCAAGTTGTGGTTTAGCAGAATACGCAGCTCACACTTGCACCTAATCTCAAACTGAAACTTCATCAGTGAAGTCATAATTCGAAGGATTTTTCTAAAATTCCAGCTAGTGCTGCAACAGACAGTGCAAGTTTCTTTCTTCTTTTTTTTTTTTTTTAAGTTAAAACCTTGGCATGTTGTTTTGGGTTTTTTAATTGTCTCCAAGGGTATTTTTACTTGTAAACCTATCTCACTATTTCATACTAGCTTAAGAACTATAACTCTTTTTTACTGTGTTATATGTGGCAGTTCTCTGATGATCAAGCTAAGGTCTTAACTCATTTCAGTCCGATACCTTTTCTTGTTTCTGTGTTTTTCTGTTTTACCCTATTTTACCCTCTTTGTCTCTGTTGGTCTGTCTATCTCCCTTATTTACATATAAAAACAATCTAGGTTCCATTCTTTTTTCAGCTACAAAAATGTTGCTCTTTCACTTAATGAAAATTCACTTCACCCACTTCGTCCTTTACTTCGTCTTTTCAAGCTATCTGATCATCTCATTCTAGAAATGACTATTTCTTGCACTTTTTACAGAAGAAGTTATTTTTCCCATTACTATCCTTAACCTTCGCACATAGAAAAAACTTAATTGTGCACTGTGGTACAAATGAAATCCAAAATTATCAAGTGCAAAATTAGCATTAAAAAATCATAAGACAACAAACAATAGGGCTTTTATGCGATTTTTGTAATTGCATGAAACTAGTTACTCTAGCAATAATTGTTTGTGCTTCATTAACATGCAAAATCGTTTTATAGACTAACCCACACACAAAAGAAACCACTTTTGATGAGAACTGTGCTTTGTTTAATGTTAGACACCATTGTATTTGCTTTCCTAATATAACAGTCCTAATTAGTACCTAGCACTCATTCTGAGTTTTTCAGCTTGAACACTCTGAAGGTGACAATCGAGTCACAATTCCATGACATTCTATGTCAGTACCTGTCAAAATATAGCTAAGCCTTTAGGAATTGTGATCTAAATACTGAAAAAAAAGTTAATAGTCCAGAAACAATATGTGTCTAGGTAATTTTTAAAAATAAAATTGCTCATTAGCGTTTGCTTAAAAACATAATGCCATTAATGGTTTCCCATTAGATGTGGCCCTGGCAATGTTAGATCTAGCCTAATCATTTCTTAGCCTTTTAAAAAAATTTATCTGACCTTTATATATCCTCCTGACTAATTTGATTTTTTAACCTACTCGAGGTAACCTAGATAGATAAATAGCAGCACTTCTAATCAATTTATGCATGCACTCTTTTAAGAGGTGATTAGCTGTTCATTTTAAATGCATGTTTTAAATATATATGTATATATATATGTATTTATGGGGGTGTGTGCACACACAGAAAAGAGAGAGAGAGAGAGGGAGAGAGAGAAAGAAAGAGAGAGAGAGAGACTCAATAATTAGATTTTATAGTGGGGAGGTTTGTGGTTTCTCCAGCAAGGACACCTTGTAGATTCAAAGGTTTGGGATTGGATTTTTGTGCTGTAGATGTCTTTCCCCTTGAGTACTGAAACTGGGAGATTACAGGTCTGTAAAGAACTAAGTTAGGTATGGATTCCACCATTCACATTCCTTACCACCAAACCCACAAAAGTTTAAGATTGATACTTTGGGAACAATGGCACAAAACAAATACCAAATAAATAAAATTTTTTCTCATGATTGTACTGTAATAAGTTTGGGAGCTACAGGTGCCAAATTGACATCATTTCCCCCCTCAGATTTCTGAAGTTTATCTATAGATTTTCCAACATAGTTTAGATTTTTTTTAAAAAGTTGAAGTTTTCATTAAAGAACTTCCTTCTCATGCAGCTGAACCTACTTCAATCCTAGACAACATAGGTATACCCAGAGCAATCTTTGAACACAGCGGGAGACAGGGGTAAGCCCTGAGAACTCCAGGGTGTGCACCCACCCCCCAAAAAAGAAACCCAAATAAAAATGAATGAAGATAAAAGTTTATCACTGTATCACTGTCCTCCCATTGTTCATCGATTTGTTCTAGCAGGCCCAGTAACGTCTCCATTGGAGACTTTGTTGTTACTGTGTTTGGCATATCGAATACTCTCGGTAGCTTGCCGGGCTCTCTGAGAGGGGCGGAGGAATCGAACTCAGGTCGGCCATGTTGGCCACTTGTAAGGCGAACGCCCTACCTCATATTTGCAAAATTTGTAAAACTCATTTATTAAATTATTAATTTTGAAGGGTTGACCAATAGAGCAGAGATTATAGGAAATTAGAAAAGGTTTCTTTTATAGTGAAGCAAGATAGTTTTTTTTTAAATTTATTTAGATGTAAGAAAAGGGATGTATTCAAGTGAGAATACAAGCAGCAAAGAAACATTCAAGGAAGCAAGAAGTATGTTCAAGGAGAACATAGGCTTGATGAGCAAGTAAAAAATGTATTTTTCTAGAGTAAAATTGTTTGAATTTTATCATTAAAATCCAAAAGAAGTAGACTGTGTTAAGACCATGGAATCTTTGAAAATGAAAAATAAATATGAATTGACAATTATCCAGTTTCTGATTTATTCAGACCCCCAGGCCACCCCAGGTAGGAATAGGTTTCATGCCTTGGCCTATTTCCCCTGGCAGCTCAGTCACCACCGCCATCTTCCAGAGGCCTAGGGACAGCCAGGGAGGGGCCCACAGTGATGAGGAACTTGGGACCTCACAGGATGGGGGCGGAACTGGCCCTTTCCTCCCACCCAAGATGATGCCCTTTCCCATGACCCTGAGATACTGCCCACGATCAAATCCTCTGGCTACTGATCGAGCTACTTATCAGACATGATCTCAGAGACTCAGAAACAAAGCTCAGAACACAGCGGCTTTGGGCAGAAATCCCTCCAGATTTAATTATTAAAACTTCAGAATTCCAAAATCGCCAATCATCATCATGTACAATTCATAGTCAGCAATAGAAAACAAATTGTCTAATGTTGCTTTTTCGGCAGATCTGAGTGTTGGGGTAAAATCCCCAATCTTTCTTTTTTTTGTTTTGTTTTGTTTTTTGGGTCACACCCAGAGATGTTCAAGGGTTACTCCTGGTTCTGCACTCAGAAATCACTCCTGGCGGTGCTCAGGGCACCATATGGGATGTCAGGGAACCTGGGTCGTCTGCGTGCAAGGCAAATGCCCCCTGTTGTCCTATCACTCTGGCCCCAATGGTTGCATTTTTTGTTTTGTCAGCCTACAGCATGTGCTTCCTTGGGGTAACATGGATTCTCACACAGACCAGAGCCCAGCTGCCTGCTTTTTCCAGGGCAGACTGGAAACCACAGCTTGAGGCTGTCAGACCCACGAGGGCCCATCTTTGTGTGATTCTGCTGACTTGAACTTCCTGGAGAACCCTGTGGCCCTGGGGAGCTGACTGTTCTGGTCTCTTGAGAGACTGAGCAAACCTTTGAACTCTCGGTGGATGGAGTAGTTCTCTCTTCTACAACACCTACCTCATAAAAAGTCTGGACAAATCTATAGTAAGACTTTCACTCATGCTTATTATATAACATGACCGACCCAAGTTCGATTCCTCCGCCCCTCTCGGAGAGCCTGGCAAGCTACCGAGAGTATCTTGCCCCCACGGCAAAGCCTGGCAAGCTACCTGTGACGTATTCGATAGGCCAAACACAGTAACAATTGTCACAGTGGGCCCGCTCAAGCAAATTGATGAACAACGAGAGGACAGTTACAGGACAGGTTTGGTGTCGAATATTGAATGTAATCAAAGTAGAGAGAGAGTAATGTGGAAATCATCTGCCACACAAGTAGGGGGAGGGTGTGAGGTGAGGGGGATACTGGGTTTTATGGTGGTGGAAAACGTGCACTGGAGAAGGGTCAGGTGTTTCATCATTGTATGACCGAGACTTAAACCGAAAACTTTATAACTGCTCTCATGGCGTTTCAATAAATAATAGTAATAATAATAATAATAATAATAATCACGGTCACGGTCCTCCTGTTGTTCATCGATTTGCTTGAGCGGGCCCAGTAATGTCTCCATCATGAGACTTGTTGTTACTGTGTTTGGCATATCGAATACGTCACGGGTAGCTTGCCAGGCTCGGCCGTGTGGGTGAGATACTCTCGGTAGCTTGCCGGGCTCTCCGAGAGGGGCGGAGGAATCGAACTCGGGTCGGCCATGTTGGCCGCTTGTAACGCAAACGCCCTACCACTGTGCTATCGCTCCAGCCCTACCTGTGATGTATTCAATATGCCAAACACAGTAACAACAAAGTCTCCAATGGAGACGTTACTGGGCCCGCTCGAGCAAATCAATGAACAACGGGAGGACCAGATTGTGACAGTGTTTTAAATGCAATAACATTGATTAACATCATGTAGATTTCAGGTGCCCAGACTTAAAAAATCAGCTTCTCTGCTTCTAATAATAATAATAATATATTAAAATATATGATTATTTAAGTAAAAAAATAAGCAAAAAGAAATTCTTAAGAAACATGTAATTCTTCTAGTCTATCTAAGTATCTAACCCCAGTCCTTCAATATTCATACATCACATGTTAACTCTGCTTAGTTATTCATTATCTTGAAATCCACTCTCATGTTCTGGTTTTTATAAACATGATGACACCGAAAGGCTTCATCTCCCCTTTCATGTATTGGAAATATACAACTGTTGAAAATCTTCCAAAGTCTTTTAATTTTTACAACACTGCCCAAAAACACAATTAAGATTAATATCTTGGAATACATTTTTTGGAGCAAAAAATAAAAAATTAGTAAAGTTTTTCTTAGGCAAAAATTGACAAATGGAGACTGATTCCAGAGACTAGAAAGTTGGAAGCTATCTTGCTAGTCTTCTATTCATCTTCTAAATAAAATAATTATCACAAATCACAAATCACAAATCATCCTGTTATTCGTCAATTGCCTCGAGCAAGCCCCAGTAACATCTCCTTCATCCTGGCCCTGAGGTTATGTTCATGGCTCTTTAGGAGAATGAGACCCATCATTGTTACTGGTATTTGGCATATTGGGTACGCCACGGGGAGTTTGCCAGACTCTGCCGTGTGGGCAGAGTAGGAATGAGATGTCATAATAAGATGTCACGCGGCCGCGAATGCTCCTCCGGGAGCTGGTTTTTATAGTCTCAGAGTCTTGGCCGCTGATGGGATTACACGGCGCCAGGGGGCCAGTTGGGGGGTGTGACCCCCGCCTACTGGAATTTGGAGGATCTGGGTGGAGGATGCTCGACTCCAATCCGAGTAGGCTTGGAGATCTCGGCCCCGGAACCCACGTGGCTTTGTCCCTCTGCCGGTACCTTCAGGTGTGCGGAGAGTGGTCTCAGCATGGTGGTGGCTGGTCCTGGAGGTCTTCGGCTGCCAGGGCCCTGGCCAGGGCGGGGAGGAAAGCTCAACCCGATCCCCTCCAAGGGGCCCCGGCGAGGAATAGCCAGGCGCGGGGCAGGAGACTGCGCTCTTCTCCTCCGGGAGCTGGTTTTTATATATTATATAAAATAATTATACGTTCAAGATTATTTGATGGAGAGTTAATATGTCTCTCTTTGAGGAAATCTAAAGATCGGAAGTGTTCCTTTACTTTAAAGAATACTTTAACTTTGTGTCAGAATTTGACAGTTAAGTGTTTTTCACAAAGATCTCTCTGTGCTTTCTACGTATTTCTTCTAATTTGTTTCTTCTAGCAAAATCATTTTCCGTAGCATATTTCACATAGTAAAACTATTTGTGCAAGGGCTGGGGTTTAATCTTTTTTGCTTTCAGATGACTATGCATGCTAAAGAAACATGCAGAATGTGTGCTCTAGTCCTCTGGTCTGTTTGTGGTTAAAAAAAAATTTTTTTTGTTGTTGTTTTAAGCCACACCTACCTGTGCTCAGGTCTTTCTCCTGGCTCTGTACTAAGGAATTATTCCTGGAGGGGTTTAGAGGACCATATGGGGTACCAGGGATTGAACCTGGATTGACAACAGGCAAGGCAATCAATTTATCCTGGAATAACTGCATTAATAAAGTAAAAAGTAAAGGCCCTCCCATTGATCATCGATTTGCTCAAGCAGGCCCAGTAATGTCTCCATTAAAGACTTTGTTGTTACTGTGTCTGGCATATCGAACACGTCACGGGGAGCTTGCCAGGCTCTGCCCTGTGGGCGAGATACTCTCGGTAGCTTGCCGGGCTCTCCGAGAGGGGCGGAGGAATCGAACTCAGGTCGGCCATGTTGGCTGTGTCCAAGGCAAATGCCCTACTGCTGTGCTATTAACTGCATTAATAAAAAGAGGTATTCTAAATATCTGAGGGTATCATCCTCCAACTTCATAAAACCATGCCAATCTGTTATTGAAACATAATGATACAATTACAGAATAGCCCCATTAAGAGTGACTATAAAATCTTCACCTTATGGAGAGTTATGATACCATTTCAGGACATGCAAAATAAGTAAAGGCATGATGACCAACTACTTGTGTGCAAATAATCAAGGACTTCTACAGGCCTTTACATCAAACTTGGAGATTCTCCTTCTATAAAATATTCAGAAAGTCTAATTGGGTCCTGTCTGTTTTCAGAATTTCTTCGTTTGAGTAAACAGCTATTTCAATACGAGCCTTACTTTTGTGCTACATTACTGCTTTATGATTTCCATTCTTAGAAAGCATAATAAGTTTTGAGTCTTGGGGCACCCTTAGAGTTTCTGGTCTGCAATAATATGATTCCCAATATTTTCTTTTATTATTTTCTTCTACATATTTCATAGCTTTTCAAATACTCTGTTTTAAAAAGTGACATCTATCTCTAGATAGCTCTCATCTAATATATGCCATATCTCTCAGTTTGTTACTTTCTCTCTAATCTCTCTTTCCTCTCTCTCTCTCACACACACACACAAATACACACACACATCTGTCCTCCAACTAACTATCATACTTCGTTGGATGTAAAAAATACTGGAATCATTGCTGATATATTATTATAGACTTGAGCCTATATTATAGAAATTTTAACTGAAGAAACCTAAAGTAATAATTTCACTAACAAAGATGAATAAAAACTCTATTGTTTAATTATAGTGGTGAGCAATAGATTGTTAAATCAATTTTTTAAGCAGAAATCTGACCAATGGTAGTGAAAAAGAGAATTAGGGGAAATTAGGGTAAAGAAAATGGTTCCTCTTTAAAAGAAATTTTTTAGGACTGAATTATTTAAGGATTAAGGTAAAGGCCCTCCCGTTGATCATCGATTTGCTCGAGAGGGCCCAGTAACGTCTCCATCGGAGACTTTGTTGTTACTGTGTCTGGCATATCGAATACGTCACGGGGAACTTGCCAGGCTCTACCGTGCGGGCGAGATACTCTCGGTAGCTTGCCAGGCTCTCCGAGAGGGGCGGAGGAATCGAACTCAGGTCGGCCATGTTGGCTGCATGCAAGGCAAATGCCCTACCGCTGTGCTATTGCTCCAGCCCATTTGAGGATTAAAACAAATTATACAATATTGTATGTAGAACTATGAGTTAAGTTGTAGCATTCTTAGTATAAGAGATTCACCTCAAGCTGTCTAATAGAATTGGGATTTAGAACTTCTTTTTACCTTTTTTCCCCACTCTTTCCTTATTTCAGTGTGTACTCATTAGATCCTTTAGAGTTTCTAAAATCCTTAAGAGCAAATAATATAGTGTTATCAGAACATATTCTAAAATGTGTATATAAGAACATCTTCAAAAACAAGATGAAAACATATAGTTGCTTCTATTGGAATAGATTATACTCAGTCACTAATAACATTCTCTTCTCAAAATTTGTATTCCAATTTCACAACATGGCAAAAGACACTGAATAGTTTTTAGATGATAAGGAGGAGGAATCAGAGCTAACTTAGTCCTCCTGGAACCCACTGACAAAAATAATGACATTCAAACAGCCTTCTATTCCTCATTCCAGCAATATTCAGACCGCGTCATTAACTAAATCCAAGCAATGTCTGTGTTTGGGCAGGGGAGGTGGTTTGCAACCGGGCAAATAATCAAAGCAGAGGAATGAATACAACCATCAGTATGGAAATTGGTAAAGTGCAAATTGGTCCCCTAACTGGGATTAGGGAAAATACATGTTTTCCCCAGCTCTGTTTCTTTCTCAGAATTTCACATACATCAATAACAATGGCTTTAACTTCCTTCAGCTGAAGATGGAAAGAGAGATGCTTTAAAGTTATCAATGTCAGAGAGGGTTTGCCCTGCATAGTTATAAGCCCATTATTTAAAAGTATGAAATGAAGGCTCATTTCCTACAGTGAGTTTAATACTTTTCTGCTCTATATTATGGTGACAGTGCTGAAAAGTAGAATAAGAAAAAAATTTTAAAGAAAAACCAGAATGAATTTTTTAAACTTAAAATCCAACTGTAACCCTTTCTTCTGTGACGATTGTGCTGAAACAGATAATATTAACATTTAAAGGTACTGTTTTATTTAAAGAGTATTTAATAGTATTCTTTCTTCTTATATTTAGAAAAGTCGGTTTTGGGGGGTTTCCAAGCACAAAAAAAATAGGTATTATATGTGCACTGACATTGAGGATGCATTGTTAACATCCATGAAAAGATAAATAAAAAAAGAAGCAAAAAAACCAAAACAGAACAACAAATAATCTAGTCTGAAAGACTAAAATTAATTATTAAAATTGTTACATATTTTAACCTCAAACTTTGAGTTTGCTTCTGAGATCAGAAAAGTTTTACAGCTGTTAATCGTGAACAGCACCAGACACAATATAAAATAATCCAAAAAGGTGAATTTGTCTATTTAATAATTTAAAATGTGTGTATTTAAAAAATCTCCAAATATGTTTTTTGGTCATTTCTCATTATAAAGTATGGGCTTGGGTAGGAAAGATAGATTTTTGAGTAGTACATTTGATTCCCTGAGTACCCCAGGAGTAATTCCTGAGCACTGAGTGCCGCTTGGTGTGCCACCCCTAACACAACTGCATACACACACACACACACACAAATACATGCACACACACACAAAATATATATATAATTTAAAAAAAGAAAAGAGTCAGGAAAATTATTAGTATTTCAATTTTTTTTCTTCCCACAAGTGTGGATGTCTCTGAAATCATTAGAGTAATATATGGACATCATATTGTGGGACACCATGTTAATACTCATTGTGGTGTGTTGAATAGTGACTTCTCAAAAAAGACACTTCTAAATTTTAGGCCTGTGAATGTAGTTTTTGTATAAAAAAATAGGAAAAAAAGTTTATAGATACGAGAAGTTCCCAAATTGAATCAGAAGGGTCCAAGTAGGAAAGAAAAACAGAAACATACAAAAAAGGCCATGAGAAACTGAAAGAAATATTGAAGGAAACATATCCCCAACATGTCAAAATCGGCAGAAGAAAGAATAAATTATCTTTTGGTATCTCCAAAAGGAACCAACCCAGCTATCAAGACTTACTTACTTATGGCTTTTGGCTTCTGGAACCTTTAAGAAAAAAATATTATGTTGATTTAAATGATCAAGTTTGTGGCAATTTGTCGTCTCACACCTAGAAAATTAAAACACTCATTTACAAAATACTAACATTCAGGTATCATAGTATCATGCACAGCTTTCAATGTACAAATTAAGAACAGTCATTTTTCATTACCTTACGTGTTACTGAAAACAACAGAGCAAAACTGTAAAGGAAAACAAAACTAACAAGCAAAATGATAGCTCCATCTGCATAATTAGAGTGAGGCATAGAGAGGAATGAAAAAGGAGCCAGAATACATAAATTTTCTCTGACACTTGAGTTCTGATTATCTTTTAAAAAATAGACATTTTATGAAAAGTTTTCGGTTCATAATTTCAGAGATAATAACCAAAAGTTACATAGATTTATCACATATGCCCTAATCCCACATTTATATAGCATCTTTGCTTACTAACATCAACGCCACGCAAATCTATTCCTTATAACCCATTAACTTACATCCACATGCCATTTTCATATACACTGTGTAGTTTATATTAGGGTTCAATTGTTGGTGTGTAGTCTATGGGTTTTGACTATTGCATAATGATCTGTATCCATCATTATAGGATCATAGGAAGTATAATAGAAATTCTCCATATTGTATCCATCCTTCCTGTCTCCCCACTCAATCCTAGAAACTACTGATAGTTTACTATTTGCATAAATTTGCCTTTTTGAGAATGTCAGGTAGTTAAGTGATATAGTAGGTACCATTTTTCAAATTATCTACTTTTATTTAGCATATATACTGGAGTGCATTCTCTGATTGTGCAAAAAATTATGACTTATTTGTTTTAATTACTTTTTCATCTTCACTGTCTGAATATTATATATTCCCTATGTACTACGGTTTTCTTATTCACATACTAAAAATCATTTCAGTTGTTCCCAATTTTTGATACTTATGAGTAAGACAACGAAAAAGTTTTGACTTTTTCAAATACGGTTAATTTTATTAAATTTTAATAGATACGGGCTTTATTATTTGGATCAATATAAGAGAAATTAAGAATCTAAGCTTATTTTGTAAATTCCTTCTTGCCATATTCGAAATAACAAATCTTATGGATTGTAGAGGTAGTACAGTGGGTAAACACTTGCCTTGCATGTGGCAAATCCTAGTTCAATCTTTGAAGGCACATATGGGTCCCTGGGCCTCCCTGAGCTAGGAGCAAGCCCCAAGAATTGCTCTCTCCTTCAATAAACTGTGCATAGACACATGCATAGACACATGCCTATCTTTTTAGATGAGTTAAAATTTTGTAACAGGAAATAACAGTAGTTTGGAACTCTCCATCATTAAAAATAATAAGCATAAAAATAAAATTTCTCTATTTTTACAAGGACTTTCATCTGTTCTATTTTTTAAAGGCTTATGAGCCCTATGTGATTGCTTAGTGAATTTTTTGAATCATTACAACAAATTTAGTCCCTATATACTTCTTTTTATCTGAAGCAACAAGTTAGAAATGCTAAACTGAAATGCAAAATATAAACCACATTTTTTTCTTTCACTGGGTAGCTATACCCAGTTATATAGTGAAGAAAATACCTATTCATAAAGCATAAACCAATTGCTTCACTGATAGCAAATGTCAGTTAAGCATGTAACTTTAAGGTAACTTTAATATTTTTGCATATTTGAACATTAGGAAAAAGATAATCAAGCTCTCTTTCTGAAATAAAATAAAAATAGTTAGTGAATCTAGGTCCATTATTCCTTACATACCATTTTGGGTTAAATATATATTATATATAAAATATAATAATTATTAAATATAATAACTATTTAATAGTTAACTATAGTTAACTAGTTAAATATAATTTATCATCAAATAGTTAAATAAAGCCATTTGCAATACATCATTAAATATTTATATTAATATCATATATTGAATACACAACGGATAGCTTGCCAGGCTCTGCCGTGCGGGCAAAATACTCTCGGTATCTTGCCAGTCTTTCCGAGAGGGATAGAGGCTTTTGGGGCAACCTCTAATCGCCCTCGTAGGTGTTACCATATTTGGACCCTATAAAATATGGTATGACCATTTGGAAGATGGGCATTTAGTGTCTTATGATATGTTGCTTTGCGGCCGCGCGGGTCCGGAAAGCATCCTGGAGTGTGGCAGCAGCTGGGTAGTGGAGGTAGTGTTGGTAGTGGAGGTCTGCCAGTGGGGTATTTACCAGATGGTCAGACTTCTTCATCAAGATCATGAAAGATTGGTTTGAGGCTCTTCATGTTCCTAGAGTGAACAGACGCCATTGGACTACACTAGCACGCGACAGGGGAAAATGGAGACATTACTGGCGCCCGCTCGAGCAAATCGACGATTAACGGGAAGTTAAGTGATTAAGTGATCATATCGGGCAGGAGCGATAGCACAGAGGCTACGGTGTTTGCCTTGCATGTGGCTAACCTGGGTTCAATTCCTCGGCCCCTCTCAGAGAGCCCAGCAAGCTACCGAGAGTATCCTGCCTGGCAAGCTCCCCGTGGCGTATTTGATTTGCCAAAACAGTAGCAATAAGTCTCACAATGGAGACGTTACTGGTGTCCGCTAGAGCAAGTAGATGAACAACGGGAGGACAGTGCTACAGTGTGGTGCTACAATATCATATGGGCCTGAAACTGTGAAGGAGGTGTTATTAGGACTTGTTCATATAGGGGCCAGGGAGGGAGTACAGTAGGGAAGGTTTTTGCCTTGTAGACAAGCCATCTGGGTGTGACTATCAGCAACATTTACAGTCTTCGGAAACCCTACCAGGAGTGATCACTGAGTGCAGAGCACTGCCAGGTGAGGTCTCCCAAATACCAAAACAAACCAAAAGAAATTAATATGGACACATGGAACTTCAGTTTAGTAGAAACATTTCTGAAAATATCATATAAGTAAATTTTTGTTGTTGTTTTTTGTTTGTTCATTTGTTTGTTTGTTTTTTGGGTCACACCTGGCGATGCACAGGGGTTACTCCTGGCTCTGCACTCAAGAATTACTCCTGGCGGTGCTCAGGCTACCATATGGGATGCTGGGAATCGAACCTCGGTCAGCGGCGTGCAAGGCAAACGCCCTATCCACTGTGCTATTGCTCCAGACCCATATACATAAATTTTTGTTACTAGATATAGACGTTACTAGATATAGATATAGACATTTTCACTACACATGAAGATGTAGAGATTATTCCCATGAGGAAATAAAGTTTTCTAAAGAATCGCAACACCTTCAGAGTGTGGTGCTGGTAATATTTTCTCCAGGTTTTTTTACAGAAGCTATAGCATAGAGAAAATTTACTCATGGTATTAAAATTTGAGGAGACCAAAAAAGAAACACAAAATATTAATGTTTAAGGCTCTGAGTTTCTCAGAGAAGAAATTTAGGGGGAAAAAATGAGCCTTGGGTCACATACTGAGCCTGAGTCAAGTCCCTTGCATATTTTAGAAAGCAACAGAAGTCCAAGAGTGTGTAGAGAGGCAGGACAATAGGTATAGTCAGAGAGGTGAGAAGAGTACCAGAAGTCTCTTCGGACTATTATGAAGAACTTTTCTTTTTCTCTGTTGATGTAGGCAGACTCTTAACAAGAAATGAATAAAGTACAAAACTGATTGGATTTGTGATGCGATCGGATGGCTCAAATTTGGATTTAAAATATAGTACAATTCTTTGTTGCAATGTAATATCTGTGACTCCCTGAGAAATTAGATGTCAGTGAATGACTAGTTCTCATGCTTTGTAGATAAGTGAGACTGAGGTGCAATCAGGACTTGCTGAATAGAGCTGATGGGTTGCAACAACCACTCTGGTGGTGCGCATGGCCTGCTTTACCACCCAGATACTCCTCAAATTACTTAGGTGGGTATAAAGGAACGTGGTAAACTTCAAGAACCAGTCTACTCTCTCTCTTCTCCAAAATTTTCATATATCACCCACAAAATGTCCTTAATTGCTTTCTCTGATGACCTGCTCATAGACTTCCCTTGTATGGCTTTCATTCTTACTTTACCTATTTCTTGCTTTTCTTGGCATAATTTTCCAATTGATTAACTTGTTTTAATAATTTAATTCTGTGAGAATTTGCACAAGAATAAAAGTTCATATAATAAAGATTTCATTAATTCATTCAGCCACCATTTGTTAAATAGTTTCAGTCCCCTAGGCAGTTTGCACAAGATAAACATGTTGTTTGTCCCCAGTAAACTAACACTTCAGTTGAGAGAATTGATGTTTAAGTGTAAATTCTTTGTTAACAGACCAACAACAAACTATGAATTCTGAAAGATAGGAATTGTTGTTTGTCTCTACTATAAAATGTCCAACATCAAGAAACTTTTGTGGCATGTGGTTGTGAAATAATGAATGAATACTTGGAAATATTTAAACAATCACAATCACAACAGACTGACTTCATGGGAAGGAATCACAAGTGGAAGAGATTAGGAAATTGAATTGGAAAGTCAGTTTAATTTTCCTATATGTTGCTGACCCAAGGGAAGAAATGTACACAATGTGAGGAATTAACTTTTCAGGAGGGGAGACTATGATGTGGTAAAGGTAAAGGTAAAGGCCCTCCCGTTGATCGTCGATTTGCTCGAGCGGGCCCAGTAATGTCTCCATTGGAGACTTTGTTGTTACTGGAATAAAATTAAGGGATTTTAAGAGAAAGGAAAAGTCATTTTTTAAGTATGGTAGGAGTCCTAAGGCATGTGTCATATGTGTGTGAAGAACAAAAGTGTGTGTGAATGCAGGAGTTTGAGAATTACTTAATGTGAGAAAGTCTATGCATATGCAACTGTAGAAACTGGTCTCGAGGTGTCCTCCAGAGTTGTTATCAAGTAAGGTCCAGGTCCACTGTTGCTGAATAGACTACTCAAGTGTCAAGAGGCAAGGTCAAGAAAGAGCTTTAATTCATTAATAAGTTGCATGTCAGAAGAAAGTACACTCAGATTCTCAAGGGAACAATCCTATCTATGTAGTTGTAGACAGTTTACATCTGAAGACAACAGAGAATCATCTTTAGAAAGTGTTGTTTCGGAGCTAGTTCAGTAGAAATGTATCTGATTTGCAGTGTGAGATTGAGTTTGAAACCAGGTAAACCCACATACCCTGAGTTTGGACATCAGTAGTGCTAGAGCATCCCACCATAGTGAGACATTGGTGCCATGACAGTGCACAATCTACAGAGTATCAGAGCCATTTGTGTATAAACACTACATTGAAAAGTATACAACCTCTAATGAACATCATAGCAGAGTGTCTGAACTGGAACCAAGTATGTTTGTGCATGTGCTTGCGTGAATGTGTGTGTGTGTGTGTGTGTGTGTGTGTGTGTGTGTGTGTGTGTACCAGATACTACAATAACAAAGATAACCACAGCAAAAGGAAGACAAAGAGGTAAGAACAAAGGTTATATTGTGGGCTGGTTACTACTAGAGTGATGAATAAATTCCCTCTGCCTTGACCCCCTGAGACATATTCCATTTTATGCAACGCCAAACAAAGAGCTCCCTTTTTTTGCCAAGGACCTCAGATAAGGGGGTCATCAGGAACAACTTTTGTATGCTGTACTGGGGTTTAAGCTCATGGCCTCACATTTGCTCTGAGAACTTCCTAAAGCCACTAAGCCATTTTTTAAGAACCCTTTCTTGTTAGGGATCTTTTTAAGGCTCTTTAAGGCACTGAACTATCTTTCTAGCCACCAAAGATTTCTGATTAAGAATTCATCCACATATTCTCTTTTTTCCCTTCTTTCTTTCTAATTTTTTGACCAGACTCAGCAGTGCTCAGGGATTATACGTGGTTCCATGCTAGACATCACTCTTGGCAGTGCAAAAGGAGTGACATGCAATGCTAGGTATTAAACTGAGGTCAGCAGTATGCAAACCAAATGCTTTAATCTCTGTACTGGCTCTCTTGCCCTGCACATTATCGAAGGGTCCAGCATCCAGGTCCACTGTTCTTTATCGAAGATAAAGAATTCTTTCTCTGCATTTTGAACAATCCCTGCCTAGGGAGTTTCTGGCATTTTAATTTAGAATTCACCTCAATTTTCTTTTCAGTTTTCAAGATTCGCTAAAAATTTGCTGGGATCTCATAAATGATGTATTCTGGAAAGAGAAAAAGTAGAGAAAACTTTGATCCCTGAGTAGACTTATGGTGGCCTGTGGGATAAAACTGAAATGACACTAAAATCAGTGAACTAAACTCAATTAAAGTTACCAACAAAATTTAGAGGTGAAACTATTGGGATACAGACAAAGGAAATCATCCTGTACTTGCTCCAGAGTTTCAGAGTCTCGATGATTGAATGTTAAAAAATGCATAATACAATTTGAAAAGAGAAAAACTTCAAGTTTAATGATAGCATGGATGTAGGTGGGCCCCACTGATGACTTATGTGAAGTGGGGAGAAGTAAGATGATAACTTTCTCCTGAAGTGCCTCGGCCACCTGGGACCCCGGGTTACTGGGTTCTTGTCTCACCTCATAGAATAGAATTTCAGGAGTAGACAAGCAGTAAATAAAAAAAGATTTTACTTGGAGGGTTTTTGAAGGTATGGAGGGAGAGGGAGAGAGAGAGAGAAAGAGAGAGAGAGATAGAGAAAGAGGAGAAAGAGAGAGAAACAGACAGAGACAGAGGAAGAGAGAAAGAGAGGAGAGAGAGAGAGAAAGAGAAAGAGAGAGAGAGAGAGTGTTAGGAAGCGGATCGTGATCTCCCTTTAACGACAAAGAAACTCCAGAGACTGCAAACAGCAAGCAAGGTTTATTGTAAGACTGGCTAGCCAGGGTCAAGCCATCAGGCAAGACCCCGAACTTCTTCAAAGGGGATCTTATATAGGCCTTCACTGGCCGTTACAGCAAAGCCGGCACATTTCATAGCCAATAGATTTGTAACAGCATATACTTTCTTAAC
This sequence comes from Sorex fumeus, assembly GCF_029834395.1. Classification (NCBI taxonomy): domain Eukaryota; kingdom Metazoa; phylum Chordata; class Mammalia; order Eulipotyphla; family Soricidae; genus Sorex; species Sorex fumeus. Next base: position 21,874,515 of record NW_026606059.1, read on the forward strand.
CAATCCATTTAAAAGTACATCACTCCTTAGCCTATAGATTCAAAGATCAGCATTTACGTACATAGGCATTGTGGCTACTGGGTATCTGGTAACTCAGACATTTGGTAATCTTCTATGTTTACCTGGCTCCCTTTGAATCTCAGCTCAAGGCTCCTGCATTCAGGTGAAGGTGGATAAGGGAAAAGTTCCTAACAGAGCTAATAGATAAGGAAAGGCCAACAAATGGTTTCAGAATTTACATCCCAATAAGGAAGGGTCAACAAATGGAGACAGAATTTACATCTCAAGGCTTTACCAGGGAGGAGACAGGTAAGGAAGAGATACTAATTAGCAGAGTTTAGCTCTGGAATTTCCCTGGCATCCCAGGAGACCTTACAAGAGCGATGCAAGCTTCTCCAAGGGTGGAGAGAGCCCCTACACATATCCCAGTATTAGATATGGCAGCATGAAAGTACACATCTCAAGAGGGGAAATGCAGGCGAGACGTGCTCAGGAACCACATGTGCTGAGCCACATGGGCGCACACAGCACAGGGGCTCAGGCAGAATATGTGCTCCCTTCTTTTGTTCAAGGTGGCTTTTATAGGAATTCTCCAACCTACATCCCCCTACCCCCCGGGTGGGGTTTCTACCTAGGTCAAAATCCATTGCTAAGGAGGTTACCAAGATGGCTTGGGAATGATGATGGTCTTCTTTGAAATTCCTTTCCTGGCCTTTTGTTTCTGCAGGAGCTTCTCTGGGTCTGTAGCTATAGATAGGTGAGGGTCTTACCTGGGCTAAATTCCTGTTTTTCTGCAAGGTTGACCTTTGCAACTTCAGAGCTATTACTTCCCAGGAAATTTACTGCCATTGCTTGGGGCGGAGGCCTTCCCCACCTGCCTGCCTGCCTACATCTGCATGAGTATCTTCTGAATGCCTGGAAGAGACCCTGAATACAGCACCTTGACATTTGGTTGAGTTGTGGGTAGAGGGTCCTGGGATAACTTATGTGAAATGGGGCCAAGTGAAGTGGCAGCCCTGAGAAAGAAATCCTCCACTTTCTGTCTATCCACCTCTGTCTTCTGGGGAAGCCTGGGATATGTAGGACTGGTGAAAGTTTGCTGAGAGCTCTTGCTTGCACGGATAACCCAATTTTATGGGGAAAACTGTGGATTCAGGTTGGAGTGAAGAATTGTCCTTTGCAGAAAAGCAAAGGCAGTTTCTGGGTCACCTTACCCAGGCTGTCTAGGTAGGGTTTCTTTGCCCCTCCCAGAAAAGAATTTCAAGAGTAGATGAATAGTGAAGGATAACAAGTTTATCAGGAAATAAAGGGAAGTAGGGAAGGATGAGTTCTTAATGTGCTCAAGAGAGAATACAGGCTTCTCCAGAGTGGAGAGAGCCCAAAGTGCTTATCTCCAAAGGGGTGATGCGGGCAGCTTATGCATGGGAAGCATGTGCTGGGCAGCAGGTCTCTGCCAACACATGTGCAAGTGGCACTTGTGCTCAGGTAGCACTTGTGTTGGCAATGCCTGCTTGAATTTTCTTTATCAAAGTAATTTATACTCACTTTCCCAAACTGCCCTGCAACCCCATTCTTCTGTCAGTTCTGTAGCCAAGGGGGAGAGCTGGGAGCCATTGATGGCTTCTTTTGATATTCTTTCTGCAGTCTTTGTTCTAGCCATAGAGCCTTTGCTCCAAGGGAATCCAGCTGCCTCTCCTCTTTGGAAGCCTCCTTGCTCTTGGCCTGTTCTGCATCTCAATAGCTTTCCAGGCTCCTGAGATGGGTCCCTTGTGTCCAAGGCCCCCATGCCTTCTGGCTGGTTAAGAATGTTTTGTAATAAAAGAACAGGAAATTAGATCTTTCCTTCCTAAGTCTTTATGTAGAGGACTTTATACATAAATTATTTCTTCAATGGCCACTTCCATTCTATATTCAAGGTCCCGTAACATAAAATTAATGTATTTCCAAAGGATATTTTGATGGAACTGGAGATGTGCTCAGATGAGTTGTAACAGAGACCTGGGTTTGTTGCCCTGCATAAAATACACACACACACACACACACACACACACACACACACACACACACACACACACATAGAGACACACACACACACCATTACCACCACCATCACCACCACAGATTTTTTCAGAGTTTTTGAAGGGGAACAGGGAGAGAAAGTGGGAACACAAGTCAAGAGATAGTGGCTTCCCCAAAGATGAGAAGTCTTGAATGATCCTGAAGGCTGATTTTTATATGCATAATCTCAGGGATACCTTGTTCTGAAATTTTCTGCCTGAGCTGGGGGTTTGATCAGATATCATCACAATGGGACAGCTTTGAAGTTTTCTGTGAATCTCCTCTAAGACTTTCATTGCAGTTTTTGTCCCTGGTGAAGTCTGTCACCTCTGTAGTTGTCAGGCCTTCTCTGGATCTGCTACTGACACCAGATGAGGCAGGTGACACCTCAGATCCTGTTCTCAGCAAAGTTGGCTTTTGTGACTTCAGAGCTATCAGATATTATTTCCCAGGAAATTCACTGCCATTGCCTTGGTAGGGGGCCTTCCTGCCGCCTCCACCAATACCACTACCATCACCAACAACAAAAGCACAGCGACATATTTTGGGATGACATACTTTTGCTTCTGTATAAGCTAGTTCCAACTCTGAGAATTAGCTGATTTGAGAAATTAGAAAAAATGCATATTAGTCAAAGAAAAGCTAATATGCACTGCCCATTCTTCTCCCCTGTTATTTCTATTTGTTAAAAATAAAGTCCCGAGACAGATCATGATGCTGAATCAGGCACAGGTCAAAGTAGAAAGAGACAAAGAGAATATATCTAAGACCTGTGGTCACTAGGAAAAAAAATCTTTATGGGCAAAGAGCAAGTCTTAGAAACTACCTAAACCAGAGGATAAGTGACTTAATTCCCATTTCTAAAATCATTTCTGATAGTCACTAGTGTGTAGACAGTCTTGGTTCGGCTTAGTGTAGAATGACAAAGGTTGTTTAGGACAATGCAGGATGAGCAATCAGAGATGGGAATAATAGATTCAGGCACTGAGGTGGTCATTCCAGATGGAACAGCCAGCTTGGTGGCCTAGGAAATCAGCCATTGTGTTTATCCCGAAAAGGGAACTGTTTGAATCCTACCTTAAAATTGAGGAACATTCCAATTTAAACAGTTGCATTTCAAAGCAAGCCCTATTGAATTTTAACTTTATGATGACTGGCTGTTTGCTCCTTGGATTCACACATAAATCAGATCATTGTAAATGATGTGATTGAATTCCTTGTTTACAGAATACTCCATGTAACTTTATTGTTGTTAAGTAGAAAAAACTATATGGGAAGCCATATCCAGGATATATATTGCTTTCCCTCATGGGTCTCACTAATGTTAATAAAAACATCAAGTTAATTAACAAAATAATGGAAAGAGGCCATGGGCAAGAGTCCAGGGACTTTTCCCAAAAAAGGTGGAGACATGCAAATGACTGTTGAGAAAAGAGGCAAATAAGGCAAATATGAAAAGAGGAAAAACAAGGAGCATTCAGAATGGAGTCATAAAACTTATCCCAGGAGGGTGGAAATCTCTAGGTGGTTATGAAAAGATGAAATGACAGTACAGTGAGTAAGCTGTTTGCCTTGCAAACAACTGAGCAAGGTTTGATCCACAGCACTCTATAAGGTTTTCCACATAATCTCAAGATGACCTCTGAACACAGAGTGAGGATGAAGCTCTGACCACTATTGGGTGTGGCCCAAAATGTAAGAAAGGAAAAAAAATAAAAAAGAAAGATGAATTGAAAATAATGGACATTGTTGGTGCTAAAGGAAGGTTATAACAACATTACTAAGTGCCAAGGCAACTAGAAGCTGCCTAATTATCCTTGACTATTAGAGGACCTCAAATAATGCTGCTCTATTAAAGACTGTTTTGGGAAATTAAAAAAAAACAATTATAGGTAGATAATTGAGAAATCTAAGCAGTGACTGTCTGATTGACCATTTAATCAGACTGCAGACTGACAGAAAACTGGGTTCCATGGCTTCACCACTCTCTGGGACCTAAAGTTTTTTGCTCTGGCGTGGATAAAATAGTCAGGAGGTAGAGAAAATGAGTTGCAGGACTCCTAAATATAGGATTCTTATGACAAACATAGTGCCAAAGTCTGTCAGTAAAGCTAGAATTACACCAGCTGTTATTAAATTTTTAAAAATTGAAAATACAGATTAGGGGTAGAGGTGATAGCTCAATAGTAGATCATAACTTGTGTTCAATCCCCAGGACTGTGGGGGAGAAAAAAAGAAAACAGGATGTAAGAATTGATTGCATGCAAACTGAGATATTTAAGCAGGTATTATATATAGAAGCCGTATAAACTTTACCTGACTACATTATGACGATGGGAATAGCTTCAACTGGAGAACATTTTCTCAACCCTGTATTATAAAAGAAAAGGCATGCAAATCTATCTTTCAAGCAATATTTGCAGGACATGCTAAGTGTGAATTAATAAGAGTGCCTGAGTCTACATAGAAAGGAATAAAACTAGAATTACTGTGAGAGAAAAATTCTTTGTGCAATATCCCAATATGGTGTATAAATTGGAATTTATGGGAGAATCTGCACATGCCTCCTGGTGATAAATGCTATTTTTTTAACCAGAGACTTAAACATTCTAATGTACATAATATTTTCCAGAACAGTTCCATGAACAAAAAGAAATTTTTATATATACCACACTGCTTGGGCAATGCAAGAAGGAGATATTCAAGAACAAACACTATCTTTTCCCTTAGAATTGACTTTGGAATTGCATGAGGGGTTGCTACATTATTCTCATATGCAGAGTTTTCTCTGAATAGCTCTCAACTGACCAACAACGTTCTGTGGTTTGTAGACAGCAAGGTTTTTGGGTTGTTGTTTTGTTTAATTTTTTTTCTGGTTTTGGTTTGGGGATAAACACTTGGCAGTGCTCCCACTTATTTGTGGCTCTCTGCTCAGGAATCAATCTTGGTGGAGCTTAGGGTATTATAATCAGCACCACTGATCCAGCACGGCTTGGAAACTTGCAAGGCAAGCACTGAAACCCCTGTACCATCCCTCTAGGCCCACTGGATATCACTTTGATGGTGAGTAAACAATATGCTGTTAAAAAGCCACCACTGGGGTGGGAGAAGATAAAAACAAATCTTTGTTCTGGGCATGCTGTTCCACTCGAGTCACAGGTAAATGTTAGAGCCTTCTGTCTGCTTTTCCTCTGATTCATAGACAATCATAATGTCAGAATAATTTATAGACAGATTGGATAGACAGAATTTTGTGCTGAAAGGAATCCTAGACTCCTGGTTGGGCATTCTGGTCTATAGAGGGAAGCTTCACAGGGGAGCTCACTTCTGCAGCTATCCTTCTCATCATTACTGCCTAAAAAATTGTATCCATACATCCCTGATGACACTTCTTTGTTTTCTGTTTAAGCAATGTATAATTAAGCATGTTCAATTCTGCATTCCTCAACCACCTTCCCCACTCATAAATATTCTTTTACTTGAAAAATTTATAAATATGCAAAAATTGTTACATCACCCCAGCTCCAGTTGGAATAAAGCCACACCCTCAGTTCCCTTTGCTGAGCCTTGCTCTACAGCCAGGGCTGATTAGACATACTTTCCAATGTAAGATACTTTCTAGCCACTAATGCCCTTTTTCCTGTTTTAGTCTTCCTGCGGTTTTTGTATGATAGAGCAAACCCACAGAAGCTAAGATAGAAGCCTGGAACACGTTACTTACCCCTTGCACCTTCTGAAGGAAATAGGCCACTGATACTTTGATTTTGGACTTAATCTTAGTCTAGTCTCCAGGAACTTGAACTGATTAATTATTGTGGTGTAAGCTATTCAGTTTGTGATATTTTTAATAGTAGTTCTTAGGAAACACACAAGGGGATATTATCCCTAGTAAATCATAAAAATACCCACTGGAAGTATTTTGTGCCAACAAAACTTATTTTCTGAATGGACCCACTCTAATTTCCTTTCCCAAGGCCAACGAATGTACAGAAGTTTCCTCAAAGATACATAAATTTTTTTTGGGGGGGAGATGGGGTGTTTTGGACCCACACCCTCTGGGGTTGTTCCTGGTTCTGCACTTAAGAATCACTCCTGGCAGGCTTAGGGAACCGTATAGAATGCCAGCGATTGAATCAGGGCTAGTGAATTCTAGGACAATGCCCTAGCAACTATACGAATGCTTCAGCCCACCAAAGCATTTCTAAAATATCATCATTATGTCCAGGATTTCAGTTAAACTATAACACTGTTTACTCAGAGAGAGGTTGATTTCTGAGATCCAAGGCTTAGTTTCCAAAGATGGCTCTCCACTTCAGAATCCTATAAATCCCAGCAGTTACTTGTGATTCTGGCTCCTGATTGGAAGTATTCATGTATAACCTCAGTCTTCAGGAACCAGTCACAAACATGGGATGGGACCAGTGCTTCTGACTGAATAGCTGCAAATCAGAGGGTTCCATTTTTAGATATTAGTTGTAGAATGACTTTCAGAACCATAAAACTAATTTATTCACTGCATTACCTTATGTTAAGATCAAGTGCTCAAGCACTTGAAGGATAGTGTCAAGAGACAAGTAAGAAAGTAAGTAAAGGCCCTCTCGTTGATCATCGATTTGCTCAAGCAGGCCCAGTAACGTTTCCATTGGAGACTTTGTTGTTACTGTGTCTGGCATATCGAATACTCTCGGTAGCTTGCCGGGCTCTCCGAGAGGGGTGGAGGAATCGAACTCGGGTCAGCCATATTGGCTGCGTGCAAGGCAGACGCCCTACCCGCTGTGCTATCAAGAATAAACACAAAAACAGAAACAAACAAAACTATGTTTTTCATGTTCTACTAGCAACTTGAAAAGATGGCATATTCATGACCCCTTTCTAACCCCACATCCCTGCAAAAAATAAAAAATAAAAACAAAAACCCCCCACAAAGTCCTCCATCTTATCTGCATGGTCACAGAAGCTAATATATATAGAGTCTCTGCCCCCGCCCTTAGCTGTCCTCACCGGGGCCCCTTGGAGGAGGGCGGGTTGAGTTTCCCTCCCCACTCTGAGCAGAGCCCCAGCAGCCGAAGACCTCTAGAACCAGCCACACCCATTCTGAGACTACTCTCCACACGTCCATATAAGCCTCATGCATGAAGAAACTTGCAGAGGAACCCAGGCATGCGGGTCCCAGGGCTGAGATCTCCAAGCCTGCTCGGATCGGGACTGGGCTTTCACCACCCAGATCCCCCATCTTCCAGTAGGTAGGCATTACAGCAACCAGCTGTTGCTGGCAACAGATGGTCCCATCAACGGCCAAGACCCAGAGACTATAAAACCCAGCTCCCGGAAGCACGTGGCCGCATTCTTATTATCTTGTTTTTACTTTGGAGAACCTGGCAGGCTACTGAAATTATCCTGCCCACATGGCAGAGTCTGACAAACTTCCCGTATGCCAATATGCCAAATAGCAGTAATGATGATAGGTCTCATTCTCCTAGCCCTGAAAGAGCATTGAATATGGCTCTTTTTAAATCTCAAAGGGCTAGGAAGAAGGAGACGTTACTGGTGCCTACTTGAGGCTTGTGATATAATATATATATATATGTTTATATGTATATATGAACTCTCTAATCTTTCCCTAAAGAGATCATATGTATATATTTATTTATGTATCTCTCTCTCTTTCTCTCTCTCTCTCTCTCTCTCTCTCTCTCTCTGGGAAGGGTCATCTACAAACTTGTGGGCACTAGTTGATCAATAAATTCCTCAATGGGTTATTCCATTGAGGCACTCTGTTGGTGTAACTGCAAAAAAAAAATTCTGATTATCTTTCTGTTCTCATCATATTCAATAAAATAATGAGACATTCTCAACATTTTCAACCACCCTGGCCAGACATGCTTTCTGTTTTCTAATATTCAACTTCATCTTCTTACTCACATATTTTACCTATGTTTTACTCCAAACTTACCTTTAATTATAAGAACATTAATCATTTGGGATTCTTGAACTGTCCTATGCCAGACTGACCTTATTTTTAATGAATTACATCAGTTACAACCCCATTTCCAAATTAGGTCATGTTCTATAGTACTGGGAATGAATACTTCAATATATGTATTTGAGGAAATACAATTTAACACAGAGCATGCCTATTTACTCCAACCTTTGAACCTGTTAAGAGAAGAGTATATGGTGCATAGCAGATGAGATGAGATTGCTATTACTAAACATAGTTTCATCATGTTGATGTGGCTTCTGGGTATTTTTTTTCTATATGGGTATGTGTAATAGCAATAAAGAGACAATATTTACTGAAGCAGAGTCATGAATGGCTCTTACTATTCTGTGGAAGACAGTTTGCATAACAAAGAAGCCTATATTAAGCTTCTAAATTATCCAGTATCCAAAATTCCAGACACCTGAATAATATTAAATTTATGACAAGTAAAACTCATGTACTCTTAGAGTCTAGTTACAAATAGAGAAAGTTTTCATTCCATGACTAGCAAAATTAAAATATGGTGTTAATTCAGTTCCTCACTGTATTCTACATTCATTTTTCATCAGTTTGCTTTTAGTATTCTTTTATCTACCTTTATTTTAACATTTGCTTCCATAGAATTTTGGAAATATCATTTGTTGCACCAATTTTCAACCAAAATTAAATGTTCTAGAACAGAGTACAAGGGCCAGTCAAGTTAAAATTACAGATGCTCTTCCAGACATTTAAAAACTAGCAAATAATAAATGTAAATAAAAAGAGGACAATAGAAGCTAAATATTGCAAAATTATATACATGAATATGATATTGATAAGAATTTAAAAACATTGTATCTATTCTACAAATCAAAATCAAAGTAAACTCTTGCATACAATTTGTTCTTTATTACTAAAATATGATTAGATATATCAAATTAACTGATAATTGGCTATAGTATTTTTTAAAAAATATTTCCCTTTTTAGGGAGAGAGCTATACATCCAAGAATATATAATATGATTAATTACAAAGATTTTTGATATTTCACTTTTAGACAAATACTTATTTTGATTTTTTTCTTTACAATTCTTTCAAACAATACTTATTAAAAGAAAGTGACTTGTTGAAACAATGTCCCAGAAAGCAGTTCATTATAAAAACTTCAGAAATTGCGGTGCTCTTGAGAATGATTTTTTTGACCTAGAATCAGTTGAAAATCAAAGTACGAATCAGCATAAATTAAAAAAAAAGAAAGTCACAGAAAATGATATTTGTAGCAACAACAAGATGAAGAAGAGTCCTATGACAGTACGCAAAGGACAGGATCCAGACTTAAGGTCTCCTAGTCTTGGCCTCTCTCTGATCTATTGTACTCCATTCCGTGTTCAATTATCTAAGCCTTAGAAGAAGGGTCATTTTTATCCCCTTAAAATTTAGACTCTTAAACCTCAGTCTATCTTCATTTTTGTTCACGTTGTAGTCTCAATTTATCTCTCCTGGTCTATTGTCATCCAACATTCACAACGTAGTGATGGGTAGACAAATAATTCTTTGCAGGAAAACCAAGTCAAAGACTTATTGTTCATTGTCATTGTCATTGTTCAAACTTTCATGGATATTGCAGCATGCAGAGAATATTTCCATTCCCAACTTCATCTCTATTTAACTCAATGACTATTTAATAGCTTAACTTTTCTTTAGCTTTAATATATGAAACTTAATATGCAAAGTCTTTATTTTGTATTATGCATGGTATTCTTCCTCATTACTAACGAGTAGGTGCTGTGGAATACCTATGGAAGCTACTATGATTTTGATAATCGAAAGGAAAATAGCCATGCTTCTTTACATATTAGGTTTATATTGAGATGATGTTTATATCATCTTTTATAAATACAGCTCATATTTAGTTAGCAAATAAATGTTTCTACATGTGCAGTCGGTGTGAATTGAAACTTGATAAAATACTCTAACAATGAACATATGCATTTTCTGACATTAACTCTTGTGGTGAATAGACAGAACTAGGCCTACATATGTTGTCTAATCAGTAGTAATGAAATACATTGTTAAAAAAAGATATAAATGAGAAACCATTAATACCAAAAGGGAGGATTAAATGACGGTTAAACAAAAAGTGGCCGTCTATTGAAAGTAGGTTTTGGAAATAGTTCTCACCTATTTCTTTCTTTCCCCCATTCACACACATATTCATACCCACACACATTCCACACACACTCCACAACACATGCGTGCGTGCACACACACATACACACACACATATACTCAATCCAAGTGTGTATTTCTTTGTTTTCCCACAAAGTAAAATAGAGATGAAAGTGAGAGTGATATGAACTAGATAATGGCCCAGAATGGAAATAAAGTTCAAATTTTCAGCTAGCAAAAAAAAAGAGAGACAGAGAAAGAAAAAGAAAATAACACTAAATGGCATAATATGACCATGGCAATTTACAACAATTGAAATGGTGGAAGAAGTAAAAAAAATGTAAGATTTAGTACCATGGTACCATGGAGGCAGCTATTATGTTGAGTTGACACAATTTTTATCCAATTTCTTGTCAAAGGACTTCTGCAGTTTCCCCTGAATGAATTACTTTCAATAATTTTTAAGTACCAACCAACTTGTTACATTTTGGATGTATTTTGAGATTGATAAAAATGTCTTTTCATCACTTGTCATCTTGTCCCTTCAGCTCTCTTGCTTGTATTTTCAGCCCTGAAAGTCTCAAATTACTTCTAATTCCCAGAAGATATCTTACTCTCTAAAATATTATTATTTTGCATTCCTCTCTGAAATATTTTAGATTAGCCTTAAAATTCTGTTTAAAGACTGGATCCATGTATAAAGTTATTTTAATTTCTTCAGGTAGATCAAATACTTATCTCTTTATATGTAAGTACATGCACCTATAAATCTGTAATTTATTATATTATAATTGAAGTTTATTGCTCCTGCAATATACCTCTCATCTCCTTTATAATCTACAAATTAACATATTGCTTTGATACAGTGTTTACTAAATGATGACTAGAGAAGGGAGATAATTGTCAATCTTGACTGGACATCATTTTTGGTTATGATAAACATTCATTTCATGCATAATATTGCAGAGCACAAAGCAAGTCACCCATAGAAGTGACTTTGCTTCCACCCCCAAAACCCAGGCTGTGATCCTTTAGCAATAAATATATAACTAAATGTAACTCAATATGAAAAGAAAATACATTATAATGCCTTGCACTGAAGTATTCCATAACTGTCTTTCGCCTGATCCATGACATGAATACATAAAAATGAATTAATGAAGAATTCATTGTCTCATCCGTAAAAAGCAAATGGCTTTTACTTTCCTTTCAGTCCTGAGTTTAAATTGTAAATCCTGGAGTCATAGAACTACTAAAAGTAATTTTAAGCCTGCAATCCTATTAATTTGGGGTGCTTTACTTTGCACAGATAATCTTTAAAAAATATTCCTGATCTGTTGATAAGAAAACATTTTCTGTGTGATAGCATTTTTTTTTTTTTTGCAAATTTCCATAGAAGCTTCCACCTGAACTCTCAATCTTAATCTCCTTTTCTTTTTTCCCTCCAGGGAGGCATTCTTCTTAAAGACCTACTTCTTGGAAAGAACAATTACATTTAACAAAGGACAAGGACTAATGCTATTACTATGTATATCCCTATGCATTGGCAACTAAAAAAAATCATAGTAGATAGATTTATAAAAATTATTGCTATTTTATATTGTAGGAAAGTTGCATTTGGTGAAGATCTGCATTTAATTCCTGTCTTTATGTTTCAATCTCAGTTTTATTTTCTCCTTGGCATTGATAAAAGCTCTTTTACACTAAAATCTTCTATTACTAAAGAATCTATCAGCTTTTATAGTTTACATTGCTTTAGATAGGTAAAGAGGTAGGAAACACCATAGATAAATAAAAGATATAATAGCATTTTATCACATTATTTGTTATTACATTGAAGATTATATTTTGTAATTTATTAGAGTGAAGTTTAAATGACTTCCAAGGTTATAACCTATGCTGATAAAAATTATACCCAATGCAAGTGTTCTCACTCTGTTTCTGTAATAAAATATTCTTTTATGACAATAAAATATTAACTTATGCCTCTTATATTTTTAAAAAGCCTGCTATGATTATTTATATGTACATTGAGCAGAATGCTTGCATGAATAATATATATTTCTTTTTTCACTACTGGATGTTATATTCAAACATCTTGATGAATGATTAAACTTTTGAACATACGTACTTTTCTGTCAGAAGTAGTTCGAAAGCACAGTTGATGAAGTGAATTTTTATAAAAACACTTTCATTTAGTGATGCACAACTTTCAGTCTATAAATATAGACTTACAGCACATTCAAGGAATCAAAAGTTGTTATACAGAAAACCCAAGAGTCACCATTGTGAAAACTACAGAATGCTATAAGAAATCTAAATTTAATTTGTTGCCTCAAATTATAAATAAATATGCATCCTTGTATAATAAGCGTCAGATGGAGCGATAGCACAGCGGGTAGGGCGTTCGCCTTACAAGCGGCCAACATGGCCGACCCGAGTTCGATTCCTCCGCCCCTCTCGGAGAGCCCGGCAAGCTACCGAGAGTATTCGATATGCCAGACACAGTAACAACAAAGGCTCCAATGGAGACGTTACTGGGCCCGCTCGAGCAAATTGACGATCAACGGGAGGGCCTTTACCTTTACCTTTACCTATGGAGGTGCGAATACAGAAGATTTATAGATTGCCTTCTTGCTTTTTTTAAAATTTTGTTTGGGATGGACACATTTAGTGGTGCTCAGGGATGATTATTGCCTCTAAACTCAGGGATCACTCCTGTGGTGTTCAGGGGATCAAATGGAGTGCTAGATACCCAGCAGTTGTGCTGTCTCTCAGATCCCTTTCTTGGTATTTTACAATGTGATCTAGTCCTTAGAGTCTACGCTTTGGTATATTCCTCAACAGGGATTGTAAATAGTTGTCTACTATCTAATGAAAAATGGGTCAAAGCAATGATGTTCAAGTCTTGATTTTTGCTGAAAAAAAAAAACTTATAAAACTTCTCCATCCCTGCCAAATGACACTCCAATCATTTTATTTTTTTATTTTATTTTATTTTATTTTATTTTGCTTTTTGAGTCACACCCAGCGATAATCAAGGATTACTCCTGGTTTTGCACTCAGAATTTACTCCTGGTAGTGCTTGGGAGTAATATGTCATCTAAGCTGGTTTATTAGAAGAATTTTCTAATAGTTTGGGGCTGGAAAGACAGTACTGGGTTAGATGCTTGCATTGTATACATCTGGCCCTGGTTTGAGTCCCTAATACTGCTTACTGTCCCAGAGCACTGCCATAGTGGGTCGTGAGCCAAGGGAGTAATCCATGAGCACTGCTGAGTATGGTCCCGAGCACCTCTCCACCCCTGCCAAATGACACTCCAATTATTTTTTTTATTTATTTAATTTTATTTTTTGAATCACACCCAGCGATGCTCAGGGATTACTCCTGGCGGTTCTTGGGGGAGCTCATGGAATGCCGAGTATTGAACCCTGGTCAGCTGCATGCAAGGCAAACACCCTAACCCCTGTGCTATCGCTCTGGCCCCAGAAACTCCAATCATTTAAAGCATTCTTTTATTCTTATTTTGCCTTGCTTGTCTAGAAGCTGAAGAAAATTCTGTACTGAATGTTGTTAATAGTGTTTGAGTTCCAGGATAAAAATCATATATTAGCCATTTCCCATTTTATGGTTGAAATTAAAAGTTTTAGGTAATAGGGGAATGTGGAATTCCTGAGGGAGCTAACACAGATAATGCACCACAACAGGAAGTGAAAAGGTCTATGATGAGACGACTTATGGCTTACACCTCAAAGAAATGATAATCTACGGCAATGACAGAATAGGTACACGCTGATAAAACTCCACCCCTCAACATCTCATTCCAATTCTGTCTCAATTGCCACTTAGCTTGAAACTTCTAAGAAAAAGCCTCCAATTAGTGACCAAGAAGTTGCAGATAACAAGCTATGCAAGGCCAGTGGAAACCTGTTTGAGTGTCTCAAGGCTGGTAATGTGTTGAAGAATTATTGGTTAATCCTTGCTTTGTCCCCAGGAAGTTTCCTGATTAACCAAATTTGCTGGTGAAAGGGGCACGCTTCAGCTTTTTAACTGTGACAGTAGCTGGCAGCATGCTACAAAGGACCTATGCAGTAATCACCAACTTGCTCTGTGAAGGCCAAAGGAAAAGTCTTTAGATGGAGCCCTGGAGGGTTCTGTGCCTCAGAACTGCTGAGATTTTTGCAGTTGGAATGATTTTAGAGAAATTTACAAGGAAAACTTCATTATGAATCTCTCATACACAATGTCCCCTGAGAAGCTTATCACTGTTTGTCAACTGAAACAGAAGTCAGAATGCTTTTTTATTAATAGGGTTCACTTTTTTTCCAAAGGGATTGTTGTAAAATACCATGATTAATTGAAGATTTCTTCTTTCTTCTGATTTGCCTGATTGACACAAGTAACCCTTATTAATTTCCCCAGATGCCTTACAGCAGCAGTGGCAAAGAAACACAAGATGATGCATTATTTATGGTGATATTCAATGGTCATTTTAATCCTTATCACAAGTATTAATTTAATGAGGTCATATTACCATGTTGCTATGCTGGCATGTGGAGTATTGGTAAAACTCATTAGGGTCTCTACATTAAGATGTTTATTATGTTGTCACCGTAGTCAGATACCTAAAACTATTTCTATGTATTATATGCTGTGTAGAATATGTCTACACTACTATAATTGCACTCAAATTTATGGAACCAAATAACTTATTTCAAAAGTTAAAAAGCCATCCCAAATATGCCATATCTCCATAAAAAATATAAAAAAGGGTTTTAAGTGTAATGGCCTTGAGATTTTCCTTCACTCATCTGTTTAGATAAAGCACCTAGTAACACTTATTATTTCTTAGAGAAATTAGCCCTGTGATACTCAGAATCATAAAACTGTAGAGTATTTTGTAACATATCTGTCAATGTTGTAAGTCCTAGTTAATGCTATTTACCTTAAATATATGGTTATTTTAACTTCTGTGACATAATTTCTAGATCTCTTTCATCATTCACACAAGCCTTCATTTTCAATTAATGTTTTAATACACGAATAAGATAGTTTTACAGCGATCATAAATACTTGTGAAAAAATAAACTAAATATTTTATAAAAGATATACACTGTTGAAATATGAAGACTAAAATATTTTTTACTTATTCCTTTTCATTGTTCAAGTAAAAGCTTGAAAATACGTGTTTCAAATTGTCAGAATTATTAATGATAAATGAATATTCTCAGAAAGTTTAAAGTTATTGTAAGAGTTTATTCTCATCGTAATAAATGCATAACATATCTTAAGTAATTATAATACTTTACATAAATAATATACTAACAACATTATATATTGTTTTGAGGCCACATATTTTGGTGCTGAGGGGATATCTCTGGCTCAGTGCTAGGGGTTGCTCCTTCCATGCTTGGCTGACCATTTGGTGACAGGGATCAAACTGGGCCTTATGTTTAAAAAGCAGTGAACCCACTGGGCTCTTTCTCTGGACCCTGATTCTTTTATTTTCAGAAAATTGGAAATATCACCTGTAATACTTTAACTGTATACTTCCTTCATGGGCTGGAACAACAGCACAGCAGGTAGGGTGTTTGCCTTGCATGCGGCCGACCCAGATTTGATTTCTCCACCCCTTTTGGAGAGCCTGGCAAGCTACCGAGAGTATCCCGCCTGCATGGCAAAGCCTAGGAAGCTACCCGTGATGTATTCGATATGCCAAAAACAGTAACAAGTCTCACAATGGACTGGTGCCCATTTGAGCAAATCGATGAACAATGGGAGGACAGTGCTACAGTGCTACATATTTCTTTCATGTAACTCACAAAAGTGCTTGCTTAATATATTCAAACATACTGCTTAGTTCTTATACAATATTAATAGAATTTTTGCCTATAAAATAATTCCTTCCAGATATAACTTTTTCATATGACATTGTTTGTGCAATTTTAGTTTACTCTCTGAACAGAGCTGGGTTTTTTAGCTTTTGTGAATCAGCTGAGGATAGCTCATTTATAACCTTATAACCTCTTTTGTGACCTCCCACGTTCTTATCTCTGATCAGAGCTTTACAAACATTGAATATAGCTTTAAATTATATAACATGCCATTGTAATATGATTCTTTGTTGGTTAACTGACACTGGGATTTTCCTCATTGCAGTACTTGATGTCTTAAAGAATTATTTCTGCTGTTATCAAAACTTAGCCCAATACAGGTGGACATATGCATAAAATACATATATAATTTACATATGTATATAAGCATATTTTATTTGTATATATAAATAAATTTGTCTACGCCACTGAGTTTTAACAAAAATAATGATACCTCTGAGAGTAGGTACTAGAATTTGGTAAAATATCGTCAGAATAGCACACAATGTACGGAATGAAAAGCCTGGTCATCAGTATGAGTTAGCAGTCAACAACTGCTTCATCTAGAAAGCTGTAACCTACCCATTATTAAAAAAAAAATTGGTTTTAAACTTCCTTGAATAGTCCAGATAAGAGAAACCCTAGGCTGTCAATCAGTAAGGAAGAACAAGTCAAGAGGGATATTGAGGCCAGGGGTCTGGAACTATGAGCTACACTGGAAAATCCACTGAGACCCCAAAGCTCAAAGGCAGAGTAAAAGTGCAAGATTTCTTTGCTCCCACAACTATATGCTTTAGCTTTCTCTTTGAGAGCTCAATGAAATCGAACAGGACCCTAGCTTTACAAGTGTGCCTGTCTCACTACACTTCACACGCCATAAAGACCAGAAGCATGTTTCTTTCCATAACTATTTCTCTGACCCTAGATAGAATCCTTATGTACAACAGGGACTCATGAGCTTGCTGAAAAGTTATACGTGGAACATTCTCTAAGTGCTAGGCACTGATAATATTCTCCTTTACACAATCCTCATAACTCACAAGCAGCATTTGGAATGACCACCTTTTCCTGGTCTTTGTATGAAACTACGGTGTGTGTGTGTGTGTGTGTGTGTGTGTGTGTGTGTGTGTGTGTGTGTGTTTGTGTCTCACACCCCTAGCTCTAGGTTTGGAGGGCCACACAGTACCAACAAGATCATACCAGAGTCTGCTATATTCAAGGTAAGCACCTTAATACCCTACATAACCTAGCCAGTCTTAGAACTTGAGTGAAGGGAAGAAAGAACGAGAATCTTGTCATTGTATTCTCTGTATTTTCTCAACTCAATAGCCGTGCTTTAAGATCTTGGAGTTGAAACTGAAGAAAATTTTATCAAACCTTTACAGAAAATCTTAAGCCTGTTTTTCTCAGGCTTTTACCAAAAATGGAGGAAGTAACACTTACAAAAACATTTTAAAGATAAATATTAGTGATACCAAACTTAGAAAATAACAGCACACGCAAAAGAAACTAGAGGTTAATACCTCTGGTAAGGATAGATGAAAATATTATTAATAAAGTATTAGCAAATCAAATTCAATAATGCCGCTAAAGAATCACACATTTAAAATCAAATGAGGTTTATTTTAGGCACACAAATGTGGTTTAACGGATGCAAACAAATTAATGTACAATCACTCTATATGAGGAAATAAAGAAATCATATAAAAACCATTGCATTAAATAAAGTTTATCACCTTCTTATACTTCTGATACAAGCTTTCTAATAAAATAAGGATTGAAGGAATGTATTTTAACATAATAAAATCCATATAATTTAAATATATGTAACTCATATACAAATGACAAAATAGTTTTTTCATGCAAATTCTGTCATTTCTATTTATTATAACTATTAGCTAAATATTGTAGACAAGAGCAAGGTAAAGGCCCTCCCGTTGATCGTCGATTTGCTCGAGCGGGCCCAGTAACGTCTCCATTGGAGACTTTGTTGTTACTGTGTCTGGCATATCCAATACTCTCGGTAGCTTGCCGGGCTCTCCGAGAGGGGCGGAGGAATTGAACTCGGGTCAGCCATTTTGGCCGCATATTTGAAAATAAATGAAACTCATTATTTTTAGATGTAAGATAAGATAGATGGGGGGATTACTGGGGACATTGGTGGAGGAAAATATGCACTGGCGGAGGGATAGATGGAGGAGTGTTTGATCATTGTATGACTGAAACTCAAATATGAAAGCTTTGTAGCTATCTCATAGTGATTCAATATAAAAATTCAATTAAAAAAGATAAAATAGGAAACTAAGTTCTCCATTAAAGTATACTAAAAATTATAACAGCAAGATGCCAAATTATAAATGTAGCACAGAAATCTGTTGCACTTTCATATACAAAAAATGAACAAAAATAAGAATAAATTAAGAAATCAATACTGTTTATAATTGCACTCAAAGTATTTAAATATTTTATTAATAAAAAATAAGGTAAAAGGTCCATATGAACTGTATAATACACCATTAAAAGACATAGACCAATATATTGAGAAATAGAGCCATCTCATGCACATGAACACAGTGAATTAATATGGTGAATGTGTCCATTTTACCAAAAGGTAAATGCAAACTTATTAGGGCCAATGCAATCCTAATCAAATTCGAAGACATTTTAAAAGAACTAGAACAAAAATTTTTACCACTTAGAGTTATAAAATACTTTGAATAGCTAAGAAAGTGTTGAAGGAGAGAAAGATCAAGAAAAGAACCATGTTATCTGACTCAAAGTATAGGACAAAACAGAATTAGTAAAAAGAATATGGCATCAGTATAAAAATAGAAGCAAAAACACACCAATGAAATAGAACTTAAATCCCAGAACTAGATATCAAAATTTACAACAAAAGATTATAATATACAATGGATAATGGAGAGTCAAACATGTTGAAGCAACTGTACCACTAGCCACATGAAAAACAAAACAAAAGAAATAACAGAAGAAGAACAAAAGAAGAAACTTTAAGTATTTCTACAGAGTTATACCAAGTTACAGAAGAAAGTCCTGCAACTTAACAACAAAAGAACATATTTTAAAAATAGGTAAATTTGACATACATTTCTCCTACAAGAACATACAGATGGCATATAGGAAAAATGTTCATCATCAGGGAAATTCAAACTGAACCACAGCAAGATATTTACTACCTGACTTCTGAAAGAGTGGCTTACATTAAAAGTTGCAATATCAAGTGTCAAGGAGTATATGGAACAGCCAGAGAGATAGTTTATTGGGCTTGACCTTGTATTGCATAGGGACCAAGCAGGGTTTGACCCCTGAGGCTTTATATGGTTCTCCATGATCCCTAAACAGAGTCAAGTGTAAGCCCTGAGCACCACTGTCTGTGGTAGCAAAAGAAAATAAAATAAAGCAAACAACAACCAAAAAAAGAACACAGGGTGGAAAAGGAACAATACGTTTTGTGAATGAAAATTAGTGCAGGTTTTAGAAAAGGCTCTGGGACTTTCATAGATAGAGATACCATACAATCCAGTTGTTTCACTTTGGGCATTTTTCCAAAGAACACAGAAACATTAATATAAAAAAATCACATCCACTTCTATACTTATTGTAGAAATGTTTATGATAATTAATATAACAAAACAACCAAAGTGTCTTTGACATATGATTGGATAAAAATGGAACATACATTACTATACAACTCATAAAAGATGGAATTTTACCATTTGTCACAAAATGGATTTTTTTCCCCATATTAGGGAATCCCTGGTGCATATCAGCATCAAAAGTTGCAATATCACCAATTTTCAAAGATCAGGATCAAGGAGTGAGCTCATGATCTCATGCTTGCCCGGTACAATGTTCAAGCCACTGAACTATCTTCTGAGAGCCCTCAAAATGGAAATTTCTTGATGAATTAATGCAAATGCACAAAGTAAAAAGGAAAAATAATAGTGTCAGATAATTTTCTTATGAGACCAATATTAGAATATAAAATACTATAAAAATAAAAAATTGTAGATATTTAATAATAGAACTAAAGTTACATAAGGAGGTGGAAGAACAAGATAAAGTTTTGGGGTGGAAATGTAAGGTTATAGGGGAATAAAATTTAGAAATACTAAAAATGTTTTTGTTTTCCAAATATAGTCACTTATCAATAGCAGTGATAACAGATCCTTATATAACTTTGTACATTAAAATGTAGACACATATAGATATATATGCAGATACAGATATAGCTACAGATAAGATAAAGACATAAAATATATAAAATCATACAAATACTATTAACTGATTTTTAACATGAAAGAGAGGTGACATATATATCCTGTTTCTTTTGAACCAAAATGAAAAATAGTTGCCCAAAGTATATCAACTGACTTTGTCAAAAGTCAGTGTACACACACACACAAAAGAGAATATATGGATTCTGAGCATTGAGATTCAAGTCCTAAAGTCTATAAAACAGTTTTTGACCTTGAGCCATCTAATCTATTTCTTGGTGTGTAATATAGATAATTAAGTACAAAGATTTCTTTGCAATGGCCATTTAATCTTTAAAATATTCAGTCTCTTCATATGTATAATATGATAAATATTGAGATGCTATTTATATTTAGTTCATTTTATTCAATAAAATAATTTGAGGTGGCTTTACATTTGTAATTAAATTATAATTAAAGTTATAAATATTCATTGTGTTATAAATGGAAAATAGAAAAGAAAAGTTAAACACACAATCCAAAAGGAGGTAATAGGTAGGAAAAAATGAACCACCCCTATTTAATAGCTACTTAATATCTCATAAATATGATAATGCAGGTAAGAGTAATAATTTTCACATGTTACACATACTTTTTCAGAATGAGTAATATAGAGTAAATTAATTTATGAGAAAGGACATTTGAAAGAGAAAACACTATTGCTAGCATTACATAATGTTTTCTTGGAAGGTCTTCCCATATATTTTGTTTTCTTACATTATATTATCAATAGTTATCTATATTTTTATTTTTCTTACTGTGTGATCATTTTAAGGAAATTTTGAATCTCTTGAGAAAGTGGGATTCCCATTTATTTACTCCCAGCATATCTTTAAAGAAGTTTTTCTCTTATAAGACAATTCTCATGTTAAGATGTGGTAGACAAAAACCTAAGAGGTATCTATAATTACATTTACAATCAAAATGACTGAGAATTATGAAAGGATCTTGGACAATTTAAGATATTAAAGACATAATTTATGGCTCAGAGATCCTTGGCTTTTCAGAATTGACTCCTCCCTCTGGTTTGGTGGAATATATTAATTTTTTGTTTCAATTTTGTAAGCTATCTGACAGTACTGTGATGAGCCCGAGGCTCACACATCTGCACAAGAACACATTCCTGTTATCAAAAAAGGTCATTTTTTCATAGTCTTCCCTTTTGGATCTGATCAATGGATCTTGTGACTCAGAAAACCGTCAATAGTATGAGGACAAAAACAAAACAAACAATAAAAAAGAGACACATTTTCATAATGAATTCTACATGTAGAACATTGAATACTTTTATCTCAATTATCTGGTTAAAAGGAAATGGAAAAAATTCTGTCATAAATTTTCCCATAAAATAAATGAGTTTTTATATCTACAAACCATGGTTTTAGGAAAAGTAGTCAAACAGATTTAAGATAATTTCTTCTATTATAAAGCAATGAATCTTAAATCTATTTGAGTACTAAAATGATTGCCATAACAAAAACTGAAAAGAAAATTTTAGAAAATAAGTTAGAAAGTCAGTTCTGTTGTGAGCAGAAAGTGTCATTCAAGATGCAAAATACCTTTCTTTATTTTTTGCCAGTGGCAATCAATCTTCACTGTACAAACTAAGATATCTCTGTGGAATTTTCTTCAATATTCCCCAGCAGGAAACATCATTCTCTATAGATATATTATAAACCAGTTAATGAAATATTTATCAAAAAGCTTATAAAGGTAGACCTGGTAAAATGACTGATGTAAAATAAGAATAATCCAACATATTGTAGCAACATAAATAAATCCTAAACATGCTTCTTTGCATCAATTTTTTAAAAGGAGAAAATTTCCTATTTGAAGCAATTATGGGGGACACAGTTTTAGAAAAACGTTATTAAAATCAACTAGCAACCCAGGCTAAAATTGTAGATATACTGTTAAATACATCTAAGTAATAGATTTCTTGTAATGTCTCCAAACTTTATTTTTTATTTGCTTAGACAAACCTGTTTTTTTTAATTCATATTCAATTTTTTACTGGAGACAATTGTGTCCAATATACTTAACTGTTTTCATTATATGTAAACAGAACTTTTGCATATTTTGGAGGATATCGTAATGGTTCGAAATACTAAGCACTGCAGCCCAAAGTAATTTAGGTTGAGCTTCCTTTGGGGGCATTGGGAATATCCTAACCCCCCCACAAAATTCTTTCTTTTACAATTACAATTAGTTTGTGATTTTACAAAGATATAATTTTTCCCCAAGCAGTCAGTATAAACATCTGGAGGAAAAAATTATAAAATAATCATGCTTCTCCCATTTTCTTCGACTTGAGATATTGTTTGTGACATGCTGTGAGTGCCTTACTCACTGTTGTCCATGAAGGTTAGCCTTGTTTACATGGAGTAGGTTTGAGAAACAATGGAATGTGTATTCAATGTTGACTAATTAATATGCAATAGACAATCCTATAGTAACTACAATAGGGCAAAACATATAAATATCTTGCCTCAGTAATACCTCCATTGGGTGAGCATATAATGCAATACTTGAACTGGAACCTTTCAGTGGTGACTGAAAGAGGCTTGAATCAGCATTATCTCAGACCAAATGGAATACATATTCACCTTGTTCTATGAACACTTTTGGACCATTTTCTCTCTTGCCCCTACATCACCCCTTTCTCTCTCATTATCGTAACTTCTAAGTTGTACTATGATTTTTATGGTTTTCTTTTATCCAGTTGTTGATTTTTCACTTTTATTTTGCTTTATACCAGTTGAATTTAAAATACATTTATTTTCTAGGTATGTTCAGATAAAGTTAATTTATGATTTGCAGTTAAACTGACTGCAGAGCACAGTGATCTTCCTCGGAGTAATTACCATCCAAGATTACCAATTGCAGAAAAGGGGTCATAAGAAGCTTTATTACAGTACCATATAAGATATGGACCTTTTGATCCTTTTATCTCTAAAGCACATAATGTACTTTTTTTTTACATTAAGGACTGAAATTGCAGCCCATTAAAATTAAGCATTTAAAATAATCATTTGTAGTCATTTGTAAAGGATAACAGTACCTACATGCATTTCAAGACTATTTGATTTATGAATTTTGTCATACATTCACTGCATGTAGAAAGTGAATATATTTAGTGATTAAACTATAAGAAAACTAACAAAAAATATATTTCTTGAAATTCAACATGGCTATATTATCCTTTTGTTACTAAATATTTATTCTTGGATGGGTCCCTCAAATTTCACATAATTTTGCCTTTTTTGTTTTTTTCAATTTTAGCTTATATCTTTTATTCATCTTTTAAAGTTTTGCTTTTTTAATTTTACTTTATTGAGATTATTGATATTTAACAATGTGTAAACTTAAGAGAGCAGCCTGGTTATTTGATGCACTATGTATTGTGAAATGATTGTAATAAAGGGTTTACTAATACATTATTATCTTTTGAGGGGGTGATGAGAATGTATTTCAAATTTCAAGATATAATACAGTACAATAAAAATACTCATTCTGATGTACATTATCTCCCAATATTTTATGACTCGTTCTCTAGTATTATTTTAATCCTTAAAACATCATATAAATTCTTAAGTACTTATAAAGATAAGTTCTCAAGTGGGTAGTGATGTGTGCACTCAATGTTTTACAGGGATATCAGTATGTAGCCAATTATAAATAAAATAAAATTTTGTTCATGGATATCTTGATAAATAAAAACATACTATTCCTTTATTTCTAAAGGATAACTAAAAATTGAGGTATTTTAATACCCAGAATCCATTTTAATACAACAAACATATTTTTATTTCTAAAAAAATCTTATTCCTAAATAAAACTTAATGATAGCTAAAGTCTTTCTGAGAGCTATGAAGATGGAAACATAGTATTCTTTGAATTCCAATTATTCTGTAAAGTTGTATTCATCGAAGTCATGTTGAATAAAAAACATACTTTTAGATCTGTAGCACTGTAGCACTGTCCTCGCATCGTTCATTCATAGATTTGCTCTAGTGGGCCCAGTAATGTCTCCATTGTGAGATTTGTTGTTACTGTGTTTGGCATCTCGAATACGTCATGGGGAGCTTGCCAGGCTTTGCCATGCAGGAAAGATACTCTCAGTAGCTTGCCAGACTCTTCGAGAGGGACGAAAGAATTGAACCTGGGCCGACTGGGTTGACCGTGTGCAAAGCAAATGCCCTACTTGCTGTGCTATCACTCCAGATCAGTGGAATAAAATTGAGAATCAGAACTCAGCTAGATGGACAGTTAGTAAATCTATATCAATGGAGCAAATAAAGGGCTTTGTAGCAACTAGTCAGAAAAATGGATAGCATATAGAGGAAGGAAGGAAGGAAGGAAGGAAGGAAGGAAGGAAGGAAGGAGGGAGGGAGGGAGGGAGGGAGGGAGGGAGGGAGGGAAGGAAGGAGAGGGCCTCTCTTCACACCACACACAAAAGATAATTAAAGGTGGAATAAAAACCATTACCTGAATCAGGGAAAAACTTAAACAGAACTCTCCAATATTTGTACAAAATAAGCAAATGGATATCAGGCAAGTAAAATATTTTCAATGGTAGGGTAGTGGTCAATATATATTCATACATTTGTCACATACATTTGGGATGTACAGCACAACAAAATGAGCCCTATATGATCTATTGACTTTAGTAAATAATATGTCGGTATGGAATCATTTCTTAAAAAAATTGTCTAACTAAATTTTTACTTGTATACTAAAATATAAGATTTTAGCATAGAAGAAATGTAGAGGAATTTGCTTGTGGGAAAGCAATTTTGTTCAATTCTTCTATTAACCACATACAAAATTTAGTGTGCATATGTTCCGGGTTATGTAAACACATATATCCATACATTTGTATACACATACACATATACATTATGTTTTGTGAAAGGAGATCAAATTGATCATTAAGTGATTTTAGTGAAGAGAAAAATCAGTGTTTATTCTGAAAATTATTCCAAGGTACAGGCCACAGTTGCTTTTAGGGCTGGAGCGATAGCACAGTGGTAGGGCATTTGCCTTGCACGCAGCCAACATGGCTGACCCGAGTTCGATTCCTCCGTCCCTCTCGGAGAGCCCGGCAAGCTACCGAGAGTATTCGATATGCCAGACACAGTAACAACAAAGTCTCCTATGGAGACGTTACTGGGCCCGCTCGAGCAAATCGATGATCAACGGGAGGGCCTTTACTTTAGTAATATGAAACTGAATATATGTTATCTCATATTACTTCTATTTTTAAATTTTTATTACTGTGGCTTAAGTCACACGTCTTCAACACTGTTCCTGCTTATTATTTTGTTTTATAGAGTGACTCACCTTGCCACCAACTTAAGTGTCCAAGACCCTCCTTCCGTGTTGTTATGTCGCTTCTACTCCATATAAGGATTTTTCCCTACATATCACCCCACTCTCACTTAATATTCTTAGTTCTGTACTCCAGGACCAAAGGTTTGTAATATACAAAGCACACACAAATCTTTGTAACAAAAACACTAACAACCATTAAAATTTGGAAAGGAAGGGACCAGAGAGATAGTACACCTAGTAAGACACTTGTCTTGCTTGTGGCTGATCTAGAGTCAATCCCTGGCATCCCACATGATGTATTGAGCGCCACTAGGAGTTATTCCTGAATGCAGTGATAGGATTAACCCTTGAGCACTTCAGGTTTTGAGGGCTAGAGTGATAGTGAGGGCTGGAGCGATAGCTCAGGGATAGGGCGCTTGCCTTGCATGTGGCCCACCCGGCCGACATGGGTTCAATTCCTCCGCCCCTCTCGGAGAGCCTGGCAAGCTACTGAGAGTATCTCGTCTGCACGGCAAAGCCTGGCAAGCTACCCATGGTGTATTCGATTTACCAAACACAGTAACAATAAGTCTCACAATGGAGATGTTACTGGGCCCCCTCGAGCAAATGGATGAACAATGGGAGGACAGTGCTACAGTGCTACAAAGCAGAAAAAACTGAAGATGATATGAACAGAAAATTCCACAATGAGTATATACGGGGGATTGAGGGGGCTGATAGCATATAAGAAAATGTTCACTATTACTTTCAGGGAAACCCACAAATCAAAATGACAATAAGATACCACCTTCCATCAGTGAGTATGGAACACACCAGAAAGACTGGAAACAATCAGTATTGGTGAGGATGTGGTGAAAAGGGAATTCTTTCACTGTTGGTAAAAATGTCTGGTTCAGATTTAGTGGAAAACAACATGGACATTTCTCACTACAGAAAAACCAGGGTTCCCATATGACTCACTGATACCACTTTTGGCATCTACTTCCAAAACACTAAAACTTTAATTTGAAAAAATATGTGCATTGTTTTATTCTTTGCAGTGCTATGTATATAAGATAGGATGTGGAAACAACATAACTATCAAAGCATAGATTAATGAGCAAAGAAATTGTCATACATATACATAATAGAATATTATATGACCACAAACTACTATATAAAGAAGAAAGTTGTATAAGTCTGGAGAATATCATATTCAGTGAAATGACCCAGAGAAAGAAGAACAACCACTAGGTTCACTCACTCATAAGTAGCATGTGATTTCTATTTTCCCATTATTTTTTAAGACCAGGAACTACAAAGAAGCTTAACTTGGTAATTGTAGATCAGTGTATCTTGTGACGTAGTCTAGCTGTCAGTCAGAGTGTCTCCCTGAAAATTAAAACAAAAAGCCAACATAGAATCCATTTCCTAAGAGAATCTTCCTGCAAGGATCACTCAAATGGATTTAGTTGTGGACTTTCATTCTTTGCTGGTATTAGTGTGAAGTTCAGCTCTCCACTACATATTTTCACCCTTTAAGGTAACTCAGTATAGGACAATTTGTTTTATTTAGAATAAGTGATTCAAGAGAGAGGAAGAAAAACCAAGATGGAAACCACAATATTCTCTCCATGTTAATTGCGGAAGTGGCATATTATCAATTAAAAATATACTAGTCACACACACCAAACTTGATTCACTCAATATATTTTTAAATACTATGGCACAGTATTATAAAAGAACACCCTGGAAGATGATCACCAGAGTCCAGAGGGAGAGTAGACTCTCTTTAAAACAAACAGCATAAGAGTATATTAAATGGGGCTGGAACTATAGTACTGCAGGTAGGGTGTGTGCCTTGCATGTGGCCAACCTGGGTTCTATCCACAGCATACCATATGGTCCCCCGAGAACTGCCAGGAGTAATTCCTGAGTGCAGAGTCAAGAGTAACCCTGAGCATCACCGTGTGTGACCCCAAATAGGAAAAAAAAATTAAAAAGAGCATATTAAATATGCTAGGATGGGCTATGAGCTAAATTATGCCCACCTTCCATCAATTCATAGGTTCAAACTCTAATTTCCAGTGAATTGTTATTTAGTAATAGGCTCTTAGATGAAGTAATAGAGACGAAATGAAGTAATAAGAATCTAGAATCCCACAGAGGTGGTATTTTTACAGAAAGACACTCTCTCTGCTGTTTGTAGACAGTGGGAAGGGAGCCATCTGTATTGGAGGATATAATCCTCACCAGATACAATTCCTATCGGTGGCATTTTTATCTTGGATCTTGATAATATTACTCTAATTTGAGTGGTTCTTTGTGACTTCAGCCCAGGCCACTTGACTTGATCTCAGATGGAGCTCAATACTGAAAGATTGCCGAGAGGGATGTCATGAACACAAAATAGGAAGAAAAAAAATTTCCAGAGAAAGAGAACCATGTCAATTGAATTCTGAAGTGACTATGGAGCTTGGGTGATAGAATCCTTGACTTGCATGAAGATAACACCCCCAGTTCAATTCTTGGCATCACATATGGTCCCTGGAGACCTGCAAGGAGTGATCCCTGAGTGCAGAGCCAGAAGTATGCCCTAAATATAGTCATCTGAAGCCCCCAAATATAAAAAATAATAAATAAAAGAGAAGTGAATAAATACATTACTTAAATAAAATTACAATTTTGGTATTGTAGTCACAGTCTTTGTTACTCAAAGATACAAGTATTTTGTAAATGGTAGACCCATTTGATTTCTTACAAAAATGTGGGATTCCTTGAATCTTTTTCTCCAGATCTTATGTTCTTTTCCCCTTTACTACATAATGAGCTTATACTAAATCTGAAATTCTTATTTATTCATACAAACAGTATCTTCTCTGGAAATCTATAGCTCTATTAAGATTGTTAATTTTCTCTCATTTATTCTGGCAGAAACGATCTTAATCATTTATCAGTTTAATGAAACATTCTCTTCACATATTATTCAGTGAATATATTAGCCAGATTTTTAATTATAAACAACAGGATACCTTTTGAAAATGAGATCTAAATATTAAGCCTATACAGCATTTCTTTGATTACCTTTTTTCAAACTGATAAAAATGGCCAATTTTACACATTATAAAGTCTTCAAACACCCTAGTTGAAAAGTTTAAACACTTTGATTATAATTAGATAGTTTTATTCTTCAGCTTACTGAAAAGAGGAAAAAGCTACAAACCATGTCACTCTGCTTAACAGCAGGTGTCATTCTAAGAGTTTTTGATAATAGTTTATGTTTTTAGTTAATAAAAGTCTTTAGAAAATATTTGAATCCTACTGATTTGTTTTGTGAAGCACCTCCTGTATTTCTATTTACTGCCATGAATTACCTTCCAAGAGAAAACTATTTCCCAATTTCCCTGGCATCCCAGTAATTCAATGTTAACCTTTCCTAGTTTTTCATTCACAATAAATAAGCGTTCTGTTTCCTGACTCAGGAATTACATCATTTGAAACATCCTGAAATTAGCTTGGCTGCTTTGTAAATTTCACTTATCTCAAAGTAACAGCATATCTCAAAGATACAGCATATCTCAAAGATACAGCATATCAAATATCCTAATGCTTCATACACAGGTCTACATCAAATATAATCGTGATTTTTTTCTCAGAAATATATTAAGTTGTGTAAATTGAACTGAATGAAGAATTAAATGCTATGAATTTTATCTGCAACAATGTACACAAAAACAGTGGAGGTGACTAAATCTTGTCTTGTGTAAATCCAACTAGACACGAATTTCTAAAGGTAATTTGCTTAAGGTGTACATTGAACCTAATGTTTTCTTATGCCACATTCTTAGCCCTTTCTAAAAGAAATGAACAAAAGATGAAATAACGACCAGACTTTCATGTGGGTGTTTGGCTGTTGTGCTCAAGTTGATACCTGTACTGGTATCTCAACTTTAAATTAATTACTTAATTGGGCTGGAGCGATAGCCCAGCAGGTAGGGTGTTTGCCTTGTATGCGGCCGACCCAGCTGGCCTGGGTTTGATTCCTCCACCCCTCTCGGAGATCCTGGCAAGCTACCAAGACTATTTCACCTACATGGCAAAGCCTGGCAAGCTACCCATGACGTATTCGATATGCCAAACATAGTAATAACAAGTCTCTCAATGGAGATGTTACTGTGCCTGCTCGAGCAAATCGATGAACAACAGGAGGACAGTACTACAGTGCTACTCAGTTAATTTTATTTTTGATCTATAACTGGTGGTGCTTAGGCTTATACCTGGCTCTGCACCTTGGCATATACTATATGAAAGTGAATTTGTGGCAGGGATGTTTAACTTGTATTAAAAATTGAAAAATTTAGGGCCATGTGACATACAGCAGGTTGGGTCCTTGGCACTACGTATGGTCCCAACAGTGCACCAGGAGTGATTCCTGAGTGCAGCACCAGGAGTAAGTCCTGAGAAGTGCTGAATGGGACCCAACAATGATACTACAAAACAACAACAAACTCAAAGTTTTAATAATAATTTTGAAATTTTAGGTAAATCACATAAATTCTTCAATTAGAAGAGTTGAGGCTTCAGGTCTAACCAATCACTCTTCTCATAGGTGAAAAATGTAATGAAACCTTTGGACAATCAAAGTATAGGGCCAGAGAGATAGTTCATGCAGGTGGCTGGATTCCAACCCCCATATGTCCTCTGAAACCAGCAAGAGTGACCCCTAAGCAAAGAGCCAAGAGTAAGCCCTGAGCACAGCCAGGCGTGCCCTTCTCCAAAAATTTAAATGAAAAGTATGATAATAAAACTCCGGTAATATTTTTGAACAAAACATGTCCTCCTCTAACCAGCTCATTCCCAACTAATTTATATTTTCCATACAAATAATGGAAATTAAGGTGGGGAAACTTTATTGATTAATTTACTTTGGTTTTCGAAGGGGTTGGTGTCCAATTGGAAGAACTCAAAGATTATTTGAAGGGTGTTCAAAGCACCAAGTGGTGCCTGAGAGTTGAACTGCCTTAAGCACCTTTATAATGTAGCACTGAATCTGGGCTTGAACGATATCACAGCCGGTAAGGCGTTTGCCTTGCACGTGGCCGATCCGGGTTCGAGTCCTCTGCCCCTCTCAGAGAGCCCTGCAAGCTACTGAGAGTAGCCCACCCACACAGCAAAGCCTGAAAAGTTACTCATGATATATTTGATATGCCAAAAAACAGTAATAACAAGTCTCACAATGGAGACATAACTGGTGCCCACTCAAGCAAATAGATGAACAACGGGAGGACAGTGCTATAGTGCACTGGATCTTAAAATTTCATCATTCTTAGCTCATTCTTATGGGTTTTGAAAGACTTCTTGAGGCAAGGTGAAAATAGAAATGGTTCATTGGTTAAAACAATTAAGAAGCAGGAACCTGAGAGAAAACGCAGGTGTCAAGGTGCCTTGCATACTGACAACTCTGGTTCAACTATCATTACTGCATATGGGCTCTCTAAGCACTGTCATGAGTCATCTCCAAACACAGAGCAATGAATTAGCTCTGAACACCACAGGACTCTGAAACAAAATGACACCTAAAAGCCTCAGGAAACTAAAGTTTTCTGAAAGACCAAAATTCTGCTCGATATTAGTTGACTAAAGTTTTAACTTAGAATATAAGTATGAGATACAGACATCGGCCTGCCTATTCCTACCTCAATTGACACAGCAAAGTTAGAGCGACAAAAGCCAACTTTCTGGTTTATGAAAAGTACACTTGATTCTTATTCATATGAAGTTTCATGTGGTCACATTTTTGCTATATACTTGTTATAAATTAGAATTATTTTTATCATCCCTTCTATCCTTTTATATTTTCTACATTCTCTCCCTCCTTAGATGATAGCACTTACTTTTGTCATAAGGTAAAAAGGTAAAGGCCCTCCCGTTGATCGTCGATTTGCTCGAGCGGGCCCAGTAACGTCTCCATTGGAGACTTTGTTGTTACTGTGTCTGGCATATCGAATACTCTCGGTAGCTTGCCGGGCTCTCCGAGAGGGGCGGAGGAATCGAACTCGGGTCGGCCATGTTGGCCGCTTGTAAGGCAAACGCCCTACCCGCTGTGCTATCGCTCCAGCTCCAGTCATATACATATTAAATATAAATGCTTATTTCTCTTCTACACAACTTTAGCTCATATAAGAAATATCAATAGGATATATTTGCCATAGTCAAGGGAAAAAACCAAGGGACTTGCAATTGCTTATTATAGCATCTGAAAAAGTTCAGTGAATTTTGTAGCTCAGGAAGCTGAAGATTTGGAGGAATGTACAATACACAATCCTACAGGCAAGAAAAATAGAAAATGGAGGACGATATCTAAATACACTTGCTGAGATACAGGTTCTTTCTTATAGGCTTTTGGAACATTTCAATGATTAAAACATACTAATGAGACTAGCGAAAATAAGAAAACACATAGACTATTTCAGACATATAGCCAATTAATTTTCACTCATACACACAGTTTGCTCCTCCAATAGATGATTAAGCCACTGCTTGATCCAAAAGCAACAATTTTTCTCTGAAATTCCACACACATATTTTAGAATATGTTTCTGTCTTATCTTGAGGAATTGCCTTGCAACATCTTTTCTGCCATCATCAAAACACTTAGTTTTCCAAAACTTAATTTCCTTTCCTGAATTAATTGGTAAGTTCTTTGAGAGTGAGCTTTTGTTCTTTTTAATTTCTTTAACCCATTTATTTTATTAAAACCAGCTGGTATTTATTTGCTGTGAATAAAATTTATGGTATTCTTTTCATGTACTCATAATTTGATAATACAAGTAAACTTATATAAAATAATATATTATTATAATATATTATAATACATGAACATTATATTAGTTATAGTTTACATAGAGTACTGAGTATTAAAAATATGGACTTAAGTATATCTTACTTAACATGATACCTGACACATAATGGAAGCTCAGTCAAAGTTTTGCTTAATCTCACATTCCAAATATTTGCAGGTAATAAAGAAATAACAATGAATCAGTGCATATGTTGCCTGAGCCCATGTGCTGCTTGTGCCTACATGGCCGAGCACATGTGGTGCCTGAGTAAAGTGTTGCCCGTATCTCTTCTCTTGAGATGTGTACTTTCATGCTTTCATGTCTAATGCTGGGATGTGTGTCGGGGCTCTCACTTGCCCTTGGAGAAGACGGGGTTCTCTCTTGAGCACATTACTCTCCACTCTCTCCCACTTTCTCTTCCTCCTTCCCTTCAAAACCTCCAAATAAAATATGTTTTACTTAAA
Source organism: Sorex fumeus (assembly GCF_029834395.1). Lineage (NCBI taxonomy): Eukaryota > Metazoa > Chordata > Mammalia > Eulipotyphla > Soricidae > Sorex > Sorex fumeus. The sequence goes on from NW_026606059.1 coordinate 21,907,474, forward strand.
AAAAAAGAAAAGAAATAACAATGAATCAAGGTGTGCTTCTCACATGTGACATACCTTTTTTGGCTTGATTATCATTTTGTTCAGAAGGAACAACCCTGGTGGGAGGACAAGTTCATGTTCATCTGAAAAAGTTTTTTACTAAAGATAGTTTACACTCTTTTTAATCATTTCCTAAATTCCATCCCCATTATCAGGATAATGCTGTATCTTTCTGGTGTCATTTATAGCCCCTGTGACTGGGGTATTGACAATTTCCAATGGTAATGTATGGTTTTGTAAGACAAAAATAAAATAAATTATTTTTATTTTTAAAACAAAATTTAAGAAAAGAAAGATATGGGTCAGAGAGATATTAGCAGGCATAGTGCTTATCTTTCATGCTCCTGACCTTGTTTGGGTCCCTACCCACACATGGTCCTTGGAGCACTGCTGTGAGTGATCCCTAATAATAGTTTCAGGAGTAAGAGTTAAGCACTGCTGAGTGTGACCTAAAAACAAAACAAAGAAACAACAACAAAAAAAAAAAGAGAAGAAGAAAGGAGAGATATTATGAAAGCACCTTACTAACATGAGGAACCAGTAGTTCAAAGTAATTATGGAACAAAGCTTTATCCGGCAATTTTACTCACAGTTGAGAAAATTGCACCTAAATAGGTTATGTAAGTTGTGTAAGGTCCCACTAAGAATGAGTACATAGGTACAGTAAAATTAGATATCTTCAAGTCCGGTGATATTTAAGCTGCATTAAGCTGTCATTTTATTTAATTAACCACAACCCAAATTTTGCATGGTTAAGAAAGTTATTTAAAACAGCATCCACCTGAAACAGAGTAAATGTCAAAAGAACTATATGTCATAGATTTTTAAAATATTTTACCTCTTCCTCATTACTGGGAAAAAAGGAAAGGATAAGGTGTTCAACATAAATCTTGATGCATAATTTTATTTGATTTTACACTAGGTATGTGGCAAGTATGTGAAATTAATATGAGCCTTAATTTTACCTGGGTGTTGATTAAAACTAGGAAATGGAACAAATATATTTGGAACATAGTATATTTAGAACTCTTCTTAATATAGGATTGATACAACTATATTTGGCTTCCAAAATATTCATTGGCATTTATTTTAAACTAATAACTGCAATTTGACTAAGAATTATTTCCACTATTAATTTTAAACTGGAATACTGTTGATAGTATTTAATATTAAAATTCTCTGTGCTTCAGATTCATAAGAAACAAATAAAATGTGCAGTTCTGTTTCCAAGACAGTTTCATTTGCATTTCATTACACTTTTAACCCTCAATTTTTATTCTTTTAGAGGCTATTATAGAAACTGGTAATCATACCTTATATATTATAAACAACACTTGGGTCATCAGAAAGATCATGTGATTCATTCCTCTGATTCTAACCATGACAACCTTAGATCATTCAAAACTACACTTATGCCTCTAATTTTTTCTGATACCAGGTGTGAAGCTTAAATCCAATACATTTCTTAAAATGTATATCTCCTTAGAGGCTGATATGTAAAAGAAATTGAACTATATTGTGGTAGGAATAAAATAATTAGTATTTGATATCCAGCTCACAATCAAAGAATGAACTAAAAACACAATATAAGATGCAAAATAGCATTTTAATAAAGCAATAGCGAAGTCATAAAGTGATGTTCAATTTATTCTCCAATGATTGATTCAGGCATTACATGCTGTTAGAGTTCAGAGAAGAGAGAAATACATCCTGACATTCAATAGAAATTCTCTCTTGCTGTAACTAAAGGCAATTTTATTTGACTTAGTCTTTTGTGATTACTGGAACTGACAAGTTGTAAGTATTCCTTTTTAATTCTTATGTTAGACGTTAGTCATGACTTCTAAGACTTCTTTTAAACTTTTTCTCCAGGTTTCAGTCAGCTATCTGCTAAATAATCTATATTCATTGATAATTATTCTTTCCATAAATTTCTGTGATATATCAACTTTAATGGAAAGCTTACTTTCTTTCTCCTATGAATACACAGCAGAGTTAAATCCATACTGTCATCTTCTTTATGATTTCCAAATCAGTTTCAGTTTTACTCGAGTTTAGTAGGACTTTCTCATCTTAAATATATGAAGTACTTTCTCGAAATAATATGTGCTCTGACCTTATAACTGTATCTTTTTTTAAAGCAACTTGATTTGATTTTGCTCAAGTATATTAATATTGTCATTGCAAATAACTCACTTGCAGGGACAAAAAAGTTCACATGTCAATGTGATTAGAAAAAAGGGTGAAGCTCTAGAATAAGTGAGAGGCATTTTGGAATTAATCAAGATAAGAGTACCAACAGCTCATATTTTACTTAAACAAAAGCACATCTTATGTGCAATGTAGATTTTACTTTGGCCTTATTATTTTTCTTTGCCCTGTTATTTATAAATCATTCATTCAATTAGTGGATTCTATTAAGGTAAATGTTTTTATTCAATATTTTAGCCTAAATTTCTAAATATAAATTCTGTTCTATCAGAAATAAAAATGATTAAGTTCTGGGTAGAAGGCAAATACTAAAATTGGAGTATAAACAATATATTTTATCAACATTTTATCATTATATATATATATACATACAGTATTCACTATAAAATCTTTAATACAGCAATCACAAACCTGAAAGAAATGTCTGTGTTATGATTTGAAGTGATTCTCTAGTGTTAAAATACTTATAGATTCAGAGATGTATACCATTGTTTTAATGACTAGTAGATGAGATTGCCTTTATTTTTATAACACTCTAACTAACTTCAGTAAAATTGTCGTCAGTAGCACAACCAAATTTTCTCTGGCTATTCTTCCTAGCAAAGAATATTATTGAAAGTTCTCTGTCAGGACATGCACAGAAGGGAATTCACACTTGAAAAATGTTGTTCTCTAAATAAACTCTATTTCTTGTTTCTTGTTTCTCACAAAGGAGATCTGGTGTGGAACAGAGAAGTCTAGCAAAGCTGCATAAGGAGAGACTTATATGCTCTCTTCTCACAGGGCTGATATTTAGTCTCCCCAGAAGAAATGGTAGTTCTTTTGAGGACACTGTAAAGACTATCTAGCTGTTTACATAAGAGATAGTTAATTAAAAAAATGACATCAATATTTAGATAATATTTCATTTTAATTAAACCTCCTCTATGTTTTTAAATAACTCTCAAAATAGAATGTGTGCCAGGAAAATAAAATGGTAGTTGATATTATTAACTACTAAATACTTGGGTGCCAATGGTCAAAAAAGTGACTACATACCTGTCTTATGTCATAGATAATTTTTTTGATTTTAACATTCCTGAAAGAAGAACAGGTCCTAGGAAAGTTCTCAGGACCATAATCTGTAGTTATGTCTGGGAAAATCAGAAGTTGACCCATCCATTCTCACCGATGTTAATATTGACTTATATTCAAATTGTCTATGTACTTCTAATGTGTTACACGATAGTAGGGCATTTAGTCTCTCAGTCAATAGTTAACTAGCATTGATTTAATTCTCTTCATGTCACAGATAATAAAATATAAATTTCAGTGTAAATGTCAATTCTCTTCTTTTCTCTATTCTTTTCATTTCAGAGAAATAGACAAGTTTTAGACCTATCAAATGTATATCTAAACTATGGCTCTCTGCCACCACTACCATAACACAAATGAAATTAAAGCAAAATTTTGCAAAAGATATGCTATTTACCACAAGAACATAAAATAGTCATTTCCATAAATGCTGCCTTAAAAACCATAAGACCATTTTTTTCTACATTGCAGTTAAATGACTGCAGTAAAGATTCCTTGAAGTTGGGAGGGGGAAAGAGAGATTCCTTGAAAATAATTCATGACCTCCTTAGTGTTTAACAATTGACACTGGTAATTTGATCAGAGTATAATGACATATTATTGATATTCTTCACAAATCATATTATCATATCTCAAAACATTATGAGTATACAAACTATGAGCATAGTTTTATATGCAGAAAAGCTATAGAAATATATTTTATATTCATACCTATGCATATATTTAGAAAATGTACTATCCATAATTTTAAAAAGAATAAAATGGGCATTAATGAGTAAATTATATACTTTATCAAATGCAAACATTTTATTATAAACCCAGTTATCAGAAAATTCCACATGTTGAGGATATATTTTGAAAGCATATTGCCAGAATCATAAGCTTTCCTCTTAGCATTACTCTTAGACCAAGGAGCTTATGAGTCATTTCCTTGGGTTCCATTTTAGGAAGGTTTCAATTTTTCAGTCAAAAAGCATAATGGCAGTTGGAAAATGAAAGTTCTTTGTCACCACTACCACATTCTTGCAAGAAAACTAAAAATATTTGAGTAGGTCTTCTTAATCTAGAAATAAACTTTGTGCCTTTCACTTTTCTAGACCTATGGAAAGTTGCCTTCATTTACTTGAATAATTCTCATTGATTCCAAGAAAATATTTAATTGTATAATAAAAATAAGAAGCTATTTCTCTGGTTATGTTCTAGGAGGATTATTTCTTCTCCTTAAAATGCAAGACCTTTACCTAGTATGACTCTACTACAATGAATGGCATAATTTGACATAGACATAACAATTTTCTAAATGGATTTGCTTATAAGGAAATGTTTTAATCAGAGATAAAAAACTTAGGAATCATCATAATGCATACTCTCATTCACACACATACTAGCACACACAAACATACTAACCTAGTTTTCCATATGCTTCTTTGAGTGATTGATCCCAACCACATATACTGAATGACTGCGCTGATTAAATTCTGTGATCTTTTCTCAACATTTAATTCATCTTGTCAGGTACAGAAGACCAATGGCTTCATTTCAAAAGAAAAAAAAACTTACAGAGCTTTGTTCCTTGACCTTTTAGTTCTGTGAAAAAATACTAAAATACTGAAACACACCCATTCAAGTGAAAAACATTGATAGCTAATTTCTACGTTATGAAGGAGAGTAAGGCATTTTCAAGTTTTAAAATGAGCCTGTGTTTTGGAGTCAAGGCGTTTTTTCTCCTATACCTTGGACAATTGTAGGGGAAGTGGTCTTCCATATTGTCAGATATATCCCCACCACACCACCACCACCAAATACGGCCTATTCTAGTGTCCCTTGGTCCAGACTGGTTATCTTACAATCAGTAAGAGCGCCAATGACTAATTTATACCTGGCATGAGGGGATAAGAGAAACACACCCATTTTGTCTAAAATACTATGAAGGAATCAAGATGGCCAAGCTGCAGGGTAAGGGATAGCTCGGCTGTTGGGAACCAAAGTGTGTCTGAAAAGAAGCTGCTGTAAAGAAAATGAAATGTAATGAGATACTCTTTCATGCATAATTCATCGCCAAAAACATGACTGCATAAAAAGCCATGGATTTTAACAAGGCAAGCCTGCAATCATGCACATTATCTTCCCAGAGGAACTTTATATAATACTGGTCAAAAAAGGAGAGAATTCTGAATACCTGTACAAAATAAAGCTGACAGATTTTCAAAGGCAGCAGAATTTACTTTAATGTGAAATGCCTGTAAGAGAAACTATTCCTATTTACAACTAAAATACTGCTTAGTCAAAATTTTATTTTAAAACATTTGCTATCCTTTACATGAAAAAGAGAGTAAGAGAAGAATACAAGAAGCATTTTGATAAATATAACTAAAACGTATAAGCAGTTATGGTTTTCTAACCTCTAACCTGAACTTGGCAGGCATTTTCACTCTTCGGGTAATAAAAGTTTTCATAGAAATGTAGCCAATGGAGACACTTAAAAATGATAATACGTTATCTACTGTCAACATAAAATTTAATTTGCTTATGTTTGTAAGATCAAATATTATAATGTAGCTCTGAAGACAAGTTTAGGGGCTAATGCATGCCTGATTTGAAATGGTGTTTAGCACATTAGGTTTTTCATGGATGGATTAAAGAGGAATGTTGATTAAAGCTTGGGGTGTCTTAAATTTATCACCACTGAATTCTAACATAGCCTCAGTTTGAAAGAATTGGTAGGGTAGAGGGGTTGGGGTGGGGTAGTGTGGTGTGGTTTAGGGAAGACTTTGTTCACATTTAGGAGGTACGTGGGTCTACCGGGAAAACAAAAGGAGTGAAAGCATATGCAGAACATACAAAATGGAGCTTGTAAAAGTGTGGGCTTGTCTGTTTGGTCTATGATATGTAATGTCTATATTTGAAGGTAAAGCATAGCTACACTGCTATCCCATTACAATTTTGTGTCACTAGTGTCCAGTTGAAGAAACAGATGAAGTGTTTAGAAAGAATAACACATTAGGATCAAAGAGATTGACTACCACAGGACTTTATTTATTTGTTTTGTTTACTTGATTTAAGAAACATATGTTATAAAGAACATCAGGTTGCAGTGATTTAGATGCTAAATAATCTATTGCATATTAAAAATATTGCTAAAGCTTCTTTTTGATTTTGCTTAGTTGTACTTCAAATGTGTAAAGCAGTTTAATAATGTGAACTTTGTATATTAGATCATGCTATAATTATGAAATATGAACTTTTAAGTTTTATGATTTAGTGGCAGAAACAAGCATAACTGTGCATGGGGCCTGGTCATAAGAAGTTCTTCTAATACTATAGGACTTTAACCCAAGGTGATTGGTTAGTTGATTGGCTCAAAGGACTGGAGTATTTGCTTTGTGCGCTGAAATACTGGTTTAATACCCTGCACCCTCAAGCATATTAGTCCAGGACAGTGCTCAGAGATAGGCCCCCAAACAAAGCCATAACCAAATTCACTTTCTAGTATTATATATGGCGACTTGGGGCAACTCAGATTCTGTCTACTTATATTCACCTTAATATGACTGTGATAATTTCTTGACCTTGTTTTTGCTTTTGAAGATATTTATAGTCCTTTGTACTCTTACAGCCTTGGTCGCAAGAAGCTACAGTTCCTAGGCATCCAGAATTAGCAAGCTAGTTTCACTTATTGAACTCTAACAATAGAGTTTAATACTCTATTTCATCTACCTTTCTTCCCTTTGCTCCTTCTCATCTGTCTTCCCTCCCTCCCTTCCTCCCTTCCTTCCTTCCTTCCTTCCTTCCTTCCTTCCTTCCTTCCTTCCTTCCTTCCTTCCTTCCTCCCTCCCTCCCTCCCTCTCTCCCTCCTTCCTTTCTTCTTTACCTACCTTCCTTCTTCCTTCCTTCCTTCCTTCCTTCCTTCCTTCCTTCCTTCCTTCCTTCTTTCTTTCCATCCTCTCCTCCTCCTCCATTTTTTCTGTGTTAGCCCCCATTTAAAAATAGGACTGATATATTTATGCTTTTACTAAATCCAAGTTGTAATGTAGCTTCAAAAAAGACAGTCCAGGCTGACAATATGTATGTGCCCTAGTGTTTCTAGATGGAGAGAAAAGGTGCTTACATCTGTTTTCCTCCACCTGACAGATGTGAGTTCTTCCACCTCTTCTTGCCAGTACAGCCTGCCGCTGAGAAGTTTGCTATAGTGAAGGATCAATTTTCAAACACTGAAAGAATTTGTTTGCTTGTACACCTGTGCTCTAAAGGAAGTTTTCCTATTGCTTCTGCCAGTTGGATGACTCGCTGAATTCTTTAGCATATATAAAAATGCAAAGTGCCTGAAATGGGAATCAAATGATAACATTATTAGAATTCTCTCTTGGGGTCAGATGAGACAGACAGCTGCATTAGAAGGATGTGCCTGGGTACAGATTCTCTAGTATAAATTTGTTTCCTATTTGTTTCCCTTTCTGTGAAAACCATGCACACACTAAATATATAGAATACAAAGCACATTTGAAATAATGGGACTGCAGAATGATCCATGCATATCAAGACTCCCTGACTTTTATGTGCTGCATGGGTAAAGGCCTTCACAAGTCTTTGAGACTCCACATTTCCTCTGATTATGTTCTCTTATATAATCTCAATATGATTAATGTTTGTCATGATTGTCTTCTATAAATCAATCTGATTGAATGAGTTGCTCAACCTTCTTTGCACTTTCTAACCTTTCACATCATTCAACTGGTTATACAATTACACGGCTGTTCTGTAACTTTTTTTAGGTATTGAAAATTTTTTCCTTATATAGAATTGATATATATTCCTTACATAGAATTGATTTTTTCCTTATATAAAATTGTCTTGCATCTTACAGCACACAGAAGTGAAGAAGAAAACCAGCTGGTTGGATCCTCAACTCCCGGAGAATTCTCCGGGCCTCGTACTGAGCCGATATCACCAGGAAGTCCCAGATGGGGTAGGTGCTGTCTCCCCGCATTCTCCCGATGGAATCCCAGTGACCATGAGCTTCTATAAGCATGGTTCTCTATGTGGGCACCAAGGCAATTTTCTGAACCGTGTGGCCGCTTACACAACTGTGAGACATTTCCTGATATGCAAAGTGATCGATGGAAAGTAAATGATCTAGTGTTTGTCCCTGAAAAACAGGCTTGAATGGTGGTGGGAAAATCTGAGCAAAACATAATGCCCAATCGAAATGCATCTGGACTGTGCATTTAACGATGGTGCTATGCTGCCCTGGGAGGGAAAAGGTGTCTGTCTCTCCGCCTGTCCACCCTTGTGGCAGCGGTATGGTGGCCTGCATCTTTTAGAGCCTAATGAACAGCCAGGTATGAGAATGCATTGATGAGGCACATGGGGCCTCGTGGGATGGGGGGGGGTGGAATCAGCCCTGCTCCCTGCCATGATAATGGCCCGGGTTGCCACCCTCAAACGCCTCCTCTGGCTTCTGAACGACCATGATCCCAGAGGCATACAAAACAATCTTGAACCCAGGGACTTTTGACAGTAAAAGTAAAGTAAGGCCCTCCCGTTGATCATCGATTTGCTCGAGCGGGCCCAGTAACGTCTCCATTGGAGACTTTGATGTTACTGTGTCTGGCATATCGAATACTCTCGGTAGCTTGCCGGGCTCTCCAAGAGGGGTGGAGGAATCGAACTCGGGTCGGCCATGTTGGCTGCGTGCAAGGCAGACGCCCTATCCGCTGTGCTATCGCTCCAGCGATAGCACAGCGGTAGGGCGTCGGCCTTACAAGCGGCCAACATGGCCGACCCGAGTTCGATTCCTCCACCCCTCTCGGAGAGCCCAGCAAGCTACTGAGAGTATTCAATATGCCAGACACAGTAACAACAAATTTGACAGTAATACCTCAAATTTATTAGTAAAATATTCACGATCATGATCACGATCACGACCATCCTGTTGTTCGTTTGCCAGACTCTGCTGTGTGGGCAGGTTACATTCGGAAGCCTGCAGGTTTATCCAAAGTAAGAATAATAAGATGTCGCATGGCCGCAAATGTGGCCATGTGCTTCCTGGAGCTGGGTTTTATAGTCTCTGGGTCTTGGCTGTTGATGGGATTACACGGCGCCAGGGTGCCAGTTGGTGAGTGTGACCCCTGCCTACTGGAAGGTGGAGGATCTGGGTGGAGTAAAATATTAGAAATCCAAATTCGCATGGCTGCTATTGTAGCCACACGACATCTTATGATCTTCATAATCTGTAATAGAAAACAAATTATCTAATCACTTTTTGGCAGGTCTGAATGTTGGGGAAAATGCCAAATAATAATGTTTGGTCTTTTGTCGTAATATTGTATGTGATCAACGTAGAGAGAGTAAAGTGGAAATATGCCACAAAGGTGGGGGGTGGTTGGGAGGGGGCGTATACTGGGGTTCTTGTGGTGGAATATGTGTACTGATGAAGGGACAGTGTTTCATCATTCTATGATTGACCAAGACTTGAACTGAAAGGCTTTATGACTGTTCTCACAGTGATTCAATTAAAAAATAAATTTAAAAAAAAGCACTCGGTACTTTGACACTTAGAAAGCTCTCAGCTAATGGTGACTCAGTAATGGTGGCAGTTGCAGTATTACATCTAATGGGAAAGTTAAAAAAGAAAAAAGAAATAAAATTGTCCTGGGTTCTGGGACAGGGGAAGGCAAAGGATCGGAGTCTAGGGTCTCCCACTAGCAATCTACCAATGAGTCAGGGGAAGAAGCAGACATCGCACAGACTCTGTTCCAGGCTGTTTCCACTCGGGGCATCCCAGAGATGGGTGGATGAGAGCCCTCCATGCCCCACGGGACCCAGCTCCGATAGCCAACCTCCAGTACCAAACTGCTGCCACTCTCCAGGCCACTTTCCAGACTGTGTGGCCGCTTCTTGGCTGAATGACACATCATTAGACCATTTTCCATAATCACCATACCATATTTGACGGTATGCAACAAAATCATAGAGAGAGAGAGAAAATACTCTCTGTAGTTTACCGGGCTTTCTGAGAGGCTTTCATATATGCCTCTCAGAAAGCCCGGTAGCTACCGAAGTATACCACCCACACAGGCACAGCCTAGCAAGCTCCCCATGGTGTATTCAATATGCCCAAAACAGTAACAATAACAGGTCTCATTCCCATGATCCTGAAAGAGCCTCCAATCGTTGGGAAAGATGAGTAAGGAGAGGATGCTAAAAGCTAAGGCTGGGAGGAATAGAGAAGTTACTGGTGCCCGCTCGAGTAAATCGGCGAACAAGGGGATAACAATGATATAGTGATGCATTGACATAATCTAAAAAAAAGATCATATAAAAAGGAAGCTACAATCCTTGAATTAAGGAAGGTATATTTTCATCATCAAATCAAGCAAAATCTGATTATATCACTACTTGCTTACTTTTTAAAGTCTCTTTTGTGACACTAAGCAATAGTTCACTTTAGAGACTGACTTTGAAATGTATATCAAATTTGACTTCTTGCAACTACACTTTCTCATTTGGCATCAGTCACTCTGGATTCCATCACACTAAGAAAGAGGAAGAAATTTAGAAGCAAATGTAAAGAAGTAGAATTCAAAGAAAAAAATTATTTGTTAAAGTTTAGGCTACATTTTTACAATAATGCTAACATTTTTGGTTTTGGTGTACACAGCTACCATACTTTAACCACCACCAAAATTTCCAGGACCCTCCACCAGTTTTTCTCTGTTAACAAATTAGATGCTTAAGGTAAGAATGATATTCTATTGTATGCATCAATAAATCTAGGTATAGAACCAGTAGAAAACTTAGGAAACGCTCTTATGATATCTTTTTAGAGTTAACACAAAAGAAAAAGAAAACTTTAAAGAAATGTTTTATATTTTCTCCTAAAATGATGTAGATATATCAGCATCATTACTTTCATCAAGAAAAGGAAGTGATAACTAGAAACCTGCATGGGTTGATTAGTAATAACAGTTTTTAGAAAATTTAATTTCTTTCTAGAAGGTATTATTAGATGAGGAGATTAAGGTATAGTAATAGTATTTGGCAAGATTCATTGTGATGAAAATCCTGAAATTCATGGTTAAAATTTGATAGATTGGGAACAGTGAAAATGATTTTATCTAAAGCTGCTGACCAATAGCAATCTAGAAAGAGGAATCCAATTGTAAGTCACAATATTTTAACATCCTGACTTCCATTCAAAATGCGTGAATAATTTGTATGAAAAACCAACTGCAAGGTCCTTTGGTCAAATCTGTGGGTAACTTGAAGGGGATATAGAAGAAGATAAATTGAATACAAAGTGAGTACCAAAAATTAAAAAGCCAAAGCATTTGCTTGAATCTTAAATTATTAATTTTGCTTCTGTTTAATTTTATTTAAAAAACCTAAAATTAAAATGTAAATGAATTATTTTAATAACGAGGGTTGTGGTGTGACTGGGTAAAATAATTCTAAATGACTGTAAAGTAGTACAATGTGATAGTATTTTTAAAAATATGAAAACAGAGATGGTCAAAACTAGTTCCTTTCTGTAAGAGAGAGGTCTAATTGTCTGTGGTGCTCATTTGGCTGGAATGTATTTCAAATTAGCATTTACAACCACTTCATGATTGTTTCTGTTTTAATTCTGTCCCAGAGACCAATATTATCTAAGAGAGTAACAACTGATCTGAACATTTTAGATTACTCCTAGAAGGATCTAATGATTTGCGAGGGAGGGATCAGATATATTTAGAGCAATTTTGAAGAAACTGAGCTCATTTGCCACAAATAGACTCTTTTAAAAAATAATTTAGAAATATATACATTTATCACATTTTTCTCAGTTCAAAAGACAAGTTTCTATCAATTGACCTGTGCTCTGAAAATTTATAATTACTATTCACAATAATAGATTATATAATGCATTTTTAATGCTACTGAATTTATTTTGCAATGGTACCTTATAACCATTGCCAATTTATGGGATACTTAAATTAAGATGAACAAGAATGGGATGGTAGTTGTGTGCTGAAAGTAGATAAAGGACCAAACACAATGGCTGCTCGGTATCTGTATTGCAAGCCACAATGCCAAAAAGCAAAGAGATCCAAAGAAGGAAATTGTCTGTTTTAGAGGCAGGGGTTGGGGTCAGGTAGGGGAGGCAGGAGGGATACTGGGGACATTGGTGGTGGAAAATGTGCACGGGTAGAGGGATGGGTGTTCGATTATTTTATGACTGAAATCAACCATGAAAGCTTTGTTATTGTATCTCACAGTGATTCAATTAAAAAAAGAAAAAGAGTGGCCCCTTAACCCTCTGAGTACTGCTTCCAAAATACCCACAAATTTAAAGGTATCTTGATACATCAAATGAAAATAATAAAGTTCAGATTATAGAAAGAGAAGGAAGTACAAGTTTTGATTCAATCCACTAAAATCCCATATATTTGAAGTATAGAACTGTGATTTTACTTTCAGGTTGTGTAGTCTGGATAAATTCCATAATATGAAATATACATATATATAATGTGTGTATATACATATATACCCATATGTACGTGCATGTATATGTATGTACGTGTATATGTATGAAAGTTTATACTTTCACTTTGTTTTTGAATAATCTGTTATGTTACAATCCCACTCAGCTTGATTAAACAAAATAAAATTAGGGATAAACATAATAAAGATTTCTTGTTACTAAAGTTCAAAATGTTAAGCTTAATTTCTAAATCTTAGATTTACTTTTGTAAATGTTTTTGATCAACAATATATTATGATTTCACTATAGTTTTCTTTGAAGTTCTCTATTGCTAACTTATTCAACTTTTTCTTTATTCACCCAAGGGGATAATTGAGACCAACATTTGAAACATGTATAAAGAACAAAAGTTCCCTAGGAGTTAAAGAATCATATCTATGATCGTGTTAAAAATAAGCAAAGGGGGGCTAGAGCAACAGCACAGCGGGCAGGGCATTTGCCTTGCACGCGGCCAACCCAGGTTTGATTCCCAGCATCCCATATGGTCCCCTGAGCACTGCCAGGAGTAATTCCTGAGTGCGTGAGCCAAGAGTAACCCCTGTGCATCATTGGGTGTGACCCAAAAAGCATAAACAAAACAAAAGAAGAATAAGCAAAGGCTAGTTAGTAAACACCAAATAACTATACTCTTACGAGCACATAAGATGTTGGGATGTTAATTCTGGATCTCTCTTCTCTCCGTCATGTTTGGCAAAATTTCTTTATCCAGTCATCTGTTCTTCTCAATAGGTTTGTTTCCAACATTGACTATTTTGAATAGTGCTGCATTGAACATAGTGACACAAATGTCTTTTCAAAATAGTGTTTTTGCATTCTTGGTGTAGATGCCAAGAAGTGAAATTGTTAGGTTGTATGGAAGTTCAGTTGATTGTTTTAGGGGGTGGACACACCTTCTGTTGTTTGAAATTTACTCCTGGCTCTTTATTCTGAGGTCACTCCTGATGGTGCTCAGGAGGTCTTATGTGGTGCTTGGGATTGAACCGAGGCATGCCTCATGCAAAGTAAGCTTCTTACCCTCATGCTATCTGTCACGTCAATTAATTTTTTTTCAGTTGAGGGTGGGGGCAAGGGGCATGGCAGGGTTGAGGTGCTCAGGGATTACTCCAGGGTGTGCGTGCACTCAGGAATCATTCCTGGCAGTGATCAGGGAAACATCTGGGTGTGACAGAGACCAAACCTGGTTGACCATGTACAAGGCAACTGTCCTACTTGCTCTTCTAGGACTCTGGCCTTTTCTAAGGGGGCTGGAACAATAGAACATCCTTTCCTGAAAGATAAAGGTCAACAATTGCATGCATCACTTTATATGTATAAATATGTCATTGCAGAGCCTGGCAAGCTACCCTTGGCGTATTCGATATGCCAAAAATTGTAACAATAATGGGTCTCATTTTCCTGATCCTGAAAGAGCCTTCACTATGGCAATGTTGGGAAAGACGAGTAAGGAGAGGCTGCTAAAATCTCAGAGCTGGGATGAATGGATTCATTACTGGTGCCCGCTCAAGTAAATCAATTAACAATGGTATGACAGTGATACAGTGATACAGTGATACAGTATAACTATGTAAATCATATGAGGTTTAGGTTTGATTTACTAGCATGTAGAAATAACTAAATTCTAACAAAAATAAAGTTTAATCTTTTGTTTTAAAGTAGCATTAGCAGAGTTTGGTTCTTGTTTTGAACTAATTGGTAACATTTAAAAAATATTTATAACTTTTTACATAAATTAAATCCATTTATTATAGCCTAGCAATGCTTCAGATGGCAGATCTACTGGTCTTTCAATTCCTTCAGTCTTCTGATGGCAGATTTGACTGTGGTGTTGTAGTTCCAGGCGCCCCCGTCCCCCCATGACGGTTTTCATGCAGGAACCACAGTGCCAAATGCCCACCGCCCGTCTCTTCATCTTGGTCTTTCTGCAGAAAAAGCATGTGTACTTGGCATACTGGCTGATCTTGATTTTCTTCACCATCTTCCGGAGGGAGGTGCGTTAAAGTGTCCCGTGTTTACCCACATTCCCACCTTCTTGGTGAGTTTAGCCATCACGTCATCACTCAGCTCAGGACACAGAGAGACTAACTGGTAACTTTTTTTTTTTAAATTTTTTTTTATTAGTGAAACACCATGAGGTACAGTTGTAGATTTACAATTTTTTGTGCTTGGGTTTGATTATACAATGATCAGATACCCATCCCTCCGCCAGTGCCCATTTTCCACCACCATGGATAATATCCCCCCCACCCCCATCCCCCCATCCCCCCCTGCCTCTGTGGCAGGGCAATCCCCTGTGTTCTCTCTCTCCTTTTGGGTGTTGTGGTCTGCAAAAGAGGCATTGAGTGGCAAACATGTTCAGTCCATAGTCTACTTTCGACATGCATCTCCTCTCCTGGGAGGATCCTCCAAACACCCTTTATTTGGTGCTCCCTTCTCTATCTGAGCTGCCCTTTCCTCTAGAATGCCCGACTGGCCACTAAGCTATGGAGTAATCCTCCTGGTGCTGATCTCAGCTATTCTTGGGTATTAATCTCATATTTTGTTACTTTATGTCCCCCAGATGAATGCAATCTTTCTATGTCTATCCCTCTCTTTCTGACTCATTTCGCTTAGCATGATACTTTCCATGTTGTACCACTTGTATGTAAATTTCATGACTTCATCTTTTCTAACAGCTACATAGTACTCCATTGTGTAGATGTACCAAAGTTTCTTTAACCAGTCATCTGTTCTTGGGCATTCAGGTTTCTTTTAACTGGTAACTTTTAATAAATTAGGTAAAATAGTCTGTAGTTCCTTTTTCAGAAAATAAAAGAAATAGAATGTTACTTGGATTAAAATGAAATTATTTTGTAATATATTTTTGGGCTTGGGGCTCCATAGCGAGTGATTCCCACGCATACCCTGCATCTCCCAGTATGATTCGCAAATGCACAAAAGTGTGTGACCAACTGCACAACACAATCAAGTGTGTAAGATAGGTGTGTAATTGAGCATGCAACCCCCAGCACTCATACAAGAATATGAGCGCCTTAGGGTTCATAAGGTGATTCAGAGGGTGACTCCCACAATAAGAAGTGTAGCCCTATGTATAATCCAGGCTCACCATAATGACAACTATGCCAGAAAAATATACCAGTAGCACCAAGGTTTAAAACCAAAGAGACACAGGCCTATAGTCCAGTGACTAATTGACAGAATAAATTCTGAAAAATTGTATAACCATGTGTTAGATTTGTAATGGTCTATGTCACAGTGGTTCAACAACAAAAAATATTTATATAGTGGTAAGGGCAAGTATGATATTATTACAGCATATGTTCATTTTAGTTTTTCTTTTTTTTTTCTTTTCGGGTCACACGCAGCGATGCACAGGGGTTACTCCTGGCTTTGCACTCAGGAATTACTCCTGGTAGTGCTCGGGGCACCATATGGGATGCTGGGAATTGAACCTGGGTCAGCTGCATGCAAGGCAAACACTGTACCTGCTGTGCTATCGCTCCATCCCCCATCTGTTCATTTTGTATGGCTACCTTCAAATTGTTTTTTTTTTTGAATGACTCTTTAAGAAGATTAAATTTAACAATTTTTGGTCATACATAAACTGTTTTAAACCCCTTAGAGAATATTAAAAATCTGAGAATAACACATGGAAATCATATGTATTGATGTTTCTTATGGATGTACTCAAGGTAAATGGCCTGGGCATTGGTATTATTGTTGTTTCAGTTACCTGGTATGATGTGTACCAATGTACTTTTAAAATACTTCAGTTTTCAATTTATTGTGTTTCATTATTCTTGAGATGTTATCTTTGTTGATAAGTTAATAGCAAATGTGGGAAACAATTACCCTTGTATCATTTAATTTAAATCTTAATGAAAATGGGCTCATAAGGTCTCTTGAGCATATCAGGGTCATCATTGAGTCTGTGTAATTCAAAAGAAGGTATTTAATCAGCACTGGATTTGTTATGAGGAATAGGATGGTTCTCTGCAATTTTGCAATTCTCTGCAATTTATTTGCAAAATTATGCTCTTTTTAACTTTCAATATTTTAGTTGATCAATTGGCAGGATTAAATGGAGACAAAATATTTGATGCATAATTTTAGTCATATGTAAAGTATCTGGAAATTAATCTGTATTAAGAAAAATTATTTTATAAAATATAATTTAATTTATGACAGTTTTATTTTTTTCAACTCTTAATTTCTTTTTGAATTACAATAAATATGTTTATATGAAAAGGTTTGATCTTATATTGAACCAAAAGGAAGAAAGTTCAAGTATTCCTTTACAAGTATTCATTACATTTGTATCATTTAAATATTTTTCTACAATTCTATATGCTCTTTTGTTCAGAAATTGAAACATTAAAAATATATGTATTATAAAAGTCACAGTAATTCCAGTCTTTTTGTTATACTGCTGCTGAAGTAAGGCTATATTACTAAATCATAAAATATGGGAGGGAAAAATAAATCCAATAATTGGGAGTAAGAGAATAGAAGATGATGAATAAAGGAATTTTATAAAAAAAAAAGAAAAAAGAAATGAAAGAGCATTCTGAGTATATAAATTCAGAGCTACAAATTTAAATATGTGTTGAAGAGCAAGACTAATGCTAGCCTGTGAAAACCTGAGAAGTTGCCACATTTAAAAGGAGGTTGATTATAGGCAAGTAGGCAAGCCTTTGCAAAGCTTTGAAATAACTAGAAATAACTCTTTTAAAGACAGAAATATAAACTTTTAGAAATCTCTCTTTTTATAGAATACTTTAATGATATATAATTAACACATCATAGAATTAATTCTTTTAAAGCGTAAGATTCAATGCTTTATGGTATATTCACTGTACATCCATCAGCACCAATTTTAATACATTTTTACCATAACTAAAGAAACCTTGTACTTATTAGCAATCAAACTCATTTCTCTATTCATACAATGATTACCACTAATTTACTATATGTCGGTGTATTTGCATACTATGGGGGCATTTTATATAGTGAAATGCTATAAGATGGAGTTTTTTGCCACTGAGTCCTATCCTAGTGTAACATAAAATAGCCCCAAGTGCAATCCGTATGACTAGTATTAATTTGCTTAATGAATAGTTACTAACTGCTAGATCCAAAACTTATCGACCGCTGCTAGGTCCAGAAATTATTGGCTGCAAACTCAAATTGTTATGTATTTATTTGTACATGTAGTTGTGTGTACATATTTATGTATGTGTATAGGTAGGTAGAAGAGAGAGAGAGAGAGAGAGAGAGAGAGAGATTTAATTATTTAATTTTCAGTCATTTAGAGCTAAATAAATGTCTGTCTGCTTTGCATACCTGGTGAAACAATATATTATATCTGCTAGTCATAGTTTCAATAAGTTCTTGGTTCATCTTGAGCCCTCAAGTCACTGTTTTTTTCTCTTACCCCATTTTAATTTTTTTACATTTCTCATATGAATGAAATCACTATGTTCATTGAAGAGTGAGCTTATATTTCATTTGCCATTCATTTTGTTTTCTGTTAAGAAATGTGGTATCCCTGCATTTCTATGAACTTCCCCTTTAGTAGAGCCTTTGTTCCACCCCATATGTGCTAAAGTGATTATATCTTCACTTTCATTAATCTCAGATGACTTTTTGTTTCACTTTAGTTTTCCTAATTCACACAATTCAGTAGTAGGCTATTTATCCTCCACAAGTTAGTAGTTCCCCTCCCATTTTCTTTTGGTTAATTTCTAGGTTTGCAGTATTCTGGTTTTTTTGTGGGTTTTTTCTTTTGGGGTCACACCTGGTGGTGCACAGGGGTTACTCCTGGCTCATGCACTCAGGAATTACTCTTGGCAGTACTCAGGGGGACCATATGGGATGTTTGGAATCGAACCTGGGTCGGCCGCATGCAGGGCAAACTCCCTACCTGCTGTGCTGTCACTCCAGCCTCTGCAGTATTCTGATGTGAAAAGATGCTAGAGATAGTTTCAGTTCATGGATTGTGTTCCAATATGGACTATCCTGGAGAATTTTCTATGACCATCTGAAAAATGCATATTTTCTCTTTTGAGATGGGAAGTGAAATGTAATTTTCTCTTAAGTCTATTAAGATCATATAATCTAGGGGATAGAGAGATAGTAAAGCAGATAGGGTGCTTGTCTTGCAGCCAAATTGATTCAAAATTTTGTGTCCCAAATGATCCCTGAGCCTACAAGGAATAATTCTTGCATTGTACAGCCAGAAGTAATCTCTGAGAATTGCCAGGTATGCCAATCCCTCCAAACAAAACAAAACAAAACAAAACAAAAAAAAACACATCATATCATCTTTTTTTTGGTTGTTATTTAAAACCTTTGTTTCCTGGTTTTCTCCGGAAGATGTGCTTACAGCTCTAAGTGGTACATCAAAACTTTGTAGTCCTTTTTTGTGGCTGTCAATGTCTCCTTCCAGGTCTGCCATGTTTTCTTTATAGACTTCTGAGTTCCCACATTAGGTGCATAAGCATTAAAAATTGATATTTGTTATTATTTAATTTATCCCTTTATCATCATATAATGTCCATCTTTGCTTTTTTTGCCAGTTGTCTATTTTAATCTACATGAGTAAGTCTTTAGCACTTTTAAAAATATTTCTGAGAACATCTGTGGAGGTATACTGAAATGGGTGTTAGGGTTGGAGGTGGAACATTATATGTCTGAAATTCTGTTGCTGACAACTTTGTAAGTCATGGTGCTTAAACTTTTAAAAAATATGTTTTTATAACTAGTTTTTATTCCATTATTTTGTCTATATCTATCTCTATTTTTAATGGCTTTCTTATAAACAGATTGTTGTTGGTTTTTGAGTTTTAACACATGTAGTTATTCTTTGTTTTTCACTGATGATTTTCAGTATTTTTTAATTAAGGGTGATTATTTGTTATGAGATTTGCTACTGTAATTATGACTTTTGTGTTTTTGTGACTATTATCTTGCTTGATATTTTCATAACTTTACTTTTGTACTTTAGTTTTAATTAATAGGGAACTTTTTGTAACATTACTAAGAATATCTAATTGTTAAGTATCTAACACACCAAATTCCTTCATCAGTTGTTTTTGCTTGACTTATATTTACTTTTTAAGTGACAAAATCATTTAATCAATTTTTAGAATTCTAAAATATTAATTTCAAAATTTTTCCATAAGTCTATTTCAATGGTTTTGACATTTTTGACCAAATGAACAGTTCTTAGTCTATCATAATAATAAGGTAAAAAGGTAAAGGCCCTCCCGTTGATCGTCGATTTGCTCGAGCGGGCCCAGTAACATCTCCATTGGAGACTTTGTTGTTACTGTGTCTGGCATATCAAATACTCTCGGTAGCTTGCCGGGCTCTCCGAGAGGGGCGGAGGAATCTAACTCGGGTCGGCCATGTTGGCCGCTTGTAAGGCGGACGCCCTACCCGCTGTGCTATCGCTCCAGCCCTATAATAATGCTTTTTTATTTAAAATGTTGTATAACATAGTTATTTTAAAAAATTTAATGTGCTTCAAACTTAACATCTTTGAGGATACAACATAAGCACATGAAAAACAGCAATTTCTAATATAAATTTATGCAATTTTAGTCAATGTTAGTAAATAAAAAATACAAGATGATAGAAATATTAGTAAGGAATCTATGAATTATAGCATTTTACTATAGTAATAACAATAAGATATTTTATAAACAGTAAATATTAAAATTATAATTACTTAATAAATTCAGAAAAAATAGATTTTGTGAAAATAGTAAAGAAAGCAGAGAGTAAAGAATTTATACCCATAGAGTTTAGGGTCATATTTCATTCTACATATATTTTGGTATTAAATAGTTTTGGGTTTTTTTTGCATTTTGGGTCACACCCGGCGATGCTCAGGGGTTACTCCTAGCTTTGCACTCAGGAATCATTCGTGGCGGTGCTCAGGGGACCATATGGGATGCTGGGAATCGAACCTGGGTTGGCTGCATGCAAGGCAAACGCCCTACCCGCTGTGCTATTGCTCCAGCACCTTGAATAGTTATTGAATAGTTTTGTGGTCTATATTATCTTTCTTGAAGATGTGACACTATTCTGGAATCACAAAACACTTTTATGACATCCTATTAACTAATGTAGATTTCCAGCTTCTTTCAAAGAAGTGGGAGAATTTTTTAAATATATAAATAGTTCCATATCTGATTATGTATTAGAAATACTGTGAATACTTCATACAACAGCACACTGGGTTTACATACTGACTAATCCATTGTGTGGTGGTGAACTGGTACTTTCTATTGACTTTGCTAAGAAAGTCTGGAGACAAATAACAGAAAGAATATGAGAGAAAATTTAAGTAGTCAATGTATGTTGATTACACTCTGAGAAATAACTAAGCAAATATTTGTAGAGACAGTGTGTCTGTTTTAAATAGGCTTAATATTTCAAGCCTATAACCCTATAGGCTACCTTGACACTTTAATTTCTTTTCATTCTGATGAACTTGTAGGGGGTCTACTGCTTCATCCAACCTTCAGTTTTCTTCAATCTTTAGTTTCATATCTGCCATCATGGCAATGTAAACTAACTCCTTGGTATGAAGATTACACACTGTCTACTTCAAGGATACATTGCAGCATACGATGCAAATAGACCATAGTAATCAGGCTGACATTGTCAAAATACACCTGAAGCAGTTTATTTGTTAGAACTGATTTATTGTTTGAAGCATATATGTTTCTGAAAGTTCTGTTTACTGTTCCCTCCATAAAATAGTCTTGTCCATAGGTGAATTGCTTATCTAAATAACTGGCCCACTGATTCTCGAAGATGTTTTGATCATCAATTAGAGGAAATCTGGCCAGTATCTACTGATTTAGTTCGACATGTACACTACTTCACACAAAGTTATACTGGTAGATTCAGCTTCTCTCCTTAAAATTTCTTACAAAGATTAGAAAAATTTTAAGCTTATTCCTGTGATGAGTTTCAACTAAATATGCATAGAAGCAGCACAGGATATTTTCTGCTTGAAATAAAAACTTTAGAGTTTGTTTCTGTTTCTATTCCATCAACCAACAATTTGTACTAGTCATTATGTTCTTCTATTTCAAAGTGTTTATAATAAAGTTTGTAATGACTTTTTAACATTTATATGATAAATTATTTTCCTTCCCTCTCACTAATACTTCACTCTCTCTTGTGTGTATATCTCTCTCTATATGCATTATATGTATATATACACATGATATATATAACATTTTTGATCTGTGATACCTTTGGGAAAAAAAAGGTATAACAGAAATATTAGCAATTTTTAATAGACTAGTAGAGTAGGTGGAGCACATTAAAATCTTTATTTTGGTCACCTATTCTAAAAGATTAGGTAAAGATAAAAGACCAAATATTTATCACATAGTATCAATTATGCCAAAATGTAATAACTATTTGGTCTCTTATCTTCATTATAGAAACTTAGTATTCTATCATTTTTTCATTCTCCTCCTAATTCCATCATTGAATTGTCACAAATATTTTGTCATCTGTGCTTATCACATTGCTTATAAGAAAAAATAAGTTTTTAAACTTGTTAAAGTTTTTTAAGATTATAATATAGATGTTTTATGGGAGAAAATAAAGCATATTGAATACAATCAGAAATCTAACTAGACTTCCTTTAAAATAAGACGTGTCAGCATTTTGTGATGTTGAGCAAATGATTAAATTTATATGTGTTATTGCTATTATTACCACAGTTATGAGAAAACCAAATTTCTTGCTTTTATTGAGAACATATGTTTTAACCCAGTATAATACAGTGATTTTTAATTGGAATTGACTTGCAATAATCACATTTTACTTTGTAACACAGTGAATATTCTAGCATTCATTAAACAATCGGTTCATTACACAAACAAAACTGATGGCTTATTTCATAGTAGCCTCTTCAGGCACAGTATATTTAATTTCTGAATGATCTCATAAAACCCACCTAAGTGCTGTGATAAACCAGATTTAACTAGATGGTCTTCTGAGTTCCATTCTGGATTAGAAACCTGCAAGATTGATAATTGGTCTGAGAAAATGAGTACCACATAAAATTTAAATATACTAATATGATTCACTGCACAAATATTATGAAGTTGAAAGGAGATAATATTAGCATTAGTGACTCTGACATTCCATATTGATGGGGAAATTAATTCACAGTCGACTTAGTTTTCCTGCCACTCTTCATTCTCTGCAGACTAATATCTAACTCTCTACTTCTGCTAACCTACCACCTGTTCCCTAGTCATTGTGCAAGTAGAACATTGTGGTTCTCAGCCATGGCTGGATTTCAGGACTTTTTTGCTCATTCACATATTTGTTAATATATATTTTTAGATGATTTATATACTTTGCAATTCTCAGGTAACACTTGCTTGAGATCTCTCTATGAAATGATACTATTACTAAAAATCAGATTAATGGTTCTCATATTTGGGCAGCTTTACATGTCTCTTACCAAATCCCCATTTAAAGTAAATTTTTGTTCCAAAAATCAAAGAATCAAATAGAATTACAGTAAAACACTTTAGCATATAGAGATCTTTTAATATTGTATTAATGTTAGAATTAGCATTAATTTAGTAAATAGGACTATGCATGTAATCTTCAATTTCAAGTTGAGCAGATTGAATCTACCACTTGTCTCTCTGATACCCTGGAAATAATGTTTCTTTTTTTAACTTTGATTTTAACTGGACAGCAACTGCTCTCCCTAGGGAAATATTCTCAGCAGAAAATCCAGGAGTCTGATAGTCAATAATAAAAGAAAAAAATATGAGAAATGGGAAAAAGATCTTCTGAATAAATACATAGGTCAAAAAAGAATGATATACTTAGCAGCGTTTTTATGGTATCAGTACATCCTCTTTTCATAGCTGGGTTTATCAGGGAAATGTCCTGCAATGCATGACTTGGTGTGATGCTCTGGCATTCAAAAGGATACAAATTTTTGAGCAAGGTTGTAAATGATATAAAATATCTCCTTTTAAATCTGAGCTTATACAGTTATATCAACTCTGTAGTTGTAGCACATGGTAAAGTAACTATAAACAATAATGTTTTCAACTAATAATATCTGGAATAGTATTTTTTTATCTTGTAATAGGTAAGTTCAGATCACCTCATAACCAGAGTGTAATGAAATTGTCAACATTTTCTTCATTTCTTCTTTTCCTGACAAATGGTGTGAACATATCACCTTTTTCTCTTAATGGAAAACCTAACTGGAATACATCAAAATGCTATTAGGTTTTTCATTTTCTTCTACAATGCAATGCTGGAGAATGCATACAGCCTTCATCTGGGCACCACTGTGGAATATTCCTTGTCCCTGATAAAATGACTGCAAAAGAAAATCAAGTCGAATTGTTCTCTGGTTTGTATTGCTGCTCCTTTGTTACAGTCTTTCTGAGAATGTGTGCAGGGGGATTATCTGTGCTGCAGAAATACACATGGGTTATGTTAACCAAAATGTGTTTAAAATTTTACCCAAGTAATTTTAATGTGCAAACATGTTTAATGAAAAAGTCTTCATGTCCAACACTACTTATGCATATGCTGTATTTTGGAATAAAAGAAAGAAAAGCTACATAGACTGTCTGCCATAAGTTTCAAAGACGCTTATTGCAATATTATGTAGGAAACGGGGAAAATAAAATCAAGTGCCCCTACCCCCTGGGAAATATCCATAGCCTATTCATTGTTTAATTTATTTTGTCTTGAACTAAACCAATAATGGGATATAAAATAAATCCAAGCAACATACATGAAACATGGAAGTCAGTATAGAAACCATTTCCATTTCTTCCACCTATAAAATTTTACTTATGGATTATAATGATTAAAATATAAAGTAGCATTTTGTTCTACTGGAAACCAAACATTAAGAAAACATGAAGTAAGGTTTTTTTTTGTTGACCTCAGAAACAATTTGATTACTTTGAGACAAATTAAATTAAATATTACTTAAAATGGAGTGTGCATCTATATACTTTCCTTTATGATATAAATTTCTGAAGAAGTAATCATATGGCATATTGACCTACAGCATTTTGGGTAATTAAACTAAATTCCAGTGTTATTCTTAGAAAGGTTTTCTGGTGTGACACAAGTAATCTTATAACTTAAGAAAATATAATTGGCAGGAGAATCATTTACAGTTAATTTGAACACAATATTAAGTTCAAAAAACAATTTCTTCATACTTTTAAAAACCAATTCTAAATATCCTAAATCATTCTTAAATTAAAAAAATTAAATTTTTTCCAGGTATATTACCCTGGATAATGCTTTAATGATTCTTCCTGTGGTATCTGAGCAGTAGTATCTTGATTCACTCTGAATGACAGTTCAGACCAAGCATTTCTCCTAATGCTTGGAAGGAACAATAAATATTTTCTTGGAGTTCTTGTTGTGATTTATTTTTAAAATCCTAACGAGAGTTATGAGAAGACTTCATAGTGAAACATTTTCATTTTATTTTTACTTCAACAAGAATGCACCAGCTGTGTAGTGAAACTCATTTCAACTACAGAAATGATGCCACAATATTCAATAACTGAACTTCCTAGAACAAATGGCTATTAAGAATACACAATGCAGTCATTTCAATCACCAAATAATTTACTACTAAATGTGGGATGGACACGCTAGCGTATTTATGCCTACCTCTTTTTTCTTTTCAGTGTCTAAATAATTTAATGGCCCAAACTAAATATTTATATACCCCATTTTCTTAGATGGATGATTTTAAGCAAATTTATCTTAAAATTGAACTAATAATTTAATATTGTACTGATATACACCCAGTATATATTATGTATATATCATTTAGAATGATCTGGGGACTGCACATCTGCTATATCCAAATTTAGTTGATTTAATGTACAATAGTTACTATGGAGAACTTCACACTTTATTCAGACTCATCAGTGTGGTAAAGCTACAGTTTCAGAAAGATATATTTTCAAATCAGGGAAAAATAAAATAAAATGCACCTAGAAATCAAATGTCCATGTCATTAACTACTACCATTTGGTATTGCTGTAATAACATCCCAATTGTA
Source organism: Sorex fumeus (assembly GCF_029834395.1). Classification (NCBI taxonomy): domain Eukaryota; kingdom Metazoa; phylum Chordata; class Mammalia; order Eulipotyphla; family Soricidae; genus Sorex; species Sorex fumeus. Next base: position 21,933,429 of record NW_026606059.1, read on the forward strand.
TGCATGGCAATTTACATCGCAATACCCATTATGCTCTGTTCTGCAATTTGGCTTTCAGAGGTCACTGTACCTTGATTTACTTTGTTAAAAGAGAACATTTCCTAGGCATCAAAGCCGTGCTGTTTAGGGCCCACTATATCTTTGCTGGCAGCTTCCTTACAGGGGAGAGGGATTGCAATGATGAGTTAAACTGGAAATCCTGAAATTTAACCACAAAAATCCTTCGCAAAAAATAATTTCATCATTTTCCATGTTTTAAAAAATATCAAAAAAAGAGGAAAGCTGAAATTGAACTAGTGCAAGTTTTATCCTCTGGTGCATTTTGTAACCATGACATCGTTTTCCCAGGCTTCCATGATTTGTATGGCATTTATTTCTTTTATTTTTAATTATAGGTGTGAAGTAGCTGCCTTGCTGATTCATTTACTTCAGTATTAGCTGCTCATGGTAGATGCTCGATTCACTAGATATCTGTCACAATTTTGGATTGGATACCCATTATCGAGATTGATAGCAGTTATCAAACCTCAAAATACGTGTGTGTTCTCTTTTAAATATTAGCTGTCAGAGTGTGATAAGTTGTGTTGGGTTGTATGGAATGAGGTTGAGCATACGACACAGTGAGGCTTAGTTTTAAAGACGAACACACTTTATAGCTGAAATCCATGACAAAAGAGAAAGGCAGGCAGAATGCCAATGTATGTAGAAGACAAATGCCAGGGTTCAGTGACCATTCCAGATAAAGGAAAACTATCTGACCTTCCTACTTTTGTCTTACAAAATGATTTGTTTAACTTTTAGCTTTAAAAAGCAGAAAGAGAGAGAAGAGCATAAAATGGCTCTGGTGCAATGGAGAATGTGAGCTTTATTGTGACATCTCAGGGAGGTAGTTCTGCCAAAGAATTACAAAATTTTTGAAATAGGTATTCCTTATAAAGCTACACTTCATAAAAATACTTCCATTTTGGAAAACTAATTGAAATGGATACATGGAATTTTTTTTAGGTCATTCAAAAAAAAAGGTTCTAGAGTATATTTTAGTTCATATATTTAGTATCTCTGTGTTAAACACTACCAGCTTAGATACACCACAGAGTGACATTATCAAGGCTAGAGCATATTCATTGTTTGACCAATTTCATTTTTCCCATTGCTAAATTGTCTTCAAACATTTTGCCTACATATTTTTTTCTGCAAAATTTTGTACGTTAATTCTATCTAATTGGCTAGTAGATCGCCTTTATGGCATCCTTGCTGTAGACGAAAGCTCTGACACCGTGTTTTCTCTTTAATGGGTACTTTTAAAGTACATAATTGTGTCTTTGTCCATATGGTCTAACAAATATGGTTTTCTTCTAACAAAGGCTTACTGCTAATTTTATTACTATTGTGTTTTATATCTTTAAAATACACTAGCGAAGCATTCACTTTTAACCAACTCAATGCAGGGTTTTAATTAAGCGGAAACCTTGAAAAAGACGGCTTTTGCAAAGAGGCTCAATGGCTTCCTCAACCTTTTTGAAAAGGGCAGGGTGTTAAAACAAACCTGCCACTTGTATTTTCAAAGGCAAAAAAAAATCAGAGCTAAAGATAATCTCTCCATTAGTATTATTAATTCTGTTCCGTTTTCTTGACATGCTTTAAAAGCAGACAGACTTGTCATGAGCATCACATTTGCAAGCACTGTCACAGCTCCTGAAGGCTCTGGTGGAAGCACGAAGTGTGTTAACAGTAACTGCGAACGGCCTTTGGGGAACAATAGGTTTACCTGAGACCGTGCCTGGCTTTGCAAAGAACAAGTTGCTATATTATACTCCATCCTCACGTTAGTGCTCATATAATACTTGACCCAGCATCATTTTCTGAAGTACCGTTTCCAATTTTAAATTCCTTTCTCATCCCTTTTGGATCATCTAATTTGAGTGTTACACCATTTACCGACAAAACAGTGATTCCAGCATGCATGTCCAATGGTTTCCTGCGCCAGGGCCTCGGTATTCAATTGCTTGATAAATGTCTTCTATTCTCTCCAAAATATTTGACTTTCTTAGTTCAGCTATATTTCCTAGCACTCAGGTGTCATAAATAATTATCTAATAAAACTTATTGCATTCAGCTAGTGGCTATAGTTGATCCCAAGATTTTCAGAACAATTGTGCCATGAAACCCTTCAAGCATATCAGAAGCACCCAGAACAATATAAAATTCCTTCAGAAATCTGTGTAAGTCGCAGATGATTTCTGTTTTAGTATTTTGCCTTATAATTAATCTGCTCTATGTTGCTGGTATCATTGAAGAAAACTACTTTGTAGTGGCAATTTCTTACTGCAGGCTGACCAAGAGAATGGCTAAGTTCATATCACTGCATTTTCTTGCAATAGAACAGTGGCTACAGCATAATCATTTTGAATAAGTAATCGGAATGGATATTGTTTTGATATTTGTTTTTTCCTTAGGTCAAGTAAGTCCGCAACTGACATACTTTTATAGAATTAGGCAAGGACTAACTGAATTTGGCATCTAATCTGTTTTAGCCAGAAGTTCATTTTATCCATTGTCTACATCCATTGGGAGTTCAAGCTGCCCATCACATAAACAATGTAGGTTCTATTTCTTTGGTATAAAATTCTGTTAAAAAATTAAATGCAGTGAAATGTTTCTTCTAGTCACATGAAATAAACAAACTACAAAAGAATCTCTAAGGAGAAAAGAGGTGCCCAAAACTATCAAATAGACATATATCGAAATAGCAATACATGAAAACATACATCTATTGTAGTTTTAAAGGGTGCTGTATAATACCTTTTAATTTCTGATACTTGGAAGGTACATTTAGTATATATTACAATATACCATGGGTATGCATTTTTCCCTTAAAGTTTTTAAACTCACAGTATATAAATTTACTGTAAAATAGGGTTTTTACCAGGTATATTTTTATTTAGCTTAGCTAAGACTATCATAGACATGTATGTAATTCATCCAAAATGTGGATTTTTACTTTAACTATGACATTAGAATGTTGCAATCCTAACATATTGTGGGATACATAGAAATAAGTAGATCCACTATTATGGTCATCAAAATCTGACTATGTTAAAAATTATATCAGAAGATAAAATAGAAAATATGCTTGGACTATTATTTTCTATATACATAAAGGGGTAAAATAAATTCTGAGTTGTTATAATCTTGCAATTATAAAAAATTGCAATTATGTCAATCTAGGATAAAAATGTATGCAATATATTACAGATTAAATTTATATAAAATTATATCTGAAGATATACACATGCAAACAAAAACATGCATATGTTCAACTTATATGCAGTTGTGAGTACTTTTATATGTACATTAATATGTCACTATGTAACTTTTTCTTCAGTCATGAATTTGTTATTTCTTTTTACATTTATTAAATATAAAGATATTTTTAAATAATAAACATTAAATCAGTCATATCTATGATAAAATGGATGTCGGATAAATACACAGCTATTGAGGGAATTAGAAAATGTAACTTTTCATCCTTAAAAAAATACAGAGGTGTACTATGGCTTCCTCTGTTATTTTTCTCCCACTGAGCAGACCTCTTCAACTCTCAGTTCTTATGTTCAAGGAAAGCAAAGCACAGAAGCTGAATTTCACCCACTCACACTCCACCTGACTTGTGGATAAAGATAACAGTTCTGGTCCTTGTTGCTTTCAGTTCTTTCTTCAGGATGATTTAATTCATCACTAACAAAATCAAGAAGTTAAAAATAAGGTTGAAGCCTCGGCATTAGTATGAACATAAGTTGTGCCTTATATATGTATTCAAATTCATTCCTTGTTGGAGGAAATTTTCATGATTAATATTAAACTAAGGCTAGAATTAGCCAAAATGCAACAGACATATATTGAAGTGAGCATTTTATTATGTGCCACGTCAGTCAGATTAAAGAAAAGACTGCATGACACTGAGAGGATATTGCATGTATATCAAGCAATCTATTTATATGTGACAGGGAAGGTTTGATTTCTGGAAAGAATGACAACCCAGTGAAATAACTACTCGCCTTCAAAATTACTATAGTACAAATGTACATCTTTTAAGATGGAATTTTAAATTGCAATTAAAAATGTAGATAAATATGTTTAGGAATGAATAGTGACATATAGGAAAAAATAATGTGATGAAGAAATCAAAATAAATGCAAAGCTTTTCAGGCCATCACTATTAGTATACCAACTCAGAATATTGGTACAATAATGCCTTGTTTCTCACAACCTAAGATGCAAGAAATTTCAAACAAGATATTATTTTTCCTATTCTGAGGAGGGTACAGCACGATTAGTTGAAGAAGGCTATAATGCAAACTATAAATATGCCTGGTATTGGTAATAGCTAAGCATCAGGAAATTGCCAGATTTATGTGTTAGTGTGCGTCTGATATTGGCATATTTTTAAGTAAAAAAATCCGAATTTTACTCTGTAGGAAGGATGCTTTTCATTCTCTAATCCTTGCTCTTATTTTTTTTTATTAAGTGCTAAGGACTAAACGGAGGCAGAAAATTGATTAGTATACAGTAATTACTCTTTGTCTTCCAAAGAAGTAGCTTTTGAAGAGGGAGAGAAAGAGACAGTGTAAGAGAGAGAGACTGAGTCTAAAACCACTAACTTCATTACCAGCAAAGATAAAGTGCAGTGAAACAGAAACTCTTTGAGTTCACATCATTACACTTGGATGCTCTTACCAGGTACTGGGATAAGAGGAAAGAACAATCAATGGTCAATTGACTTTATTTCCTTTCTTAAATTATAATTTGTATGACTTATACATGTTTCTCGGATTAGCTAAGCAAACCGCCCAGAGACCACCTGACAAGCAGTCCATAAAGCACATGAAATGAGAAAAACAGAGGATGGTTGCGATGTTCCTCAAGCCTGGTTCACAAAACAGCTGCAGGAAGAACTCCGACTCAAGCTCCTTTTCAATTTCAGCGATTTAGGCAATATCCAGGCAGTGCGTGTGGGGGAGCTACAGGACAGATGCAATCAGAGCTGGCTTTGTACATCAATAATGGCAAACTGTATTTTCTCATAACCCTTCCTTCTTTGTTCGAAAGGGGGCTTCCATTTTCAACTGTAATCTGCGACTTTTGAAACGGACATTAAGGGATCTTGCCGACAAATAGTTCTGGCTGATTTTCTTTTTCTCTTTTCCCTGGCTGTTTTTAAAAGAAAATCATCATGGCAGCCTGATGTGCAGGCCTTCAGGAGAAAAACTCTCCTCATGCCAAGATTTCTGTTGAAATGATATTTTTAGGTAATGTGAAGAGAGTTGTTGATCAGTATTACAGTACCCTGAATTTAGGACGCAAATACTCAGAGAAGTCATTTCCACAATACGCAACTCAGATCTCGTTTTAAGTATTTTTATGCTCAATTCATATTTTACTTTTCTGTAACTTTTCAATGTCTTGCTAATTTCATCCTGAATATACTTAAACATTTGTCAGTGTCACAACTCAAACAACAAAGGATTATCAGAAACTAAAACAGAAAGGCAGACATAAGGCAATTTTGTCATCAGGGAATTAGTGTTACATAGTCCTTAAAATCTCAATTTGGACAATTTTTACAGTGATAATTTAGCCCCACCCCGTGTTTTATCTCCTTCCTGTTCCTGAGATCATGAACTGCAGCACAGATAGTTGTGTAGCACAAAGGGGAAAGCAAGTCTTGCAGAAAAAAACTCCCATTGTCAGGAAAGGTAGCACATTTTGACCCTATGCGATGCGTCACCTGCCATTAAAAAGATATATATCTTACATGAACACTTTTTATCAGTCAACTCCAAATAACTCTAATCTCAAACCCTTTGGGGAAATATCAATAACTTCAAATTTTATTAAATACAGAAAAGAAGGAGAAATAAACAGTTTTATTCTTTGAGGTTGAATTCTGAATTGGTCCTCACTACTTTCTGTTGGATAGGTTTACAGTTTTCAATGCCATGTGCTATGGTCACAGTTTAACCACATCCGGTGTGTGTACTTTTTAAATGAAAAGCAGGAGGCAGTTAGTCATCTGGTGAAGCAATTTCAGTGTATTGCATTTACAATTAATTGCCGGGCAAAGCATCTTTGAGTAAGAAACAGAAAAGTGGTTGGTTTTACAAAGTTTTCCTTGCAAATTAGAAGATAAGGAAATCTTTAAAGTTGAAAATTATTATAAATTTCCCAAAAAGCCACACACATCTGCAATGCTGGGGGTTGTGAAAGAGCAACCAGATCATCTGTTCCAATAACTTGGTTAGTTTAGGGGAATGAGCAAATGTTTGTGAGCACTATGAACAAATTCTAAGTGCGTTTATGCTGCTATTGCTACCCGTCTTCCCATGTTATACTATTGCAGTCAGAAGAAAAGCTTTCCCTGAGTTTTGTTCCTTTGTCTTCTCAATATGTTGAAGTCTGACTTCTGAAGAAGTGATTACTATTCAGAGCTCTGCCTCTGTGCTTCTCCGTATGTACAGATGCATAGGTGCTATCCGTTATCTTATAGGAATTGGATGTGCAGGGTGGGGTAGGAAGTAGTACATGTAAGAATATATTACTGCAGAAGCAACATCAAAAGTTCTTATTAAAATAAATGCCTTTTGTTGTTTGTATAAGGTACCAGTCATTGGACAATAAGAATGTCTAAAAACTAATGGAAAGGAAAGAAAGCTATGTAGTTGCATGGAAATTTGGTCATTAAGTCTAGTGATTCCTAAAAAATACTGATATGAAAGTTTTAGCTAGTTTTCCCCCTGATATGCTCTAATAATGTTTTATATACTATTTATGTTCTAATTTATTTTCAATTTATGTGCTAATTGTATATGTCACTGAATTTGCTAAGAGCTTTACAATGTTTGCAATCATTTTGAACCACATAGGAATTAAATGACTAGACCAAAAAATGAAGAAAATGTGGCAAAATATTAGTTCGCATTTGTCTTCCAATAATCAAAACATTGTTCAATTCTTGTTTCACAGAAATGTTTCAAAAATTGTTTAGTAGATGAGTGAAGAAATAAATAACTACACAAATGGATGAACATGGTAACTTCAATTGCAAGTGAATAAAATAAAATGTCAAAATCTAACTTAACTCACAGTAAATATTAAATGATCATATCAATTATTATTATTGTTACTATTATCATTATTATTTCTAAAAGCAAAGTACTATGTGGCCAAATAAGTTTTTTGCGAATTGTTTGATGTTTTGTTTATGTTGAAATTATACAAAGTGAAGTCTAGCACTGTAGCACTGTCCTCCCGTTGTTCATTGATTGCTCAGGTGGGCACCAGTAATGTCTCCATTGTAAGACTTGTTGTTACTGTGTTTGGCATATTGAATACGTCCTGGGGAGCTTGCCAGCTTTGCTGTGCAGGCAAGATACTCTCAGTCGCTTGCAAAGTGAAAGTATAAACAAAACATTTTCTAAGATGTTTAATTATGTTATTCCTACTGCAGCGTTCCAATAAATACCCTATGTGCAAATGGTGTAATGTATTCTACGGTCCTGCATTTGAACATATAAACCACTGTACCTAACTCTGCTTTCTTAGCTACATGTAACCTTCCTACCTGTAACACACAGTACATGCATTATTCTATGTAATGATGAAAGATGTAGCATTTGAAAACATTACCTCCCCTCTAGTTGGCAATATTTAAGTAACTTCCCAAATACTCAAAGAATAATACACATATCTCTGTTATATGTTCAGAATGATGGATTCAGTATGGTTGTGAATTCCAACCGTATACTCTTGAGTTGGTGCAGTTTTATTCATTTTTTAAACATTTAACATAGGTAAAGGTAAAGGTAAAGGCCCTCCCGTTGATCGTCGATTTGCTCGAGCGGGCCCAGTAACGTCTCCATTGGAGACTTTGTTGTTACTGTGTCTGGCATATCGAATACTCTCGGTAGCTTGCCGGGCTCTCCGAGAGGGGTGGAGGAATCATAGAGGCTGATAAAAATCGGCACTCAGTACATGTTTGGTTAATACTGGTAGGATTATGTGGACAATAAATATAGAACAATCCTGACAATATGACACAAAATCTACTTTTAGGAATGCAAGATAATAGGTGTTATGCTAGTAAGTAAGTCAGAAATAAATTAATTATATTGATAAATGCACTTGAAGAGAATAGGGACATAAAAACAAAATGGACTTATCCATACTTGAGGAATTGATTGTTAAATTCATATAAACAAATATTGTTTTCCAATTTGAAGACAATTTGAGTATTCTCACTAATAAATTACATATATTAACCTATAATCCTCACCTTTTGGGGGATGTGGGCAGCAGATCCAGCTATGCACAGGACTTACTCCTGACTCTGTGCTCAGGGATCACTCCTACTGGGGCTCGGGGGACCACATGGGATATCAGGAATAGAACCTGTGTCATCTGCATGCAAGCGAGGCAAGTGCCCTAGCTACTTCAGTCCCATAGAGCCTCACTTCTTAAAAATACCCTGAAATGATCATGTTTGACAAGAAGTGTTAAAAGTAGATAAAGCCATATACCAGGTCACATTTCCGTATACGTATTGCCAACCACAATGCCCAAAATGGGGTGGGGGGGAAAGAAAGAGAGAGACAGACAGGCAGAGATAGAGAGAAACAGAGACAGAGACAGAGAGAAACAGAGGCAGAGAGACAGAGAGACAGAAAGAGAAAAAGAGAGAGAAGAAAAGCACCAGCCATAGAGCCAGGCTGGGAGTAAGGAGTGGGGAGTGATGGGAGGAGAACGGAGGACTTTGGTGCTGGGAAATGTACACTGGTGGAGGAATGAGTGTTGGAGCACTGTATGACTTAAACTTAATCATGGACAATGTTGAAGGTCTATCTCACAGTGATTCAATTAAAAATATCAATAATAAAATTAATTAAGTAAGTAAATAATGTTATCTTATGCATTGCATAAAGAAAGACCTGGACATTAAAGAAATGTTTTTGTTTTATGTGTGAAAAATGTTACTGACGCCAGTGATAATTTAAAAAGTGTGATAGAATCAAGAACATAAAAATAAAACCTGAACCACATGGTCAATTAATTTACCTCTAGTGATCTAAAAGCATAAGATTGAAAACAAAATTTCTTCAATAGAAGATACTATGAAAGACAGATAATACACATTCAAAAGAATAAAATGACTTTTCACACAAGGTACAACAATTAATTCAAAGTGGATTTAAGACTTAGATTCCATTATATAAGATATTTTATTTTATTTTATTATATACAATATTTTATTAAAATGATGCATCAGAACGTGATTAAATTTACTATAGTAATAATGAATGCTGCAATCATTGTGAAACCATCTAGAAGTGTTTTGTTGATATTTTGATTTTATGCACCATAACATTATCTATAAAACATTATATATAAATATTGTTTAATCTATTAATTTCCTATGTATACCTTTAATATTATTATTATGTTAACTAGAACTTCCCTTACAATGTTAAAATGAGATTTAAAATGCCATTAAAATTAATATTATATTATATTAATGCTTGAATTATTAAAAAATCTGAAGTATGACGTTAGCTACAGAATTCTTTCTAGATAATTAAATTGGGGAAGATTTTATTCATACTTTACTGAGTTTTAATAAAACATCAAATGAAAGAGCACTGTATTTTGCATATAGTTAACTTAGTTAATGACATTAACTTATTTATTAAATCACCATTATTTATAATAGAATTAATATTAATATTTTAGGCATATACTGTTACTGAACACCCATCACCAGAGTTTCTATCTCTAACAACCTGTATTTCTTATAAGACCCCTTCTTATTCACTGACACCCCATCTTAATTTGGCAAGCTCAGTTATGTAAACAGAATTGGATATATTGATTTCATTCATCTTTTCAAGATGACACTTTATCCAGGTTTTATCTATTGATTTCCTGTTTTTATTATTTTTTTTTTAGTCAATGTATGTTCTTGTTTTTACCTTGCTTTGTTTGGATCTTATTTTGATGCTTTTTTGAGTAAAATTTTGAATCATTAATTTTACATGTATTTTCTTGTCCATTTGGTAACCCTTTCCCCTATTATGTCTTTTTATATTCCTCATCAAATCACTTAATCTGCCACTAAGTGGAAAGAAATAAAAGGTATCATGTTGAGTAATGTCAATCACAGAAATGGGACGGATCCAAAACAATCACATTCATTTGTATTATAAATAAAACATAGTAGAGGAGTAAGAAATAGTCGAAGATGACAGATCCTTGGAATAAGTCTACAGAACTGAGCTTTCCAAGGGTAGAGGAAGCGGGAGAGGGAAGGAGACCCTGAGACAATGTTGGAAGGAATAGAAAGAATAATCTAGTGAAGGATGTGGTCTTGGGACATGTATGCAAAAAACCCTATCATTTATGATATTCTAAATTACAGTAATTCAAGTACAATAGTATGCTTTAATGCACTGTAGCACTGTTCTCCCGTTGTTCATTGGTTTGCTTGAGTGGGCACCGGTAACATCTCCATTGTGAGACTTGTTACTGTTTTTGGCATATCCAATATACCACGGGGAGCTTGCCAGGCTCTGCCATGTGGGCAGGATACTCTCGGTACCTTGCCGGGATCTCTGAGAGGGATGGAGAAATTGAACCCGGGTCAGCTGCATGCAAGGTAGATGCCCTATCTGCGTCTCATTCCCCTGACCCCTTAATAGAATTAAAGCATAGTGCTATTGCTCCAGCCCTATGCTTTAACACTACGAATTTTCCTATGAACACTGATTTTCAGACGCTTATATTTTAGTAAGTTGGATTTTAATTTAGTTCAAGCTATTTTTAAGTTTCCTGAGATTTTTAATTGATATATACATATATATATATTCCTTCTCATATATTATGAACACAGGTGAGCATATATGTGTGTGAGATGACATTGCAAGAAATATTGTAATCCCTATAGACACATATAAAATTATATAAACCTTTACAGTATCACTGTATCCCTGTCATCCCATTGTTCATCGATTTCCTTGAGCAGGCACCAGTGATGTCACCGTTCGTTCTAGTCCTGAGACTTTAGCAAGAGTCACATTGGAGGCTCTTTCAGGGGAATGACACCCATCATTGTTACTAGGTTTTGGCATATCGAATATGCCACGGGGAGCTTGCCAAACTCTGCTATGCGGGCAGGATACTCTCAGTAACCTGCTGGGTTCTCTGAGAGTGAGAACTAGACAATAAGAGGTTGCGTAGCCGCAAATGTGGCCGAGCACTATCAGGAGCTTGGTTTTCTAGTCTCTGGAACTTGGTCGGAAGTCACACTCAGCTATGCTTAAAACCACTCTCCACACGCTCAGACGAGTCTCACACATGGAGGAACTGGCAGAGGAACCCAGGTGTGTGGGACCCGGGGCTGAAATCTCCAAGCATACTCGAATTGGGACTGGGCCTCCTCCACCCATATCGCCCATCTTCCAGTAGCTAGACAGTTACACCCACCAACTGCCCCTGGTGCTGTGTAATCCAGAGACTATATAAACCTTAATCTATGTAATTACATCTCTAGAGAAATATTTCTTGCAATTCTATCATGTTAATAATAAATTATATCATTTTTCACTTTCTTTAAAAATATTTATTTTTTCTCAATATTTGAATGATAGCTTCCAAGAAAAAATAACTTGATGATGTGCATTTTTTTCTCTCAAACTTCTAAATATTTCAATCATTCTTTTCTTATTTACATGGCTTCTAAGAAGTCCAATTGGATAGCTAGTTTCAGTTATTTAACTGACTAGTCTAAAACTTTAGAACTTTAAAATGATCTTAGCATTTAAGAAAAACAACAATCTAAAAAAATTGATTATTAGAAGTTTATCAGTGTGAACAGAAAGGTTATTTATTGAAATCTCTCTTTTCCCTAATGAACTCCTGACTCAAACTTGTCGCTCCCTACTATACTTTGGGTAAGAAGTACTATCTGTATAACTAAAATTTAATTTTGGACATTTAGTGTACAAAATTTTAAGCAACTACTTAAAACTTCCTTTGCTTTTTGTATCTACAATTCAACAAATCAGGATTATGTCTGGAAACTATCACTGTTAGATTGTTTTTCTCAAAAGCGTTATCTTGCTTATGCCAGAGGTCTTTTAAAATTCTCTTCATGTCTTTTCCCCATGTTCTATAGGCGTATGTATGTGTGTGTGTTTGTGTGTATGTGTTAACTTTTAACATTGCTTTACATATTTTAAATATTAATCCTTTATCCAGTAGTTGGTAGGCAATTATTTTATTTCAGTCTATGTGATGTCTTTCTAGTCTGGGAAACATTTCTTTTGTGGTATGAAAACTTCTAAATTTGATATCACTTTACTTATTCATATTTGCCTCCATTTGCACGGTCAATGGCATTGAATCATAGAAAACACCTCTAGATTCAATGTTATAGAGGGTTCTGCCAATATTTCAAAATAATTTATAGATTCAAGCCTGATCATCAAATTTTTAACCTATTTGAGTTGACTTTTCTATATGGCATGAGGTTTTAGTTCACTTTTTCACTTTTGTGTGTGCGCTATGTATGTTTTACATGTTTTTCCAGCACCGTTGGTGAAGAGGCTTCTCTTGATCTGCTTCATGCTTTAATCTCTTCTGTCAAAGATTAGCTGACTGTATACTTAAGGATCTGCATCTGCCCTCTAAATTCTTTTCCATTGGTCTGAGAGTCTCTCTTTATTCCAGTACCACACTTTCTTGATTAACATAGCTTTATAGTATAATTTCAAATTAATTTGAGTGCCTGTTTCTTTGGCTTTCTAAAAGAGATGAAAACTAATTGGAAGTAGGTTTTCTTTCGTCTTAAGGCTTTATTAAATGAATGTTGTTTCTTATAAATGCCAGTCTCCAATATTAAACCAAGTTAATCTCCAGATTCAATTTATTAAAGGAATGTAAATGTTAGTCATTCTGGAACTAACAATTATATGAAAAACTCTAAGAAACAGAAAAAAATTTGTTACTGTATTATATTTTTCTTACACTTAAAGGTTGATATATCCTCTTTTTTTCAGAGTATGGATAAACTTTGTTTTACAAACAAAACTTTGGAAAAAGCAAGAAATTATTTTTTCATTAAAATATTTAGAGAGCCTATTTTTATAAAGCACGTTTATCTGCCCAAATTGTTGTTAATATAAATAATATTTATAATATGACATTTCAATACTATAAGTAGCATGTTTTCCATTGTGTTAGTCTGTATGGTTGTAATGTACACATGTACACAAGTACTGCAACTCAATGCCATTATAGTTCCAAAATTCCGAAGACCTTCCACCACTATCCTATGTTGCTCTTAGTCCACCTCTCCCAGAGTCATATCATCTTCCCCCCAGTACTTGATAACCTGAGTTTTTTTAATCCAAGGTCAATGGTTTGTTGTTTACAGTTATCTATCTCCCACCTTTTTTCCCTACATAGCAGGGACAAATTATATTTTCCAATATTTTTACTTATTCTTCTGATTTAAATTGCTTAACATGACTGTCCAGACTCAAGTTTCAGAAATCAGCAAGATTTGATCTATTTATATAGTTACATAGCATTCATTATGTATATATGACACAACATTGTTTAGACTGCATGTATAAAACCTTCGGACAAGTTTCTCTTCTATTTGTCTATCACTTGATCACTTGATTACTTGACTTCCTGCTAATCGTTGATTTGCTTGAGCGGGTGCTAGTAACATCTCCATTTGTCCCTGTCTCGTGATAGTGTAGCCCAATGGCGTCTGTTTGCTCTAGGAATATGAAGAGCCAATCGTTCATGATCTGGATGAATAAGTCTGAACATTTGGTAGGAGGGTGGCCATGCGGTCTTTTGACATCTCGTGGAATCCAGTCCGTAACAGCTCTAGTCCAGCGGTCGTCTTTAAATCTCACTACGTGACTAGCCCATCTGATTTTTGATGCCTTGGCAAACAAGATAGCGTCCCTGATTCTTGATTGTCGACAGAGGTCGGAACTCCAGGTTTCTTTCTCTCATTTCAATGAAACGTGATATTCCAAGTATAGCTCTTTCAGTTCCTCTTTGAGAGACCCCAATAGCATTCTCATCCTGTTTGCATATGTCCCTGGTCTCTGAGGCATATGTTAATGCGGGAAGAACAGTGGAATCAAAGAGATGTGCCCGGAGCTGGAGGTTCTTTGTCTACTTAGCTATTTCTTTGACACTCTTGAAGGCATTCCAAGCTGCTCTCTTCCTCCTGCACAGCTCGGGTACCAGGTCATTTGTCATGTTGACTTCTCGACCTAAGGTACACATAGCTGTTGCATTCGGAGATTGAGAGCGAATGAGGCATCAGGAACGAGGCTGTTTCTCATAAACATTGTCTTCGTAAGATTCAGCTGTAGTCCGACCTTTCCACACTCACGATCAAAGTCGGCCAGCATTTGTGCCGCTTGGCTAATGTTTGGTGTTATTAGAACAATGTCATCAACTAGAGGAGGTGGAGTAGTTGGCGACCATCTATCTTCACTCCCATTCCTTCCCATTCCAGTTGCCTCATGATGTTCTCGAGGGTGGCACTGAAGAGTTTTTGTGAAATGGTATCACCCTGCTGAACCCCACTCTTGACATCAATGATTACTTCTTTGTAGAATGGTGAGATCCTGGTAGTGAATCCATAATATAGCTCACGGAGGACCTTGATGTATTGAGCTTGAATGCCCTGATTGGCTAGAGCTTCAGTGACCACTTCCGTCTCAACAGAATCAAAGGCCTTCTTTAAATCAATGAACATTAGACAGAACGGCATCTTGATCTCCCTAGAAATCTCAAAGAACTTGGTTATCGTGTGGATATGGTTGATGGTGCTGAATCCTTTGTGGAACCTGGCTTGCTCGCATGGTTGTTCTTCATCTAGTGTTCTGCCAATCCTATTTAGGATGACTCGAGTGAACAACCTGTAGATGACAGACAATAGGCAGATTGGGCGACAGTTACCAATGTCATGGATGTCTCCCTTCTTGAACAGTAGTACAGTCCTGCTGGTTTTCCATTGGGACAGAATCTTGTATTCAAACAGGTAGCATGTGAAGAGCCGAGCCAATGTATTGATGAGTACTGACCGCAGGTTCTTCAGGTGTTCAGGTCTGACATTGTCTGGGCCGGGTGCTTTTCGTTTCTTTACTGACGAAATGGCGTGTGGGATTTTGGAAGGGAGAACATTGGGAACGACATATCCATCCTGTGGAATTTGGTATGTCGGCAAGTGGACATGGTTATCAAAGAGATTTGAGTAGAAGTCATGGATAATCTTCTCCATTGCCCTTCTGGAGGATGTGATAGGTCCATCAGGACATCAGAGAGCAGTCATCTTGGTCTTGTAGTTGGCGAAGGACAGGCAGGCGTTATGAATACTTTTCTGGACCACTGTGTCCTTCGTGCAAAATTCTACTTCACAGAGCAGGGAGAAAGTGCTACAAAGTTTAAAAAGAGAACTCCCAGAACGACCACCAACTGGGAGCTCTTTGGCACTATTGTGGCAACATGGGAAGATGCCGCTGTTGACAACATTAACGAGGAATACGATCGACTGGTTCAGCACCTCCATGATTGTGCAAGGAATGCCAAGAGAGAGATAGCTACAAAAAAAAAGGCCTCTCTTCGAAAACTCTTGAGCTTATTCGCCAATGTGGTTTGGTGCATGCCTCAGGCAACCGCAAGCGAACGTCTGAGCTCGCAAAGCAGTGCAGAGATGTGATCCAGGAAGACCTCAAAGAGAGAAAGTATTTGTCTATAAGGAAAAGTTTTATTTTAGCCTTATCATATAAAATTTCTATAATTATAAGGTCAGAGTTGTAATACAGTGGGTAAGATGCTTGTTTTTCACTCAGAAAATGCAGTTTCAACTACTGGCACCGTATATGGTTTCCCAAGCTTATCCGAAGTTATCCATGAGCACCAAGATTAAGTCTTGAGCATACCTGGAGTACTGCCCCCAAACAAATATACTAAACTCATTCTGTAATTCTAAATACATTGATTTTCTAAGTGAAAAAAATTACACAAACATAAGATATTTTGCAACCCCAAAAATTAGAATAATAAAGATTAAAATAATGTAAACATTAACAAGTCAGGAGGTATACGTTAAAGATCAACAGGAACAAAGTACTGATATATAATTGTGGCACTCATTGTAAGAGAAATTATTGACATTAGATTCTTGGTTTGGAGTGAAAGTACAGTCACGAGTAAACCTGCCTTACATGTAGATCACTGTAGTTCTGTCCCTGGAACCACCAAGGGTCACTTGAGCCTTATAAGAAGTGATTTCTGAACATAGGGCTAGAAATAAGTCTTCAGTACAGCTGAATGTGGTCCCAAATTTTATATACGCATATATATATTATTGATGTTTCCATTCCTATGATGAACAAATTGAAGATAAAACTTTGAGTAAAGTGTTTCAACATGGGAACAAAAGTCAACACTTTATGAGCAGTAAGTCATATGCACATGTTGTCTTTTCTATAGTGCTATAGAAAGTAGAGACTAGAAAATGTTTATCAGAACATAATAACAAAAACTATATAACAAAAATAATAAAAAGCAATATAAGGTGGTTCAACTAATTTCTAAAATATCCTAAACACAGACACACAAAATATTTTCACATGGAGAGGAATAATTTGTCCTCCCAGAAGGGACTAAATAAAATAGTTTTATTACAATGAACATTTTAATGTCCTTGCTTATATATTTCATTATGTATAAAATATATCAGGATGCACACATTTATATTCATGGCCAGATGCATACACACACTGACCATATACATATAGTAAATATGCATGTAAATATGTACAAATAGATTTATTGTATACATATTTTATAGTGATAGAGATAGTTATAGATAAAACCTATTCACTTATCAGTATTGTCTAATTTTTTTAAATTAAAACTTCAGCAGTTATTTTTTATGTGTTTAGAGTGGCCTATTCCTCTATCACAAGAGATAAAATTTGTATTCTTAAAGCAGAAGAGTTTCATATCAGTATATTATAAATTTCCTATAATTTAGAGATTCACTTCTTTCTTCTTAAATATAGAACTTGTATAACTTCTCAAACCTGTAACAGATTCTCTGTCATAATAATAAGCATTTGATGATTATAGTTTCTATTTTCTCATGATCAAAAATCAGCTCATTTTTCTGTAGATGATCTGTGATAGGTTATTAGGACAATAAAAAATGATGGACTCAATTTTTTCCATAAAGACTACACTAAAAACACAATGTGATATAATGAAGGATGAACACATTTGTTATGTGGCATCACACATAGATAATTTGTAAATCCAAGTTTTGAATCTTTTTTAAGATTACATATACATATTCCTATTTCTAGAAGGACCATACTTTCATATCTATTATGCATATTTTTGTGTTTTTGAATACACAGTTTTCATTAGAAGCAAGGAGAAATAACACTTAAATGGATTGAATGAATATGAAGACATTATTTCTCACTGAACATATGTTTAACTTGTTTGAATTCCAACATCTTTATACAGAAGTTGGATCAACTGTGTAAAGCCCTGCCTTGAATATTGCCTAAACTGTCTGCATTTTATTAATATGTGATCAAATAAATGGTGACTGACCTAGGACTGACTGGAAGAATTTCAGTGAAATGAAAAGGACACCAAATATGGTGTAAGTAACAGAACTAAACTAAACACATTTAGTTTTCTAGAGGTTAATGCACAGGATTTTGAAGAAGAAAGCCATCTAATAGTGTAAGGCCTACTTCCTGGTTTTATTATAAATTGAAATTGCCCTGGATAGATTCAGTATTCAAAGAATTTCCTGTGACATGAACATGACTGGAAAAATAATTTTCAACATTGAATTTGGTGAACTACTGAACTTTGTTAATATTTTTTGCAGTGTTCAATTTAATTTTAATAAATTGCATAGCTCTGGCAGCACAGTGGAGTCAAAAGATTGAAAGCTTGAATAGGTCAAAGGAAAAGTTGCCAATGCAAGCCTGTTAAAACACTAACTAGAAAATTAGGCAGGAAAAACAGTCTAAAAAAATATTGTGAGTATCTTTGATCATCAGCTGGTTGAAAAGAAGTAATATGACAAACAGGAAATTGCAAAGAATAACTATTTTGACTATAGTGGAAATAGCAACTTAGGTAACCACATTTCAAACCAAATGCAGAGTATTTTCCTGGAATTTAAAGAAAAAGTATCCAGATGTCTAAACATTCTAGTCAATGCAGCTTTTATTTGGAATTTGGCAGACCTTCAGAAAACTAGTAGTCAAGTTGGGAAAACTTTTCCCAACCTATTTACATAATTTCATATGTGTTTTATGATTTTGCTTTAAATTTTTCTAACAGTGGTGTATTTATGTTTATGTTTTCTGCAAATGTTTTATTTGTTGGACTTATTTTTATTACTTCCCAACTAAATGTGTTGTGAATAAATGCAATGCTGTGAACAATTATTGTAAGACATGATGAAGATAAACTGTCATAATGTTATTGTTAATTCTTCAAATCTCTCATGTACTTGTATGCTTCATTTTGCTCTCTCATATAGGAATAGTTGTATCCTAAAAATGAAAACACACGTTTTTTATTTATATATTTTATAGAAATTGTGTCTCTTTTAAGATTAAGATTATTTTTAAATAAAATTTGTATTATGTATGCATCATAGCATATTGGACATTTTGTTTAGTGTAATTGCATAAATAAATATCCTCTATAAAATTTGAAATTTGAGCATGAAAATTTGAGCATGAGTATTTTCAGAAGCTCAAAAATATTTTGTGTATTATTTGATTAAAGTATAATAACTGGTTGACCTTTGTACTAGATGCTACGATTATGCTGAGTTTTAATATGAAAATGATTGAACATAAGGCGTTTTTGGCCGTGTGCCTAAGTTCAGAAAGAAATAATAATTGGGCACAAATATTTAAATCCATATTGTATAAAGCTTTATATTTTATCAGTCTACTCAAATATAAAGCAATCAATAAAACCAGTTGAAAATAAGTAAATAAAAATATCAGCAAGCAAGCTAAATTACTGAGGGATATGATATCAACCATAGGAACTGTATGTAATATATACTAAAGGATGCATGCAAGAAGTATTTCTTCACTAATAATAGAAAGGGACCCCCAAATAGCAGAACAATAGTTTCTTATCTTAAGGAATTGAATCTGAGTGGCAAGGATACCAGTCTGCATTCTTAACCATAAGCAGTAGAAACTTATGGTCTATTTAGTAAGAAGAGAAATTATGTTAAAAGTATATATCAGGCAGTTCACTGATACTTTCAGAACATTAGAGTACTGGGTGGAAAATGGTGAAGAACAAAAAAATGTCCAAGTACAGATATTCCACAGAACAACCACACTGAGTACATTTCTTTCTTCACTCTACACCCATTAAGCTGCATCATACATCTTACATTAAAAGAGTACTGGATGCTGGATTCATGCTCAGACTCTACTAAATTCGAGGGTTTCTAGTGTCCATGCTAAAAAAAAGAAACTCCACTGAATCTGTTTCTTTGAATCACTACTCTAATGCATATGACTAGATATCTGATCCTTGCTATCATGCAAATATTAGATATTTACAAAGAAATCAGGAAATTGAATATATCAAGCATACATTTCAGTCAGGGCTTCACTATAGAATCAGAATTAGTAGCCGATATATGCTGTATGTACACATGTATGTAAACGTATGTATATACACAGATATATATACATATATATGCATATGTATATATAATATGTGTGTTCTGTTAGGCTGGAGCAATAGCATAGCAGGTAGGGCATTTGCCTTGCATGTGGCTGACCCAGCAGGTTAGATTCCTCTGCCTCTCTTGGAGAGTATTTCGACCGCATGGCAAAGCCTGGCAAGCTACCCGTGACATATTCAATATGCCAAACATAGTAACAAGTGTCACAATGGAGACTTTGCTGGGCCAGCTCTAGCAAATCGATGAGCAATGGGAGGACAGTGACAGTGACAGTGTTTTGTTAATTTATCACAGGTTTGCAAGCTAAGTAAACCAAAAATTTATAGGCAAGCACTTAGATGGGAAGTACAAGGTATCTAAGGAAGAAATATTAGTTGTCTCAATTGTGTTTGAAGTCCCAAATTTTCAGAGGAGCCACAATTTTCCTTTTAAAGATTCATAACAAATTTATTCAAATTCGTCCATCATGTTTTTCTTATTTTTTGTTATTTCAAAATCAAGCAACTCAAACCTTTATATCTATATATTTTCCCCACTGAAACATGGACTCTAATGAATGATGAAGTAGCTTTGAAAATCTGCATAGATGCTATAGTGTCTATTTGCTTCCAACATTCACATTTTTTTTTCTTTTTTGGGTCACACCCGACAATGTACAGGGGTAACTCCTGGCTCTGCACTCAGGATTTACCCTTGGCGGTGCTCATGGGACCATATGGGATGCTGGGAATTAAGCCCAGGTGGGCCGCATGCAAAGCAAATGCCCTACCTGCTGTTCTATCACTCCAGTCCCCAACATTCACATTTTTACTGATAAAAATTCTATATTCTACTTCGACTGGAAACAAATTGAAAAAAAAAATTTGAGAAAAAAATTCAGTCTACCCATGTTAACATATCACTACGTGTCTACGGTTCTATCTTTGTGAACCTGGTAAAAGTGTATGTTTTTTAATCAGATTTAGTATTCAAATAAAATGTGACAAAAACATTATCACTTAATATACCTTCTCTATATGCAACTAATAACACACTGAATTTAACTGCAGAAAATATGAAAAGTCCTTGATAAAAATATTCATTCGCTTTTTTCATTAATTTAATAACACTCCCTTGATATTTTATAACACGTACTGAAAAATAAAAATAGTATCTTATTAACAGTGTTTTAAGTCAAGAGTAAGAGCAGTGAAATGTAAAATAGTTGTCTAACACATACATATAATTGCAACTATTGCATATGCCTAAGCAATATATATGCTTATGTTTCATAGAGCAATGAAACACTTCTAAGCAATAACTAGCAATTGCTGCCAATCTTGCAGAAAATTTACTCCTCAGCCAGGATCAGGAATCAGCAAATGTGTATGCTGAGTGGCACCACTGATCTGTCCATCCTCAGCATTATAGCTGACACAGTAAGCTTGTCATGACAAAGTCCCGCAGGGTCTAGAGCAACAGAAAATTAGTGTGACGTATCTGAATGGAATTTCTTGTGAGAGTGATACACAAGCATCCAGGCTTGCATAAAGCCAAACCCTCTCTCTTAACTCTCATGCTGTTCCAGAAAGTGAAGAAACAGGAGCTTAACCTGCACTAATACACAAATTAAAAAGGCTGGTAGTGCTTACAAGCACACAAGATATCTCTAATCTCTGCCTTAAAACATCAAAGTGACAAAGGGAAGGATGTGGCCCTAATTGATAAACAACAGAAGGAAAGTCTATCCAGAAAACAAAGTGTAAGTAATGTTCAACTAAAGTAAACTGAGAGCACAGTAGGTGCACCAAAAAACAATGGATGGAGAAGTTTAGCTGCAGAATGACTGAAACCAAGCGATGGAGCAATGAATTAGTAATACATGTGCCTGAGGATTATGTACCTAAACTCATTAAAAAATACAGTAAAAAAATCAAGAAACTGGAAAAATCACATGGAATTGATTGGACAAGAGAAATAAAGTACACTTTGACCAGTTTCAGAAGAGAGAATTGACAGCAATTCTCAGTGAAAGAAATTCCAACCAAGAACTTTCCCAGTCTATGGATGCCATCATAGAGCCAGATCTAAAAATCAACGAGTTCTGAACAAAATAAATCCAAATTAAAGGACACCAAAATATAATGCATTCAAAATTGTAATATAATAATAACACAAATGATGATACATTTGTATTAATTAAAATAAATGATAGGAACAAATAACACACTACTGAATGTGAGAAAATGGTGTAAAATAATAATCAAACATTCAAATATTCTATCAAGCTTGAATGTTTCCTCAAATTCGAATATATGACTCAATTTATAGATCAGCAACAGCTAAATGAGTTCATGGTCACTAGAGATCTGCAAGACACACTAAATGATCTCCACAAAAGACAATGAAGCACTACTCAGAAATAATCAGTGATTTTAAACACAAATGTGGGGAAGGAGTAGTCTAACCATGGAGTTCCAGGCAGGCACTCAATTTACTTGCTTTGAAATTTAAAGTTGATGTAGTTTTAGAGGTAAATTGCTCTGTATTCTCAAGACAAACACAGGTATGAGACAGAAATAAGAAACAAATGAAACCTGATTACTTCCTAAAAGGCAGATATCAAAGAACAGGAGTGAAAGTGGGAGAGACAGGGCAGCAGGTATGGTGATCACCTTGCACACCGTGCTGCTGATAAGTATGTGATTCCAGGCACCCCCAGATTTCCCCTTGAGCACTATCAGAAGTGATTGCTGAATGCAGAGCAAGGAGTAAACCCTGAGCACCTAAGGGTGTGCCCCGAGGCCACCAAAATGCATAAATGAAATTGGGACTGGGCAAAGTACAGTGGCAAAGATGAATTTAAGTAAATAAAATTTTAAGAGTACATGGTGGGGACAAAGAAAATAAAACTAATTTCATAGACTCAGAATCCTATGAATCCATGGCAATGATTATTTTATTTCAATATTTTTTCTTTTGTGAATGACCTACACTCACTAATCACATGACAATTTTATTAGGTGAATCAGAAAACTAAATAGAGTCTTTTGCTGCTTACAAAACCACACTTGAACATCATTATTAATTTGGATTCAAAGTAAAATGCTGGAAAACAATCATATTGGCAGATAGTTGTCCAAAAATGTACTGCAACAGTAATAGTTGTGTATATAGACAATATGTCATGATTAAAGGATCTCTGCGTAAAAAAGGTTTACTTTCATTAAGGTAAAAATATAAAGTGAAAACCAAATGAAGGCATAAAAGTATTTTTTTAAAAAACCAAATAAGATTACTGTAGAAACATATCAACGATGCCACAATTTGTAGTAAATTTTAATATTTCACTTTCATCTTGGATTGAATAGTCAGAATATTAATAAGAAAATAGCCTTAAAGAGAAAAAAACTGAGCATAATAGACATGTATAGGGTTCTCCATTTCCTAAAAGTTGAGCACATATTTTTTCTCCAATACAGATATGCCAATTTCTAAGTTAGATTCATGCTGGGACACTAAAAGAAGTGTTCACAAAAAATAAGAAAACAGAAAACATAAGTATCAAGTATATCTCCAGATCACATTTCTTTGGAGGTAGATATAAATTTTTAAAAAAAGGCAAGTGCATGGAAAAGCAAACAAAATGTTTTTGAATAATCTGTGGTTCAAAATAAAATCATAAAACTAATAAAATGATCACTGGACACAAGGGAGAAAATAAAGATATAATCTAACAGAACACATGGAACCCAGCAAAAACTACACTAAGAGGGAAGTTTATAGCAAGATAAGTATTAATCTAGAAAAAAAAAGAAAAAAGACTGAAATAAATATCCTTATCTTAAAGCTTGGGCTGGAGCAATAGCACAGTGGGTAAGGCGTTTGCCTTGCATGCGGCCGACATGATCGGCCTAGGTTCAATTCCTTCATCCCTCTCAGAAAGCCCAGCAAGCTACCGAGAGTATCTCACCCGCATGGCAAAGCCTGGCAAGATACCCATAATGTATTTGATATGACAAACACAGTAACAAGTCTCACAATGGAGACCTTACTGGGCCCGCTCGAGCAAATCGATGAACAACAGGAGGACAGTGCTACTGTGCAGTGCAATCTTGAAGCTTAAGAAACAAACAAAAGTCAATGGAAACCTAATATTGGAAAAAAAAAAGATCTATAAGAAGTAAACTCTTAAACATGCTTTACCTAATAATGTAATCTTTTAAACAGAATTTAAGATATAAACTAATTATTTTTCTTCTGCATTGAACTTTAATAAATTAGCCCGGCCTTATTCATTTATTTAACAAAGACCATAACATTTAGACTAGCATATCCTGAGAGTAGAAAAAAGGTAAGAAAAGAAAAGAAAGTGAATAAAAGGGATGTACTTAAAAATTAGAACAGAAGTTAGTGACAGAAGCCGTTTAAAATATCAGGACCGAACTGATAGTACAGTTTGTAGAGAACTTGCCTTGCATACAACTGACCAGAGTTCAATTCCCGATTTTCCATATCGCACCTCAAGCACCACCAGGTGTGATCCCTGAGTGCAAAGCCAGAAGTAAACCCTAAGTATTGCTGGATGTAAACAAAACAAAACAAAATAAGCAAAAAAAATTGTTTATAAACATACTAAAGATCAATAAAACCAAGAGATTTATTTCTTTTTTTTTTAATTTATTTCTTTTTTTAAAAATTTTTTAAAAATTTTTTTCTTTTTTTATTAGTGAAAAACCATGAGGTACAGTTATAGGCTTACAAATTTTGTGCTTGGGTTTCAGTTATACAATGATCAAGTGCCCATCCCTCCACCAGTGCCCGTCATCCATCCCCACGGGTCCCAGCATCCCCCCCCAACCCTCATCCGCGCCCCCCGTCCCATCCTGCCTCTGTGGCAGGGTATTCCCCCTTGTTCTCTCTCTCTTCTTTTGGGTACTGTGTTTTGCAAGAGAGGCTTTAAGTGGCAATCATGTTTGGTCTATCGACTACTTTTAGCATGCTTCTCCCACCGTGGGAGGGCCCTCACAACACCCTTCATTTGGTACTCTCTTCTCTATCTGAGCTTCCTTTTCACCTAGAGCCTGTGGCTGGCCTTCCATTCATGGAGCAAAATTCCTGGTACTAATCTCAGCCATTCCTGGGTGTTAATCTCCCTTTTTGTTGCTTTATGTTCCCCAGGTGAATGCAATCTTTCTGTGTCTATCCCGCTCTTTCTGACTCATTTCGCTTAACATGATACTTTCCATGTAGTACCACTTGTATGTAAATTTCATAACTTCATCTTTTCTAACAGCTACATAGTACTCCATTGTGTAAATGTACCAAAGTTTCTTTAACCAGTCATCTGTTCTTGGGCACTCAGGTTTTTTCCAGATTCTGGCTATTGTAAAGAGTGCTGCAATGAACAAACAATTGCAGATGTCACTTCGACTATACCTTTTTGCCTCTCTGGGATATATTCCCAGGAGTGCTATAGCTGGGTCAAATGGCAGATCAAATTCTAATTTTTTGAGAGTCGTCCATACTGTTTTCCAAAAGGGTTGGACCAGCTGGCATTCCCACCAGCAGTGAAGGAGGGTCCCTTTCTCGCCACATCTGCGCCAGCACCGGTTGCTTTTGTTCCTGTGGATGTGGGCCAGTCTCTGTGGTGTGAAATGATATCTCATTGTGGTTTTGATCTGCATCTCTCTGATGATTAGTGATGTAGAGCATTTTCTCATGTGCCTTTTTGCCATTCGAATTTCTTCTTTGCGAAAGTTTCTGTTCATTTCCTCACCCCATTTTTTGATGGGGTTGGGTGATTTCTTCTTGTGGACTTTAACCAGTACCTTGTATATCCTTGATATCAACCCCTTGTCGGATGTGTACTTGGTGAATATCCTTTCCCATTCTGTAGGCTGTCTTTGTATTTTGGTCAATGTTTCTTTTGAGGTGCAGAAGCTTCTTAGTTTAAGATAGTCCCATTTGTCTATCTCTGTTTTCACTTGCTCGGCCAGTGGCGTGACATCTTTGAAGATACCATTAGCTTCAATATCATGGAGAGTTCTGCCGACTTTGTCTTCAATAAACATTATGGATTCTGGTCTGATGTTGAGGTCATAAATCCATTTTGATCTTACTTTTGTGCGTGGTGTTAGGCAGAGATCTGAGCCCACTTTTTTGCATGTAGCCGTCCAATTTTGCCAGCACAGCTTATTGAAGAGGCTTTCCCTGCTCCATTTCACTTTTCTTGCCCCCTTATCAAAAATTAGATGATTATATGTTTGGGAGGAAATGTCAGTATATTCAACTCTGTTCCATTGGTCTGCAGCTCTGCTTTTGTTCCAGTACCATGCTGTTTTAATTATTACTGCCTTGTAGTAGAGTTTGAAGTTAAGGAGGTTGATTCCTCCCATTTTCTTTTTCCCAAGAATTGCTTTAGCTATTCGTGGGGGCTTATTGTTCCATATAAATTTCAGGAGTGTTTGCTCCATTTCTTTGAAGAATGTCATGGGTATCCTTATAGGGATTGCATTGAATTTGTACAGTGCTTTGGGAAGTATTGCCATTTTAATGATGTTGATTCTCCCCATCCATGAACAGGGGATATTTTTCCATTTCCTCGTGTCCTCTTTTATTTCCTGAAGTAGCGTTTTGTAGTTTTCTTTGTACAGGTCCTTTACTTCCTTAGTTAAGCTGATTCCTAGATACTTGATTTTCTGGGGCACAATTGTGAATGGGATTGTTTTCTTGATGTCACTTGCTTCTCTTTCACTATTTGCGTATAGAAATGCCATGGATTTTTGTGTATTGATTTTATAGCCTGCCACTTTACTATACAAGCCTATTGTTTCTAGGAGTTTCCTGGTAGAGGTTTTAGGGTTCTCTAAGTATAGTATCATGTCATCTGCGAATAGTGAGAGCTTAATTTCTTCTTTCCCTCTCTGGATGCCCTTAATATCTTTTTCTTGCCTAATCGCTATTGCATGTACTTCCAGTACTATATTGAACAGTAGTGGAGAGAGTGGGCATCCTTGTCTCGTCCCTGACCTTAGGGGGAAGGGTCTCAGTTTTTCCCCATTGAGGATGATGTTTGCTGTAGGTTTGTGGTAGATGGCTTTAACTATATTGAGGAAAGTCCCCTCTATCCCCATTTTGGCAAGGGTTTTCATCATGAATGGGTACTGGATCTTGTCAAAAGCTTTCTCTGCGTCTATTGATATGATCATATGATTTTTATCTTTTCTTTTGTTGATATGATGGATTATGTTGATTGATTTCCGAATGTTGAACCATCCTTGCATCCCTGGGATGAATCCCACTTGGTCATGATGTATAATCTTTTTGATGAGTTGTTGTATTCTATTGGCTAGTATTTTGTTGAGAATCTTCGCATCCGTGTTCATCAGGGATACTGGCCTGTAGTTTTCTTTTCTTGTGGTGTCTTTGTTTCCTTTTGGTATTAGAGAGATATGGGCTTCATAGAAGCTGTTTGGGAGAGTTTCTGTTTTTTCAATTTCCTTGAAAAGCTTGAGAAAAATTGGCAATAGGTCCTGTTTAAATGTTTGGAAAAATTCGCTAGTAAATCCGTCTGGGCCTGGGCTTTTGTTTTTGGGAAGACTTTTGATTACAGTTTCAATTTCCTTGATGTAAATAGGTCTATTCAGGTACTCTATGTCTTCTTGATTCATCTTTGGGAGATGGTAGGAATCCAGGAATTTTTCCATTTCTTCCAGGTTCTCGTGTTTCGTGGCATATAGACTTTCAAAGTAGTCTCTGATGATCTCTTGAATTTCTTTAGTTTCTGTTGTGATATCCCCATTCTTATTTCTGATTCGATTTATTAGGGTTCTCTCTCTCTGTTTCTTTGTGAGTGTTGCTAGTGGTTTATCTATCTTATTTATTTTTAAAGAACCAGCTCTTGGTTTCATTGATCTTTCGGATTGTTTCTTTGTTTTCCATGTCGTTGATTTCTGCTCTAAGTTTTATGATCTCTTTCCTTCTGCCTGATTTAGGCTCTTTCTGTTGATCCTTTTCTAAGGTCTTGAGCTGTGAGGTCAAATTGTTTATGTGCATTGTTTCTATCGACTTAAGATAGGCTTGCAGAGCTATAAATTTTCCCCTAAATACAGCTTTCGCTGCATCCCATAAGTTCTGGTAGTTTGTGTCTTCATTCTCATTTGTTTCCAGGTATCTTTTGATTTCATCCTTGACTTCGTTCCTGACCCACTCATTGTTCAGCATCGAGTTGTTTAATTTCCAGGTGTTTGATTTGGTTCTCCGTGTCTGTGTGTGATTCACTTCTATCCTCAGTGCATCATGGTCTGAAAAGATGGCTGATACTATTTCTATCTTCTTGATTCTGTTGAGGTATGTTTTGTGTCCTAGCACATGGTCTATTTTGGAAAATGTTCCGTGCGCGCTGGAGAAGAATGTGTATTCTTTCTTTTTGGGGTGTAAAGCCCTGTATATGTCCATAAGCCCTTTCACTTCTATTACTTCTTTCAAAGCCAATAATTCCTTGCTGGGGTTTGTTCTTGTTGATCTATCCAGAGGTGATAAGGCGATGTTGAAGTCCCCAAGTACTATTGTGTTGGTAGTGATGTCCTCCTTAAAATCTGTTAGCAGTTGTTTTAAATATTTAGCTGTTCCCTCATTAGGTGCGTATACATTTAAGAGTGTGATTTCTTCCTGTTGTACGTATCCCTTGATGAAGAGAAAATAGCCTTCACTGTCCCTTCTAATTTTTTTCAAGGTGAAATTAATGTTGTCAGATACTAGTATGGCCACCCCAGCGTTTTTGAGGGAGTTGTGTGCTTGCAGGATTGTTTTCCATCCTTTGACTTTGAGTCTGTGTTTGCTCTGGCTGTTGAGGTGAGTTTCTTGTAGGCAGCAGAATGTTGGATTCTGTCTCTGTATCCATTCTGCCACTCCGTGTCTCTTAACTGGTGAATTTAGACCGTTGACATTGAGAGAGAGAATGGTTATGGGGTTTTGTGTCATCTTTCTGTGCGGGTGTGTTGTGGTTGTAGGGTTTGTCTTTTCTTATAGTAGCCCCTTTAGGCCTTGCTTTAGGTTTGGTTTTGAGTCTATGAAGTTCCTGAGCTGCTGTTTATCTATAAAATAGTGTATTGTTCCTTCGATTTTGAGGGAGAGTTTAGCCGGGTAGTGTATTCTTGGGGAAGCATTCATTTCCGTGAGTTTTTTTTACTATATCTCGCCACTGCCTTCGGGCTTGTAGGGTTTCCTCTGATAGGTCTGCTGTGAATCTAAGGGATGCTCCTTTGTATGTGATTTCCTTCTTTGCTATTGCTGCTTGCAGTATTGTGTCTCTATCGGCAGTATCGATCATTCTAACTATGATATGACTTGGAGTGTTTTTGTTGGGGTCTCTTTTAGCCGGCACCCTTCGGGCTCCTTGAACCTGAATGGCTGCATTGTGCAGCTCTGGGAAGTTTTCAGCAATGATTTGTTTGACGGTGTTTTTTTCGTTGGGATTGTTTCCCTGAGGTTCAGGTAGTCCCATGATTCTAATATTGTTCCTCTTGGAATCATCTGCTAGGACTCTGATTCTCTGTAGAGCCATTTTGAGGTCCCTTGCCACTGTTTGTTGTTGCGTGTTGGCTTGTTGCAGCTGATCTTCCAGGTCACTGATTCTCTCTTCAGCTGCGGTCATTCTATTTTTAAGAGAAGAAACTGAGTTTCTCATTTCATCTATGGAATCTTTTAATAGTGACATTTCTGCCCTCATTTCTTGTAATTTGTCGATTTTTTCTGTGGTGTTACTGGCTGTCTGTCTGACTGTTTCATTGAGTTGATTGAACATCTTGATGACTTCGTATCTGAATTCTATGTCAGAGAGGTCCCTTAGGTGAGCTGTATTGACAGAATGGTCTAGATTGTTTTCGTTGTTCTCCCCTTGTGTTGGAGATTTTCTTTGTTTCTTCATATTGCTGAGTAGGTTGGGTTACTAGATTCCTTGGGGACTAGGTTCCTTAGTATGGGAAAACAACCTGCAGCCGCACGCGGCTGCCCACCGGAAATTAAGCCACGCCCACTTTGAGGCCACGCCCACTTTTGAGGAGGCCACGCTTCTACAGAACCCTGGGTTTGGGATGAGATGGGTGCCGTGGTCAGGTCAGGAGTGAAGAGGGCAGGGCAGACGCTCAAAACTGCTTCTCTTCAGGCATCTCGGGGGACACCTGGGGTCCTGCAGGGAAAGATGGAGGTCCCAGGGTCGCGAGCCGGCAGCTGTGCTGACCTGGAATTCGAGATTTATTTCTTAAAAAAAAAAGAGGATAGATATGTATGGTAAACAATTATATAGAATACAAAGGACAAAGAGGGGGGAAAAACTAATCAATCAGCCAAAATTAAAAGGGGAGAGTAAAATAAAGCAATACAAAATATTGCACAAGATTTTTGAATAATTCTATTTCAGTAAATTAGAGAAGCTAGAAGAAATTGATAATTTCCTTAGGTTCCTAAAGTCTCCCAAGATTGGATCAGGAGGAAATTGAAAACCACAATAAATCAAATAGTAACTTGAAGATCAAAACGGTAATCAAGTCTGCACAAAAGCAAATGCCTAGGTAGAGACAGGATTACTCGAGAATTATTTCCACCCCTCAGTGTGATACCAATCAAAATCACCTTGCACATTTCAAAAACAGAACAAACACTGCTAAAATTATATAGAACCATACAATTCTGTAAATAATATGGCAATTCTGAGAAAAATAAAGGTGGGAAGCAACAAAGTGAATGATTTTAAAGTATACTATAAAACAATAATAACCAAAACTGTATGGAATTAGCCCAAAGGAAGATTCTTAGGTAAATGGAATAGATTTGCACTAGTCAAAAATTTTTAAGTATGGTATTGCTTTAATATCACGATCACGATCATCTTGTTGTTCGTCGATTTCCTCGAGCATGCACCAGTAACGTCTCCTTCTTCCTAGCGCTGAGATTTTAAAAGAGCCATTTCAATGCTCTTTCAGGATTAGGAGAATGAGACCCATCATTGTTACTGGTATTTGGCATATTGAGTATGACACGTGAAGTTTGCCAGACTCTGCCGTGCGGGCAGGATACTTTTGGTAGCCTATCAGGTTCTCCAAAGGGAAAATAAGATAATAAGATGTCTGGGAGCTAGGTTTTATAGTCTCTGCGTCTTGGCCATTGATGGGACCAACCTGGCGCTGGCAGCAGTTGGTGGGTGTGACGCCTACCTACTGGAAGATGGGGGGGGGTCTGGTTGGAGTAGGCCCAGTCCCAATCCGAGTAGGCTTGGAGACCTCATCCCCAGGACTCGCATGCCTGGGTTCTTCTGCCAATTCTTTCATGCATTAATATAATAAGTATTTTTTAGGGAAGTTATAACTAAATGGAGAAATATTCAAAATGGAGGACTTGGGGTCTTGAGCGATAGTACAGTGGTTAGGACTTTTGTCTTGCAAGTGACCAACCTGGGTTTGATTCCTGGCATCCCATATAGTCCTCCAAGCACTGCCAGGAATAATTCCTGAGTGCAGAGCCAGGAGCAACCCATGATCATTGATGGGTGTGACTTAAAGCGAGGAGAGAGTGAGAGAGAGAGAGAGAGAGGCAGAGACAGAGACAGAGAGACAGAGAGAGACAGAGAGTTTTATATTTTGAGAGACTCTCTGAAACTTATTTTCTTATATAGTGGAATCTGAAAAAAGTCTTTTGCCTTTTCCCCTCCTGCTTTCTACTTGATTGCTTCTTAGAAATTAAGCGTGTTTTTTCCCTAATTTTAACTTTCTTTTTAATTAATTAATTTATTTTTAATTTAAGCACCATGATTCACAAAGTTATTCACAGTTAGGCTTTAGACATACAGTATTCCAGCACTGATCCACTACCAGTACCAAGTGTTCTCCACTAACATCCCAGTTTCCCACCCATATGCCCATAACAACCCAGCCTGCCATCTTGATGGGCATCTTTTTTTTTAAGTCTGATCACTAAAGTTTAGGTCTCATGATTTCAGTTTTGTTGATTCTGGATAGTTAGCTCTGTCATTCCTTAATGCCATCAATGTACCTAGATCTTTTTGAACCCTGCCCTTATTGTTTCTCATCTGTCTCCTCTATTTCTTTCCTTATCCTCCTTATATTCTGGAGCTAAGAGTGACCTAGGCATCATTAACCTTTTAGGCCATTGAATTCCCTCATTCAGCTATTCCAAATTCCACATATAAGTGATGCCATCCAGTGAAAATCCTTCTTTTTCTAGCTTACTTCATTTAACATGCTATTTTCCAGCCTGACCCATGTTATTGCAAATTGCATGATTCCATCTTATAGTTGCATAATACTCTACTGTGTATATATGCCACATATTCAAGATCCATTTATCTGCCCTAGGAATGCTAGGATATTTCCAAATCTTAGCTATTTTACTGAGTGCTGCAATGAAGTATGGTGTGTGTAGGTCCTTTTGAATGAATGTTTTATGTCCTGGGCATAGATACCCAAAAGTGAAATTCCTGGGTCATCTGGAAGCTCAATACTGAGTTTACTGAGAAGCCTCATACTGTTTTTCATAGAGGTTGGACCAGACAATATTCCTCTAGCAGTGGACGAGGTTTTCTTTTTCACCACATCTCACCAGCGCAGAATATTCTTAGTATTTTTGATATGTGCCATTCTTACTGGTGTAAGGTGATATCTCTCTATCATCTTGATTTGGATTTCCCCAGTAGTAATTAATGAGTTTTTTTCCCATGTGTCTGTTGGCCATCCATTGGTCTTCCTCAGAGAAGTGTTTGTTCATTTCCTCATCATGTTTCTTGATAGGAATTTTAGATTTTTTTTGGTTTATTTTTGAGAGTACTTTACATTTGCCTGATATTCATTCTTTATCTTATGTGTTGAGTCGATTTTAACTTTTTATCGGGTTCATAATGTAATATAGTCCAGGAAAACCAAGAGAAACTAGAGAAATTCATCACCATCAAATACAGAGTACCTTTTCATTTTTATTATGTCAGGATATCTTATGTGTATCAACAGATTTTCTTTAAAATGGGAGCACTCAAATTAGTTACATCTACCAAATCCTTTATCTGTGACACTTCGTTTTGTAGCTTTTTTGTTTCTGCTCTCATTTCTTCCTGTATTTTCCTCTAATAACCTTTCTATTGTTTCTTTCATTTCTTCTTTTAGTTTTCTGGATATCTTTTCCATTGATTCTTTGAGTAGCTCCTTGAACATCCTCTGCATTTCGTCCGGAGTTCTTCATCGGAGAGAGCATATTTGTAGGTGACCCTGGTTGAGGGTTCGGGAGTCTTTTCTTCATCTTCATCTTGTATTGGAGATTTGTGTTGTTTCTTCATGTTGTTTTGTTTGTCTAGTGGCAAAACCCTGGAATTCACTAGCACTGTTCACTCTTATTGTGGGAAAGGATTCTGGATAATGCCAGTCGATGGTGGACACCCTTCTCTCTTTATAGGGTCTGAGCATCTTTTCTGGCATTTTTTCTTTGGCTTATGGCAGGCATCTAGTGAAGGTTTGTAGGAGTTGTTCTCTTAGTATTGGGTTTATACAGCTTCTATTGCGTATTGGTCTTTTGTTAGAATTGGAGTAGGCCAGTGGATTATTATTGTAGTGCAGGTGGCCGGAATTTTTTCCCACAGAATAGATGGCAAGGGCTGGGGGGAGGGTCCAGATTGCTGGGGGTGGGAAATATAAGTGTGGCTGTCTTCGCGTTTGCCTGCACCGGAGGAGACCATGCCCACATTGGGGAGACCACACCCATTTTCAATGGAGGCTATGCCCCTACAGTAATGTCCACATCCCCAGCCAGTCCAGATGCTAGTCCACAGACCTGTTGGGTGGTGGGGGGGGGCGATTACATGGACCGGTGCTCCCTGCAGAAGTGGCTGAAGCTGCTGGAGCTGCCCCTGTCCGGGGGGGTTGGCCAGGAGCACTCAAATCAGTAATGGTATTAAAATATATGTGACACCAAGGAATTAGTTTATAACAAATTAAAAACACTAACATATTCAAATTCTCATCTATAAACCTATGAATAATATTTTTCAGGCTTTTACAGTTTGAAAGTTCAAAGCTGTATGGTTTTCTGGTTCAAATTTTTGTTGTTCTCTTTCCTTAATATCAACAAAATAATGTTAATTTCATGATTTGTTGGGCAAGTTATGACTTTTTCTTGGGGGGGGGCTTTTTATTTCACACTCTGCAATGCACAGGCGTTACTCCTGGCTCTGCACTCAGGAATTACTCCTGATAGTTCCCAGGGGACCATATGGGATGCTGGGAATTGAACCCTGGTCGGCCACCTGGAAGGCAAATGCTCTACCTGCCATGCTCCAGCCCTGGTTATGTCTTTTTTAAATTAATGTTTGTTAAGTAAAGTGTAGAAAGTAAAATATACTTGAGCGTGAGTCACAGTTTAGGACCTAAAGAATGCAAGTCTTGAAGTTCGCAACAGCGTACTGAGGAGGGCAAGGCAGATGAGGCAGAGGGAGAGACTGGACTTGAAGACACATTTTTATTAGGTTCCTAGGTAGAACACTTTGGTATTCTGGCTGTAGCTTATCAAAATAAAATTTAAAATGTAGAAACTGAGGTTTGTCCCCAATACTGTGCCCAGTCTTCTTCTATCCACAGTTCAGTCACTCAAACCCCGGACTTGGCTTTTGCTGCTAACCTCCCTCAGGTGTCCTCCAGTACCCTGGGATGCTCATCATCCCTGAGCCTCTTTCTGTTCATCCCCAATGCTGTGCCTGGTCTTCAGTCATCCCTGGGTCAGTCACTCGAACCTGGGACTTGGCTCCTCCCAACCCCCCGGAAAAAGCCCCGGACGTCCTCTAGGATGTCCTCTAGGACCTGGGACACTCACCATCCCTGAGCCTCTTCCTGTTCGTCCCCAACGCTGAGCCAGATCTTCTTTCACCCTCAGACAACAGGTACCCACATTCTTCAGAAGTGGGCGAGGCCTCTGTAGAAGTGGGCATGGTCTAATTATGGGCTGGCCAACACTCACGAGACAGCAGGTAGTTTACCCATACCCAGAAATCTCGCGTAACATCTCAGTCTCAATACATCCACACCAACATGAAGAAACAATGGAAATCCTCACCATGAGGGAAGGACAAACAAAAAGATTCCTGAAGCATCAGTAGGTACTAATCACCTTAGGGATCTCTCTGAGAAAAAAATTCAGATATGAAGTAATGAAGATGTTCAATGAACACAATGAAACAGTGAGACCATTATCCAGTAAATTAAAGGAGGACATGAGAGAAATAATTGAGAAATTACGGGAAGAAATGAGAGCAGAACTTGGAAAGCTACCCACAGAAATGTGAAGAATAAAAGGTTCGGTAGATGAAATAAAAAACTCAGTCTGCACCCTCAACAGCAGAATGGCCATAGCTGAATACAGAATCAGTGTGATGAAGGATAAGCTGCACCAAGCCTACAGGAATCAACAAACAATGGCAAAGAACCTCAAAATAGCTCTAGAATGAATCAAAGTCCTAGGATATGATTCCTAGAGGAGCAACATTAGAATCATTGGAGTACCAGAAGGTCAAGGATACAATCCTAATGAAAAAGCCACAGTTAAACAAATAATTGCTGAAAAGTTCCCAGGGCTGGACAATGTAGCCATCCAGATTCAAGGAGCCTGAAGGGTGCCAGCTAAAAGAGACCCTAACAAAAACACTCTAAGACATATCATAGAATGATGGATGCAGCGAATAGAGACACAATACTGAAAGCAGCAATGTCAAAGAAGGGAATCACATACAAAGGATCACCCCTTAGATTCACAGCAGACCTATCAGAGGAAACCCTCCAAGCCCAAAAGTAATGGTGGGATATAGTGAAAACACCCACTGAAATAAATGCTTCACTAAGAATACTGTATCTGTCTAGACTCTCAGTCAAACTTAATGGAACAGTACAAATTTTGTGGATAAAAGCAGCTCAGGAACTTCATAGACTCAAAACCAAACCCTAAAGAAGGGCTAAAGGGGCTACTATGAGACAAAACAAACCCTACAAGCACAACAAACCCTTACAGACAGATGACACAAAACCCCATAACAATAATCTCTCTCAACGTCAACGGTCTAAATTCACCAATTAAGAGACACAGAGTGGCAAAATGGATTCAGAGACAGAACCCACCACTCTGCTGCCTACAAGAAACTCATCTCAACAGTTAGAGCAAACACAGACTCAAAGTTAAAGGATAGAAAACAATCCTGCATGCAAACAGCTCCTTCAAAAAAAGCTGGGGTAGCCATACTAGTATCTGAAAACATAAATTTCAGGTTGAAAAATATTAGAAGGGCCAGAAAAGGCCATTTTCTGATCATCAAAGGATACGTACAACATGAAGAAATCACACACTTAAATATATACACACGTAATAGGGAATAGCTAAATATTTAAAACAACTGCTAACAGATTATAAGGAGAACATTTCTAGTAACACAATAATAGCTGGAGACTTCAACATCACCTTATCACCTCTGGGTAGATCTACAAGAACAAAAATCAGCAAGAAAACATTGGCTTTGAAGGAAGAAATAGAAGAGAGAGGGCTTATAGACCTATACAGGGCTTTACAGCCAAAACAGAAAGAATAGACATTCTTCTCCAGTGCACATGAAACATTTTTCAAAATAGACTATGTGCTAGGCAAAAGAAATACATCAATAGAATAAGGAAGATAGAAATAGTATCAACAATCTTTTCAGACCTTGATGCACTGAAGATAGAAGTGAATCACAAACAGACACAGAGAACCAAATCAAACACCTGGAAATTAAACAAATCCATGTTGAACAACGAGTGGGTCAGTAAAAAAGTCAAGAATAAAATCAAAAGATTCCTGGAAACAAATGAAAATGAAGACACAAGCTACCAGAACCTACGGGATGCAGCTAAAGTCATGGTAAGGGGAAAATTTATAGCTCTGCATGTATTTCTAAGGAAGGAAGAAAGGACCCACATAAACAACTTCACTTCACAGCTCAAGATCTTAGAAAAGGACCAACAAAAGGACCTTCTTCCCAAACTAAGCAGAAGGAAAGAGATCATAAAACTTAGAGCATACTGTTTTCCAGAAGGGCTGAACCAGTGGACATTCCCACCAACAGTGAAGGAGTGTCCCTTTCTCGCCACATCCACGCCAGCATCGGTTGCTTTTGTTCTTTTGAATGTGGGCCAGTCTCTGAGGTGTGAGATGGTATCTCATTGTGGTTTTGATCTGCATCTCCCTGATGATTAATGATGTAGAGCATTTTCTCATGTGCTTTTTTGCCATTCGGATTTCTTCTTTGAGAAAGTTTCTGTTCATTTCATTGCCCCATTTTTGGATGGGGTTGGATGTTTTCTTCTTGTGGAGTTTAACCAGTATTTTGTATATCCTGGATATCAAGCCCTTGGCAGATGTGTATTCGGTGAATATCCTTTCCCATTCTGTAGACTGTCTTTGTATTTTGGTCACTGTTTCTTTGGAGGTGCAGAAGCTTCTTAGTTTAAGATAGTCCCATTTATCTATCTCTGTTTTCACTTGCTCGGCCAGTGGCGTGGCATCTTTGCGATTCTCAAAAAATTAGAAATTGAGCTCCCATTTGACCCAGCAATACCACTCCTGGGAATATATCCCAGAGAGGCAAAAATGTATAGTCGAAGTGACATCTGCACTTGATTGTTCATTGCAGCACTCTTTACAATAGCCAGAAACTGGAAGAAACCTGAATGCCCAAGAACAGATGACTGGTTAAAGAAACTTTGGTACATCTACACAATGGAGTACTATGTAGCTCTTAGAAAAGATGAAGTCATGAAATTTAGTGGTACAATATGGAAAGTATCATGCTAAGCGAAATGAGTCAGAAAGAGAGGGATAGACATAGAAAGATTGCATTCATCTGGGGGATATAAAGTAACAAAGTATGAGATTAATACCCAAGAATAGCTGAGATCAGCACCAGGAGGATTACTCCATAACTTAGAGGCCAGCCGGGTATCCTAGAGGAAAGGGCTGTTCAGATAGAGAAGGGAGCACCAAATAAAGGATGTTTGGAGGATCCTCCCAGGAGGGGAGATGCATGTCGAAAGTAGACTATGGACTGAACATGTTTGCCACTCAATGCCTCTTTTGCAGACCACAACACCCAAAAGGAGAGAGAGAACACAGGGGATTGCCCTGCCACAGAGACAGGGGGGATGGGGGGATGGGGGTGGGAGGGATATTATCCATGGTGGTGGAAAATGGGCACTGGTGGAGGGATGGGTATCTGATCATTGTATAATTGAAACCAAAGCACAAAAAAATGTAAATCTACAACTTTAAAAAAAAAATAAAATAAAATAAAGGGAAAAAAAAAAACTTAGAGCAGAAATCAATGACATGGAAACCCAAAAAACAATCCAAAAGATCAATGAAACCAAGAGCTGGTTTTTTGAGAAAATAAACAAGATAGATAAACCACTAGCAACACTCACAAATAAAGAGAGAGCGAACCCTAATATACAGAATCAGAAATGAGAAGGGGGATATCACAACAGAAACCAAAGACATTCAAAAGATCATCAGAGACTACTTTGAAAGTCTGTATGCCATAAAACAAGAGAATCTAGAAGAAATGGATAAATTCCTGGATTCCTATAGTCTCCCAAGGCTGAATCAAGAAGATTTAGAGTACCTGCATAGTCCTATTAACGTCAAGGAAATTGAAACTGTAATCAAAAGTCTTCCCAAAAACAAAAGCCCAGGTCCAGATGGATTCACTACCGAATTTTTCCAAACATTTAAAGAGGACCTATTGCCAGTTCTTCACAAGCTTTCCTAGGAAATTGAAGAAACAGAAACTCTCTCAGTTTTTATGAAGCTCATATCTCTCTAATACCAAAAGGAAACAAAGACAACACATGAAAAAAAAACTGGAGGCCGATATCCCTGATGAAGATGGATGAGGAGATTATCAACAAAATACTAGCAAATAGAATTCAACAACTCACAAAAATGTCATACAACATGACCAAGTGGGATTCATCCCAGGGATGGAAGGATGATTTAACATTCAGAAACCAGTCAACATAATTCATTATATCAACAAAAGAAAAAATAAAAACCATATGATCATATCAATAGATGCAGAGAAAGCTTTTGACAAGATCCAGCAACCGTTTATAATAAAACCCTCGCCAAAATGGGTATAGGAGGGACTTTCCTCAATATAACTAAAGCCATCTACCACAAGAATATGGCTAACATCATCCTCAATGGGGAAAACATGAGAGCCTTCCTCTAAGATCAGGGATGAGACAAGGATGCCCTCTCTCTCCACTGCTGTTCAGTATAATACTGGAAGTACTTGCAATAGTGGTTAGGCAGGAAAAAGTTATTAAGGGCATTCAGGTAGGAAAGGAAGAAATCAATCTCTCACTATTCACAGATGACATGATACTATACTTAGAGAACCCTAAAACCTCTACCAGGAAACTCCTAGAGACAATAGACTTGTATAGTAAAGTTGCAGGCTATAAAATCAATACCCAAAATTCCATGACTTTCCTATACGCAAATAATGAGAGAGAAGAAAGTGACACACACAAAAAAATCCCGTGCACAATTGTACCCCAGAAAATCAAGTACCTAGGAATCAGCTTAACTAAGGATGTAAAAGACCTGTATAAAGAAAACTACAAGATACTACTTCAGGAAATAAAAGAGGACAGGAGGAAATGGAAAGATATCCCCGTGCTCATGAATTGGGAGAATTAACATTGTCAAAATGACAATATTTCCCAAAGCAGTGTACAAATTCAGTGCAATTTCTATAACGATGCCCATGACATTCTTCAAAGAAATGGAGCAAACACTCCTTAAATTCATATGAAACAATAAGCCCCAACGAATAGCTAAAGCAATTCTTGGGAAAAAGAAAATGAGAGGAATCAACCTCCTTAACTTCAAATTCTACTACAAAGCAGTAAAATTAAAACAGAATGGCACTGCAACAGGATTAAATGTACTGACATCGCCCCCCAAACATATG
The DNA here is from genome assembly GCF_029834395.1 of Sorex fumeus. NCBI lineage: Eukaryota > Metazoa > Chordata > Mammalia > Eulipotyphla > Soricidae > Sorex > Sorex fumeus. The sequence continues at coordinate 21,973,301 of NW_026606059.1, forward strand.
ATCATCTAATATTTGATAAGGGAGCAAGTATTTGTGAAGTGGATCAAGAAAAGCCTCTTTATTTAGACAGGAAATCAAAGAGGAAATCAAAAGATTCCTACAAACGAATGAAAATGAGGAAACGAGTTACCGAAACTTATGGGACACAGCAAAAGCTGTCTTAAGAGGTAAGTTTATAGCTCTACAAGCATTGCTCAGAAAGGAGGAGCGATCCCACATAAATAAACTCACCTCACAGCTTAAGAGCTTGGAGAAGGACCAACAAAAGGAGCACAACCCGAACAGGAGGAAGGAAATAATAAAACTCAGAGCAGAGATTAACGAGATGGAAACCCAAAAAACAATCCGAAAGATCAATGAAACCAAGAGCTGGTTCTTTGAGAAAATTAACAAGATTGATAAGCCTCTAGCAAAACTCACAAAGAAAGGGAGAGAGAAAACCCTAATAAAACGAATCAGAAATGAAAAGGGGGTCATCACAACAGAAACTACAGAAATTCGAATGATCCTCAGGGAGTACTTTGAGAAGCTTTATGCCACGGAACATCAAAATCTCGAGGAAATGGATAAATTCCTAGACTCCTACAGACTCCCAAGGCTGAACCAAGAAGACCTGGAATACCTGAACAGACCTATCACCACCAAGGAAATTGAAATGGTAATAAAAAGTCTCCCCAAGCACAAAAGCCCTGGCCCGGATGGATTCAATAGTGAATTCTTCCAAATCTTTAAAGAAGACTTACTCCCAATCCTCTTTAAGCTTTTCCATGAAATTGAAATATCAAAAACACTTCCGAATAGTTTCTACGAAGCGAATATCACACTGATACCAAAAGCAGACAGAGATAACACAAAGAAAGAGAATTACAGGCCGATATCCCTGATGAACACAGATGCAAAGATCCTCAACAAACTACTAGCAAATAGAATCCAACTACTCATCAAAAAGATCATACACCATGACCAAGTAGGATTCATCCCAGGGATGCAAGGATGGTTTAACATTCGGAAATCAATCAACATAATCCATCATATCAACAAAAGAAAAGATAAAAAGCATATGATCATATCAAAAGATGCAGAGAAAGCATTTGACAAGATCCAACACCCCTTTATGATGAAAACCCTAGCCAAATTGGGTATAGAGGGGACTTTCCTCAACATAGTTAAAGCCATCTACCACAAGCCTACAGCAAGCATCATCCTCAATGGTGAAAAACTGAGAGCCTTCCCTCTAAGTTCAGGGACGAGATAAGGATGCCCACTCTCTCCACTGCTGTTCAATATAGTACTGGAAGTACTTGCAATAGCGATTAGGCAAGAAAAAGATATTAAGGGAGCGATAGCACAGCGGGTAGGGCGTTTGCCTTGCACGCAGCCAACATGGCCGACCCGAGTTCGATTCCTCCACCTCTCCCGGAGAGCCCGGCAAGCTACTGAGAGTATTCGATATGCCAGACACAGTAACAACAAAGTCTCCAATGGAGACATTACTGGGCCTGCTCGAGCAAATCGATGATCAACGGGAGGACCTTTACCTTTACCTTTACCAGGAAGGAAAGGAAGAAATCAAGCTCTCACTATTCGCAGATGATATGATTCTATACTTAGAGAACCCAATAACCTCCACCAAAAATCTCCTAGAAACAATAGACTCGTATAGTAAAGTTGCAGGCTATAAATTCAATACCCAAAAGTCCATGGCTTTCCTATACGCAAACAGTGAGAGAGAAGAAAGCGACATGAAAATACAATCCTGTTCACAATTGTGCCCCAGAAAATCAAGTACCTAAGAATCAGCTTAACTAAGGAAGTAAAGGACCTGTACAAAGAAAACTACAAAACACTACTTCAGGAAATAAAAGAGGACATGAGGAAATGGAAAGATATCCCCTGCTCATGGGTCGGGAGACTTAACATTGTCAAAATGGCAATACTACCGAAAGCATTGTATAAATTCAATGCAATGCCTATAAGGATACCCATGACATTCTTCAAAGAAATGGAGCAAACACTCCTGAAATTTATATGGAATAATAAGCCCCCACGAATAGCTAAAGCAATTCTTGGGAAAAAGAAAATGGGAGGAATCAACCTCCCTAACTTCAAACTGTACTACAAAGCAGTAATAATTAAAACAGCATGGTACTGGAACAAAGGCAGAACTGCAGACCAATGGAACAGGATTGAATACACTGACATCTCCCCTCAATCATATGATCATCTAATCTTTGATAAAGTTGCAAGTAATGTGAAGTGGAGTAAGGAAAGCCTCTTTAACAAATTCTGTTGGCATCACTGGACAGGTACATGCAAAAAAATGGGCTCAGAACTCTGCCTAACACCATGTACAAAAGTAAGATCAAAATGGATTAAAGACCTCAACATCAGACCAGAAACCATAAGGTACATTGAAGACAAAGTCGGCAAAACCCTCCATGATATTGAGGCTAATGGTACTTTCAAAGATGCCACGCCACTGGCCGAGCAAGTAAAACAGAGATAGATAAATGGGACTATCTTAAACTAAGAAGCTTCTGCACCTCCAAAGAAACAGTGACCAAAATACAAAGACAGTCTACAGAATGGGAAAGGATATTCACCGAGTACACATCTGACAAGGGGTTGATATCAAGGATATACAAAGTACTGGCTGAACTCCACAGGAAGAAAACATCCAACCCCATCAAAAAATGGGGCAATGAAATGAACAGAAGCTTTCTCAAAGAATAAATCCGAATGGCAAAAAGCACATGAGAAAATGCTCTACATCATTAATCATCAGGGAGATGCAGATCAAAACCACAATGAGGTACTATCTCACACCTCAGAGACTGGCCCACATTCAAAAGAACAAAAGCAACCGATGCTGGCGTGGATGTGGCGAGAAAGGGACACTCCTTCACTGTTCGTGGGAATGCCGACTAGTTCAGCCCTTTTGGAAAACAGTATGGACGTTTCTCAAAAAACTAGAAATTGAGCTCCCATTTGACCCAGCGATACCACTCCTGGGAATATATACCAGAAAGGCAAAAATGTGTAGTCGAAGTGACATCTGCACTTGTTTGTTCATTGCAGCACTCTTTACAATAGCCAGAAGCTGGAAGAAACCTGAGTGCCCAAGAACAGATGACTGGTTAATGAAACTTTGGTACATCTACACAATGGAGTACTATGTAGCTCTTAGAAAAGATGAAGTCATGAAATTTACATACAAGTGGTAAAATATGGAAAGTATCATGCTAAGCGAAATGAGTCAGAAAGAGAGGGATAGACATAGAAAGATTGCATTCATCTGGGGGATATAAAGCAACAAAATATGAGATTAATATCCAAGAATAGCTGAGATCAACACCAGGAGGATTACTCCATAGCTTAGAGGCCAGCGGGGTATTCTAGGGGAAAGGGCAGTTCAGATAGAGAAGGGAGCACCAAATAAAGGGTGTTTGGAGGATCGTCCCAGGAGGGGAGATGCAGGTTGAAAGTAGACTGGACTGAACATATTTGCCACTCAATGCCTCTTTTGCTGACCACGGCACCCAAAAGGAGAGAGAGAACAAAAGGGAATGCCCTGCCACAAAAGCAGGGTGGGAGGGGGGGTGGGGTGGGGATATTATCCATTGTGGTGGAAAATTGGCACTGGTTGAGGGATGGGTATTTGATCATTGTATGACCGAAACCCAAGCACAAAGATTTGTAAATCTACAACTGTACCTCATGGTGCTTCACTAATAAAATTTAAAAAAAAAACAGCCAATTGAAAGAAAAATAAAAAAAAAAATAAGAAAAGCCTCTTTAACAAATTTGCCAGGAAAAACTGGACAGCTACATGAAAAAAAGTGGACTCAGATCTCTACCTAACACCAGGTACAAAAGTAAGATCAAAATGGATTAAAGACCTCAACATCCGGCCAGAATCCATAAGGTGCATTGAAAACAAGGTTGGCAAAACCCTCCGTGAAACTGAAGTGAATAGTATCTTCAAAGCTGTGACACCACTGGCCAAGCAAGTGAAAACAGAGATAGACAAATAGGACTATCTTAAACTAAGAAGCTTCTGCACCTCAAAAGAAACAGTGACCAAAATACAAAAACAGTCTACAGAATGGGAAAGGATATCCGCCCAATACCCATCTGAGAAGGGGTTGATATCAAGGATATACAAAGTAATTTTTGAACTCCACAAGAAGAAAACATCCAGCCCCATCAAAAAATGGGGCAACAAAATGAACAGAAACTTTTTCAAACAAAAAATCCGAACGGCAAAACGGCACATGAGAAAATGCTCTACATCATTACTCATCAGGGAGATGCAGATCAAAACGACAATGAGATATCATCTCATACCACAGAGACTGGCCCACATCCAAAAGAACAAAAGCAACCAGTGTTGACGCAGATGTGGTAAGAAAGGGACTCTTCTTCACTGTTGGTGGGAGTGGTGGCTGGTTCAACCCTTTTGTAAAACAGCATAGACGATTCTCAAAAAATTAGAAATTGAGCTCCCATTTGACCCAGCAATACCACTCCTGGGAATATATGCCAGAGAGGCAAAAAGTATAGTCGAAATGACATCAGCACTTCTATGTTCATTACTGCACTATTCACAATAGCCAAAATCTGGAAAACAGCCAAGTGCCCGAGAGCATATGACTGGTTAAAGAAACTTTGGTATATCTACACAATGGAGTACTATGAAGCTGTTAGAAAAGATGAAGTCATGAAATTTATATACAAGTGTTACTACATGGAAAGTATCATGCTAAGTGAAATGAGTCAGAAAGAGAGGGATAGACATAGAAAGATTGCATTCATCTGGGGAATTTACAGTAACAAAATAGGAATCTAACATCCAAGAATAGTCGAGATAAGTACCAGGAGGTTCACTCCATGGCTTGAAGGCCAGCTGCACATGTTAAGGGAAAAGGCAGCTCAGATAGCGAAGGAAACACCAAGTAAAGGGTGTTGGGAGGATCCTCCCAGGGTGGCAGACACATGCAGAAAGTAGACTATAGATCAAACATGATTGCCACTCAATGCCTCTTTTGCAAACCTCAGCAACCAAAAGGAGAGAGAGAACAAAAGGGAATGCCGTATGTCCTACCACAGAAGCGGGGATGAGATGGGGGCAATGGGGGGTGGTGGGAGGGATACTGGGCTCATTGTTGGTGGAAAATGGGCACTGGCGGAGGGATGCATACTCGATCATTCTATAACTGAAACCCAAGCACAAAAGCTTGTAAGTCTACAACTGTACTTCATGGTGTTTCATTAATAAAAGTTAAAAAAAAGAATTCTTAAAAAAAAACAGAGTAGAAACTGAAATGAGATTTTATCTAAAGAATATGCAGAAGCGGGTCTTGGAGTATGGGAAAGCGATAATTACAAACGTTGCTTAAGTAGGTAATATTAGGCACTTATTTCTGATGGCCAGTCATACTATATTACTTATACTCTTGGTTAGATAGGGATGTAGTATGAATTTAAGGTGTTGACAAGTTTCATGACCAAGAAAAATGATTGCTAAGTCATCAATATCACGATGTGACTTACCTAACTTTTAAAATAAGATAGTAAGTTCCTGGAATATTTTCTGTATCACATTGAAATACGTTACAACTTGAAGATGATAATCTCCCTGAGGTATTCCTCATCCTTCATGATACTTAACATCTTCACATCTTTATCTTCACTACAACCACCATCACCAACATCCCTACCACACTGGCATGTATTATGAACATTTCTGTCAACAAATAGCTGTTTAATTCTTTCAGGATATCTTGTTATCTAATTGTTACTTGCTATCTTTGACTATGATTAAATTGTTGCCTGCATCATATTTAGTCTAAGTAGAAACATTTTTTCTACATTAGTTCTCATGAACCTTTTGAATTTTGTGTATCTGAGTAGAAAATACTTCTTAAAAAGAGAGAGAAAAATAGCTACCTTTTCTTGAGGATATTGAAACAGAAGTGCATGTTTTATTCTTACTATAAATTTATGAGACCACATTGTAATTATACCTATTCCATTTACAGAAATTGAGCTTTTAAGAAACCTAAAAGCTAGCCCAAGATAGCTCAGTAACCTACCCCTAGACCCCTTTATTTATAAAACCAGACTGTTAAGTAGTTCATATTTGGGATTTTGCTTATTTAAAATATGCTGATATTTGAGAGTAATGAAGGAAAGGGAAATGGTAAGTAGAGATTCTTTTAAAATTTTGAATGTGAGTTATACTTGCAGTTAGGTTGTGGAATTTAATATGAGTATATTTTCTTAAAAAGACACACAGGGGGCTGGAGCAATAGCACAGCGGGTAGGGCATTTGCCTTGCACGTGGCCGACCCAGATTCGATTCCTAGCATTCCATATGGTCCCCTGAGCACCGCCAGGAGTGATTCCTGAGTGCATGAGCCAGGAGGAACCGCTGTGCATCGCCAGGTGTGACCCAAAAACCAAAAAAAAAAAAAAAAAAAGAAGACATAGGCAAAGAGTATTTGACTTTATAAAGGGATATTTTTGATAGCTTTATCAGCTTATATATCACTGATATTAACATTTATCAACTGTCCTCCCATTGTTCATTGATTTGCTCAAGCAGGTCCAATAACGTCTCCATTGTGAGACTTGTTGTTACTGTGTTTGGCATATGGAATACACCACGGGGAGCTTGCTGTAGTATTTGTATTATCAGAATAAATAAACAATGTAGGGAACTTTCTATATAAGTGATGTGGACATTTAATGGCAGCTGAGCCCTAGATATGTTGACACATATTTAATATATAAATTTTTGTATCCATCTTTTCTACTTGCTTATAAAAATTTAGTTTATGATAAAGAGAAAAATTAAATTTTATAATTTAATTTAAAGTTATTTTCAGTATGATATAGTTACTTTTTTTATACCTTTTCCTCCTTAACATTGATATCACTGTTTGCTGAGTATCACTGGAGCCAATAGAAGATCTCCTATTGTGCAATGACTTACCTTATTTTCCTCTATATAAACTTTGGTTTCATATGCATATTCAAGTCTTAAATTCATTTAAGATTAACATTTATGTGTGACTTTTATATGCTGTATGTCAATTCTAGATCATAGTGATCTAGAATTAAGTATTTATAAAAGAAGACAATGTACTAATGAGAGAAAATATTTGCAAAATGTACATTTAATTGGGTTGGAGCGATAGCACAGCAGGTAAGGCATTTGTCTTGCACACAGCCTACTGGGCCATCCTGAATGCGATTCCTCCGCCCCTCTTGGATTGTCCGGGAAGCTATCTCTTCCACATGGCAAAGCCTGGCAAGCTACATGATATGCCAAACACAGTAACAACAATTCTCACAATATTACTGGGCCCGCTTGAGCAAATTGATGAACAACAGGAGGACAGTGACAGTGGCAGTGACATGTAATGGTTTAAAGGGGGAATTCCAAGGTCACTTTTGACCTCAGAGTCTAGGGAGGAGAGGGAAAGAAACAAAGTGAAGGGAAAGAGGAGAAGAGATAGATGAGAAGCAACAGATCAGAAGTCAGGGCAACTCGGGTCCATTGGTGGTGTTAAGGACTGATACAGCTAAATATCCAAACCACAGAGCCAACAACACTGAAGTCATGAGACCCAAACTTTCATAACCAAATTTAAAAGGTGACTATCAAGATGGTAGGCTGGTTCTGGCACGGGGTGGGGTAGGAGACCCCCTTGGGACGCTGCTGGAGAGGAGATGACACTGGTGACAGGATTGGTAATTGAATGCTATATGTCAAAAACAACTCATGATGATTAATAAAATAAAATTTGGGGAAAGATATACATTTCAGAACATTAAAAATACATTTAGGAAAAAGCAAGATAGTTAAAAATGTGACTTTAAAGGGCTGGAGCGATAGCATAGGGCGCTTGCCTTACACACGGTCTACCGACCCGAATTTGATCCCTCTGCCCGTCTCAGAGAGCCCAGCAAGCTACTGAGAGTATCTCACCCGCATGGCAAAGCCTGGAAAGCTACCCGTGACGTATTCAATATGCCAAACACAGTAACAAGTCTCACAATGTTACTGGGCCTGCTCGAGCAAATGTATGAACAACAGGAGGACAGTGACAGTGACAGTGCCTCTAAAGATGCATTGATATACAAGATAGCTAAATAACTCCTAAGACTCTATAACAGCAATATGATGTAATCAAAACATGGGTAGAGGAGCCAGATAGACATTTCTTCAAAGAAGACATACAGATGGAAAAGCTGAACCAGAGAGATAGTACATGAGATAAGATGGGTGTCTTGCATCCAGACGTCCCAAATATGGTGTTTTACTCGAAATATGATCTACACAAGCTCTACCAGAAGTATACTGAGGATGGAGCTAGGAGGAAGCTCTGAGCACCAGTGAACAAAGCCCTACACCACCCCCTAAGCAAACCTACACATATATTACATATATAGAGATAAAGATTTATATAGAGTAGAAAACTACTACATAAAAATACTAGCCATTTTTTATCAAGAAAATGCAAGTAAAAACACAAAGTATCATCACATATATGAGCTACCTTTCTATGTCCAAAAGACCATAAACAACAAATGTTGGCCACTGTGTGGAGGAAAAGGAAATTTCAAAACTATTTTGTGGATGTAAACCAGTGCAGCTTATATGGAAAAAAAATGAAGTTTCCTCAGAACATTGAAAATATATCTAATATTATCTAATATATATTTCAGTAGTACTGTCTATGCAATTTCACATTTACATTAAATATACAGAAAAAATACATAGACCCATAAAAACAAAAATAAAAGAAAACTTTGTGGGGCATCCTAGAGAGTTACTCCAGCAGGTAAGGCTTTTGGCTTGTGGGGTACCCAGGTTTAATTGTTGGCATCACATATAGTCTCTTAAGCACTGACAGGAGTTATCTCTGAGTGCAGAGCCAGAAATAAGCCCTAAAAACACTGGATGTGGCGCAAACATATAAATACAAACACACACACACTCACACTCACACACACACAAATAAATAAATAAATTGAGAAAGACAAGGAAAGAAAGAAAGAAATAAAGAAAGAAAGAAAGAAAGAGAAAGAAAGAAAGAGAGAGAGAGAGGGAGGGAGGGAGGGAGGAAGGAAGGGTAAGGGAAAGAAAGGAAGATAGAAATAATAATAAATGAAAAGAAAAGAAAAAAGTACCCTTGGACTATGACAAGAAATGTGACGTTAAGAATGATGGGGACAGTCTGGAAACAAAGGACAGAGAGACTCCTTTGGACTATGGCAGAGTATTTTTTCAAATTTAGTTGGTAAGAGTCTGATATTATAATCACTTTCACTGTCACTGTCACTGTCCTCCCGTTGGTCATTGATTTGCTCGAGCAGGCACCAGTAATGTCTCCAGTGTGAGACTTGTTGTTACTGTGTTTGGCATATCGAATATGTTACAGGTAGCTTGCCAGACTTTGCCGTGCGGGTGAGATACTCTCAGTAGCTTGCCGGGCTCTCTGAGAGGGCCGGAGGAATAGACATTTTAAAACACAGAATATTGTAGTCCCAAATATATACAGTGTTTAAAACAAATGTAACCTCAATAGCAATAACAAAATGCTGGAAGGTATTTTGTTTTATCAATATGAAATCACAACTGTCTAGTCAAAACTATTAAAATTGAAATTGTTTTTACTCTTAGTCAGCAATCAATTCAAAAATGTCAGAAAAACTCAAGATTTGGTTCACTTTTACACACTTGTAATGAGTCACAGGAAGAGTTCTTGTTTGAAAATTATAATTTACACTAGAGATAAAACCCTCTTCATAACAGGTGTAGATTATTGGGTATCTATGAACATCGAAACATATCACCCTCAAAAGGAGTACGTTTTTAACCTAAAGACAACAATATTTCAAGTTGCTTGTTTTGGTTGACTAATTCACCAATATCTGTAAGAGTGTGACACGTTTTGTAATTGGCATTTTTATTACAGCCACATCTTAAAGTATGTTAACTGAATAATAAAAAACAAAAATTTCAACAACAATTTCAGGGTTAGTTTCCTTGAAAGAAACAATATATTAGTGATTTTTAATATTTTATATAATCATGACTACTTTTAAAATAGAGAACATTTTCAATCTATCTTATTAATTTAAAAGATCTGCTAAGAAGCAAGAGGGCACTAGTTAAGAGTAAGAAGGAAAAATGCAAAAAACACTGTAGAAAATTGATACACCAAGACACATACATGGAGAGGTGAATGATATTTGAGAACAAAGACTCAAAGGGCAAAATGAGCTTGTGAAGCAGTGCCAGAAATTAGCACAATGCAGCTTCAAACAAAGAACTCCCAAAGAAATCGAAATCACCATGATCTAGAAATAGAGACAGGTCTCTTTCCTAAATCCTTTAGGAAAAAAACAAGCAAAGAAAAAAAAAAAACACCAACTCCTTGATTTTTGAACATCTAAGCATGAACACTGCATGAATAAATTTCAGTTCTTGAAGATGTTCCTGCAGTTGTAACCTGACTCAGATTTCAAAATCCCATTCCCTTAAAAAGATTTCATTGAATTCAGAAATAGTCCCAAGCAATCTTCGCCTAAGGACTTTAGTTAGAAAGCATGCCGCTCTTTTAATTTAACGCTGTATAAACTAGAGCAGAAAATTGCCAGATCGCAATTTGGTTCCTCATTCTAGTGCATCAGAGAAATGTATTTCATCACCTAAACATTATATTAAACTTTGCATGGCAATGAGACCTCATGAAAAATGAATAAATTGAGATATATGGGTATCTTGAAAATGGTATGCACCTTTCTGAGGTCTCCTATCCCCTAGGCACTGATTACAGCAATAATTATAAGGCAGTTGTACATGATCGCTGAGTTTCAACTCAAACTTCTCTTTAGGGACTTATGTTTCTAGACCTTGTCTATTACCATATCAGTTTCTCTACATAAATGACAATGCAAAATAATTCCAGAATTGAAGTGCTCTTATAAATTATTAAATTCAATCTTTACAATCACGGATCAAAAATTATTCAGTGCCCTGGGATGTTTCTCCAGAAGTTCCAACTTCAGATACCCTGAGTTATTCTCTTTTTCAGAGGGCTTTATAAAATTTATTTGAAAGAACATTTCCAACACAAAAACACAGAATTTGAAAAAATTCTACTAAAAACTAGTAGAACAGAAAAATACTACTACTCTAGCATTCTCACATTCTCTCTTCAGACTTTAATGAATAATGTGATTAAAAGGGGGTGGGGGAAATTCATGATAGTAATTCTAAATTAAGTAAACAAATTAAAGATGTTGGCTAGAGTGATAATATATTCATAGCTCTCTTCACCAAATATCAGTTTCTCTACTTGTTTAGAAAGAAACCAAGGTGGATTTAGCTCAGCAGTAGAGCATTTTTCTTATATTTGTGACCTGGGGCCAACTCTCAATGCCACCAAATACAAGGTAAGGTAAAGGTAAAGGCCCTCCCATTGATCGTCGATTTGCTCGAGCGGGCCCAGTAACGTCTCCATTGGAGACTTTGTTGTTACTGTGTTTGGCATATCGAATACGTCACGGGGAGCTTGCCAGGCTTTGCCATGTGGGCGAGATACTCTTGGTAGCTTGCCGGGCTCTCCGAGAGGGGCGGAGGAATCGAACTTGGGTCGGCCATGTTGGCCGCTTGTAAGGCGAACGCCTTACCGCTGTGCTATCGCTCCAGCCCAATGCCACCAAATAAATTAAATAAATAAATAAAATGTAGTTACATGTTTTGCAACAGTCTTCAGTTAGCTTTTTAAGAACTGCTTCAGCTGCATAGAGAAATGTTGATTATTTCACACTACGAATTGTATCTTCTCATTTCTTTGTGGTTTTCACTTACTTCCACAATGTCTTATAGATTTCTGCACAGAGGTCTTTTACTATGGTTATATTTGTTCCAAGGTAGTTATTTAAAAAAAAATTTAAGTAGAATTATTTTGCTAATTTATTTTTTATGGTTCATTAGTTTTTTACAGAAACATATATTTGTATATCATTTAGGTCATTTACACCCTTATTCATTTATTATTGTGGTTCCTTATTGGATTACATAGTATTTTCTAAGTATCTGAACATGTTCATCAGTAATTACTGACAAATATATTTTCATTCCTTATTTGGACATGTTTCATATGAGTGTATTGTATAAGTTCTCTACTATAACCTTCAACAATATATGTCCAGTTCCTCATCTTACAAAATCACTTCTTAATTTAGCAAAGATGAATGTGTTGTTTGTGGCATTGTCATACATGATTGTTTTAAATTATGTTTTTAAAGCTAGATTTCTTCCATATCCATTTTGTTGAATTTTGTGTTATTATTAAAGAACATCATCTATTCTCAACCACTTTTCTTACTATTGAGATGCCAATAACAGTAAGAACAAGTCTCACAATGGAGATATTACTGGTGCCCGCTCGAGCAAATCGATGAACAGTAGGAGTACAGTGATACAATGCTACAAATTACTGAATTAACCAATAAAAATACACAAGAGTAGCTAGATGAATTAAAAAACAAAATACAATTACACTGAAAACTTCTTATAGGGAGTTCATAGAGCTTCATCCAGGAATGCAGGTAAATTCTTCCATTTCTTTATGTCTGATACTATAATATTTAAGGTTCATGGTCTCTGTTCAAGAGAACTGAAAAACAACAATATGTTTATTACTTTAAATTCTAGCAGTAACGATGTCTCTTTGTAACCTTGGTCACCACTATGAGTTTAAGGTCTGCAGCAGTGAAAACATTAAGTCTGATTAAATCTCAATGGTGGACACACCTTGACCATCAGTATCAGAATGAAGCAGGTCTGAGAAATGACTAAAATTCTTGGTTGCAATTACTGAAAAGTAACAATAGCTCTGAGTGAGATTGGGGGAAAAACTTATAGCATTTTTGAACTTTTGTTATCTAGTAGGTAGATAAATTGTAAACTATCAACTATAAGTTGATAACTTTTGTTATCTAGTAGGTAGATAAGTTGTAAACTACCAAGTTTTTGAGATTGCATTCTGGAGAATTTTCTCTGCCTGTGATGTCATACTTGTGATGTCATAAGATCTCAGCTTGCCAAATGTTATAGATTTTATCTTCTATTTCTTTACATATATTTTACTGCTATTCATTTTTCTTTTATCTACTTGGGTCATTAACTTAGACAAATTTTTCTTATTTTTCTAGCAGGTAGTCCTATATTTGATTTATTTAAACACTGTGGTTTACAAAGTTGTTTATAATATAGTTATTGTGGGCTTTTGATGTTCCAATACCAACCCCACCATCTGAGTGACCTTCCCTCCACCATTGTCCCCATTTTCCTGGCCAGGCTACCTTAGCAGACACAGAGTAATTTGTTTAATGCTGCTTGTTAACAACTAAATAGTTATCAGAATTACCAATGATGTTTGCTCAGGTCTGAGATAAACCAGCTTTTGATATCTTTTAAGATTTACTTCTGGGTCTCTAAAACAAAACCAATGAATGAGCTTGTATAGATGTGCCAGTGGTGGTTTGTTGGCATGACTCTCACATTTCTAACTTTTGGACATTTAGTTTCTCGGGAAACTTGGTCCTGAGTTGCCGGGGTCTGGCCAGAGGCACAGGTGTAATTTTGGGGTATCAGGGAGCCGAAGGCAGCATCAGGTTGCTGATTCACTCACCCCAGGGGTACAGATTGACCTGCTGGAAGTATCAACCCCCCAGATATGACTTTCTGTTCTAAATTATAGCTGCCTTAATAATGAGACCTTTGGAGACTGTGCTATTGATTCTGTTGAACTCTCAAGCTTTTCTATTATGTCTCCATTCAGCAATTTTAAGATTGAATCAGTCATGTTGTTTTCAATCATTTCCCCATACAAGGTAGAATTTTTTTCTCCTCCTCTTCCACTACCTCCTCCTCTTCCTCCCCACTACCTCCTCCACCTCCTCTTCCTTCCTTCTCCTTCTACTCCCTCCTGCTTGCCTCCCTCCTCCTCTGTCTCCCTCCTCCTCCTATCTCCTCCTCCTCTCTTCTTCTTCTTCTTCTTCTTCTTCTTCTTCTTCTTCTTCTTCTTCTTCTTCTTCTTCTTCTTCTTCTTCTTCTTCTCCTTCTCCTTCTTCTCCTCCTCCTCTTCCTCCTCCTCCTCCTTCTCCGTTTCCTTCTCCTTCTCCTTCTCTTCTCCTTCTCCTTCTCCTTCTTGTTCTCCTCCTTCTCCTCCTCCTCCACCCCTCCTCCTCCTTTTTCTTCTCCTTCTCCTTCTCCTTCTTCTCCACTACCTCCTCCTCCTCCTCCTCTTCCTTTTCCTCCCCTTCCTCCATTTTTTCTTCTTTTTTTAAAATTTTTTCTTCCTCCTCCATTTTTTCTTCTTTTTTTTCATTTTTCCTTCTTCCTCCATGTTTTTCTTCTGTTAAATATGGTTTTCTTTCTCTCCATTTTTTCTTCTGTTTCTTTCTCTCCAATTTTTCTCTCCATTTTTTTCTCCATTTTTTTCTTCTGTTAAATATAGTTTTCTTTCTCTTCAGCTATTTCTGTGATACTATTCTATACTGTGATACTATTCTATACACTGTCATTTTAGTTACTATCAGATACTATCAGATACTATCATTTAGTTACTATTAGATACTATTGTCTTTTTGGTTATAAACTCTCAGAGTAACTAAAGTGTTTCAAAGTGTTTATTTTCCATACATGTTTGGAGAAAGGGTAAAGGATTGTTATTTCTGAGTCTTTAATTATTTAATTTATGACCATTATTATTATTTTTTTTCTTTTTGGGTCACACCTGGCGATGCACAGGAGTTACTCCTGGTTCATGCACTCAGGAATTACTCCTGGCGGTGCTCGGGGGATCATACGGGATGCGGGGAATTGAACCTAGGTCGGCTGCGTGCAAGGCAAACGCCCTACCCGCTGTGCTATTGTTCCAGCACCTGTGACCATTATTTTTAATTGAAACTTTAGGTGTGTTGTAGGCTATCTAGGAGAGACTGAACCCCCATATCAGAGTTTTTATTTGAAGACATATTGAGTCACCATTTATTCATATTTGCTTTTCTTCTACCTATAATACTTAGCTATGTAAAAATTAGTTTTCTTATTGTGCTAAAGTATTTTATTGTCATTTTATTATACTATTTTACATTGTTTGGTCTGAATTTGCGGATAAGCAGTTCTGCAAATTTCATCTGCATATTTATTTAATAAAATTATATTTTATAGATTTTTATTAGTTTTAATATTTTTACTTATTTCCTTTGTTTTAATTCCTTTGAAAGCATATAACTTATAAAATTTATTTACATCATTTCCTGTTTTTATAATTCATGTTTTATCTTCTAAATCCTTTTATTGAAACACTCAGAACTGAATTTAATTATGGACATGAATGTAAATATTGTTTCAGAACTCCTCATAATGAAATTAGTCATATAATTTTACTAGTGTGCATAATGTTTGTTAATATTTTATATGAATATATTTCATTATATTAGATAATTATCCTATTCATATTTTAATAATTTTCTTTTCTTAACTGAAAGTTAAATCCAATCAAATATCTTCAGTATGCATAAAATCAGTTACCATTATAGAATCATTGACACTATTTGAGGGAATAAAAAATTTGACTGCAATAAAAACCCATTACTGTGACACAGGGCAATGTGAAGTTACTGTAAGTAGAAAAATCTAATTATTTGTTCTGCAAAAACCTGTAAAAATCAGGTTCAGGAGTCAGCTCCAAGCCTCAAAGGAAGATAATACTGAACAGGCAAAAGAGCAACATATCTTTTGCAACATCACAGAATTAAGTTCACAAGAGCAAATCAAAAGGAAGATGGATAGAATGACCATAACTCATCAGAATTCAGGAGCAAAATCTTTCATGCTATCCAGTGCTATTGTAGAAAAAAAAAAGCCTAACTTATAATTACTAAATTGCTGGAAGTGAGCTTCCAATAGAAACAAATTTGAAAGGAAAAACAAAATGAAACATACACAGCTCCATGAGCCACGGTCATAGAGGGCCCCAAATCATTGCTAATTGTTTACTTTTAAGAATATAGGAAGTAGGGTGTTCCAATAAAGATCTTAAATTGATTTTTAGAGATGAAGAGGAAAACATATCTTAAAAAATAAACTCAGAGATGGCTGTGGGGTTAGTAAAGCAGTAAGGCGTTTTCCTTCATGCAGCTCAACAGGATTCAAATCCCCACCACCCCCCCAGCCCCACCGCCAGTACCCTATATTGTACCCAAGAACTGCTAGGAGTGATCCCTAACCACAGACCCAGGAGTAAGTCTTGAACAAATGCCGGCTGTGGCCCAAATACACACACACACACACACACACACACACACACACACACACACACACCAGAAGTTGTTAATAACTCCCATCAAAACAATTTTATCAGAAATTTATCAGGAATACCACTCCTGGGAATATATCCCAGAGAGGCAAAAAAGTAAAGTGAAATGACATCTGCACTTGTATGTTCATTGCTGCACTGTTTACAATACCCAAAATCTGGAAAAAAAAAAACCGAGTGCCCTAGAACAGATGACTGGTTAAAGAAACTTTGGTACACCTACACAATGGAATACTATGAATCTGTTAGAAAATATGAAGTCATGAAATTTGCATACAAGTGGTTCTAAGTGGAAAGTATCGTGCTAAGTGAAATGAGTCATGAAGAGAGGGACAGACATAGAAAGACTGCACTCAATGGGAGACTAATACCCAAGAATAGTTGAGGTAAGTACCAGGAGGTTTGCTTCATGGCTTGGAAGGTGGCAGCTCATGCTGGGGGAAAAGGCAGCTTAGGTAGAGAAGGGAACACCAAGTAAAGGGAACAGCATGCTCGAGATGGGAGATGTGTGCTGAGAGTAGACTATAGGTCGAACACGATGGCCACTCAATACCTCTATCGCAACCCCCCCCCCCCCAACATCCTAAAGGAAAGAGAGAGCACATTGGAATGCCCTGCCACAGAGGTGGGGCGAGGGGGGGATGATTTGAGGGTGGGGTGGGAGGGTTACTGGAATCATTGGTGGTGGAGAATGGGCACTGGTGGAGGGATGGGTACTCGATCTTTGTATAACTGAAATCCAAGCACGAAAGTTTGTATGTCTACAACTGTACCCCATGGTGTCTCACTAATAAAAAAATAAATAAATAAATAAATAAACAAACAAACAATTTTATCAGGAAAATGTGGAACTGGTCAATAACTGAAGTAACCACACTCTTACTTACCTGAGGGAATTAGAGTATAATACTCAAGTTCTCTTTAGCCGTTACCTAAAACAGATGGGAAAATAGTCAGAAATAGTTTTTATAATCACAGCCTAGCAGCTAAAGTTCACTGTAAGATCTAACATTGGATTTTGTAAGCCATATCTTTATTTTCTCTAACCTTACCACCATAACGTGGTCCTTTGTTATAACGGGATTGCAGGCTAAATAACTCTGACATTACTTAATAAAAAATAATAATTGCTAAGAAAAAGTAAGAAGAGAGAGGAAAGCAAGGATAGTGGAATATGTTTTAACTACATATGATAGGAAATATAGTCCAGTATTACCCAAATTCATGTTGACTTACGTTTCAGTCAAATATTACAAGGCATACTAAAAGATTCAGTTCAAGCAGACAAAGCAAACAGTAGAATCAGACCCATATATGGCAGATTGGCAGATATGTTGGAAATATCAAACTGGAAATTTAACCCAAGTACGATGAGAATATGAGATAACTAATGGGTAACGAGTGAATGTAATGTGATGTCAATAGAAAATTCAATAACTCAAATATAGTTATGAAAAATGAGAAAAGACTGAAAATTATACTATAAAGAAATCACAGAAAATAGTTAATTTGTATGATGGGCTACTCCCAAATTCTGAAGTCTGCTGTATGACCCGGGTTGTTTTCAGAGTCTCAGGTTTGCAACCAGGGTGTTCACGGCATGAGGTAGTACCAGGTCAAACCAGGACCAACTGCATGCAAGGCTTGCATCTTAATGCCTGTGCTATCTTTCAAGCTCCAGAAAAGTAGTGATTCTTTGGCATTCCCAATTGGAATAAAAAATTACAGAAGCTAATTCATAGGATAATTTTAAAAGGTAACAAATTTGCAATAGTAAACCAGAAATAAGAATAAGAAATAGAGAAAAAGATCAGATACTTAAAGACATAATGACTGAGATTTCCCCCAAATTCAAGAAATGCCAAAACTCTTTAGTCTGTCTCTACTAATAGGTTCCACTCCACCTAGCTACAGTTATGTTTCACTAAGCACTATATAATTATCATCTGAAGTTACTATTTTTACCCAAAATGAAAACTGTGTCTGCTTTATTCTTTAAAAAGAGGGTGTTAAGTACATTTGTTGGAGGTGTTTATTAGATATGTCTATAAGTTTAAGTTTAGCATAAGTACATTGACGATGTAATTTTATCAGGTTATCTATTGATTAATATCAAAGTTGATTCTATGTTTGAAGTAAAGTAAGTAAAGGTAAAGGAAAGACCCTCCCGTTGATCATCGATTTGCTTGAGCGGGCCCAGTAACATCTCCATTGGAGACTTTGTTGTTACTGTGTTTGGCATATCGAATACGTCACGGGGAGCTTGCCAGGCTCTGCTGTGCGGGCGAGATACTCTTGGTAGCTTGCCGGGCTCTCTGAAAGGGGTGGAGGAATCGAACTCGGGGTCGGCCATGTTGACCGCTAGTAAGGCAAACACCCTACCGCTGTGCTATCGCTCCAGTCCTCAAGCATGTTTGAAGAGAAAATATATTTTGAATTAGTGTTTGATACTATGAAAAAATGACAATCATAGACTTTTGAATAGACCATATGGTATTTCATTTTCAATATTTTTTCAGAAAATTTTGTACCAGCTTCCATAGAGATGGCAACAATTTATATTCCCATTCACAGTGTACCAATTTAGATTTTCCCCATGTACTTGTTAGCACTTGTTTTCAATCTTTATATATAGACATTCTCATTGGTATGAAGTAAAAGCCTACTTTGGTACTAATTTACATTTCCTTAATAATAAGATAGGCTAAGCATCTTCTTATGTGTGTGAAACATTATATGTTTCATTTGGAAAAAAATGTCTATTCAAATCTTTTGCCCATCTTTTAAATTGTGGCTTCTTTCTTGTTGTCTTATGTACATTTATGTATATTTTGGATCCAATCGTTGTTGGATAAATAATGTGTAAAAAGTATCTCCCAATTGACAGGCTAGTTATTTTATTATATTTTGCATAAGTTTCAATTTGTATAAACCTTTTGATTGGAAGTAGCTCAAATTTCTTCTTAGTTTTCTTTATTTTTCCAAATAAAGTTCAATCTCCAAATATATTTCTGAAGTTGAGGTTGAATGTACCATCTACTATTTTATGGCATCATATTCAACTTCTTGGGGGACGAAACTGAATCTCACAGTGTCTGGGAACTACTTTAGGTTCTATGCTAAGGGGGTTTGCTCCCTGTGACGCTCATGGACCATGTGGTATCAACATTAAATAGGGTTTATCACAAGTAAGACAAGCACTTTAACCTCTGAATAATCTCTCTGATTCATCAATATTAGAAATTTTAACCTATTTCAGTAATTTATAATAAGTGGTATTAAATTGTGATCTATTTTGATTCTTTTACATACACCTATTCAGATTCCTCAGTACCATTTGTGAAGTTTTCTTTTCTGTTTTATGGTTTTGATTTTCTTTTAATAGATTTTATATTGAGTTTCATCTGAACTCATGTTCAATTCTACTTGTACATTCATTTTTATTACTATACTGTTTGTGTTGCTATTGCTTTGTGGTATGATCTGAAATCAGACTACAGATTTTTTTTCTGTAAGAATTACTTTGAAGTAATTTGTGGTTTACATCCAAATATGAAAACTGAATTTCATCCTTTTCCTAAACAAAATGCCGCAGGCATTTCCATAGATATTGCATTGAATTTGTAAATTGCTTTTAGTACAATGGGCATTCTAGCAATGTCTAATTTATCTAATTCATAAACACGAGAGGGATTCTGAGTTTTTTGTTTCTACTTGTTTTAACAATGTTTTATAGCATGTTTTATAGATCTTTCAACTTGTTAGGTTTAATATAGGTAGTTTGTCTTTTTGGATGCAATCATAATTTTTTATGACACAATATTTTGATCTCCTTTCATAAAACTTATTGTATACTGTAGCACTATCCTCCTATTGTTCATCAATTTGCTCGAGCAGGACCAGTAACGTCTCCATTGTGAGATTTATTGTTACTGTGTTTGGCATATTAATACTTGAAAGTCACAGGTAGCTTGCCAGGCTTTGCCGTGCAGGCGAAATACTCTCAGTAGCTTGCTGGGCTCTCTGAGAGGGGCGGAGGAATTGAACCCGGCTCGTCTGGGCCAGCGGCTTGCAAGGCAAACACCCTACCGCTGTATATAGAAATAAAACTTATTTTTGTTTAGTGTATCCTGCAACTTCACCAAACTCACTATTTTTAGTAATGAGTGAATTCTTTAAGATTTTCTAAGTAAGTGTTATATCATCTGAAAATAGTGAGGTTACCATTTTCTAATTCGTATTTCTTTAGTAAGTTTCGTGCCAAATTTCTCTGTTCAAGACTTCCAAAACTCCTTTGAGCAGTATAGTGAGAGCGACTTTGTGATAGTTAGTTCATGTGCCAAATTTGAGGATGTTTTTAGAAGAGATAGACATTTAAATCTGAGAACTTTCAGTAAACAAATTGCTCTTCATATTGTGGCTGTATCTCCTTCAATCAGTTAAAAGCCCGATAGGAAAACAAACAAACAAATAAACCAATGGACTCTAGGAAAAGGAAATAAATTTTTTAAATTGTCTTTTTTCTTCACTAGTGGTCCTGTTGAGTTTTTACTTGCTAGTCTTTGGGAATGAAACAAAATTATTCGTTCTTCTGTATCCCAGTCTGCTTGTTTACATTGTATATTTTGTATCCAACAGCCTTCTTGATTGCCTGGTGGGTTTTCTGAGAACCCTGACTAAGAGAGGGATCAAGAGCTCTAATCCTGCAGGGTTGTGCTTATGGGCAGACCAAGGAGTGCAGTAATTCACATTTGGAATAATAGGTGGAATTTTTCTGTTTAGTCCACTTTTGATATTGCTATCTCTTATTTTTCAAGGAAACACAGTGCCATGTAAATATGTTTTATGAAAGGATAATTCCCAGCTTTACTATTATATCTAACCTAGAACTTAAATGGAACTCAGAAATACTTTTCCAATAACCCATCGAAACAGAAGATTTCATATTATGTGGCATAGAATGTAGTCAGTAGAATTTTGATCATGAGTTTGCAATTGTCTTTCATCTTTTTTTGTAAAAATGCTCATTTCATTTTAACGTAAATTTTCCTGGAGATAATTTATGATAAATTATAAAACAATATGCTAACCAACTAGATGAGATCTTATCACATAGTTTGATTCATATTAATTTTTTTAAATTTATTTATTTATTGAATCACCTAGGGAAAAGTTACAAAGCTTTCAGGTTTAAGTCTCGGTCATGCAAATATCCAGGGCTGAGATCTCCAAGCCTGTTAGAATTGGGGCTGAGCATCCTCCTCCCAGATCCTCCATCTTCCAGTAGGCAGGGGTCACAACCACCAACTGCCTGCCCCCCAGCACCGTGTAATCCCATCAATGGCCAAGACCCAGAGACTATAAAACCCAGCTCCCATTTTTACTTTGGACAACCTGGCAGGCTACCGAATGCAACCTGCCCACACGGCAGAGTCTGGCAAACTCCCCGTGGCGTACCCAATATGCCAAATACCAGTATCAATGATGGGTCTCATTCTCCTAACCCTGAAAGAACCTTGAATATGGCACGTTTTAAAATCTCAGGGCTGGGACCAAGGAAACGTTACTGGTGCCTGCTCGAGGCAATCGACGAACAACAGGATGATCCTGATCGTGATCATGCAAATATCAAACACATTTCCCTTTACCAATACTTATTTTTCACCACAAAGAACCCCAATAACCCCCACTCCCAACCCTCCAAATGCCAGTGAGGCAGATGAATTCTAGTTAACACTCTATCTACTTTGATTAGATTCATTGTTTCGACAAAAGATGCATCATTGTTATTTAGAGTTTACACCCCCAAATCAGACATGCTGAAAAGGCATTGTGAAATAATTTGTTTTCTACAGCTGGTCACAAGAATCAAATGATTTTGGATTTTTGGTATTTTACTTATTAAGCCTGGAAGTATTTCTGCTGAGAGTCAGATAATTATGAGATTGGTTTCTGTGCTCTGGAGGCATGGCCGTGCCGGAGAGCCGCTCGTGGGGGGCAACTCGTGACCTCGGTAGGGCATGAAGAATGAGCCGGGAGCGCCCCCCTTCCCATGAGGTTTCAGTCGCCCCATCACGATCATATTAATTTTACGTAGGAGGATGTGGCATCTACTACAGAGCAAGCAATATATAGTTACTAGGGATATGAGTAGCAACCTTTTTCTCTAGAATTTATTTATTTTTTTCAAGTCCACATGGAGAACTAAGGTCAGTGCAAATGTTTAATTATTTCTATAATACTATCTTCATTTTCATTTACTATTTTGGGAGAATAGATTTTTATAGAGTTACACTTACCATTTTCAATGTGCTAGTTAACGTTTTATGGGCAGGAGAGCCATTGGAGTCATATCCAACTACATTCAGGGATCCAACTTTGGTGGTGTTTGTAGGATCATCAATGTCACTGGGGAAATAACCAGAATTTTCCATGAGCAAGGCAAGTACCTTTAACCCTGTACGCTCCTTCCAGTCTTGTGATAGTTAATTTTATATGTCAAGTTTTCAAGGTCAGAAAGTGCCCAGATAGTTGATCTCACATTATTTTGAATATGTCTGTGAGGCAATTTTTTCTAATGATATTAATATTTGAATCAGTAAATCGAATGAAATTGTCTTCCCTGAGGTGATGTCCCTCTTAATAGGATAAAACCAGAATGGAACAAAGAAACTGACAAAGCTCCCTGACTCGGGCAACTCCTGTCTGACTGTGTGAACTGAGAAGTCAGTCCCTTTCTTACATTTTCAGTGAGTATCAGTACCTGATGAAGCTGCCAAAAATTTTACTGGAACATTTACCATTAGACTTCCCCAAACTTTCACAGATTACTCCTAAATCATCAACTCTAATAGATCACCAGTACTGACTATAGACTTTTTAGTCTGCTAAATTAATCAATTCTTAACTCCTTATAATATATGATCTTATATAACTTATTGATTCTGTTTCTCTGGGGAATCTCTAGATAATGCATTTACATTTTTCCAAAGGTCAAATAGTATATGTGTTAATTGTACTAGTATTTAGCTATTAAGTATATCAATCTCCAACAACCATAAAGATCCAATGGCCTTATGTGAAGTAAACCTAGAATTGATTTACTACCCAGGGTTCCTGTGACCTAATCTCATAAAAAGTATTATGTTTCAAGGTATCTTGATGCTGTGTCAATTCCTGAGCACAAGAACTCTTCAACAAATATTTGAATATTTATATTTCCCCAATGCATGCAAGAAAATAATGATGGATCCCTTAGCAGAAACTAAAGTATTATTATTTTTTATAGTCATAATAATGCCATAAAACTCCTAAATATTATGGACTTTGTCTCTTCTTAAACTGTGAGTTCTAGATAGGAATACCTGTTCAGGTCTGGAAATGGAGCAGAACTGAGTGTTCTTATGTATTGAATGCCAACATCTTGGCATCTATCTTTGATTTCTGATCATAGTTCAAGCTGAATATTACCTTCTGTAGCCATCTGTCTAGTTTTGTAAAATGTAGGCTAAGTTCTAATAAGAATCCTCTTCCTTCTTTGGGTCAAGTACTCCTTACTGTCTTTGATCCCAAGGCTCATAGGCTTAATTTAATCCCAGTTTCTAGTTTTTAAGTGTAGCTGCAGTCTCTGTTTCAGGGTCCTATTATTGTCATGTCTATTAGTGCGTCTTTTCTACTGTTAAATTCATTGCAGAACAGAATCCCCAACAATCTTTTCAGTGCTGTTGTTACATTCTTTAACATTTTAGCAGTACCATAACCTTTGTTCACGCAGTGGTGAATATTCTTGCCTACAATGGTTTATTTGCTTCAGCGTGTTCAGATTTCTGAGCCTTTAAATTCTATTTTCTACAGTCTGCCATGCAATTCTGGCATTTTAATTTCAATTATCATGGTCCATTGCATTTTTTTCCTCCTCCTAGAAGCCATGCTAACAGTGAGTTCCCTACATCTTATGGGGTCATTGCTAGAACATTTAAGTCTATGTCTAAGAATAATTTTCCTAAATAAAGACATGCTCCTTGATTCTGTATTATGTTCCATTCTCTTATACCGACTATTGTTAAATTCCCAAGTATTTCATGCAATTGCTCCAGATCCCTGCTTGTATGTGTTGTTTAGGTCTTGTTATTTTGGGAGCATACGTTCCTGGATTTTTCCCCTTATTAAATGTAGTTCCAGTTTATGACATTACTGAAGTTCTAATTATTGTCCTAGTGAGAAAGACAGTAGAGGAGGCCAACACCTTTTCAAAAAATTGCCTTCAATCTTGTGTAAGTGTGGAATATTAAGTGTTATGAGGAAGAGTCAAAAGGCCTGGTGGGGGGGTTGTTAAATAATTTACAATTTCCTAGGTAACTTGTACTTATATATCTATGGGATATTAATGGCCTTTAACAATAGCCATTAGAGTCCATTCTTTTACGAAAATGTTTACTTCCAAATTCCTTGGGTTACCTCATAAATCACAATTAATTCTTTCCTCACGACCACGATCATGACCATCCTGTTGTTCGTCGATTGCCTCGAGCAGGCCCCAGTAACGTCTCCTTCATCCTAGCTCTGAGATTCCACATTCAAGGCTCTTTCAGGGTTAGGAGAATGAGATCCATCATTGTTACTGGTATTTGGCATATTGGGTACGCCACGGGGAGTTTGCCAGACTCTACCGTGCGGGCAGGTTACATTTGGTAGCCTGCCAGTTTGTCCACAGTAGGAATGAGATAGTCCAAAGTAGGAATGAGATAGTCCAAAGTAGGAATGAGATAAATCGTTTCCTGCCACATTTAAATTCACTACTAGTTAGAGTTTTAACATGAGACAGCCATTTTGTTTCAGGTACCTACTGGGCTCATAGTGCCATTTGCAGGATACTAATTACAAGGTGAGGAGAAACAGTTTCAAAAATAATTTATTCTTGTTTTCTAAAATAGCTTCCTGGGGTTTGAGAGATAGCACAGCGGGTAGGGAGTTTGCCTTGCACGTGGCAGACCCAGGTTCGATTCCCAGCATCCCATATGGTCCCCTGAGCACTGCCAGGAGTAACTCCTGAATGCAGAGCCAGGAGTAACCCCTGTGCATCGTCAGGTGTGAACCAAAAAGCAAAAAAAAAAAAAAAGTAAAATAGCTTCCTATACCAAACATCAAGAATGATTTTTTTCAAAGGAAGATGAAAAGTCAACTATAAGATCAACCCACAATGCTTTTATCAGTCATACATAAAATTGTAAAGTGTATATGACACCTCAGAATTATTGCTCAATTGTTACCCAATTCTTGTCTGGATGTGGCTTTTTTGTTCCTTCCTTGATTGATCATTAGATGTGGGTCATTATAAGAAGGGCACGATTTTGCATAATGGCTTTTGATAGTTGAACCAAAACATGAAGACACTGGGGAAAAGGGGTCTTGTTTGATCTGAGAAGACAAGTTCAGTCTTGGGAAAGGAAGATTTGGACAATGCATCTTGGCATCCACCACAGCAATCCAGTTATAATGCTGATTTACACGGTTAGTTAACATTGGTCTTGGTGTGCTCTATTCATTTAATTAAATTATGTGTTTCCTGGAGATAGAATGCACATTTTCTTTGTCTTACAAGAGTAAATAAACAATGGCTTATGTGATTATTAATACTGTGCATACACCAAACATTTGATAATACTAAACTTAATATCTCCTTTGTTTGCTGTTATTCAATCCTCAATGAGTAAAAATGATTTTTTTACTACATACTAGATAAGCAACAAATAATTATAAATAAATAAGTACTAAAAGAAATGCATCATAAGTCTTTATGGAACTTTTTAATGAGTTTTTTATCAATGACAAAGATTCAAACATGACATTTTAAAATAAAGAACATAATTTAGCACATAAAACATCTTGTTTATATTTACTCTTACCTCATATCCATTATATCTGTTGATATAATAAATAGCATTAATGCTCAAATTCATATAAATTAAAAATTAATATAAATGTTAAGATATACTAAATATCTAATGTTATGTTAATAAAATAGTTTTATATGTTTATACTAAAAGTCTTTATTATCATTTCTTAATAAAATACCAGTGAAGAAAAGGAAATGCTAACAGCTTCCAACATACACTAGAATGATAATCAGTATAACTCTAGGAACTGATAGCATGTATGCTGATTATAAAGTGGTTAGCTAGCAAGTCAAATTGAAAAGTTATGCTTTTTCTCATCCTATAGCTCTGTGACATTTTTTGAGCTAATAAATAGGTACGATCTAAAGATATAATTCAAAAGGCTAAAACTCCTAGTTTGCTTCATGATTTTTCAATGTGTTTTAGAGTGTTGTGTTGTTACATTCACACAGAAAAATACACATACACACACACACACAAACTGTCCTCTCTTTTAAATTCAGCATTTTAAACTTTTTTCTTAGGTTTCTGCTATTATATTTTCATTCTTTATTTTTCTTATCTGGGCTTGGCATACATTGATACTAAATTTAATTAAATAATGATAATATCATTGACTGTGCCTTCCTATCTGAACAAAGTCTAAGTATGATTTAATAGAATTTCTTAGCTGTGGCAATAAAAGACAATGAGTGAACAAATCATCTTCCTGGACAACATAACCTGGAAACGGGAATGACCCAGTATAATTAACAGAGGATAACAGTTACAAGATAGAAGAAAGATTAAAAATTTGTCTAGCAGCTCAGCCACAGGCATAGCATCTAAACTCTAAAAATCACTATAAAGATGCAAGTATATTGAGAACTGTCTTTATTTCTCATAATTTAATGATTTTTAAATACATGATTATCAAATGTAAGAATTATAGCGTTCACAATCTTTGTGTTCTTTGTTAGTGTGTTAACTGGAGTAAAATATCACTGTTGCCATAGGAAAGGAAGAAAACTTTTTTTTGAGTTCCAATTTAGAACTGCCTAGAGGAAGCAGTTAAGAGGGGGAGTTATGATTAACTCCTTCCCATCCCATCCTCCCCACAGCTATAGAAGGTGTCCCAACTTATGTACTCTTGGGATAGATGGATGATTCTCAACATGAAGAATCACCCTTTAAGTCAAACCATTTGTCTTCACTGACCATATAACAATTTTCTGACACTTTGAGTGGATAAGAAACTATATATTTTGAACTTGATATCCTTTACTCTGAAGATGGAACCATTTTAACTTTTAAGAAAAAAAAACATTGAAAGATAACAAATTTTTTATTTTGCTTTGGTAGATGGGCTGGAGCGATAGCACAGTGGTAGAGCATTTGCCTTGCAGGAGGCTGACTCAGCTGACCCAGGTTCAATTCCTCCACCCCTCTCGGAGAGCCCGGCAAGCTCCCAAGAGTATCTCGCCCGCACTGCAAAGCTTGGTAAGCTATCCATGACGTATTCAACATGCCAAACACAGTAACAAGAAGTCTCACAATGGAGACGTTACTGGGCCCCTTTGAGCAAATCTATGAACAACGAAAGGACCATGCTACAGGACCGTGCTACAGATGGCCCTCATCTTTATTTATTTATTATTGTTATTGTACATTTCTGTCCAATAACTGGCCTTTTCAGATAGTCATAGCAATGATTTGGAATGGAGACAAACAGGTGTTGCAAGATTTTTCACAACCTAACAGGAACATTATTATAGCTCTTTAAAAAACTGCCTTAACACTCACCTCCCTTGTATCCAGATTTGTTCCACAGTTTCTGTAATACAGAAATCCTCTTGAATCACAGACTGAACTTCCACAAATCAATAAATTGATTGATTCATTGAAAGTCTGCCTCATATCAAGTCTATGCATTTATTCATTTTATGTTTTGTCCTATTCATACACATCTATGACAAAATTGTATTCAAAATGTAGGCTCAGTGGGAGATTAATTAATAGCCAAGTACAACTTGGTTCTGCACTCAGTATCATTTCTAGCGGGTTGGGTCAGCTACGTGCAAGTCAAGGGCATTGCCTATCTCTCTAGATCCAATTTCATTTTATTTTTGGATCACACTCAAAGTGCACAAGGCATACTCCTAGCTCTCTGTTCAGGGATAATTCCTCAAAGTGCTCAGGGGACCACATGTAATTCTGGGGACTACAAAAGGGGTCAGCTGCATGCAACTGAAGCATATTAACCCCTGTGCTGTCTTTATTATCCTAAACATTTATGTAACAGATGTAATTGTATGAGTCTCTTAGACTAATTGTAAGAGTTAAGAAAATACGCTCTCTCTTTCCACCTACCCCTCCAACATACATACTTGTAATATTTTCAATTGCAATAGGTATTTCTGGTATAGACACTCCAAGTGTCTTACCTGATGTACTCTCTCCCTGGCCCTATATATAGTTTTTCCTCTCCTGAGTTAATTCTGATGAGCTTAGAGAAATCCATTACTAAACTTTCCAAATTTTGCTTTACTGATTAAAAATTAGTATATACCAAAGCATCTCACTTTAATAATAGATTAAAATATCTGTTATTAAGCCAATACTCTTGTATTTTAAGCTACAAAGGACAAAAAATAAAGATTATCATTTTGTACTCTGTTTTTTTCCAAATATGTTTATAAATTTAGGTTAACCTAAGTCTAATTTCTTAAGATGGATATTTTATTACTGATTTTGACCTTTTAAAAACCTATGTATTCAATACTATACTTTGCCTGTAAGCCTAATAATTTTCATATTTCCTATTTTATATCCATCTAATAGGGACTATACTCAAAAACTACCTTTTTGTAGTTATACTCATTGATGTATTTGTTTAAATTCAGCCATAATTTTACCACTTATTTTGCTCACTATCATTTCTTTAACTTTACTTTTTTTGCAAATATAATTTATTAGTTTGTCAAAATAATATTGTCGAACTTCACTCAACAGGAACTTTTACTTACCTTTGAAAAGCCTTACATGTGTATTTATTTTACATATATGCTATCTGCTGAATGATAATTCTCATATTAAAGAAACAACAAGGTGAATATTTCCCTAATTTTAAAAAGGAATGGGAGCACTAATCCAAGAGGCTTTCATATTCTGCATATGGAAGCTGTTTTTAGTTTGTATTATTTATGATATACTTTGGCGCCTTTTGTAAGTATACTTTTTCTTTGGTCTATTTAATTAGTCTACTTATTATTTAGGTGGTATATTTATTGTCTCTGGCTAGTTTTAGTATGACCTCTTTGGACTTATTCTGATTTATATAATAATTTGCCTAGATATATGAATGGTATTCTTTTCAGGACATATTATGCTTGTTTTTGTCTGAGTTATGTGCTTTACTAAATATGTGAAATTATTAGCTATGTAAGTCACCTTAGGATATTGCTTTTCTTCAAGTCTCTCAATTTTCATTATTTGGGATGTATATAAATATTTTTGCATTCTTGTTGCAACTTTTTCTGTTTCAAATGTGGCAATCCTGTATAGGATTTAAAATTTGCTTTTCATATCTATTTTCACATTTTTATTGCTTAGTGTTTACATTAAAATGTGTTTTTTAAAAAACATTTTATTAGTAAGACACCATGAGGTACAGTTGTAGACTTACAAATTGTTGTGCTTGGGTTTCAATTATACAATGATCAAATACCCATCCCTCCACCAGTGCCCATTTCCTACCACCACGGATCCCAGTATCCCTCCCACCCCTCATCCCCCCCATCCCACCCTGTCTCTGTGGCAGGGCATTCCCTTTTGTTCTCTCTCTCCTTTTGGGTGTTGTGGTTTGCAAAAGAGGCAATGAGTGGCAATCATCTATAGTCTACTTTCAGCATGCTTCTCCCATTCTGGGAGAATCCTCCAAACACCCTTTATTAAAAACGTATCTTATTTAATTGAAACAAATAGCAAGCTGAGGTTACCTTAGAAATAAATTTTAGGATAACACCAAAAAAAGTTTTAAAATGACGAGGAGCTCCTACTCCCAACCTAGAACTCAGACTACAGAAGAAACCAAAAGTCAGGACCCATCAAGAGATCCATGAGGAGATGCTTAGCAGGGTTCTTGACATAAGAGACTCCATCTTTATTCCTCTCCTAGCCAATCAGCAGGAAGGGAACTCCTCTCCATTATTTCAGGGATCAGGTGTAACCCATTAAAAAATATCACCCATAAACAACTCCTGAATCACCACTCACCAATTATGATTATCTCCCATAATCATCAGTCAATTGTTCTATGTAACCTCGGTTCTGCTGGGTCATCACCTAGTTTATTTTGCTGACCATAGCTCCTGGAGCTGCTTACTCATCAGTGGATTCACTGTCTGACTAGGATGTGATTTTTGCTTTATAAAATTATCCCTGGTGGTCCTCAGGCCTGTGAGTCCTTTGAGAAGATGATCTACTTGTAGTTACAGGATTCTATGATAAATACTCCCAATTCAGCCTTACTGAGTGATGTTCATCTGTCCCTTACTCCTTACAAAAATACAGAATCAAAATTCCGTATAAGACTACATGAAGAGGACCATAAGAACTCAATCATATTTTTTTTACAATGCCCTAACAAAGAACTCATCTGCATGGTGGAAAATGTACACTGGTGGAGAGATGGGTGTTTGATCATTGTATGACTGAAATTCAATCATGAAATCTTTGTAACTGTGTCACACGGTGATTCAAAAAATCTTGCTTAAAAATTCCTATAAAATAAGCATCCAAATATACTGTGTATACTCCAGTTTGGAATCTTAGAATCATTGAACATCCCAATTGTGGGAGCCTAATTTATTTCCTTGACCTCAGCATTCTTTAGCCTTTGTATGCCTGGAAGCAAGCACCTATATCGCAAACTGTTCCATGCACTGTCAGTTAGAATCCAAATCTCTAGACCAGTGGTTTCGACTCTGCACCTGCAGACAACACTGGCCCACAGATTAACGGTTGAAGACCACTGCTCTATGTCTGAATTTCTTTTTTCTTTCTGGAGAAGGCTTACTCTCTTTTAAAATGTTTCTCTATACTTCTTGTCACTCTCCCTAATTAAATAGTCAAAATGCTTTGCTTTACTTTAATCTCCTGAAGTTCTTTTCTATGCTAATAGCAATAAAACCTAGAATAAGGGTGGAGTAATAATGTCAAAACTGACATTATTTTCCCCGTCAACAAAGAGGATGACATTGGTTCAGCCAGAGAATTATGATTCCTTTGAAATTTCAAGTGGTAAGGACCAACTCTATATCTGCACAGATCCAAAAGTCTGGGGTATAGCTTGATGGTTGCATTGTGAAGTTGGTCTGACTTTAAAGCCCAGACTCATACAGAATTTCTAGTACTAACCTCCATGGAAAGCTTCACTAGCAGGTTTGCACTAGGCTAAGTAGAAAGATGGCACACCTCTGTTGTAATTACTTCCTCCACTCTATGTCATACCACATACTGCACTGGCAGCAGCAGATTTATTTATCTACTTTTTATTCATTAGTATTTTTTATTAGTCCCTTCTAATAATGTGATCTCAAGTTCTACTTTTAGATTCCCCTACTTCTGTAACACTTATCACTGTTAATAATTTATGTATAACTTATTAATCAATTCTTTTTAATGATATTTTGTCCTGTTCATGAAGTCTGACATAGTCAATAAACCACATGCCTTTTATAATATTTTCTGTCCTGAATTGAGGTAAAGATAGTTACCTTTTGTGCAAGTGTATTTTATAGTTTGTGTTTTATTCCTTTTTTTTAGATTTTATAATGCCAAGAAACCCCATATGCCATGACTCCATCTGTAGACCAAAAGTGTACACATTCAATTTAATCTAGTATCACAAAGATAAATAGACACATTCTGTTTCTTCCCTTCTGTTGTTTCATGTTGTAGATGAAATAAGAAATTAGCCACAAAACAGTGTTTCTACATCTCTGTATCATCATGACTACCTGGATAAAGGCTGCTGGTGTGAGCTGGGACTGGTAGAGTCTATTAGGAATAACTATGAAGCATAGACACAAGTGCCCCACCAACCTGAAGAGGCATCAGTCAAGCTGAGCCTAAAATTCACTTGTCTGTTCTGTGTGGAAATTTATACCCACTGACTTTGGAGGATGAACTGCCAGGTGAATTTAGCTGGTCAGTTTAAGACCTGTTCATAGAAAAGTATCCAATCAAAATAGATAATTGGGTGGCTGGAGGTGAAAGAGAAGAGCAGACGAAAGGAATCCACCAGCCAGTCTCTCCATTCTTCGTTCTCTATGCTCTTGCCCAGGTGGACTGCAGCATCAGTAGGTCTTGGACGCTAGTCAGATGCTGGAGGACAGGCAGACCTCAGAGCAACAGAAAGGAACGCTTAAATGTTGGGATAGCTTTTTTTTTCAATAGTAGGCTTTTTTTCAATGAGAATCAACTTGTATGTGGAATCAGGTCGTGATTCTGAAGGCCACAGGATAAAGTCTATAACCATTGCCTAAAGAGGAGAGATTTTTTTAAGATCATTAAAGGCCCTAGAAATTCATCTTCATTTCAGTTCTTTGTTTATTTATTAATTTAATAAATAATCATGATTTCTCTACTTTATAGAAAAGAACAGTATAGTTTGGGAGGATATAAGTGCTGCAGATAAAGAGACAAAAAGACCCTGGATTAAGGAAAACACACTGTTTGAAACCCAAAATAGCCCAAAAGGCTTGATGAGAGTTGAAATACACGATTCACTCAAATGGCCAGAAAACCTTCAGACCAAAATTTGGCTGGACTCCAGGGAAAAGTGGTTTCACTGTAAAACAATGAACACTTAGAGCATCAATGATGACCAAAGACAGTTCTAAACTCTACCCCTAGAAAACACCCTTTGCCACTTTGGGAGATCCCAACAGTTTGCAGAAACTGTCTAAAAATTAACTTGACAGGAATAATCACACATTTCCCAGTTCCTGTGGCTTGTCCCCCTCTTTGCCTGATAATGCACAAACCATCTCTTTTATTTTATGATACTCATTGTCCACTTTGAACTGCCCTTAGCTCTACAGTGGCTCTTTGAACTCTGGAAATATGGCCTTGGCTCTCCCCACTCTGGAGAAGCCCCTATCCCCTATCCCTGCTTGACCTCAAACTCCTCCTTTTCTTTCCCCTCTTCCTTTCCAAGTATATGTGTCTTACTTCGCTCTCCCTCTTCCTTCTGAAATGTTTCTTTCCGTGGGTTAGGTGTAAGACTCTCTAGTACTGTTTTCCACTTCCTTCAAAGGCCAGTTGTCTGCTCCAGGTTGAGTTCCACAGCTTCCCAAGAAAAGGTGTCAGGGATTAAGTCACAGCTGTATAGCTTACGTGGGACTTGGATTCAATGCAATAATGATCGCTGTGTTGAGTTGATGAGATGAAAAGTCTATGCAGCGCAGGTGCTCATAGCTGACCTTAGCATTTCTCATTCTGAGGCATTTCCCCAGATGACCAAGGTGGATAAAGAAATGGGAGGGGACGAAGGGGACCCTCACTTCCCTCTTGAAACTGCTACCTTGCTTCTCCCCACTTTACATGAATCACCTGCAAGATAGGTTATAAAAATACATTGCCTTTCTCTCTGAGAAATCCATCTTTTTACGACCAAGATAAAAGATGAAGTCAACCCTTTCTTATGACATGAAGTCTTCAATTTCTTTGCTCTTAATGTTTCAGGTCCCTGTGTTAACAGAATATGTATTTCAATTCCTCCATCTCTCTCGAATAGTCCAGCAAACTACTGAGAGTGTCCCACCTGCAAGGCAAGAGCCTGCCAAGCTCCCCATGTCATATTCTATATGCCAAAAACAGTAACGAGTCTCACAATGAAGACGTTACTGGTGCTTGCTTGAGCAAATCGACGAACAATGGGAGGGCATTGCTACAGTGCAGTATTTCTGGTTTAGCCCATGCCATTTAAAAAAATTACAGTCATAAAAATCCTTCCTAAGTATATTATTTAATCAGTATCCATTTGCTACCTCATCTGATACTGTTTAGATTACTCATTTGAGATCAAGAAAGTTTCAAAAGGGTGGGATTTCTTCCTGTGCCCCATTATGTCTAGCAAGTAATTTCCCAGCATTTACTCAAAATAATAAAAATCGATTAATTGTCAGTAACTTAATTTCTTTTAGTAAATGTGAGGAAATTGAGAGATAATAGAACAAAGATTTGAAAAGAAAGATGATTATTATGTGTTATTTATAATAAAATTATAAATGTAAATAAACTAAGTAATTGTCCATAGTTGGTTAAGCAATTTATGATACTTCAAAGAATTATTAAGTTAGAAAGCCTCTAGCTTGTTATTGAAAGCTACTTATTATGTAGAACAATAAAAAAGTGCAAACTTCAATTTATATAAAATAGAAATCTTCATTTATTCTCTGAAAATGTTTTAGAATGAAAATCAATTAAGATACTAATTGCTTCTTAGGATTTTATGCTAATTAATTTGTATTTTGTTCTACTATAAAATCTTGTTCCTACTTACCAAGGGAGAAAACAAAACATTTAACAATTAATGCTCAATAATAACTAGTAAGTCTTTCCTAACCAAATTGTCATTGTATTAGCAGAAAATAAAAACATATTTAGTTTAAACGGAAAGTTACAATCCTACTGTTTAACTTAATAGA
The DNA here is from genome assembly GCF_029834395.1 of Sorex fumeus. Classification (NCBI taxonomy): domain Eukaryota; kingdom Metazoa; phylum Chordata; class Mammalia; order Eulipotyphla; family Soricidae; genus Sorex; species Sorex fumeus. The sequence goes on from NW_026606059.1 coordinate 22,008,302, forward strand.
TGTTTCTGAACATTATGTTCAAATTTCTCATTTTATCAGTTACCAGGAAAGAAAATGTATAATTTTAATAGTAAAGTTGTATTATTTCATTGGTAGCAAATTAGCAGCAGTGAAAGGAATTGAACAAACATTTTACTATTTACCTGAAATTTTAGTTGCTTTCTTAATTGTTTGCACACTTCAAACAGCATAATAGGGGTATAGTTTTATTATTGTAAAACTGATATAAGAAAATAATTAATTTGCAGATATGTAACCATACCCTTAAATTCAGTTTTTAATGTCTCGCACACATATATAATTATTTTGGGAACCACTTTCTACTTATCTGAGAATTAATGTATTGTTGGAAAAAGTGTATGAGAAGACAATGCATTTATTAATATACACATAAGCCATTCTCAAACGTTTCTTTATTTTTTGTTTGTTATAAATTGCGCCATAATTTTTTTTATGTGTAGCTGTTATAATAACATTGATCACTAGCATTGATCAACAATTGTGACAAGGAGCACTAAACTTGAATATAAAAGATATTTTTCACAATAGTGGGCTGTCTTTTGTTTTTAGTTACTAATGCTTTTAATTTCTCACTTTGTTAATTTTTTTCTTTGTACTAATTAGCAAATAAAATTCTTATATGAAGCATCCAAAGATAGCTTAAAGTTGGAGTAATTTAAAATCTAAGAAAATTGTAGTTAATAAAAAATCTTTAAGATAAGAAGAAATTGGGGTGGAACATTAATAATTAAGGATAGATTCAATCATGAAAGCAAGTAAGTTAAACTCTGAAAACTTAAAGGTGGGAAGCGTTCATGAAAAGATTTAAGTGGGTGTCTGAGGTTTGATGAGACTCTGACTTTATGTGTCCAAGAACTTTGATATAGCTATCTATATGTTTCTTTCTTTTTTCTTTTTTTATTTTTTAGAAAATGGTCATACTAGCCTGAGACCTAAGATTTTATAATAGTTTATTTTTAAGTAATGCAATTGATTTTTAAAAATTTATTTTAGTTGTGGTTTTTTTAAAAAAAATTTTATTTATTTAGAAGAGAAGGGCCACATGGAGGGCGGGATCCACAGCTCCCAGAGAAAAAGAAAAAAACTGGTTCCAAAAAGAGCCGAGATCATCGGGAAGTCCCAGATGGGGTAGGTACTGCATCCCGCCTCCCCCAGATGGAACCCTGGTGACCAGAAGCCTCTACAAGCACAGCTCGAGTATGCGGGAACTAGGACTTTTCCTCAAAACCGCGCGGTCGCTTACGCGGTCGCACGACATCTCTCTATATACAAAGTGATCAATGGGAAGTAAACCACCCAACGTTTCTCCCTGAAAATCAGAGTTAAGTTTGGAGCACAGCCACAGCCCCAGAAACACAAGGACTTAATGCAGAAACCAGCAGCTTGGAGCAGAAAAGTGAACAGACTATGCGTTAATCCAGGCCATCATGTCTGCCCGGAGGGGAAAGGGTGTTGCCCCATTCGCCCTCTCTTCTCTGGAAAGAAGGATGGCGGCCTCATAGGAGCTTTGTGGACAGCAGGTATGAGCCGGGGGTGTGGGGGCGACTAAAACCTCATGGGAAGGGGGACGTTCCGGTCTGTCCTTCACGCCCTACCGAGGTCACCAGTTGCCCCCCACAGGCGGCTCTCCAGCATAGCCACGGCCCCAGAATCACAAGGACTTAATGCAGAACCCGGCAGCTTGGAGAAGAAAAGTGAACGGACTATGCATTAATCCAGGCCATTAGGTCTGTCCGGAGGGGAAAGGATGTTGCGCCATTCGCCCTCTCCTCTCTGAAAAGAAAGATGGCGGCCGCATGGGAGCCTTGTGGACAGCAAGTATGAGCTGGTGGTGTGGGGGTGACTAAAACCTCATGGGAAGGGGGGCGTTTCAGTCTGTCCTTCACGCCCTACCGAGGTCACCAGTTGCCCCCGACAGACGGCTCTCCAGCACGGCCACAGCCCCAGAAGCACAAGGACTTAATGCAGAACCCAGCAGCTTGGAGCAGAAAAGTGAATGGACTATGCGTTAATCCAGGCCATCAAGTCTGCCGGAGGGGAAAGGGTGTTGCCCCATTCGCCCTCTCTTCTCTGGAAAGAAGGATGGCGGCCACATGGGAGCATTGTGGACAGCAGGTATGAGCCAGGGGTGTGGGCGACTAAAACCTCATGGGAAGGGGGGCGTTTCAGCTTTGTAACCTTTCCCACAGTGATTCAATAAATAAATAAATAAATTTAAAAAAATTTTATTTATTTAATTTTTAATTGAATTGCATTGATATACACACTTATAAAGCTGTTCATGGGTTTCAGTTGGGGGGAAGGGGGTAGGAGGAATATTGGAATCAGTGGTGATGGAAAATGGGCACTGGTGGAGGGATAGGTATTTGATCATTGTATAATTGAAATTTAAGTACAAAAATTTGTAAGTCTACAACTGTACCTCATGGTGTTTCACTAATAAAAATTAAAAAATAAATAAAATAAAATGTTCCAACTTCCATCCCTTCACCAGTATACATTTCCACATTATTTTTATTCCGATTTTTATCCTTATTTTTCTTTCAAGAAACTACTGATTGCTGAAATTCTTTGGAATCTACTTGAACCTGCAAACTGAAAATTAGCTAAACTAGCTAAACTTTCAATTTTCTAATTTAGTGCACTCAGTTCGCAAACAAGGGCTGTGAATGTATGCGTTATTTCTACATTAGCTTGCAAAAAAGAAATTGAGCACTTTGCTTCTGAATATTTTTATTCTGACTATAAAACATCTGAATCTGTATTTCTATCTATAGGAATTGGGAAAGAAGATAGAAGATGATGAGACTATGGTACATTTTAATTTCTACATACTATACACTACAATTTCCATAATTCCACACTGGAATTTTTATACGCAAATCAGAAACATTCTTTTGAATCACTAATTTTCAGCTTTCTCTAAAACTAATGTGTGTGTACTTTGTGTGGGTGTATGTGTGTGTGTGTGGGGGGGTGTAAATCTGCATACAAGGGCCTTAAATTTTCCCTTCATTACTTTAAAACTAAACTAAACTCTTTTATTTGCCTTAAACATTCATGTGTAATTTCAGGTAAGAGTTGCCCCAAAGGAACAAAAATGTATCACCCATTCCTTAAAAGTATACTATTGACCAAACATAAATTTTCCCAGGTCTCTTCTGCTATAAAAGAACTTGCTAAAAGGGACTTAATCAACCACTCTATTGTTTGACAAGTTTAAACCTAATGCCCTTTTGCAGCGTTTTAGCATGCATCTTCTAGTCTTCCCTTGAGGGCAAATTGCAAACATCTGGTTAGCATTTCAGAGTAAGAGGATTTGATAGTTCTTAGAGGCTGGTAGTAAAAGGACAAATTCTTTAGCTAGGCGTCAATATGTTTTCAAAGACGTACTGAATGTATTATAACTTGTCTTAAAGGCTTAGCTGGAAATTTAAAAATATAATAGTTCTATATTGTGGATTGTCTGGCTAATTATTTAATTAATTCTTTTAAAGCAATTTCACAACAAAAGAATTTCCTCAAAGAGTAGCAACAAGGGAGAAGGAAGGGTAGGCAATAAAGAGAAGTGAATTGATGACAAAAAGCACTGGCATCATTAGCAGACAGAGATAAATAGAATGTTTGCTGCAAGAGTCTGCAGATGGCAGTTTTAATCGTATATATCTTAACAGAAGTAATGAAAAAGAGAATATTTTTGATAAGTTAGTTTTAATATCTAGAGCACAAAGCTTTTCCATCATTATTTTCATAACTTCTGTATTCTTGATGTTTCACTTTACTCAGATGTCATTTCGATAATCATGGTAGTTTAAGAGAACACAAACGTGCAGGAGATAGTTGAAAGACTATACACATGAATGATTCAAACAGCCCATTGATTAAATTTTTGTGTGCAAATAGGTGCTTTAATTCATTTTGCTTTTTAATTGGGGTTTCATGATTTGTTTTCAGTAATGTTTAGGCAGACAGTGTTATTGTCTCACAACCACCACTATCATGCCAATTTCCTCCACCATTACCCTTGGGTTCCTTTTCACCCCATTCTTATTCCTACTTCTTTCTTTCTCCTTACTGTCATCTATTAGAGTATGTCTTTTAAAGACAGAATCTCCGGGTTTGTTTTCATTAGTCACTGGTGTGTGTGTGTGTGTGTGTGTGTGTGTGTGTGTGTGTGTGTGTTTGTACCCCACAGATGAGTGAAGTCATTCAGTATTTGTCTTACTCCTTCTGACTCATTTCACTTACCAGGATACCATATTGCTTTACGCAAGTTGACAACTATAGAATTTCATTTGTTCTTATAATCGAGTAGCCCTCCACGTCATTATGTATATACACTACAATTCTTTTGTCAACTCATTTGTTGCTTACCATTCATTCATCGCAATGCAAATAGCACTACAATGAACACAGGTGTGTATATATAATTAAAAAAATCGTGTTCTGGGATAGAGACCAGCAAGTAGAATATTTGAATCATATAGTATTTATGGGTAACCATATGCGGTGCCGACAATGGAAACTGCATCAGCCGTGTACAAGACAAGCAACCTCCCCACTGTATGATTCCTCTGGCACTGTATCTAATATTTTGAGGATTCTCCCTATTTTCTCCCTATTGTTTTCCTTAGAAGCTTAACTTATCAGCAATCATGATTTCAGTGAAGCAGCATTTATTTTTCACAACTCCACCATAGATATTTAACAATAGATATGGAAGAGATATTTAATGAAAACTATAACTCATTGTTAAAATAGGGAGCCAAAGAGATAGTTAAGGAGTTAAGGTGCTTACCTTGCATATGGTTAACCTCATTCAATCTCCAGCACTGTATATGGTACCTGGAACATAGCCAGGAATCATCCTTGAGCACCATTATAACCTTAAAAAATATTTTTAATTAAAAATACATATTAAGACTTTTTGAATGGACTATGCATTAAACTACATCACCATGCCTCCCCGGGAGGGAAAGGGTGTTGCTCCCTTCCCCCCCACACACACTTTGGCAGCAAGGTGGCCGCCACCTCAGAGCTTATTGGAAAGCCAGGTATGAGCTGGCGATGATGGGGCAACTTCAGTCTCATGGGAAGGGAGGGTGGTGGTACCAGCTTGTCCTTCATACCCTACCGAGGTCACGAGTTGCCCCCCATGAAAGGCTCTCCGGCATGGCCATGGCTCCAGAGGCAAAAGGATTTAATCCAGAGCCTGACAGGTTGCAGCAGAAAAGTGAATGGACCATGTGTTAAACTAATGGTGCCATGCCTCCTCAGGAGGGAAAGGGTGTTGCTCCCTTCCACATCCCCCCAACCCCCAGCAGCAAGGTGGCTACCACCTCAGAGCTTATTGGAAAGCCAGGTATGAGCTGGCGGTGATGGGGCAACTGCAGTCTCATGGGAAGGGGGGCAGTACCGGCTTATCCATTACACCCTACTGAGGTCATGAGTTGCCCCCCACTAGCGGCTCTCTGGCATGACCATAACACCAGATGCACCAAAACCAATCTCGTAATTATCTGGCTCTTGGCAGAAATCCCTCCAGACTCATCAAATAAAATATCAGAAATCCAAAATCTTGCGGCCACTATAGCAGCCTGCAACATCATATGATTCTCATAACCAGCTATAAAAAAATTATTTCACAATGCCTTTTCAGCAATTCTGATTGTTGGCGGGGGGGAATTCTAAACAATAATGGTTCATCTTTTGTCGAAATAGTGAATGCAATCAAAGTAGAGAATGAGTTAAGTAGAAATCATCTGCCTCACAGGCATTAGAAAGTGTGGGAAGGGGGTATATTGGGGTTCTTGATGGTGAAAAATAAGTCCTGGTGAAGGGAAAGGTTTTGACCATTGTATGACCGAGACTTAATCTTGAAAGCTTTGTAACTTTTCCCACAGTGATTCAACAAATAAATATAACAACTCTCTCTCTCTCTCTCTATATATATATATATATATGTATATATATATATATATACTTTTAAAAATAAAATAAATAGAAGACTTGGGTAGAGCGATAGCACAGCCAAAGGGCATTTGCCTTGCACTCAGCCAGCCGATTCCTCTGTCCCTCTCACAGAGCCTGGCAAGCTACCAAGAGTATCTTGCCCTCACAGCAAAGCCTGGCAAGCTACCCCTGATGTATTCAATATGCCAAACACAGTAACAACAAGTCTCTAAAAAAATGGAGAGGTTACTGCACCTGCTCGAGCAAATCAATGAACAACGGAAGGACAGTGTTTTAAATAAAAGAATGGAAGTGGAAACATACTATGTTCATGAAGTAAAAGAAATAATATAGATAGGGTGATAGGTATATGAAATTGAACTAGGTTTTTCTACCCTAATGAAAAATCTTTCTTTGTGCTATTTTATATATTTTTCCTTTGTCATAAATCAACTGCATTTATATATGAATGTTACTATCCACTCTCAATTTTACTCCATTAGCCTGTGAGTTTGCTTTTATTCACTGGAATAAAGTTTTATAGCATAATTAAAGAAGAATGCAATTTTCTCTTTCTTCTCAGAATTACTTTGGTTATTCAATAACTTTTTAGTAAGTTTTTAATTTGTTTTAATTTTAACCATGTTACTTTTCTTATTTATAATCTTTGCGGCAATCTTTTAAGATATTTTATTTTATCTTATAAAACAGTATATATACCACTATATCAAAGTCTAAAAACAATTCCTGTTTGTTAAATGGGTAACATTCCAATTTTTCTGCTATTCATTATTATTAAACACAAATTCAGGTTTTTCTTTTTTTTTTTAACTCCAGTAAGTTTACAGAGCTACTTTATCTGTAAAATGAACAGATTTTATTTATTTATTTATTTATTTATTTAATTTTGGGGCCAAACCCTCCAGTTCTCAGTGTTTACCCCTGGCTCTGTGCTAAGGATCATTCCTGACGGGCTGTGCGGTTCATATTGAATCTGAGGGATCAAACTAGGTTGGCCGCATGCAAGGCAAATGCCCTTCCTGCTTTGCCTCCAAAGAGAAGATTGTAGGCCAGAATTTAAATGTAAAGGAATGAAATCTTAGGAGCGCAAAGGCAAAGAATATAAAATAGCACAGCTTGTAGGAGGTAGATTTTGTTAAGAGCAGAAAGTCAGGATTTCAAGTAAGAATACCAAGGAAGCAGAAATGCCAGAGCATATCAGAGGATATTCCAATGATATTGAGCTCTTGGTACTGCTATTTGTGAAGTAGCAGGGTAGAAACTTTGCAAATGGCAGCAGTGGTGGTATTATGATAGCAACAATTTCGGCAAGTTGAGACAATAATACAGTGGAAAGAGTGTTTTGATCCCTGGCAACCCATATGGTTCCCCAAACCTCACCAGGAGTGCCAGGAGTTATCCTTGAGTGCACAGCCAGGAGTAAGCCCTGAGCACCACTGGGTGTGGCTGCCAAACAGGTCAAACAAATGCACAAAAAGATAGCAATTGATGTAGTGCTTATCACAATAGTCAGGATATGAAGAAATAATAACTAGTCCAGTTACAGATGAATGGCAAAGAGACTGTGTATGTATGCATAATATATATGCATATAGATGCAATGCATTATATATATGAAGCTATGAGAAAAATGAAATCATAGTTTGCTGCAGTTTGTATGGAACTGTAGGGCATCATGTTAGACAAAGTAAATCTGAAGGAGTTCAAATACTAGGTGATCTCAGTCAGTTTTGTTATATAAAGAGACAATATGTGGGACTGTACAGTAATGAAAATGACAAACCTTTGTCCTTCAATTACAAAACTCAGAATAGCAGTCAGAGGAGGGAATGGGGGACTGAAAGAGACAGACTAGAGGTGACATAATAAGGGGGGAATTATCTTGGAAACGTTGCTGGTGTTGAAGTACAACATGTTACTGACTTTGAATATCAATAGCATAAACTATTGCAATCACGTTGCCTAAACTGTAATAAAAATAATTATTACTTTAAAATAGTAACAAAAGAAGAAAAATCATCCCGATACTGAATGATTTCTCTCACATATGGGCTACAAATAAACACTGGAAGAGAATAAATAATTTTAGACCCAGAGAGTGAGTCTGTTCAGGCAAGCCCAATAAAGGGGTGTGGTCAGGAGGGGTTCAAGTGATTTTGACAATCTGATGGTGGATGTGGTATTAGAATATTATATGCAGGGCTGGAGGGATAGTCCAGCAGGGAAGGTGTTTGCCTTACACAGGGCCATCTCAGGTTCAATCCCCGGTGTCCCATATGGTCCCCCAAGCACTGCCAGGAATAACTCCTGAGTGCAGAGCCAGAAGTAACCCCTGAACATCGCTGGATGTGACCCCCCCAAAAAATAGAATATTATGTGCCTAAAATATCAATTATCAACTGTATATAAATCTGTATCTAATTAGTAATTAAAGCAATCATAAAAAGTTTAATGAAAAATAAAGTTACCAAACTAAAAAACAAAGTAGTAATGATTCTGTTTTGTCTGTAGTGGGTGGAATTGAATTCAATTCCTTCTGAACTAACTTTATTTCTATGTACACTACAATTATTGAGGTAAATTAAATTTATGCTATTCACTTGTGTTGAAAAGGAATATAGAAGGGATGATAAAATTTATTCTGGTGGATGGAGGGAAGGAAAGAGTGTAGCAATAAGAGAACACAATATCAGTGCTTTCTCTCTTAAGACAAATTTACTTTTACATGATTTTTGCAATGAATATATGCCCCTCTGACCAGGTACTTCAATAGACATACTGTTGTTTAATAATATTTTAAAAACTGTTTTCATCCTTTTAAATTTAAAATGTTTTATTTAGTTATAATTTGACTAATCTCCCAATTATTCTGAAGAAAAATTTTTAAATTTGTCTTTTACTGATGACAGACAACAAACCATAGCATTTGAGAAAAGTTGTAAACATAATTATATATTTGTATGTTATAGTTATTTACAATTTTGATTACCAACAGAAATGCAGTATATTTATATAGCATAATATAATTATAGTATAATATAACATAGCATAATGTAATATACTACAAAAATATAACCCATGTAAGGTTAAGGTTTGAGCAATAATTTATAATCTATTTTTCCAAAAGAATTGTAAGAAACAATACACCAACCGATTAAAAGCAATCTGTGTTTTCATGCATCTTCTTTTTGTGTTACCTACTGCTTAGTACAAAAAAAAAGATAATGTTTCTGGGGAGGTATATAATCCTTTAATGCTCAGAGTTTTTCTCTGAATCAGGCAGGTCTGAGACACTAAATTCAGAGAATTCTTAGTCTCTACAGGCATTTGTTGAAAAAAATTAAACTTTAACTATATTTAATCTACTTTGCTACTCAGATAACTTTGTTACATGATCTATTGTGCTGAAGTTAATTCTTTATTATGTAAATGTTATCTCAATATAGTATTGTTGCGAAATTTTTTTCTTTATGATTCTCTCATATTTCTTCCCAACTAGCTGAGTATTCCAGTAATGTAAGTTTCTGGTTCATCTTCTTCTGGTCATTTCTCTGTATTATATATGCCAAGAGAAAATTTGAGGGATGAAATTGTGTTACAACCTGGAATGGAGGGGAACCGTGCATATTGCCTGCTCTAAAACAGTGCTTTCTTTATGCTGGCTGTAGACGTGTGGAGTGCACATGTACAGAACCTGTTTGGGTAGTTCTACAGATGTGGGTGCTTTTAGGCCAGGAGAACTAACAAAATGTGAACCCCATTCAATGGTTGGTCAGTGATGTGGGAGATGGAGGGTAATTAGAGGAAGACAATACGACTTGGAAATGATCACTCTGGATAAGACTGTGCGACTGAGTGTTGAAAACAGGTAAAGGGATATACACGATAAACTTTCAGCATCTGTATCGCAAACTATAAGGCAGAGAGAGAGAGAGAGAGAAGAAGAGAAGACAGTAGACAGTTGCCTGCCATAGAGACAGGCTAGGGTGGCTTGAAGGGGTGGGAGGAAACCTGGGGACACTAGTGCTGGGAAATTACACTGGTGGAGGAATGGGTGTTGGAACATTGTATGACTGAAATGCAATCATGACCAATTTTGTAATGCACTACCTCACCGTGATTTAATAAAAAAAAAAAACCTAAAAAATTATTGAAGCAAAAAAAATGTGAACCCTATGTTGTTTGCTATAAATACTAAAATCATTTTATTTCTCTTTTCTCTCAGATTCTATGAAAAATATAACAGTCTAACTTTACTCTTGGGAATTGAAAAATCAAATCCTACTCTATGATACTTACCAATCCCTTATATGGTGGGAGATTTTCTTTTATTTTTTCAGGGCACTAAAAATTGCTTGGCAATCAAAAGTATTTTAAGGGTTAAAATTGCCTGTTATTCAAAAGTACTAAGGGGTCTGGAGAAATAGTATATTGAGTAGAACACTTGCCTTGAGTGTGGCTGACCCAGGATCAACCCCCAGAACACCATACGGTCCCGCTAACCCTGCTAGAAGTGATCCCTGAACACAGAGCCATGAATAAGCCTTGAGCACCACTGTGTGTTGTCCCCAAACCAAAAATGTAAAAGTCACTTGATCACTTGACATCCCGTTACTCATCGATTTACTCATCGAGCGGGCCCCAGTAATGTCTTTATTCATCCCTATTGCATGCTAGTGTAGCCCAGTGGCATCTGTCTGTTCTAGGAACACAAAGAGCCTCAAACCGATCTTTCAGGGTCTTGACGAAGAAGTCTGACCATCTCCTAGGTGGGCGACCATGGGATCTTTTGACATCCTGTGGAATCCAGTTGGTAATGGCTCTAATCCAGCAGTCATCTCCAAATCTCATTACATGTCCAGCCCATCTGATTTTCAACGCCTATAGCAAATGAGACAGCATCCCTGATTTTTTTTGGGGGGGGTGTTATTGTTCCATATGCATTTGAGGAATGTTTGATCTATTTATTTGAAAAATGATGTGGGTGGTTTTATAGGAGTGAGATTGAACCTGTACAATGCTTTGGGGAGTGTTGGGTAACTTTGGGTTGTCCTTGCTCCTCCCGCAGGGAGCTTAAGGTTCATTTAGTTACTCCCACAACAATGCCCCTGAGGCACACCCAATTCCATCAGGCACTAATAATCCTATATTGCTTTTCTCTTTCCTTTATGTCATTTGCATGGTTTAGCAATGTCCTTCTTTTTGTATAGAGACAGGAAGACAGTTGATGTTATGCTTTGTAACATGGGAGTTAATTGACTCCAAAATAATATTTGCTCCTGGGCATTTATATTTACTTGACTTAAGCCTTAATTGCCTTTAGTTCCTAGTACCCCCCTAGCAGGGTCCTGAAAAAGGGACTGGATAGACCCAGGGCAAGCTGTAAGCTACCCTGACCCTTCATCCATCTGTCACTGTAGGCTGGCTAGGGGAACAGTTCTTGGTCACCAAACGCTCTCATGCCTTGCCTGCACATGGGATTTTCTTTGAAACTCACAAGGAGTATTGCCATTTTAATAATATTAATCCTCCTAATCTATGAGAGAGGTTGTATTTTTATTTCCTCGTGTCCTCTTTTATTTATTGAGGCAGTGTTTTGTAGTTTTCTTTATATATGTCCTTCACCTCTTCAGTTAAGCTTTTTCCAAGGTACTTGATTTTTCTTTATATTTTTATTAGTGAAACACCATGAGATACAGTTGTAGACTTACAAATTTTTTTGCTTGGGTTTCAATTACAAAATGATCAAGTACCCATCCCTGATTCTTGGTCGTTGACAGAGGTCGGAATTCCAGATTCTTTCTCTCATTTGAGTGAAGTGTGATACTCTAAGCACAGCTCTTTCGATGCCTCTTTGAGAGACCCGAATAACATTCTCTTCCTGTTTTCATAGGGCCCAGGTCTTGAGGCATGTGTTAATGCAGGAAGAACAGTTGAATTGAAGAGATGTGCCCAGAGCTTGAGATTCTTTGTCCTCTTAGCTATTTCTTCGATGCTCTTGAAGGAGTTCCAAGCCGCTCTCTTCCTCCCGCGCAAATCAGGTGCCAGGTCATTCGTCATCTTGACTTCTTGACTTAGGTACCATAACTGTTGCATTTGGAGATGTTCGTCCTGTTGAGAGCGAATGCAAAGTCAGGAATGAGACTGCTTCTAATAAACATTGTCTTCATGAGATTCAGCTGTAGTCTGACCTTTCTGCACTCATGGTCGAAGTCAGCCAGCATTTGTGCTGCTTGGCTGATGTTTGGTGTTATTAGCGCAATGTCATCAGTGAAGCGGAGGTGGTGTAGTTGACAACCATCTATCTTCAATCTCATACCTTCCCATTCTAGTCATTGCATGACGTTCTTGAGGGTGGCACTGAAGAGTTTTGGTGAAATGGTATCACCCTGCCAAACCCCTCTCTTGACATCAATGATCACCTCCCTGCAGGATGGTGAGATCCTGGTAGTGAATCCACAATACAGCTCACGGAGGATCCTGATGTAATGAGTTTGAACCCCCTATTTAGCTAGGGCTTCGATGATCGCTTCAGTCTCAACAGAATCAAAGGCCTTCTTTAAATCAATGAACATTAGACAGAGCAGCATCTTGAACTCCCGAGAAACCTCAATGAGTTTGGTTATCGTGTAGATATGGCCGATCGTGCTGAATCCTTGCTTGCATGGTTGTCCTTCATCTAATTTTCTGCCAATCCTATTCAGGATGACTTGAGTGAACAGCTTGTAGACAAGAGACAACAGGCAGATAAGGCAATAGTTGCCAATGTCGTGGATATTTCCCTTCTTGTACAGTAGTAGGGTCCTGCTGGATTTCCATTGGGATGGAAACTTGCATTCAGGAGGTAGCATGTGACGAGCCGAGCCAGTGTATTGATGAGTACTGATAGCAGGTTCTTCAGGTGTTCGGATCTGACCTTGTCTGGGCCAGGCACTGTTCGTTTCTTTACCTATGAAATGTCATGTCGGATTTTGGAAGGGAGAACATTGGGAATGACATATCCATCCTGCAAAATTTGGTATGTGGGCAGGTAAACATGGCTATCGAAGAGATCTGAGTTGAAGTTATGGATAATCTTCTCCATTGCCCTTCTGGAAGATGTGATAGATTCATCAGGACGTCGGAGTCTTGCAGTCATCTTGGTCTTGTAGTTGGTGAAGGACAGGTGGGCTTTGCAAATGATTTCCCCAGCTTCTGCCACATCTGCCAGCACTGCTGCACTTCTTCTCTTCCTTTATCGCTTCTCTGCACTGCTTTGCAAGCTCAGACATTTGCTTGCGGCTGCCTGAGGCTTGTGTCAAGCCACGTTGGCGAATAAGCCTGAGCGTTTTCGAAGACATTCTTCTTTTTGTGGCTATCTCTCTCGGCGTTCTTTGCACAATAATGGAGGTGCTGAACCAGTCAATCATATTCCTCGTCAATGTTGTCAATGATGGCATCTTCCCATGTTGCCGCAATAGTGCCAAAGAGCTCCCAGTTGGTGTTCGTTCTGAGAGTTCTCCTCTTAAACTTTGCAGCCCTTTCTCCCCGTTCTGTGAAGTAGAATTTTTCACGAAGGAGACGGTGGTCCGATCCCGTTTGGAATTTTGAGACAACAGCAACATCGGTCAGGCAAAACCATCGATTGAATATGACGTGGTCTATTTCATTGTGGAATTGTCCACTGGGAGACTCCCATGTCCAATGTTTAGATTCGGCCATCTGAAACTGTGAGTTACCATGGATGATCTTGGTCGACATGATGAACTCAGACAGTCTCTCACCCTCTTCTTTCCATTCTAGGCAATGGGTCCTGATGTGGAGTTCTTCAGCTGATCTTCTCATTACTATCTACACATTAAAACCACCTACAAGGATCTTGTAGAAGGTGTGGTCTTCTTTATATAGAACTTCTCCAGCTCCTTCTCAATTTCTCCTTCATCATAATTGGATGTTGTTGCATAGACAATGAAGATAGAAACTGCCAGCAGTGAGCCACATCTATTCAAGTGTAATAGTCTGGTTTGGGTTGTTAGGATTTCGAGTGAATCAATGTTTATGGCTAAGTTCGTGTTGACAAGGACACCGACACCACCAATGCCTCTTTTGTCGCATGTTCCAAGGAACAGTTCTTCCCCAGTGTCGAAAACGGTGTGATGTGACAGTCCTCTTAACCCTGCTAGAAGTGATCCCTGAACACAGAGCCAGGAGTAATCTCTGAGCACCACTGTTTGTTGTCCCCAAACCAAAAATTAAAAAATGAAATAATTATTAAAGTGTTTTAAAAATTTTAAATAACAATTGCATGTTGCTGTTATAAAACAAAGACATAATCACTATATTTGAGACTTTATTGATATTTACAATAATAAACCTAAAAAAAATCATTATTTTTCAATGGTATGTTAAGGAACACAATGTGCTGCTAATCAGCATGAATATATTCTTTGTAAAAGCACTGATGTATATTTAATGGCTCCTAATTTTGGTTGAAAAAAAAACACATTTTAGCAACACATGGAGAAAGACGCAAATTCTGTAAATGTATTTCCATATGGATTATATCCATTGCTTCATTGTTAATCATGTCATCTCTACTCTTTGACATGCATAGAAGGGAGGATGGGAATATAATTACTGCACTCTTTCACATGATTCAATAAGAGCAGATATCTTAAGGATTAGTGCAATTTTTCCATTCTTTACCATATATAACTTAGCTGAAAAGCTTGATTTTGATGACTTCTTTTTTTTCCTGGCAAAACCAACATTAAAAGGTCTTCTATCACTTCTTTCTTCTCTCATTTCTTTCCCCATAATTCAGGTGTTATTTTTCACTAGTCATAACACGTTCAAGCCTAAAACATTTCATGACTCCTTATAGCTAAGAGGTTTAGCTAAACTTCTCTCTGGAAATTAAACTGACCAAGAGAAACTCATAGCTAAAAGCATGTCCTTTTACTAACTGGACTGGTAGAGCTATTCGATTGGTACCAAGGTAAAGGTACAATGATCACTATGACAATGAAGAACATCATTCAGAAGTAGCTAGTATATATATATAACACTTCAGAGTTCTATGTGGAGTTTGTTAAGTCTGATCTTGTGACTGCATCGTAGTTCCACTTACTTTGCTTAATTTTACATACCTCCTAGTCACAGATCTCCCTGACAGTCTATTTTCAGGTAACTTAAAATAAGATATTTGGTGCTTGGGGAGCTCCTAAGTTGTAAGTCCCTCGATATGTTTTATAGAGGAATGTTTGATAATATTTGACATTCTAAAGCTAAGTTTTTATTAGGATTTTTAAAAGGTTAGATTAGATACTAATGTAAAATAATGCATGGATATCCTTGAAATTATTATTTTTTTAATTTGCAGAAATGTAAAAATACCAGAACCAGATGCTCCTGATGAATCCTATGAAGACAGAAAAAAAAGGCCATGACAGTCAACAGTCACTGTAACTGTCACTGTCCTCCTGTTGTTCATTGATTTGCTTGAGCGAGCACCAGTAACGTCTCCATTGTGAGACTTGTTGTTACTGTTTTTGGCATATCGAATACACCACGGGTAGCTTGCCAGGCTCTGCTGTCAGGCAGGATACTCTCGGTATCTTGCCGGGCTCTCTGAGTCGGGCGGAGGAATCGAACATCGGTGGGCTGTGTGCAAGGCGGATGCCCTACCCTGCTGTGCTATCGCTCCAGCCCATAGTCAACAGTAATTAACTAATTTTTAGTCCAAATGTGAAAGTTAGAAATATTTCTTAATAGCATGTAAAAATAGTTTCAAGTTCTGTAAGCTCAAAATACACAAAACAAAGTATCAAGTGCAGATTTTGCTTATGAGTTGTAGGGCTTAGAAAAAGTTTCACTTTTAACTATTAACTATTAACCCAAAATCATATATTTTGCTATAACAAGATTGATTTGTCCAGAACAAAATCAAGAATATAATTTAGATAGACTTAGAGTCAGTGTATGATGAGAAATTCTGTTATATTTGCCAAAAAATATTGAAATATAAACTCCCATAAACTCCCTTCATTCCAAAGAGTTCGGAAAGTGAAGAAAAGTCCAATATTTTCTGTTAAAATCCAGGTTCTCTTTTACGATGTGCATAATGCAAAAACTCCTTCCTTCATGAAGAAAAAAATCTCACTCTAGGATTTAGTATACCTTTTATTTCCATGGCCAAAATGATAATTAAGTTCAACTATAGCTTAAGGTGTTCAGAAAAACTGTTTTGAAACACAAGTAAACTGTAAAACTTTCAAGAGCATAAAAATAATTTATATGAAAAGTAAATATATTAGAAAATCTTCCCTAATTTAAATAAAAACTAATCAATTAAAACCTCTACACTTATGAGCATTTGGAAAAAATAGTGCATTTCTTCCATTTCCTTTTATATTTATATTTTATAAATATAAAATCATAATGAAAATATCAAAAAGTACAGAAATATTTGCACCAAATAATGAATGTTTTCTTTCTTTTGGTTTATGCTCTCCACAGATGTAATCACAATTTACTGTTTTCAAATACATATTATATATTTCATTTGTTTTGATTAATGGCCACACCTAGCATAGCATTGGGAGGAGAATCATTCCCAGCAGTGTTCTGGGATCATGTTATCTCAGAAATTGACCCATGATTCCTGCATGCAGAGCATACATTCCAACACTTTAAGTTGTCTCTCAAGAGCCTAGACTTCCTATAACTTAGCTAAGTCTTCAACAGATCCCTGTGAAATGTATGTAATCTTTTATGTAGATCATGGGGACCATACTTATATTCAGTAAAATAGTCGAAATAAACATGTAAATTAAAATAGGAATTTCTAGTCGTATATAATTCAGTTTAACTAAAGCAACAAACAAACAAAAAACTGCAAAAATGAGACTATTCTAGTTAGCCCTCGGTCTCCCCTTTTTTTCACGCTATTTCTTTCTTGGTCATTGCTGTCAATCATGTATAATTGTGAAATTGCCTTGTAGAGGATATAAATTGAGACTAGTTTTGAAACTCATTTTCTCTTTTGAGCTCAGTCTGAGAATTCAACTCTATGCCATTTCTTGGACATACAATGGATAACAACCCTTTATTTTAAAGGACATCTGGTCATCAATATAATTTGATTCTCATCTACAGAAGGCTATCACTGTGTGAGTGTGTGTGTGTGTGTGTGTTCAGATTAATATTGAAGACCTAAGCGCATATGAATGATCATCAGCAGGGATAGTAAAAGAAGTTTAACAAGGAGATTATAATCAGAAAATGCAATAATGGGAAACTTGCTTAATGAGGACATTGGTGCCAAACTACATTATTCATGGGACATTCTGATTATAGACAAATGCAAAATGAAACATACATTCTTTGGGGGAAGTCTTCATTTACATTTCAAATAAATACTATTACTGTAACCTTTGACTGAAAAAAAATGAGCCTTTGTGCTGAATAACTAAAGACTCCCCCAAAGATGATATTGTACCAAATATATTGTTAAATAATAAAATTAGAATTCAAGTACATTTTCTTGAGTTTGAGTCACATTTCATTGTCTATTCAGGGCAAGGCACATTTTTCATCCCACTAGTAAATGTACTAAATTTACAATCTCTGTTCATGCAATAAAATACGGCCATAAATGGATTTAAACATTTCAACATTTTATTACAGCCTAATAGTTTCCCTTCTCTTTCTAAGAGTCAATCAGTTAAACTTATTAAAACAAAGTGATAATAAGACTTGGATTATGGATCACTACTTTCTCATTAGTTTCTTTGCCTATGAAATGAGATTCTGACTTTAATTGGCCATATCACAAATACTACAAATGAAGATAAATTATCCCAAACAATATTCTAATAAGTGCATGTATAAAGCAGAATGCTGATCACGATCCTCTGTGAAAATTTTATGTGTTATAATGGACATGGATATGGGATATAAACTGATAGCAGTTACTTCAGGATGAGAAATTCCTACAGGAGTTCTGAAAATAGTAATTGAGTACAACTGGTGGACAAGAAGCTTCAGCATAAACTATCAAACAGGAAAAATAATTCTGATGATAAAAATGTCATTGAAATTCTTTGGTACTTAAAACAGTTTAGGGTAATTTGAGTTTATTCTTTTTTCTAGAAGAGTAAGTGGTTATATGAGATTTGCCCAGGAAGTTTGAAAAACCTTTCAATGTCCTTTCCATAATCCTCACCCTCAAAACCATAACAATAGCTTTTAAATAACATAAAATGTAGTCTTCCTGTTATCAAGTATCTTACACAGCACGTGACTTCACTAAGGATGCACACAGTAGTTGACATAGAGAATATACGTGGCTTATGGGACTTACCATGCACACAATAGACCTGGGTTCAAACCCCCTTGCCATATCTGATCTAAGCATCACCAGGAATAATGTCTGAGCACAGAGTAAGGAATAAGCCCTGGGAAATGGCAGGCCAAAACATGAAACAGAAACATGAAAGTTGTACACAAAATAAGGAAAAATCAGGAAATGTAAGGGAAAAAACATCATGTTTCATTGAGCATCAACATTGAATCTTGATGTTCTCTTTTTGAAAAAAGACAGGGTTGCAAAGAGGTTTCAGATTGGTTTCCAAAATCACTGTTACTGTCCTCCTGTTTTGTTTTTTTTATCAATTTGCTTGAGCGGGCCCAGTAACAACTCCATCGTGAGGCTTGTTGTTACTGTGCTTGGCATATCGAATACATCATGGGTAACTTGCCAGGCTTTGCGTGCGGGCGAGTTACTCTCGGTAGCTTGCCGGGCTCTCTGAGAGATGTAAAGATAAATTCAGTTTTTGTTAGTATCTCCATTTCATATCACTGCATGCTATACCATGTCTATACTTTACCTGATTCTTCTACAAATTGTGGTCTAGAAGTTCAGGTCAGAGATGTTTTACAGGCAATCCCAAATCAGAGTCGTCTTCTATCAGAATTCTCCTAGCAAATATTATTAGTCTATAGACGAGGAGTTCATATTAGTAAAGAGTGCAGTTATTGACTTTCTTTTATTCCATAGAAATGACTCCCAGTGCTTAGTATAATATTTCTTACAAGTTATTTTTAATCATGGGTCCCTGCTTTCCCAGGAGGTTAAGATTTGAAAGAATAGTGTTTTTCACCTTTATTTGTTGGTGATGAATACAGTGTTAACACCCAAATACTTCATTGGTTTTTATTTATTTTAAATTATTTTTTATTGACTCACCATGAGATACAGAGTTACAAAGCTGATTATGGCCCAGTTTCCATATAGTGTTCCAACACCCATCCCTTCACCAGTGTACATTTCCCACCACCAAAGTCCTCAGTTTTCCCCCTGCCACTCTCCGCCAAGCCTATCCTTGTGTTAGACACTTTCATTCTTTTTATTTATTTTCTAATGTACTTAAAAATTATTGAATTGTTGTGAGATAGTTACAAGCTTTCATGTTTAGGTTACAACCACACAATGATCAAACACCCATCCCTCCACCAGTGCACACTCCCCACCACCAATATCCCTGGTATACCCCCCCTTTCCCACCTTCCCCCTATCTACATGACAGACATGATTCTTCATAATCTCTCTCTACTTTTGGGCATTATGGTTTGCAATACAGACATAGAGAGGTCATCATGTTTGGTCCTTTATCTACTTCCTGCACATATCTCCCATCCCAACCGATTCCTACAGCCATCTTTTTCTTAGTGATCCCTTCTCTCTTCCATCTGCCTTCTCCCCTTTGCTCATGAGGCAGGCTTCCAGCTATGGAGCAATTTATCTGTCTCGTGCATCCATAGGTGTTCAGCCTCATGTTATGTTGTCTTATACTCCACAAATGAGTGAAGTCCTTCTATGTCTGTTTCTGTTTCTGACTCATTTCACTTAGCATGATACTCTCCATGTCTATCCATGTATAAGTAAAGTTCATGACTTCATCTCTCCTGATAGCTGCATAGTATTCTACTGTGTAGATGTACTGAAGTTTCTTTAACCAGTCATCTGTTCTAGGGCACTTGGGTTGTTTCCAGATTTTGGCTATTGTGAACAGTGCTGCAATGAACAGTTAGGTACATATGCCATTTCTACTGTGCTTTTTTGCATCCTCAGGATATATTCCCAGAAGTGGTATTGCGAGGTCATATGGAAGTTCAATTTCTAGTTTTTGTAGGACTATCCATATTGTTTTCCAGAGGGCTAGACTAGTGGGCATTACCAACAACAGTGAAAGAGTGTCCCTTTTTTCCCCACATCCATGCCAGCACTGGTTGTTTCTGTTCTTTTGAATGTGAGGCACTTTTGTTCTTTCTCTGTCTCTATCTCTCTCTTTCCCCTTTGGGGCATTATAGTTTGCAATACAGGTTCTGAGAGGTTATCATATTTGCTCCTTTATGTGTTTCAACATGAAGTTTTTATCCAGAACAATCATTTTCAACTCTTAGCCATGATGGTCAATTCTTTATTCCAGATGCCTTCTCTCCCAGCATTTGGGACAGAATTCCCACTGTGGACCAATCCTCCTGGTCTTGTTTCTATTGTCCTTGGGTATTGGTCTTATATTATAATTTTTATATGCCAATCATCCTATGTCATCCCTCTCTTTTGACTAGCTACATTCAGCACAATATTCTTCAATTCCATCCATATTAAGTGAATTTCATGACTTGATTTTCCCTAACAACTGCATAGGATTCCATTGTGTAGATGTACTATAGTTTCCTTATAAAGTCATCTGTTCAAGTAGTTTCCAGATCCTGGCTATTGTGAATAGTGCTGCAATGAACATAGAAGTGCAGGTGGCATTTCTGGTGTGTGTTTTTGGGTCCCTAGAGTCTATTTCCAGAAGTGGTATTGCCGGATCACATGGAAGCTCAATTTCTAGCTTGAGAGGAATGCCCATATTGTTTTCCCAAAAATCCCTTTCTCTCTGCATCCACGACAGCTTTGGTTGCTCTTTTTCTTTTTGTTGTGTACCAGTCTCTGTAGTGTGAGATAACAATTAATTGTTGTTTTTATTTGAATGTCCCTGATGATTAGCAACATAGAACATTAAACTCGGATTACCTCTAATATAGTTGGGATGTTGCAAGGAAGCTGCGAAATTTTCAACACAACTAGCTTATGACCTTTCAAATGTGAAGATGGTAAATTGGTACACTGTATATTTAGATTTCTCTATGATTTGAGGGCAATAATTACATATATGCCCATCTTTGAAGCTTTCAATTTTCTATTATTGTTTTGGTGGTTGGGCTAAATAGGTCTGAACATGCATGAATTACAGAAATAATATGAACTTGGTTTAAATAATTATGCTGTTTCTTCTCTCCCCCTATTAAAACATCCTTTTTATGTTTCAAATCCTTAAAGACAGGAGCTAGATTTATGTCATTTGGTTTGTTAAAATGTTAATGACTAAAGCAAGTTAATGTTTACATCTCCCAGACAATACTTTTTAGAACCACAGATCGTTTTACCTAAGTAATGTAATGCATACTTGATTTTAGTGGACAAACATATCCAATTTAATAGTCATCTTTCTGCATATTAGTTAAACTCATTCTAACTGAATATGAATAAGTTTTAAATAATTTTAAATAATACACAGAAAAATTCTGAGGACTGAAGCAATAGCACAGTGGGTGGGGCGTTTTCCTTGCACACAGCTGACTTGGGTTCGATTCCTCCTTCCCTCTCAGAGAGCTCGGCAAGCTACTGAGAGTATCCCGCCCACATGGCAGAGCCTGGGAAGCTCCCTGTGGTGTATTCAATATGCCAAAAACAGTAACAAGTCTCACAATGGAGGCGTTATTGATGCCCGCTCGAGCGAATCAATGAACAGCAGGAAGACAGTGCTACAGTGCTGTTCTAACTGACTACAACTTGTATTTACTTCTCAGTAAACAAATACTAAATGTTTTCTAGCAAAACAAAAGCTATACATTGAAACATTTATTTATTATGCATTTATAATACTTTAAAAATGTATTTATTTTTCCAATCATCCAGTAGATAAGACATCTGCTTTCTTGAGCTACAACTACATGAGAATAATGCAGGCATTTTGTACAAATTATATTTTAGTACTTCAGAAAAAGATATAAATAGAATTAAAATAAACGTTTAGTCTTTTAGTCTAGAACACACAATACCCACAGCCATAATTTGATATGAATAATGGTGATATTAATTATTAGTGCTGTTGTTTTAATTGAGTACAGAATATTATGGCACTTATTTAAACTCATCAACTACATATAATAATTGTTTGACAACATGCTAGAGTAAGTGACACAATCTTTGTTAATTCTGTGGTATTCATTGTTATGAATCATACTGTTTTGGAATTCATGTAGATGTAAAATACAATTCCACAAAAATCCTATTGTAATCTGCCAGAGCATTAATTAAAATTACTGTGCAAATATGAGCAGATAAGTTACATACAGAAATGAAGCAAGGAAAACCATGAATTTAAAGTTCCAAATTATACCATCTTCCATTTTATCACTACTAATTTTAATGTATGGGAAGAGCTGCCAAATACATAAATGATTCAATTAATTCATCCATACTGTGACACTCAATGGATATATTTTTTAAAGATTATAAACAGGGCTGGGTATGGAGCAAAAGCACAGCTAGTAGGGTGTTTGCCTTCCACATGGCCAACTCTGGTTCAATCGTTGGCATCCCATATGGTCCCCTGAACAGTGCCAGGAGTTTCCTGAGTCCAGAGCCAGGACTAACACTTGAACATTGCTGGGTGTGACCCCCAAACAATCAAACAAATAAAAAGAATCACATGACTAGAGAGAGTGCAGTGGGTAGGGAGCTTGTCTTGTATATGTCTCACCCAGGTTTAATCCCTGGCACCACATATGGTCCCTCAAAGCCCACCAGGAGTGATCCTTGAGGGAAGCCAGGTCAGTAGTGGATTGAGTAAATTCTGAGCTCCTTTGTGTTTGGCTTCCAAAGAAACAAAAATAATTACAAAGAGACAGGCTTTAAAATTTATGTTAATAGTAATCTTTGCAAGTTTATTTATACCAGATGATTTTTTCTTTACCAAGATTTAGTATGCTTTGTATTTAAAATAGCTCAGGAAATAGTCATTCACTTTTGTGTTCCTTATAATGAGGGACTTCTACAATCATGTTTTGCAACAGCTAGGCAAGTATAGGGTAGTAATATGAAGAGTTCTGAGATGCAGCTTAGGTGAGGAAAATGGCTAGTTTAGGATGCAAGTTCTTTTAAAATGAGCATGACTTTACAGAAATACCAAAGACTGTCAACCTCACGTCTGAGTTTATCAAGGCCTGAAGGAGGACGTTGACAAAATGGTGGAGGGAAGAAAACTTTCTAATGATGGATGAGATGTTGTTACACCTTACGCATGAATCCTGTCATCAGCAGTATTGTAATTGATGTTGCACTTCACACACACAACACACACATACACACATCTGAAGTTCTTACTTCCCTAGTTGTTGACTATAACAGTTTGGTAAATTTAGCAAATCTCTTTGCATTTCACTTGTTTCATTTTTCAAACAAATATAACACATCATTCCTACTATGAAAGGAAATCTTTATTTCTCTGTCTGAGAGTGTATATGCATGTGTATGCATGAATGTTTACCCAATCTTAATTACTAATGTAATCAGGCATTTGCATTCTTTTATTATCTTCTAAAATGAGGATTTTTTCTGGCTTCTCATAGTGAAAGTTAAAGTCTTTCTTTGGTCATATATGCAAAATATAATCCATAGTTCTCACTGTCACTGTCCTCCTGTTGTTTATCGATTTGCTCGAGTGGGCCCAGTAACATTATGAGACTTGTTGTTGTGTTTGGCATATCAAATACGTCACGGGGAGCTTGCCAGGCTTTGCCGTGCGGGAGAGATACTCTTGGTAGCTTGCCGGGCTCTCCAAGAGGGGTGGAGGAATCAAACCCGGCTTGGGCTGGCTACGCGCAAGGCAAACGCCGTACTGCTGTGCTGTCGCACCAGCCCTAACAATAATTAATCTCATTAAAAAAATTTAGTAGCTTTATTTAGGAAATGAAAAAAGAGAGAAAATTCTATAATTTAGTATGAAAAATGTATTTCAAGTTAGTGAGTTTGAGTTCTGAATGAAGTTTGCCTTACTAATTTGAATTATAAATAATCAGTTTTTAATTTTCTTTGTATTGTATTGTTTTCTGACACTCACAGAAAAATACATTTATAGACACTTTAAACTGTCTTGATTCTCCATATTACTGGAACATTTTCTGAAAGCATGTTTGGTCATCAATTCTCTCATTTATTTTCTACTTCATGAGATCATCTACTTCCTCCACTATTGTGCTCTACTAAAATCATTATCCTGAACATACCTAGTGACTAGTTTGTGCCAAATTTATGTTTCAGTTATTTTATCATCTTCTTGTCTTTGTAATATCAATATCTCATCAAGTATATATGTTTATATACACGTAGACAGACGTTTTATAGATTATATCTATACGTGTAAAATAATATGCTATATGACATACATATGTATTACCTGATGCATAGATATCACATATTCTTTCTTTTTTGCAACATTTATTCTTGGTTTCAAATAAACTTTAAATGGAGCTTTAGACTTTGCTTTACTCTCAATTAGTTTATTTCCCAGGAAAAAACTATTTGCTAAATTCTCCCAATGACTCAGTCAATAATATGGATGAATTGAATCAATAGGTTGAGAATGCTTTGCTACCATAGAACTGGAAAGACACTCCATTTCTATTCCTATCACTCATGCCATTATTTGAAATTCATTCTTTCTTATTCAGTTTACTGTAAAGATGTCTTTACATCTTAATGCCTTTAATTATTTTGTCTGTTATTGTTTTTAAGTTATTTAATACAACTTTTCTTTCCATTTCCCTCTGGATTTTCTTTCGCACATTACTGTCCTGAAACACATCAATACCATAATTCTTGTTAACAGGCTACTGTATGTTCTTCCTATGAGCAAAATTTACATTATAATAAAATTAAATATGTAGATATGTTGTGTTACATCATTTAAAAAATGAGGATATGCACCAAATAAAGGGTGTTGGGAATATCCGCCCACGGTGGGAGATGCATGCTGAAAGTAGACTATAGACCAAACATGATTGCCACTCAATGCCTCTTTTGCAAATCACAGCACCCAAAAGGAGAGAGAGAGAACAAAAGGGAATGCCCTGACACAGAGGCAGGGTGGGATGGGGGGGATGAGAGGGGGAAGGATACTGGGATCAGTGGTGGTGAAGAATGAGCACTGGTGGAGGGATGGGTACTCGAACATTGTATAACTGAAACTCAAACACAAAATTTTTAAGCCTACAACTGTACTTTATGGTTTTTCACTGATAAAAATTTAAAAAAATAAAATAAAATGATAAAAGCATAAAAAATGAGGATATGTTCTACCTTTTTTTTTTTCGCTCTTTGGGTCACACCTGGTGATGCACAGGGGTTATTCCTGGCTTTGCACTCAGGAATTACTGCTGGCAGTGCTTGGGGGACCATATGGAATGCTGGGGATTGAGCCCAGGACAGCCGCATGCAAAGCGAATGCCCTACCCATTGTGCTATCACTCCAGCCCTGTTCTACCATTTGTAATGTTAATATTTTCGCCAAAATATTCTCATGTGTTAGGGCTGAAAGATAATACAGTGGGGAAGGTGTGTGTCTTTTATAATGCAGAACCAGATGCTATTCTTTTTGACCATTGTCCTATTAATAGACATTCAATCAATTTAGTTTAGCACCACACATGACTTTTAAATGTATCTGATGTTTTAATTATGTTACATTTTTCTCACCTAATTGTCACTAGGATTTCCATTATCATATTGAATAATTGTGATGAAGGTGTGTAACCTTGCTTTGTGTCAGATCTTAGAGGCAAGGCTTTCAGTTGTTTGCCATTGAGTATGATTTTAGTTTTGGGTTTCTTGTATCTAAAACATATCACCTTCATTGCAAATGAAGATTTTCTGTTATCATTGTTATCTGTTAAAAAATATCATATTTAGTATTCACTGTATAAGTTTTCTGTTGAAAAATAGTAGAAAATTGTGTAGGGGTTCCTAATATATAACTTAGTTTTGTATATATGCTTGTTGTCTGTTCTTTGATTTTTAATTAATTATGTTTAACCTGGGCTGGAGAGATAGCACAGCAGTATGATATTTGCCTTGCACACGCCAACCCAGGTTTGATTCCTCCACCCCTCTCGAAGAGCCCGGCAAGCTACCGAGAGTATCTCGCCCACATGGCAAAGCTTGGTAAGCTCTCTGTGACGTATTAGATATGCCCAAAACAGTAACAAGTGTCACAGTTTGTTGTGAGACGTTACTGGTGCCCGCTAGAGCAAATTGATGAACAACGGGAGGATAGTGCTACAGTGCAGTGCTATGTATAACCTGTCAGTTTTTTTTTTTATGATTGAGTTTATTTGAGGGTAGTTAACTCTTAGTATCCTTTGTACTTGGATATTAAGTTCTTTTCTCCAGAAAAATTTTCAACTTTGATTTTTTCCAAATAGCAGTTCTACCCCAATCCCTCACTCTCATTTCATTCTATGGTATCTTTTTAAGTTAAATATCATCTTATCAATTATTATTCTTATTTAGGGGTCATTATTATAGCTGTCTTAAGCACTTCCCCAGTGAAACCACCAAGTTTCATAAAATTTGAACTTTTCCTTAATATTTTGCTTTGTTCCACCATTTGCAGCATATTTCTTTATGTTTAGAAAAATATTTCGATTTTAGAGTATTGAATTGATAAATTGACTTTCCTTAGTTTACTACATATGCCTTAGCTCAGGACTGCTGAGAACATGATGTAATCTCTGGTTATTAAGCCATATGGTGTGGTTTTGAAGCTGACGGATGAAGACCTTCATCCAACCTTCTCCCACAGTCAATCCATGAGTTTTGACTGCTCCAGTCAATTTAGTTATTCCCATCCAGTGATTTTTTACATTGTTTCTAGTACTATTCTATAGATACTGCTGCTCAAATATTTCACAAGATCAGAGAAGTAAATCATCTAAGAGTGCAGGATTGGAATTCTGTCAGGTCACATTCTCAATAGCAATCAGAGATTGGTATTGTGAAAGTGATTTTCATATACATTGGTGATAATCATTTAAAAAAATGAGACTCCAAGTGCTCTAGGCTCTGAATATTGACAAAGGTAAATATAATCACTCATATCTTGAGGTGTGACTAGTGCCAAATCGTTGCTTTAAGGAAAGAAATTTGCAGAACCCTATGGGCAGGTCATATTAAGAAAAATGTTGTCTGATAAAATATTTTCTCCTTCCCTCCCCAAAAGAGCGGGTGTACTCTGATGTTGGTTGGAAGAATCTGGAAGCTCGTGGAACTCAACTCATCCAACAATGTGAATCCCAAATCCTAGTTAGTTAAATGGAGTTTCCGAGTTTTAGAGTGTTCTTACTCTGACTTCAGAAATCTACACTTTTCACACCCTGGCATTATTTCCAATGTGTTTCTACGATAGAGTCTCTTCTTTGATGAGATAAGGCTCCCTGCATTTTTCTGTCTGCTCATCAACGTTGGGCACTACTTTATACCATGTCCTCACCCCTCCTGCAGGATAAAAAGGGGTATGTTATTTTAGTGTATTCACCCTTTTACTTGGTAGGCCAGAATGGCACAATGTCATCATCTAGTTTCCCTATATGGGGGACAAGAAACTCTTAGTATCAGTATGTGTTATCTATTTTATTTTAGGACTTAAAAAGGAGGTTGTTAAATAACATTTAGCAGTTCATATAAGAATAAAATAATATTTTATTAAATTAAAACTCTGCCATTTACTTTGTCAGGAAGCCAGTCATGGTCACTCTAGTTGGTGCCTTGGGCTATAGGCTTACTATTTTATTTTCCCACTCTACAGTTCCTCCTTTTTGAAAGAGTATCTGAAGATATTTTACTCATAGTATATGTTATTTTCTTTGCAGTTTAATTGCTTATCAACTACTTCGTGTTTATAAACTAATGATTTTAAATTATCATCATAAATACTGTTTGTTTTTACTCAAAATTCTGTACTGGTAAATGTTTTCAATCTTATTTCCTACTGATTAATTTTCTTTTGCTTCCCTTTATTCTCTTTGACTTCATTGGCTTAGTGTCTCCCTGCCCAAATCTCTATTTTACCTTACTTACCATACTCATGGTTTGTAATATCTTTCTTTCAAACATCTCCTGTTATTTGCATAATAATGTTTCATAATCTCCCCTCTCGGAGAGCCCGGCAAGCTACCGAGAGTATTCGATATGCCAGACACAGTAACAACAAAGTCTCCAATTGAGACGTTACTGGGCCCGCTCGAGCAAATCGACGATCAACGGGAGGGCCTTTACCTTTACCTTTACCTTAATGTTTCATAATAAGAATCACAAAAACCCAAAGCTTTACAATAACAATTAATTCATGACTTACTAGTTTTGTGGCAGAATTCCACTATTCTGCTAGATCATTATCTGTGCCCAGCTAGATTTTCTTTAAGTTTCTATAGCTATATGCATTTGAGTGGAAACCAGAAATCGTATCTGCTTTCTTTTACTTCCCTAGCATCTGCTTTGTCTTCATCGATCTTGTATGGTCTATATTAGGACAAATTTCATATGTCATCCTATAGCATATAATCTTGGTTATCACTTAATCACTTAATCACTTAACTTCACGTTAATCGTCTATTTGCTCGAGCGGGCGCCAGTAACATCTCCATTTGTCCCTGTCGCATGCTAGTGTAGCCCAATGGCGTCTGTTGGCTCTAGGAACATGAAGAGCCTCAAACCCATCGTTCATGATCTTGATGAAGAAGTCTGACCATCTGGTAAGTGGGCGGCCACGTGGTCTTTTGACATCCCGTGGAATCTAGTCGGTAACAGCTCTAGTCCAGCGGTCGTCTTTAAATCTCATTACGTGACCAGCCCATCTGATTTTTGACACCTTGGCAAACGAGACAGCGTCCCTGATTCTTGATCGTAGACGGATGTCAGAACTCTGGATTCTTTCTCTCATTTGAGTGAAACGTGATATTCCAAGCATAGCTCTTTCAATTCCATCTTGGTTATGACACAGGAATAACAACAATCTAAGGCATTACAATACCCTTTCATACTGTCTCAGACCTAGGTACACTGAAACCTAAATGAATTTACTCAATCAAGCAGATGGAGAGACAGTTATGTCTCTGGCAGAGATACAAGAAAGAGCAAAGAAGTTGAATGATTTTTATAATATATAGCACCATATACTAAGATTTTTCTACTTCTTGAATGTCTCCACATTTCTGTTATATATTTATGTTTTCAGTCTTGTTATATTTGTTCTTATCTGTTATTTACTTTAATTTCATTCTCTATTATTTTTGTTTTTTATTTTTCTGCCTACCATTGAACACATTTATTTGCTTTCCACTTAATAATTTGTAAAATACAATGTATTTGTGTATCAATTTTATAATCTTACTTTTTATAATTGAACATTTATTTAGAATAGTGTAGAAAAATAGAATGCTTTCTTTTGCCATCAAAACATTTTTCCATGCCTCGCTGTTTATCTTTATTTTTCTGATTTTATGTTATTTGTTCAATATTTTCACTTTCGACTTTTATAATTTTTTGTGTCTTTTCTCTTTTGTTTAAAAATCTTATTAATACTTATTTTACTGATTGTGTTGATTATAATCAGCTTTGTTGTAATTATAGTGATAGATGGTTTAAAAGTGAACATAATGATAAAGAACTATAAGGGAGATGTATTTCTTTTTTTCTTTTTTTTTCTTTTTGGGTCACACCAGGCGATGCACAGGGGTTACTCCTGATTTGGCACTCAAGAATTACCCCTGGCAGTGCTCAGGTGACCATATAGGATGCTGGGAATCAAATCAGGGTTGGCCATGTGCAAGGCAAAGCCCTATCTGCTGTAGCTCCAGGTACACTCCAGCCCCAGGACTGTGTTTCTAATAAGAATTAAGTTTCTAAACCTGAGAGATAGTATAGCCTACTAAAGTGCTTGCCTAGCAAGGCTTAGTCCCTTGTGCCTCGCCAGTTCTGCGTGCAGAGCTAAGATAAGCACTAAGTATCACATGTTATTAAATTGTTTTAAAAGTAATTAAATTTATGGCTCCCTCTCTATTTTTTCTTCTCTATGAGTATTTGCTCGAGCGGGCCCAGTAACATCTCCATTGGAGACTTTGTTGTTACTGTGTTTGGCATATCGAATACTCTCGGTAGCTTGCCGGGCTCTCCGAGAGGGGTGGAGGAATCGAACTTGGGTCGGCCATGTTGGCTGCGTGCAAGGCAAACGCCCTACCACTGTGCTATCGCGAGTATTATGGTATCTTTTCCAATCCCCTGAAGGTATTGATAGACACATTTGTGTGATATACTTTTCTCAGATGTTAAAAAAATGCTCTTATTTGAGGAATATGTACCTGCTTATAATTTGTTGAGAGTTAAATGATAGCACTGTTAAGGACTTCACAATTTGATTCTCTCCATAGATAAGAAACATTATCTTAGTGTCTTTAAGCCTATAGAGTTGCAAATGAAATGTCATTGATTTTTTCTCTTGAATAAGCAATTTGATATCAGTTTGAAATCTTGTGATTTTTTTTCTTGGTTTGAGGATTAAGGATTCTAAGAATTTGGTTTTCTTTCTCTTTCCCATTACTACCTATTGAAATTGTTAAAACTCATTAATTCTGCAAATTTAGTTCTTTATATTCATTAGAATGATTTTTTCTTTCACTAATTGGCAACTTTTAATTGGTTTTTTCAATGTCTTAAGCATAAGCTTAATGTTGATCTTTTACAAATTTTTCAATGATTTTATTCAGCTTGTAAATTTACCCTTTAATTTCATAAATATTTTATTTTATTACATGTACTGGACATGTAAGAAAATTCTTTAATGTTATTATCATTTATGCTATACAAATATATATATTCTTCAAGCAGGTCTACATTTTGACTTGAATTTTTCTAACTTTTGTTTGTTCTTCATCTTTCTAGTAAGGTGTTCTTTTCTTGTTATTTTTCTTAACTGCTTCAGTGAATCTCAAAGTCAGTTGCTTGGGCAACCAAAAAATAAAATCTGTGTAGAAGACTGAGTAACAAAGATGATCTAATCTACTTGATACAAGTTTATACTAGTATTTTAGCAGTTTTATTAGTTAGTTAAGAAAAGAATTGTAAGTTATTCCCGATGTAAAGGGTAAAATTTTCCAAACACAAAAGTATCAATACAACACAATTAATGCACACCGATGTTCATCACAACTTTTAGTTCACTAGCCAGAATATAGAAGCACCCCAAATGTCCAAACGTCCAACAACAGATGAATATATATGTGTGTGTGTGTTTCTATATGCACACACATGTATGTATGTGTTTATATAAAAAAGGTCAGATGAAGAATTATCATATATATATATATATATCCAGTGGAACATTATGAGTCATTAGGAAAACCTAAGGCCATGTTGTTTTTGGTAGCTTGGATGAGTATCATGTTGAGTAATATAAGGCAGTGGCAGACATATAATATGAGATGATATCACTCAACTGTGGTATATAGAGAAACACATACTAAGGCTATGGACAATGTATTGAATTTGCATAAAAGTATGGTTTATATCTAAAAATGTTGCACACGCCTGTGACTTCAAAGCTGTCTTATCATAACTGAAAAGGACTTATGTTATTGACCAATAAAGATCATTATGTTATAAAAGTGTAGTAATAGATCTTAAAGTAGTAAAGACCTGACATCATTTGTAAGAAAACACAAGTGTGGCACAGGTGCACAGACATCTCTACACATGTGCATGTAAAATACACATGCCTGCTTGAATTGAAAATTGAAAACTAAATTTTAATGAAAAATTAAAAACTCTTGCAGTTAGTCACAGAACTGTACGTGTAAGGTTTGGGCAGTAAAGTCATTCTCTAAGGAACATGGATTCATGAACGGAGAAAACCTGACTTGAATAGTTAAGAACGGTCACTCAATTCTGTTAACTTTCAGTTTTAATATAAAAAATTTAAGGGAAGAAAAAAACAGCTAAGTGTAAAAAAGGTCAAATGAAGAATTATCTTAAAATGGCATTTTTATGATTATAGCCATCTTTAATAACTTCAAATGAGAAATTATCCCCCATTTGATGTTTTTAAGACTGAGACAGTGTAAAAACGTCATTTTAAAATGACACTTTTACAATCAAAGCAATCTGCAAAAATGTCAGGTGAACAACTCTATGAATTAAATGTTTCTAAGGATATAAAATAGGCTAAAATGTCCAGTGGGATATTTTATTGACTTTTTTTTTTATAGTTTTATAATGTTGTAGAAAGTGATGACCATAAAAAACGAATGCTTAGTAAGTTTGTAACTTTAATTATGTTAGTGAGCAAGTAAATAATAACTAAATGTTTTTGGTTGAACATAAGAATTATAGTTATTTGAACAATATATATAAGCATGTATATGTATATACTGAAATGGACACAAAAAAAAATCATGAACACCGTCCTCCCGTTGTACCTCGATTTGCTCAAGTGGGCCCATTTTGAGACTTGTTACTGTGTTTGGCATATTGAGTACATCATGGGTAGTTTGCCAGGCTTTGCTCTGCAGGAAAGATACTCTCGGTAGCTTGCCAGGTTCTCTGAGAGGGGTGAAGGAATCGAACCCGGCTTGGCCGGGCCAGCTGCGCACAAGGCAAAAATCCTACTGCTGTGCTATTGCCCAGCCCACTGAAATGGAAAGTGTTTTAAAATTACTTTTACAGGATAAAATCAAATGTTAAAGAATATACTAAAATATGCAATTTTGTTACTTTGTGTATTTTGTAATTTTATGTTTTATATGTGCAAGAAAAAATGAGGCAGATGTCACATCTTTCTTAGAGAAAATTGGACAAATAATTCATAGACTTAAAATTTTATACAAAATCCCCTCCTTTTCTTAATATGAGTGCAGTATAGACATATAAATGGAATTAATTTGTATGCCCATTATCATTGAAGCATTCACCTTTAGTAGCACCTGGAGTAAAACTTTTGGCATTTATAGGAATTCCTGTATCTGTGCTTTCCACAGAGCTATTTGTAGCTATTTGTGGCTACCATGTACATAAAATATTTCCTATAAGATCTAGAGATTCACTTTTAATTAACCTATAATGTTAATTTATATATCTATGTGCACACAATTTACAGATATTAATATTTAGTCTTTCAGATTATGATAAAGATAAATCTCTAAACTCCCTTCGATTATGGAGTCCCCAGTGATATATTAAGTTGCAGAAAATGTCTATTATATGAAATAATAGCAAATATTGGCTTTATGTATATTTTTTATGTAAAGGTAAGTCCAATGAAGTAAATTAGTTGCCTAAAATTACAGGCTATTAGGATTAAACATGTAAAGTACAGTACTTTCAAAGTGATTGCGACAATGTTTTCATACCTTTTCACAGATACAAATGTGATTAAATGTATGAATTTTTGTTCAGCATCAAGAAAAAACTCGAAATTTATCATAAAAACTCCTAACCAGGCATGTAAGAAGACTTCCGCTTCCTGCCAGAGGAGCTTGGGACCACCGCAGTCTAGTTCATGGATATTGGCATCAACCTGTATTCAGAGGAATTTATAGAGGAGTTCAAAAGCATCAAGATGACTTAAGGGACGTAGTACAGAAAGCTGTCCAGATTGGTTTAAAAAGTTTATGATTACAGGTGGAAATCTCCAAGACAGTAATGACGCTCTGCATTTGGCACAAACAAATAGTATCCACATATTATTTTTATGAAAAAATACAAATTAAATTATTTTGAAGAAGTCTATCTGAAAACTGCTTTCAGGTACAATACAGTGGGTCGTGATTATAGCAGCAACAGGAAAATAAACTAATTTTATTTGGATTTGATTAAGATGAAAATAATATAAGTTCCCATTCGTATATTAGTTGCTTGATTTTAGTTGATGAGAAGTTCACCAGGTAATTTAACCTCACATATTCTTGATGTAGAATTGTGTATGTGTGTTTATGTGTTTAATATATATATATGTGTGTGTGTATACATATTATATATTGCTTCTTATTTTTTATTTAAATATTAAAAGTAACTTTCTTTTTGGGGGATTTGAGCTATACCTGGAAGTGCTCAGGTCTTACCCCTGGCTATGTGCTCAGGGATCGATCATTCCTGGTGAGCTCAAGGGACCATATGGGAGGCCTCAGATCAGACTGAGCTCAGCCACATGCAAGGCCTCACCTACTGTACTATCTCTATGACCTTTTATCTATTTTTAAAACAGCATTTATTAAATATTATGCAGATCATAAACTGTACAAGACCTAAGAATTAAAGTAAGGGAAAGAGCCCCTTATATACTTGTTTTAAAATGAGGCCCCTATTACTATTCCACTGGACTCTGTGCTAGGCTGTTTTCAAGTGGGGTGCCCCAGAGGGGGCGGGTAAGACCCAGCCCTGGCAGACAACCTCCACTACCCAACCACCTCCATGCTCCAGGCCGCTTTACACATGCTTGGGCCGAGCCTCATATATGAGTGAACATATCCCTGGAACATCATAATATACTCCCTACCCATTTTCCATAATTTCCATATCATATTTCATGGGGTTCAGACAGTAGGCAATAAGTCATAGGAATATATATATATATATATATATATATATATATAGAGCCCGGCAAGCTACCGAGAGTATTCGATATGCCAGACACAGTAACAACAAAGTCTCCAATGGAGACGTTACTGGGCCCGCTCGAGCAAATCGACGATCAACGGGAGGGCCTTTACCTTTACCTTTACCTATATATATATATATATATATATATATATATATATATATCAGAGAGCACAGCAAGCTACCGAGAGTATCCTGCCTGCACGGCAGAACCTGGCAAGCTACCCATGGGGTATTCAATATGCAAAAAACAGTAACAATAACGGATCTTATTCCCCTGACCCTGAAAGAGCCTCTAATATGGTCATTGGGAAAGATGAGTAAGGAGAGGCTACTAAAATGTCAGGGCTGGGAGGAGTGGAGACATTACTGGTGTCTGCTCAAGTAAATAGATGAACAATGGGATGACAGTGATACAGTGAACTAGGGATGTGATTGTGAACATTGTAAAGACATGTGCACATGTACACACATACACAAAACTGGGGTCATCATTTAGCTTTTTGCATTGAAAAATTTGCTTTTAGTAGTTATTTTTCAATATGATATTTCTATTAAAATTATTAAAACAACTGGCTCTGTTCACTAATGAATTTTACATTTTAGAAAACATTTACTCTTGCTTTATTGTTTTTAAGACAAAATAATGTATAGGTTAGGATTTTTTTAAAAAATAAAAAATCAGACTGCAAAATACCATTATAAAAATTTACCTTGGAGATGGTGAAAATGTAATTACTGACACTTTATAGGAATTCTACTCTGTTATAATATCTAAAGCATATGCTATTCCAAAGATTAGACTTTCTTGATTAATATACCTGTTTAATAGGTCAGAATAAAACATACTGTAGTTCAAACCACTGGTGGTTGAGGTTAAAACCTAACTTTCATAACTCATGCCAACTAGTTCTTCTAAGAACTGGGCAGAGATCATTTGGAGATAAGCAGTACTAGACCAAAAAAAAAAAAAAAGAGTGTGTTTGTCTGATTGATCGCAAATGAGTTGCAAATGATTTCCTTAAATCAGATATGACTGATAGATCAATGCTTTGATAAGTAGAGGAGAATAATGGAGTGTCTGTGATAATGGGAAATTTAACACAAGGGAGTAGTTAGGTAGCGTATAAGTGTTCTGCCTATGTCATCTTGAATTGTAGCTATACCAAATCATCCAGGCTTTTAATACTCTATCAACTGCACCATGATCCTTATTTTGGTCCACCTCAGAGAAACTGGATGGTCTTCTAGACTGCTGTTGAGGCGTGTATTACTTGACTCTAATGGTTATTTTGCTCTCTTCTCTACCCCATGTCTTCTCTTTTACAATTCTCCTTTACTATTTTCTTCTGACAGAGCAGACCAAATACCATTTTTTGAGTTGTCATTACTGACCAAGCAGTGCAACTCAAGCACATTTTGCATATGATTTAGTTCCCAGCTACCAAAACTTTGTGAAAATCGTCATTTACATTTTTATGCTTCTTTAAATAAAAACTGTGAAAACAAATTTCTACTATATTATACAAATGAAGAAACAGATGAGGACTGTAATATGACTCACTCAGAGGTAACTCTTAAATTCCAAAACTAGAATTTTAAACCTATTTACAAATTCTTTGTCTATAAAAATAAGATTTCAAATTACTTGATAAAAAATAATACGTTACCCTTAATTTCCCCAGATTCTACTAGATTTATACATACCTTAGACAAAGTTAGCAGAAAAATATTTTTAAAATATGCAATGCACTAGAGAGACAGTACAGTGGATAGGATGCTTACTTTGCATGCAACCAACTGGGGTTCAATCCATCGCACCTCTTATAGATCCACAAGCCCAAGTAGAAATTTCTGAGCACAGAGCCAGGAGCAACCTCTGAACACTGTCAGGTGTGACCCCAAAACAAAAATAATTTTTTAAAAATAAAATGATAGTGCTCATTTATGGGATATAAAAAATATATGAGACTATTACCCAGGGACAGTAGAAACATGAATCAGGATGACTGACCCACACCTGGAAGCTCACCATAAGTTGGGGGGAAGAGGGCAGGGGAATAGAGAAAGGACCAGTCTAACAATAATAGTTGGAAATGATCACTCTGGTCAAGAATTGAATGCTGAAAGTAGGTAAAGGGATATACATGGTAACCTATCAGTACCTATATTACAACCCATAATTCCCAAATGTTGGTAGGAAAAGAGAGAGAGAGAGAGAGAGAGAGAGAGATGTCTGATTGAAAGTTTGAAAGTCAAATATTTATATATCAGGAAATTAGCAAAACTATGAAATTCATAGAAAATGAATTAATAGAAGAATACAAAATTTTCAGTAGTTCTTGTTTCATACATAAATTTGATCCACAAAAGAGGACACATAGTAAATTTCCTAAGTGCCAAATATACTAAGGGCACATATTAGGTGCTATTTGTAAGGCACTAAAGTAGCAAAATATCAGTGAACTTGGCTTCCAGTTGCAGGAAGCTAAGGAGAGAGTTATCACTAGCTCATTCATGTTTTTATTTTGCTTTCTGTTTATAAATTTTTACGATAAAAAGAACTTTGAGTATAATCTGCACTAAATTCATTTAAAGAATAAAATACTGAAGTCTATTGCGGCTGGAGAGGTAGCATAGCAGGTAGGGCGTTTGCCTTGCACGCCGCCAACCTGGTTCAATTCCCAGCATCCCATATGGTCCCCTGAGCACCGCCAGGAGTAACTCCTGAGTGCAGAGCCAGGAGTAATCCCTGTGCATCGCCAGGTGTGACCCGAAAAAGCAAAAAAAAATTAAATTAAATTAAATTAAATACTGAAATCTATCTGGGCAAATTTATAAGATTCTGTCATTTAACCACTCACTAACATTGATAATAGAGTTTAGGGTTTGAATATATATATATATGTATTATATGTATATATTTAATTTCTACTCAATCCTATTTTCATATCAGTTTATCAGTTCAATTAAACTCTCCAATATCTCTATGAGAATAACTAAAAACCAAGAATGTTCATTCATTTTTTAAAAAACATGTATTAACTGGGATGACAAATAGAGATGTGCTAGCAAGAACTCATCAAATCCTGACCAATATTTTTTCTTTTCAAAATAAATGTTAGTGTTGTGGATATGTTTCATTTATTTGTAAAATAAAAGTTTTGTTTAAAACAGTTTTTTGTGCTCAATCACTCAAAAATAATCTTTTTTTTTGGTTGCAGTAAACAAATGAAAGAAAAAAAAAACACACCTTAATGAGAAACCAGATCAGTTGACAGAAATGACAGTGAACTTTTATCAGTAATTCTAGCAGTCTAGATGACTGTTGGCTGAAACCTACCAGAGAATTACATAATTAATTTATACTACTTCAATGAAAGCAGTAGATCTTAGCAATCAATTGATAATTATGACTTTGAGTTTTCTATATCTTCTGTTTTGAAAAATATTCTCTATTTTGGCAGAAAAAAATCATTTAATGTACATCTGGTGCTCTGCTTCCAAACCAAGATACAATAACAGTGATAAGATTTATCCTCTTACCCAAAAAGTTGTAAAAACAAAACGTGTTTGTACATATACAAATATACACATATGTTAGTAATTAACATTTTAAGATACCAATAGGAAAGCAATAATCATATTTACTTAGATAAGATATACGTGACACTAATCAAAATTCCAGAATATAAAAACAAAAATGTTTGAAATAAAATATATACTGGGAAATCAAAACAGATTAGACATTGCAATTTTAAGAAAAGAGGGCTACAACAGGCTTTGGACAGGGCTTACTCCTGGTTCTATACTCGGGCATCTTTCCTGGCAGGTCTTAGGGTACTCTGTGGGGTACTGGGAATCTAACCTTGATTGTCTGTGTGCAAGGCATTTTACACACTATGCTATCTCTCCAGCCCCAAAAGTTTTTTTTTAAGACCTGGAAAGAATCACAATATTTACAAACCATAATGAAAATGTAGAACAATAATGATAAATTAGTAAAATGGAACCTGTGGTTTATGGATTTCTTCCTGCATTTAATATAGTTGTGTCTGGAGTTCGTAGAAAATAGAGGTTAAAAAGTGCTTACTTTACTTGAAGAAATTATGTTATGTGAGTAATATTAGAAAAGTCTCCAGTTCTGAGAATTCAAAGTAATCTTCTGAGTAAGACATATCTATTTAAACATGTAGTGACGTATTTCCTATAGCCCATATGTTACAGTGATCAAGAGAAAATCTTATTGGGATACAGAATATTTGTCAGTGGGAAAATTTACCTGGCTGGTTCCTGCTTTACAATATGAACATAAAATAAAATAAAGCATGTTTGAAGTTGATTTTTGTTGATGGTTTTTTCGTACTTGGGTTATTTGCTGCCTTTTGTTTGTTTTGGGGTATATCTGGCAGAGCTCAATTACTGAATGTTCTGCGCCTGGGAGATTCTCCTGCCTTTCTCAGGGAACTATGCATTGAGAGGGATTTATCTAATTTAACACACGAATTCTGGCACTATGACATATTAATGCTTGATCACTTGATCACTTGACTTCCCGTTAATTGTCGATTTGCTGGAGCAGGTGCCAGTAATATATCCGTTTGTCCCTGTCACGTGCTAGTGTAGCCCAATGGCGTCTGTTCGTTCTAGGAACACAAAGAGCCTCAAACCAATGGTTCATGATCTTGATGAAGAAGTCTGACCATCTGGTAGGTGGGGGCCACGCGGTCTTTTGACATCCCATGGAATCCAGTCGGTAATGGCTCTAGTTCAGCGGTCCTCTCTAAATCTCATTACGTGACCAGCCCATCTGATTTTTGACACCTTGGCAAATGAGACAGCGTCCCGGATTCTTGATTGTCGATGGAGGTCGGAACTCCAGATTCTTTCTCTCATTTGAGTGAAACGTGATATTCCAAGCATAGGTCTTTCAATTCCGCCTGCACGGCAGAGCCTCGCAAGCTATCCGTTGTGTATTCAATATGCCAAAACCAGTAATTTCAACTCCATATTATGTGGAGAATAATGAAATCAAAGGTTACCTTATAAAAATATTTGCGTATTTTAACTTTGCTCTCAATATAGGTAGAATAGATTAGAATATCCCAAACAGAATATATGAACACTAAAAATACACCAAATAAACACCTATGGAACACTATAATGAATAATAAAAGAATATACTGTCCTCCCATTGTTCATCGATTTGCTTGAGCGGTAACATTTCCATTGTGAGACTTGTTGTTACTGTGTTTGGCGTATCAAATATGTCACGAGGAGCTTGCCAGGCTTTGCCGGATGGGCAAGATACTCTCGGTAGCTTTACCGGGCTCTCCAAGAGGGAGGGAGGAATCAAACTCGGGTTGGCCCGCAAGGCAAACGCTCTAACCATTGTGCTAGACATTTTTAGTTTTTCCTTCATTTGTTTTTTTTTTTGGGTCATACCCAGCAATGCTCAAGGGTTACTCCTGGCTTTGTACTAAGGAATTACTCCAGGCAGTGCTTGAGGGACTATATGAGATGCTGGGATAAATCTCTGGGTTGATAGCGTGCAATGCAAACACCCTGACCCCTTTGGCCTGAGAAATACACATTCTTAAAGTCCACATAAGATACTTTTCTCAATAGATCAATCACTGTATATGCTAGTGCCATTTAAAAAGTCTTAATAAGAGTGAAATGTATCGAAAATCGAAAATATGTTCTCCTATTTCAATGAAATTAAAAACAATAACAGAAGGGAATGCAAGAAATTTTCAGTGATTCCCAAAGTAAAATGTAATTATTTTTATATGGGATAAGGGTCTCCCAAGCACAGGAGGTATTTCAACAAAAGGGGCAGAGGATAGGATGCTCAAGGGACCCTGAGGTATCAGGGATCACCTGAGTCACCCACTCAATGCCCAGGGCCCTTCAGAGCTGTGGGAAAGCCCAAGGACCACATGACACTGCATGACGAGGGTGGGGGGGGGGGTTGGGAATGAGGGGGAGGGGATGAACTAAAGCTGGCCACAGAAAGGTGTAAGCTCTAACTCTGTACTCTCTCCGGAGACGGTAATGTTTTCACCGATGCAAAAGTGTTTTTAAAAGTAAGAGCCACAATTGTCAAAAAGTCAGAAAATGTATAATGAATTCAAAATGATATGCCACATATTCCTTAGAGGATTATTATTCTTAACCTCCACCCTCCTCGCTTTCCTTCACTTTTCTTTGCAATGACTGGATCACATACCCAATTATTATACTCACACCCTTTGCTAACAGTGTTTGTGTGTTTGCTGGGGTAACAATTTGCTGACCAAGTAAAGTCTATCCAGAAAATTCAATGTTTGTCAACTATTTAAAAATTAATATAATTCACTGTATTAAAAGACTTAACATTTTACCTTTGTCAATATGTGCCTCCAAAAGCATTTTTTTAAAATCCAGCATTTATTCTTCATAAATATTAAATGTAGCACATCCTCTGCCTCATGGTGGACCAATGAAGACCACTGCTTAGCATTAAAATATTGTAATAGACATTTCACTTACAGCCAATTGGAATATAATACATAAGACGATATTCAAAATTATAATTAGTAAAGAAATGTAAATTAAAAGTTCAAGAAAATATTATCACATTTATTGATGAATTTAAAAGACAGTGTATGTCAGGCATTGACAAATGTGTGACAGAATTGGTATTTTTGTATGTTAAATTAAGACTGTAAGTAGTAAAATCGCTTTGGGATAAGGTTTATAGCTTGTAAGTGTTTTTCTGTTTGTTTTAAAAATATTTGTCGGTGCTGGAGCAATAGCACAGTGGGTAGGGCGTCTGCCTTGAATGCGGCCAACCCGGGTTCGATTCCCAGCATCCCATATGGTCCCCCGAGCACCAACAGGGGTAATTCCTGAGCGCAGAGCCAGGAGTAACCCCTGTGCATTACCGGCTGTGACCCAAAAAGCAAAAACATAAAAATAAAAAAATAATTAAAATATTTGTCATAAGATCTATCGTCTCAATCATAGATGTATACTTGAAAAAAGAAATTATGTCAATGCAGAATTGCAAGAAAATGTTCATATCTGCTTTATTTGTGATACATAGAATCTTAAAGGCACAGAAATACCTCAACAAAAGACATCATAGAAACAAATGTTGATATTTCCAAACAGTGGGAAACAAATGAGATGTTAAAATAATTAAGCATGACCCTCAAAATTATACTCAAAAGCAGAAATCTGCGTGAAAATTTTACTATTTCATTTACATTTAACTGTGTAAAAAAATGTAAACTAATTCTTGGAGTCGCACTTCAGTGTGGAGGTTGCCTAGAACTGAGTAGAGAATTAGTGAGGAGAGCAAAAGAGAGAATTTACAAACAGAGGAGGAAATTTGGAAGGATAAGGGAAATGTTCATCTTAATCATAGTGATACTTAAATTAAATATATCTATATTTTAACTTGTCATTTTATTGCATTAAATATATTTTTGCATTAATTATACCTCAGGATAAACATTAAATGTGATTGATGAATAAGATTATATCTTTTTGTGATCTGATCTTTTTAGAACAGTCCTTATCAAGGTATGTCAAAAAGACCGAAAATTAGTCTAAGGTAGTAGGATCATAAAAGTTTTCCCCTGTGAAAAATCATCTGATCTACAGAACTGGGACTGGGAACTTTGGAAGCTGGAGAAAGTGAGACAAGGAAGAGGCCCAGGGACCATGGTGGAGCAAT
Source organism: Sorex fumeus (assembly GCF_029834395.1). Classification (NCBI taxonomy): domain Eukaryota; kingdom Metazoa; phylum Chordata; class Mammalia; order Eulipotyphla; family Soricidae; genus Sorex; species Sorex fumeus. The sequence continues at coordinate 22,050,820 of NW_026606059.1, forward strand.
TTGCACATTACATCACTGCTGTAAAAGAAAGACAAATGCCTTTATCAACTACAATAACTGGTGAGGAATTGAAAGAAATATTAAAACTTTTATTTTGCATCCAAAAATAATTGGAGAGTTATTATCAAAACCTACATCAGATGTTTGAAAGAATAAGAGTTTTTATTTTTCTGATGATTAGTGGTACTACATGGAAAGTATCATGCTAAGTGAAATGAGTCAGAGAGGGGCAGTCATAGAAAGATTGCATTCATGGGGGGAATATAAAGTAACAAAATAGGAGACTAACACCCAAGAATAGCAGAGATAAGTACCAGGAGATTCACTCCATGGCTTGAAGGACAGCTGCACATGCTAGGAGAAAAGGCAACTCAGATAGAGAAGGGAGCACAAAATAAAGGGTGTTGGGAGTATCCTCCCACGATGAGAGATGCATGCTGAAAGTAGACTATAGACCGAACATGATTGTCACTCAATGCCTCTTTTGCAAACCCACAGTACCCAAAAGGAGAGGGAAAACAAAAGGGAATACCGTGCCACAGGGGTGGGCTGGGATGAGGGGTTGGGGAGTGGGAGGGACACTGGGAGCACTGGAGGTGGAGAATGGGCACTGGTGGAGGGACGGGTACTCGATCATTGTGTAACTAAAACCTAAGCACAAAAATTTGTAAATCTACAACTGTACCTCAAGGTGTTTCACTGACATTTTTTTTTTTAAAAAAAGAGCTTTTATTTTTGTTTTTGTTAACTCTGCTGAGGGTAGGGATTGGGCTACACAAAGTATGTTCATGGTTTACTCCTGACTCTTATTTAGGATCACTCCTGGCAGATCTTGTGGAGTTATTTGTGTGTGCACACATTTAAGGATTGTGCATGTAAGGCAAAAGCCTTAACTCTGTGTTATCTCTCCAAGCCTAAAGTTTTCGTCCTTATAACAAATATGTACGTTCATCATTATAATGAATTGAAAATGCTTATGCTGTTTTATAAAAGTGAACAAAGTCTATGACACATATAAATTTTGTCCAAGTAATAGAGAAAATAAACTTTGTTGAACATGTTTGTTTTCGGATTTTTTTCATAGCTGACTTATTTTTAAATATTCTTCTAAGTTCTAGTATTGACAATGTATAAAGAGGGCATGAATGCATTCCACGTATAAAGAAGATAATGTATAAAGAAGGTATGAGTATATTTCTTCTTTCCCCTACCATAATGAGTCTTTGATTCCCATATTCCAGAAGGAGAAAAGGTGCTGTATACTCTAAGTAGAGAAATCAAGCCATTTGAGATTGATTCCAGGAGGGTTCTCAAATGAAAAATGAGTACCTAAAGTTGTACCCCTTATTATAATGGAAGTACATTAAACATAAACTCTGACAAGAGTTGAAACAGCCAGACTGCACTTACATTGTATAATCGCTATACAAAAGGCCAATAATCACTTTGTTCAAAAGAGATAATGCAGCATAATATAAGTAGTAGTTTAAGCAATTATCCAGTAGAACAGTTAATCATCACCCTTAGTTCACAGCCCTTTGTTTCTCTGGAACACACATGTCAGATTGTAATTAAATGCACTCACACTGTTCAGGGCAGAGTGAGCATCCTGGGTTGAAATGCTGGAACCAAGCTGAAAAACACAATGCAGACAAGTTTAGACACAGCTTCTTGACGGTGTCTGCCTGGTATGGGGTCTTGGTTGACAAATTGACTTTATAAGGGTGAAACCACACTAGAGTAAATTATTTTTAGAAAAGAATAATTTATGCCTTTGGAAAAGTTATGCTTATAAAGTCTACAAATTTTCTAAACATTGATTTTGGTGTGAAGTATCTGCCAGGTATAAATTTGTTTCAAATCAACTTCACAGGAAAAGAGACTTTTAAAATGTAGCAACTAGTTTAATTTGTTCAAGGATAGATTTCAAATCTCTAGAAAATATATCTGTCTTCATACATCTTTTATATTGCTAATATAGAACTTAACACTTTGTCAGTTAGAGTAGTCAAGGATTATAGTGTCATATATTAGAGATGGATAAAATAAAGAAAAATAAAATTATCTATACTTCTGATGGATTGACCTCATAACTTTATAGTTGTGTTAGGCAATTACAAGTCATAATTATTGAAAATTTAAATGTTTAGCATCAAATAAAATATATCACCACAATGACATGAATAGTGAACTTTTGTTGATATCATAGCTTTAATCATATTTATTATTTTATTTGTGTTGATACATCAAATCCTTAACTCCAACCCAATTACTGCAACTGAAATCTGAATCTCTTAGTCTTTAATTTATTTAACTTAGTCACCCTGAAATTACAAATTTATTCATGATTGAGATTCAGGCATACAATATTTCAACACTAATCCCTTCACCAGGGTCTGTATGCCTTCATCAATATCTACCTTCAACTACCATGTCTCCCACCCACCAACTAGTTGGCTTTTAGGAAAGACTCTTTAAAAATCTCTTCAAGTCAAACTGAATAAAAGGCAAGTGTTTCAACCACTGTTCTATTCCTCAATCCCAAGGTTCTAGATTTCTCACAAGCCCTAATGTGATACTAATATTGTAAGATTGCCCTTGGCAGAAGGTACTAAATAATCTCTATTAAATTCATGTCACATGTTTTAAACTCAAAATTTGAATGGTATATAGCAAATGAAAAATTAAACATTAATATTCAAATTAGTCTTTCTTTGATGTTCTCCACCAAGTTTATTTTAACCCATTATTTATTTGGTGACAAGGTTGAAACCTAGGAGTTATGACAGAATTTGTCAAATTTATAACTGATTATATTCAATTTATCAAGGACTCTGATTGCCTCCACTGACATTTATCAATTATTATTTCTTTCACTTCCACTACAGTAACCTAATTCAGGTTGACTTTAAGAGCCTTTAATTGATCTTCCTTCAATTTTATTATCTAACCATCCTTCAATTCTAGCCAAGAAGTGCTTCATAAATGAAATTCTGCTCACATATAACCTGTTTTAAAAACACGTCAATGCCTTTATGATTTCCAAAAGTCATTATCTCCTCTTAATTTAATTTATATTTGACTTTAAAAGACTTTCCATCAATCCATTTAAAACTCAATATGGTTGCACTAGACTTCCTTGGCTTTCAAGAGCTCTGCTTTCTATCAAATTTTGCCAATTTATATTATTCTCTCTCTCTCTCTCTCTCTCTCTCTCTCTCTCTTTCTCTCTTACTGTCTCCCCTCTCATTATCTCCTCCTCCTCCCTTATTTCTTTCTCTTCCTCTATTTCATTTAGTTCTTTCATATTTCCTCCAGCACATCATGTTGAAGTTGAAGAAGTTACTATCAACTTTAAATTTAAGTTCTCTATTTTTTGTTTGTTTGGGGGACACATCCAGTTATGCTTAGTACTTATTCCTGTCTTGGTTCAGGGATCACTCCTGGTGGGGCTTGGGGAAGTACGGATGACGATATTTGGTGTCAAAAATAAAAACCCAGGTCAGTTATTTGAAAGAGAAAGTATCCTGGCTACTCAAATATTTTTCTGCTCCTGAGTGTTCTATTCTAATCCATTATCATCTTTATGTTAGAAATATCCTAGATAATTTGCACATACACATTCTTCTGTTTAATTGAGAATGTATTTCTTTAGTTTCCATGTGAAAATCATCCCTTATTTCATTCTTATACCTTTGTATAAAAGTTTTTTCAAATATTATGCACATATATGCAATTCAGATAATGTGGTGATTCTTCTTTTAAGATGTAACCAACATTACAATCAATTGAAAATATTTTCTTTATACAAAATCTTATATAATAGCAGTTAATCTTCTTTTCCTTTCAATATTCCTGACCCATCTTCTAAACAACCACTAAAATGCTATACTAATCAATAAATATGTTTCTTTTTCTAGATATTCTATATATGGGATCAAACAATAAATGGTTCATCATGCATTTCATCTGACATATTTTTCAAATTTATATGCTTTATAAATATGGCTATACTTTATTCTATTGCATTGATGAAAATGTTTTTTTGTACACTTTATCACACTCAGATAATGTATTAACTATATAAACTGAATATAAATTTATTTAAGGTGTCCATTTTTCTGATGAATATTTGTTTTTTAAAACATTGTGGTCTTGGGGCTGGAGCAATAGCACAGTGGATAGGGCATTTGCCTTGCACGTGACTGACCCGGGTTTGATTTCCTGCACCTAATATGGTTCCCCGAGCACCGCCAGGAGTAATTCCTGAATGCAGAGCCAGGAGGAACCCCTGAGCATCGCTGGATATGACCCCCAAAAAAGCAAAAGTTAAAAAATAAAAGAAACCCTTGCGGTCTTCTCTGATATAAAGATTCTAACTTTTGTGCCTGGCTTTAAAGATGATTTTTTTTTTTTGCATGTAGCTACCCATCTTTCCCACCACCACTCTCCATAAGGTAGATAAAGAGAAACACAGATTGAAGCTAAAGCATCTTCAAAGATTAAACACCACAGACCAATCAAGCAGAACTGATGATAAACAAATGGGAGCATATTAAACTAAGAAACTTTTGCACCTCAAAAGAAACAGCGCACAAAACACAGAAACGGCCCACAGAATGGGAAAATTGAGATACAATAAGGCTTAGCCCCTTGCTTTAAATTATGTTAGAGTCCTTCTGATAAGTGTAACGAGTACAAGATATTATAAAAGAGCTGTTTTCATAGTTCCACTTATATAATTATTGAAGCTGCAAATTCTAAAATCTGCATGGTTGGCTTGTAATACAGATCTCTTTATGAAGATCAAGGAGAGTTAATGAGTTGATGCTGTATGTTTAGTCTAAGTGCTGATTGGTAGAGATACTAAAGACACGGATAATACAGATGAAATAGGAAGACTGTCAGCTAAGAGGAGCAGATCTTTTTTTTTCTTCTTCCCAGTAACCCCGCCCCTGAACCCCTTCCCCTGCCAACCCTGCAATGGTGTGCTCAGGAGAGACCTCTGGCAGAATAAATGGCGCCAGGCAGATGAAAGAGGGACTACATTGTTCTATACTTACTGATGATTTGATCTGGGCAACTCTCCTTTCAAACCTCTGAGTAGCCAGAAGTTTCTATTAATCTTCGCAGAAGTTTAATAAAAAACAAGCATGTAAATTAGAGAAGCAATAAAATCAAGAGTGTTTTGCTAATGGGTGTTGATTCAAGCATGAAACCCCTGCATGAGCTCTAGAACCCAGTTTCATCATGTTCTCCTGAGAAGATCTGGGCAAGGAATAATGGAAGGATTTCTAGTATGCAATCTGGCAAGTGGTGAATATAGTAGAACAAAAATACACTATTTGCACGCAACTCTCAGATTAGCAGAGGCCCAGGATATCAGGTAAAGGAAAGTGAAAAAAAGTAAGTAATCCATATTATAGATAATAAGAATACATTTAGAGAAGATTATTCATTCCTGGGCTGGAGTGATAGCACAGTGGGTAGGGTATTTGCCCTGAACGTGGCCAACCCGGGTTTGATTCCTCCATCCTTCTCTCAGAGCCCGGCAAGCTACCGAGAGTATCCCGCCCCCATGCAGAGCCTAGAAAGCTTCCAGTGGCATATTCAATATGCCAAAAACAGTAATAACAAGTCTCACAATGGAGATGTTAATGGTGCCTGCTCTAGCAAATTGATGAACAATGGGACAATAGTGTTACAGTACTATTTATTCCTGTTTCAGGCTTTCATACCCCTAACCTCTAAAAATAATGCACTGGCAAAGGTGAAAGGTTTAGAGGGTGAGGTGCTAGAATCAAACGAGCAACCCCTCTACTATTTTAAGAGTAATAGTTCAAAGGACAGTTTTAAATTAAGTTTGATATTAAAATTTTAAAATAAATCACAATTAATTTCAAATGTTATAATGGGATGACAGTTAACTATGAAAACTGAATTGCAAGCACTTTATTAGAGAACAATACAATCATATGGAATCTGATCTATTTCAATTTGGCTTCTGTATTATGATTATGATTACTTATGTTTTAATTTTATCTTTGTAGTTATTAGAATTATTTTTTAAAAATTTAATTAAAAATTATATGTACTTAGTATTACACAAAAGTAAGAAACCAAAAAAAGAATCCTCATTTACACAATGCTTAGAGACCACTGCAATAGAAAAATAAGCATTGTTTTAAAGTAAACAATAAAAATATGAATATTATGTTTCATTTCAAATTTCTTGTTTCATTGTTAAAGTTTATATATTTTATGATAAGTTTGTACCAGGTAAGTTCTAGACAAAAAAACCGCAATTTTGAGTTGATTAAGAACTTTGAAAAAACATGGGATAGTAAAAAACCTTTTTGAGTTTTGGGGAGAGCCATACCTGGCAGTGCTCAGGACTTACTCTTATCTCTGTGTCTGAGATTGCCTCTGATGGGCGTCAGTTCAGGCTTCATCCCATATAGGATGCTGTACATCTAATCAGGGTAAGCTACTGTGCTATCACTCTGGCTCCAGCAACAATGTTAATGGCCACATTTTCATGTTAATAAGTCTATGAGTTCTATGTTATAATTCTATGATATAATAATTACTTTTAAAACTTAGAATGAAAATGTCCTAAATATTCAATCTATTGAATTTGTTCATTGTCATATTTCACATGAAATGTGCTATTATGTAATGGAAAACAGTATAAGCTGATATTAAATTTTATTTTTCTTCAGTCATTTTTGTATATTTTGTAAGAGGGTGTTCTGGCATCATTTCACTTGATCACTTGACATCCTGCTACTCATCGATTTGCTCAAGCGGGTGCCAGTAACGTCTCCATCCATCCTTGTTGCATGCTAGTGTAGCCCAATGGGGTTTGCTTGTCCTAGGAACCTGAAGAGCCTCAAACCGATCCTCCCGGGTCTTGACGAAGAAACCTGACCATCTCGTAGGTGGGTGACCATGCAATCTTTTGATGGCCCGTGGAATCCAGTCAGTAATGGTTCTAGTCCAGCGGTCATCTCCAAATCTGATTACGTGTCCAGCCCATCTGATTTTTGATGCCTTGGCAAACGAGACAGCATCCATGATTCTTGACCATCGATGGAGGTCGAAACTCCAAATTCTTTCTCTCACTTGAGTGAAGCGTGATACTCCAAGCATAGCTGGCTCGATTCGTCTTTAGGAGACCCGAATAGCGTTCTCATCCTGTTTTTGTAGGGCCCAGGTCACTGAGGCGTATGTTAATGCAGGAAGAATAGTGGAATCGAAGAGGTTCTTCATTCTCTAAGTTATTTCTTCGATGCTCTTGAAGGCATGTCAAGACACTCTTTTCCTCCTGTGCAACTCAGGTGCCAGGTCATTCATTATGTTGACTTCTCGACCTAGGTACACATAACTGTTGCATTCAGAGATGTTCGTTCTGTTGAGAGCAAAGGGAATGTAAGGAGCTAGACTGTTCCTCATAAACATTGAGCTCAAGAGTTTTCGAAGACAGGTGTCTTTTTGTGGCTATCACTCTCTTGGCATTCCTCGCACAATCATGGTGGTGCTGAACCAGTTGATCATAGTCTTCGTCAAAGTTGATAATGACAGCATCATCCCATATTTCTCTAATAGTGCCAAAGAGCTCCCCGTTGGTGGTCGTTCTGGGTGTTCTCTTCTTAAACTTTGCAGGCCTTTCCCCCTGCTATGTGAAGTAGAATTTTGCACAAAGGAGACGGTGGTTGAACTTGTTTGGAATTTGGGGACAACAGCGACATCTGTCAGGCAAAACCATCAATTGAATATGAGGTGACCAAATTCGTTGTGGAACCATCCACGGGGAGACTGTCATGTCCAAATTTTAGATTCAGCCTTCTGGAACTGTGAGTCACCATTGATGGTCTTGGTCGATATGATGAACTCAGACTGTCTCTCACCCAGTTCATTCATTCTAGGCCATGGGTCCCAATATGGAGTTCTTCGGCTGATTTTCTCGGTCCTATCTTGGCAATAAATCACTGACAATGTTCTTGTAGAAGGTGTGGTCTTCTTTATAGAACTTCTCCAGCTCCAAATAGAACTCCTCAATTTCTCCTTCATCATAATTGGATGTTGGTGCATAGACAACGAAGATAGAAACTGCCAGCATTGAGCCACATCTATTCAAGTGTAATTGTCTGATTCGGGTTGTCAGGTATTTGAATGAATCAATACTCATGGCCAAGTTTGTGTTGACAAGGACACTGACACCACCAATGCCTCTTTTGTCTGATGTTCTGAGGAACAGTTCTCCAGTGTTGAAAACTGTGTGATGTGATTGATGCCTTCTTGTCACGGTCAGACCAATGATTTTATACTTGATCTTTTGTGATTGTACCATCATGTCTTGTTGTATGCATCCAATACCAGTGTACGTGCATTAAAAGTACATACAATAATTTTTGTCCTTCTTCATTTTGGCAGCCTAGTTTGACCTTGAGATTTTATCAGCCTATCCTTCCTCATCCTTCTTAATGCTGCCGTATTGGGGGTTCTTTCAGGGTCAGGGGAGTGAGACCTATTGTATTTACTCTTTTGGGCATATCGAATACACCATGGATAGCTTGCCAGGCTCTGCCATGTGGGCGGGATATTCTCAGTAGCTTGCCAGACTCTCCGAGAGGGATAGAGGCTTTTAGCGCAGCCTCTAATTGCCCTTGCAGGTATTCCCATGGTTCAAATCATATTTGAACCCCGTCAAATATAGTGCAGTAATCTTGGAAGATAAATATTAAGTGTCTTATGATGTGTTTGAAAGCTACCTTGAGCATGGCGGTGGCTGGGTAGAGGAGGTAGTAGAGGTAGTGGAGTTCTGCTGATGAGGTATTTATCTGGTATCAGTAGGGTGGGGCTTCTGGGTGTGATCCCTGGGTAGCTGGAGATTGGTGGGAACAAGCAGAAGTTCTCTGTTTCCGGGTCCTGTTGAGCCTGAGTCCAAGGTCACAGAGTTCCGCTTTCCTGGTTTTGTGGGTCTTCACTCATGGGTGAATCTCGGCCCGATGTCCTGCCATCACAAAAAATAAATCTAGTTTGTGTCTGAAAACTGGAATTAAAAAACAAATGAATATTTAAAGTTAAAGTTGACTCAATATAATTGTAATTGTAGTTGCATTGAGCGTGGTATTAAAATAATGAGACTGTTAGTTTGTTTTTAAACTTTAGTGCATTAGTATATTACTGGCTATTTTGTTCTTTGATTTTATACCACAATTTATTTCACATAAAAATTGGATTTTTTTCCTTTATTAGTGAGAAAATCAATTATTTTATATAAATGTCTAAAAAATTAGTATCAGAAGCACAGTTACAGTCTTTTGAATATATATTCTATTATCTGATATGCATGTAATTATCTGAGATTAAGGACATTTTCTCTATAGTTTCTATATATGGAAGTATGAAAACTGTATACTTCACAGTCTGATATCTAAATATTACATATTTTCATAGGAAAATAATTAGATATTTAATGTTCAAATTATTTTGTTTAAGTGGTCTTGATCTCATTAGTTTTTAATTCACCTATTAAGAATTTGAAATAATTTGTAATGATCATTAGTTACTTTGAAGTTTGTTAGTATTTTAAATCTATACATATTTAATTATACAATAGTAGAAATAATTGAGGACGAAATAACTTGTTTGGAAATAATGGATCTGTTTAGTGCCTAGTGAGGGTTAATAGAAAAATCTGAAGTGAATGGATAATATTATTTCCTAAAATCAGATGATTATGAATACTGTATATGAGTTTATGTTTCCAAACATGGTAAAATGTTACTTTCTTCATCTGTATTTGACATTTTTGTATAGATTCTGTTTATATTTGTTTATAAGTACATAAATGTTTTCAAAATCATCCTTCACAGATATTTTACTTCTCTTATATACATGTTTTTCTAGACTGTATCTGTGTGTACTTAATATATACATGTATATACTTGTATATTTGTATATTTATATACTCTGGGGACTATATATCCATCCAAATAGATAGCATATAACATTCAGGAAATACAGACCTGCAGTGCATATTTACAAAAGAAGGTACATTTTTCTTTTACGTATAAGGATGCTGTACTACAAATGACAACCTTTTTGAAAATTTAGTGTTTTTAAAATGTGGTGAAATAAAAAAAGAACATAGGCAGCTATATTAAATCTGAGGTTGAAAATAATCAGGAAAAGGCAGTAAAGGCCGTTTTGGTTTACGGTCATCTTTTTAGTAGCTGCAAACCTGCAATTAATTTGATCTTCAGTCTAAGAAGCATTTTATAATTAATTTCTCAGCATTTACCATATACAAGCCATCACTTTAAAGTGCTATGTCATTAACAAAATCCCATTTTTTTTTCATACAGAATAGTCATACTGATCTACATTTTTCCATGCTGCCAAGGCAGAATGGGCTCGAGGGATATTATCTTATTCAGAAAGAACCTTTCAAGGTTGAATAAAAGAAATGGTGCAGGGTCCCTGGGAGAGGGAAGTGATCATCATTTTCACCTTCAACTCCTCTTTGATGTGGCAGAGTCAATTTTTAATCAGCAGCCATCAGACTGGGCTTCATTTCGCCTTACAAAGTCCTATTACTCTGCCACTTTCTGGAAGGAGGTGATAAGGACAATGCTCTTCTTTTTCTCTTCATAGAGCCCTGCATATGATGAGTCCCTTTGGAGAGGCTTGATAAAAAAATAAAATAAAATAAAAAAAGAGTATGTAGGAATAAAGGTCACCCCTCTGTCAGAATTAACTCTTCAAGACAACAAACTTTGATTTTCCTGGGTTTGTTTTTTAGGGACTCCTATTGTCATTGGTGGCGAAGGCAGTGATAAGTAAGTTGCAGTGGAAGGAAGAGGTTAAATGCATACAGTTTTCCACAAAAATATTTAGGATTATCTCCCAGCCGAACAACATAGTGTGTATAAGGTAATGAACATTAAATGTGTCAGTGCCGTGTAGGAAAAACATACAATTAAAATTGAGCTCTTTTAGCAGTAGACCTTAAAGAAATCATTTATTTCCAGAGTGCGCATAAGTGCTACCTGGCACAGTAAGAGAAAATCATTTCTTTGCATTCATCTAAATTGAAAAATGAAAAGAAAAGAAGAACACAATTTCCCCCCTCTGGAAGTGTTTTTTTATGTTAAGTAAACCTAAATTATGTTTTAAACTACACACTCATGCAGAAAAAAAGCTCCGTAATCTCTTAGTATCATTTATTGTAGTTAGCAGTCTTAATTGCCTTACTGAAATGGATCAGAGTTCTGGGAATTGCCCAATAAAATGATGTTACTACTCTCCAACCTCCACATCCTTTGATATAATCTCATTAAAAATATCAGGCCTCTAGGTGAGGGAATACATATGGATAGTAAATGCATGTTAAGCAGGCACACCCAAACTGATGACCTAGTTATTACAGAACAGAGCAGCAAAAGATGAATTTTAATTTTGAAGTACAGCAGTTTCTTTCTTGGTTAATACCATAATTATTAACATATTTTTGGAATGAATCTGCTTGTTACCCTTGAAAAAGATAATAATATTGAACCAACCAAAATATTGAAATGACATTTTTTTGGAATAAAATAAACTCTTATTTTCCAGAAGACCACACAAGTGAAAAAACACACGTACTTTCATTAACTATAATTACTGAAAGGAGATGGGAAAAGTTGTATGCCAAATCCCCTTTTTTGTGTGTGTTCTTAAAATGTAGCTCGGCTGAAAAAAAAATGTAAACCCTAGAGGAAACACACTCATCACCCAGCCAAATAACAGGGTAGGATGGAGGGGAAAGTCATGCTGAGTCCACCATATGAAATAATTAGATTTTTATAGAATTGGGTTTCCTGTTATAAATTGGAAAGTATAGCTCCACAAATGCTAAGAGTGCACAGAACATAAAACCTAGCCTGTATTATATAGTTCAATGTGTTGTAATAGCAAATCATTCTCACTAGAAACTAATGTGGCTGTAGAGACAGTTTTATTTTTCATTTTGGCTTGCTTGGCTTTTGAAAAGAAAATAAATAATTCATTGTAATGATTCATAATTTTTGGTCACCTAATTGTGTTAAAACATCTATTATTGGGCAAGAGAGGTGGTCCAGAGGGTCAGATGTTTGCTTTGCAAATGGCCAACCCAGGTTCAATCCAAGGCACCCAATTTGATCCCCTGAGTCTGACCAGAATTGACCCCCTGAGCAGAGAGCCAGGAGTAAGCCCTGAGCACTGCTGAGTGTGGCCCCCAAACAAACAAAACAATTTATTATAGAAACACTGTGACTCACAATGCTATTTACGATACGTTAGGATATAGACTTCTATTACCACACTCGCCACTGGAGTACCTGCACCGTTCTACTTATAGCAATGTTCCCTCAAAACTCATAATTTTAGAGCTATTATAAGTTCAGATATCTACTTTACTAGTGATTTATGATAAAGTGGGTTAGAGTTGCATGTTAACTGTTACCCAGATATACATTGTCTGGTATGAAGGTAAAATAATATAATTGTGGTATTATCTTTTCTCCCTGACTTAAGAATAACTTGAGTGAATATTTTTTTCTTAATTTATCCTGATTCTTTCTTTTAATTTCTCTTTGGTCTCACCTTTTTTTTATCCTTAATCCAGTCTTTAGTTCGTTTACTGAAATTTGTTTTGCGTTTAAGTAGCGGAAATTGTATTTAACGAAACACTTTCAATATTTTGATATTAGTGAAAAGTCAATTGGCTAGCAGATATTATTTTTTTCTTTTTTGGCAGTGCTCAGGGGACCATATGGGAAGCTGGAAATCGAACCCGGGTAGGCCACATGCAAGGCAAATACCCTACCCACTGTGCTATTGCTCCAGCCCCTCGATTGGCTAATAGAAAAAAGGTCAAGTAATTCATCCTGCAGCAGGCAGGCATATTCCAAATAAATACTTATTGATAAAGTCTGAAAATCGTTATCATTTGGCACCAGTAAAATTAAGAAAGCATTATTTTATTTCACTGTTACTTTATTTTACCTTACATGCCGCTGACCTGGGTTCGATTCCTCCATTCTTCTCAGAATGCCCAGCTAGCAACCAAGAGTATCCTGCCCACAAGGCAGAGCTTGGTAAGCTGCCCGTGGCATATCAGATGTGCCAAAAACAGTAAAAACAAGTCCCACAATGGAGATGTTACTGGTGCCCTCTCGAGCAAATCGATGAACAATGGGAGGAGAGTGCTACAGTGCTACTTTGTTTTGTTTCTGTTCTGGGGGCACACCCAGCAGTTTTGGGGACTTACTCCTGGCTCTAAGCTCAAGAATTACTCCTGGGGGAGGATAGGGGACCATATGGAATTCAGGAGATTGAATCCATGTCTGCCACATGCAAGGCAAATGCTGTACTAGCTATACTATTACTCTGACTTCACCGCTATTTCAAGAGGTAGTGGTGTCATTTGAGCTTTGTCAGTTCTATTGTTCTTAGAAGACAGTGAATTATTTTTAAACTTCTGCGGAGTTTACCAAGAGAAAAATCAATTGCAAATGCCACATTTGTCAATAGCTGGTTGGGAAAGTGGGAGAGATTATTCTATTAGAGTAATTATCTCATGGTATATTTTAAAGCACCTTTCCCTTTAACATTTGGGGTCAAATAGAAATAATACCTAGGACTTGTGCATTTTTGTCTCCTACTTTTAGTTCTGTTTTTCACACGTCTGAACTGATCTTATAGAAACTAGAGTTTTGTAAAACCATTTTGCTTATTTAACACCCTTGCTATCCAACGAGTGCAGTTGACTTTCAAAATGTCAACCTTATTTGAAAAAGTGTGGGAAAAGAGGCATTCTACTTATGATATAATTTTATTAATTTATTTTTTGTTTGGTGCTATGAGGTCATACCTAGCTGTGCTCAGGGCTGACTCCTGGCCCTGTGCTTCAGAACCATTCGTGGTCCTGAACACCCAAGGCAAACTGAAAGGTCATCCCCTTAACCCATATACTGCATATCTGATTCTTCATAAACTTTTCTAAATATTTTGTGAACTACTATACTTATCAATGTAAAAAAATGCAGAAAAGGCCATTAGCTAGGGTAGTTTTAAAGCAAATGAACTCTGAAATTAAAAAGATGAAAACAAATTTGCAGGATCAAAGTCATTTTTTTAAAAGAAATCTCTTTTTGTTGTGTATGATGATGGTATTTGTTACATTTGTTACCTTTACTTACAAATTCTAAAGTCACCTACACCTCTCTTTCACCAATAAGAAGTAGTTAGTTCAAGTAACTGCATTTTCATTTTGCCTTAGTCTCAACTTAAACACAAGCAGAGAGCCACTTACTTCAAATTCACATTCAATACACTAAATAGATTTTTACAGATGTAAAATGCATTCTAAGCCTAATACCTGTGGTGGTGGAGTGAAGACAGAGATTTTCCTGTAGAATTATTTGGCTTCGGAATCTGTCTTCCTTCCCTCTTTCCTTCCTTCCTTCCTTCCTTCCTTCCTTCCTTCCTTCCTTCCTTCCTTCCTTCCTTCCTTCCCTTTTAAATATTCCAATGGCACATTTTAAAGGGATATGATAAGACTGGAGTGATAGCACAGCAGGTAGGGCATTTTCCTTCCATGTGGGCAACCCGGATTTGATTTCTCTGTCCCTCTTAGAGAGCCTGGCAAGCTACTGAGAGCATCCTGCCCACATGGAAGACCCTGGCAAGCTCCCCGTGGCATAATGGATATGCCAAAAACAGTAACAAGTCTCAAAATGGAGACGTTACTGGTGCCCACTTGAGCAAATCAATAAACAACAGGAGGATAGTGCTACAGTGCTACATGATAAAACAATGTGGTGACAAATATTGAACTTACTTAAAATTTTGTGTGCTTTCACACTAGAAATCTAAATATAGAATTAATCCAAGAGGCTTAGAAGTTGTGTGCCATTTTCTACTGACTTTCTTTTCATTTTTTTTATAAAGTGTGACAATTTTTCTTTTTCTTGAATTTGAGGGATCTAAGGCCACATGGTATAAATGTTTTTGGTAAACAATGTTACAACACCATGCCTACCAGTGAATTGCAAATATCTATTACCATTGTCCATAAGATCTATGATCCATACCATCTCCCCCTTTTGCTAAACTCCTAACCTCTGTTCTTTCATTACAGTATGAGTTTTTTCCAAACTGGAGCAATAGCACAGCAGGTAGGGCGTTTGCCTTGCACATGGCCAACCCAGCCGGCCAAAGTTCGATTCCTCTGCCCCTCTCGGAGAGCCGGGCAAGCTACCGAGAGTATCTTGCCCGCACGGCAAAGCCTGGCAGGCTACCCATGACGTATTCGATATGCCAAAAACAGTAAAACAAGTCTCACAATGGACACGTTACTGGGCCCGCTCAAACAAATTGATTAACAACAGGAGGACAGTACAGTACAGTATAAGTTTTTTCCATGGGAGATTGGTTTTTTTCTTAATTTGTTTCTTCCTGTGAGTAAGATCATCTGGTATTTGTCTTTTCCTTCTGACTAATTTCACTTGTCATGACAATCTACAGTTAAGTGATGTGTTGAATCAAATGGCAAGGTTACTGATTATGACTGAATAGTATTTAATTTTATTTATATATTACAATGTACCTATCTACTCATATGTTGTTGAACCCTTCAAGTTGTCTGCTAATCTTATCTATTATAAATAACATTCTGATGAATATAGGTGTGCACATATCTTTCCTATTAGTTTGTTTGAGCTTTATATCCAAACCATGCTCGGTGCTTACCCTCCTCTCTACTCTCAGGTATTATTCGTGGTGGCGCTCCAAGGACCATATGTAATGCCAGGGATCCAACTCAGGTTCATTGCACACAAGATCAGCGTCGTATATATTGTAATATCCCTCTGACCTGCATTACATTTTTTACTTAGTTTTTGAATTCTTGAGAGAGAAACCTAGAAGTGGAAATTTGCCATTGCTAGCTAAAGGGAATGTTGTTTCTAGGAAAACAATTTAGGTCTACATTTTTCATAAAAGTTTTTCAAAATTTTAATTTTTTCTTTCTGTAATTATTAATGTTTAAAATTTATTGAGCACTACATGTCAGGCACTTTGCTAAGTAATAAACCGACTTTATCTCATTTGTTCCTTGCAACAACATTGTGGGATGACAGTCATTAATTTATGATAACCATGGAAATTATGGCTTTGATACAGTAAATAATGGGACGTAAACCAATTTTCCCTCAGCGAATATATTTTCTGAATAATATAATGCATTTTTGCCTCAAGTAATCTGACTCCAAAGCTTGCACTTTTAACCACAAACCATAAAATAAGTGTTTTTTATTTCTGAGAAAGGAAAGGAAAGGGAAATGAAGAGAAAAGGAAGAAATTAAATGAAGGAAGGTTAAGGAGGTAAAGGCAGAAAATGAAAATTCTATTTGACATTAATAAAATTTTCAAGGGGCAAAATGTAAAATGATGTATTTCTTAATGTTCAAATATTTGTTTTATAACAAAGTCTACGGAAAACAATTAATTTTCTATCCAATTTCTTTTGTCGTTTGTGCACAGTATTAATCACATTTTAAATAATTCAGGTTGAATGGAAAAAAATATTGCTTACCTGATCTCAATACTCTACCCCTCCTATAGCACACTTTACTAAGGAATTATAAGGAAGTTTTCTTCCCAAATCTACTAATATTAAACTTAGTCACGTATTTTTTTGTAGCCAATAATAAGAATGTGCATGAGTCATGACACAACATAAAAGGGAAATAGACATTAAAAATATATATCTATATGTATATTAGAGGTATTTGTTAACTGTGACACATATCTTCCATCTTTAAAAAAATACGATTTAATATATTTTTTAAAAATGTGGCTACTTTATCATAGATTTTGTAGTTTTAAGTAAAAAAGTTTTTAAAAATCTACTTTTTAAAAGAAGTATGTGATTGCTCCATAGTTGGAAGCCTGCCTCATGAGCACGGGTGGAGGGTGGTGGGGGTGGGGAGGTGGGGAGAAGTCAAATAGAATAGAAAAGGGATCAATAAGAAAATGATGATTGGAGGAATTGGTCAGGATGGCAGATGTGTGTTGAAAGTTGATAAAAGACCAAACATGATAACCTCTCAGTATCTATATTGCAAACCATGATGCCCAAAAGTAGAGAGAGAGTATGAGGAATATTGTCTGCCATGGAGGCAATGGGCGGGTGGGAAAGGGGGGGTATACAGGGAATATTGGTGGTGGGGAATCTGCACTGGTGGAGGGATGGGTGTTTGATAAGTGTGTGACTTAACTCAGACATGAAA
This sequence comes from Sorex fumeus, assembly GCF_029834395.1. NCBI lineage: Eukaryota > Metazoa > Chordata > Mammalia > Eulipotyphla > Soricidae > Sorex > Sorex fumeus. The sequence continues at coordinate 22,068,144 of NW_026606059.1, forward strand.
GCTTGTAACTTTATCTCCTGGTGATTCAATAAAATTAAAAAATTTTAAAAATTTTAAAAAGTGTTTGCTTATCAATGTATTATTTATTTCCTTTATGTATGTATGATTTTATATATTTATTGATCATACATTTATACACTATATAATCCTATTTTATATTCTATGAATTTAGATATACGTAGAACTTTTTCCTTTCCATTTAATAAGTACTGTTTTGCAAAATAAAGTATGTAGCAAAACTGACAAATATACAAACAGATGAGGTAGTTCAATTCTAATTTTATTCCAGGCCTATATTTGAATAAATAATTTCTAAATATATGTACATTTAAAAAATATATAATTAACATCTTTTAGCCTTAATCACTTCACTTAATCACTTAATCCCCATTATTCATCGATTTATTCGAGTGGGTGCCAGTAACGTCTCCATTCATCCTGGTTGCGTGCTAGCGTAGCCCAATGGTATCTGTTCGTTCTAGGAATATGCAGAGCCTCAAAACGATCATTTAGGGTCTTGACGAAGAAGTCTGACCATCTTATAGGTGGGCGTCCACGTGATCTTTTGATGTCCCGTGGAATCCAATCAGTAAAGGCTCTAGCCCAGCGGTTGTCTGTAAACCTCATTATGTGTCCAGCCCATCTGATTTTTGATGCCTTGGCAAATGAGACAGCATCCCTGATTCTTGAGCATTGACGAAGATCAGAACTCCGGATTCTATCTCTCATTTGAGTGAATCGTGATATTCCAAGCATAGTTCTTTCGATTCCTCTTTGAGAGACTCGAATAGCGTTCTCATCCTGTTTTCGTAGGGTCCAGGACTCTGAGGCATATGTTAATGCAGGAAGAATAGTGGAATCAAAGAGATGTGCTCGTAGCTGGAGGTTCTTTGTCCTTTTAGTTATTTCTTCAATGCTCTTGAAGGCATTCCAAGCCGCTCTCTTCCTCCTGCGCAACTCAGGTGCCAGGTCATTCATCATGTTGATTTCTCGACCTAGGTATATATAACTGTTGCATTCGGAGATGGTGGTTCCATTGAAAGCGAATGGAGCGTCAGGAACAAGGCTGTTTCTCATAAACATTGTCTTCGTAAGATTCAGCTGTAGTCCGACCTTTCCACACTCACGGTCAAAGTCGTTCAGCATTTGTGCCGCTTGGCTGATGTTTGGTGTTATTAGAACGATGTCATCAGCAAAGCGAAGGTGGTGTAGTTGCCGACCATCTATCTTCACTCCCATTCCTTCCCATTCCAGTCATCGCATGATGTTCTTGAGGGTGGCACTGAAGAGTTTTGGTGAAATGGTATCACCCTGCCGAACCCCTCTCTTGATATGGATGATAACTTCTTTGTAGAATGGTGAGATCTTGGTAGTGAATCCGCAATAGAGCTCACGAAGGATCCTGATGTATTGAGTTTGTACGCCCTGATTGGCTAGGGCTTCCATGACCGCTTCTGTCTCAACAGAATCAAAGGCCTTCTTTAAATCAATGAACGTTAGACAGAGCGGCATCTTGAACTCCCGAGATACCTCAATGAGCTTGGTTATTGTGTAGATATGGTCGATGGTACTGAATCCTTTTCGGAATCCAGCTTGTTCACATGGTTGTCCTTCATCTAGTGTTCTGCTAATCCTATTCAGGATGACTCGAGTGAATAGTTTGTAGATGACAGACAATAGGCAGATTGGGCGATAGTTGCCAATGTCGTGGATGTCTCTTTTCTTTTATAGTAGTACAGTCCTGCTGGTTTTCCATTGGGATGGAACCTTACATTCAGACAGGTAGCGTGTGAAGAGTCGAGCCAATGTATTGATGAGTACTGATGGTAAGTTCTTCAAGTGTTCAGGTCTGATCTTGTCTGGGCCAGGTGCTCTTTGTTTCTTTACCGACGAGATGGCATATTGGATTTCGGAAGGGAGAACATTTGGAACGACATATCCATCATGTGGTATGTGGTATGTGGGCAAGTGGATGTGGCTATTAAAGAGATCTGAGTAGAACTCATGAATAATCTTCTCCATTGCCCTTCTGGAAGATGTGATAGATCCATCATGATGTCAGAGGGCAGTCATCTTGGTTTTGTAGTTGGTGAAGGACAGGTGGGCATTACGAATGTTTTTCCCAGCTTCTGCTGCATCTACCAGTACTGCTGCTCTCCTGTTTTTGAGGTCATCCTTGATGGCTTCTCTGCACTGTTTTGCCAGTTCGGATGTTCGCTTGTGGTTGCCTGAGGCACGTGCCAAGCCACGTTGGCGAATAAGTTCAAGAGTGTTCGAAGAAAGATGGTTTTTTGTGGTTATCTCTCTCGGCATTCCTTGCACAATCATGGAGGTGCTGAATCATTCAATCGTATTCCTTATCAATGTTGTCAATGACGGCATCTTCCCATGTTGCCGCAATAGAGCCAAAGAGCTCCCAGTTGGTGGTTGTTCTGGGAGTCCTCTTCTTAAACCTTGCATTCTTTTCTTTTAGGCTTAGTTAGAATTATTTCAAACCTATCACCTGATTGAACATAAAAGGGAAATGCCCTAGCCAATCAGGGCATTCAAACTCAAAACATCAGGATCCTCCGTGAGCTGTATTATGGATTCACTACCAGGATCTCACCATTCTAAAAAGAAGTAATCATTGATATCAAGAGAAGGTTTCGGCAGGGTGATACCATTTCACCCAAACTCTTCAGTGCCACCCTCGAGAACATCATGCGACGACTGGAATGGGAAGGAATGGGAGTGAAGATAGATGGTCGGCAACTACACCACCCCCGCTTTGCTGATAACATTGTTTTAATATCACCAAACATTAGCCAAGCGGCACAAATGCTGGCCGACTTTGGCCGTGAGTGTGGAAAGGTCGGACTACGGCTGAATCTTACAAAGACAAAGTTTATGAGAAACAGCCTCATTCCTGACGCCCCATTCACTCAACGGAATGACCATCTCCGAATGCAACAGCTATGTGTACCTAGGTCGAGAAGTCAACATGACAAATGACCTGGCACCCGAGCTGCGCAGGAGGAAGAGAGCGGCTTGGAACGCCTTCAAGAACGTCGAAGAAATAGCTAAGAGGACGAAGAACCTCCGGCTCCGGGCACATCTCTTTGATTCCACTGTTCTTCCTGCATTAACATATGCCTCAGAGACCTGGGCCCTACGGAAACAGGATGAGAACGCTATTTGGGTCTCCCAAAGAGGAATTGAAAGAGCTATGCTTGGAATATCACGTTTCACTCAAATGAGAGAAAGAATCCGGAGTTTCGACCTCCGTTGACGATTAAGAATCAGGAACGCTGTCTCATTTGCCAAGGTGTCAAAAATCAGGTGGGCTGGTCACGTAATGAGATTTAGAGATTACCCCTGGACTAGAGACGTTACCGACTGGATTCCATGGGATGTCAAAATACTGCATGGCCATTCACCTACCAAATGGTCAGACTTCTTCATCAAGATCATGAATGATGGGTTTGAGGTTCTTCGTGTTCCTAGAATGAACAGACGCCATTGGGCTACACTAGCACGCGGCAGGGACTAATGGCGACCTTACTGGCGCCTGCTTGAGCAAATCGACGATTAATGGGAAATCAAGTGATTAAGTGATCAAGTGATCACCTGATTTGATTGATATTCATACACCTGATCATCATTCGTAACCTAGACCAAAGTAATAATTGTTATTACCAATGATTAAAAAATAAAATCTGATTGTATTCCACTTTATATATCATAATTAATATTGAACAAGCTAGTTTCTTGTAAATCTCAGGGGACTCTTTGCGTAAAAACAAGTTTAAAAAAACTTGAAATAGTATATTATCAGTATGATAAAACTATTAATTTTAGCAATGTTTCTGTTTTTCCCACACATAAAGAACACCACTTATATATACACATACACTTTCTTTTGTACATTAATCCAACACACTCTTAAGTAGGCATCCACGATGAAGCCATGTCTTGTTTATAAAGAGCAGGACTCTAGCTTTTTTTCCTTCGGAGAGATAAAGGGTTCTTTGGAGATACCAATTCTCTGAGAATAGCTTGTGGCCATGCACATGCAAAATTATGACAAATGCGCATGTCTATTGCAAAAAGAGATCCTCTTTCTCTCAAATTATTGGGGCATTTCTAAAGTTTTTGCTTGTGTGGTCAAAATAAGCATGTAGTGGAAAATGCAATATTTTTAAACTTCAGAGATCGAACCTTTCACAATTATTCTAAATTAGCATGATTTAGAAACAGCATTCTCTAGTGTTTATTTATTTAGTTTTCGTTTTTTAGGTTATACCAGTGGTTATACCAGTGTTCAGGGTTTGCTCCTGGCTCTGCACTTCCAAATCACTCCTGGTGGGGTTCAAGGGACCATAATGGGTGCCAGGGATTGATCCTGGGTCAGCCACTTAGAAGGCAAGTGTCATCTCTCTAGATTCAGGAGTATAATTGTTTAGGTTATTAATGTTAGGAGCTAGTACTTTTCCTAGAGTAGAAATAGAATAGAATGGAAATTAATAGGATAGAAGTATAGAAGTTAATAGGTAGGAAAGAAGTTAATAATCTCTAGTCCTGACAAAAAATCAGGAAATTTAGTTGTATCCAACATTTTTTTCCTGCATGTGCTGCTCATTCACTTAATCACTTAAACCACTTAACTTCCCGTTAGTCGTCGATTTGCTCGAGCGGGCGCCAGTAACGTCTCCATTTGTCCCTGTCGCGTGCTAGTGTAGCCCAATGGCATCTCTTCGCTCCGGGAACATGGAGGGCCTCAAACCGATCGTTCATGACCTTGACAAAGAAGTCTGACCATCTGGTAGGTGGGCGGCCACGCGGTCTCTTGACATCCCGTGGAATCCAATCAGTAACAGCTCTAGTCCAACGGTCGTCTTTAAATCTCATTACGTGACCAGCCCATCTGATTTTCGACACCTTGGCAAATGAGACAGCGTCCCTGATCCTTGATCATCGACGGATGTCAGAACTCCGGATTCGTTCTCTCATTTGAGTGAAACGTGATATTCCAAGCATAGCTCTTTCTATTCTTCTTTGGGAGACCTGAATGGCGTTCTCATCTTGTTTGCGTAGGGCCCAGGTCTCTGAGGCATATGTTAATGCAGGAAGAACAGTGGAATCAAAGAGATGTGCCCGGAGCCGGAGGTTCTTCGTCCTCTTAGCTATTTCTTCGACGTTCTTGAAGGCGTTCCAAGCCGCTCTCTTCCTCCTGCGCAGCTCGGGTGCCAGGTCATTTGTCATGTTGACCTCTCGACCTAGGTACACATAGCTGTTGTATTCGGAGATGGTTGTTCCATTGAGAGCGAATGGGGCGTCAGGAACAAGGCTGTTTCTCATAAACATTGTCTTCGTAAGATTCAGCTGTAGTCCTACCTTTCCACACTCACGGTCAAAATCGGCCAGCATTTGTGCCGCTTGGCTGATGTTTGGTGTTATTAAAACAATGTCATCAGCAAAGCGGAGGTGGTGTAGTTGCCGACCATCTATCTTCACTCCCATTCCTTCCCATTCCAGTCGTCGCATGATGTTCTCGAGGGTGGCACTGAAGAGTTTTGGTGAAATGGTATCACCCTGCCGCACCCCTCTCTTGACATCAACGATCACTTCTTTGTAGAATGGTGAGATCCTGGTAGTGAATCCGCAATACAGCTCACGGAAGATCCTGATGTATTGGGCTTGAATGCCCTGATTGGCTAGGGCTTCAATGACCGCTTCCGTCTCAACAGAATCAAAGGCCTTCTTTAAATCAATGAACGTTAAGCAGAGCGGCATCTTGAACTCCCGAGAAACCTCAATGAGTTTGGTTATCGTGTGGATATGGTCGATGGTGCTGAATCCTTTGCGGAACCCTGCTTGCTCACATGGTTGTCCTTCATCTAGTGTTCTGCCAATCCTATTCAGGATGACTCGAGTGAACAACTTGTAGATGACAGACAATAGGCAGATCGGGCGATAGTTGCCAATGTCATGGATGTCTCCCTTCTTGAACAGTAGTACGGTCCTGCTGGTTTTCCATTGATATGGAACCTTGCATTCAGACAGGTAGCGAGTGAAGAGCCGAGCCAGTGTATTGATGAGTACTGACGGCAGGTTCTTCAGGTGTTCAGGTCTGACCTTGTCTGGGCCGGGTGCTGTTTGCTTCTTTACTGACGAAATGGCGTGTCGGATTTCGGAAGGGAGAAAGTTGGGAATGACATACCCATCCTGTGGAATTTGGTATGTCGGCAAGTGGACATGGCTATCAAAGAGATTTGAGTAGAAGTCATGGATAATCTTCTCCATTGCCGTTCTGGAGGATGTGATGGATCCATCAGGACGTCGGAGGGCAGTCATCTTGGTCTTATAGTTGGCGAAGGACAGGCGGGCGTTACGAATACTTTTCCCGGCTTCTGCCGCATCTACCAGTACTTCTGCTCTTCTCTCTTTGAGGTCTTCCTTGATCGCATCTCTGCACTGCTTTGCAAGCTCGGACGTTAGATTGCGGTTACCTGAGGCATGCGCCAAACCACGCTGGCGAATTAGCTCAAGAGTTTTCGAAGATAGGCGACTTTTTGTGGCTATCTCTCTCTTGGCGTTCCTCGCACATTCATGGAGGTGCTGAACCAGTCGATCGTATTCCTCGTCAATGTTGTCAACAATGGCATCTTCCCATGTTGCCGCAATAGTACCAAAGAGTTCCCAGTTGGTGGTCGTTCTGGGAGTTCTCTTTTTGAACTTTGCAGCCCTTTCTCCCCGCTCTGTGAAGTAGAATTTTGCACGAAGGAGACGGTGGTCCGATCCCGTTCGAAATTTTGGGACAACAGCGACATCAGTCAGGCAAAACCGTCGATTGAATATGATGTGGTCTCTTTCGTTGTGGAATCGTCCACCGGGAGACTCCCATGTCCATCGTTTAGATTCTGCCTTCTGGAACTGTGAGTTACCATGAATGGTCTTGGTCGACATGATGAACTCAGACAGTCTCTCACCCTGTTCGTTCCATTCTAGGCCATGGGTTCCGATGTGAAGTTCTTCAGCTGATCTTCTCGGTCCTATCTTGGAATTAAAATCACCCACAATGATCTTGTAGAAGGTGTGGTCTTCTTTATAGAACTTCTCTAGCTCCATGTAGAACTTCTCGATTTCTCTTTCATCATAATGAGATGTTGGTGCGTAGACAACGAAGATAGAAACTGCAGGCAGTGAGCCACATCTATTCAAATGTAAACGTCCGATTTGGGTTGTTAGGCATTCGAATGAATCAATGCTCTTGGCCAAGTTTGTGTTGACAAGGACACCGACGCCTCCAACACCTCTTTTATCGCATGTTCCGAGGAACAATTCTTCTCCAGTGTCGAAAACGGCATGGTGAGATTCGTGTCTTCTTGTCTCGGTCAGACCAATGATGTCGTACTTGATCATTCGCGCTTGTACCATCAGGTCCTCGATGGATGCATCTGATGCTAGCGTACGTGCATTGAAAGTACAGACGATCATTTTTGTCTTCCTTCGTTGTGGCAGCCTAGGTCGGCCTTGAGATTTTGTCGGCCTCTCCTTTCTCATCCTTCTCAGTGCTGCCATGTCGGTGAAGCCTTCAGGGTCAGGTGAATGAGACCAGTTGTAGTTACTGGTTTTGGCATATCGAATACACAGCGGATAGCTTGCCAGGCTCTTCCGTGCGGGCGGAATACTCTCGGTAGCTTGCCAGTCTTTCCGAGAGGTATAGAGGCTTTTGGGGTGACCTCTAATCACCCTTGTAGGTGTTACCATATTTGAACCCTATCAAATATGGTACGACAATTCCAGAAGACGGGTATTTAGTGTCTTATGATGTGTCGCGCGGCCGCTTGCGGCCGCGCGGGTCCGGAAAGCATCCTGGAGTGTGGCGACGGCTAGGTAGTGGAAGTAGTGTCGAGAGTGGAAGTCTGCCAGTGGGGTATTTATCTGGGTAGGGTGGGTCTCCTGTGCACAATTCGATCCCTGGGTGGTTGATGGAAGCAGACAGGGCAGGGTAGGGTGGGGCTCCTGATTAGAATCCCTTTGTCACCTGTGGTGGTGGGAGCAAGCAGAGAAGCTCTGTCCCTGGGTCCGCCAAGCCTGGAGTCCAAGGTCTCAGAGAGTTCCGCTTACCTTGTTCTGTGGGTCTTCAGTTGTGCGTGGGTCTCGGCCGGAGCGGCCGCGCGGGTCCGGAAAGCGTCCTGGAGTGTGGCGACGGCTGGGTAGTGGAAGCAGACTCCCTGCTGTCGCACGTGGAACAGCTGCTCCGCGCCTTCATCCTGAAGATCAGCATGTGCGATGCCGTCCTGGACCATAACCCCCCAGGGTGCACATTCACGGTCTTGGTGCACACGAGAGAAGCAGCTGCCCGGAACATGGAGAAAATCCAAGTCATCAAGGACTTCCCCTGGATCCTGGCCGACGAGCAGGACGTGCACATGCATGACCCCCGGCTGATCCCCCTGAAAACCATGACATCAGACATCCTGAAGATGCAGCTCTACGTGCTGCTCATTAATTTGAAAAAAATAAAGCAGGGAGATAGCACTGCACTGTAGCACTGTCGTCCCCTTGTTCCTCAACTTGCTTGAGCAGGCACCATTAATGTCTCCATTGTGAGACTTCTTGCTACTGTATTTGGCATATTGAATATGCCAGGGGAAGCTTGCCAGGCTCTGCTGTGCTGGTGGAATACTGTCAGTAGCTTTCCGGGATTTCTGAAATCTATCTATCTATCTATTTATCTATCTATCTATCTATCTATCTATCTATCTATCTGATCCCTTGGTCTCTGGAGATTGGTGGGAGAAGGCAGTGACAGAGGACCTCTGTTCCGGGTCCGTTGAGCCTGGAGTCCAAGGTCTCAAACTTCCACTAACCTGGTTTTGCGGGGGTTCACTCTAGCGTGATTCTCGGCCCAAGCGTCCGGAGAGTGTCCTAGAGCATGGCGTTGGCTAGGTAGTGGAGGTAGTGGAGGTAGTTCAGGTCTGCTGATGAGGTATTTATCTGGTATTGTTAGGGTGGATCTTCTATGTGTAATCGCACTGAAGCGGTCATTGAAGCTAGGGTCATTGAACATCCAAAAAGGACATTCAAACTCAATACATCAGGATCCTCCCTGAGCTGTATTGTGGATTCACTACCAGGATCTCACCATTCTACAAGGAAGTGATCATCGATGTCAAGAGAGGGGTTCGACAGGGTGATACCATTTCACCGAATCTCTTCAGTGCCACCCTCAAGAACATCATGCGATGACTAGAATGGGAAGGAATGGGAGTGAAGTTAGTCGGTCGGCAACTACACCCCCTCTGCTTTGCTGATGACATCGTTCTAATAACACCAAACATTAGCCAAGCGGCAAAAATGCTGGTCACCTGAGTTGCACAGAAGGAAGAGAGCAGCTTGGAATTTCAAGAGCATCGAAGAAAGAGCTAAGAGGATCAAGAACCTCTGGCTCCAGGCATATCTCTTCGATTCCACTATTGTTCCTGCATTAACATACGCCTCAGAGACCTGGGCCCTAGGAAAGCAGGATGAGAACGCTCTTTGGGTCTCCCAGAGAGGAATCAAAACAGCTATGCCTAGAGTATCCCATTTCACTCAAGTCAGAGAAGGATCCGGAGTTCCGACCTCTGTTGACAATTGAGAATCAGGGATGCTGTCACATTTGTCAAAGTGTCAAAAATCAGATGGGCTGGACACATTATGAGATTTGGAGACAACCTGCTGGACTTGAGGTATTACCAACTGGATAGTTTTGAGGCTCTTTGTGTTCCTAGAACAAGCAGATGCCATTGGGCTACACTAGCACACAGCAGGGATGAATGGAGATGTTACTGGCGCCCACTTGAGCTAATCAATGAGAATCGGAATGTCAAGTGATGATATTAATATATATATATATATATTTCTCTCTAAGATTTGTTAGCTACTGTCTGAACTCCATCAAACATGGTGTGGTAATTACGGAAAATGGGTAGGAAATGTCTTTTCTGGCCATGTGGTCTGGATAGCAGCCTGGAGCGTGGTGCCGGTTGGGTAGTTGAGGTCGGCTGTCAGGGCTCAGTCCCTTAGGGTAGGGAGGGCTCTTGCCTGCCCTCTCTGGGGCGCCCGAGTGAAAACAGCCTGGCACTGTTTATATATATAAAATATATATTATACATTTATACATAAAATATATTTAAAATATATTTTAATGTATTTTAAATTTCAATAGTCACCATATTTTAAAATTTAGGGTAAGCTTAGCTTTTCTACTTTAAAGATATTTTGTTCTCCCTATTTTTTTCACTCTTTCCCATTTCTCCACACATGCTGTTAGAAGTAACATTCTAAAAAGTTAAAAATATATGTTTCATTGAAAGGAAGGTAGTTTTAATTTGGAAATAAGATTGGAGTGAGAGAGAGGAACGGGGACAGGAGAGGAGAGCGGAAGGAGGGGACAAAGGGGAAAGAGAGAGAGAGAAATGAGAGAGAAGACACAGAAAGAGTACCCCATAAAATAACAAGATTAGTTTTGCATTCCAAATGGGGGTGCAGGCAGCTATAGAATGAAGTTGCACCAATATGCTCATGTTTCTCTTTTGCTTGGTAATTTTAGGTATATTGATACTAAGAACAAACTTGTGATCAGTTCTATATCATGCGTGTCGTGTTCTTCCTGATTTAACCTTCAGGCAAAGTTTTGACTTCTTCTTCTCCCATCCTCTCCCCCACCAGGCTTATGTTCATTTATAGTTTGCAATTATGAATTCCTCAAGGCTTTTATGGATCTGTCATGATGTAGCTTCTATGTTGTCTTTAAACATTTTCTCTCTAATGTTTCATTGGATCTCTTCTAATTTTTTATGAACACTCATTTAAATTACACAGAATTTTATGAGAAACAATTAAAATAATAAGTGTTGGTGCTTAGAATATGTTCTGTACTCATAGAAATTAACTCAGTGCTATTCACAAACAGCGATAATTATAACATAATCATTGCATAAAAACAAGGTTTTTTTTTTTAAGGAAATTAGTGTGCATATCAAAATCATGTAAATTATTCTATAAAATATCAGCAGGTACACATATTTCTCCTGTCTGAGTAAATTATATTGAACAATATAATTTTCCTAAACCAACTTAATTTTTCAGGACGAGCATCATGAAATATGTCACCTAGATTTGGAAGTTGTTTATCTCTGTAGCAGTCATATGCTAAAGATCACAAAGATGACCTCTCAGCTTTTCCCTGGAATTTCCCTACATCACACAGTAGAAATACTTGTATCCCATTTGAGGTCTCTAAAATTAATAAATCCCTGTGACAAAAGTCTGAACGAGTTTCATTAGTGTAAGCCTATTTCTTTTTAAAATTCCTAGGAGATTTACTAATCATCACGATCACGATCATCCTGTTGATTGTCGATTGCCTCGAGCAGGCACCAGTAACATCTCCTTAGCCCTGAGATTTAAAAAAGTGCCATATTCAAGGCTCTTTCAGGGTTAGGAGAATAAGACCCATCATTGTTACTGGTATTTGGCGTATTGGGTACACCACGGGGAGTTTGGCAGACTCCGCCGTGGGGGCAGGTTACATTCGGTAGCCTGCCAGGTTCCCCAAAGGAAAAATAAGATAATAAGATGTCGAGCAACTGCGATTGTGGCCACACACTTCCGGGAGCTGAGTTTTATAGTCTCTGGGTCTTGGCCCGTTGATGGAATTACACAGTGCCAGGGGGCCAGTTGGTGGGTGTGACCCCTGCCTACTGGAATTTGGAGGATCTGGGTGAAGGATGCTCAGCCCCGATCCGAGCAGACTTGGAGATCTCAGCCCCAGGACCCACATGCCTTTGTTCCTCTGCCTGTACCTTTATGCGTGTGGAGAGTGGTCTCAGCATGGTTTTGGCTGGTTCTGGGTCTCCTGCCCCCGCGCCTGGCTGTCCACACCGGGGCCCCTTGGAGGGGGGTGGGTTGAGTTTCCCTCCCGCCCTGAGCAGAGCCCCACAGCCAAAGACCTCCAGAACCAGCCACAACCATTACTAATCATATGTAGTCTATAATTAGTGGATTTTTATCTTGCATATATTCTATAGAATATTTTTATTGACTTAGGAGGATACTGCCTCCTCTATTATTATTAGTCACTGAATATCATATTCCTTAATTTTATGCAGTTTTCTAACTCTCCTTTTTTCACTCAGCATCCACACATGTAAATAAACTCAACTTAGTATGGATTTGTGTTAACTTTGGTATCTTCTCAAACTAAATCAGGGACAGCTGCATGCAAAACAAGTTCCCATCCAGTATATAAACTCTCTGAGACCCTCAAATTATACTTTCATATGAGAAGATGACAGTTATATAATAATGATTTTAAATAAATTTTTCAAATATAAGATGCAAAAGAAAATTAATTTTGAGAAAGACACTGAGTTTGCATTTTCTTTTTTTTTAGTTTTATGTGATATAATTTTTAAATAATATTTTTAAATAATTGTACTTTTAAAATCAATCTCCAATGTAAAACATGTATTTCTATCACAGATAGGAGAATGCTTATATTTGTTATGGTTACACACTAAATTTGCAACAACTCTAGTCCTAGAAAGTATTATTATTCTCAAGAATATGATTTTGAGTCTAAATAAGCCACCTCAAAATTTATATTTTATAGATTGAAGAGATAAAGAGCTTCCCTTTCATGTGGGTGACCTGGATTAGTCCCCTGCAACACTTATGGTCTTGGAGGCCCTGCCAAAAGAGATTCCTGAGCACAGAGCCAGGAGTAAGCCAGGAGCACTGCTCAGAGTGTCTCTTTGAATAAAAAACAAAAATAAAAAACTTAAATTTTATAAAAGTAAGGAAAAAATGTTGTAATTCTAAGCAATGATTTCTTTGGTTAATGGAAAATGAAGTGCTTTCACTAAATTCACAATTTTCTCTTAAAGTTTGTGAGTAATATTTATAACTGAATGAAAAAGAAGGTATTCTGAAGAAAGAGTCTTTTTGTCTAGAAAAATAGTGCAAATTTTTCAAATATTATGTTAACCTGAAAGGGAGATAGATTACCTATTGCTCTTAAATATAAACTGACACTATAAAAAGCAAGTTGTGTAAGAAATAGCACTGATTTTTAATCAGTGGAAAGTAATCTAATCTGCTAAATTGATAATCAGGAAAAGAAAATGTTATGGTTTTCTATAGTCAAACTCAATAAAACAATTAAGTACAGTGCTATGACTCATGCTCTAGGAATAAATGCATCATAAAAATAGCATTTTTAATGAAAATGTTGCCTTTCTTTCCTCTTTTAAAAATTAGCTAAATATAAATGCATATTTTCATCACACCTAATGTGAGTGCCATAGCCTCCTTGAAGAAAAATGTAATAATGTGATTGAGGCTTTACTATATAAAGTGGAAAGACAATCACTTATGCTACCTGGTCATATTGACTGTCCCCTAGAATAATCTGAGATTCAAGTGTGTGTATGAATGTGTGTGTGTGTGTGTGTGTGTGTGTGCAAGTGAGAGAGATAGAAACTGACAAAATGACAGTAATAGTGAATTGCATACTTTCTATTATATATTTGGTTTGGTTATTGTTCTTTAAAATTGTTGGAACAATGAACGAAAACTTTAACATTTAGAAAGGCAATCAACTTTTTGAAAGCATGATATGGACAGACAAGTTAAAATTTAAAAAAATGTTTTTCTCAAAAAACAACTATGACAAAGCAATCAGTTGCCTTTCTTTAACTCTATGGGATTGAAACCCAAAAAGAAAGCAAGTAGCTTAGCAAAATACAAGATAAGAATTTCCTCTGGTATCACAGTATTCTTTTCTTCTTGATAGAACATAGGTCATATTTTTGTAATAAACCATATTTTGTAATCATATTTTGTAATCTTTTATAATAGATTCAAATTTGTTAGTTTTACTGTATTCAAAGAAATTTAAACAGTCTTAATATTAAAGTTTTAGAACAGTTTTTTTATTAGTAACTTTTTTTATCTAAATGCACTCAAAATCAGTATGCTACTACTAAAAACAATGTCAACCAATGATTATGATAATGATAATAAATATCTTTATATCAGTACACAGAACATTTTAACATTTCTTATTAGAAAATCTTTACCAAATATATTTACCAAAATTTAGCCAAATTACATATGCATATATACAAAATAATACCTGAAAATTTGCTTACTTTGTTTTATTACAATTTACTCATTGAAACAATACAAAATGTAAGTCTTATCTTGTGCTTAGAAGTATATTAACCAATATTCTTTATCAATATGGAAATATGTGTATATCACTGTATCACTGTATCACTGTCATCCTGTTGTTCATCGATTTACTCAAGCGGGCACAAGTAACATCTCTGTCCCAGCCCTGAGATTTTAGCAGCCTCTCCTTACTCATCTTTCCCATTGATTAGAGGCAATTTCAGGGTCAGAGGAATGATATCTATTATACTTACTGATTTTGGCATATCAAATATGTCATAAGTAGCTTGCCAGGCTCTGCCTTTGTGGGCGGGATACTCTCTGTAGCTTGCTGTGATCTCTGATATATATATATATACTTTCTATGATTTCTTGCCTACTGTCTGAACTTCATCAAACATGGTGCATGGAAAGTGATCTGGAGTATGGCGGCGGTTGGGTAGTGAAGGTTGTCTGCCAGGGCTGGGTCCCTTGGGACACGGAGGGCTCTCGCCGGATCCCCTCTGGGGCGTCCCGAGTTGAAACAGTCCCATGTGTACATAGGTTGTTTAATTTTCAAAAGAAATGAAATCTGTGTGCAAAAAAATATCAGAAGTATATATTGTTTTTGCTTCTAAGGGCATTGAACTGGAACTGGAGTGATAGTACAAGAGGTAGTAATATATTTACCTTACATGCAGCTGGTCCCCAGTTTGAATCATTATGTCAGTCTTGGCCCTGAAGCACTGTTAAGAGTATTCCCTGAGCACAGGGCCTGGAACAAACTCTGTGCAGAACTGTTTGTGCCACAAACAAACAAAGGAACATAGAAATGCCTGAAGGGATATCAGCTAATTTCTTCTAGCCTCTGACCCGAAATTCTTGATGCAAGTATCAGAGAGAAAAATTTAGACAAATATATGAAGTAAACCAAACACAAAGCTGTCAGTTTTAGGTTAATTAAAAGTAAGCTGTTTTAAATTCTCTTGTGCTACTGATGGAAATACAAATAAAAAGCTCCAACAAAATGGTAGGCTAACAAGTTTCTATGAGAAACATATTTCCCCACACCCTAAAATGTGTTAAAAAGTACAGATGTGCCTTCAGATTGGAAATATGAAGTTATATTTCAACATATGTAAGCATACTATGAGAAATTCATTTTTGTCACCTCCATTCTTTTAAACATCTAATAAATATTTGAAGGGTTTGATGTGGATATCTAAAGGTCTCTAATGTATGATTTTACTGTTTAGTATTAGGAAGGTTCAAACAAATCCATAGAGACAGTACTGAGTGGTGTATAATACAGCATATAAAATTTCTTCAGTTTTTAATAAATATCTGCTGTTATTTTTTTTACTCATCTAAAACTTTTCTTTACATGTGTGTGTATCTCTGAATTAATGCTCAGATTCTAGTTTATAATAACCTTCTTTAAAAAAATCGAATCCCTGTGAGATATAAAGTTAGAAAGCTGTTCATAATTAAGTTTCATTTAATACAATGTTCCAAAATCCATCCCTTCACAAGAGGACATTTCCAGCCATTAATGTTTTTTGGCTAATTTAGTCTATCCCATAAATTCAGTTCTTTTCCAAGAATATTTATGCTTATAAGTTTTGTTTTTTCATTTTTATTCTAAAGATGTTTTTCCTAAAATGTAGCACTGTAGCACTCTCCTCCTGTTGTTCATCGATATACCTGAGTGGGCACCAGTAACTTCTCCACTGTGAGACTTCTTGTTACTATTTTTGGCATATCAAATACACCACTGGGGAGCTTGCCAGGCTCTGCCGTGCTGGCAGGACACACTCAGCAGCTTGCCAGGATCTTCGAGAGGGGTGGAGGAATCGAACCCAGATCGGTGGTGTGCAAGACAAACAACCTACCCACTGTGCTTTCACTCCACCCAAACTTGCAAAACAACTAAAATCCTCTGGTCTCTGCATTTAAACATACCAGGTACTCAGTTCCCCCATTTTTTCTGGAGATGTGGTGTGTGGGAGAGACATATCACCTTAAAGTAGAAGCATTTCCTAAAATATATATCAGAAAAATAAGTATGCTAAAATTTACATTGAAATTAAAGAAAAACATTTTATTAATTTTTTTATCTTCATAACTTCTCTGATGTTCCTAATTTAGTATAGTTTTAAAAACTTTCATTTAAATTGCTTACACATTAGCACTTTCAAGTAAAATCTTATTTGTATATCATTTCATCTATTAATTTAAATATATCATCCTATTACCTTTTTGTTGCTAAAGTTTCACTGGACAAATCTGATGAGACTCTAGTGTTTTCATTTTTCTTTCCTTTTTTTTTTTTGATCAGTTGTTTATTCTTTGCTGCTTTAAGATGTCTATTACTCTTGCTATTTTACTTATAATGTGTTTTGGCACTGTTCTGTTTGGCCCTCTTTTCCCTCCTGAATTAGTACACCCTTCTCCCTCTTTGATTTGGGAAAGTTCTGAGCAAGTATTTCTTCAACCAGCCATTATTTCTCTTTTTCTCTTTTTTCTCCTTTCTGTAATTCTGATGTCATCCCTCCCGGTTTTATCAACAATATCCCTTAAAGAGGCCTCATTTTCCTTCAATATCGTTCCTATTATCTCATGTTTATTGGAGGAATTGTGTGCCCCGTTGCAAGGTTTGTGGGTTCAATTTTCAGCTTCATTTATTCTGCTGAGACCTGCCACTAAGCGCTTTAGCTATCTCCTTTAGGTGAGGGGTATTGGGCGACATCCATCATTAAACAGGAGCAGTTCTTATAAACTGTACCAGCATCTTCCCTTGATGCACACTCTCAGCTCTCTTTTCACTTCCTGTCGACCTGGGATCTACCTGCCCACAAATACTCAGGCTTCCACCTGTGTTGGGAGTAACACCAGTCTGTTTCTCTGTTCTGAGCCGCATGTTTACCACTTGACGACTACATTCAAGTGCAGGACCGCTTTTCTCTTTCCTGTCTGTACCAGGGCCCAGAAGAATATGCACCTGCATTTCACAGAGTACCTGCCTGTTCTGCGTGTTCAAAACGATCTCAGGAAATGTATTGTGATCTGTACTCCCTCAGGGAACTGGCCGAGTCACCATTTCAAGCCCCTGTGTCACCTTTGGTGCTTTGTGTTGCTCCAGAATTACAAGCAAGCCTCCAAGCTCCTCTGTTAGAAATAGGTGTGAGGGACGAAGCAGCAGCTGCAAATACTGACGCTGTGGCTCCTCTGTCCCCAGTCTGTCTTGGTCACGTGAACACCAAAACTGTGGCACAGGAAATCTCCAAGTTTCCCTTGTGCTTTGAGTTCAACCTCAGCTGAGTTTCCGCATCAGTTCCCCACAAGCCTCCCTTGTATTAATGGAGCTTCAGACTCAGCACAGAAGCTCTTTGGTCCAGCATGACCTTTCCCTGTACCTGGGAGATGCTGTCGTCACTTTTCCCTGCGGCTTCAATTTCACTACTTTTCTAACACAGAGTTTCAAGCTGATGACTGATCTTTCTGATTCGTCTTCAGGGCAGAGCTCTTCAAAAACTTCAGTCCATTAACCTGGTTCCCAAGGAGCTTTATTATTTTGTGCCCTTTTCTATCCGCTCTAGTTTTTTTTCCTTTTTTTTTATTATAAGAAAGAGGTTGAATCCACATTTTTATTTGGTGTCATTCGCATCTTTTTTTTAAATTTTGTTTTATTAGTGAAACACCATGAGGTACAGTTGTAGATTTACAATTTTTTGTGCTTGGGTTTGATTATACAATGATCAGATACCTATCCCGCCACCAGTGCCCATTTTCCACCACCATGGATAATATCCCCCCCACCCCCATCCCCCCATCCCCCCCTGCCTCTGTGGCAGGGCAATCCCCTGTGTTCTCTCTCTCTTTTTGGGTGTTGTGGTCTGCAAAAGAGGCATTGAGTGGCAAAAATGTTCAGTCCATAGTCCACTTTCGACATGCATCTCCCCTCCTGGGAGGATCCTCCAAACACCCTTTATTTGGTGTTCCCTTCTCTATCTGAGCTGCCCTTTCCTCTAGAATGCCCGACTGGACACTAAGCTATGGAGTAATCCTCCTGGTGCTGATCTCAGCTATTCTTGGGTATTAATCTCATATTTTGTTACTTTATATCCCCCAGATGAATGCAATCTTTCTATGTCTATCCCTCTCTTTCTGACTCATTTCGCTTAGCATGATACTTTCCATGTTGTACTACTTGTATGTAAATTTCATGACTTCATCTTTTCTAAGAGCTACATAGTAGTCCATAGTGTAGATGTACCAAAGTTTCTTTAACCAGTCATCTGTTCTTGGGCATTCAGGTTTCTTCCAGTTTCTGGCTATTGTAAAGAGTGCTGCAATGAACAAACAAGTGCAGATGTCACTTTGACTATACATTTTTGCCTCTCTGGGATATATTCCCAGGAGTGGTATTGCTGGGTCAAATGGGAGCTCAATTTCTAATTTTTTGAGAGTCATCCATACTGTTTTCCAGCAGGGCTGAACCAGTGAACATTCCCACCAACAGTGAAGGAGTGTCCCTTTCTTGCCACATCCGTGCCAGCATTGGTTGCTTTTGTTCTTTTGAGTGTGGGCCAGTCTCTGAGGTGTGAGATGGTATCTCATTGTGGTTTTGATCTGCATCTCCCTGATGATTAATGATGTAGAGCATTTTCTCATGTGCTTTTTTGCCATTCGGATTTCTTCTTTGAGAAAGTTTCTGTTCATTTCATTGCCCCATTTTTGGATTGGGTTGGATGTTTTCTTCTTGTGGAGTTTAACCAGTATTTTGTATATCCTGGATATCAACCCCTTGTCAGATGTGTATTCGGTGAATATCCTTTCCCATTCTGTAGACTGTCTTTGTATTTTGGTCACTGTTTCTTTGGAGGTGCAGAAGCTTCTTAGTTTAAGATAGTCCCATTTATCTATCTCTGTTTTCACTTGCTCAGTCAGTTGCGTGGCATCTTTGAAGATACCATTAGCTTCAATGTCATGGAGGGTTTTGCCAACTTTGTCTTCAATGTACCTTATGGTTTCTGGTCTGATGTTGAGGTCTTTAATCCATTTTGATCTTACTTTTGTACATGGTGTTAGGCAGAGTTCTGAGGCCATTTTTTTCCATGTAGCCGTCCAGTGATGCCAGCACAATTTGTTAAAGAGGCTTTCCTTACTCCACTTCACATTACTTGCACCTTTATCAAAGATTAGATGAGCATATGATTGAGGAGAGATGTCAGTGTATTCAACCCTGATCCATTGGTCTGCAGTCCTGCCTTTGTTCCAGTACCATGCTGTTTTAATTATTACTGGTTTGTGGTACAGTTTGAAGTTCGGGAAGTTGATTCCTCCCATTTTCTTTTTCCTAAGAATTGCTTTAGCTATTTGTGGGGGCTTATTGTTCCATATAAATTTCAGGAGTGTTTGCTGCATTTCTTTGAAGAATGTCATGGGTATCCTTATAGGGATTGCATTGAATTTATATAATGCTTTCGGTAGTATTGCCATTTTGACAATGTTAAGTCTCCCAACCCATGAGCAGGGGATAACTTTCCATTTCCTCATGTCCTCTTTTATTTCCTGAAGTAGCGTTTTGTAGTTTTCTTTGTACAGGTCCTTTACTTCCTTAGTTAAGCTGATTCCTAAGTACTTGATTTTCTGGGGCACAATTGTTTTTTTCATGTTGCTTTCTTCTCTCTCACTGTTTGCATATAGGAAAGCCATGGACTTTTGGGTATTGATTTTATAGCCTGCAACTTTACTATATGAGTCTATTGTTTCTAGGAATTTTTTGGTGGAGGTTATTGGGTTCTCTAAGTATAGTATCATATCATCTACGAATAGTGAGAGCTTGATTTCTTCCTTTCCTACCTGAATGCCCTTAATATCTTTTTCTTGCCTGATCGCTATTGCAAGTACTTCCAGTACTATATTGAACAGCAGTGGAGAGAGTGGGCATCCTTGTCTCGTCCCTGATCTTAGAGGGAAGGCTCTCAGTTTTTCCCCATTGAGGATGATGCTTGCTGTAGGCTTGTGATAGATGGCTTTAATTATGTTGAGGAAGGTCCCCTCTATACCCATTTTGGCTAGGGTTTTCATCAAAAAGTGGTGCTGGATCTTGTCAAATGATTTCTCTGCATCTATTGATATATTCACATGCTTTTTATCTTTTCTTTTGTTGATATGATGGATTATGTTGATTGATTTCCGAATGTTGAACCATCCTTGCATCCCTGGGATGAATCCTACTTGGTCATGGTGTATGATCTTTTTGATGAGTAGTTGGATTCTATTTGCTAGTAGTTTGTTGAGGATCTTTGCATCTGTGTTCATCAGGGATATCGGTCTGTAATTCTCTTTCTTTGTGGTATCTCTGTCTGCTTTTGGTATCAGTGTGATATTTGCTTCGTAGAAACTGTTTGGAAGTGTTTTTGATATTTCAATTTTGTGGAAAAACTTAAAGAGGATTGGGAGTAAGTCCTCTTTAAAGATTTGGAAGAATTCACTAGTGAATCCATCCGGGCCAGGACTTTTGTGCTTGGGGAGACTTTTTATTACCATTTCAATTTCCTTGATGGTGATAGGTCTGTTCAGGTATTCCAGGTCTTCTTGGTTCAGCCTTGGGAGTCTGTAGGAGTCTAGGAATTTATCCATTTCCTCGAGGTTTTGATGTTCCGTGGCATACAGTTTCTCAAAGTACTCCCTGAGGATACTTTGAATTTCTGTAGTTTCTGTTGTAGTGACCCCCTTTTCATTTCTGATTCGGTTTATTATGGTTTTCTCTCTCCCTTTCTTTGTGAGTTTTGCTAGTGGCTTATCAATCTTGTTAATTTTCTCGAAGAACCAGCTCTTGGTTTCATTGATCTTTCGGATTGTTTTTTGTGTTTCCATCTCGTTAATCTCTGCTCTGAGTTTTATTATTTCCTTTCTCCTGTTCGGGTTGTGCTCCTTTTTTTGGTCCTTCTCCAAGCTCTCAAGCTGTGAGGTTAGGTTACTTATGTGTGCTCGCTCCTCCTTCCTGAGGAATGCTTGTAGAGCTATAAAGTTTCCTCTTAACACAGCTTTTGCTGTGTCCCATAAGTTTTGGTAACTCGTGTTCTCATTTTCATTCGTTTCTAGAAATCTTTTGATTTCCTCTTTGATTTCCTGTCTAAGCCACTCGTTGTTCAATAGTGTACTGTTTAATTTCCAGGTGTTTGATTTAGTTTTCTGTTTTTGTGTGTGATTTACTTCTAATTTCAGCGCATTATGGTCTGAGAAGATTGTTGATACAATCTCTATCTTCTTAATTTTATGGAGGCAAGTTTTGTGGCTCAGCATGTGGTCTATCTTGGAGAATGTTCCATGTACGCTTGAGAAGAATGTGTATTCAGCTTTTTGTGGATGAAGTGTCCTGTATATATCTACTAAGTCCCTTTCTTCCATTGTTTTTCTCAAATGAAGTATGTCTTTGCTAAGCTTGAGTCTGGTTGATCTATCAAGAGGTGACAAAGCAGTGTTGATGTCTCCCACTAGTATTGTGTTGCTATTGATGTCTTTTTCCAAATCTATGAGTAGTTGTTTTAAGTCCTTTGCTGGTTTCTCATTAGGTGCATATACATTTATTATTGTAAGTTCTTCATGTTGTACAGATCCTTTGATCAATAAGAAATGGCCTTCACTGTCTCTTATGACCTTCCTCACTCTGAAATCGATGTGGTCTGATATTAGGATGGCTACCCCAGCTTTTTTATGGGAGCTGTTTGCCTGTAGGATTGTTTTCCAGCCTTTGACTCTGAGTCTGTGTTTGCTTTGACTATTGAGATGCGTTTCTTGCAGGCAGCAGAATGTTGGGTTCAATTTTCTAATCCATCCTGCCACTCTATGTCTTTTAATTTGTGCGTTTAGCCCATTGACATTGAGAGAGATTTTTGTTATGGCATTTTGTCCCATTGTTCTGTTGAAATTTGGTGTATTTGAGTGGCCTTTCTTGCCTTAAAGTAGCCCATTTAGTTGTTCTTGTAACCACGGTTTTGAGTCTATGAAGTTCCCGAGCTGTTGTTTGTCTCTGAAACTGTGTGTTGTTCCTTCTATTATGAATGAGAGTCTCGCTGGGTAAAGTATTTTTGGGGAGGCATTTATTTCATTGAGTTTTTTTACTATGTCCCACCACTGTTTTCGGGCCATGAGGGTTTCATTAGAAAAATCAGCTGTGAATTTTAAGGATGCTCCTTTGTAAGAGATTTCTTTCTTCTATCTTGCTGCTTTCAGAATTTTGTCTCTGTCTAAGGCTTTGGTCATTTTGATCAGAATGTGTCTTGGGGTATTTTTACTCGCATTTCTTCTAGCTGGTACCCTTCGGGCCTCCTGAATATGGTCACAAGTTTTCTTCAGCTCTGGAAACATTGTAGCAATGATGTCTTTGACAGTTTCTTCTTCATCAAGGTTTTCTTCCTGTACCTCTGGGACTCCAACAATTCTTATGTTACCCCTCTTGGCTTCATCACAATCTTCTCTTGTCATCTGTTCCCGAATTGTGAGTCTGTTTTCCATTTTCTGCTCTTTTCTGGAGAGTCTCTGAACTTCATCTTCGAGCTCACTGATTCTGTTCTCAGCAGCTGTTACTCTGCTGCTGAGGCCTTCCACTGAGTTTTTCAATTCGCCTACGAGATTTTTCAGGTCTGACATTTCTGATTGCATTTTCCTCATTTCTGCCTTCAAATCCTCTTGTCTTCTATTGGCATTGCTTTCCATTTTTTCTTTTAGTTCCCTAAGCATCCTAAGTAGCTCCCTTCTGAATTCCTTGTCAGAGAGGTTGTCTAACACTACAGTACTGTTGGTGACATCTGGGCTAGACTCTTCAATAAGAAACTTTGGTGGGCTTTTGCGTTGCTTTACCATTGTGACAAGTGTGGTTTAGTCCTTCACGTTCACTGTTACTATTCTGCTTGATATGCAGTGTGAGTTAAGATAGGCTTATGAGTTATTGGCTACTGTGTTTCTAGTGACTGAGCTAAACTAGAGAAGTTTCCATCTAAGAAGGTAGCTTATGGTTCCTATGGCATATGTAGTGGGAAAATATTTCGTGGCCGCGTTAGCAGCCATGGCTCCGGAAAGAGTCCCTGGCACTGAGCGAGGAGTTGGGAACGTCTACGGTTGGAATGAGGAGCCGTTCAGCTTGGTTGCCCAGAGCTGGGTCTCCGTGCCCATCCCGCGCAGATCACGGGAGAAAACCGGCTTTCTAGGAGATGGAGCTTGCTGTGCATGCGCAGAGAGGGTCCCAGGCCCTTGGGGGCGGGCTGTACCTGGTTGGAATAGGAGCCATTCAGCTTGGTTGCCCAGAGCTGGGCCTCCGTGCTTGTCCCGCGCAGATCCCCTCTCTAGTGTTTAATATTAGAAAGTTTCTACATGAGGGTTGGGTGAGATGGTAAATTGCACTGTCAACTTTTGTTTTCTTCCTTGGTAGTAGAGCTTCCCCTTGGGTTTTTTTGTTTGTTTGTTTGAATTATTTTGTCCACCAGAGATTAAATCCTGTGGATAGAAAGTTCCTCAGAGGTACAGATTTTATGAAATGAGTACTATAAATAAATAATATAAGTAACCCAGAATACAATTTGAATTATTTCTAATGCAAATAATGCTTACTCTTTTCTATGGTACAATATTGATCTCACCTAAATCTTGCCATCATGGACAGGTGCATGGAAACTTCCAGATCATGGGAACAAATGCTGAGGAGTTTAAATTTGTCACCTAATTATAGAATAATTGTTAAAACACAATTATTCCATCACTTGATCGCTTGACTTCCCATTAATCGTCGATTTGCTCGAGCAGGCGCCAGTAACCTCTCCATTTGTCCCTGTCACGTGCTAGTGTAGCCCAATGGTGTCTGTTCCGTCTAGGAACACAAAGAGCCTCAAACCAATCGTTCATGATCTTGATGAAGAAGTCTGATTGATGACCTTGGTAGGTGGGCAGCCATGCAGTCTTTTGACATCCCATGGAATCCAGTCGGTAACAGCTCTAGTCCAGCCGTCGTCTCTAAATCTCATTACGTGACCAGCCCATCTGATTTTCGATGACTTGGAAAAATTATTTCATAATTAAGTAAAGTAACTTAAGTTTTAATATATTGAAATTTATAATTTTATTTAGGAATTAAAAGAGCTCTGCTTGGAGTAACCCGCTTCACTCAAATGAGAGAAAGAATCCAGAGTTCCGATCTCCATCGACAATCCAGTATCAGGGATGCTGTCTCTTTTGCCAAGGCGTGAAAATCAGCTGAGCTAGACATGTAATGAGATTTGGAGAGGACTGTTGGACTAGAGCTGTTACCCACTGGATTCCATGGGAAGTCAAAAGATCGCATGGCCACCCACCTACGAGATGGTCAGACTTCTTCATCAAAACACTGAATGATCGATTTGAGGCTGTTCGTGTCCCTAGAATGAGCAGACATCATTGGGCTATCCTAGCACACGACAAGGACGAATGGAGACTTTACTGGCGCCCGCTCGAGCAAATCGATGAGTAATGAGATATCAAGTGATCAAGTAATAATTTTATTTGTAAAATAACAGTTTAAAAGTTATTAGCACTTTAGCGCTGTAGCACTGCCCTCCCTTTGTTGATCAATTTGCTCTAGCGGGCACCAGTAACATCTCACAACAAATTGTGAGACTTGTTACTGTTTTTGTCATATTGAATACGTCATGGGGAGCTTGCCAGGCTCTTCCATGTGGGTGAGATACTCTCGGTAGCTTGCCAGGCTCTCTAAGAGGGGCAGAGGAATTGAACTTAGGTTGCCGTGTCGGCTGTATGCAAGGCAAACGCCCTACCCGCTGTGCTATCTCTCCAGCCCAAAGAGAAAAGAAAGGTAGTGAAATTTAGCAGAATTGGCAAGGAAGATCTTGCTGAAGAAACGATACATAGATAAATAAAGAAATGAGGAGGTGCATTTACACAGATCTTAAGTGAAACTGTTTCAAGGTTCAGGAATAGAAATTCCAGGTATCTTTAGGGGGAATTTGATATTTATGTTTAACATGCTACAAGAGAAACTAGACCTATTAGAAGGAGTGAGCATTAAAGAGCAGTAAAATGTAAGGCCTCAACAGTCCCTTGAAGAATAGATCATGTGACATATTATAGATTCTTGAGAGACATCGAAAACTCTAGGCTACTGATAATAAGAGTAACATATTTTATAATTATGAACAGTATTATTGTGGAATGATTGTGGAAAATAAAGAGCTGCAATCCAAGAATCAGGAAGAACATTGGAGACAATTATAGAAACTCTAAACAAGAATTGATGGTGGTTTGATTTTGAGTTCCACTCATAGAAGTGACTTGAAATAGTATATATTGAGAATATAGGTCTTATAATATTTGAGAACTGAAATACTTTGGAGAATGTTTTTGCTTATCTACCAGAAAAGGAGAAAATAAAAGAAAATTCAAAGTTGTTAGGAGATATTTAAGAGAAGACTAGGAATATGACCTTGAATTTCTCATTTTGTGATATCTACTAGATAGTTCACTAAAAAAATCTGAAATTTGTGGGAAGATTAGTCCTAGAAATAAAATTTTTATGGGAAGCAGATAAATGGCTCAAGAATTGGAGCACATACCTTATATCTGAAGGCCTCAGATTGATCCCAGTCATCACAAACCACTTTTCTTTCTCAAAGTTCTCCCCAGAGTGACCACCAGAACTGATGGCCTACACAGCACCTCATTACCTGACTGAGAAATATTCAAACCCAGCACTGTCAGTCATGAATCCCAGGAATTATTCATGAATCCCAAGAATTATCTCTGAGCACTTCTGGGCAGACCTCAAATCAACAACAATAGGAAACTAATAAATAATTACAAATTTCTTAATCATATGTCTCAAGCAAAGTTTAAAGGTTGAGCACTCTAATTTTTGTCACAGAATAAATGTTAATAGGAAAAAAAAGAAAAGAACTAAAACCTTAGTCTCAGAGAATAACACGGGAAAGTCAAGGAGATGAAGGTCAGTACCATAGTACTATAGCACTGTCCTCCCTTTGTTCACCGATTTTCTTGAGAGTGCACCAATACCGTTTCACAACAAATTGTGAGACTTGTTGTAACTGTTTTTGGTATATGAAATATGTCACGGATAGCTTGCCAGGCTTTGCCGTCTGGGCGAGATACTCTCAGTAGCTTGCTGGGCTCTCCAAGAGCAGCAGAAGATAAGCACCAGTGGAAAATATGTCTGCAATGGCCAGAGTTGTGAAGAGAGTGAAAATCCAAGAAAACTCTGTAAAGAAGAGTCGGTGTCCTACTAGCATCAGGAATAATTGAATGAAGCTTTTGTAACGCGGAAGTCACAGATTGATTGTCATTAACTACATTAATGGCAATGTTCAGAAAATGACCAGGTCCGAAATATAGGGGAAAATTTCCTCACAGAGATATTCTAAATATTTTGAAGGATGCATATTGATTAAAATGGAAAAGAGTGGAATGGAAATGTGCATACTAGAAGCAATAGCAAAATGTGATAGCAGAGAGGAAAAATGGAGGGATATAAAAAGAAATGCTTATATATTTGGAGGTATAAAGATTTGATGTGAAGTGGTAGACATAAAATATTGCTGCATCTTTAGTGTCATAAATAAGGACATAGGAACTAACTGAAGTTGTTGTCATTTACAATTTCATATTTTAAAGATAGTACCAACAATAACCCTGAGCAAAAACAAAGAATCAAGTTGGGTTTGAGATTTTCAAATATAAATAGGTTGACATCAGATATCAACTTGAAGTTGTATTGTTTAAATTTTGAATAAGTATGTTTTTTATGACGTTTCAGACCATTTTTGCAATTCTCATCTCTTTCCACATGCCATGAATCTCTCCCACAAGTCGTGCTTGCATTGACTTTAAAGTAAACATTTTATGTGGAAAAGAAGAGGACCAGGTTAAGAGATGAACTCAAAGGAAATGCAGAAACTATAAATATATCTGGAGTGGTAGTGAGGAATACATTTAGCAGATAGATACAAATGTATAGAAAGTCCATTCTGGAAATACATATTTTCAGAAATAAATTAAAGTTGCTGTTGCAAGTTTCATTTGTGTGATGTGTATACTTACAATAAACCAGTATACCTGCACCAACTTAAAGTTCAACAAAAGCAAAGTCATACTCCCCTTTCCTGTTGAGAGGAATCAATTTTTGAGGTATTTGAATTTTTTAATCAAAAATAAATTTTGCCGTTGAAAATATTTTTTAGTTTAAACGACTGACCTATGGGACAAGTTCATTCAACCTATGAAAATTGAGTTGCTCTATTATCACTGAAAATGAGGCATTTTACCAGACACGACAACTGAGTGAGAGCTCGTAGTGAAGAACAGTGATTTTGAACAGAATATGCAAAGGCACGTTAATTTAAATGTGCATATAATTACATATAATTTTGTGAGTCACATAATTAAATATTATTGATAAAAACAATTTGTGGCTAAAAGAGAAAGAACTGGTTGGAATTCTATACTTCTTGCCATAAAACTCAGCAACATATATCAGAGTTGGAATCATATCATTAAAAATCTATCATCATAGTTTCACCATTCATTAATGAATTATATTTTTAATCTAAAAAATCTCAGGTAACTTATTTAAAAAGATATATAAAACTTAGGAGGTCATGTAAGTTTTTAAAAGCAGGCTTTCTTATACCTATTATCAAAGTGACTCTCACAACTCTCAATATTTTAAAAATAAAATTCAACTATTTTTTGTTCTTCATAAGTTTCTCTATTTTTTCTTTGCTTCTGTCTTCCCTTCCCCCTTCTTACCTTAATGTTGTTGGCTGGATGGCTAAGGTAATTAAAAAAAAAATGAACCATATTACCATGGCTTCATACCAAAAATATATTGCTGAGCATTCAATTGCAATATTTCTCCTGAGGCCAAAACATTATTTTCACAAAGAATAATGTTATGCAAAATAACGGGAAACATACTGTGAATAATGTCTTACATATGAAACAGTTAGTG
Organism: Sorex fumeus; assembly: GCF_029834395.1. Lineage (NCBI taxonomy): Eukaryota > Metazoa > Chordata > Mammalia > Eulipotyphla > Soricidae > Sorex > Sorex fumeus. Next base: position 22,096,348 of record NW_026606059.1, read on the forward strand.
CTGTTACCAAAACATTGGTTTTGTGTATGCAAATCTAAATAGCCATAAAGCAACAACAAAATAACAGTTTGTGGATGTATTAAGTCTATTTTAGTTGTGACCACTTTATCAGCTATTAAAATTCATTTTACTTAAGAGTGAAATCACATGGTATATTTTTTAATAATATGAAATAACTGCTAGATAAAACCTTTATACAGTAAAAAATATTGAAATTTGAACATTAGTATACATAATTTATGTGTACTGTTAAGTGAATTCTGTCATTAGTACACACAATTTTCAGATTACTCTTAAGTGACATGCCATTTATCTGAAAATTTTAAAAAGTTACAATATAATGAGTTCATGGGAAAAGCATTCCCCAGAGCTATGGGAAACATGCTATATTATATTTCAACAAATTTCACTCATGTTCATTCAATTTTAATATCTTAGATCTAGAGAAATAAATAGCTTCCTAAATTAGACTTTTTAATTAAAATTTTTATAATTTTTACATAGCTTCTCATTTTTTTAAAATGCAACATGTAAACTCAAATAAATAAACAGGTAAAGTCAACCTGGCATTTATTGAGAAAACTAGCTAGATATTTACCTTTCATCTTAAATATCTTAAAATTACATATATTTGTATTTAACTGAGCTCTTTTGCTATGAGAAATACAGTGCATGCCTAGGCAAAAATCTGTAGCCTTTCTAAGTATGCACTGAATATTATCATGTCTCCTGACATTTATGAAGTTGGATAAGGATTTGGTTTCCAAATAGTCTTCACTTTTGTAGGTTTCTTTAGAAGAGATTGATCTAAAGCGAGATTCTGTGGCTTAAGCTCTTGAATCTTATAAGGAGCCTTGTCTAGACTCTCTTGGTCCACATCTCCTTTATTCCTCATTTCTGAAGTTCATCAAAACTGAAAAATGAGATTAATGTTGCAGAACTTCAGAAATGATGTCAGGAAGTTAACTACCATGTTCTATGTAATGAGACAATTAAAAGGTTTTTAGTGTATAAAGTAGACATCGTGAAAGAACAGATATACAATGTAAACAAGAAATGAAAATATTTACAAAGATCAAAAAAAAAAAGAAATGCCTGGGATAAAACAAAATCTTAAAAGAAATTTAGCTAGCTTTTAACCGTGCACAGGTGGGTGTGGGGCAAAGGGGAGTTAAGGTAAAGAAGGGACCAGTATGAAAATAATAGTTGGATCATTCTGGACAAGAGCTGAGTGATGAAAGTAGGTAAAGGAATATACGTGATAACCTTTCAGAGCCTATATTGAAACCCATAATTCTCAGAACAAGAGAGAAGGGAGATGGGGGAGGGACATAGATAGATGAGAAAAGAGTCTTCCAAAGAGACAGGCTGGGGTCGGTGGCAGCAGGAGAGAACCTGGGGTCATGGGTGATAGGAAATGTACACTGGTGAGGAACTGGGCGTTGGGACAGAGTATGACTGAAACCCCATCATGAGCAACTTTGTAACTGTGTACCTTACAGTAAGTCAATTACAAACAATAAAATAGAAGATAAAAAACAAAATGGTAATATCCCAGTTTAGAATAAAAAGAAATGAAGCATCACTTTAATGGGTATATTGGTATATTAAGCATAGCGGAGGACAAAATCACAGAGTACCAATAGGAGTATCAATAGACTCCTTAAACACTGAGAAGCATAGAAAATAGATTTTCAAAAGAGAAGAATTCTTAAGAACTTATAATTTTATGAGGTATAAAATGTATATAATAAAGGCACTGGTATAAAAAGGTGATTAGCTTTACAGAAGAGGAAGAATGAAATTGGAACAGAACATGTATTTGAAATGATTCAAAACTTTCTCAAATTAATGTTAGACATCAAACCCAGATCCAGAAATTTTGAGAAGAGGGTGAATTTTCAGAGAATCATAAATTGAGCCATGTCTCTTTGTACTACAGAAAGGTAAGATAACTCCTTACCTATAGAGGAACAAAAACTTTTCATCCAACTTTTCAAAACTATTAGAATAAGAAGAGCCATCTCCATGTTCTGTCTCTTGAATCTGAGATTTATTCTGTCTCTTCAAAGTGTCTCTTCAAAATGTCTCTTTAAATTATAACTGTGACTGCTATTATACATTTTTTTTAAAGTTGGACATGGTGTAATTGGGAAAATCCTGCTATAAATAGACTTTGCTATTTTGTGTGAAAGGGAGTTTCTATAGTCCTCTGAATAAGTTTTGGTGCTGAATTTAGGCTTCAGGACTGTGAACTTCACAAAGAATTTTTCTTTTAATTTTTCTGAGTTTAGGAGGGACAGACTATGTTCAGGTTTGTTTTCTTTACTTTCATTTTGTTTTTTAGTTTAGTATTTTAATTCCTCTGGGTGAGAGAAGAAAATGAAAAGACCCCAGTAATTAGATTATCAGTTAATTTCTTCCAATTATAGGCAAAAAATTGAGCATGCTCATTTGTTTCAAAAGTGTTCTCTTCCCCTGAGCTGTAACACTGTAATGATGTCTTTTATTTTTTTTAACTATAGTAACGGGTTGAGGGTGGGGAAAGAGGAAACCAGAATTAAAACTACTATATCACCAAAAAGATAGTGTAGCTTAGTTGAAACTTGATTAGTAAAGAGATTAAGAGTTGAATTTAACTACATCCTGTCCTGCAATAGGAAAAAAAATCAAACATGAGTTTGATAGGGGGTTGGATTTTAATACCTAAGACAGTGGTGATGTTAAAGGCTGAGGAAATAAAATATTGGGGTTGATATATGTCACATTTGAGATTTTTTTTTATGGTGGAAAAGAAATTGTACTTAGGATTAGCCAGCTGGACTGTTTAGATGATCCCAATTTTGTTGGCAACATCCAAGGCGTCGTCATCAGGAACCAGATGAACATTTGCCTTTTTCTCTCCATCAGGCCTAATCAGGGTGTTGACCTTGGCTACATCAATGTCATAGAGCTTCTTCACAGCCTGTTTAATCTGGTGCTTGTTGGCCTTAAATCCACAATGAACACAAGTGTGTTGTTATCTTCTATTTTCTTCATGGCTGACTCAGTAGTCAAAGGAAACTTGAGGATGGCATAATGGTCAAGCTTGTTTCTCCTGGGGGCGCTCTTCCGAGAGTATTTGGGTTGCCTTCTCAGCCGCAGCGTTTTGTGTCTTCTGAAGGTGGGTGATGTGGGAATCTTTTTCTTTTTCTGGCTGTGGACGCCTTTCAGCACTGCTTTCTTGCCTTCAAAGCTTTGGCTTTGGCTTCAACTTTGGGAGTGGCAGGGGCTTCCTTCTTGGCCTTCAGTGGCATCTTCGTAAAAAGCCACATTTGAGATTCTTATAAAAGAAAACAAAGGTAGAAATACATCTGGATGTATACATTAGCCAAAGTTCAGAGAAACGGGAAAATTAAGTTATAAAGATAAGGTAGGAACATCTGGAAGTAGAAAACAACCTTCAACTAAATATCCTGAAATAAGAGTATGCAATGAAGAGTTCTGAGGAAAAAAAATGTCATCTATTTTGTCAATTTCTATGGCAGAATGGAGTAATAGGAATACTGAGGCTGAAATATTGGATTTGGCAAAATAGAAGTTATTGTTGGAACACTGACAGAGCGTTTCAGTGGTTGTGAAAATGGAAGGTAAAAATGGTCAGCATTTCATCCCATGATATGTTAATCCATATCAACAAGAATATTTGAAAGTGAGTTACCATTGTCTTTTTTCTTCCAGACAGATTTTACACTGTGGTATAAAAACTACGTGGTTGTCAAAGAGATAATTATGCTGTTGCCTTTATGTTATACTCTATACAATCTTGGGGGTGTGTTGCTTATGTGCCCAAGACAGGATTTCAACAATTTATACCTGTAATAATTTCTCTAGCTCCGTTCTCCTTCCCTCCACTCTCATCTCTCACATCTTGACACTTCCATCTTTCACTTCCTTCCTCTATTGTATTATTATTCTATCCTCTCTTCTTTTTTTCCCTCCTGTGATGGAGAGATGTCTTAAAGAATGCTTCGTTTAATAGGATCTAGGTTGGAGTGAATCTTACAACTATGACTCATTACTTAAGCAAGCATTCTCTTCACTTTAGTATGTTTCTATTTCCTTTTTGGGGGAGGGTCTTCATTCATTCTACATCATTCATCCTACATCACTTTGGGTAGGTTACTTTCCCACTTGCATCTCAGTACCTGAATTTTCATGAATAAATACTTGAAGTGAATATGATTTCTAAGGTAAACTTGAACACACTTAAGAATATAGCATTTCTTTACCTTATAATTAACAATTATATCTTCTTATTTGTTTATGATGTTAGTAATTTGGGCTTTCTCTTAGCTAATCTGGCTAAAGAGTTATCAATTTTATACTGAGATTTCTAAGGAATCAATTTTTGTTTTTTTCATATTATTTATCATTTTAAGTGTCATTGATTCTTTTCCCTGCCTTCCGCTAATTTCTACTCTTTTATTTCCTTCTGATTTCATTAGTCTCATATCTCTTGCTTTACAAAGGTGGAGAATCAAGTTTTACTTAAAATAATTTTATCTTTCTAGTATTTCACTGTAGCACTGTCCTCCCATTGTTCATCAATTTGCTCGAGCGGGCCCAGTAACATCTCCGTTGTGAGACTTGTTATTGTGTTTGGCATATCAAATACGTCACGGGTAGCTTGCCAGGCTTTGCCATGCGGGTCAGATACTCTCGGTAGCTTGCCGAGCTTTCCGAGAGGGGCAGAGGAATCAAACCTGGGTTGACCGGGCCGGCCATGTGCAAGGCAACTGCCTTACTGCTGTGCTATCGCTACAGCCCACAATTAATATGATAAATATAACTAAACACTGATTTTGCTGCTCTCCAAAACTTAACATTATATTTTAAACTGTATTAAAATTAAAATACAATCTTTTAGTTTTCTTGAGAATATTATAATTCACATGATATTCAGAATTATAAAGTTGGATTTCCAAGTATTTGAGAATTTTTAAATCATTTTGTTTTATTGTCTTAATTTTAATTACATCGTAGTTTGAGCACATGTTTATATGATTTGTTAATTTTGCATTAAAATAATTTGAAGCTCATAATAATAGATACACATTTCTTTTGAAGAGATTATGAGCACAATTTTTTAAGTATTTAATAAAATTTACCACTGAAATCATCTGGACCTGGAGTTTTCTTCAATAGAGTAGTATATCATACCTTAGAGAATTTCAAGTTTGAGTTAAGTAAATATAACATAGGATTTATCTTTTATGCATCAAGAATGGGCTGGAGCAATAGCACAATGGATAGGGCATTTGCCTTGCATGTGGCTGACCTCAATTCGATTCCTCCATCCCTCTTGGTGAGCCCGGCAAGCTACCAAGAGTATCCTGACCGCACGACAGGGCCTGGTAAGTTCCCCATGGCGTATTCAATATGCCAAAAACAGTAACAACAAGTCTCACAATGAAGACATTACTGGTGCCTGCTCAAGCAAATGAATGAAAAATGGGAGTACAGTGTCAAGAAGAACTGTTTATTTATTTATTTAAATAGAAATAAATTTTATTTTATTTTTATTTTATTATTATTATTTTTTAATTTTTATTGGTCAAATACCATGAGGTATAGTTGTAGACTTACAAAGTTTTGTGCTTGGGTGGTTTCAGTTATAAAATGATCGAATATCCATCCCTCCACCAGTGCCCATTCTCCACCACCAATGATCCCAGTATCCCTCCCAGCCGCCCAACCCCCCATCTCACCCGGCTTCAGTGGCAGGGCATTCCCTTTTGTTCTCTCTCTCCTTTTGGGTGCTCTGGTTTCAAAAGAAGTATTGAGTGGCAATGATGTTCCGTCTATAGTCTACTTTCAGCATGCATCTCCCATCCTGAGAGGATCCGCCCAACACTCTTTACTTGGTGCTCCTTTCTCTATCTGAGCTGCCTTTTCCCCTAGCATGTGCGGCTGGCCTCCAAGTCATGAAGTGAACCTCCTGATACTAATATTGACTATTCTTGGGTGTTAGTCTCCTATTTTGTTACTTTATATTTCCCAGATGAATGCAATCTTTCTATGTTTGTCCCTCTCTTTCTGACTCATTTCACTTGGAATGATACTTTCCATGTAGTACCACTTGTTCATAAATTTCATGACTTCATCTTTTGGGACCGGAGCAATAGCACAGTAGGTAGGGTGTTTGCCTTGCGTGCAGCCAACCCAGGTTTGATTCCTCCACCCCTCTTGGAGAGTCCAACAAGCTATTGAGACTATTTTGCCTGCACAGCAAAGCCTGGCAAGCTACCAATGACATATTCGATTTTACAAAAACTGCAACGACAAGTTTCACAATTTGTTGTGAGACATTACTGGTGCCTGCTCAAGCAAATCGACGAACAATGGGAGGACAGTGCTACAGTGCTACAGTAATTTTAAAAATTGTTCAAATGTATTTTATCCCCCAGATGGTGTCTATCTTTGAGATTTTACCAGATCAGTTTGAGAAAAAAATATATATTTGATTCTTTCCAAAGGTTAATTGTATAAAAGTCAAATAGATGAGAGCCAGAGAGGTAGTGCAGGCATTGAGGTGATTGTTTCAAACGTAGTTGATCTTTGTTTGATCCTCTGCTCATGGTTCCTGCCTATACCCAGGTGCTTCTCTGGAAGCTTCTAACAACACCAAGGATGCTGAGGTAATCTCGAACACTTCAGAGACAGAATAACTTGGAAGGGCCCTACACCTCCGGAGCACGCTGGTACATACCCTCCCTGACTCTGCCCCTACAAGCTCCCTACACCCCCAAAAAACATCAATTAAATCAAAGGAGTAGGGTAGAAGGAATCAGAGAGAACTTGAAGACAGTGGTGGAAGGTTGTTTGCATTCTAGTGGGGAGAGAAGAGTTGAAACATTGATTGCCGGAAGTAAATTACTAACAGACATTACTGACATAAAAATTGGAATCATGCTAAAAAGAAAAAAAAACTTTCCAAACTCGATTCTGTAGGCTCACTCTTATATTCTGTTATAATTGGATATTCGTCTTTATTCTATGTTAAGAGAGAGATCATTCTGTATTTGTCCATCTTCCTTTTCTTTCAGACATTATGAGCCACTCTAGTTCCATCAATGCAGCAGAACATTGCATGAAGTTACATTTTCTTATAACAGTAAAATTCCATTGTGTGCATATACTATAATCTCTTTATCTAATCAACTGTTCTTGAAAATATTTTTTTACACAAACTGACAAAGGGCTAGCATTCAATATATATAATCCTGTATAGACAGTCGGACAGATACAGATACACACTCACACACACACACACTCATTAAAAATAGGGAGAATAGTTGACTTATTTTCCCAAAGAAGACCTGAGAAAGTGCTCTTCATCACTTACAATAAGGGAAGTGTCCCTCAAAACAACAATGAAATATCAGCTCACATCAGTGAGATTAGCAAAACATAGTAGAGACAACCAGTGCAGTTGAGATATGGGGGGAATGAAATTTTCAATCAGTCACTGGGAAAGCCTCGTGACACAATCACAATGAAAAAATGTGTGGAGATTTCTCAAAACATTAAGAACTAAACTTCTATATGACCCACTGATTCCACTTGACATCCATCACAAGATTCCAAAAATGACATTTCAAAAAGATATTTTCACTTTATCTTCATAACAGTGCTTTTCACAACAACCAAAATTTGTAGACAACACAAACGTCCAAGGGGCCAGATCTCTAGTATAAGAACTAAGTTTCTTCCTTTGTGTATGACCAGCCAATACCTGCTTGATCTTGTAGCCACACATGTTTCTCCCACTGCTGAGAGTGATCCAAAACGCACCCCCAAATAACAACTGCAAGAACTACAACAAACTGCCCAAGAAAAGGAGTGGATGAATGAACTGTGATTTATATACAATGTCACTGTCCTGTCACTGTCCTCCCGTTGTTCATGATTTGCTGGAGCGGGCCCAGTAATGACTCCATTGGAAACTTTGTTGTTACTGCGTTTGGCATATTGAATACATCACAGGTAGCTTGCCAGGCTCTGCCCTGCTGGTAAGATACTCTCGGTAGCTTGCCGGGCTCTCCGAGAGGGGCGGAGGAATCGAACTCGGGTCGGCCATGTTAGCTGCGTGTAAGGCAAATGCCCTACAGCTGTGCTATCGCTCCAGCCCATATATACAATGTAATATATATATATATGTATGTGTGTGTGTATACACACATGTCCAGTGTTATCCATTAATTATTTTTATCTATTCCATTCTTAGCAACATGATTGCTGATGAAAGTATATAGTGGTTAATTTGTGGTAAGTCTTTCTGCATATATTAAAATTTGTATAATTATTTCACAGCTGCTGGATGTCCTGTTCTTCACTGGTTATATTTTTATCTATTATATTTTCATATTATTGCAACTGGGAGTTGGATTGTGACTAATGTTTACTGCAGCTATAAATATTAGGCTTATAATTCCTAGGGTATCCTTGTTTGATTTTTATCTAGTATAAAGAATTCAGTTTGAGTAGAACATGATGAAAATAAATATACTCCTGATATCAAAATAGAGAGTGAAACTTGCTGGTGCCAGAATGAGAAAAAAACTTTTAGTCTGATGAGTGAGACTGATGTGATGTCAAAATAATTCACAGTACCTGCATGGATCATATATGTTTATATCTAGACTTTCAATGCCTGAAAAACTACAGATTGTCTTTTTATAATAAAATTTTGTTGATATGGTGGTAAAATTGAGTGATATATAATATTAAATATAATTTTAGACTTTCAGTGTCTCTAAATCTAGACATTGGCATCCACAGATATTTCTCCACTGATAGAACATCTCACACCATATGCAGTGCTAGAGTGTTGAGTACTAGGTTAAGTCTTTGATATACTTCTGTCATCTCTTAAAATATTCGTATGGAAAATGCTCTGACTGTATTTCATAATAATAAATTTTCAATTACTACTAAAACCTAAAAATATTTTTACTGCAAGAACCTGGTAAGTGTTGAAAAATCCTAGAAAGCTGTAAAAGGATTGTAGCTGCCGTGAGTCTCTTTCTTTTATTCGAGTTCACATTCATCCTCCATTGATTTTTAATATACAAATTTATACAAACATAGCACGGCAAAGCCTGGCAAGCTACCTGTGGTGTATTCAATATGCCAAAAACAGTAACAATAATGGGTCTTGTGGAGTTCATGCACAATTCAATCAGCCTAATCAGTGGCTGAATAAATAGCAGTACTCCTACAACCATCTCCGAATGCAACAGCTATGTGTACCTAGGTCGAGAAGTCAACATGACAAATGACCTGGCACCCGAGCTGCGCAGGAGGAAGAGAGCGGCTTGGAACGCCTTCAAGAACATCGAAGAAATAGCTAAGAGGACGAAGAACCTCTGGCTCCGGGCACATCTCTTTGATTCCACTGTTCTTCCTGCATTAACATATGCCTCAGAGACCTGGGCCCTACGCAAACAGGATGAGAACGCTATTTGGTCTCCCAAAGAAGAATAGAAAGAGCTATGCTTGGAATATCACGTTTCACTCAAATGAGAGAAAGAATCCAGAGTTCCGACATCTGTCAACGATCAAGAATCAGGGACGCTGTCTCATTTGCCAAGGTGTCAAAAATCAGATGGGCTGATCACGTAATTTGAAGATGACCAAAAATCAGATGGGCTGATCACGAGATTTGAAGATGACCACTGGACTAGAGCTGTTGCTGACTGGATTCCACGGGATGTCAAAAGACCGCATGGCCGCCCACCTACCCGATGGTCAGACTTCTTCATCAAGATCATGAACGATCAGTTTGAGGCTCTTCATGTTCCCAGAGCAAACAGATGCCATTGGGCTACACTAGCACGTGACAGGGACAAATGGAGACGTTACTGGCATCGGCTCGAGCAAATCGACGACTAACTGGAAGTTAAGTGATTAAGTGACTCCTACAAAAAAATAATAAATAAAAAATAACGGGTCTTATTCCCCTGACCTTGAAAGAACCTCCACTATGGCACCATTGGAAAAGACGAGTAAGGAGAGACTGCTAAAATCTCAGGGCTGAGGCGAAAGGAGACATTACTTGTGCCCACTCGAGTAAATCGATGAATAGCAGGATGACAGTGACATACAAATGTGTTATGTTATTTTTTATTTTTAAAAAGGGATTGCAAATGGTGTACAGGAGCCCCTGGGACCACTCCCAGCAATATGTAATTTGGTCAGCAGTTCAATGCTAAATTCTGAGGATGTGGTACTGTTCACTGATGAATTGGTGGCATTGGTGCCGGGTGTGGAAACATTCAGGTCACCCAACTCATGCTCCATGGAGAGGGGACCACTGTAGATGATACCTGGGGTTCTTGAATTTGAATACAGTGTTAACTAGCCGTGTATTATCACTGGGTCTCTCGAATTTAAGGGTTTTTTTTTTTTTTTGCGGATAGGCAGACCCAGCAGTGCTCAGGGCTTACTCCTTCCTACTCCTCCCTCTGAAATCAGTGATCCATCCTGGTGATTGACCATATGGGGTACCAGGGATGAAATGCAGGTCAGCTGCATGCAACATAAACATCCTACCCACTATTCTATCTCTCCTGCCCCTCACTTCAGCACTCTTAATCAATTTGTGATTTTCTTACTAGCCACAGATGCATGGAACTAGGTTGTGATTTTGCAGTCACCTGCCTCATGTTGGATTTTTGTCTTTATTAGTGTTGTTTTAGATTTTGTGCCAAAGCTCATGGTGTTCAGAGATTACTCCTTACTCTGTGCTCAGAGAACTCTCCTGAGTGATTCATATGCATTGTTTGGAACTGAGCCAGGATCATCCAAGTGCAAGGCATGTGGCTTAAAACTTGTTCTATCTCTCTGGCACTCACAGTAAACATTGATGTGGAATTTGAGCTGCATTTTCATCAGCCCAAGAAAATTTATTAGTTTTCAGTAAATCTGCTTTATCTTACTCTAATGAGAGCATGTGACTATCAAGCACTTTGCATATCAGAGAGGAAATTGTAACCCATGTAATTCATTTGTTACCACTGTAACCCAATTGTAATTCATGTGGGTTTTTCTTTCCGTACTTTCACTTTCTTCAAACATATTATTTAAGGCTGCTTATACTTTATTTACTCCATTGCACAAACTTAATGTGTCATCATTTTTAATTGGCACTTTTCAACTGTAATTCTGGTAGATAAATTGAACATATTCTAACTCCATGAGCATTATTAAACTCAATATTTCACTATTCCAAATGACAAAGGAATAAGGTATAACATTAATTAAAAAATACTGTCTAACAAATTAATGTTACAGTGATGTCCTAAAAAATATCACTGAGTTGGAATTTCCAATATATTATGAAGTTTATATAATCTCTTAAACTGGAAAGTTTTGTTTTTAGCAAAACTATGTGACAGAGTTTATTTATGATATACATTCAAATGTGCAGCTGCTGCATAATTCTTTAGGTATGTGCACATAAAATAAATGAAAACAAACGCTTTCATTAACACAGCTGCTTATAATATTTAATTCAAATAATTGAACATTGACTTCCAATAAACAAGAAACCTGGGAAATAAAATGAAAAAACTAATAACATACAAAAGCATCCTTTATTTCACTGAAGAAATAAAAAGTAGGAGAAGCAATTCTTGTGTTCTAAGAACATGTAAAGAGTAGATACTAAAGGTAAATAGCATAAATGTTAGCAGTAAAATAGTAAGAAAAATTTAGAAGTCTTTTTAGAAATGATGGTCACAAATGCCAGTGTAACAAATACCAAAGTTCTTTTTAGATTTTCATGCTTCTCAAAGAATGACTTTATTTTAACAGACTTAGAGTTATATCTTTGAAGAATAGGCCACAAGTTTGTTTTAAGACATTGTAAAGTCAAGAAATTTTAATTTGATCACAATCACGATCACGATCATCCTGTTGTTTGTCGATTGCCTTGAGCAGGCACCAGTAACGTCTCCTTCGTCCTCGCCCTGAGATTTTAAAAAGTGCCATATTCAAGGCTCTTTCAGGGTTAGGAGAATGAGACCCATCATTATTACTGGTATTTGGCATATTGGGTACGCCATGGGGAGTTTCCTAGACTCTGCCTTGTGGGCAGTTTACATTCGGTAGCCTGCCAGTTTGTTCAAAGTAACAATGAGATAATAAGATGTTGCTTCCAGGAGCTGGGTTTTATAGTCTCTGGGTCTTGGCCGTTGATGGGATTACACAGCACCAAGGGGCCAGTTGGTGGGTGTGACCCCTGCCTACTGGAAGATGGAGGGTCTGGGTGGAGGATGCTCAGCCCCGACCCAAGCAGCCTTGGAGATCTCAGCCTCAGGACCCGCATGCCTTTGTTCCTCTGCTGGTACCATCATGCGTGTGGAGAGTGGTCTTAGCATGGTTGTGGCTGGTTCTAAGAGGTCTTCGTCAAGACCTCTAGAATTACATCAAGAACATAATTTTTATTGAAGTACTATTGCATCATGATGTTATATAAGGTTACATATGTACATTGTTAAAAATTAACTTGGGTCAAGCATACACTTTAACAGTTAAGCTAAGCTAAGTAGGTTCAAGTATCAGGATGCTAAAAGCTGATGCTTAAAGATTCATGTTCAGGTTTATCCTTATCCTTGAGGTTAAGTCAGAATGGATTTCTTTGCTATCTTCATAGGTAGTTGCACTGATAATAAGTGCATGTTGTACATAGAAAAGTAAAACATGCATTTATACAAATATTAAACTTTTATATGGAAAGAAAAAAGTGTGAGCTCATGATTTCAGTTCTCTTTTCTCTGTGCAGGAAACCATTGCCATTGTTTTGCTTAGTGCTTAAAAATAGTTTTCTTCGGTTCTTTATAAACTTGTTTACTATTAATGCTGTCTTTTTATTTATTATTATTATCATTATTATTATTTTTATCTAGAGCCAGTCACATGAAAGGTATGTACCTTAATCCGTACACTATCTTTCAGGTCCTCTTAGTGCTATCTTTACTGCAAATTTTATCTTTACTGCAAGTGTAGAACTCCAGTAAATAAAACGAGTATCTTTCTAATGTTGGGAAATGCCACACGAGCTTTATTCACACAATGCAGAGGTCGAGTTAATTGCAGATTGAACTTTACTATCAGGACCTTTGTACTCATATCTTGACTTGAATAATGTACAATGTGATTTCATTTGGCTAGCTTTTAATTCATTCTTAACAATCAAGAGCAGACTACATGAAATATGTCTGGAAATAATTGGACTTACATCAATCTGGGTGCATTTATCTTACATCTTTTCAGTGGGGTATATGACACACCTTTAAGCATATCACAATACTCTTTTTCAGCCCCCAAAACAACAACCATGACTGACTCCAGTATTGTGCATTATAAAACTAAACTATTGAGATTAAATAGACAGACATTCCCTGAGAAGCATCTGTAATGTCAGAATATTGGTTAACTTAATAGCTTCAATCACAGATACAACATGAAGAGTTGTTACTAACAAAACTTTTTTTTTTTAGGTTCAAATTCCCCACTCAGTTACCTCTTACAAACATCTGCTCTAGACCTTCCTTTCTGGTCTGCTTGTCCCATTTGGGTAGACTTCTACTGTAATATTTAACAAACACTTCCAAAGAAAAAAATGAGTTAATATTAAAATTTTCTGTACTTGATCTCTATACCTTCATAAATTGTTCACAAAAGACTAGTTCAGTCACATTCAGTAGCCAAAATCTATATATCAAGGACAGCAAAATTGAACATAAAGGTCTCATTCTTTTTATAGTCAAAGAATCTTACTATGTGCCATTCATTGTACTATGTGTAAATATTAAAAGGTTGGAAGATAATATCTTACTTGCTTTCAATGATGTAAGGAAAAGCCAGAGCATATATCTCTAACAAAGTGCAGGAAGTGATAAAATTATAGTGGTTTACTAAAACCTGTGAAAATGGTGAAATATTAATTTTTAGATAGGTAAAATTATACTAGCAAAAAAGATAAACTATTCTTTGATGAATATATAGAGGACCCTAGGTCTCAGAAACCAGTGTAGATTCAGGTTTTTTGAGTACTTTTGTTTGCGTGCTTGTTTGTTTTCATTTTGGACCTGGCAGTACTCAGATCTTACTCCTGACTCTGGACTCAAGGATCACTCCTGGTGTTGCACAAAGAACCATAAGTTATAAAGGGGATATGACTGAGGTTAGCCACATTCAACATAAGCACCTTAATGCCTATACTATCTTTCTGCCGCCAGATTAAGCATTTTAAGGGAACATTATCATATAAAACAGTGAAAAGCAAAGCAAAAACGTTCATGACAAGGTGAAAGAAATATTGCCACCCCCACTACTTTGAATAGATTTTATTTCAGCCATAAAAATAAAACATTCTGGGGTGGGAACGATGGTACAATGGGTTTGGCATTTGCCTTGTATGCAGCTGACCTGGGTTTAATTCCTGGCATCCCTTCTGGTCCCCCAAGCACTGTTGTGAATGATTCCTGAGCACAAATCCAGGATTAACCCTTGAGCATCACTGGGTGTGGCCCAAACACCTATGTAAATAAATACATAAAAAGAAAATGCTTTAAAAATAAAAGAAAACAAAGATTAATAAAATATAAATAAAAATAAACAATACGAACAAGTTTTCAGCTCATCATTTCTGCTTTTGCCTATTCCAGTACTGCATACTACATTGAACAGGAGAATTCTTACATATTAAATATTTGTGCACCACTTTCAAAACCCGTAATATATTTTGATCACTTGAGCTTTTTTTGTTGTTTTTGGGCCATACCCATCATTCTTCTGAGTTTACTCCTGACACTATGCTCAGGGATTACTCCTGCTAGTTGATGGGAGACCATACAGGGTACCAGGGATTGAACCAGAGAACTGAGTGCAAGGCAAACGTTCTACCCACTGGACTATTGTTCTGGTCTACACTTGTACTATTATTATACTTAGGTATATTTATATTTAGCTTAGTCTCAATCACTACTAGCTATGAAATCAAAGATGTTTTATTAAAGTGAATGCATAAGTGCTAAAATACATTAGAAAGTAACAGATAACACAACTAAATAATCTTGCAAATTTGGGGGAATTGTTGTTGTTGTTGTTTTGGCTTTTTGTGTCATATGCTAAGTGGTTACATTTGGTTCTATACTCAGAAATTACTCCTGATGGTGCTAGGTTACATTTGGTTCTGCACTCAGAAATTACCCCTGATGGTGCTAGGACCATAAGGGACGCTGTGGATAAAATTTGGGTTGACCATGTGCAAGGAAAATGACCAATCCCTGGTTCTATCACACTGACCTCAAAATCTTGCAAATCTTTGAACACTAACCACAAGTTGGGAAGTGGTTATCTACATGCTCTCCCAAATGCCAACATACATATTACTTCCAAGAACATACCTTTGAGATTGTTTCAATGTTTCAATCTAGGTGTACTGAGTATTAGCACTGCACTGTAGCACTGTCCTCCTGTTGTTCATATATTTTCTCAAGCGGGCACCAGTAGAGTCTCCATTGTGAGACTTGTTACTGTTTTTGGCATATTGAATACTCCATGGTAGCTTGCCAGGCTCTGCCGTATGGGTGGGATACTCTCAGTAGCTTGCTGACCTCTCTGAGAGGAACTGAGGAATCAAACCTGGGTTAGCCGCATGCAAGGCAAGCGCCCTACCCGCTGCTAAACCATAAGCCTGGTTCTTAGCTTGTACTCAGTACACCATAAAGCATACACATTTGCATTATCTCAATATTACCTAACAAAGTGAGGGACCTCTATCTCCAGAAACCACTAAATTGCATTGTTACGTTTTCTATCTCCTTCTTACTATGATTTCTTATAGTAACTACCATCTAATGACTATTTAGATAAAGTCTAGAAAAGGAATCTTTACTTTTACTTAATATTCTGCTAAAAAGAATTACTGCTATTTAATATTCTGAATAGCTTTGTTTTTAGTGTAAAAGATGAGGAAACTGAGGTTCCACTTATTTAAGTAACTTCCACTGTCCTGTCCTCTCGTTGTTCATTGATTTGCTCGAATGGGCACCTGTAATGTCTCCATTGTGAGACTTGTTACCTTTTTTTTTTTTGGCATATCAAATACGTCATGGTAGTTTTCCAGGCTTTGCTGTGCAAGCGGGATATTCTCCGTAGCTTGCCAGGTTCTCGAAGAGGGGTGGAAGAATCGAACCCGGACCAGTCACATGCAAGGCAAACGCCCTACCCACTGTGCTATCGCTCCCGCCCATTTAAGTAACTTACCAAATTCAAAGGCACATAACTGAAGATGCTAGGAATTGGTACATCTGAGCACATGCTCTTTCAATTGTATTCAAATAGTTTTCGATTGCCTTGTGTGATGACTTTGAAGGAGATCTGAACTTACCATAAGGGAAAAAAGAAAACTAAAAGCAAGTTCTGTTTCCTGCATGGTTCTGTTTGGGAACACTATAGAAAGTAATTATCACTATCACTATCACCTCCTTGTTCATCAATTTGTTTGAGCAGGCACCAGTAACATCTCCATTCATCCCTGTCATATGCTAGTGTAACCCGATTGCATACTGGGGTCTCTTTCAGGGTTAAGGAAATGAGGACCATCATTGTTACTGGTTTTGGCACATCAAGTATGCCACAGGTAGCTTGCCAGGCTCTGCCGTGCAGGAGGGATACTTTTGGTAGCTTGCTGGGCTCTCCAAGAAGGAAGGTAGTTTTGGGGCAACCTCTAATCAAATTTACAGGTGTTCCCAGTCATGCATATATGCGGTCAGGAGACTCTCGGTAGCCTGTGTTCTTTTTTTTTTTCCAGAGCAACTATTTTATTTTTATTTTTTTTTAAATTTATTTATTTATTTATTTTTTAATAATGAGGCACCATGAGGTACAGTTGTAGATTTACACATTTTTGTGCTTGGGTTTCGATTATACAATGATCAAACTCTCATCCCTCCACCAGTGCGCATTTCCCACCACCTCGGATCCCAGCATCCCCTCCCCGCCCCCAGCCCCTATCCCACCCTGCCTCTGTGGCAGGGCATTTCCCTCTCTCTCCTTTTGAGTGCCATGGTCAGCAAAAGAGGCATTGAGTGGCAATCATGCTTGGTCGACAGTCTACCCTCAGCATGCTCTCCCATTGTGGGCGGATCCTCCCAACACCCTTTATTTGGTGTTCCCTTCTCTTTCTGAGCTCCCCCTTCCCCTAACATGTGTGGCTGTCCTCCGGGTCATTGAGTAAAATTCCTGGTACTAATCTCTGCCATACTTGGGTGTTAGTTTCCTATTTTGTTACTTTATGTTCCCCAGATGAATGCAATCTTTCTATGTCTATCCCTTTCTTTCTGAGTCATTTCGCTTAACATGATACTTTCCATGTAGTACCACTTGTATGTAAACTTCATGACTTCGTCTTTCCTAACAGCTACATAGTACTCCATTGTGTAAATGTGCCAGAGTTTCTTCAACCAGTCATCTGTTCTCGGGCACTCAGGTTTTTTCCAGATTCTGGCTATTGTAAAGAGTGCTGCAATAAACAGACAATTGCAGATGTCACTTCGGCTATACTTTTTTGCCTCTCTGGGATATATTCCCAGGAGTGGTATTGCTAGGTCAAATGGGAGCTCAATTTCTAGTTTTTTGAGAATCATCCATAGTGCTTTCCAGAAGGGCTGAACCAGTGGGCATTCCCACCAACAGTGAAGGAGTGTCCCTTTCTCACCGCATCCGCGCCAGCACCGGTTGCTTTTGTTCTTGTGGATATGGGCCAGTCTCTGTGGTGTGAGGTGATACCTCATTGTGGTTTTGATCTGCATCTCCCTGATGATTAATGATGTGGAACATTTTCTCATGTGTCTTTTAGCCATTCGGATTTCTTCTTTGTCAAAGTTTCTATTCATTTCATCTCCCCATTTTTTGATGGGGTTGAATGTTTTCTTTTTGTGGAGTTGAACCAGTATTTTGTATATCCTTGAAATTAACCCCTTATCAGATGTGTAGTTGGCGAATATCCTTTCCCATTCAGTTGACTGTCTTTGTATTTTGGTCACTGTTTCTTTTGAGGTGCAGAAGCTTCTTAGTTTAAGATAGTCCCATTTATCTATCTCTGTTTTCACTTGCTTGGCCAGCGGTGTGACATCTTTGAAGACACTATTAGCTTCTATGTCATGAAGGGTTTTGCCAACATTTTCCTCAATGTATCTTATAGATTCCGGTCTGATGTTGAGGTCTTTAATCCACTTAGATCTTACTTTTGTACATAGAGTTAGGCAGAGATCTGAGCCCATTTTTTTGCATATAACCGTCCAGTTTTGCCAGCATAATTTGTTAAAGAGGCTTTCCCTGCTCCACTTCACTTTTGTTGCCCCCTTATCGAAGATTAGATGCTCGTATACTTGGTGGGGGGGGATGTCAGTATATTCAACCCTGTTCCATTGGTCTAGAGCTCTGCCTTTGTTCCAGTACCATGCTGTTTTAATTATTACTGTCTTGTAGTAGAGTTTGAAGTTAGGGAGGTTGATTCCTCCCATTTTCTTTTTCCCTAGAATTGCTTTAGCTATTCGTGGGGGCTTATTGTTCCATATGAATTTCAGGAGTGTTTGTTCCAATTCTTTAAAGAATGTCATGGGTATCCTAATAGGGATTGCATTGAATTTATACAGTGCTTTGGGAAGTATTGCCATTTTGACAATGTTAATTCTCCCGATCCATGAACAGGGGATATTTTTCCATTTCCTCGTATCCTCTTTTATTTCCTGAAGTAGAGTTTTGTAGTTTGCTTTGTACAGGTCCTTTACTTCCTTAGTTAAGCTGATTCCTAGGTACTTGATTTTCTGGGGCACAATTGTGAATGGGATTGTTTTCTTCATGTCTTTTTCTTCTCTTTCACTATTTGCATATAGGAAAGCCATGGACTTTTGGACATTGATTTTATAACCTGCCACTTTACTATACAAGCCTATTGTTTCTAGAAGTTTCTTGATAGAGGTTTTAGGGTTTTCTAAGTGTAGTATCATATCATCTGCGAATAGTGAGAGCTTGATTTCTTCCTTTCCTACCTGGATGCCCCTAATATTCTTTTCTTGCCTAATCGCTATTGCAAGTACTTCCAATACTATATTGAACAGCAGTGGAGAGAGTGGGCAACCTTGTCTCGTCCCTGATCTTAGAGGGAAGGCTCTCAGTTTTTCGCCAATGAGGACGATGCTTTCTGTAGGCTTGTGGTAGATGGCTTTAACTATATTGAGAAAAGTCCCCTCTATCCCCATTTTGGCTAGGGTTTTCATCATAAATGGGTGCTGGATCTTGTCAAATGCTTTCTCTGCATCTATTGATATGATCATATGATTTTTATCTTTTCTTTTGTTGATGTGGTGGATTATGTTGATTGATTTCCTAGTGTTAAACCAGCCTTGCATCCCCGGGATGAATCCTACTTGGTCATGGTGTGTGATCTTTTTGATGAGTTGTTGAATTCTATTTGCTAGTATTTTGTTGAGAATCTTCGCATCCGTGTTCATCAGGGATATCGGCCTGTAGTTTTCTTTTCTTGTGATATATTTGTTTCCTTTTGGTATTAGAGAGATATGGGCTTCATAGAAACTGTTTGGATGAGTTTCCGTTTTTTCAATTTCCTGAAAGAGCTTGAGAAGGACTGGCAGCAGGTCCTCTTTAAATGTTTGGAAAAATTCGCTAGTGAATCCATCTGGACCAGGGCTTTTGTTTTTGGGAAGGCTTTTGATTGCAGTTTCTATTTCGTTGATGTTAATAGGTCTATTCAGATACTCCAGGTCTTCTTGATTCAGCTTTGGGAGCTTATAGGAGTCCAGGAATTTGTCCATTTCTTCTAGGTTCTCTTGTTTCGTGGCATACAGACTTTCAAAGTAGTCTCTGATTATCTTTTGGATTTCTTTGGTTTCTGTTGTGATATCCCCCTTCTCATTTCTGATTCGGTTTATTAAGGTTCTCTCTCTCTGTTTCTTTGTGAGTGTTGCGAGTGGTTTATCTATCTTGTTTATTCTCTCGAAGAACCAGCTCTTGGTTTCATTGATTGTTTCTTTGGTTTCCATGTCATTGATTTCTGCTCTAAGTTTTATGATCTCTTTCCTTCTGCCTGATTTAGGTTCTTTCTGTTGATCCTTTTCTAAGGACTTGAGCTGTGAGGTCAAGTTGTTTATGTGCACCATTTCTACAGACCTAAGATATGCTTGTAGAGCTATAAATTTTCCCCTTAATACAGCTTTCGCTGCATCCCATAGGTTCTGGTAGCTCGTGTCTTCATTCTCATTTGTTTCCAGGTAGCCTGTGTTCTTTGAGAGTGAGAACTAGACAATAAGCGGCTGACCCGGGTTTGATTCCCAGCATCCCATATGGTCCCCTGGGCACCGCCAGGGGTAACTCCTAAGTGCATGAGTCAGGAGTAACTCCTGTGCATTGCCGGGTGTGACCCAAAAAGCAAAATAAATAAATAAATAAATATGAGGTCGTGTGGCTTCAAATGCGGCTGTCCACTTCCAGGAGTTTGGTTTTATAGTTTCTGGATCTTGGCCACTGGTGGGGTTATATGGCAGTTGGTGGGCGTAACTATTTAGCTACTGAAAGATGGGGGATCTGGGTGGTGGAGGTTCAGTCCTGATCCAAGCAGACTTGGAGATCTCAGCCCTGGGTCCCGCACAGCTGGGTTCCTCTCCTAGTTCCTTCATGCGTGAGGCTTGTCCTAGCATGAGGAGAATTGTGGAGAGTGGTCTCAGCATGGCTGTGGTTGGGTCCTGGAGGTCTTCATCTACAAGGGCTCTGCTCAGGATGAAGAGGGAAATTCAACCCGCCCCCCTCCAAGGGGCCCCAGTGAGGACAGCCAGATGCTGGGGTAGGAGACTTTGCCTTAGAAATGTTTATGCTAGAAAATGTTAGAAAGTAACATTTCAAGTAAATATGTCCTTTAAAGAGTAAAATGAGAATAGAGACACTTTCCAAAAAACAGCAAATCCTATCGAAAAAGAAAGCAATCTCCTCCTCCGAACATGCATTCAAAGCAGTCCTTTAGACATGACACCTTAAATGGAATAATTAGTGTAAGAGCCTCAAGATTATATACCACATGATGGTGAGATTAATTTAATGTATTTAATAAAATGCCATCTTCTCTTTTAAACAGAAGTCTGACAACTATCTGACCACTACCTATCTTTTCCACAGGCCATTTAATTAAACACTGACATTAAGGAAATATATTTTGGTTACCAAGGCAAAAGAATCTGTTTAATTTAAGTCGTTTACGCAGCAGTTTCATGATGTAAAACTAATTCTTTCAGTATTTAATAGTGATCCTTAATCATTTGGGCATGGGGTTATGATTAAGGTACTATCGAATTCTCATTCTAAACTCACATCATTATTTTACTTGAATATTAAGTGTTATTGTATTTTACTATTCATAATGTTTATCACTGCTGACAAAAAATTCCTTTTAAAATTCATGTGCAAACTGGGACTCAAGAGTTAGTAAAGTGGTTAGGATTCTTGCTTTGAAAATAGCAAACCCAAGTTCAACCCTCTTTTTCCCTGAAGTTCCACAGAAGTGATCCATGAGCACAAGTCAGGAGAAAGTCCTGAGAAAAGTCAGTCCAAAAAAATTTAGAATGCTACTATTATATAACATCTAATATTTCAGTTTACATTTAACTAAAATATATAATTTTCACTTCAAACTCAATTTTTTTGAATTTTTAATGAAATAATGGCTGGAACATTAGCACAGCGGGTAGGGTGTTTGCTTTGCATGTGGCTTACCTGGGTTGGATTCCTCTGCCCCTCTCGGAGAGCCTGGCAAGCTACCGAGAGTATCCTGCCCACACGGCAGAGCCTGGCAAGCTTCCCGGGGTGTATTCGATATGACAAACACAGTAACAACAACATCATAATGGAGATGTTACTGGTGCCTGCTGAATCAAATCGATGAACAATGGGAGGACAGTGCTACAGTGCTTAATGAGAAAAGGCTCACAGCAATTTATAATAGACTGAAAATAAGGCTAGAAAATGTTAATTTGTTTGGCATCTGATTTCTTTCCTTTAGTCTCTCTAAGAGATGCTTCACCCAAGCTTTCTAAATCTATAAAAGTTTTCATTCATATCACATGTAATTAAATCAGCCTATTTCCTCTCAAACTATAATTTTTGGAAATGCCTAAAAAATTATAAACAACTATGCCCATTAATATTTTACTTCATAGGTATAGGAAATAAACAGGAAAAAAAGGGAAACAGTATTTGTGAAATTTACATTGTATTTATGTTTAAGCTATCTACAAAATAAATACAGACTTATATTCATTATCTGTGAATCATATTTTTTCTACAAGAAAATGCAATATAATATTTTCATGCCCATAATTTAATTTTATTGCATTTTAGTCTTTAAAATATATAAATTTTATATAACTATATAAATTAAATCTTCATCTCTGGAGAGGAGAATATAAGAATGAATATTATACTAATTTGTAAATGTACAAAATAAAAGAAACTTCAGAACTGGTGAATTTATGGGAAAACCAGACCAGGAGAAGTCTTCTCAAATTTTGAAGCCATTCCATGCCATCTTTAACATTTGGAGCCCAGTATAAAAACAAAAAATAGAGCAATGATGTGTCAAATGATAAAGTCAATTCACTGTAGAACTATATGTGAAATTTTTAATTACAAATAATTGTATTCAAAACAAATAAATCATAATAAAATCATTACATATGCTAATTTAATAATCATAAAATTACTTTCCATAAACTTCAGAACTATATAATATGTTGCATTTCAAAGTAATAAACTGACTAGCTAAAATGTCAAATAATTGCAGAATCTCACATGAGCAATTTTCGTTCAGATGTTTTAATATTTTACTTTCAAAATTGTTTCATTTTAAACTATACTCTTTAGCTGTGATAAGCAAATGCTCGTTAAAAAGCTTTAAAGGTTAAACAAAAGTTTTATTTGATTAAGATATTTGAGGGCTAATCTGAACAACTTTGTTCCAATGCCAGTATTCTTTTTGATGTCCTCCAAAGTATAGGATTCCATCTTCTGTGTCTTGTTCTTCAAGCCTGGAAAAAAATACAGCTGATTTTCCAACAAGGTATTCATTTTCTTTTTTTCACATTTATAAAAATACTTATGATCCTTCAGGTAGCACTTTCTAGAACAAATTTCCTTCCGTCCCCCCAGTTGGTCCCAGAAGGTATACCAGTACAGCTTCTTGAACTGGGAAAGGACATATGTGACTTTCTTCATGGGATCACACCCGTATCTATTTTATTTTCCTCTTTTCCATATCACTAGGTGTAAGTATTCTAATACTAGCAATGCATTTCAACATTAAAATATTGTACCTGAGTCTTCTAAGATATATCTTTATATGTACTTATTTTTTTAAAAAAAATTAAATCAGCAATGTTTATATGTTTGGACCACTCCCTGTAGTGTTCAGGATTTACTCCTGGCTCTGGATTATTACTTTTGGTGGTGCTGGGGAACCATATGCAGTGCTAGGGATTGAATCAGGTTTGGCCACATCCAAGTCTTATCTCCTATCTAATCTCTCTTGCCCCTGGAATATGAATGTTTTCATAGATCTTACCTTTTTCACAGACCTGCTTGAAATCATCCATAAAATTTTTCAATAACAGATAGCTTGAACCTAGTGATATAGTTAGTAGTCAAGAAGAGTAATGCCTAATCCGTATTCAGAGTGTAAATGGCATATTCAATGATTACTTCTTTCTCATTAAGAATATGTTCAATTATGCCACAGATAGAACACTGTTTGGCTTAATGAGGAATTAAAATGAGTAGAATTAGATTTTGACTAGAAATCTCATGGGCCTTAATAGATTGATTAACGTGGGTGTGGAAATTTTATTTATTTATAGTTCTAATCAAGACTCTTCATTCTTAGGAAATTTAAGAAAGATTAAATCACAGATTTTTTTTAAATGATTTGCTAGTTGCTTCAACTTTTTTTTATCCTTTATCACAAATAATGTCTACTAAAAACATAAGTTGATTCTTATAGTTAGAACATACTTTGTTGTTTAATTTTATAATTAATAAAATACAGAATAAAGAAAATCTATGGATGCTTATAACTTTCTAGAAAGTGTTTATTCATTTAATATATTTCTCTTGGGAAATCTTCCATAGCTTATGAAGTAGGCATTTTAATACATTTACAGGGAAGTTAGCATAGTGAAAACTCAAAGAAATATTGTTTAAAGTTACAGAGTACTTTGCAGAATTTTAATATGATGTCGAGTATCCTCATTCTTTTGTGTAAATAGCCTTTTTGATACATGGATCTGTAACTATGATGAAGTTGATATTTACTACTAAAATTAGGTTATATCATTTAGTAAAGTTCATTTTAATGAAGAAAGATTTTCTTTAATGGTACTGGCCTAATAAGGAGAGCCCAAAAAAATATGATTGTTGTCTTCCTGAAAGCAAGTATTCAAAGTCAGAGAGATTCAAAGCATCTCAGGGGACAAGTGATAGTACAGTGGGTAAGTGTTAGTCTAGCTAATCTAGGTTGGATCCCTGGCACCTCAGATGGTCCCAGGGCCGACCATGAGTGGTCCCTCAGGCAGAGCCAAGAGTAAGCCCTAATCACTTCCAATTGTGTCTCCAAAACAAACACACTCACAAAGCATAAAAGATGTTTTGTAGGAAAGAAAGCCTATGGTTCCATGACAAAGGGTCAGTGTGAAAGGTCATAAGAGAGGTCTTCAAGAACAAAGTATAACCCACAACAATCAGCAAGTAATTGAGGACCTCAGTCCTACAACCAGAAGGATCCCAGTTGTGCCAAGAATCTAAATTAGAGTGAGAAGTGGGTTATTTGATAGAACTTTCCAACAAAACATATGGCTAACATTCTAATTTCAGGATCTGAGTGGAGAATGAATTGTGCTAGAACTAGAATTCTTTCATACGTAACTTTGTACTAATTGTTACAGGTTTTTTGACAGTACTGTGTGTGTGGTAATTTTTTTTGAAAATATGGGGATTTGAAAAGAAAACTAATATACAATATAAGTCAGAATTTATTTATAGTAAATTTTTTTTGACTTTTGGATCACACCTGGCAGTGCTGAGAGCTAGCTCCTGCCTCTGTGTTTAGGTATACTCCTGGCAGACTTCGGGGACCATACAGGGTTCCAAGAATCAAAGCTGGTTTGGCCCTGTACAAGGCAACTGTTGTACTGCCTCTCCACCCATTATTTACATAAGTATTCTTAAACTATTTCGGTCAGTATCTCCACTCTACTTCTCTAAGAAATTCAAACACAGGTTAATAAAAATTTTATTTATTGTTCTTCATTGAGTAAATCGTTCTCCAATCCTCCAATCCAATCATGTGTTATCATGACTTAACATTGTACTCAATAAGACAGCATTAAAACTTAGTATGCAAAATTTAGTGGACTTTTAAAGTATTTTTCTGATCTTCAAAGTACTAATAAAGCTTTCTAATTTGATTCCTATTTTATTTTACATATTTTACATATTTTATTTTACATAGCACACATCCACATAAATTATTTCAAGTTTAATGTGTTATATGTCCATATTTAGAACTCTTAAAATGAGAATGCATGTATGCAATTATTTTTTATTTTCCAAGTAAATTTAAATAATATAATTGTTCTTAGTGCTGTCTTCCCATTTTTCATCCATTTGCTAGAGCGGGCCCAGTAATGTCTCCGTCATGAGACTTGTTGTTACCTTGTTTGTAATATCGAATACTTCAGGGGTAGCTTGCCAGACTTTGTCATGCAGGCTAGATATTCTTGGTAGCTTGCTGGGCTCTCTGAGAGGGGCGGAGGAATAGAAACTGGCTCGGCCAGCTGGCTTCGCGCAAGGCAAATGCCCTACCGCTGTGCTATCGCTCTAGCCCAAATAATATAAATACTATAGATAATTTAGAATTCTAAAATATCAGTTAAGAGACTGAAGATAAATTTATGGTGAATAAATCTTGACAAATAGCTCTTTAAAATAACGATATCAAATGAGTACTCTAACATTTCTTTAACTGAAAATAAAGAAAACAATTATTTTGGTTGAGAATGATAGACTGCTTTACAGATAGAATGAGTAGGATTTTTTTAAATGTTTGTCTTAAAAATTCATTTAGAAATTAGAAATATAGTTTTCCAAATAAAACTACTCAAGTTTAAAATAAAAAGCACTATGACAGCTTTTTAGTATCTGAGTTTTGTACTAAATTCTACGTCCATGAATTGGTTAAAAACTTGGCCTCCTATTGATAATAAAAATATCTCTAGGAAAAACCTCAAGCATTAACTATCAAATTGCTCTTACCAGCATACATTTTTATAAGATTAACAAGTTTTAGTTTTTGTGGAATTAAGATATACATTATTATTATTATTATTATTATTATTATTATTATTATTTACATGCTTCTCGGCAAGCCCTGTAAGCTACCTAGAGTATGTCGCCCACACAGCAAAGCCCAGCAAGCTACCCATGATATATTCGATATGCCAAACACAGTAACAAGTGTCACAATGGAGAGGTTACTGGGCCCGCCCGAACAAATCGAAGAACAACGGGAGGACAGTGACAGTGACAGTGATTTACATGCAAATGATATATTCATATATTATAAATCCATTGACAAAATTTTGTAATAAGCTTTATGAAGTATTTTGTAAAATAATTCTTTATGTTTTCCTTTATGGTTATTAGGTATTTTTTGTTGTGACCATAAAAATATTCTCATGTATTATAGGTTCTATATTAATCTAGAAACTTAATTTTTTTTGTAAATTATGATCAAAGTTATCATCATTATCAGTAATACTCTTCCCAGGTCTCTGTGGGGCTACTATCACTTCAAATTATTCTTTATGTTGCATGTGTAAGAAGAAATCTGAGCCATTTTGATGGGGAATAGACATCAGGGGCACAAGGCCAAAATCTGAAGTTTTTCCCTCAGTACTTAATTTATTCTTTCTCCTAAGTAGAGAATAGTTGTCCAACTCTGGTAAATCCTGGTCTAGAGCTAGAGATAACCTGGTGAGTAAAGTGCTTGTATGTGGCTGGTCTGATTTATGCCCTGACACTATGTTTGGTCCCTTGAGCACTTCCAGGAAGGACACCTGAACACTAAACCAGAAAAACATCCTGATCAAAATGAAGAGTGAACCCCCAGAAAAAAAATTCTAATCTACTTAAACTTCCCCTATTTGTCCTCGTTTCTTTTTATTCCCTTACATCTGATCTTCCTACACCCTTTCTCTTTTCCTTAACAACATTAGTTTGGTCATGAGTGTACATGACCAATTTATTTCAGTTTTTTCATAAATTATACTGATTTATACAGCGCACATTGGGGGAAATCCTCCAACTTTCTGGCTTATTTTGCTCTGTAGAATCCACCAGCTTCCTGTTCTTTGTAGCAAGTTGAAAATTTTACTTCCAGGTCACCTGGACACACTGACCATTCTTGGGAGGTACTAGGGTCTCACAAAATAGTGTTTAGGGACCTCAGGGGCAGTATCAGATGATACTCAGTGACCCATGTAGAGACAAGGTACCTAACCAGTGTCCTGTACTTTCAAAGTAGCGTATGTCTGTGGTTAACTCCCCACCCCTTACCCTGCATTCCTTCAGAATAACTAGTTCCACATTTTGTTTTGCTTTTGCATTTGTGGTGAATTCCTCTGTTTGCTCATTTTGTGAAATATTCTAAGTTAATTCCTATATTATGTGTGGCCATGTTCCCTTGGCTTGCTCTGAAGTTATCATATCTAATTTTTAGGATGTAATTTGAGAATGTTTACCCAGGATTTGATAGTGTATGTTGCTGTATATACCAACAGTCCTGGACCTCGCTAGAAAATTGGGACTCTAATTCCAAAAGCAGGTGGTTAGACGCAGAAAAGAGTGATACTCTTAAAGGGTACCATAAACCTAATCCATCTGGAACACCACTAAACTTTGAGTTCTGGGGACAAAACCCAATCAATGTTGCCTATATGCAAGTTAAGCCGTCTGTGCTCTTCCAATTGCTCCAGTTTACCAGTAATCTTTCCAAGAGCAGTCTTGTCCTAACATATATGTTTTCCTGCCCAACTTTTTTCTGAGGGGTGCAGTTCAGTAGAATATTCATCTAGAAGCAGTTCTTCAACATTTGGTCAAGAGTTTGGCTCAATAACTGCACTGCACTGTAGCACTGTCCTCCCGTTGTTCATCCATTTGCTCGAGCAGGCCCAGTAACATCTCCATTGTGATACTTGTTGTTACTGTGTGAATATGCCATGGGGAGCTTGCCATGCTTTGCCATGTGGGCCAGATACTCTCAGTAGCTTGCCAGGCTCTCCAAGAGGGGCTCAATAACATTTACCTGTAAACAGTAAGAATGACTATAAAAGTCTATAGGTGTTGCCATTTATTTCCAGTGCTGTAAGCAATCATTTGAAGCAAAAACTACTTCAGGTGAACACAATCTCAGTACTCGTTCCTCAAGAGAACAAAAGAGCATATTCACAACCCAAAGCACGAAGCAGAGGAGCTGCTCATTTAAGGAGGTAAACAATTGTACCTTGGTTACATTCCCCATAAGTTCTATAATCACATCCCATGCAGACTTGAAATAGCTCTGGCTGAACAAACATTGGCTAAGTTGCCAATTGCCACCTTGTTCATGGCTATCCATGCCAGCAGTCATAGGAACTGTCTGATGTGGAGGCATTGCAACAGCAGGGATGTAGGCTGTCTAGCCCTTCTATCCTGGCTCCCAGGATACTTGCACTGATACTCTGCTTCCCTAGCTATCAGCCTGGCAATCTGTTTCCCAGTGTTCCCAGAACTGCTCTCTTGGTTGCACCTATGCATGTACCAAGTTGAAACCTCCCTTTCCCTGGTAAAGTCTGGGATATTGGAGGAATAAAACTTATTTAAAGTAGTTTGCTTTCTGTCTTCAATGAAAACTCATATTTTATTGATGAAATTATCATCTGAAGTAATCAGAGAGTAGTTTTGTAAGAAGTAGATTTATAATGTTTAACCCTTATATTCCCTAAACCAGCTGTTCTCTTTCCAGACATTAAAAGTCTATATACACAGATGCCTGTTGCTATACTATTATTTGCTAGAACAAAATATTGGAAGCAATGTCAATGTCCATGAAAATTAAGTATAAATGTGCTGTATTCAACCAATGTCTATTAGCACTGTGATTAGCACTGTCCTCCCGGTTGTTCGGTTGTTCATACATTTGCCCAAGCGGACCCAGTAATGTCTCCATCGTGAGACTTGTTGTTACTGTTTGGCATATTGAATATATCACGGGTTGCTTTCCAGGCTTTGCTGTGCAGGCAAGATATTCTCGGTAGCTTGCCGAGCTCTCCGAGAGGGGTGGAGGAATCAAACCTGGCTTGGCCAGGCCGGGCCTCGGGCCAGGCAAACATCCTACTGCTGTGCTATCTCTCCAGCCCTAAAGGCCTACAGCACCCTGTATTCCCAGGTGGCCTCCCATCCAAATACTGACTAGGCCCGACCCTGCTTAGCTTCCAACATCAGACAAGATCGGGCACGTTCAGGGTGGTATGGTCGTAGACTATGTCTATAGAATCATTAAATGGATGAAATTAGAACTAGAACAAAGGCAAGAATTATAATTAGAACAGTATAATATATTTTATTATGGGTAAATCTCAAAAAAAATGTTAGGTAGAAATTCACATTGCAGGCATGTACAGTATGCTACTGGTATTCTTTTTTAAAAAAAATAGATGAAAATTAATTCATCAGTATTCTTTCTATCAAAACCACTTTTTCTACTCCTATTTTAAGTTCTATTAGAAGATTCTCTCTGACATCTCGCCATTTTTCACTATGAAGTCATTGATTGCAATCTGGTCTTTATTTTTATTCAGTCCTATATTTTACTTTATTGATCCTTTAGTTAAAAATATGGGGGATACTCAATGCCTCTTTTGCAAGCCACAGCACCTAAAAGGAGATAGAGAACAACAGTGAATGCCCTGCCACAGAGGCAGGGTGAGAGGAGGGGGTTGGGGGGTGGGAGGGATACTGGGATCTGTGGTGGTGGGAAATGGGCACTGGTGGAGGGGTGGGTACTCGATCATTGTATAACTGAAACCCAAGCACAAAAATTTGTAAGTCTACAACTGTACCTCATGGTGTTTCACTAATAAAAATTTAAAAAAAAAGAAAAGAAAAAAAATGTGGGGAAAAGGAGGGTCTGTAATATTACTCATCCACTATTTTACATAATCATCCCTTACAATTTTTAGTATCAATGTTCCTTTGTAACAGAAATCTCAACTGTGAACTTTTTTTTCAGACTTTTCTGTGTTATCTCACTCCGTTCTGACTTTCGTGTTTGCTGATGAGGATAGGTAATATTACTGAATATCTCTGTACTTGACAAATTATATTTTTCTTAGCTTTCTTAATTCTTTTTCTTTTTCTTTTCTTTTTCTTTTTTGGGTCATACCCAGAGATGCTCAGGGGTTACTACTGGCTCTGCACTCAGGAATCATTCCTAGTGGTGCTTGACAGAGCATAAAAGATGCCGGGGAGGGATCAAACCCAGGTGGGCCACATGCAAGGCAAACACCCTCCCTGCTGTACTATCGCTCTGGGCCCAATTATGTTTCTTTATAATTTCATTGCTTGCTTTAATGAATTTACACACAAATTTGCTTTTCTCTTTTTAAATAACTTTGATTTTCTTGAATATGTACATATTTAATTTGAAAATATTTTGACATTGTCAAATAATTTTTACTTTTTTACTGGGGGTTAACTACTGCTCTCTTTACTTTTCTTCTTCACATTCTCTCTTTGTTAATTTTGATAATCTTGATCGAGCCTCTATAAAGCACATTTCCCTTTATTTTATCTTATTATTCAGTTTAGCTAAGCTCAGTTGAACTACCTTTGGATTTTCAAATATGCTATTGAAAATATATTTCAATATATTAGTAAATCTTATCTTTGTAGATATACTTTTTGAAGAAAATTTAAATTTCCTTTATTGTTTTTAGAATGATTTTCTCTAATTATTTGCATGGTAGTTGACTTAAATTCCTTGTCA
Organism: Sorex fumeus; assembly: GCF_029834395.1. Taxonomy (NCBI): domain Eukaryota; kingdom Metazoa; phylum Chordata; class Mammalia; order Eulipotyphla; family Soricidae; genus Sorex; species Sorex fumeus. The sequence continues at coordinate 22,127,546 of NW_026606059.1, forward strand.
AGTAAGCTCAAGACCAGTTCCCTTAGTTTTTCCTAAATGCTATCCCCCTAACTTAACCTTTGACATGTGTAGATTTACATTTTTGCATTGTTTCCTGGCTCATTATTTTATATGTGAAAAGTTTAAGAAAGTATAATGTGGCAACTCCATATACATACATACAAAAACATATAAAATATATACAAAATACATGTATTTACAATATAGATAATATATATTCCAAATATATATATATATATATATATTCTTACCCATTGAGGTTTACTGAGAATAGGTTTTTCTCTCTTTTTTTTCCCTGATAAATTCCTTGTTTGTTTGTTTTCTCCCCAATGTTTGCGTAAACTTTGTGATGGTGCAAAGCATTAAATTCTTTGCATTTAATATTGCCAGGTGGGACTATGTATCCTATGTTAATAAACCTGGGCCATGAGGGAATGAAGGTGGTAGCAGAACATTATACTGTAGTCTGAGTATAAAAAGATATGCTTTTCAGCACATAACTTGGTCACTAACAAATCATTAATTGAATCAAGATAGAGGAGGAGGAGAGCATACTCAATATAAGCAACGCTAAATATTAAATTATAAACTGTGAGCATTATTTAAGGAGACCAAGCAAGCTTAGAAGACATTTTCATTAATGAGTCAACTAAAAATCAAGGAGGTAATTAAAAGAGCCAAGCATGCCCATTAGATTCAAAGAACTATAATTTGAGATGCATAGATAAAGATAGAAAACCTAAAACATTCCCCTAAATGGATAAAGTTAGGTTTTATAGGAAGACAGTAGTGGTGAGGGACCAAAGAGATAGCACGATGGGTAGGGCATTTGTCTTGCATGCAGCTGACCTGAATTCCGTCCCCAGCATCCCATATGGTCCCTTGAGCACCTCTAGGTATAATTTCTGGTTGCAGAGCCAGGAATAACCCCTGAGTGTTGCCAGGTGTGACCCAAAAATCCAAAAGGGGGCAGGGGAGAGAGAGAGAGAGAGAGAGAGAGAGAGAGAGAGAGAGAGAGAGAGAAAGAGACATGAGAAAAATAGGTGATTAGTATTGAAACTTCAAGTACTTATGGTAATACTGATTCTCTGAAAGATGAAAAGTTATCTTTAAGAACTGATGACTATTTTTTAATGTAGGAGTACTGCAAGAACTCCTGATTTCCTCAAATCACGATCAAATCGTGATTTGATCATGATTTCTTAATTATGCTTAAATAGTGTTTTTAGCTCGTCTAAAACTCTATTTGGCTAGTCTAAAGTGTTTGGCCCATTTCAAAGAAACAGATAATGCAGTACTTCTACAATGTCACCCTAAGTATATATCATTTAGTTCACAGATGGTCTTTTAAGACACTTTATGCACATTTAACAAAATCATTATTAGTAGGGCTCATAAAAGATACATGCCCTCCCTCCGAGTACCTTCTTCCTTTCACCCCTGCCCCGTTTTCCCTTTTCTTCTCCCTCTTGCCCGCCATCCAGTAACTTTCCCACTAAAGACCAGTTCTAAATTTCTGTTTCTTTGGACATTTGTTATTCACAACCATGATTCCATAGCACAGCAGTAGGGTGTTTGCCTTGCACGCAGCCAACATGACCGACCCAAGTTCAATTCCTCCACCCCTCTCGGAGAGCCCGGCAAGCTACCGAGAGTATCTCGCCCGCACAGCAGAGCCTGGCAAGCTTCCCGTGACGTATTCGATATGCCAAACACAGTAACAACAAAGTCTCCAATGGAGACGTTACTGGGCCCGCTCGAGCAAATCGACGATCAACGGGAGGGCCTTTACTTTACTTTTACTTTATGATTCTTTATATCCTGCATATATATATGTATCAACACTATTCACAAAAGCTAAAATATGGGATCAACCTAAGTGTCCATGAACTGGACAAAATTCGGTACATTTACACAATTAAATAAGCCTTGGCTTTATGAAAAAAAGTCAAATCATGCAAGTTGCTGTATTGTGGATGGACCTGGAGAGTATCATGCTAAGTGAAGTTAGGAGAGGGACAGACACAGAATAATAAATTTCAATTTTTTATTTTTTGCTTTTTGGGTCTCACCTGGCAATGCATAGGGGTTACTTCTGGCTCTGCACTCAGGAGTTACTCCTGGCAGTGCTCAGGGGACCATATGGGATGCTGGGAATAGAACCCAGGTCAGCCGCGTGCAAGGCAAAAGCCACTGTGCTATCACTCCAGCCCCTAAATTTCAATTCTGATTGATTGTTAAAATATCAATTTTTGATCTCCAAATTCTGTTGTTTTCTCTCATTGCATACATAGGATAAAAAAAACCTCTATTCTTTTCATTTCACAGTTTAGACTCTCACAACCTCAGAGTAAGAGAAAAATAAAATTTAATATAAGCCAGCGTGTCTATTATGAATTAATTAACAAAGAGAGCCAAGAGAAGAGAATAACTCCAAATGGCACAAGCTATAATAAATACCATCACCAAGTAGCACTGTCAGGACTGATCCCTGAACACCGGGCATGACACAAGAAGCCAAAAAAATAATAATAATAAACAAACCAAAAAACAACACATAAGATATTGGCAGAGGGAGGAGAGGCAGCATTAAAGGAAGATTAACAGTAAAGCAGGATAAGTAAAACCATGTTGTCATGCAGATTCATTTTCAACCTTCTCTGACTAGAATTTGCAATTTTTCTCTTCTCCCACTTTCTAGAACAAAGACTAAGATGCCCTTACAAATGGAAATTTCCCTTATGAATGTAAGTGTCCTTACAAAAGGGGTAACTGCTTACTTGGTTTTGCAAGCTTTTCCTTTGTCATTTTTTTTTAAAAAAATGCTGCTAAAATAAGTCCTGACAAAAAGATCATATTTCGAAATGGTGCAGTTTACTAGTTTTTCAATATATATATTTTTATTCTGCGAACTTTTCTTGAAAATGGTTTTTATTATATAATTTAAAATCATTACTAGAAAACACATTTATTAGACCTTAAATTTTGGTATCATTTTCAATCCAGTTTTACTGAGGAATCTAGGATTCTGTGTGAAATTATCTACTGTTGTGGAAGAACTGTGTTTCGCAAAGATAAGTGTTGACATTTAGCCTTCAGTACCTGTGAATGTGACCTTATCTGAAAACAAGGTCTTTGATGATTGAAGCAAGATTAGGCTCTCCTTTAATTAGAGTGGACTCTGATTTAATAGCAGTGGTGTGTGTCCTTAAGACCAGGTTTGTATGCACACACAAGCAAGCCTGCATTTGCATACACACATCAAGAGACTAAAGGTAGGGAAGAGGAAAAAGGAGGGGCAAAGGAAGGAAAGGCAAGGGAAGACAGAGGTAAAAACTGGACTAAGTAGTTTATAAGTAAATAAAATTAAGTGTATTCTTCTTGGCTTGGAGACAGTCTGGAGTTGAAGAGAGGGCGGCAATATTGTTGGGATCTGACTTTTATACTTCAGACACTGTATCTATGACACGATACATGTATGTTGTTGGAAACTACCCATTTGTGCTTCCTTGTTGTGTAATACCTAGAAAGTAGGAACGTTACCAACATAGCTATGATGCAGGTGAGGCAGAAGCTGTGGAGACAAGTCTCTGTATTCCTTTCAGATTCTCTGATTATTTAATAGTTTTAAGAAGAAAAATATTGAATAATAAAGATGCTCAGGTTCAGAGTTGGAAAGTAGAAATGTTTATTGGAAAGAGAAAAGTAAAGGAGCTCCCCAAGTGGGGGAGGAACTTAATATAGGACTAAATTAACTATGGCTCGATAGCACAGCGGGTAGGGCTTTTACCTTTGACACGACTGACCTTGGTTCAATTCCTCTGTCCCTCTAAGAGAGTCAGGCTAGTTACGGAGAATATCCGGCCTGCATGGTAGAGCCTGGCAAGCTCCCCATGGAATATTCGATATGCCAAAAACAGTAACAACAAATCTCACAATGGAGACATTACTAGTGCCCACTCAAGCAAATTGATGGACAATGGAAGAACAGTGCTACGGTGCTTTTTGTGAGAGTTTTATAGAAAAACAGGGTCTTTGTGTTCCATAGAATGCAGGTAATCTACAGGATGATGGTCTGGTTTGTTTGTCTTTCTGGTTATCTGCTTCAGGTATTGTTCATTTTCTTAGTCTTCTGACCCCTAGTTCTGGGACAGAAGAATAGAGCCCTTGGGAATGCCAAAAATAGACTCTCTTTCACTGCTGGTGGGAATGCCGGCTGGTTCAGCCCTTTCGGAAAACAGTATGGATGATTCTCAAAAAATTAGAAATTGAGCTCCCATTTGACCCAGCAATACCACTCCTAGGAATATATCCCAGAGAGGCAAAAAAGTATAGTCGAAGTGACATCTGCACTTGTTTGTTCATTGCAGCACTCTCTACAATAGCCAGAATCTGGAAAAAACCTCAGTGCTTGAGAACAGATGACTAGTTAAAGAAACTTTGGTACATTTACACAATGGAGTACTATGTAGCTATTAGAAAAGATGAAGTCATGAAATTTACATTCAAGTGGTACTACATGGAAAGTATCATGTTAAGCGAAATGAGTCAGAAAGAAAGGGATAGACATAGAAAGATTGCATTCATCTGGGGAACATAAAGTAACAAAATAGGAGACTAACACCCAAAAATGGCCGAGATTAGTACCAGGAATTTTGCTCCATGGCTTGGAGACCAGCCACACATGCTAGGGGAAAAGGGAGCTCAGATAGAGAAGGGAGCACCAAATAAAGGGTGTTGGGAGGATTCTCCCAGGATGGGAGAAGCATGCTGAAAGTGGACTATAGACTGAACATGATTGCCACTCAATGCCTCTTTTGCAAACCACAGCACCCAAAAGGAGAGAGAGAACAAAAGGGAATGCCCTGCCACAGAGACAGGGTGAGATGGGGGGTAGGGGGATACTGGGATCCGTGGTGGTGGGAAATGGGCACTGGTGGAGGGGTGGGTACTTGATCATTGTATAATTGAAATCCAAGCACAAAAATTTGTAAGTCTACAACTGTACCTCATGGTGTCTCACTAATAAAATTTTTTTTAAAAAAGGCCCTTCGGGATGAGGTTTGGTTGGTTGAAGGGGAGAAATGTAACAGCTGGCAAAGGGAAACTGTGAGTTTCCCTCTGTGGGCAAGGGGAAGCTAAGGATTCTTCTTTCATCTACAGCACTAGTGTTTCACTTTACATAGTGTTCTGCCTTGCTACACCAGAGTGATAATGAAGTTAATGCTAATAACAAAATTTTGAGGAGTGCAGAATACTTTTTAGTTATCATATAATATGAAGGTTTGGTTTAACTGTCCTTCAAGAGCCAATAAAACTGGAGACACAGTGATGTGTCAACGAAGTGCCTTGTTGAGACCTCCAGGGCAAACTCTGAAAGGAAGTGAACTAAGTTCCTGACTCACCAAAGCCCGAGCAGCTGCAAGTACATTTCCACAGCTGCCGAAATGCCCAGTGATACTTCACTGTCTTGCAACTTAGCTCTGCAGATATGCTAACCTGCTGAAAATTTCAGGTATACTTGGATTTTTGGAGTTCAAAACTCTGAGCTTCTCAGTGTTGGGATGGACGACCTCCCAATCTTTCTAGGAGCCCTGGAAGCCTCACACACATCCCAGTGCTGCTACCATATAAACTCATCTAAGGGCCAAGTTCCAGGAACTCAAAATTAAATCTCAAAAGAGATCAAGTAGCATCAATACTGCAAAACACAATGCCCAAAAGGGAGAGAGAGAGAGAGAGAGAGAGAGAGAGAGAGAGAGAGAGAGAGAGAAGACTGAGACAGAAAGAGAGAGACGGAGAGAGAGAACAAAACAAAAGCACCCACCATAGATGCAGGCAGGCAGTGGACGGTGGGGGGTGATGGGAGGGAACTTGGGGACACTGGTGCTGAAAAATGTACACTGGTGGAGGGATGGGGGCTTGAATACTATATGACTGAAATCCAAGCATGAACAGCTTTGTAAGGGTCCATCTTACAGTAATTCAAAAAAAAAAAAAAAACCAGGAACTCTTTAACTTGGATAAAAGTAAAGACGGTTTAAAGTATATATGGCTCTCCGAACAATAAACAAATATAATAAGGGGGTGGGGGAAAGAGGTCAACTAGCTACAAAAATTTCTCAGACACCTGGTCCCTGCTGAGACCCCTAGGGCAGTCTTGGGAGGGTGGTGGGTCACATTTCTGCCCTCCCAAAGCACAGGCATATGCAATCACAACCCAACATTTGCTGCCATGCCTCTGGACAGACTTTCCAATGAAATATTCTGGATTTTCCGGAGCATCATCTTCAAATTCTACAATACTAACACCCCAGTAAGAGCACACAGGTTGGATGGAAATGTAATGTGGAAGCCAACTAGTTTTAACTAACTAAAAGAGGTGTAAAATGCAACAACAGCATAGTATATCCTCAGACAAAAACTTAATACTCCCCTGGTGAGATACAACAATTTTCACAAATTTTGTTTTACGAAGAGATATTTTTGGATCATTATATTAGCCATTTAGTGGCAACAGGCAACATAAAATAAATGGGCCTGAAATAGGGGCAGCCTTGAGAGGTGGTTGGAGAAATGGAAACAACTGGAACGTGCTATGGTGGTGGAATTAGTGTTGGAATATTGAAAACCTACAACAGGTAATCATGGACAACTTTGTAATCTGCAGTGTTTAAATAAAGTTGGAAGAGAAAATAAAAGTGCCTTATTGTCAACTTGCCAACACATTGGAAGATGGCAGACCCATGTATTCAAAGTAACCATTTCCCCTGCTTGGTCATGTAAAGAGATAGGGACAAAATGGGAACAGGCAATGTGAGATCAGGAGCATGGCCCTAAAGAAATAGAAGCATCAATATGGAATGGCACAAGGGTAGCCTTGATGACACTTGAAAGCTTGAATAACCAAGGTCTTACTGAACCTAACACTAGTAACTAATCATCTCAGCATCCTCTCCCTTGCTTTAATGACTCACATTCTTGTAAGAAGATTATCCATAACTTCTACTGGTATCTCTTCAATAGCCACATCCACCTGTCCATATACTAAATTCTACAGGATGGATATGTTGTTCCCAATGTTCTCCCTTCCAAAATCTGACATGCCATCTCATCAGTAAAGAAGCAAACAGCACCTGGCCCAGACAAGGTCAGACTCAAACACTTGCAGACCTTGCCTTCAGTACTAATCAATACACTGACTCGGCTATTCACACGCTACCTGTCTGAATACAAGGTTCCATCCCAATGGAAAACCAGCAGGACTGTACTACTGAACAAGAAGGGAGACATCCGTGACAGTGATAACTATCGCCCCATCTGCCTGTTGTCTGTTGTCTACAAGCTGTTCATTCTAGTCATCCTGAATAGGATTAGCAGAACACTTGATGAAGGACAACCATGCAAGCAAGCTGGGTTCTGAAAAGGATTCAGCACAATCAAGCATATCCACATGATAACCAAGCTCGTTGAGGTTTCTTGGGAGTTGAGATCCCTCTCTGTCGAATGTTCATTGATTTAAAGAAGGCCTTTGATTCTCTTGAGACTGAAGCGGTCATTGAAGCCCTAGCCAAACAGGGCATTCAAATTCAATACATGAGAATCCTCCATGAGCTGTATTGTGGATTTACTACCAGGATCTCACCATTCTACAATGAAGTGTTCATTCATGTCAAGAGAGGGGTTGAACAGGAAGATACCATTTCACTGAAACTCTTTAGTGCCACACTCGAGAACGTCATGCAACGACTGGAATGGGAAAGAATGGGAGTGAAGATAGATGGTCGGCAACTACACCACCTCTGCTTTGCTGATGACATCGTTCTAATAACACCAAACATCAGCCAAGTAGCACAAATGCTGGACAACTTCAACCGTGAGTATGAAAGGTCAGACTACAGCTGAATCTCATGAAGACAATGTTTATGAGAGATAGTCTTGTTCCTGACATTCTGTTTGCTCTCAACAGAATGAACAACTCTGAATGCAACAGTTATGTGTACCTAGATCAAGAAGTCAACATGACGAATGACCTGGCACCTGAGTTGCGCAGGAGGAAAATAGTGGCTTGGAACACCTTCAAGAGCATCTAAGAAATAGCTAAGAGGATGAAGAACGTCTGTCTCTGGGCACATCTCTTTGATTCCACTGTTGTTCATGCGTTAACATATGCCTCAGAGACCTGGGCCCTACAAAAACAGGATGAGCACGCCATTCGGGTCTCCCAAATAGGAATCGAAAGAGCTATGCTTCACTCAAGGGAGAGAAAGAATCTGAAGTTCAGATCTCTTTTGATGATCCAGAATCAGGGACGCTGTCTCATTTGCCAAGGTGTTAAAACTCAGATTTCTGGACATATAATGAGATTTGGAGACGACCACTGAACTAGAGCCATTACCGACTGGATTCCATGGGACGTCAAAAGATCATGCGGCCGCCCACCTACGAGATGGTCATACTTCTTTGTCAAGACCCTGAATGATCAGTTTGAGGCTCTTCATGTTTCTGGAGCGAGCAGACGCCATTGGGCTACACTAGCACGCAACAGGGACGAATGGAGACGTTATGGTGCCCGCTCGAGCAAATCGATGAGTAACAGGATATCAAGTGATTAAGTGATTCTTGGAATAGAATAAAGATGTTAATCCACCAACACTTGCTAAAAAGTTGTAAAAGAGGAAAGCTTTCTGCCTTTCTTTGGAATCTGTTAGAATACCCTCAGATAACTTATGAGACCCTCTCATTTCTTCCCCTTTCCTTCCCTCTCCTCTCCTTCCCTCCTCTACACGCCCCTCCCCTCAAACAGCAGCGTATTCACTGTACTATCTCGCATCTCTCCAGCATTCACTGAGACTTCAAATGAGAGGTTTTAATGAAAATATTTGTGGGATCTTTATTGCTTTATTTTGCTTTAATTTCTGGTTTGTTGTTCCCCTCCAGAAAAAACAGAAAAGAAAACCTTTGTTTAACAGGTACTGAAAATAAGCAGAAATCTGTCTTTAAAATCTTCATTGTTTCTAAATAATTTGAAATTCTTTCAGATTCCTTCAGCAATATTTGTGTAATGTTTGTGTAATATTTTCAGAAGAATAGCAAATTATTCTTATAACCAGTAAGTTATAACCAATAAATTTCAGGCTTTCACTAATATGGCACAATCTAGGGATTAATGGCTACCTTAATAATCAAAATTTGCGTTGGAAAAGAAAATTGTTTTTGAAATGTCCAAAGCATCCTTCAAAAATGTTTAATACAAAAGCATTTGACCTTCATTAATTGCTTTTACAAAAAACATAAAATTTACAAAGTCCATTTTGGTATATCCAGACAATAGAGAAAATTTAAGCCTCAAAGATGACAACTAAGTGAAATCTTTTCTACTTGAGTAAAAGCCAGTAAAGAAATGATTCACAGAATAGCACAGAAGAAACTAAATGTGCAATGTCCTTAACACATAAAGATTTTAAATATTAGTAAGCATTCTGTATTATTTAACTGCTATAAATTCTAAAGAAATAGCACAATGTTGGTGTAACATTCAATCCTCTGCAGATTACTTAAGTAAGGCTTGAATGATTTGACAAATTTATGATTATACTTACAAAGTACTCTTTGTATGTTGGCATTGTTATAAATTTCAATATTCATAGTGAATATGATCAAGATGTTATAATTTTCCTCACGTATTTTTAAACACAATATTCCTAAGGAGTAGAGTCATAAGAATATCTTACATTTCTAATAATATTTTGTATAAATGGAACCACTTTAATTCTCCTCGGAGCACTTAATAACAAAAAGTATGCTGTATCATCTTTTACTATTTTAGTTTTAGTCAATTTATATACAGGTGTGGGAGATAAAATTTCTAAAAAGAAATTGAGGAAATAAGTCCAAATTCTAAAATATATGGATAAGATGGAGTTTTTATTTTGGAGAGTCAAAATATTTCTTTGTCTAAAACGAATGATAGGAGCAGCCCTGATCATGACTGATCATGAAAAGAAATCTCAGGAGCACAGAGATACTATGAAATGATTTAGAAGGAAGTCATTATTCTGTTGTGGGAATTAAAAATTTTACTCAGATTTGTGAAATATTCTCATTATAGGTCATCGAGGTAATTATCTGACATCTACAGACAATGTCACTGCTTTAAAAAAAGGAATCATTACTGATATTGATTAAGCCTAAAATAGAGGAAATTCCAATCTATTTGCAAAGTTTTATATTACTAATAAAGTAATATCTTATATTTTTGAAGTTTGTATCAAAATATGGCTATAACTGAGTAAATTATATTATCTCATAACAACTAAAGTACTTGGGGTTGCTGATATTTATGATGCCATTGACAATGTTATTATTGAGTAGCAGGCATAAATTTACTGTCTCAAGAATAATTTTTAAAATATAAAGTAGTTTTGTTGAACTGAAAAGTGTTTTAGTGTTTAGAGCTATTTTTTAAACGAAGTGGTTTAGTGATATTAAATAACTAGCACGTTTGGCAAAAAGAAATACAACTTAGTCTAAATATTGCATTCAGTTTAACATTCATTGAAATCTGATAGATCATAAAGTTATAATAAACATTATCTGTGAGCAACACATGCTCCTTCAAAACAAACACTGAAGTCAAGAAGAGCACAGATTGAGCACATTACTAAGGAAATAAATAATTGAAAGTTAAGTTATAAAAATAAAAGCAGTGACCAATGGACAGTGGAAATTGAGCATGGATTCACTATTATAAGTAGCATCCTTTCATTTTCTCAAGAAATATTTATAGGTAAGTGGAAGAGAAAATTCTAGAAAATATTATGATTTGCCTCAATATTCCATTATGTAGTGGATTAAAATAAAGTGACTTCAGGCAGAGAGTTAAAAATAAATGGACGGAGCCGGAGCATTAGTACAGTGGGTAGGTCTTTTGCCCTGCAGGCGGCCAACCCAGGTTTAATCCCCGGCATCCCATATTGTGCCCCAGCACCACCAGGAGTAATTCCTGAGTGTAGGGCCAGGACTGACCCCTGAGCATCGCTGGGTGTGACCATAAAAGCAATAAATAAATAAATAAATAAATAAATAAATGGAATGAAGTGAAAGAAGGAAGAAAGGGAGGAAGGAAGGAAGGAAGGAAGGAAGGAAGGAAGGAAGGAAGGAAGGGAGGGAGGGAGGGAGGGAGGGAGGGAGGAAGGAAGAAAAGTGAAAGCGAGGCAACTAAGCAAATTTTCCTAAGGTCTTAGGGAAATGAGTACCACCATGATTAAAGTTATAATTCAGCCAAATATGGTTGATTTTATTCTCATTAATTGTCAATCATCACACAATTCTATTTTCTTTCAATAGTAAACAAAGTAAAGAGCCTATTCCTATTATTAGCATTGTGATTCAGGGTAAATTATGTTATTCAATTTCATTCCAGTGCAATGGAAATGACAATTTACTTGAAAATTAGTTTTTAGGTGAAGAGAGTTTCACTCAATGGTACTCAGGGCTTACCCCTGACTCTGCGTTCAAGGATCCCTTCAGGTAGAGAAGGGGGACCATAGAGTGTGCCAGGAATCAAACCCTGGTTGGGGTCCATGGACATCCCACTGGCGGTGCCAGGTAAGCCCATCAACTAGCCTTGTTCCAGAGACTCATTAATACATCTCAAAAGAGATCAACTAACCACCAAAATGTCTCAGATTCTAATTCCCAGCTGAGATTTCAGGGCAGTTTTAGAGCTGGGGTGGGTGGCAGTTTCCACCCTAGTGAAGCCCTGGCAGCTGCTCCCACACCACACAGCTGCTGCCAGGCTTCCCATAGGACTGTTCAAATAAATATTCTGAATTTTCTGGAGCATAATCTCCAAATTCTACAATACGAACATCCAAGTAGGAGCACATAGATTGGGTGGGAATAAACTGTAGATACCTACTATTCTCAACTCTCACACAGAGGCTTAGCTTTTAACAACATCTCCATGGTGAAATACAACAACTGTCACAAATTTTCTTCTATGGAAATATTTTTGATCATTCTGTGAGCCATTTATCATCAATCACTTTGCAAACCATGGCGATTTAAAAAAAATTAGGTTGAAAAAAAGTGGTTGCCCATATGTCCAGCAAGCATCCTACTTGTTAGACTATCTCTTTAGCACCAGTTCATTTTTAAAAATAGATTAATAAACACAGTGTTTAAAAATGTCAGCTCATCAACCCCAGCCAGCCATATTTCACCACTAGTTTACCTAGGTATACTATATTATCAGAATTTTCCTCAAATTACAAATCACAGAGTAAATCCCATTTTAATCTTTTTGTTTATGGGACTACTAAGTAATGCATAAATTGGTTTAGTTGGTTATTAGAGAAGAGTGCCTTTTTGATTTGCTTATTTTAAAGCATTTATTGAGATTCTTGTGTTACACAATTGAAAGCAGCTTTAATATAACCAATATGTAATCGCTAAAAATAATCTTGATATATTTCATGAAAGGGCTTTACATAATATTGTGTAAAGTAATGTTAGAGAGGAAAGACTGTTGAAATTAAGTAGAAATGGTCTTTCCCCACAAGTTGATGTCAATATATTCCTCAAAAGGGCTTTTTGTAAACTTTTGTGGCAAATAAACTTTTAAAGGGCTTGCATTAAACAAAAAGGTATGGTCTCCAAAAAAAATAATCCTGTATAAATAGTGCTGAAACTTATTGCGAATCATTCTATTCACTGAAGCTCTTATTTATTACACTGTAAAGAATATTCTTCCCTTTCACATATACACTGCTTTTTCCATTTTAGAATTTTTAAAAAGACCATGTTGTTCCAAACCAAAATTATACAATAGGACAAAATCTGAAAGTTCAATTTAATTGACACTAAACAGATATTTATCTAAATATTTGTATTGAATGTGCATATTCACTGTAGAGAGACAGAGAGCCCGGCAAGCTACCAAGAGTATCTTGCCCACATGGTAAAGCCTGTCAAGCTACCTGTGACGTATTCAATATGCCAAACACAGTAACAAGAAGTCCCAAAATGGAGGTGTTAATGGGCCCACTTGAGCAACATCGGATGAACAATGGGAAGGACAGTGTGTTTTTTTCACATATACACTGCTTTTTCCATTTTAGAATTTTTAAAAAAGACTATGTTGTTCCAAACCAAAATTATACAATAGGATGAAATCTGAAAGTTCAATTTAATTGACACTAATCAGATACTTACCAAAATATTTCTATTGAATGTGCATATTCACTGCAGAGAGACAGAGCACTGGAAGCTTAGAGATCTGTTAGTCTTATTAGATATATTGCAGTGGGAGAAAAGAATATCTATGAATTAGAAAGACAAGGGTATTAAAATTAAAAGAATGTTTCTCCTTCCCTTCCTGGCTGTTGCAATGACTGGAGGTCACATGCTTGGTTGTAGTGTTCCCATCGGTTGCACACTTTAATTGATATCTTTGGACACACCTGGCTGCATGTGGGCCAGAGATCACATATTTTGTTGTGTTGGGGGCTCCAGACAATAAAGCCTCGTTCAGCTCACATGGATGTCACTGAAATCAAACTCAAGGTCTCACACTTGCCACGTAGCCACTTTTGTCTGTGAACCTTCCCACAACCCTTTCACATGTGTTTTAACTGTCTTTTTATCTTCTCTGGAATTTTGGAGAAAATGATTTTTGAGGAAATCAGTCATTGCAGCCGTAATGAAGGGAACGGGAAATACTGTTTTAATATCTTTGTCTTTCTAATTCATTTCATAATTTAGTTACAAATCTAAATCATCTTTGTATGATAACAGTCTTATCAAAATGGCTGAAGCTAAAATATTCTAGCTGGCTTTAAGATAAAATATTTTTCAAAGATGAAATATTTAAGGCTTAATAGATAGATACTAGATTAATTAGAATTGGAGTTGTACAACTGTATCTTTAATGCACAAGTCAAAATTTTTTGCTGTGTATTTTGGTTTCTTCTTTGCACCTGGCAGTACTCCGGGAGTACTCTGGCAGTGCTTGGGTGACCATTTATCACTCAGGGATTCAATGACAGAGGACCACATGCAAGGCAAGCAGTTAATCTCTGTATTAGTTCTCCAGCATCAAAAGTATGAGATTTAAACTGGGTTTCCAGCTGAAGTCCATGAATCAAAAATTACTTGAGTTGCATACATATCACTGTTCTTCAATGAAAAATGTAATTTAAAAAATATAGGTGGAAACTAATTCATAATGTACAATGCATGGTGCACCTAAATGAATTACTGGCACTAAAACTTAGAATGGAAGGGAATAATTCAAATATGCTTATTTTCAGATTTTATTCCATGTTTTTGGTTTTTGCAGCAGCACACAGGAAGTTGCACACTTGATTGTGTTGCTTAACATCACACTAATGTGGTACTAGGGGTGGAATTAGTGACTTCAGGCATGCCAAGCAGAGGCTCTATCACTAAACACTTCATTGAGTCCTATTTTCTCAAGACAAGTTCACAAGTATTTAGTAGATGATGAGCAAAAAGTCTAAATCTGCTCTTACAAGAATATCCCCAAATGTCTTTAAAACTCTTGCTCTTGTAAAACACAACAATACATACAAAGTTCCAAAGCCTGGCACCAGAAAATTTTAAACTTTGTGAATCCTTTCAACATCTGATCAGAATGATGTTTTGTACCATGTGAAAGCTGAATATAGAAAATGGTAATGTCCAACAATATAAACAATTATAATAACAATTCAAAGGCAGTTCAATTTTTTTACATCTTAGTACCTCAATAATAAAATATTAAGAATAAATTTAAATTGCAGATAAAGTACAAATAAAATCTACTCTCTGAAATCAGTAACTGGCTAAAATTATAAGAATTCATTCTAGAAATTAACAAAATTGTAACAGTACTACATTTATTCAGAAAACAACTAAGACTCTTTGGTTCAGTTTTGTTTTGTCTTACGAATTTCTTCTCTCTAGTTTCAAAGTAGCCTTAAAAATTATAGTCCTATGGACAATGATGAAAGGAGAATGGCATTTTGATGGTCAAAGTAACATGACAGTCATAAAATGCAAACATTTATGCTCTTGTAAACCAACGCTATCTTAATTTAAAAGAAAAAGTTAGTAGACTCACATCTGCATTTAGTGGGACAACCAGCTACTTTGCAGTCATTGGAGCTGGGAATAAGACTTAAAGATCTTCAAAATCCCACTCTTGTAGTAATCTTGATTTGGAATTCCCTAATGATAAGTGGCGATGAGCATATTTCTTTGGCCCGTTGGCCATTGGTTGGTCTTCCTCAAAGAAGTCTCTATTAACTTCCTCTCTCCAATGTTTGGTTGGGTTTTTAATTATTTGTTTGATTTTTGTGAGTACTTCATACATCCTGGATATCAATCCTTTAACTGATATATGGAATGCAAATATGTTCTCTATTCAGTTAACTGTCTTTTGGTTTTAATGCTGTTTCTTTTGCCATGCAAAAAGCTCTTGCATTTTATATAGTTAGTCCCATTTGTTTATTTATTTATTTTTTATTCTGTTGCCTTTGACACTGTTATAATACCATTAAAGACAGTTTCCAGGGCCAGATCTTTGGAGTATTCTGACTAAATTTTTCTCAGTCTACTTTATAGGTTCCAGTGTGATCTTCAGATCTCCCATCCACTTTGAATTGACTTTTATCAAGTTGATTGATCCCTAGGTACTTGATGCTTTTGATACTATTTTAAAGAAGATATTTATTTGTTTCTCCTCTGATTCATTATTTCTATGTATAGGAATGTAACTGATTTTGTTATGTGCTGTTTGATTTGGTTTGCTAAAACTTTTTTGACAATTGCACATCAAGTTTCATCAAGGATGTTAACCTGGAATATACTTTTTTCAGAAGTGCCTTTTTTTTTTAACTGCTTTGAGTATCACTGTAAATTTAACTTTGTAGAAAGTGCTAGGAAGGATCCCTATTTCCTCGGTATTTAAGAAGAGCTTAAGGACAAATGGCAGTGTTATCTAAAAGTTTGATAAAACTCACCAGTAAACCACTTGGACCAGGACATTTATTCCAGGGGAGATTCTTTTAATACTTTCAATGCCCTTGCTTGTGATTGGCTTGGTTAGGCTTTCTACTCCCTCCTCATTTAGCTTTGGTAGATTATGTCTTTCTAAGAATATGTTAATTTCTTCTAAACTCTTCAGTTTAATAGACTTATTTATAGTATACCCTCATGATACTTTTTTAAAATTTTTTTTCTTTTTGGCTTTTTGGGTCACACTCGGCATTGCACAGGGGTTACTCCTGGCCCATGCACTCAGGAATTACTCCTGGAAGTGCTCGGGGGAACATATGGGATGCTGGGAATCGAACCGGGGTCAGCTGCGTGCAAGGCAAACACCCTACTTGCTGTGCTATGGCTCCAGCCCCACCCTCATGATACTTTAGATTATGAAGGATCTGTGGTAGTTTCTCCCCTTTCATTTCTGATCCTGTTTGTTCACTTTCATTTTTTCCCTTTGAGATTCTAGCCAAAGGATTGTTAATTTTGTTTTCTCTTTTAAAGAACCAGCTCCTTGTCTCACACCAGTGAGAATGATACATATAAACATTATTGGAAACAATCAGTTTGGGTGGTGAAAAATGAACTGCCGTCCACTGCTGGTGGAATTGCTGTATGTTTCAATCTTTTTGGAAAATAATATGGTGATTTCTCAGTATACTTAGAATTGAGTTACCATACAAACCAGCAATTCCACTTCTGGGTATATACCCCCAAGGCGAAAACTCATTCAAAAGGACACATGCACATCCCTATTCATTCCAGAACTTAGTACAATAATTAAGATACAGCACCAATCTGTGTCCAACAATAGATAAGTGGATCATGGAAATGTGTGATGTCTACACAATGGAATACTATGCAGGTGTAAAGGACAATGAAAACATGAAATTAGCTGCAACATGGTTAGGAGTAGAAGATACTGTGTTAAATAAAGTAAGCCTGAAGAAGGACACAGACAGGATAATCTCACGCATATGAGTTTGTATAGAATAACTAAACAGGGGGAATTCTAGACTTAAAAGGCAGGATTCTTAGATCACCCTTGGGTCTAGAGTATAGGGAAGAGAAAAACAGAGAAGGAAAGCATATAATGAGAACAATTAAGGGGCAGTAGTCAAGGGGATTTAGAGCTTTCTAGCTAAATACTCAACCCACAGAGATAAAACACTAAATTTAAACAAGAGATCAAATCAACATACAAACTGAAAAAAATGTGCCCGGAGGAGGCAGGCTGGGGTGAGGTGGGAGGGACCTGGGAACCCTGGTGGAAGGAAGGTGACACAGGTGGTGGCATTTGTGATGGAACATTGTGTGTCTAAAACTTAACCATGAACAATCTTGTAAATCATGGTGCCTTAATAAAATTGAAAAGGAATCCCAATCTGAAAATCACTAATGCAATTAGACTTGATTTTCAAGTCCTTAGAAAAACTCTGTGTGCAGCATTCTGCCAGAATTTAAACAAAGAACTTATTTCTTGGAATAGGCTTTTATTTTATTTGTCATAATAAGCAGTGGCATGTGCTCAAACAATTTTTAAAATATAAAATTGTCTTTGGTCACCTGAGGTTGGTGGGAGCAGGCAGAAGATCTCTGTTCCCGGGTCTGTTGAACATGGAGTCCAAGATCTCAAAGTTCCGCTTACCTGGTTCTGTGGGGCTTCACTCATGCATGAGTCCCGGCCCCTAGCATTAGGAAAGTGTCCTGGTGACCAAGGGATTAAAACCAAGAGCCCCACCCTACCTTGCCCTTACTGCTTCCACCAATCTCCAGCAACCAGGGATTACACACAGAAGACCCACCCTACCAGTACAAGATAAATACCTCATCAGCAGATCTCCACTACCTCCACTACCCAGCTGCTGCCACGCTCCAGGACACTTTCCGGACACTCAGGCCAAGACTCACGCACTACTGAAGCCCCCACAAAACCAGGTAAGCAGAACTCTGAGACCTTGGACTCCAGACTCAGTGGACCTGAAAGGAAATCCTCTGCCTGCTCCCACCAACCTCACATGACCAAGGGATTAGAACCAGGAGCCACACCCTAACCTGTCCTGCTTCAGTATGCTTTCCGGACTGTGTGGCTGCTTTGCGGCTGCTTTGTCATTATAAAACACTTAATACCAATCTTCCAGGATTTCCACACCATATTTGATAGGGTTCAAATATGGTTTGAACCATGGGAACACCTGCAAGATTAGAGGCCACCCTAAAATCCTCTATCCATCTCGGAGAGCCTGGCATGCTACCGAGAGAATTCCGCCAGCATGCCAGAGCCTGGCAGGCTATCCGCAGCATATTCAATATGCCAAAACCGATAAATACAATGGGTCTCATTCTCCTGACCCTGAAGGAGCCACTAATACAGCAGCATTAAGAAGGATGAGGAAGGAGGGGCTGACAAAATCTCAAGGCCGAGCTAGACTGCCAAAATTAAGAAAGACAAAAATGACTGTCTGTATTTTCAATTCACGTACGCTGGCATCAGATGCATCCAACGAGACCTGATGGTACAAGCACGGAAGATCAAGTACGACATCATTGGTCTGACCGAGACAAGAAGGCATCAATCACATCATGCCATTTTCGACACTGGAGAAGAACTGTTCCTAGGAACATGTGACAGAAGAGATGTTGGAGGTGTCGGTGCCCTTGTCAACACGAACTTGGCCATGAGCATTGATTCTTTTGAATGCCTAACAACCCAAATTGGGTGATTACACTTGAATAGAAGTGACTCATTGCCAGCAGTTTCTATCTTCATTTTCTATGCATCAACATCCAATTATGATGAAGGAGAAATTGAGAAGTTCTACATGGAGCTGGAGAAGTTCTATAAGGAAGACCATACCTTCTACAAGATCATGGTTGGTGATTTAAATGCCACGATAGGACCGAAAAGATCACCTGAAGAACTCCACATCTGCACCCATGTCCTAAAATGGAATAAACAGGGTGAGGAACTGTCTGAGTTTATCATGTCAACCAAGACCATCCATAGTAACTCAAAGTTTCAGAAGGCCGAATCTAAACTTTGGGCATGGGAGTCTTCTCTTGGACGGTTCCACAATAAAACTGACCACATAATATTCAATTGATGGTTTTGCTTGACTAATGTCGCTGTTGTCCCAAAATTCCAAATGGGATCTGACCACTGTCTCCTTCATACAAAATTCTCTTCTCAGAGCGGGTAAAAAGGGCTACAAAGTTTAAGAAGAGAACTCCCAGAATGACTAGGCACTATTGTGGTAACATGGGAAGATGCCGTCATTGACAACATTGACGAGGAATACAATCGACTGGTTCAGCACCTCCATGATTGTGTGAGGGACGCCAAGACAGAGATAGTCACAAAAAGATGACTGTCTTAGACAACTCTCAAGCTCATTTGCCAATGTGGCTTGGCGTAAGCCTCAAGGAACCACAAGCAAACGTCCGAGCTCACAAAGCAGTGCAGAGAAGCGATCAAGGAAGACCTCAAAGAGAGAAGAGCAGCAGTGCTGGTAGATACAGCAGAAGGTGGGAAAAGCATTCACAACACCCACCTGTTCACCAACTACAAGACCAAGATGACTGCCCTCCGACGTCCTGATGGATCTATCACAACTTCCAGAAGGGCAATGGAGAAGATTGTCCTTGATTTCTACTTGGATCTCTTTGATAGCCATGTCCACCTGCCCACATACCAAATTCCACTGGATGGCTATGCCATTTCCAATGTTCTTCCTTCTGAAATCCGGCATGCCATTCCGTTGGTAAAGAAGCAAACAGCACCTGCCCAGACAATGTCAGATTCGAACACCTGAAGAATCTGCAGTCAGTACTCATCAATACACTGACTCCGCTCTTCACATACTGTCTCTCTGAATGCAAGGTTCCATCCCAATAGAAAACCAGCAGGACTGTACTACTGAACAAGAAGGGAGACATCCAAGACATTGGCAACTATCACCCAATTTGCCTGTTGTCTGTCATCTACAAGCTGTTCACTTGAGTCATCCTGAATAGGATTGGAAGAACACTAGATGAAGGAAAACCACGTGAGCAAGCCGGGTTCTACAAAGGATTCAGCATGAAAGACCATATCCACATGATAACCAAGCTCACTGAGATTTCTTAGGAATTCAAGATGCCTCTCTGTCTAACGTTCATTGATTAAAAGAAGGCCTTTGATTCTGTTGAGATGGAAGTGGTCATAGAAGCCCTAGCCAAACAGGGTGTTCAAACTCAATACATCAAGATTCTCCATGAGCTGTATTACGAATTCACTACCAGGATTTCACCATTCTACAAAGAAGTGATCATATATGTCAAGAGAGGGGTCCATCAGGGTGATACCGTTTCATCCAAACTCTGCAGTGCCACCCTCGAGAACATCATACGATGACTGGAATGGGAAGGAATGGGAGTGAAGATAGATGGTCAGCAACTCTAGTACCTCCACTTTGCTGATGACATCATTTTAATAACATCAAACATTAGCCAAATAGGCACAAATGCTGGCCAACTTTTACCGTAAGTGTGGGAAGGTCGGACTACAGCAGAAACTCATGAAGACAATGTTTATGTGAAACAGTCTTGTTCCTCACATTCAATTCGCTCTCATCAGAATAAACATCTCCAAATGCAACAGTTAAGTGTACCTAGGTCGAGAGTCAACATGACAAATGTTCTGGCACCTGAGTTGTGCAGGAAGAAGAGAGCGGCTTGGAACACCTTCAACAGTGTCAAAGAAATAGCTAAGAGGTTGAAGAACCTCTGGCTCTGGGCACATCTCTTTGATTCCACTGTTGTTCCTGCATTAACATAGGCCTCAAAGTCCTCGGCCCTATGAAAACAAGATGAGAACCCTTTTGGGTCTCCCAAATACGAATACAAAGAGCTAAGCTTGGAGTATCACATTTCACTCAAATGAGAGAAAGAATCCGGAGTTCCAACCTCCATTGATGGTCAAGAATCAGGGACATTCAGATTCTCAACCAATTTGGTCAGTAATTTCAGAAAGAAATAAAAACTTTAACTTAGTTGAGGAAAACTATTAATATTTAATTTTAGGAACTATTATTTATACCTTGGTAATGAAAGGGTGAAATGTGAAAACAATATGTCAACATTACATCCTCCACCAAAGAGTTCTCATTGAGGAAGGATCAGAAAGGATTGTCAGGGAGTGATACTCTGGTAGAAGGTGTGGCGTTGGAACATCATATGCATGAGAATATATCCCTAATACTATTATATATCATGGTTTCTAAAATTTACAATTTAAAACAGTTCATTAGTTAAGTAGAAAGTCCTCATTTACTATCATGTATAATCAATGAAAAGATTCACCACCATTTTCCTAAGCAGACTTAACTTTTGTAATCATTGAAATCCCCTGAGTAATAGGACCTAAGCCTTGTAGTTTTATTTACCTATCATTATGTTTCCTAAAATTTATTAAATTAAAATTTGAAGTGCAAAAAAAAAAAAAAAAAAAAAAAAAAGAATCAGGGACATTGTCTCATTTGCCAAGGTGTTGAAAATCAGTTGGGCTGGACACATAATGAGATTTTGAGATGACCACTGGACTAAAGGCATTAACAATTGGATTTCATAGGATGTCAAGAGATCGCATGGCTGCCCACTTACAAGATGGTCAGAATTCTTTGTCAAGACCCTGAATGATCAGTTTGAGGCTCTTCATTTTCCTAGAACGAGGAGACACCATTGGGCCACAGTAGCATGTGACAGGGACGAATGGAGATGTTACTGGTACCCCCTCGAACAAATCAATGAGTAATGGGATGTTAAGTGATCAAGTGATCAAGTGAAAATTGTCTTTAGATAGGACAAAAAGAAATTAACCAAACTGATACAAACTATGATATAAGGGGAATGATTATCTATAGAAACTTTGAAAAAATCTTCTAACATGTCCTTTGAAATCTCAAGAGACATGTACATGAGCAGGTCAGTATGCACATCCTGGACATAATTTAGATCTCTCACACACATGACTTACCCTGATGTTATGCACAATCTTATTTACAGAATATAAAGGCAAAGCCAGAGTAGTAGAATGTCTTACTATTGGACCTCTGTCAAATTCAAATATATGTAGACTTTCAGTAAGCCATAGGATAGTTAGTGACAAAAATGTTAAAAAACATATAACACATACTTTTCTGGCCATTAAAGTAAATGAATTGCCTATTACAGGTGGAGAGCAAACCCAAGTCTTCTGAGTGCACTCCACTCCTTTGGGAGATTTCTCCAGCTCTCAAACATGTTGTTTTGGAGTACTGCACAGAATTAACCTTTCTGAGTTCAATAGGAGACATCAGAGGAGAAAGATGCAGGAGATGTAAAGCTCACCCCTTGGTCCCCAAAGCATGAAAACTGCAATTAATGATGACCTCTTTACAATCTCTAGAATGGGATAAAGTTATGTTCCCATTTGCCGAAGAGATTATGATTGGTAAGTGCTGAATCCAAACCAGTGTTAGGAGTTCTCTTTGTCAATACATTCACTATGCACAGGGCAACGTTTTCCCCTTTGCAACACACTCTAGCTGCAGGTTTTGTTGCCTGTACATCAGCTTCCTATTTTAATTCATCTTTTGACTCGATAAAGAGAAACCCAGTTTCACATAAATTATTGCTAATGGATATGCATGCTCTTTCTCTGAAAGTTGTATCACCTTACTTTGTATATAAATATTTGGCAAGTACCAATTCCTCATAATGCTCAGGGATCAGTCCTGGTGTACTAGACACAGAGCCAGGGACTGGACAAAGATGAATGACAAGCAAGTCAAGTATGTTAAACTCGGTGCTATCTCTATTATCCTTTTAATACTTTAATAGCTATGAATTATAATTTTATAATATTGTCACTATCCTCCCATTGTTCATTGATTTTCTCGAGCGGGCCCAGTAACGTCTCCATCGGGAGACTGTTGTTACTGTGTTTGGCATATCGAATACGCCACGGGGAGTTTGTCAGGCTCTGCAGTGGGGGTGAGATACTCTTGGTAGCTTGCAGGGCTCTCCGAGAGGGGTGGAGGAATCGAACTCGGGTCGGCCAAGTTGGCTGCGTGCAAGGCAAACGCCCTACCGGCTGTGCTATCGCTCCAGCCCAATTTTATAATATTAGCATTTTTAAATTTTTATTTCCCATTTATGCAAGCACACTTTGGTTTAATGATATAGTATAATTCACTGTCATAGGCCTATATGGAACAAATAGAAAAATAGTAAGAGGGAGAGGGGAAAAAAGTAACAGGAAAAAGAAACTTAATAATACTAAAAAGTAAGCATTTGGGAACTGTGTTTTCTGAAATTAATTTGTTTTCAAGTTTGAAGATGAAACTTAATAACAAGTTGGGGCTAAAGCAACAATACAGCAGGTAGGGCACTTGCTTTACACGTGGCTGACCAGGGATCAATTCCCAGTGCCCCATATCCTCCCCTGAGCTAATGATCCATTAGTGTAGAGCCAGAAGTAAGCCCTGATCATAGCCAGGTGATAACCGCCCCCCCCCCCCAAAAAAAAAACTAATTAAAACCAATTTAAAAAACAAGAAAACTTAGTAACAAGGAATATGGCTCAAAGGACAGGAACACATGCCTGACATATGTGAGTGCCAGAATCAGGCCTTTGTCACAGCATGGACCCAAGCATTGCCAAATGTGTAGCCTTGGTGATCACTGATCTCCCTGTCTTCTATGGCCCCGGTGACCTCTGAATACCACCAGTAGCACCATCACCAAGGTATCAGGCCCAGCACCAGTGATACAAATCTCACCAGGGATAAACTCTATAACTTATAGCTTTGCTAGGTGTGAACCCTATCTCAAAAAGCTGAGATTACATTTTGTTCTCTCCCTCTATTTTAATAGATAAAACTTAGAGAAAGCTTAGTTCTCTTTCTCTAATGTAAATTATAATGTCTGAGAGGAGAGAGACCAGCTATAAAAATAATTATCAATTCCAAATGCTTTTCCTGTAAATTAGTACAGCATGTGGCATTAGTAGAATAAAATTCAAATATATGTGTTTATGTATATCTGTTTTCTAAAAGATCTAGATATTAGCTTACATTACTTATTATTTAGTTTATGATAGTAACATGCTTTGTTGTTTTTTTCTTACATCTGTCTTGGTGAAACCATCCTCAATAAAGGAACTTTATAACAAGGTGCTGAAATAAAGAGCCACAATATTCAGTTTCCATTTACTCCCTGGGATGCAAATACCATAAGAATGATCTTCAGAACATAAGGCATTTGATCATGCCTACTGGTGATCATCTGTTATGCACAATATCGGAAAAGGCTGATAGCAAAAGAAAGAGGCTTTGAGGGTCAGCAAAGACTCCCAAAACTTCCTTAACAACATCACACTCAGCAGTCATCTGGGGGAATAAAAAAGACAGCTTTTGTCTTATTGCTAATGCTTGGACTTGAATATGAACTTGATTGCTTTCTATGGGAAACTATAAAAATCTGAAAAATTCCTCAAAATTTCACACGTGGGTAACCCCACTGCCTTCATCAAGTGTTCTATGGTTTCTTCGGGCATATTTTAACCTCACTAGGCTTAGCACACTTTTAGGATATGGCCCAACAATGAGCAAAGGAAAAATATATTTCACCATGCTAGACTAATTGTTGCCTCTTTTCTTTCCTTTTTTATTTAGTCTCCATATAATTCTCTGGCTGCTCATTCCAAAACAGTGTTATGAGAAACTTGCTCTGCAGTGTGGTTAAGCAGAACTAACTTGTTATATAGCCATCTTGGGTGGCCAAGAATATTATGGTTTGGAAAAATTTCTTTAAAAAACACCTTGTATTAAAAACACCTGTATTGAATGCATGTTATTCTTCATCCCTGTTACTAGCTCTGAAATATTTTTCAAATTAGTTTAAAATTTTGAAATCAAGTGATATGTTGGTGGTCAGAGGATGCAAAGGCTTAGTTCAAGTGCATTTCGGCAAAGATTTTTATGTTTTAACACAAAGAAAGAAAAATAGACATGCTTCCCTGATTCATTATTTCTATATCACGTCAATTACTGGGGGAGCTTTAAAATCTTTCACATTGTAGAATGTCTTTTGCTTTCTTTCCACAAAGTAAACTTTATAGTTTTGGGTCTCTATAACCTCAGATCCCCTACTGCAGAAAAAAGTTATATCAGCACTGTTGGGGTGACTCCTGAGCACCAAGGTAGAGGTTAACCCTGAACACAACTGTTACAACCAAAATGCAAGTAAAAATCTCCACAGATTATATATGTACCCTTTGGTAAATCACTCAACACTCTTAGTTATTTCTTAAATGGGAAAATTTGAATACCGGTAAATCAATTTTACTGGAACATTTGGAAAATGTCTCTATATTAGGCAAAATATGCTAAGTTCTTAAACGGTATTCTTTTACTTTGATTCTGAAAATGAATCCATAGGAAATAAGTCATTATTCCCTTCCCCGTATATTAGTTTAACAATTATAAAGAGTTTTTCATAAGGTCATGCAACTAGTAAGGAAACAAAGACTTCAACTTGTTATTAATAAAGTACCTCCCATCTTATATCTTTGTTAATCTTGAAAATAAGTCCAGAGAAATAGAACAGCAAATAGGGTGATTGACTCGCACGTGACCAACCAAGGTTCAATCCGTGGCATGACCTAAGATCCCTTAACTCTGCCAAGAATGATCCCTGAGCTCAGGGTCAGGAATAATCCCTGAGCTCCACTGTCACTCATTAAATTATAGTTGAAACACAAAAAATCATTGAATAGCTTTTCAAAATGAAAATATTCCTGAGTAATTTATATAGCTCATTGGCAAAAATATATGCCAGTTCCTGGATAAAGCACAGAAATGAGGAAAAGAAAGATTCAAATACCCTCTACCCTTCCTCAATGGCATTAGCCCAGTATTGAATATCCACAGATATTTAGCTATGAGGAAAGTAAAGTAACTGCAAATTCTGACTTCAGACCACAGTTGTCCTTTGAGCACCAGCTCAACTGTCATAAAGTTAAATGACTTTCTGTATATGCCTGCATCCCAGAAACCTACACCTATCACTCTCTCTTGAGTTGGCTGTTTCTGCTGATCCAAAGCAGCTTCCATAGCATCAGGGTCTAGACAAAAGACTATTGACTTCCACATTCTTTATCCCTGGTGAAGTAAGGCTCCCCAGACATGTTCACGGGCCCTGCCACTAAGATCTCAGTTGATAGGCGAATATGCTGCATCACAGGATCATCTGTGAATCTAAGATTTTCTCATGGAATCAATTTACCTGAAACCATTATTCTCCATTTTATTGTTATATTCTGGTTTCCTAAACTAGCAGTTCTGGGACCAGAGATGTCTCATTCTACAAAATTCCAAGTGAGTTATTCAGTTCTAGGCACCTAGAAGGCCCCATGAGCTCAGCTCATTCAGAACAGTATGACTAGAGTGGCCCAAGTGGAATCCTTTGCTTTCAGCTCTATATGGATTCCTTGTAGCCCCAGGAATCTTCTCCACTCTCCACCCGACCCTGCATTCTTCTGTAGCACTTTTAGACTCAGAGAACAACCTCTCACAGTGAATCTTGGGTCCCTGGAATATGAGGTTTGATCTGAAGAGTTATGACTGTCCCCCTTTATGTGGATAGGTTTGTACTTTACTAGTGAAATCAATGTGCATGATTTCCATGGGATTTTATTGGACTGAGTCAATACTACCACAAATAGTGATAAAAAGAATGAAGTGAAGGAGTACAGACCACATAAGACAGGTTTGCACTCAGATTAGCTACCAACCATCATTGGAGGCCGAAAGAAGTTCCTCAGTAGAGATCTATTTGTTCAGAGAGAGGGAAATTTTTCCTGAGGGAGTTTCCTAGCTGGTGCTCACTGGAGAAGGCTTCAGATTTACAAGTTTGTGAAGATTCCTCAAGAATGTCCCAATTTAAGGCCCATGATATATTGCATATTTGATCTATATTTGATCTACATAGAAAGTCATTTGTTCTTGGCTTTCACATGTCTCTGTATACTGATGTCATTCTCCTTATAGCCCCTACCTTTGAATTATCTGTGGTCACCCAAATGTCAATATAGAATACTTTTGTTCTATTATAATCACTGCAGTATTGTGCATACATCAGCCTTTGACGGTAGTTGAGTCCCAGCCTAGCTTTAAGGGGGCTCAAGTTGTAGATCACCCCCATGACCCATTAGGCTTGTCCGAGTGTACCAAAAGTTTAGACAGACCCACCAGCTAAACCAGGCAAGAGACATACCTGCAACTAGACCTCCAGCTTCACCAGAGACTTTCCAAAAGATGAGACCACTGTGAATCTCTGAAAACTGACCAATCAGGATTGATCCTGCCTCCATTCATTCTCGTAAAGATTCTCATAGGTGGATACATCCTCAAAGGTGCAAGACACCAACACAAGAGAGATGATATCTGTCAAGGAAATATGAGATTGCTGGAAAAAAATCATAGTACACCAAGGTCTGGCCTACAAAAATAGATGTATCTAAATTATCTGACAAAGGATTCAGAATAATCCTTTCAAAGAAATCCAGTGGTTAGACATTTCTTCAGTTATTGCATTTCCTAATAGTGAAGAGAAATTCTAATAAATTCTTCACTGGATTTCTTTCAAACTTTTATTTGGTTTCAGGACCTAGAAGTGCTCTGGGCACTTGGCAGTGGTTAAGGGGCCATCTGCAATGATGGAGCTCCTACAGGGTGCATCATAAACAAGGTAAGTGGCTTACTTTCTGTGTTATCCCTTTGGCCACTGTCATATATTTTGTTTGTTTGTTTTGTTTTTCTACCAAATTTTCTTGGTATCACTGGCAAAACTCCCACCTTATCCAGGGAAGATGAATATTGCCAATTCATTCTTCCTTCTATTGCTGGGATAGAAATTGGGAAAAGAAAGACCTGAGCTCTATTTTTCTATATTGTTCCTCTGATTCTCAGGTATCTTCTAAAGAAAATGAATTTGCCTTTGAACCACCTCTCAGGATCCCTGGTTTTTTTTATTTATATTATTGGCAGAGCTTCTAGTGTTATTCATAGTGAAGAAGAGAAGTCAAACTTATTTTGTTCTGACCAGGAAATTCAAACATTTTTCTGAGACCTTCCTACCATAGAACAAAACATATGAAATACATACATACATACATACATACACACACACACACACACACACAAAGTTAATCAAGAATGAAAATGAAGAGAAATCTTCTTCCTTCCTTCCTTCCTTCCTTCCTTCCTTCCTTCCTTCCTTCCTTCCTTCCTTCCTTCTTTTGTTCAAATGAATGAGGAAAAAGAGAGCTACAAGCACAAAGATATCTTGGGAATATTCAGAAATGGATTAAAATGCACAGACAAAGAGCCAACAGTGAAATGAAAGGAAAGTGGCATCCAGGAGAATAAGACTCAGAAACTCAAAGAATCTCCCAGTGTGGCTCAGTCTAAAATAGCTTCAAAAGTTTCAGTCAGCTTGAATACACACAGGACAGCTAAGGGCTGGCTGTTGCTCTGGAATAATTATTTCCACTTTTACATTTTTTGATATATCAATCAAAACAGTGACTTGACATCCTATTTTTATGAGATAAATGCCAGCATTTAATAACCCTCTTATATTTTCTCTAGAAACTGCATTAGAAAAATAAATCTGTGAAACAAATTCAAAGAAAATAAATTTCTTTCTAATAAAACTATTGTGGTATTTTACACGAATTTCTTATAAAATAGTTGCATACTAGTACACTCTTATTTTTAAGCTCCTATCATTCACTTTTCTTAACTATTATCACTAAAGTCATAAAGATTTTGCTTCAGAAGGTACAGGATAAATAAAACAACATAATTTAACTCTAACTCTAGTGATAAGTTAAGAAGAAGTCCTTTTTCCAAGGCAGGTTCAATAAATTAAATATATTTGAGATAATGATAACAAATTAAAAACAAGTTATATTGTTAGTTATTATATGAACTAACAGAGTGAACAGTTTAAACATAATTAATGTAAATTTCCCTGTGTTTATTAAAATATACATCTGTGAAATTATAATGACTATTGCGAAAAAAGATACACCAGAAAGCTGGTGTTTCTTACTAGTTGTCAGCATTTTGTATTCTGTTTTTAATCTATCGAGACATCATTACTGACGAATTGCTTTCACTAGAATTTGAACTTAAATTCTTTCTTAAAAATTCAGCTGTTCCTTTTTAATCTTTTTCATTATGTAATATAGCATATATTTGCCGTCTCTTGCTCCTGAGGCCAAAAAAATATCATAAATATCACAATTCATTGATTTACTACTAGATTTACCATTGGATACTCAGGGGAAATATAAAAAAATTAAAGAAACGTGGGGAAAAGTGAATTTGAAGTAAAAATTAAAATTTAGCTTATTGTATCTTAAATTCAGAAAACAAACTTGGATATGAGTAAAATAAGGAATAGAAGAAAATTATAACTATAGTTGTTCTTAAAGTCGTATGGGTTTCCAGCCTAGTAACACATTGTACCCTGAGCACCAGTGGGATGTACCTGGTGACTCATGAAACTGCAGGGATGCGTAACACCACATCCTCTGAATTTAGACTAGAACCATCTGTCCCAGTTGGCTGAGAATTGACAACAATGGCCTGAGGTTTTGGAGTCCAAAGAAAAGTGAGAGTATAATATAAAAATAGTATGAAAAATCCTGAGGAAACCACTTATTTCCTAGGTAGATCTTAACCTTCTAATGAAACAAGAAGAAATAATTAAAGTTGCTATATAATTATGTGTTTTTTTACTCTATTATCCATTGTCATTAACTAATGCTATCCAGGAAACATGTGACTTCAACTTAAGTGCTTCAGTGTACAAATCATTGTAGCTGAAATTTGTCAACAGACTGTAGTCGTTGCATGTAAATGATCTCTCCATAGACTATCTGCCTCATACAACATGTTCTACAAACCTACCACATAAACCAGCACTAGAGATTGCTATAAATATTAAAACATGAAAATAGCTTATTTGTAATAAAAGAATACCATGGTTAATTATAATTTATCAAAAAACATAGAGTAACCTTCAATGCATGTACAGAAGATCTTCAAATAAAGCTTCTTTATTGCAAAGTCGATAATTACAAATAAAAATCATAACGTTCAATAAATACTAAACATCTGATTCACCTGTGAAATATTAGAATAGTTATCATTAAAATGAAGATATATGTGCCAGTAACATGTAAATTTTTTACATGAAAGAGTAGAAAATTTTTTCAATATATTTAAATGAAAACCTAAGAAAATCATGCAAAATTACTTGAGCTTATAGTTTGCAAAGTGGGTAGTTACAGCTGATACTGTATATCACCGTCCTCCCATTGTTCATCGATTTGCTTGAGCGGGCCCAGTAACGTCTCCATTGGAGACTTTGTTGTTACTATGTTTGGCATATCGAATACATCACAGGTAGCTTGCCAGGCTCTGCCGTGCGGGCGAGATACTCTCGGTAGATTGCTGGGCTCTCCGAAAGGGGCGGAGGAATTGAATTTGTGTCTGCCATGGTGGCTGCGTGCAAGGCAAATGCCCTACCGCTTAGAAATTTTTATGCTACCGAGAAATTGATATGAAAAAATTATCAATAATAGATACCTGAACTATATTTTTAAGAGATAAATATTACAACAAGTTTTAAATGTTCCTATCATTCTAATTATTCATGGAAACTTTTAAAGACATGAAGATAACAAAATCTCTTTTTTCAGAAAAAGAATATATGGAAGAAACTAAAAAAGATAAACCTTATTGCTGAACCAGAATAAAATGTGTGTTTACAATGACAATGTTAATTCTCTTCAGATAAATATTTGAATTCAAAATTGGTCAATTTGATTTCCATGATTTACTTGAAGTAATAACTATGCAAAAAGCCAAAGAAATGTAGAAAGGCATGTAACTCATAAATAGCAAGTGGTAACATGTAAACGCTTTTAGAATAAGCATATATATACATATATATATATATATATATATATATATATATATATATACATCACAGTCACGGTCACAGTCCTCCCGTTGTTCATCGATTTGCTCGAGCGGGTCCAGTAATGTCTCCATCATGAGACTTGTTGTTACTGTGTTTGGCATATCGAATACATCACGGGTGGCTTGCCAGGCTCTGCCGTGAGGACGAGATACTCTCAGTAGCTTGCTGGGCTCTCCGAGAGGGGCGGAGGAATCGAACTCGGGTTGGCCATATTGGCTGCATGCAAGGCAAACACCCTACACTATAACTTAATCAGCATAATTTTAATTAGTCCAGTTTTACCCTTAAAACACATAAGTATACATATAGCCCCAAAGACTTCCGGAACCAGCCACAACCATGCTGAGACCACTCTCCACACGCATGAAGGTACTGGCAAAGGAATAAAGGCATGCGGGTCCTGGGGCTGAGATCCCAAGCCTAGTAGGATTGGGGCTGAGCATTTTCCACCCAGATCCTCCATCTTCCAGAAGGCAGGGGTCACACCCACCAACTGCCCCCCAGCACCGTGTAATCCCATCAATGGCCAAGACCCAGAGACTATAAAACCCAGCTCCCGGAAGTGCGCAGCCGCATTTGCAGCTGCATGACATTTTATATTCTCATTCTTGCTTTGAGAACATGGCAGGCTACAGAGTATAGAATGAATGAATGAATATGTCATGCATATTTCTATTTTTCACTTTGAAATTCCATCAACTGCATTTTCTTTCCACTCATTCCTCAAAAAGTAGATGTAGGTGATTGAACACTATTCATTCACCTGCCAAGTGACCACTACCTAATTTCAACTCTATGAGGACAATACTGGATTTATTTTTCCTTCACGTTTTATGGAAAAACATTATACTCCATTTTCTTGTTTCTGCTTCATATTTCATAAGGAAATTCAGCTTCATTGTTCTGTTTATGGTTGGTTTCTCTGTCTCTATAATTGTTTGCAAATATAAAGTGCTCATTTTCTTGTATATTTGCCTTGGTTTGTAGAAAAGTTTCTTTTACAGATGATGTGAGGGGTCGATATGAAGTGAGGGTCAATAAGTTTAGTGGAAATATGCACATAAGATCATTTTTAAAATAATTTTCAATATTCTCTCTCTGTCTCTCTGTCTCTCTGTCTCTATCTGTCTGTCTGTCTGTATGCCTACCTGTTTCTCTCTCTCTGTCTCTCACTCTCTCATTGTTTGGGACTACAGTCCAGAGTACTCGGGTAATGCTCCTGGCACTGCTCCAGGTACCATAATCAATGCCAGAGATCAATCCCTGGTCAGCCACCAATAAAATAAGCACACCACCCACTGCATTTTTTCCTCTGGTTCACAGATACATATTTTACATGAATGTTTATTTTCATAAAGATTTATAACTCTTGTAACATCTAGACCAATTTATTTTTCAGAACAGAAAAACACTTTTCTACTTTTGGTTGATTTTTAGTTTCATCTCTCTCTAATCTGTAGAGATAAAGGTAAAAAGGTAAAGGTAAAGGCCCTCCCGTTGATCATCGATTTGCTCGAGCGGGCCCAGTAACGTCTCCATTGGAGACTTTGTTGTTACTGTGTCTGGCATACCGAATACTCTCGGTAGCTGGCCGGGCTCTCCGAGAGGTCCGGAGGAATCGAACTCAGGTCGGCCATGTTGGCCGCTTGTAAGGCGAACGCCCTACCCACTGTGCTATTGCTCTAGTATTGATACAAATTAAATGTTTTTCAATTTATTTATTTGTATTTCTTATATAAGAAATTTCTATGAGAGTATAAAAATGAGTAATTTTTTATTTGGAGAGGAACCATCTATAAATATATATATTTCATCTTATCTAATTTATCATTAGAGTCCATTGTTTTCATATTGATTTCCTGCCTGATGATCTGCTCATTGCTGTACGTGGGACATTAAAGTTTCCTACTATTGAATTGTTGTCAATACCTGCTTTTAGTTCTGTTAATATTTATTAATCATCTTTATAAATTTTGCTGTACCTATATTGATATGTGCTATAGTCTTCTATTTTACTGATTCCTCTGGGCCATTATATAATGTATGTTTATGTTTCTTGTTATCTTTTCTGGAAGGAAATCTATTCTTTGTTTATTCCTTTAGGAGCCAGATCCAGCAGTATAGCAGTATTCAAGGCCTCCTCAGTGCTCCTCTGAGCATTGTGGTGCTCGGGGATCATAATACAGTGTGGGAGATCAAACCAGGGCTTGCCATGGACAAGGCAAGTGCCAAATCTGCTGTACTATCTCTCCAGCTCAAGAAGCCTATTTTATGAATGTACTCGTTTGTTTTTGTTGAATTGTTCATTGCCTCTGACTAACATTTTTACGCTAAGTGGAAAACACACAAATAAATTGGGTGAGAATAAAAACATACAACTTTATTCATAAATGAAACATAAAAAAACAAAGCATGTGCATAAATGAAATAAAACAAAAGTCAAATTTCAGAATCTCAGGCCAAATTAGCCGTTTCCAGAATGGAAGAAGAAAAAGGGTGATTATATTTGATAAAAAAGTGATTAATTGGTGAAAGTTGGAATGAAACTTTTAGTGGGGAATGTAATGTAACACATATCGATAATTTATAATGATGCATTATTGAAATATATATTGTGATGCATAATATCAATAAAATTTTTTGTAATGAATATGTGAATCTTATATGTGGGTTCCTGATAATATACAGCTGATACTTTATAAAATCCGTATACATTATATTATCATTTTTATTGGTAATCATTAGCCACTGTGTTAAGCAGAAAAGTGAGGTAAGGATCATTCAAATCACTGAGCAAGTGAATGCCAATACTCAGATGAATACTGCGATAGTATTTAAGCAATAGTATTAGAAAATATTGATACAAAATATTGATACAACTATGAAGCACACGCAGTGTACCCATCTGATATTTTCCTGCTTCTCCTCTCCCTTTTACCTTTTGTCCTTCCATTATTTACCTACGATTTTTTTTTTTATTTTATAAGGTATCACTATATCACTGTCATCCGTTGTTCATTGATTTGCTTGAGTGGGCACCAGTAATGTCTCCATTCGTCCTAGCCCTGAGATTTTAGGAGCCTCTCTTTATTTGTCTTTCCCAATGGTGCCACACTGGAGGCTCTTTCAGTGTCAGGGGAATAAGACCCATTATTGTTACTGTTTTTGGCATATTGAATATGCCACGGGTAGCTTGCCAGGCTCTGCTATGGGGGCAGGATATCTTGGTAGCTTGCAGGGTTCTCTGAGAGGGAGAGCTAGACAATATGAAGTTGTGCGGGCACAAATACTGCCATGCGCTTCCAGGAGCTTTTTCTTCATATTCTCTGGATCTTGGCTGTTGGTGGGATTATTTGGAGCCTGGGCAGTTTGTGAGTGTGACTGCCTACCTACTGGAAAATGGAGGATCTGGGTGGAGGAGGCCCAGTCCCCATCTGAGCAGGCTTAGAGATCTCAGCCCCAGGTCCCATGTACCTGGGTTCCTCTGTCAGTTCCTTCATGCATGAGGCTCGTCCGAGTGTGTGGAGGGTGGCCTTGAACATAGCTGTGGCTGCATTCAAAAGGTCTTTGGCTGCTGGGGCTCTGCTTGGCGTACGTAAAGAAACTCAACCTGCCCCTCTCCAAGGGGCCCTGGTGAAGACAGCCAGGTGTGGGGACAGGAGATGCAGCCATTTTGTATGGTAGTTGACAATATTTGATTACATTTAGTGTTCAAACACCAATTCCACCACCATTACACCTTCCCAGCACCATATTTGGGTTGTTTTCATCCCAAACCCCCAGTCCTGCCCCAAAGCACAACCAAAATAATATATTTTGTATTGCTATGAAAAACTGCTGAAAATGTTACAAAAATGTATTTATAGAGGAAACTGTGAAGAATTTTCTATTTTGACAGGGTCCATTAAGACCTTCTTTAGGCTACCACTAGTATGTTGTTAAAGGTTGAGTGATGTGAACTTTCATATATAAATCTGAAAATATACATGTGTATGCACACACACACACACATATATATATATATATATATATATATATATATTCCCCCCTCTATTATTGGTTGCCTACTATTTGCACTTAAGAAAATGTGTTGTACTCTTGGAGAATGGGTACAGAGTATCTTATGATGTGTTGTACAACCGCAAATGCGGCCACACAATCCAAATTTTCCTATGATGTTGCTCAAAGAGTCTCATGCTCTACAGAGGACAATTCTTCACACTGTTTCCTCTATGAATACGTTTTTGTAACATTTTCAGCAGTTTTTCGTAACAAACAATACAAAATACATTATTTTGGAAGGTGTAATGGTGGTGGGATTGGTGTTTGAATATTAAACGTAATCAAATATTGTGACCTACCATATCAAATGGCAGAATGTCCTGTCCCCGAACCTGGCTATCTTCACCAGTGCCCGTAGGAGGGGGCTGGGTTAAGTTTCCCTCCCTACTCCGAGCAGAGCCCCAGCAGCCGAAGACCTCTGGAACCCAGCCACAGCCATGCTAAGACCACTCTCGGACGATCCTCACGCACAAAGGAACAGGCAGAGGAAGCAAGGCGTGCAGACCTGGGGCTGAGATCTTCAAGACTGTTCTGATCGGGACTGGGTCTCCTCCACCCAGATCCCCCATCTTCCAGTAGCTAGACAGTTACACCCACCAACTGCCATGTAATCCCATCAATGGCCAATATCCAGAGACTATAAAACCAAGCTCCAAGTGCGACCACTTATTGGCAAGCTACTGAGAGTATCCTGCCCGCATGGCAGAGCCTGGCAATATGCCAAAAACAGTAACAATGATGGTCTTCATGGCCCTGAACCTGAAAGAGCCCCCAATATGCCATCGGGCTACACTAGCACGTGGCAGGGACAAATGGAGACATTAATGTCATCTGCTCGAGCAAATTGATGAACAACAGGATGGCAGTGGCAGTGACAGATGCTCAAAGAAAAACAGCATCCTTTACATTAATTTTATCTTTAATTAAAAAATTAAATGATGTAAGATCTAAAGTTAATAGAGAAAAATACATTCTGACTTGTATTTTGCATAGAAAACTCATAAAAAATTCAGTACATATCTAAAAATGTAATTTAGGTAACCTTTTAAAAAAATCGGAAAAAAATTTCATTAAATCTAACTTCATATATTAGAATTATGTATAGTCATTGTTGCATTATTAAAGCAGTTGGTCAGCAAGAGTCCAGAACCTAATTCTTTACCTTCTCTGAAGTAACTATTAACATACAATTCAAAAGTTAGATAAAAAGCCGCTGGGAAGACAGAGAAATCACTCAGCAGAATGCTCGGGTTTAATTCTCTACGTGGTTCCTTGAGCAGCTCAGTGGGTGATATTCATGCACAGAACCAAGAGTAGCCCCTGAAGACCAATGGGTACATCCCAAAAACCAAAAAATGAAAAGAAAACAACAAGATGTTTGAATGTATATGTCACACATAACATTCATAATAGAAGCAACAACAAACCTCTTCAAAAATACAAAGAAATCCACATATATCACCACATTGGAGAGACTGGAGTGCTTATTCAGCTTTCCAAATAACGTTTCATCCCTCATATATAGCTCAGTTAACGAGCAACTATAAATTAAATAGAAAATTGACTCTTTATAATATAATTTATGCTATTGTTACACTATGGTTCTAATTCAAAAATCATTGTCCAAGTGTTCCATGAACGCCTTCATAAAGATACATAAACCTTGAAAGCCATTTATTTCCAGATTTTTTGTGTGTCCATGGCAAGGCACAAAATTTATGGGAACTTATTAGAGAAGCCAGGTTAACAAAGAGACCCTAGTATTGTTGTTAGGACATTGTGCTTATAATGTAAAAGTGTTTAAGCTTTTCTGTCCAAGATGACATTCTTACCATACAATGAATGAAATTCTAGGAGAAGGTGGATACTAATGTTCAACAATGCAGTCTATTCATCCATTCTATTTATTGGGACTTGTAATAATTACAACAGTCCAATTAAAATGACAGTTTGTTTGTAACAAATCCTATTAATTATTGCAATTTTCCTTTTTACAAAAAATATATGTAATTGTCTACAGCATTGACAGTCATAAAGTTTCTGAAGAATAGAGCAATAAATATGACATACTGACATTAATAGAACATTAGAAATTAAAGCAAGATATTGCCTCTAACTTTTGAAGCTCTTTGTATTGCTCATTTCTGAAGATAAATCATCCATTAAGAACAACAAAATGTGGTATTACAGAATATTAAAATATGTACTTGTCACTATTCTTAAAAAAAGTTAATAAAATACCAGAAATGTTGTCTTCAGTCCTCAAAATCTATGTGATAAAAGTATAATCTGAAGAATAATAGACAGGACTCATGATATTTTGTATTATTATTATTATTTCTGCCTGAATATATAAAAATATGCAATTTCTTATGATATAGCTGGAATGAGCAATTGAGATCATTGGATATAAAGAAAACATGTTATATTCAAACCATAAAAATTACTTAGCCTCCAAATAAACACTTAGCATAAATCATCTTAATATTTAACAGTAGAATAAAAAGAGAACAGAAACACATTAATCTTGAGAAATATAAACAGACGAGTCATATAATTTTCTTTCTTTTCTTTCCCTTATACTGTGATAACAATGATATACCTGAGTTTAAATGTTTATGCTGTAGCAGTTATAATGTGTTACTACAGACACCTTTCTTTCCTATTCAGGGCAGCTTTGCATCCTACACTCCATTATCAGATTCTCAAGGCTTGATTTTTCACTTGACCTTATCAGATTCCACTGCTTTGCCTCCTTATATACCACATGTGTGAGATCACGCGTTTATCTGTCTCCTTCTGACTTACTGCACCTAACCTGATGCTGTAATCTCATTCTTGCCACAGCAAAATTTCTTTTTTATTTCTATGCTTACACTGCAATTTCTTTATCCACTCATATGTTGTGGTTGCTTCCTTATCTTGGCTTTTGTGAATAGTTTACAGTGTACATAGGTATGCATAAATCCTTCATAACTTCGGTTTATATTTCTGAGATAAATATCTAAGATTGGAACTGTTGGCTCACATGATAATTCCAAGTCTTCAAAATGGTTTCCGTGGAAGACAGGACAGTCCCACCAACAGTGAATGAGGAATTCTGTTTTACCTCATTCCTTCCAGATTTATTTTATTTACCTTTCTCTTGTTTTGTTTGTAAAGGCAACTCCGTCTTGCATGAAGTGATATCTTATTGTTATTTGCATTTGCATTTCCCTGATCATGTTTGCATGTGTCTGTTGGCCCTCCATATATCTCATTTGGGGAGTGTCTGTTCATTTTTGCTCTCATTTTAGATGGGGTTCACTCTTTTGCTGTTGTTTTGTGAATAATTTTAAAAGCCTCTTATTACGAGTCCTTTGTGATAACTGGTGTGCATGTTTTTCCCATTAAGAAGAAACTCTTTAAATTTTAGTCATAATCTATTTTGCAGTAAAGAAAATTTCTAATTTTATATATTCATATTGCCATTGATTTATTTTTGCTTTTTCTTCTTCAATTTGAGTTGATCATTGAAGACATCTCTGAAGTCACTATCATGGAGCGTGGAGGGTCCAGCATATGTTTCTCTAAAGTATTTTATGGATTCAGATCCATCATCAGGGTCCTTAACTTATTTTTTGATTTATAGTAACTTTATTTTTTAAGTGTATCTGTATACACACTTTTCATTAAATTGCAATTTCTAATGAAGTAAGACAGAGATGCAGGGACTGGAGCGATAGTACAGCAGGTAGGACATTTGCCTTGCATGTGGTCGACCTAGGTTCAATCCTCCACATCTCCATGCTCCCCGAAGCACCGCCAGGAGTGTAATTCTTGAGTGAAGACCAAGGAGTAACACTTGAGCATCGCCAGGTGTGACCTAAAAAGCAAAACAAAAGACACAGATGCAGGTAACTAAATTTAAGTTAAAATTAATTTAAATTAAATAATGCTAAAATTGCAGTCTCTCATTGCACTAGTCATATTTCAAATAGTAGCCACAGGTGGTTGATGATGAGAGTATTGAACAAAACAGTTTGTCAAACATCCCCATCAGCACAGAAATCATTATTTTCGCATTGTTTTAGTAAGTGGGTTTTGTAGTTATAAAAATATTTTAATGATAAAACAAAAGAGCTAATGTACTGTGGTAAAGAGTCTTTTATAATATATTGCTTCTGAAGAGATTAAAATTTTATTTATAGAAATATATATTTGTAAATATATCAGTAGAATGAGTGGAGATTCCTGATATTGTTGCAATAGATAATTATCAAGCACTCTTTAGTCTGTTTGTTTGTTGGGGTCTACATCTAGAGGTGCTACTCTGGGTTCTACCCTCAAGAAATACTCCTGGCAGGGCCTGAGGGACTATATTCAATGTTGGCGATTGTAACTAGGTTGGCCGTATGCAAGGCACATGCTCTACCCACTGTGCTATCTCCCTGGCCAATCCAGCAATTTTTAATCTTTATGTGGCCGACTCGGGTTCGATTCCTCCATCCCTCTCGGAGAGCCCAGCAAGTTACCGATAGTATCCCACCCACAGGGCAAGTTCCTCATGGCGTATTCCATATGCCAAAAACAATAACAAGTCTCACAATGGAGACGTTACTGTGCCCGCTTCAGCAAATTGATGAACAACAGGAGGACAGTGTTACAGTGCTACATGCTTTATAAAACCCACACATCAACATTTTTTATTTACTGTCACTATGTACAAGGCACTGTCATAGATAACTTGTGATCCAGGAGTAAACATTGATATTACTTCATTTAAGAACAAATAACTAGAAAGATGAAGTATGGACTATTATTCACTTCACTTAATCACTTAACTTCCCGTTAGTTGTTGATTTGCTCGAGCCGATGCCAGTAACGTCTCCATTTGTCCCTGTCGCGTGCTAGTGTAGCCCAATGGCATCTGTTCGCTCTGGGAACATGAAGAGCCTCAAACCCATCGTTCATGATCTTGATGAAGAAGTCTGACCATCTGGTAGGTGGGCGGCCATGCGGTCTTTTGACACCCCGTGGAATCCAGTCTGTAACAGCTCTAGTCCAGCGGTCATCTTTAAATCTCATTACGTGAACAGCCCATCTGATTTTTGACACCTTGGCAAATGAGACAGCGTCCCTGATTCTTGATCGTCGACGGATGTCGGAACTCCGGATTCTTTCTCTCATTTGAGTGAAACGTGATATTCCAAGAATAGCTCTTTCAATTCTTCTTTGGGAGACCTGAATAGCGTTCTCATCCTGTTTGCATAGGGCCCAGGTCTCTGAGGCATATATTAATGCAGAAAGAACAGTGGAATCAAAGAGATGTGCCCGGAGCCGGAGGTTCTTCGTCCTCTTAGCTATTTCTTCGACGTTCTTGAAGGCGTTCCAAGCCGCTCTCTTCCTCCTGCGCAGCTCGGGTGCCAGGTCATTTGTCATGTTGACTTCTCGACCTAGGTACACATAGCTGTTGCATTTGGTGATGGTCATTCCGTTGAGAGCAAATGGCGCATCAGGAACGAAGCTGTTTCTCATAAACATCGTTTATGGACTATTATTAAAAAGGAAATTTAGATGAAATTTGTGACATTTAAAGGTATTTTAAATCTTTATTTCTTTTCTTTGTTTCTTTTCTTTATTTTATTTTTCTTTATTTCTTTTTTCTTTTTTTATTTTTAGAAAATCATTTTTTATTTATTTTTCTTTAGTTTCCTGTTTATAAAGAATGTCTCAGAAGCAAGTTATATATTATTCTATATCTTACAGTATAAAGGTATAGTAAACAATGAATGGCAGAAATAGAAATTCAGGAAGAAATATAAAAATAAAATATTTGATAGTTGTCTTTGGTAACAACCTTAACAATTCTAAATTGGTGAAATTATTGTCCACATTTTTCTATTCTTCCCCTGTATTCATTAATATATAAACACGGATCTTGGTTTTTAAAAAGACCTAGTGCCAATATTTTTCTACGTCTCTTTTTCTCTAACCTTATTTCATCACTAATTACATTTCCTTGACTTTACATTTATAACCCCTTTCTTCACTAGAAAGGAATTTAAACAAGCAAACAGATTTTGACAGAAAAAAAAACACCCAAAGCTGTTGGCCATAAATACTCCTATGGTGTCATAGTCCTGTAACTCAATGAAATCATAGGACTAAAGTGCATATAAAATTGTATAATGGGCACAGTATTTTTTTTGCATATGCAAACATATACACATCCATTCATAAAAAAATTAAAAACTGTTAACCATGGTATTAATTTACCATGAATCTGGTTATTTATAGTTAATAGCAAGACTATCCTATGAACCAGCATATAACTGCAGTTTATGAAAATAAGTAACTCCCTACAAAAAATAGATGTATATGAAATTCATTAATGGGTTCTATTATTTTGATCAGATGATTTTCAAATATTTAGCAAGTGGAAACAAATTTTAGACTGGTAAAATAATGTACAGAAGCCATAGTCCTTGTTCTAAAATGTCACTAATTCTTAAGATGCATATTTCTTACTTTCAGCATACAGTGAAAAACAGTAATTTAAGAAAATAGTGTTTTTATGAAATACAGGACATGTGTCAACTTAGCAGTTTCAAAAAAAAATGTTAGCTAGTGTAAGACAGACTATCCGAATTACTTGCAAAAATTTTAAATAATTTATTTCCTCACAGACAAACATGCTAGAGAAACATGAAAAATATTAACAATAATTCAATGATTATTCTCAAAAGAGAAATTTTTATGAAGCAGTAAGAGTAGAGAAGAATTATTTATTTGATGAAGAATTTTATATACTTGTGAGACTCATGATCCCTGTATATAAAATCATAACTTAAAGAACACAGCTACAGAAATACTATAAAATACTAGAAACCTATTTTCATTTTTGATCATTAATCATGTAAAACACACTGTGAACAAAATTATTTGGACAAAATAAATAGTCCTATTAAAATATAGACATATGTACAAATTAGTTTTTGTTGTTGTTGTTGTTTTTCTTTTCTTGGAATAGGATTATAATTTCTGATAATATGTTTTAATTTGACTTTTTTCAGAAACCTCCATGCCGTTTTTCTCAGGAGCTGAACAAATTTTCACTTTCCCACCAAGAGTGGATGAGAATTCAACTTTTCTCTAAATTCCTTTCCTACCAGAAGTTGTTTTAGATAGAGGAAAATCTCACCAGAGTGAAATGCTATTGTATTGTCATTTTGACTTGCATTTTCCTAACAGAACATCATGATAAAATATATTTGAGGTGTCTACTAGCTATGTGTAGCTCTTTATAGAGTTGTCTGTACAAGTTTTCTTATTTGACAAGAACTTTGCCCATGAGTTTCATCTTTTTTTGTTGTTAGTCTCTTATTTTCTTCATTTCCTCCATTTTATTTAAATTCTGTGGGTTTACAAAGCTGTTAATAATGATTTGTCACATGCATTAAATATTCCAATATGAATCCTATCTCCACTGTCACCTTCCTTTCACCACCTTCTTCGTTTTCTCAACTACCTCTCAATCCTACCCCCACAGCAGGACCAAAATAAATTTATTTTATATTGCTTGTCACCACAAATGGCTCATGAAATGGTCAAATAATATTCAATCAAGGAAAATTTGTGAAAATTATTGTATCTCTCCATGGGAACATTAATCCTTGTCTGAGAGTTTGCTAAATTGTTGCTAGTTAAGACTTCTGTATTAATGTTTCTGTTAGTCAAGATTAGTTGACTCAGATGTACATTGTCATAAAATCCAATGTGCTCTGACAGGAATGTAGGAACTGTTGAGTCTGGAGATATCTCAAGGCCACCAATGTGGACACCTGCTCCAGAAAATCCAGAATATTTAATTAGGCAGTCTGGCTGGAAGCATGGCAGCAACTGTTGGAGTGTCAATGTAGTTGCTAGACATTGGTAGAGCAGTAACTTCTCACACCCATCTCCTGAGGTTACCCCAGAATTCTCAGCCAAGGCTAGGTATCCAATACATTTTTGCAGCTAGTCGATTTCTTTTGAGCTTTATGTATGAGTCTCTGGATCAGGGTGGGTAGACAAGATTACATGGCCACAGCAGTGGGTCATAGGGTGTCTCAAGAGTTTCATCTTTATATCTAATTTCAGCACTTGGCATCTAATTCCACATTATTATATCAATATTTTATCAATTTCTTTTT
This sequence comes from Sorex fumeus, assembly GCF_029834395.1. Taxonomy (NCBI): domain Eukaryota; kingdom Metazoa; phylum Chordata; class Mammalia; order Eulipotyphla; family Soricidae; genus Sorex; species Sorex fumeus. The sequence goes on from NW_026606059.1 coordinate 22,170,910, forward strand.
ATTTTTAATTGCACTTCAAAAATTTTATTGTTATTTATTTAAATCAAATGTTTTAATTTATATCTAGAGTTGGATTTATATTATTTATATATATTTATATAGAGAGATATCTGATACCAGTGGGGTGGTTCTTTTGTGTGTAATCCCTGGGTTGCCTGCAGTTGGTGGAAGCAGACAGGGCAGGGTAGGGTAGGGCTCCTAGTTTAATCCTTTGGTCACCTGTGGTAGGTGGGAGCAGGCAGAGGATCTCTGTTCCCGGGTCTGTTGAGCCTGGAGTTCCGGTTATCTTGTTCCATGGGGTTTCACTCATGCGTGAGTATCGGCCCAAGTGTCCAGAAAGGGTCCTGGAGTGAGGCAGCGGCTGGGTAGTGGAGATAGTGGAGGAACATCTCTTCGATTCCACTGTTCTTCCTGCATTAACATATGCCTCAGAGACTTGGGCCCTACGAAATCAAGATGAGAACACTATCCGGGTCTTCCAAACAGCAATCAAAAGAGCTATGCTTGGAGTATTACGCTTCACTCAAATGAGAGAAAGTATCTGGAGTTCCAACCTCCGTCAACAGTCAAGAATCAGGGACACTGTCTCGTTTGCCAAGGCATCGAAAATCAGATGGGCTGGACACATAATGAGATTTGGAGACAACCGCTGGACTAAAGTTGTTACCAACTGGATTCGACTGGACATCAAAAGATTGCATGGCCACCCACCTATGAGATGGTCAGACTTCTTTGTGAAGAACATGAACAATCGGTTTGAGGCTCTTCGTGTTCCTAGAACGAGCAGATGCCATTGGGCTACTAGCACGCAACAGGGACTAATAGAGACGTTACTGGTGCCCGCTCAAGCAAATGGATGAGTAACATAATGTCAAGTGATATATATACATATATATAGCTGTCAAAACATTTTATCATTATTTCAAACTAGTTTTCAACATTGAAATAATGGGATGGACTCATTTAAATATGTGGGTGTTTAGGCTGCGACTTGGTACTCTCTGTCTCATTATTTATGTGTGTTGATGATTTAGAAATGAAGCTATAGGACCAGAGATATAGAATTCTGGGCTTTCTTGCACACAGCTGACATGGACTTAATAACTGGCGCCCAATATTGCCCCCTAAACTCTGCCAGGAGTAAGACCTGAGTGCAGAGCCAGGAGTAAGCCCTGAGTATCTCAGGAATGGCCAAAAAAAAAAGGGAAAAAAAGAAAATATTAACAGAGTTTACCTTTGCCAAAGCCTGTTTCTCATGCATATATAATATATACTCAGTACCAAGGATATACAAGAAACCTACTACAAAACATGGAGATATCAATATACAAGGTGTCTAAGTAAGGAAAAGTATCATATTTTACTTGGAAACCAATGTTTTACTTTTCCAGTTTTAAAGACCAGGAAAATAAAAATTCTGGAAGTAATTTCTTTCTAAAACCACGTAGTGGCAAATGAGCCAAATTCTGCAAATATAGACAAATAGATCATCAGATAGATCTATTCCCTATAGTGAGATATTATTTTTCCCACATGGAACTAGTGACCTGGAAAATGAAATAAAGTCACAACTCTCAATTAAACAACTTCTCCTCCATGAAGTCTTATTTTCCAATACCAGGACGAAGTTCTTAATTTGTCTAGGAATTCAATGCTCCAGAGATAATTCTATTGGAGTTTTTGAAGAATGATTTGCCAATACAATTTTCAAATTTTGATTGCTTGGTTTACAAAGAAAAGAATACTTGCAGAAAATACTATTCTCATCCTAAAGCCTAATAACCATTTATATATGGTTACCAGTCAAAAAATAGAAACATTGGGATTAAAAGATAGCTCTAAGTATATTGAAATGTTTGCTTTCCTTGAAGGAAACCATGGTTCCATTCTTGAAAAACACATGACCCCCCGAGCATCTAGGAGAACAACCTTCAATTACTGAGCCAGGAGTGACCTCTAATCACTGCCAAGTGTGGGCAAAAAAAAGAAAAGAAAATCAGAAAGTGATAATGATTATAAAGAAGATAGATTTATGATAAATCAATTGAATGAATAATGGTCATAAATAGTTATAAGATTAATTGCTACTGACACCTTTCTTATCCTCCAAATTGAATTGTTTATATGCATGGTACAGTATGTAGTGATATTATCTTTCTTGCAATTACCAGTTAATTATGTATTTTGAAAATAAGTTCAAATTTTACATGACAAGTTTCTCCCTTTAGAAATATACATGACAGGCCAGATGAAATTAATCAACGGTTTCAAGCTGGTCCAAAGGCCTACATTCCTCACCATTAGTAGAGTGGGTGGTTTTGGAATGGGATGTACGTGTGTGTGTTTGTAAATGTATGTATGTCTTTGTGAGACCCTAATTTTGCAACCACAAACTCACTCACCCAGAATCAGAGTGATATTTCAAATATGGTAATTTATTTTACATAGTCCATTAATTATGTTAGTTTCTGCATATATCCAGATGTGCACATAAACATTCATTGGAGAATGTACAATGTTTCTGTTCTAAAATAATTCACAGCAAGGCAAATATAGGCATCCATTCTCCCTGGGGATAAGTGGTCTAACATCAATTTAAATTGATGTGGGCTGAAATTTTAGGCTTCTTTTAAAACTTGACTTTCAGAATGTTAGTCTTACATTGGACCATAGTTCACTCTTCCCAGGGAGTTTTTAATGGGATCCCAATCTCCTAAACACTGTGTAGTACATTCTGCTTTTCACATTACCATTCCTAATATGTCCTCAAAATACCTGGGGTGCTGTGGATTGTTCAACCACAATGCACAAATCTTGTATTATGAAACTGGAAGAATACTTAGAAGCACTGGTGATAAAAATGACAATATATAGTTGTTAACAATTTAATTTTTAAAATCTGAAATGTCTGTTCATTGAAGTGCCTGTAGGCAACTTGACTTCAAATCTTTTATGGTTCTCTTGGCCTTACAGTTTCATCTTCTCTGAGAGTCTTGGAAACAAACTCTGTATAGGATAAGCAATTATAAATTTCAGGAGGTGTCTTTTTCTAGTCTTGTTTCTCTCTTCCTTTTTTTTTTCAAAAACAACTTAATTCATGACACATATTAAAAAAAAATCACACCCTTGGAAATGAGCTAAAAAAATAAACAAAACCCACCTCTCACTTCCCTGTTTCCACTTCCTCCCATTCCCTCCAAATAAGAGGGAAAAAGGCAAAGGAAAAAAAAAACTGAGAAACAAAACAAATAGAAAAAAAGAACTCCCCAGAACCCCCCAAAACAAGGTAGTGCATTTCCCCAGGGGGAAGGGGAATTTACACTGGAGCCGCTGGGACAGAAACCTGCAAAGAAAGACACTCAAAACAGAAAAATAAACACAAAAGGAAACCAAACAGATCACCAAGCAACCTGGAAGGGCAGGGAGCCAGAGAGGGCTGGGGCAGGTGGGAGACCTGGTAAGACAGGAGCAGGCAGGCTGGACTGCCAGAGGGAGGGAGAAGATGGAGGGAAGGTGACAAGCAGAACAGTTTGATGTCCTTCCAGAGCCCTGGGTTAAAAAAAAAAAAAACCCTCCTACCACCCTTGAGCAGCCCCCAAGAGGGAAACCTAGGGAGAAGCTTGCAAAATTGAGACTGTGAATGCCCAGAGGGAAGGAGCAGCCCCTGTCTCACTCCCTGGGCCTTCCCCTACTCCCCAAAGCAGGTCCTAGTTAGTTACGGGATTCTCCCCCTTCCACAGTATATCTTTTTTAAAAAAAATTTTTTTTCCATCAACATCATCTTCTATTTTTTTAATTTTTTAATTTTTATTAGTGAGACACCATGAGGTACAGTTGTAGACTTAACAAATTTTTGTGCTTGGGTTTCAACTATACAATGATCAAATACCCATCCCTCATCTTCTGTTTTTCTTTTTTTTTTTTAATTTTTTTCCCTTCTTTCCTCTTTTTTCCCTACACACTTTTTTTTAGTAAGGGGAATACCCTGATGTCGCTCTAGCCTGGCCCCTGTAGATGCGACCCCGGGGGCCTGGTGTTAAAAGGACTGTAGAGTCGAAAGCAGGAATTGCTGTAGTTGGTGGTCCGGGCTCATGGGAAACCCTGGTCTGTTGTTCTGATCCCTGGTCTGTTGGTTCGTTTTGGGATCACCTTTATTTGTCTTCCTCTAAACAGGGACTCATCTAAGGCCAGGGAAGTCCTCATGGACTCTTTGTCTGATAACTCGATATATGCAAACCCTTTGGGGTGGCCACTAAATTTGTCACAAAGAATGGTGACGCAGTGGACTGAACCACAGTCATGAAAGCGAGCTTCCAGCTCTTCTGCTGTTGCACCATAGTCCACGTTGCCAACATAGATGGGGCAGGCATCAGCTTCCATCTTCTCCTCAATGGACATGATCACTGGGCCAGCATTTCCGGGGGGGGGGGGGGGCGGGCTCCTGTTCATCTGCTTCTCCACCTCATTCTGCAGCTCCTTGAGCTTCTCGGCTTCCTCCTCCATCTCCCGGACTCGAGCTTTGGTGGCTTCCAGCTCCTGGTCCTCAATGGCACCGTCCCCCGGGTCCCCCTAGACCAGTCCCGCTCCTCCTCCTCATTCCTGGCTGCAGGGTGCTGCCGAGCCAGGCCCAGGGCCTGGAGCTCCTGACGGTGTGCAGGGCCGGGGTGGCTCCTCTTGGGGCTCAGGCTCGGGTTGGTTCTCCAGCAGCAGCTCCCCTGGTTCTCTCTTCCTTTATATAACACAGTTTTCATGGGTGTCTTTCAGCTGTAAAAAAATGATCGGTGACAAATGTTCTTACAAATCTAGTGTCAACTATTTAATTTGCTTTGTAAAATTATAATTATTTCTGAATGGAAATGTATTGATTTTTTTTTCTTTTTGGGTCACACCCGGAGATGCATAGGCATTACTACAGGGTCATGCACTCAGGAATTACTTCTCGTGGTGCACAGGAGACCATATGGGATTCTGGGAATCAAACCCGGGTCAGCCACATGCCAGGCAAATGCCTTACCCGCTGTATATTGCTCCATCCCTTGATCCCTTTTTAAGAGAATATATTTATTAAATGCAAAACTGTACATTGGATGACAGTACTAAGCATTTTAAGAAGCAACTTTTGCTTGGTTTTGCACCTCCAACAGGGAGCTTAGGTTTATTGAGTTACTCAACCACAGTGCTCCCAAGGCACACCCAATTCCAGCAGATACTCCCAATTGTTGGTGTTTGTCTTTAACCTTTCTTTTGTGCTCTTTTTACTTTATCTGTTAATCACTTTTATCCCCAAATCAGACCCTGTAATGTGTAAAGTCAAATTTTTCTGAGGGCACTAGATTTTTGTATATGTAACTGAAATAAATATTGCTTTTCTCTTTCCTTTATGTTCTTTTCTCTTTCCTTTATGTCCTTTTTGTATAGACACAGGGAGACAGTTACTGCTATGCTTTTGTAACTTGGAAGTCAATTGCATCAAATAATATTTATTCCTAGGCATCATCATATTTACTTTACTTAAGTCTCAGATGCTCTTACTTCCTAACACACCCCAAAAGGAGTGTCCTGGCAAGTGATTGAATGGACCCAGGCAAGCAATAAGCTACTCTGGCATTGAAAAGGGACAGTTTAAATGCTATCAGAAATATAATAAGAGTATGTCATGGAACAAACTCTGACATCACCCAAAAAACAAGTGATCCTGCTGGGGTTAGGAAAGACTCACCTGGCCTGAAGACTCTAGTCTGGGATCACTGTATTACTGTATCACTGTCATCCCATTGTTCACCAATTTACTGGAGCGGGCACCCAGAATGTCTCCATTTGTCCCAGACCCGAGATTTTTAGCAGCCTCTCCTTATTTGTCTTTCCCAATGCTGCCATATTGGAGGCTCTTTCAGGGTCAGAGGAATGAGACCCTTTTTTGTTACTGTTTTTGGTATATCGAATATGCTACAGGTAGCTTGCCAGGCTCTGCTGTGAGGGTGGGATACTCTCAGTAGTTTGCCGGGCTCTCCAAGAGGCATATGTATATATTTCCCTTTATGATTTGTTGCCAACTGTCTGAACCCCATCAAATATGGTGTGGTAATTATAGAAAATGGATAGGGAGTGTCTTATGATGTGTCACGTGGTCGAAGAATGTGTTCACTCATATGCGAGGCCTACCTAACATAAGAAGAAACATTGTGAACTAGTTTCTGCTAAGTGTTTCAAAGTTCTGTTCAATTCCCCTTTAAAACCAAATTTTAGATATGACATTGCATTTCTTAACCTAAGAGCTCTGAGTAAGGGGGAAGTTGAAAAAACGCTTTTAAATAAGGAAGAACTAGGTATAGAACTTAATTTAACTGGAAGATAATGAAATGCTCTTTTTACAAACTCAGCTTTGTTTTAAAAAATCATCCTTGGCAAGTACTTGAGTAATTGTTGCTATGAATTGTTATTATAAGGTGATTGTGGAGGTTTCTATCTATTCTAAAGGGAAGACTTTCATAAATATAATATTACACCTGAAGTCTAGCATATGTTTTGTTTATCTGAAAATTTATATTTTGTAATTATTGTATAATAAAATTGTGTTTCAAAAAATCAGATTCCAGATAAGACATTAGGAAAACATTTTGAGGTTTAATATATACTTCCCCTCAGTATTATTTTGAAGTTTAATATATACTTTTCCCCTAGCATTACTACACAGTTATTATTTAAAATAGACTTTTAAAAAATTATTTTATTTTATTTTATTTTAATTTTTATTAGTGAGACACCATGAGGTACAGTTGTAGACTTACAAATTTTTGTGCTTGGGTTTCATAAAATAGACTTTTTATAATATATTATGAAGTTTAATTTAATTCAGAAATGTATACTGTATATATTTGATAAGTATATAAATAGATTTAGAAACATAATTTTAATTTTTATTAAAATTTGAACATACTTTATTTTCTTTATTATTGAAATTTGACATTGTGTGACCTTATTTTCTTACCTAAAACACCCCCAAATTCAGTATGCGTTTTATTTTTTAATATAGATATGTGTCAACAGCACAATTTCCATATCTTAACAATACTGGATAGACATATTTGTGTTTTCAGTTTTGTATTATTATTAAAAGTCTGCAAAATAAAAATTTGAGATTTCTACATATAGAATTTGTAAATTTCCAAATGATTATATACTTATAGTCATACATACTTCAGTTCAATACTTTTGTAGATCCCTTTGCATACCATAATTTTAACACTTTGATTCACTGCTTCTCAGGTTTAGTATAGTGTGGTATATAATAGAGACTCATGAATAAATGAATAAATATATCTGTCTGAATAGTTCCCTGACTTCAGCTATTTCTGGTCTTTGTCTTTTAATTTCTATCTGCATATTGGTTTTATTACCAATGTCCTTGATTCACATTTGAGGTTAGATTATTGATATGTTTATGAAATGTAAATACATTTTTCATTACAGAACCTGACTTAGAAATAAAACTTTGTTTGTAGTACTAAATAGGTGGATGTAGATTAACTTGGTAAAGAGAGAACAAAATTCACAAATATAATAAAGAAGAGATGTGTTCGTAGTATAAATTATAGATGTCCTTATCTCTACTCTTACCCACTGAGTTAATACATATTGATTTTAGATTCTTTTCACTTATGTCATCTCTGCCTTCGTTTGTACTCAGAAACTGTGTTGCTGAAATTTTCTATACTCTCCTCTTTCTTACAAGAATAGCTGCATTTCTTCTTGTCCATTATATTTTGTTTGTTTTAATTGCCGAAATTAACCTCCATACTCTCCCAAACAATAAATATAAAATTAGTAATGCTACAGCTTTATATGTACCATGATTTTTATACATAGTGAATTAATGAGAACATTTATCAGTACATTGCATCAAAGTACTATAAACAATTGCCATATTGTTGGCATTGTGTGTTTTCTTAATATGTCACATGAAAGATGATTAAATACTTAATGTCTACAAAAAAACATGTTAATTTAGCTCAGTGAAATATGTAGAAATATATGTAGCCAATGGCATCAATGAAATATGTAGCCAATGGCATCGAATTATTCGCATTATACAAATGAGAAATAATCAAAGGAAAACAAACAACCTAGAAAGCAACTGATAGGTGATATGACAAAGAAACCTGAGAATTTCTGGGAACAGAAAAAATATCTTGCAAAAGGGAAAGAAAAACTACAAAATAGTGTTGAAGTTAGGATTTTTAATAGGCTGGGGGATCCTGGCAAAGGGGCCAATAAGTAGAGACAAAAGTAAAACATTTGAATTAAATGATGCCAGAAGTGAGCATAGACCCTAAAACAGAACTAGAAGTTTAGATCAGACCTATTCCAGGAGAGGCAGATGATGTAGTGATAGAGAACCTCAATAGAGAACCTCAAAAATACCTGAAACCTTGCTTTATTTCATTCCACATTCATGAATATATTTGAAATAATAAACGACTTTATAATATAACTAATTTTCCAAATGCAGCTCTGAATGATAACGAAGGCAAGACTCACAGAGTTCTCCTTTAGCAAATACATATTTTCCACATCTGCCAGTTTGTTCTTCTTTTAAGTCCTCAAGAGTATCTTGAGAACACCCTTGACAGATTATAAAGTTAAACCCTTCACTGTACTAAAACCTTAAGCCTTGCTCTTTTCTTAATGACTTTACTCTGGTACTTACGTTCATGTTCTTTTAATGTTCTCAATTTTAATTTTCTTTTTCAAATAAAACTACTTGACCCTAGTTCTCTAAATTCTCAACTCGTACTTGCCTCCTAAGCACTTGAACTCTAAAATTTACATGTAGTGATTAAACTTTGCCAACATTGTCTCTCTTAATAACAGGTATCTTATTTGTATTCTATATCCTATTTTAAAAATTGTTTTGTGAAAGAATGCATCTATTTTACAGATAAACAAAATAGTCTTTTCTTAGTTTTATTCTGCATCACATTTAAACTTTTGGATATTCCATAATATCCTACAACATTTAAACCTTTGGATATTCCATAATACCCTAAATACAACATTTAAACTTATGGATATTCCATAATACCCTAAATACAAGCATTGTTTATAACTTCCTTTCTGTTGAATCTGGATTCCCCAATAATCACATTTTTGGAACTCAAAATAGAACTTAAAGCTTATTAGGAAATTTAGAAAACCACAACACATATTTACATATAAGTTTGTGCTGTGAAACACTTAATGACATTGAACCAAATAATAATGTATGCACTGATATGCAGACATCTTAAATAAAATAATTCTCAAGTTGGGATTTTCTTACAATTTTAAGAGTATCTAGCTACAAAGTAGCAAAGTCACTTATGATATTACATTTAATCTTAAATTTCATTTGTGATAAGAGACCTGATAAATCAATCATAATAATATAATATTACTTAAACAAGCTATAGTAAACAAGTTATAGTATGCTTTAGATTCCACTATGTTGCTTTAGTCAAATATTATTAAAGTGCGTATGAGCCTGAGAAATATTACTGGGCCTGCTTGAGCAAATCGATGAACAATGGGAGAACAGTGACAGTGACAGTGACCAAGTGGTCTTCAGAATTAGAGAGATAGCACAGAAGTTAAGGTGCTTACCATGAATATAGACAACTCTGGATGGTTAGATGACCCCAGGTAAGGCTGGTTGTGACCCATTCTTCCTCTACCTTCAGCCCTGTCCGCCCCCCAACCCCATTAAAAATTGGTTTTCATACTTTATAATATACTTTGTAAAAAGCAAAATTAATTATACCTCTGTAAGTTTCCATAAATACTTATTACTAGTTTTGAACGTTCTATTTTCCTGCTTTAGTCATCTATGGTTTTTGAATCACTTAGTAGGCATTAGTAGAATCCTTAGATTCACAGACACAGTAGTAAATAGTAAATGTGAAATGTGGAAATAAATGGAAAAGGCAAAAGTCCTCTGCCCTCATAAATCTGACAAAATGGTTCACGGATATATTTTTAATCAAATAATCATAGAAAGATAAATTTCCTCTGAAACAGATTTTTGAAGGAAGTGCATGAATCTGTGAGAATTAAGGATGAAAAAAGATTTCCCTGAGGAAGTGAAGCTCATACTGAGATATGAACTTGCAGTAGGATAGATGTGTGAGGAATGATATGGAAAAATGGAACGGGAAAATTAAGAAAATTAAGGACCAATGGAGAAGGAACAGCATAGGAGACAGTAATGTGTCTAAATAAAACTAAAATAATTTTTTTAGAATTCACTTAGTGAAAACCAAGTGAGGTGAAGGTAGTAGAGAAAGGGGCAGAAATTCTTGCTGAATTCAATTTAAAAACATCATAATAATGCTTGTCACACACTGTCCTCCTATTTTTCATCGATTTACTCGAGGGGGCCCAGTAACATCTCCATTTTTGAGACTTGTTGTTACTGTGTTTGGCATATTGAATGCGTCACCGGAAGCTTGCCAGGCTTTGTGGGATACTCTTGGTAGCTTGCTGGGCTCTCCCAGAGGGGCAGAGGAATCGAACCTGGATCTGCTGGGCTGGCTGCATACAAGGCTCTACCACTGTGCTATCTCGCCTAAGACAAAGAAATTGTTCCACAGATATTTCAGGTATAAATAAAACTCAAAAGATTCGGATGTGTGTGCAAAGACGAAGAAACAATTGCTCAGAATTTCTAACAAGGTGGACATTTGAAAGATAGGAAAACAGGAAGAAAATGGCTACACATTTAAATGAAGGAAGAGCAACAACAAAAGGGCTTCACTATTGTGCAAACCAAAGGAAGAAATGTCAAGAAAGTTTACTGCTTTTCAGTTTCCATACAAACAGAATGTTCATGATAGAACTGTTGCCAGATTTGAGGAACAAAGTATTACTGCTTTAACTCAACAGTGCTTTTCAGTGAATAAGCAGTGAGTCAGTAAAACCAACACTTTATTCCTTAATACACCTTAAAGTGAATAAATCTGAAGCTTTTACTGTCAGTATTTGTTGGTTTTCCCGTTTATTCAGATGCCTTTATCATAGATGCTTGTATAAAATAGGTAAACTCATTTTTTAATAAGATTGATACTTTTATTTGAAAATCCAATCTGAAGTTTCCTAATCAGAAGATCAACTTCAGAAAAAAAATGCTGGTTTAGAGAGAGAACTCTGTTTTTTTATTGTGATACTCTTCATTGTGGTTTAGGAAACATATAGTGATGTGCACAGTTATTGAACCTTCATCAAAGTGCCCAAATCAATCCACCACTGTTCTGATGTAGGTTTTGGTCCATCTCTCTCTTTGTTCATTCCCCCAATTCCATTGCTTGGTGATTTGATATTCTCTGTTCTCTTGCTGTATTTCTCTATAGACCACAGATGAGTGACATTATTTGGTGTTTGTCCGTCCTCTGACTTTCACATAACATAATACCCTCCAGTTCTACCTATTACCACAATTACATGGTTTATTTCCTTTTTCTTATAGTTCCATAGTATTCTGCTGTGCAGTTATGCCGCAACTTGTTTGTTTGACTTTTTGATTGTTTGTTTGGTCCATATCAAGGGATGGTCAGGGGTTATTCCTCCTGGCACTACAACTCAGGAACTACTTTTAGTAATATTCAGAAGACTATATGGAATTCCAGGATTTGAACCTAGTTAGGCAGAATGAATAGGAAGTATATTAACTGTCTCTCCAGCCCTGTTTTGCTTTTTCCTTTGGGTTGGGGCTAGGGGTGGAGGTTCTTGGCACATCTGGTAGTTCGAAGGGTATACACCTGAGACTGTCTCAGAGATCACTCTGTTGGGACTCTGGAGACCATTAGAGGAGTCAAGGATTGAACCTGGGTTAGCCACATGCAAGCGAAGCACTCTACCAGCTGTATTAACGCTTGTGCCCCTATACCATTTCCTGACTAATGTTCTGAGCATTGCAATGAACATGGGTGCAAATATCTTTTCATATTATCTTTGTGTTCTTGATGTAGATGACAAGTAGTAAAATTGCAGTCTAATGAAATCTCTATTTTTTGTTTAATTGCCATGAGCTAGTTACAAAATGTTCATGTTTGAGTTTCAGTCATACACTGATCAAACACGCATCCCTCCACCAGTGTACATTTTCCACCAGCAATGTCCCCAGTATCCCTCCCCCACACCATGTCCCATCCCTCCCTCTGCCTCTTTGCCTGATAATTTCCCTCTTACCCTCTCTCTGCTTATGCATATTATGGTTTCAATCACAAATCACAAATCATCCTGTTATTCGTCGATTGCCTCGAGCAGGCCCCAGTAACGTCTCCTTCATCCTAGCCCTGAGATTATATTCAAGGCTCTTTAGGAGAATGAGACCCATCATTGTTACTGGTATTTGGCACATTGGGTACGCCACGGGTAGTTTGCCAGACTCTGCCATGTGGGCAGGCTACATTCGGTAGCCTGCCAGTTTGTCCAAAGTAGGAATGAAATAATATTATGGTTTACAATACAGATAATGAGAGGCCATCATATTTGGTCCTTTATATATTTTCAGCACACATCTCCCATCTCAAGCAATCCCTCCAACCATATTGACTTAGTGATCCCTTCTCTATCCCAGCTGCCTTCTTTCTCAGCTCATAAGGCAGATTTACAACCATGAAGCAATCTTCCTGGCCCTCGTCTCTACTGCCCTTGGGTGTTAGTCTCATACTATGAGATTTTATATTCCACAAATGAGTGCAGTCATTCTATGTCTGTCCCTCTCTTTCTGACTCATTTCACTTAGCATGATATTCTCCATGACCATCCACTTATAAGTAAATTTCATGACTTCATCTTTTCTAACAGCTGCATAGTATTCCATTATGTAGCTGTACAAAATTTCTTTAACCAAACATCTCTTCTAGGGCATTTGCGTTTTTTCTGGCTATTGTGACCAGTGCTTCAATGAACATACAGGTGCAGGTGCCATTGCTATTGTTACTGATCTGAGAAATAAGTAACTGTTTTTCATAGAGGCTGAGCAAGAGATCATTCTTACCAACAGTGAATGTTGATTTTTTTTATCATCTCCCAATGAACACTCCCAATATCAAAAATTGGTTGACCCCAATTTTTTTATATATGCCATTCTCACTGGACTAAGATAATACAAGTTGTTTTGACTTGTATTTCCTTAACAAGTAGCAATGGACACTCTTTCATATGCCCACTTTACTATCCAGAGTTAATTGAAGTTCTGGTCCAACACTCGTAGTTCTACTGTTTGAAGTTTGACAAGTGGTCTGCAAAACCTACCCATTGCCCCACCGGTCCAGAAGCACACTTTCAGGCTTTTTCTAATCAACGACATTAGATCTCAGTAACCAAATCTACTACTACCACTCAATGAAGGATAAACCACATGCTGAGTCACAAACAAGATTAATTAAAACCAACAAGATAGAAATCATATCAAATGTCCTCTCAAAATCACAATGCTTTAACTGTGAAAATTAACCACAAAAACTGGGGTAAATTTAAACATCTGGAACCTGTATAACACACGACTAACACCACTGGATCAAAGAGAAAATTAAAGAAAGAAAAACTTTCTGGATAAGTGTGAAAAAAAAGGTATTAGAATTTATGGGACTGAGCAAAAGCAAGTTCATAGAACAACATGTTTTCATCAGGGCACAAATAAATTACCTAATCTCATACTTTAAGAAACTCGAAAAAGAACAACAAAGAAAATCCAAAGTAAGTATGAGGAAGGAACAATAAAAATCTAAGCACGAATTAATATGCACAGATCTCTTTTGCATTCTCATTAGTTAACCTGATTTAGAAATACAAGACATTGTTTAAATTATCCCATTTATTGTCATGTAAATAAAACTCAAATATTTAGGAATCATTCCAACAAAGGAGGCTAAGAAAAAAAAAACCTATTTAATGAAAGTTATAATTCACTTCTGAAAGTATAAAAGAAGACACAAAGAAATGGAAAATAGTCCTTGGTCATGAATTCAATAGAGAGATATTGTTAAAATGACCATCTGTCTCTAGTCAACAAAACTATGCACTTTGTAGCCAAAGATGCATAAAAGAGATGATGCATAATCTTAATTGGGTCTTAGTGGTGTATTTTTAGAAAAAAGTTTAAAATGGAAATTGTAGAAACACTACCGTGGGTAAGGTGCTGACCTTTCATACAGGTGATGCAGACTGAATCCCTGGTACCACATATAGGCCCTCAGGCCAGTAGGATGATCTTGAGTGCAGAGCCAGAAGTAAGCCCTGAGCGTAGGCAGGTGTGTCCCCAAAAATGAACAAGAAAAGTTGAAATGAAAGCTGTCTTAAAAGAGAATATATATATATATAATATATATTATGTGATATATATATACAAGCTAAATACATATGTCCTATATATTCTTGCTATTTATACACTGGTATATACATATATATATGTTTTGTGTGTATTTATGTACCCATATGAACACAGATTTAAATAGAAATTTATAAAATTATCTCCTATTTACCAAAAGCAAATATATCAAATATTTACTTAAATTATCTGATGAGTGTAAATCAATTTAAAAATTAGAACTTTTTGAAAAAAGTTTTGATCTATCAAAGCCATCACAGGGTGATAGCTCAAATAATGAAGTATAATCCTAATATATAAAGGGACCTGAGTTTGATCACAGTACCCCACGTTCCCCCCTCACAGCACTGCCAGATAGATCTTGGCAACTGAGCAATGTTAGATCAAGTAGGGCTGTTTCCCCTGTGCAAGCAGGGAATGTTCAGGTATGATGAATAGCAGACTGGCACTTCCTGCCCTCTGCACAGACTGGTTGGCTTGACATTTTTTAAAAACTGTCAGAGTAATAGTATAATGAGGAGAACACTGGTATTGCATGTAGCTGACCAGGATTTTATTCCTGAAACCCCATACGGTTCCCAAGTTGGCCTCAGGAGTAATCTCAGGAGCACCCAGCCAGGAGTAAGTCCTGAGCACAGCCACTTGTGACCTAAACACTACAATAAATAAATATATGAATAAGTAAATAAATTAATAAAAAGGTTTTGTCCTGCATTTTTCTTTTTATGAAGCATAATAATTAGGACCTTAAAATATATACTTCTTGCAAAATTCTTCTTTTAATTAGGGCAACTAAGTCTCACTGTTATGTGATTTTGGAAAGCAATTTTTCCTTAAAATATTAAGGTTAGGTAGAAGGCAATGTAACTATACAATTCTAAAAGATGAGAATAGTGTATGCATTGGTGTATTAGAACCAGACTAGGCAAAGGCATAACTGGTACAATTCATAATGATAATATTGAAAGGAATAAAAATGTATTTCTTAGAAAGCAAAATTTTGTTGATTTTTGTTGGTAATAGAGACTGCGTCCTGTAGTACTTGGATTGTTAGCGGAGAGACAGGCCTCATTGTTCCAAGGATAAAACTTGAGGCCTCCCTATCAGGTGAACTATATATCTGGCCCCAGCATATGGTACTTTCAAAGGTGAATTTGCGGAAAGTGTGCAATAAAAGATAAAAATAGGTACAGATCTGTATCACCTAGTGTTTGAGATGAGAAAAAAATAATAACAATACTTTTTAGTTCTAGAGACATAAATTTGGCCAATATATTGCAATAAAATTCCATCTAATATAATTAAAATAATATTATCAATATGCAGGGATTACCAGGCTGAATGTATCAATTATAAATTCTTAACTTTAGACAAAAATAAATAAAAGCGAATGCATTTCTCTCAAAAGTTAACTGCATCTAACATTGTCAAGCTAGGCAAAGCACCACCTTACAAGAGTAACATTCAAGTTGATAAATATAATATTTTCTCTCACAAGTGGAATCATGTCACTATAACTCAAGGATACTGATGAAGAAGTAATGGCTAAAGTGAATTTTTTGACAACTGGCAATATAGCCATATCATATAGATCATTCCTGTTTATGTTTTGTCAAAGAATCTTAAATTTTTTTCCTATCTAAAATTTCACAAACACAAATAATAGATATCTTTCCATATTCTCTGCAATAACATTTGCAATAAATTTAATTTATAATACTGTACCAAGGATCTAGTGCTATACTGTCATTGAGATTATTGAAATGATAGTTCTGCTAGATAATCTATCAATCCAAATGGTATAACTTGGGCCAATCTCGTCTATATTAAAATTACCTTCCCTGTAAGAAACCTATAATTCTTTTCCTTTCTTTCACAATTTTTCCTCTACTTTGAGTTTTCTGAATAATTGCTTTTCTTCTGATCAAAAACAAATTCTAGCATACCAGATGCACAGTCATTGATCACTATAAGTACTGATATATGAATAAAATATGTTTATGTTCAAAACTAAAACTGACATCTTTGTAATAAGACCTCATATACAATCTAGCACATTACTGTCTTTCTACTTCAGGTGGAAGATACCTCGGGCTTTATAAAAGTCAAGTTTAACTTAATAATATGCTGATACTTTTTTCTGTCATTCTCTTATTGTACTCCTTATATATTTTGATTTGTTAATATTATACATCAAAGGAATATAAATGCATGCACATGTAATTAATTAGTACAGTGAAACAGAGTGCAAAAGATGATAAAATTTCACAGATCTCTGGTGCAATCGGAAAGAATACTGTGAGAAAATTTTGTCTAGAATGACTAAGATTAAAATAATGCATTCTGTTTTAAGATTATCCTCTAGTATAATTTAAAATGGTGGTTTGCTTTCACTTTGGAGCCTAGATAACCACCTTGTTTTCCTCAACAAGGGTTTCATTTGTGTTGAATTTTACAAAGTATTAGTACATTGTCTGGAAAAACATCTCTAAGACCTGGGACGCAGGTTTGATCACCAGTACTGCAGAGTTGCATTGTCACTGGAGTACAGCCAGGCTCAGTACCTACTGGCAACCCAGTGTGGCAACCCATGAACAATACTGGGACCCCAAAGCTGAACAAGCAAACAGAAAGACAACATGAAAAGAAATCCCTAAATGAAATAGTTGCAACACTCTATCAGATGCCTGGGTTTTGTAGACTGAATCTACTAATTTTTTTTTATCCCCTTTGTTTTATGATTGCTCAGGAGTTAGTCCTAGCTCTGTGTTTAGGAATCAATCCTGACAGTGCTTGGACAGTGCTAGGTGCTTCTGGGGTCCACTCTCGTTGGCTGTGTGCCAGGCAGGAGCCCTCCCTGCTGTGCTGTCTCTCCAGCCACCAAATTTATTGATTTTTCTTAACTATTTGGTAATCAAAGTCCTTGAAGGTAGAAATTCTAGTTCAAGTCCCTAATGTCCATTGATTATTCACTGACAGTGGAAAGATGAAACCTTTTTATTTTTTTCCTTTATGGAAGGAAATACTGTTCCTTTGGGGGGGATAATACCTAAAAAGATTGAAAATGAAAACTAAAACAAAATGTAGTTTTCAATGAAAATCAGGCTTCAAACTATACCTGGATTTTAAAAAGTAAATAAATACAGTACCCTGGCTAACAAAATCAATCAACATTAAACTTTTTTTTTATTTTAAAAACTGAACAAGCAGGCCTAAAGCAGGTATGGGCATTTGCCTTGCACGCGACCGACCTGGGTTCGATTTCTTCGTCCCTCTCAGAGAGCCCGGCATGCTACTGAGAGTATCTCGCCTGCAGGGCAGAGCCTGGCAACAAGCGTCATGATGGAGACGTTACTGGGGCCCGCTCAAGCAAATCGATGAACAACGGGACAAGAGTAACAGTAAAAGTAACAGAACAAGCAAACAATGGTATACATTTAGTGGTGCCAGTTATGGAAATTATATGAGGAGGGCTTGAGCTATAGTACAGGAATTAAGGTGCTTCTCTTTCATGCAGCTGATTCTGGTTCCAGTCTTGTATACCAAATATAGTCCCATGAGCACTGCAAGGTGTGATTCCTGATCAAATATTCAGGAATAGTCTCTGAATTCTGCCACTTGTAATCCTCCTCCCTATTCCTCTCCCCTCAATATGAAGAAACATAAGATCTTAATAATTTGAATTTTGGGGTCAGTTTATCTCACTTTTCAGACAAGGTATCAAAGATGAACAGCAAAGGAATTAAAAGGTTCTTTTAAATTAATTTTAATTTGAACAATTTAGACTGGCCTAATTCTATGGTTTTTTGCTAGTTTGTTTGCTTTTTTCCAAATAGAATCAGAAATATTAAACAGATGGAGACCTTCCTTGAAAACTCTGCATAAACAGAACCAGATCAGACCAAAAAAAAAGGACAAATCTTGCTTATTTTTTATGATTAGGTTGATCTAAGTTTTTTCTTTAAATTTATGCTTCTGGATATCATAAGCCAGCTTTGAACTATTTCCAAATGTTGGTTTGATTAAACCACTGATTAATTTCCCTAGTATTTAAGAACATTCTAATATTAGAATCTGTTACTGAGAAGATTCAACAGTAACTACCTTCTCATTGTATAAGATGCTTTGTAACAATACAGTACTCTGGACATTTTACACATTGATCAGAAAAACGTGCACACATTTTTAACTAATTACTACTTGTTGCTTCTTTGGTAATATTTTTTTCTATTTCTCATAGTCTAACATAAATCAATCATATTAGATGAGTACAAAATATCTGTTACTCTCTATTGTGTAGAAATGTCATTTCATTTATTTATTAGATACTAAAACCACAGTCGAATTTATGAAACAATGAGCAAAAGCCAAGTTAGAGAATAAATCAAAAATGTGGTCATGAACATTAGTGTTTTAGCTTCTTTTTCTTTTTCTTATCCCTGCGGTGATTTTAACTAAACCCAGTTTTCATGCATGGAAGGCATGGCTTTACCATTGAGTGTATGTACATTGGGTGCATAATTATCAGTGTTTTAGCAAAGACATTGATTCCAAATTGATATTTACAATTTCATTTAAAAGAAGATCATCCGATTTGTAGAAATCAGATTCCTGAAACCCTACAAAAATATATGAATGAATGACTACATAGCATGAAAATCTTATTTTTACATTGAAAAATAGTATGGCAATTTGCCTTTTTTCTTGTAAAGTTCTATGAACTTTGAGACAAGCATCTATTTGCGGAAACACCTAAAATTTCAAACTCACATAATCAATTGATCACTTGACATTCCATTACTCATCAATTTGCTCAAGCGGGGGCCAGTAACTTCTCCATTCATCCCTGTCACGTGCTAGTGTAGCCCAATGGTGTCTGCTCGCTCCAGGAACATAAAGAGCCTCAAACCGTTCATTCAGGGTCTTGATGAAGAAGTCTGACCATCTTGTCCGTGGGTGGCCACGCGATCTTTTGATGTCCCGTGGAATCCAGTCGGTAACGGCTCTAGCCCAGTGGTCATCTCCAAATCGCATTATGTGTTCAGCTCAGATGATTTTCGACACCTTGGCAAATGAGACAGCGTCCCAGATTCTTGATTATTGACGGGTGTCAGAACTCCGGATTCTTTCTCTCATTTGAGTGAAACGTGATACTCCAAGCATAGCTCTTTTGATTCCTCTTTGGGAGACCCAAATAGTGTTCTCATCCTGTTTGCTTAGGACCCAGATCTCTAAGGCATATGTTAATGCAGGAAGAACAGTGGAATCAAAGAGATGTGTTCAGAGCCAGAGGTTGTTCATCCTCTTAGCTATTTCTTCTATGCTCTTGAAGGCATTCTACGCTGCTCTCCTCCTCCTGTGCAACTCAGGTGTCAGGTTATTTGTCATGTTGAGTTCTCTACCTAGGTACACATAACTACTTCATTCGGAAATGTTCATCCTATTGAGAGCAAAAGGATCATGAGAATCGAGTGCGTTTCTCATGAACATTGTCTTCGTGAGATTAATCTGCAGTCCAACCTTTCCACCATCATGATTGAGGTCAGCCAGCATTTGTGCTGTTTGGCAAATGTTTGGTGTTATTTGAATGATGTCATCAGCAAAGCAAAGATGGTGTAATTGCTGACCATCTAACTTTACTCCCATTCCTTACCATTCCAATCATAGCATGATGTTCTTGAGGATGGCACTGAAGACTTTCATGAAATGGTATCACCCTGCTGAAACCTACGCTTTATTGAGCTTAAACAAAACTTATTCTTGCCAAAAAGCTCCATGTCTAAAAGTGTCTGGATCTTTTTTTTTTAATTTTTATTAGTTAAACACCATGAGGTACAGTTGTAGACTTACCAATTTTTATGCTTCGGTTTCAGTTATACAAGGATAGAGTACCCATGCCTCCACCAGTGCCCATTCTCCAACACCAATGGTCTCAGTATCCCTCCCACCCACTCCCATCCCCCATTTCACCCTGCCTCGGTGGCAGGGCATTCCTTTTTGTTCTCTCTCTCCTTTTGGGTGCTGTGGTTTGCAAAAGAGGCATTGAGTGGCAATCGTATTCAGTTTATAGTCTACTTTCAGCATGCATCTCCCATTCTGGGAGGATCCTTTCAACACCCTTTATTTGGTGTTCCCTGATGATCACTTCCTTATAGAATGGTGAGATCCTGGTAGTGAATCCATAATACAGATAACGGGTGATCCTGGTGTATTGAATTTGAATGTCCTGTTTGGCTAGGGCTTCAATTACTTCTTCAGTCTCAACAGAATCAAAGACCTTCTTTAAATCTATGAATGTTAGAGCAGCATCTTGAAGTCCCAAGAAATCTCAATGAGCTTGGTTACCATGTGGATATGCTCAATCATGCTGAATCCTTTTCACAACCTGGCTTGCTCGCATGGTTGTCCTTCATCTAATGTTCTGCCAATTCTATTCCGGATGACTTGAGTCAACAACTTGTAGACGACAGACAACAGACAGATCGGGTGATAGTTTATAATGTCGTGGATGTCTCCATTCTTGAAGAGTAGAAAGGTCCTGCTGGTTTTCCATTGGGACCGGAATCTTACATTCAGACAGGTACTGTGTGAAGAGCTGAGCCAGTGTATTGATGAGTACCCACAGCAGATTCTTCACATGTGCAGGTCTGATCTTGTCTGGGCTGTGTTCTCTTCAATTCTTTACTAACGAAATGGCATGTTGGATTTCGAAGGGAGAACTTTGGGAACAACATATCCATTATACGGAATTTGGTATGTGGGCAGGTGGATGTGTCTATCGAAGAGATCCAAGTAGCAGTCATGGATAATCTCCATCGCCCTTCTGGAAGATGTGATAGATCTATCAGGACATCGAAGGTCAGTAATCTTTGTAGTTGGCAAAGGACAGGCGGGCATTGTGAATGCTTTTCCCTCATAGGTCAGCACTACTGCTCTTCTTTCTTTGAGGTCTTCCTTTATCACTTCTCTGCACTTCTTTGCAATTTCAAACATTCACTTGTGGTTGCCTGAGACTCGTGCTCAGCCACATTGGTGAATGAGCTCGAGAGTTTCTGAAAGGAGGCATCTTTTTGTGGCTTTCTCTCAGTGTTCCTTGCACAATCATGGAGGTGCTGAACCAGTCGATCATATTCTGCATCTATTTTGTCAACGACGGCATCTTCCCATGTTTCCGCAATAGTGCCAAAGAGCTCCTAGTTGGTGGTCGTTTTGGGAGTTCTCTTCTTAAACTTTGCAGTCCTTTCACTCCACTTCGTGAAGCATAATTTTGCACAAAGGAGATGGTGCTCTGATTCCATTTGAAATTTGGGGACAACAGCAACATTGGTAAGGCAATACCATCAATTAAATATGATGTGGTCAATTTCATTGTGAAACTGTCCACTGTGAGACTCCCATGTCTAACATTTAGATTAAGCCTTCTGGAACTGTGAATTTCCATGGATGGTCTTGGTCAACATGATGAACTCAGACAGTCTCTCACCCTGTTTGTTCCATTCTAGGCCATAGGGCCCGATGTCTAGTTCTTCAGCGAACTTCTCGGTCCTATCTTGGCATTAAAATCCCTGTCAATGATCTTATAGAAGGTGTGGTCTTCCTTATAGAACTTCTCCAGGTCCATGTAGAACTTGTCAATTTCTCCTTCATCATAGTTGGATGTTATTGTGTAGACAACGAAGATAGAAAATGCTGGCAGTGAGCCACATCTATTCAAGTGTAATTGTCTGATTCGGGTTGTTAGGCATTTGAATGAATCAATGCCCATGACCAAGTTTGTGTTGACAAGGACACCGACACCACTGATTCCTCTTTTATCGCCTGTTCCAAGGAACAGTTCTTCTACAGTGTTGAAAATGGCATGATGTGATCAATGCCTTCTCATCTCAGTCAGACCAATGATGTCATACTTGATCTTCTGTACTTGCACCATCAGGTCCTCGATGGATGCTTTTGATGCCAGCATATATGCATTGAAAGTACAGAGAGTCATTTTAGTCTTTCTTTGGTTTTGGCAGCCTAGTCCCTCTCTGAGATTTTATCAGCCTCTCTTTTGTCATCCTTCTTAATGCCACCATATTGGGGGCTCTTTCACAGTCGGAGGAATGAGACCCATTGTATTTACTGGTTTTGGCATGTCAAATACACCATGGATAGCTTGCCAGGCTCTGCCGGGCAGGATACTCTTGGTAGCTTGGGGGGTTCTTTGAGAGGGAGAGAGGCTTTTAGTGCGGCTTCTAATGTCCTTGTAGATGTTCCCATAGTTCAAACCATATTTGAACCCCATCAAATATGGTGCAATAGTAATGGAAGATGGGTAGTAAGTATCTTATGATGTGTTGTGTGGCTACTTTGTGGCTGCACGGTCCAGAAAGCATCCTGGAGCATAGCAGCAGCTGGGTAGTGGACATAGTGGGGGTCTACCAGTGAGGTATTTGTCTGGTACTGGTACAGTGGGTCTTCTGTATGTAATCCCTGTGTCACTGGCTGTTGGTGGAAGCAGACAGGGCAGGGTAGGGTGGGGCTCCTGGTTTTAATCCCTTGGTCACCTGTAGTTGGTGGGAGGGGGCAGAGGATCTCTGTTTCCGAGTCCGTTGAGCTTGGAGTCCAAGGTCTCAGAGTTCTGCTTACTTGGTTCTGTGGGGCTTCACTCGAGCGAGTGTGAGTCTCAGCCCGAGCGTCCAAGAGGCGTCCTGGAGCTGGCGGCTGCTGGGTAGTGGAGGTAGTGGAGGCGTTCAAACTCAACACATCAGGATCCTCCGTAAACTTTATTACGGATTCACTATCAGGATCTTACCATTCTACATAAAAGTTATCATCCATATCAAGAGAGGCGGTCAGCAGGGTGATACCATTTCATCGAAACTCTTCAGTGCCACCTTTGAGAACGTCATGTGATGACTGGAATGGGAAGGAATGGGAGTGAGATAGATGGTCAGCAACTGCACCACCTCCACTTTGTTGATGTTATCATTCTAGTAACAACAAACATTAGCCAAGTGGTACAAATGCTGAATGACTTTGACCATGAGTGTGGAAAGGGTGGACTACAGATGAACCGCATGAAGACAATGTTTATTAGAAACAGTCTCATTCCTGTTGTTCCATTCACTCTCAATGGAACGACCATCTCCGAATGCAACAGTTATGTGTACCTAGGTCGAGAAGTTAACATGGATGAATGACCTGGCACCTGAGTTGAACAGATGAAAGAGAGTGGCTTGGAACACCTTCAAGAGCATCAAAGAAATAGCTAAGAGGACAAAGAAGCTCCAGCTCTGGGTACATCTCTTTGATTCTACTGTTCTTCCTGCATTAACATACGCCTCAGAGACCTGGACCCTAAGAAAATGGGATGAGAATTCTATTCGGTCTCTCAAAGAGGAATCGAAAGAGCTATGCTTGGAGTATCATGCTTCACTGAATTGAGAGAAAGAATTCAGAGTTCCGACCTCTGTTGACAATCAAGACTCAGGGACACTGTCTCATTTGCCAATGTGTAGAAAATTAGATGGGCTGGACACGTAATGAGATTTGGAGATGACCGCTGGACTAGAGCCATTACCGACTGGATCCCACGGGATGTCAAAAGATTGCGTGGCCGCCCACCTACCAGATGGTCAGACTTCTTCATCAAGACCCTGAACGATCAGTTTGAGGCTCTTTCTGCTCCTAGAATGAGCAGATGCTATTGGTCTACACTAGCACGCGACGGGATAAATAGAGACGTTAATCGATGAGTAACAGGATTTCAAGTGATCAAGTGACCTGGTTCTGTGGGGCTTCACTCAAGCATGAGGCTTGGCCCGTATAGTCCAGAAAGTGGCCTGGAGCATGGAGGTGGCTGGGTAGTGGAGTTAGTAGAGATAGGTCAATAGGTTATTTATCTGGCTCCGGCAGGGTGGGTTTTCAATCACATCAGAAGATAGACAATTGGCAACTACACCACCTCCACTTTGCTGATGACATCGTGATAATAACACGATGTCATCATTAGCCAAGCAGCACAAATGCTGGCTGACTTCAGCTGTGATTGTGGAAAGGTCAGACTGCAGCTTCATCTTAAAAAGACAATGTTCATGAGAAACAGACTTCTACCTGTTGCTCCATTTGCTCTCAATGGAATGAACATCTCCAAATGCAGCAGTTATGAATAACCTGGCACCTGAGCTGCTCAGGGGGAAGAGAGTGGCATAGAATGCATTCAAGAGCATTGAAGAAATAGCTAAGAGGACGAAGAACCTTCAACCCTGGGCACATCTCTTCGACTCCACTGTTCTTCCTGCACTAACATATGCCTCAGAGACCTGGGCCCTATGAAAATAGGATGAGAATGCTAATGTCTCCCAAAGAGGAATTGAAAGAGCTATGCTTGGAGTATTACGCCTCACACAAGTGAGAGAAGGAATCGAGAGTTCTGACCTCTGTTGAGAATCAGGGACTCTGTCTCATTTGCCAAAGTGTTGAAAATCAAATGCGGTGGACACATAATGCAATTTGAAGACAACTGCTGGACTAGAGCTATTACTAATTGAATTCCACAGGACGTCAAAAGAACTCATGACCGCCCACCTATGAGATGGTCAGACTTCTTCATCAAGACCCTGAATGAACGGTTTGAGGCTCTTTGTGTTCCTGGAGTGAGCAGACGCCATTGGGCTATACTAGCACATGACAGGGACAAATGGAGACGTTACTAGAACTCCCTTGAGCAAATCAATTTGTAATGGGATATCAAGTGATCAAGTGAAATGATCATAATATCTTACTTTTCAGTATTTTTTTCAAAAATCATATGCGTGCATACATACCCACATATCTACACAATTTCTATAGAGTGCATCAAGATGATTGTCAAAATAAGGTAAAGCAAGATTTCTTCTACTCAATCATTCAATCATGCCTGGAAAATTACTTTCAAAAAGGTGAAAAATAGTTTTAAATGGAAAAGTGAGCAAGGTTTGGAAAGAAAGTCTGTACTTTTTATTCTGAATATGAAGCTGACACCTGTTTTATTCATTTATTTATTTCACTATGGTGTGTGTGCTTTTTAACTGAACACATACATTTTCTTTTAAAACCAAAGACAAAAATTTGTTTCTAAAATCTTATGACTAACTCAATGTGATTATATATACATTATAATATATATTTTTCTTGGCTTTTATGGAATTTTCTTACTAATTATTACCACTTCATATTTTGCTCGAAACTCTGCAAGTGTTCCACATAGAAAATGTAAATGCAGACTATTATTCCTAACAAAAAGGATTCATATATTAGGGCCTAAATTTATGTACTCAATAAAACTTCTAAGTTTAAAGTCTATATTTAAAAACCTACCTTGAAATATATTGAGTTAAATTATTAACTTCTGTTTTACTCCCTTATGATCTGCAATTTAGGAGGTATGTTGATGATTCTAAATCTTAATTTTTTTTTCTTTTTGGATCACACCCAGCGACGCAATTCACTGCGGTTACTCAGGAATTACTCCCTGCAGTGGTGAGGGGCCATATGGGATGGTGGGAATCAAACCTGGGTCAGTCATGTACAAAGCAAACGCCCTACCCTCTGTACTACTACTCCATCCCCTGTTTGTTTGTTTTGAGAGCAATACTCACCAGTGTTCAGGACTTGTTCCTGGCTCTGCACTCAGAAATCGCTCCTGGGGATGCTGAGTGGACCAAATAGGAGGCTGGTTGACAGTAAATATAAAAATAATGTCTGAAGGGACTCTTTGAGAAGTTATGAGAGGAATTATGCTCTATTCAGTGCTTTCTATTAACCTTAGGTTGTATGTTTTCATGAGGACTGAAAAATTTGAATATATAACCAGAAGAGTGAGCTACATTAAAAGTATCTGTAAAGGTAAAGGTAAAGGCCCTCCCGTTGATCGTCGATTTGCTCGAGCAGGCCCAGTAACGTCTCCATTGGAGACTTTGTTGTTACTGTGTCTGGCATATCGAATACTCTAGGTAGCTTGCCGGGCTCTCCGAGAGGGGCGGAGGAATCGAACTCAGGTCGGCCATGTTGGCCGCTTGTAAGGCGAACGCCCTACCCGCTGTGCTATCGCTCCAGCCCAAGTATCTGTAAAAAAATTATTATTCAATCAGTCTGTACTCAGAGTTGGTCCGCTTAAAAAGTTGTATTACAACTTTGTATAGACAATATTCCAAGTACTAACAATATAATTGTGAACAGGTCTATTTGAGTTTACATGAACAATTTTCAGAAATAACACTTTCACAAATATATAACACATTTAGCACAGGATCATTTTCAGTCATTCAAATCAATAAAAATTCATTGAGCATCTACTATAATGCAGTTATTGTGCTCTGTTGCTTAAGATGCAAAAGACATAAATCACAATCCCTACTATAAGAAGATTACAGCATGGTGTAGTTTCAGAGGTCAAACAGTAATAAACTATAACAAGTTTTATTGAGATAAGTAAGTTAATTGTTGTCCATGACTTCATTTTCTTAGCAGGCAGAAGAAATAGGCTGCTTTATTCTATAATGATCTACTTGTCACACAAGAGTTGAATTATCATTTTTCAAGGATACTTAAGCAATTCTATAAAAGGCTGCACAGCACACAGAACATTCTGTTTGATATTCTATATCCCACTTGGCTACTTCCTGGAAATATTTAAAGGAAAAGTGACTTATTGAGTTTGAATGTTGACATTATCTTGTAAAAATGATAATAGGACCTGATTTGTGAGGCCATTGTATGAATTATCTGTAGTGATATGTTGAAGTAGTTCATATATACTGATGTTTCATTAACATATATGATTTGAATGTTTTAGTGAAGGACAAATATTCTTGGAATATTTAAGGCTAGGTAAATTCTGGGCTGGAGCGGTAGTACAGTGGTAGGGCATTTGCCTTGGACGCTGCTGCCCGGCCGAGCCGGGTTCTATTCTTCCACCCTTCTCGGAGAGCTCGGCAAGCTACTGATAGTATCTTGCCCTCACGGCAAAGCTTGTCAAGCTACCGTAACGTATTCGATATGCCAAATACAGTAACAACAAGTCTCACAACATAGATGTTACTGGGCCCGCTCGAACAATCGATGAACAAGGGAAGACAGTGCTACAGTTCTACAGATAAATTCTAACTTTCCTTATTGAACTAAGTCTTCTCAAAAGTTAGAGTTTAAAGGGATCATACTAAAGATTTTTTATTAACTTTAGTTTCATAAGTACTGAAATGACAGCTAATTGAAAATAAAGAAATTAAATATAAAAAATTATATATACTAAATACCGAAGAAGGCCTTAAAATTAAATTTCTCTGATGTCTACCTAAAAAAGTGATGCTCTCTTTTTGTTTATAAAACATGTGTTTTGTGGGTGATTTAATTTTCCTATGGTATACTTATGGATTCTTATAAATAGACCATACATGAAGTACTAAAAAGGAGTAGATTTGAAATTTTTCATCTAGTAAAGTAACATTTCCTAATTGTTGCTTTGATTTTTTTTTTAAATTGAATCGCTATGAGATAGAGTTACAAAGCTGCTCATGGTCTGGTTCCAGTCAAAAAGTATTCCTCCACCAGTGTACATTTGTACATTTGTACTCCAGTTTGTACTCCAGTACAAACTTTTTCTTCTCTCTCTGTCTTTCTCTGTGTCTCTCTGTCTCTGTCTCTGTCTCTGTCTCTCTCTCTCTCTCTCTCTCTCTCTCTCTCTCTCTGACCTTTTGGGCATTATGGTTTGCAATACAGATACTGTCCTTAGTTATTAGTCTCACAAAAAATAGATATAACTATAATGTGTTTTGAACTTTCTTAACTTTAATTGATTTTCAGTGAAAAGATCACTGTAACACTGTTCATCGATTTCCTCGAGCAGGCACCAGTACCATCTCCATTCACCCTAGCACTGAGATTTTACCAAGTGCCACATTTGAGGCTCTTTCAGTATCAAAGGATGAGAGCCATCATTGTTACTGGGTTTTGGCATATCAAATATGCCACAGGGAGCTTGCCAGACTCTGCCATGTGAGCATGATAGTGTTGGTAGCCTGTTGGGTTCTCCGAGAGCAAGAGCTAGACAATAAGAAGTCCGGAATACTATATTAAAGAATACTATATTAAATTATTATTCCAAGTGAAAGAAGATATTCTATAACTAACTCTAAATAATCATTACTTGTTGTTTTAATATTTAGTAATTATCGATGTTTTAACTACAAATTAATGGCTTTACTTATTCAAACTGTAAGCTGTAAATTTTATAGCAAGTTAAATCTCAGAAAAGTTAGGACATATATGTTGATATTCTTGTAAAATTGGAACTAACGTACATCTCATGACTCTGAGAGACCAAACAATAGCGGTTTCTTTTCTTTTCTTTTTTTTTTTCTTTTTGAGTCACCCGGCGATGCACAGGGGTTACTCCTGGCTCTATGCTCAGGAATTACCCCTGGCGGTGCTAAGGGGACCATATGGGATGCTGGGAATCAAACCTGGGTTGGCCGCGTGTAAGGCAAATGCCCTACCCGCTGTGCTATCGCTCCAGCCCCAGCAGTTTCTTTTAAAAATACATTTTACCCCACTTTTGAATGGCATTTTTAACGGCATTTTTATTGGTTCAATATGCAATTGGGGATAGATAAGATTATGTAATATAAAATATAACAAATTTCAATAAATTATTTCAATGATACCAACTTTATGACAATTGCCCTGACAACAAACAGTATTAACAATTCGAATAAGTGCAATATATTTAGTTGAGCAAAATGAGTAAAATTATAAATTTAATTTAACTATGAATAGTTCTTAAGGTGATGAAGGTAATATGGTTAACAACTTTTTAGCTAAAAAATATTATAGTACACATTTATTTATAAATTGATGTGCATATTTTAAAAGTAAAAATATTCTTTGAATACTTACTCTCAGTACAAATGTGAGTAGTTTTTCTAATAAGACTAAACTCATAATATACTGACTAGCCATGAATTGTGAAGATAAACTTAGGAGCAATTGAACACAACTTAAAACTCTTCTGTATGCAAAAAATATTTACTAAATGAAAACTCCAGTGAAAATATTATCTAGTATAATATGGCATTTCTTTGAAAATAAAGTTCTACTGTTGCAATAAAATGCAGTTTGCTAATTTTTACTACTTATTGACTTCCCTCATTAACAAAGATCATTCGTCAGCAAACAACAGGCTTTGGTCATTTGTTGCTTTGCTTAAAAATAGGTAGAGCTAGCAAAATCCTCACTATGAGTATTTAGTCGCAGTTAATGTAATTAAACCAGTGCTTTTAATTTTTCATTTCCATACTTACTTATACGATGTGAAGAGAAACCAAAGATAGGGCTGGAGCAATAGTACAGCTGGTAGGACGTTTGCCTTGCACTCAATTGACCCAGGTACAATTCCTCCGTCCCTCTCAGAAAGCCCAGCAAGCTATCAAGAGTATCCCACCCCCACGGCAGAGCCTGGCAAGCTCCCCATGGCGTATTTGGTATGCCAAAAACAGTAACAAGTCTCACAATGGAGACGTTACTGGTGACTGCTCGAGCAAATTAATGAACAACAGGAGGACAGTGCTATAGTGCTACTTATTTATTTTGTGATATAGGGAGCTAAACCTGGGACCTCACACATGCAAGAAGTACTCTCCTCCTCTGCCTTGCTCTCATTGAAACTGTTCAGTTATCTGTAGAGACAAACATTAAAGAGAGGATAGAATGAAATTCCCTATATAAGTCTGAGAACAGAGTATTTTTATCCAAATCTTCCAGGATATTAAGAAAACCAATATCTTTTTTGGAAAACTTTCTGGTATTATAAAATGGAGGCTAAATATTATACTTAATTGGGCAATTGCCACAATTTTTCAATTTATTTTCAATTTGTACAGAAAATCCAAATAGTCACTTAAGTTTGACAAAAAATAGTTGCGATTTTGCAATTTAAAATTTAATAGGAACAAAAAGTACATTGAAGTTATTCTATTAATATGTTTTAATGAAAAGCAAATGGAAATGATTTTGGTAGTTTCTGAATTACATTTTCCTTTCGAAACTACATTATATTACAAAAGCAGTAAAAATAAGCATTGCTATATGTTAAACATGGACTTTTAAAAATATACAGTCTCATATTTATTTTAGTCACTTTTCATTTCACAACCAAATGAAACATGCATATAATTTTAGAAATCACATAACTTACAGAGAAATCAGACATGCTCAAATAATCTAAAATAACCATCACTGGGGAAAGCATGCTCAATTTTTTAAAGGTGCATTATTGCCTGATTTAAAGGCAGACAGGGGCTGTGGGGCCACATTCCATGACAGAGAGCCTCCAGAGACATCTTTGATCATTCTTTGTGATGCATAAAATATGTCACAGTTGTACTATAAAAGATATCAGCCATCAGGTAAGGCTGTCATTTGCCCTCCTAGTATTATATTGGAAAACTATAGCTTCGCTTTCCTGTGCTTGTATGGGATTACTGCTCATGAAAAAACAGCCTATTTAGTCTGTGTGTGACGATGATCATACTCCTGGTTTCTTTCAAAGAAAGCATTCATAAATAAATATGCTAAAGAGAATAGATCTGGTTGATATATTGTTTCAACATTCACCCATTTCATAAGTTGTTATAAGCTGTGAATATGTTAAGTACTGGTGTACATTAATGCTGAGTTCTGCAAAAGCATTGCATATTTCTCAAGAGACTAGATGTTTTCATTTGATTTCTGCTATGCATACATCTTAGTTTATTTTAAAAAATCTGAACCTATGTCACAAATAATATTTATAACAAAAAGGCAATAAACCCTAAACTATTCCAAAGTATCATATTTTTAATTATTTTTACTTTACATACATTAAATGATATCTCTGTGTAAAGATAATATACTCTACTAACATATTTACCATAAAATAAACCATAATCATTCACTGGATATAGTGACTGCATCTATTAATAGTTTTCCAACTCTAAGTATACATAATCTTTTTCTTATGTCTAATTTAGGTGTTTCCTCATCATTTTAAATGATAATAACAGTACTCTAGATACTTATATTGAAAAACCTTTTATAAATCTTCAGAAATTTTGGAAATATTTAAAAGTGAAATCTAATTTAAAAGTGATCTTTTACCTCTGCATACTCAACTGAAGGTTTTTTACCCCAAGGTTAACAGCGCAATTTACTCTGAGGATACTGGTGATATTTACTAAAGAGTTTTAGTCCAGTATAAAATTCCTATTTCTTGGTGTTTACTATTAAGCCAACAAACCCCCCACAAAAAGATATGTACACTATGTTGAATGTGAATGAAGTATAAGCATTTATCAAATATTTTGCTAAAAAAATATGAACACAAACTTCAGATAATTTTTATCTTTAATGATTTATTTTAAAAAACAATTACTCCATTTTTTATGTTTATTTGTAAAAACACTTCTATAAAAAATAGCAATTTATTTATAAATTGGGAAAGAGGATTCCCTTGTAATGGAGAAATAACATACGGTATAACAGACCGGATCGATTAAAGGCCTCCATCTGGCACAAGTCTAGAAAAGTTGCTGCCATATGTTTTGAACAGCCCAGCAAAACTAACTGTTTTATACTGTCACCACCTCCAAATCTGTTTTATAAGTTGCATTTGTTTTAATGCATATGCATACAATGTATATATGTTATATATGTGAGAAACAACAGGTATACTTTCATCTATGACTGTTTGCTTAATTGGAAAACAGAAAGTAAACAAAAACTTTAAAGGAGTTTTCCTCTTCATGGTTGAGTGTAAAAAAGCAGTTGACAGCTTTAAATAACAAAAAGAGAGAGAGAGAGAAAGAGAGAGGAAAGGAAAAAGAGATAGAGAGAAGGAGACAGAGACATACAGAGGTTACTCTATTTGTTTACTTGGTAACGTTTAACTTTTGATGAAAATTATATAGTGGTAACTCATATTTCAAGATTGTTTGAAGATTGTTTAAAAAAAGGAAGGATAATGTAATATAAGGGAGAAAATTTTACAAAATTTAAGGCAATATCAAAAATGTATTCAGTAGTCCTGTTTTGTTAAAGGTAAAATTTCATAAAGATATATTTAAAAATCAGAATATATATGTTGCTGTTGGAAAAATAACATATCAGGTTCAAATGAAATTTAGGAATGTTAATCTCTTTTGCAGCTGCTATTTTTGTTTTATGGTATTTTTACAGCTGTTTTTAATTTCTTTTAAGAAATACTAAACCTTTAGGAGAATTCCCATGTGAAAAACCACAGTACAGATAATTGGTTTCATTGCAATTCAGATTATGAACATCATTTTTCAGTTGTTACTTTCAAACTATATACATAGCTAAATCTGTAAGCCATTTTCTTTATTCAGCTACTATCAAAAGGGGGAAAAGTCAGTTTAAAGCATTACAGAGCTCCACTTTATCTGTGATAGGGTGCAAGATTTGAAAAATATTATTTACTTTCCTCAATAGGATGTTAATACAATCTATATAATATGAGCAGATGTAGTCTGCATTTTTATTAAGAAAGGCCAAACAACATAAATTATAACAATTTCTTCTGAACTATGATTACTTTAATAAATTTCAGAATTGGCATTTATCATGCAATCTTATTGCTCTCCATAACATTCTCTTCTTTGACTAATCATTATCACAGATGGAATATCTTCATTTTTGAAGCATCCTTGATTATCAGCCACACCTATACCATGCAGTTTTTAATAGAAGCCACCCTTCCTATGCAAGCCGCAGGGGAAAGTAATTAAATTTAATAGAAGCCGTCTTTGTTTTATAGCCACCCTCAATTTAAAGCCACAGGGGTAAGTAATTAAATTTAATAGAAGCCATAGCTTCAAAACAAAGATATACAGTATCAGGTATGTCGAAGTATCAAAAGAAGAAGAAATACTCTACCTTGAGATTTGTGGAGAGTGTGGATTATGTGAAGCGCTGGGAAAAAATGTGAAAGTTCACAAAATACTTTTTAAGTGATGCAGAATGGGTGGGAAGGGGTCACTGTCACCCTGAATTTTTCAAACAGCAGGATAGGTGGGGCTGCTACCCATCCTTGCTAAACCACAATAGCTTGGACAGTTGCCTGCTGAGAACACTGGATGCTTCTTTTTCGCTAATATCAGTTGGACAAGCGCAGTCTTTTCTACTCAAACAGCCTGGTCTTACACTGGTTATCAGAATTTATGGATACATAAGAAATGTGATGTTCATTTATTTTAGATTGGAGTTTTTTGCTTTGCCTGTTTGGTAAAGTTTGTCGGTGAGAGGTCCTCAGTTAATTTGCTCTGCCTGTATCCAGTCACTTGAAAAATCTCCAACCAGAGAAAAAGCACCATTAGGTGTTTAATTTCAGCTTCATTACAGGACATGTGTTGGCTTTTTTTGTTTTGTTTTGTTTAGTTTCTTTTTACCACACCACCTAAGTTTTCTAATAATCATACAAGTAAGCAAGTGAATAAAAAAATCTATTCTAGAATTCACATTGATTATATGAAGAAAATTGAGTTTTTCCCCAAACATAAAGTAGTATGAACCACATAAACAGTTTTTATTCTTACATTATATATATTTAATATTGGTTTTAAAATTCCAACTTTATTAAGTCAACAGGAATATGCTTGACTCATGCTTGTTCACAAATAGCTCCTTAATAATGCATAGGGTAGAAGCACAAAGTGAAAACTAAGCAGCTGGTAGCATAGCTGATGAGATTTAAGTTCATTGACTTTTAAAGACAGTTCATAGTCACTTAGCAAGAAAGGAGAGAAGCGACTGAGATTCAATAGTACAGATGGTAAAAAAATAAGAAGAGCTGCCTTTAGGCATGCGGTGCAACAGAGATTACACTGAGGTGTTAATCATCGAACTTAAACTTGCATTTTAAGTTGCATGGTGAACACACCATAAATGGTATCTAGGAATCATGACAGTGGAATTAAGTCTATATGTAAAATAGAAATAAACAATGAATAGTTACATATCAATATAATGATCTGCATAGACTTATAAATTATCAAATATAAGATTGGATATTTCCTAAATACATGTATAGTCTATTTATTTTATTATCAACAGGAAATGAGATCTTGTAAAGCTGTTACCTAAACTATTTCAAAGAACGCAAAGTTTATGTGTGTAGTTAAACATTCTAGTTATTGAATTAATTTGCCAGTGACATTGCCTAATGGCAACTACAAATCTGGTCTATCCAACTCAGAAGAGTTAAAACATTTCCAAATTTAACAGGCAACCACAACTTTCTTTTAATTAAATTATCTTAAGCTACAAATGGGTATACATTAAAAATTTTGCAGTACTTTCAAGTCACTGTCACTGTCATTGTCATCCCATTATTCATCGATTTGCTTGAGCAAGCACCAGTAATGTCTGCATCCGTCCTAGCCCTGAGATTTTAGCAGCCTTTTCTTACTCATCCTTCCACATTGGCGGATCTTTCAGGTTCAGGGGAATAAGACACATCTTTGTTACTGTTTTTGGCATATTGAATATGCCACGGGAACTTGCCAGGCTCTGTCATGAGAAGCAGTACTTTCAGGTACCTATAGATATTTTAAACTACAAAGATTTTTAAAATACAAAGTTTCAAGTATTCAATACTAAATCTGTGGATATATGAAACTATTGTTATTCTCCTAAGATATATTTTTGCATTTTATAAACTTGTTCCTCATTGTTTTATTTTTTAGGCATAGTAGTTAAAAAAAACTGTTATTAGTAGGGTTCCCTATGTGAAACACTTCAGCAACACGCCATTCTGATTGTTTTCTAAAATGGTTAGACTAGTCAATAGTCATATCAGTAGTAAATGAGGGTTCCTTTATCCCACATCTATGACAATACTGATTGTTCTTGTTCTTTGCAAAGAAATAATGGTATATAGGTAGCCAAAAAAACATTTGAGGTTAATAGAGCATAAATTAAAAAATTACAAACAGAAATGACAGAAGTAAAAAACTTGGTAGGTAAAATGGAAAACTCACAGGAAAACATCACTAGCAGAGTAACAATGCTGAGGACAGAATCAGAGAGCTCCAATATGAGGTAGAGAAAACCTCCAGACAATAGCAGATGATGGGGAAAAAAACCCTTCAAAATAAATAAATGGTTGAAAAGATGGCTTTGGGATGAATTCAACGGGAATAATATAAGAATCACTTATATTACTGTATAAGCAGGATTGGAGTCAGGATGGTAGCAACTATTATTGCTGAGAAATTCCCAGAGCTAGAGAGTGTATGCATCCACATAAAAGGAATATTGAAGGTACCATCTAAAAGGTTAAAAAATATATTTCAAGATACATCCTAATCAGAATGATGAAAAGGACAGACAGAGATAGAATACTCATAGCAGCAATTATACTAAATGGAACATCTTTAAGATTTACATCTGGTTTACCAAATAAAATTCTTCAGGCCCAAAGGCAATAGTGGGATAGAGAAAAAAAAACTTAAAGAGATGAGTTTTTCACTAAGAATACTTTACCAACCAGTTCCTCATTCAAATTGTAAGGAATAACACACAGCTTCATGGGGAAGCTCATAAGAGACACCACAGAAATCCAAAGGATTACAAGAGATTACTTTGAGAAAATTTATGGCATAAAATGAGAGAACCTAGAAGAAATAGATTAATTTCTAGACTTTATAACGTCTCAAGACTGAACCAAGATAATTT
Organism: Sorex fumeus; assembly: GCF_029834395.1. NCBI lineage: Eukaryota > Metazoa > Chordata > Mammalia > Eulipotyphla > Soricidae > Sorex > Sorex fumeus. Next base: position 22,207,022 of record NW_026606059.1, read on the forward strand.
GGAGTACCTGAACAGATCTATCAATATGAAGGAAGTTGAGATGGTAATCAAAACTCTTACCAAAAACAAAAACCAAGGCCCAGATAGATTCATTAGTGAATTCTTTCAAAGCTTTAAAAATCTACTGCCAATCATTTTCAGTTTCTTGCAGGAAGTTGTAAAAACAGAAACACTCTAAACAGTTTCTATGACTGAAACATCCTGCTAATATTGAAGTAGACAGATATAGCATAAAGATAGAGGGAGACACACACACACAGAGAGAAAGAGAGAGAGAGAGAAATGAATTACAGGTTGATATCATATCCCTGGAGATCACAGATCACAGATGCAAATATCTTTAAAAAAATAATAGCAAGGTAAATTCAACAACTCATCAAAAATATTGTACACTCTGACCAAGTAGGATTAAACTCAGGGATGCAAAAATAACTTAACATACACAAGTGAATCAGCATAATACACCATATCAATTCTAAAAAATTCAAATCATATTATCATATCAACAAATGCAGGTAAAGCATTTGATAACATCTATCACCCATTCATGATGAACACTCTATAAAAGAGGAGTTGAAGGAACTTTTCTCAACATAGTTAAAGCCATTTACTGCAAGGTCACAGAAAACATCACGATCACGGTTATCCTGTTGTTCGTTGATTGCCTCGAGCAGACCCCAGTAATGTCTACTTTGTCCTAGCCCTGAGATTTTAAATTGCCATATTCAAGGCTCTTTAACGGTTAGGAGAATGAGACCATCATTGTTACTGGTATTTGGCATATTGGGTACCACACGGGGAGTTTGCCAGACTCTGCCGTGTGGGAAGATTACATTCGGTAGCCTGCCAGGTTGTCGAAAGTAAGAATTAGATAAGATGTCACGTGGCTACGAAAGCATCTGCACACTTCCAGGAGCTGGGTTTTATAGTCTCTGGGTCTTGGCCCTTGATGGGATTACACGGCGTTGGGGGTCAGTTGGTGGGTGTTACCCCTGCCTACTGAAAGATGAAGGATCTGGGTGGAGGATGCTCAGCCCCGATCCGAGCAGGCTTAGAGATCTCAGTCCTGGGACCCGCATGCCTTTGTTCTTCTGCCAGTACCTTCATGCGTGTGTAGAGTGGTCTTAGCATGGTTGTGGCTGGTTCTTCGGCTGCTAGAGCTCTGCTCGAGGCGAGGAGGGAAACTCAACCCGCCCCCTCCAAAGGGCCACGGCGAGGACAGCCAGGTGCGGGGGCAGGAGACTCTGTGCTGTTCTCTTCCGGGTCACAAAAAACATCATAATAAATGGGAAAAAAACATAAAGCCTTCCCTCTATGATCGGGCACAAGACAAGGTTGTCCAGTCTTGCCACATCTATTCACTATAGTACTGGAAGTACTTGTCATAGCAATTAGACAAGAACGAGGTGCAAAGGGCATCAAGATATTAAAGAAAGAATTCAAGCTTTCAGTATTTGTAGATGGCAGATACTTACAAATTCCTAAATACTATAAAAAATCTCCTAGTAACTATAGAGTTGAATAATAAAAGTAGCAGTTTACAAAAATAATATGCAAAAGCCTACTGTTTTATTATACTCAATAAAAAGAGAGAAAGTTATACTAAAAAAATTCCATTCACAATTTTGCCTCAGAAAATCAAGTACCTCAGAATTAGCTTAAGTAAACAGAGATGAAAGACCTGTACAAAGAAAACTACAAAATATCATATCAATAAATAAAAGAGGATATAAGGAAATGGAAACATATTCTCTGCTCATGGATTGGGAAGATTAATATCATCAAGGTATCAATACATGTCAAATAATTGTATAAATTCAATGCCATCCCTATAAGGATACCCATAACATTTTTCAAACAAATAGACCAAACATTCCTGAAATTTAATATGGAGAAATAACTCCAACCCTACTGAATAGCTGAAGCAATTCATGGGTAAAAGAAGATGGGAGGCATCACTTCTCCAAACTTCAAACTTTACTACAATCACTTAATCACTTAATCACTTAACTTCCCGTTAGTCATCAATTTGCTCGAACGGGCGCCAGTAACGTCTCCATTTGTCCCTGTCACGTGCTAGTGTAGCCCAATGGCATCTGTTCGCTCCGGGAACATGAAGGGCCTCAAAACGATCGTTCATAATCTTGACGAAGAAGTCTGACCATCTGGAAGGTGGGCAGCCACGCGGTCTTTTGACATCCCGTGGAATCCAGTCGGTAACAGCTCTAGTCCAGTGGTCGTCTTTAAATCTCATTACGTGACCAGCCCATCTGATTTTCGACACCTTGGCATATGAGACAGCGCCCCTGATTCTTGATCATCGACGGATGTCAGAACTCCGGATTCTTTCTCTCATTTGAGTGAAACGTGATATTCCAAGCATAGCTCTTTCTATTCTTCTTTGGGAGACCTGAATAGCGTTCTCATCTTGTTTGCGTTGGGCCCAGGTCTCTGAGGCATATGTTAATGCAGGAAGAACAGTGGAATCAAAGAGATGTGCCCGGAGCCGGAGGTTTTTCGTCCTCTTAGCTATTTCTTCGACGTTCTTGAAGGCGTTCCAAGCCGCTCTCTTCCTCCTGCGCAGCTCGGGTGCCAGGTCCTTTGTCATGTTGACCTCTCGACCTAGGTACACATAGCTGTTGCATTCGGAGATGGTCGTTCCGTTGAGAGCGAATGGGGCATCAGGAACGAGACTGTTTCTCATAAACATTGTCTTCGTAAGATTCAGCTGTAGTCCTACCTTTCCACACTCACGGTCAAAGTCAGCCAGCATTTGTGCCGCTTGGCTGATGTTTGGTGTTATTAAAACAATGTCATCAGCATAGCGGAGGTGGTGTAGTTGCCGACCATCTATCTTCACTCCCATTCCTTCTTATTCCAGTCGTCGCATGATGTTCTCGAGGGTGGCACTGAAGAGTTTCGGTGAAATGGTATCACCCTGCCGCACCCCTCTCTTGACATCAACAATCACTTCTTTGTAGAATGGTGAGATCCTGGTAGTGAATCCGCAATACAGCTCACGGAGGATCCTGATGTATTGGGCTTGAATGCCCTGATTGGCTAGGGCTTCAATGACCGCTTCCGTCTCAACAGAATCAAAGGCCTTCTTTAAATCAATGAACGTTAAACAGAGCGGCATCTTGAACTCCCGAGAAACCTCAATGAGCTTGGTTATCGTGTGGATATGGTCGATGGTGCTGAATCCTTTGCGGAACCCTGCTTGCTCGCATGGTTGTCCTTCATCTAGTGTTCTGCCAATCCCATTTAGGATGACTCGAGTGAACAACTTGTAGATGACAGACAATAGGCAGATCGGGGGATAGTTGCCAATGTCATGGATGTCTCCCTTCTTGAACAGTAGTACGGTCCTGCTGGTTTTCCATTGGGACGGAACCTTGCATTCAGACAGGTAGCGAGTGAAGAGCCGAGCCAGTGTATTGATGAGTACTGACGGCAGGTTCTTCAGGTGTTCAGGTCTGACCTTGTCTGGGCCGGGTGCTGTTTGTTTCTTTACCGACGAAATGGCGTGTCGGATTTCGGAAGGGAGAAAGTTGGGAACGACATATCCATCCTGTGGAATTTTGTATGTCGGCAAGTGGACATGGCTATCGGAGAGATTTGAGATTTAATTACTACCAAGAGGTAGTAATTAAAAAATCATGATATTAGAATAAATACAGACCCACAGGTCAGTGAAATAGAGTTGAATATCCTGAGACAGAACAACAAGTATACAAATATTTAGTCTTTGATAAAGGAGCAAAAATGTGAAGTAGATTGACTAGCTCTGTTGAGAATATAGGTTAGCTATACGAAAAAAAAAAATGAACTCAGATCTTTTTCTAGCACCATGAACAAAAGTCAAATTGAAAGGATTAAGGCCTTGGTTTCGGACCTAAGTTCATAAGGTACATAGAGGAAAATGTATGGTGAACTCCCCAGGACATCAAAACTAAAGGCATCTTCTTTAAGGATGAAATATCATTGACAAAGTAGAAGTAAAGATAAATAAATGGGTCTACATTAAGTTAAGAATCTTCTGCATCTCAAAAGAAATGATGACCAAGATAGGATACAAAGACAACCAACGAAATGGCAGAACTTGCCTGCACAACACTCATCTGATAAGAGGTTAAGATCAAAGATATTTAAGGCATTGATAGAACTTTACAAGAAAATAAAACACATAACCTTATCAAAAAAATGGGAGAAAAGATGAACAGAAACTTCCTCAAAGAAGAAATAAAAATGGTCAAAAGGTACAAGAAAAAAATGTTCTGCATTACTAACCATCAAGGAGATGCAAATCAAAAGAACAATGAGATATCATCTCATAGCACAAAGACTGGCATACACAAAAACAACAAGAATGAGAACAACCAGTGCTTGCATGGATGGAGAAAGAAAGGGACTCTCTTTCTTTATTTTTAATTATTTTATTTATTATTTCTTTATAGATGAGAATGTTCATTGATTTAGCCTCGCTGAAAACACTATGAACATTCCTAACAAAAGACCTAGTAATTGAGCTTCTATTTGATTCAGCAGCTTCATGTCTTGGAACGTACCCCAAAGGTCCGGAAACAATGGAGAAAAGACACTTACTTCTATGTTCCTTGCAGCACTATCCACAATAGCCAAAATATGGAAACAATTCAATTGTTCAAGAGTACATAAATGGATAAAGAAACTATGGTATTTATACATAATGGGGTACTACTCAGTGACAGGCTGGAGCAATAGCACAATGGGTAAGGCGTTTGCTTTACATGCAGCTGACCCGATGGGCCCAATTTCGATTCCTCTGCCTCTCTCAGAGAGCCTGGCAAGATACCAACAGTATCTTGCCCGCATGGCAAAGCCTGGCAAGCTACCTGTGACTATTTGATATGCCAAACACAGTAATAACAAGTCTCACAATGGAGGCATCACTGGGTGCGCTCCAGCAAATTGATGAACAATGGACAGTGCTATAGTGCTACTCAGTGATAGTAAAAGATAAAGTGATACAATTTTCTGCCATATGGAAAGATCTGCAGAGTATCATGCTGAGCAAAATTAGCCAGAGGGAGAGAGACTGATACAAAGTAATCTTTCTTATATGTGGGATATTTAGAAACATTATGGGGGAACGACTGATACCCAAAGATAATAGAAACAAAGACATGAGAACTGGCATGCAGTTAGAAACATGCACTTGAGAGGATTGTGGGATGGAATTGGAGTTGGAGGGGATACAATGTCTATGGTACAGGAAAACATTCACCCAGGAGGAGGAGGTGGGGCATTGTTGGAGATAAATGAACACTGTTGAAGGTTGTTGAAATGTTGTATGCCTGAAACCCAGTCAAAATAACTTTATAATTTCAGAGTGACTAAATTTTAAAGAATTACACTTTATGACCTAAAAGTTCTTCTTAGAGGAGAATATTCAATAGATGCATGAGAAGAATATCTATTCAGTATTCATAGTATATTATGTAATTTACTATTTGTGTTATTTGGTTTATAGACGTTTAAAAGTCTTTTATTCCATTATTTATCTGCTAAGTTCTACTATTGAAATTTAGGAACTGTAGAAGTAGGCTGAAGTGTTGCTAAAAGCCCCAGATTTGATCCCTGTCACTGCATGGTAACCTGAGGAGCACTGCATTACCAGTCCCAAGTAGTTACCCCTTAGACCCATTCTACTGCTCCAAAGACCACAGAGTGACCCCCAGGATCTGAAGCAGAGCAAAGGAGATTCGCCAAACATAAATTGGTATTAAAATATACTATTGATGTACTATTGTTATTGTGTTTGTTGCTGTTTTTATCATGTTCTATCAATATTTACTTCATATATTTGTGTATACATATATATATATATACTGTTTTTTTTCTTGCTAGTAAACTGGCCCATGAGTAGTTGTATAATATCTTTATCCTGTGACAGTTCTGTAATTAAAACCCATTTCATCAATTGTATGTAGTCAGTACACTTTCTTTCATTATCTTAGAATATCCTTTAATTTTAAATTTATTTATATATTTAATTCTAAGTTGAGTCCCTTATACGTTGCATATTGTTAAATCATGTTTGTTTGTTTTAGCTTTTAACCCCAAGTGGCTTGAGTCTAATGACCCTTTATGGGTCAGGTAACTGAATTTGAGGATTGCAATGATTTGGCAACAGTCAAAGTTTTCTGAGCTCACCATGACAGAAAGATAACTCAAAATCAATCATATAGCTAATCTGAGTTATATCTTATACTGCTTGTCTGTTTAGCATACTTAAGCAGAAATAACATGAGTATAAAAATATGAGGGAACTTGTTTTAGCTACTCTATCTTTTGAGTGGGAAAACTAAGCCATTTATATTTAATTATTGAGATAGAGATATCTGAGGAGAGGATAGATTGGGATAATGATAGGAATGTTCTGATGAAGGGCATGTGTACAACAATGCAAGTATAAAACCATAAGACCAGTGCTATTATAAAAATATCTTAAAATGAAACATTTCATTTCAAAATAACTATTAATAAGCAATACATTTTATGAACATTTTTTAGTTATTTTATTCCCATAAAAGGATCCTTACTTGCTGTCTTCCTTTACATTACAATGACATTTTAGTAGCAATGTGCATTTATTAATATCTTACATTCTCTCCAAATCAATTGCTTTTCTGAGTACCTTGGGGCTTATATAAAGTATCATATAATTATAACAACCTAGTTCAAACTATAAGCAATTTAAGTACAACACATTTAAAAGGTTTCACTTTCACTGTTATCCAATTGATATTTTGGATATCACAGATTACATTGTTTTATACTGTGCAACAATATATTGTGCAAATCTCACCTCACTCATATTTGTATTTATCTTATTAAATAGATATTAGGTTTCTTTAATCTGTACGTCATTATTCTTTAGACTTTGGAAATTTTGGTTATGATTTATCTAAGCAAATGATTTCTAAGCATCTCTCTCCTATGGTTCACTTAATTCATAAATTATTTCATTTTGTATTTAATGTCATGGATGTCTCCCTTCTTGAACAGTAGTATGGTCCTGCTGGTTTTCCATTGGGACGGAACCTTGCATTCAGACAGGTAGCGAGTGAAGAGCCGAGCCAGTGTATTGATGAGTACTGACGGCAGGTTCTTCAGGTGTTCAGGTCTGACCTTGTCTGGGCCGGGTGCTGTTTGTTTCTTTACCAACGAAATGGCGTGTCGGATTTCGGAAGGGAGAACATTAGGGAACGACATATCCATCCTGTGGAATTTGGTATGTCGGCAAGTGGACATGGCTATCGAAGAGATTTGAGTAGAAGTCATGGATAATCTTCTCCATTGTCGTTCTGGAGGATGTGATGGATCCATCAGGATGTCGGAGGGCAGTCATCTTGGTCTTGTAGTTGGCAAAGGACAGGCGGGCGTTACGAATACTTTTCCTGGCTTCTGCCGCATCTACCAGTACTTCTGCTCTTCTCTCTTTGAGGTCTTCCTTGATCGCATCTCTGCACTGCTTTGCGAGCTCGGACGTTAGCTTGCTGTTGCCTGAGGTATGCGCCAAATCACGCTGGCGAATTAGCTCAAGAGTTTTCGAAGATAGGCAATTTTTTGTGGCTATCTCTTTCTTGGCGTTCCTCGCACATTCATGTAGGTGCTGAACCAGTCGATCGTATTCCTCGTCAATGTTGTCAACAATGGCATCTTCCCATGTTGCCGCAATAGTACCAAAGAGTTCCCAGTTGGTGGTCATTCTGGGAGTTCTCTTTTTGAACTTTGCAGCCCTTTCTCCCCGCTCTGTGAAGTAGAATTTTGCATGAAGGAGACGGTGGTCCGATCCCATTCGAAATTTTGGGACAACAGCAACATCGGTCAGGCAAAACCGTCAATTGAATATGATGTGGTCTATTTCGTTGTGGAATCATCCACCAGGAGACTCCCATGTCCATCGTTTAGATTCTGCCTTCTGGAACTGTGAGTTACCATGAATGGTCTTGGTCAACATGATGAACTCAGACATCCATGGGAGACATCCATGACATTGGCAACTATCGCCCGATCTGCCTATTGTCTGTCATCTACAAGTTATTCACTCAAGTCATCCTAAATAGGATTGGCAGAACACTAGATGAAGGACAACCATGCGAGCAAGCAGGGTTCCGCAAAGGATTCAGCACCATCGACCATATCCACACGATAACCAAGCTCATTGAGATTTCTCAGGAGTTCAAGATGCCGCTCTATTTAACGTTCATTGATTTAAAGAAGGCCTTTGATTCTGTTGAGACGGAAGCGGTTATCGAAGCCCTAGCCAATCAGGGCATTCAAGCCCAATACATCAGGATCCTCCGTGAGCTGTATTGCGGATTCACTACCAGGATCTCACCATTCTACAAAGAAGTGATTGTTGATGTCAAGAGAGGGGTGCGGCAGGGTGATACCATTTCACCGAAACTCTTCAGTGCCACCCTCGAGAACATCATGCGACGACTGGAATGAGAAGGAATGGGAGTGAAGATAGATGGTCGGCAACTATACCACCTCCGCTTTGCTGATGACATTGTTTTAATAACACCAAACATCAGCCAAGCGGCACAAATGCTGGCTGACTTTGACCGTGAGTGTGGAAAGGTAGGACTACAGCTGAATCTTACGAAGACAATGTTTATGAGAAACAGCCTCGTTCCTGACGCCCCATTCACTCTCAACGGAACGACCATCTCCGAATGCAACAGCTATGTGTACCTAGGTCGAGAGGTCAACATGACAAAGGACCTGGCACCCGAGCTGCGCAGGAGGAAGAGAGCGGCTTGGAACGCCTTCAAGAACGTCAAAGAAATAGCTAAGAGGACGAAGAACCTCCGGCTCCGGGCACATCTCTTTGATTCCACTGTTCTTCCTGCATTAACATATGCCTCAGAGACAAGGGCCCTACGCAAACAAGATGAGAACGCCATTCAGGTCTCCCAAAGAAGAATAGAAAGAGCTATGCTTGGAATATCACGTTTCACTCAAATGAGAGAAAGAATCCGGAGTTCTGACATCCATCGATGATCAAGAATCAGGGACGCTGTCTCATCTGCCAAGGTGTCGAAAATCAGATGGGCTGGTCACGTAATGAGATTTAAAGATGACCGCTGGACTAGAGCCGTTACAGACTGGATTCCACAGGATGTCAAAAGACCATGTGGCCGCCCACCTACCAGATGATCAGACTTCTTCGTCAAGATCATGAACGATCCGTTTGAGGCCCTTCATGTTCCCGGAGCGAACAGATGCCATTGGGCTACACTAGCACGCGACAGGGACAGATGGAGACGTTACTGGCACCCGCTCGAGCAAATTGACGACTAACGGGAAGTTAAGTGATTAAGTGATTAAGTGTATTTAATGGTATCTTATTGTATGTTAGACTTCTCCCCTCTGTCTACCTTTCTTTCTTTCTCTGAATCTTTATCTTGCTCCTCTGAGTGAATAATTCCATGTTATCCATCTAGTATGACTGAATCTTTTGTTTAGTAACAGAGTTATGATTTCACGTTCATAACAGAAAATCAAAACCAATGAATTATTTTATAAATGTAATTTCTGTGTTTTTGAGTTTAGTTTTTTCCATTTTTTATTTTTGCTATCTCAGATTACATTCTTTTCTTGTGAATTAATTACTGAGTTACTTATTAATCATTTGCCATTGTTTTTATTTTCTTTAAGTTCATTCATTTAGTTGTTTCTTTTGAGTTAGTTTCTGTCCCTTATTTTGTCCCTTTGGTCTTTGTCCTTGTTTTTGTTTCTTTATAGTTTTTTGTAATAGCACAGCGGGGGTGGTGTTTGCCTTGCATGTGGCTGACCAGGGTTTGATTCAGGTCCCTCTAGGAGAGCCTGGCAAACTACAGAGAGTATCCCGCCTGCACAGCAGAGCCTGGCAAGTTCTCCATGGTGTATTCAATATGCCATAACAGTAACAAGTCTCACAATGGAGGTGTTACTGGTGCCTGCTAGAACAAATCTATGAAAAACGAATAATCTATGAAAGTGCTACAATGCAACATTTTTGTAAAAACAATTGCATTATTTACTATTTATGTACTAATCTTGTGTTAAAAAGATCTTCACAACTCAACTAGAGACTTTGGGGACTACTCAAACAATTTCTGAGACCATATTTTCTATGTAGATTTATATTTAGAGGAAGGAATATACCATTTTTATTTTCCCCATAAATTTATTTTTTAATTTTAATTTTTGGAATCACCATTATGTACAGAATTACAAAGTTGATCAGGGTTGAGTTTCAGTCATACAGTGTTCTAACACCCATCCCTCCACCACTGTACATTTCCTACCACCAATACCAATGTCCCCAGTTTCCCTCTCCTCCTTCTCTCTCACCCATCTCTATGACAGGCACTTTCCTTCTCTCTCTCTCTCATAACTTTTGAATTAATTTTTTCTTGCCGACTCTGTGTGACATAGTTTCTCTGAAGTCAGAACAAGCTGCCTCCTATGTCACTATGTTCGCAGAAATGTTTAGTTGCTCAGATTAGTAAAACAAGAATACCAGATACTATATTAGGCTGGACACGTAATGAGATTTGGAGACGACCACTGGACTAGAGCCATTACCGACCAGATTCCACGTAACGTCAAAACACTGCATGGCCGCCCACCTACCAGATGGTCAGACTTCTTTATCAAGACCCTGAACCATCGCTTTGAGGCTGTTTGTGTTCCTAGAACGAACGAGCATACACCACTGGGCTACACTAGCAGGTGACAGGGATGGATAGAGACATTACTGGCACCCACTTGGGCAAATCGATGAGTAGTGGGTTGGCAAGTGATCAAGTGATCAGATACTATATGGTTTAAGTTATAAACTTTATTTCTCAGTTTTAACTTTTGGGAACAGAAAACAGCAAAGACACATTTAGCATCTGCTAAGAATTCTCTCCATGGTTCATTGATAGCCACAAGCTACCCCACCTCCCCTCCCTCACTCCCTGACCCCTTAGAAACACAGTGGTATAGACCTTTTTGAATTCCTTTTAGAGATATTTATGATGATTAAATCAGAATTTCATTCTCAGGACCTAATCACTCGCCCAGACCCTCATCTTCAAATACTATAACCCTGGAAGTGAGGTTTCATTGTGAGTTTTGTTTTTGTGCTTTTTTGGCTCACACCCAGCGATGCTCAGAGGTGACTCCTGGGTCTGCATTCAGGAATTATTCCTGGAGGTGCTCTGGGGACTGTATGGGATGCCGGGGATCGAACCCTTGTTGGCCGCATGCAAGGCAAATGCCCTACCCACTGTACTATCACTCTGGCCCCTCATTCTGTTTATCCCTGGGAAACTCAAACATTCCTGTATATCATTAGCTTCCAAACCTCTAGCATAGTATTTTTACCTTTCTTTTCAACAGTGGACCCCTCCAAACTTTCTTTCCGAAGTTCCTCCTCTGTTCTACCAGTTACTCCTCTAGTTCGTGGCCCATTTGTTATTTTTACCTCTGACACCTTTGAAATATTCTGGATACCCATAGGAGGCCATATAGGCCTCTGCTGAGAAACACTGATCAAAAGAGCATCTTTTCCATGTACTGATGGTAGAAGACAGAAACCAGTTTCTCGAGAAGATTCCGCAAGAGCTGGAATGTTGAATAAATGTATCATGCTTGTCTTCAATGTTTCATGAGAGAGCACTGACCTCTGTATTGTGTAATAGACATCTTCCAGAGCAATTGTGCTCCATAGGATTCTTTTGCTCTAGAGACTCTTCAGAAGATCTTAGGAATCTAGGGTGTATTCCCTCAGTACTCTTATCTCAGACGCTATAGAACACAGACACTTAAAGCACCCCTGAAAGGAAACAATGTTCAGTTTTCACTTTCACTGCCTAGTTGAAGCTGGGAACAGGGATTTGTGCAAGTAGAAGGAACTCTGGAGAGTGGCATAAATTTTCCTACCATGATGTGGCTGATTTCATGTAAATACCTCTTAGTTGGTTTCTAGATTTCTTGCTAGGCATACTGTCGCATGTTTTATTGTTGAATTGGTCTTTCTAAGGGGTATGGGGCACCATTGTTCCATCTCTCTCAGTAAACTTTTTTGGTAAACTTTACAAATTTAAAATGATGAGAACTTATTGTTAAGAAAAAGAGAATTTTAAGAATCTTGCACAAGCTATTATGCTGTTGATTAAATTTTAATGGGTTAAAGTTTTTGTTTGTGTCAAATCTAAAAATTATCTACTTTTCAATATATTTATAAGTTATATGTGTGTTTCGATGTCAATGCATCTAAATCCAATCTTAAATATCCCTGTATAGATAAGATACCTAGAATAGAAAATACATCATGCATTTTCATGAAACCTTTATGATAATTAACACTATTTTTTGCTATTTATTTTATGCTAATAGCTATTTGTAAAAGAATATTCAACTTAATGGCATTTAAAAATGTACCAATGCTAATTATGAACCATAAACTGAATTTTCACAGAGAATTTTGTTTTACAATTTGAAACTCTGTCATATAACTTTAAGTAGTGTTTTAGCTATAATGCTATAAAAACAAGGGAAGATTAAAGGACATCATTAAAAGCAAAAAAATACCTAAGGAAAAAATACCTGCTTTTCTAATTATGTGAACCATTAACCATGAAACCATTGAGGCATTAAAGCTATAAAATTGGGTGGAGGAATGTATGAAAAAATAATAAAAATCAACAGATTTCTATGATGAATATAAATTTAAAATACTGCAGACAAAACTAGTTCAAGCTGACTGAAAATCAAGAAGAATTTATTTTGTCTTCCTGCTTTTGACACATTATCTCAAGATATATATGATCTGTGTTATCATTAGTTAGAAAACCTGTAGGAGGGGTTTATTTTCCCGTGATTTTCTGATGAGGAAGGACTCTAAAAAAACTTATTCCTTGATATTTAAGATAGAAATATAGCTTCATAAATCTTCTCTTTGCACAGAAAATTTTTCTTTGCTAAAAAAGTAGCTAAAGCATACAATCTTAGAATGGACCATGGCAAAATATATCACATTGGTTACCAATGATTTTAGATAAATGTAATCCACAGAATTCATATATGTCCATTTAATTGTATATTTATTGAAGCAAGTAAAACTTTGACATCTACTACTATGCAATAGAAATCATTTCACTCATTGGGAAAGAATTTCAATAGCAAGTAATCAAATGAAAATGGAGGAAAAAATACATTGATGTGATTATTCTTTACTGGGAAAGGTATCAATAAGAAGGAGAGAGCTTAAAAGAGAAACCAATTGCTTAATTCAATTATGTAAATTAATATTGTTATCTAAAGTTAATTTATAAATTAAAAGTCAAATAAAACACCTCTGTAAATATGTGTTTGGAGACCGATTTCCAATCTTATGGATGAGGTACTACAGAATCAACAAGCAGCATTTTTACACTAGAAAAGTATTTAATAACAATGGTTCGACTGAATTCTGACGATAAATATTAGAAATAGTATCAGTGTTCACAACTTGGTTTCACTCCTAGAAAACTGCCTGCCCTTCCCATTTCTCCCTACACGAGACACCTGTCACAAGTCCTTCTAACACAGATCTAGAGATTGATGGGTCCCACAATTATCTCCACTGGCTTCAGATGGCAGTTGCAAATTTTATGCTTCTCTTACCACTTGACAATGTCAGAAGGTTCCAGACTCATTCCTTGAGCTTAATTAATATAGAATACTCACCCTTAAACTCAGTTATGAACTTTTTAAGCCATGGTACATATATATATAATTCCGCAAAGGATTCAGCACCTTCAACCTTATCCACATGATAACCAACCCCATTGAGGTTTCTCGGGAGTTCAAGATGCCGCTCTGTCTAACGTTCATTGATTTAAAGAAGGACTTTGATTCTGTTGAGACAGAAGCGGTCATTGAAGCCCTAGCCAATCAGGGCATTCAAACTCAATACATCAGGATCCTCCGTGAGCTGTATTACAGATTCACTACCAGGATCTCACCATTCTACAAAGAAGTAATCATCGATGTCAAGAGAGAGTGGACTGGACACCCACTGGACTAGAGCCATTACTGACTGGATTCCACGGGATGTCAAAAGACTGCATGGCCGCCCACCTATCAGATGGTCAGACTTCTTCATCAAGATCATGAATGATCGGTTTGAGGCTCTTTGTGTTCCTAGAGCGAACAGACGCCATTGGGCTACACTAGCATGCAACAGGGACAAATGGAGAAGTTACTGGCTCCTGCTCGAGCAAATCGATGATTAACAGGAAGTCAAGTGATCAGGTACGTATTCAATGTCTAAGAGACATTATACATAATACACACATGTATATATATATTATATATTTACTCATAAACTGGGAGAAACGTTTTATTTAATAAGTTCCCAATTTATTCTGTAACAATGTATTAGGAATAGCCAGGTGAAAAGATGCATCAGATAAGATATAAAGAAAAAGCATGGGTTCTTTAGGTCTTCTCACATTTTCTAATCTAGCTCTTTTGTGTCTATAACCAAAAAGAAAGCTTCAAGCTTCTAATCATATGTTTGAGTATCATTATCACAAGCACATATCCCTAGTGTTACAAGATATAGCTTAGTAACTGCAAATTTGTTGCTGCATTACCTAAGAAATTTCAAGCATTTTAAGACTAATGAAAACAGACAATAATGCATGTTATATCACTGTCACTGTCTCTGTCCTCCCATTGTTCATCAATTTGCTTACGCGGGCCCAGTAAGTTTCCATTGTGACAATTGTTACTGTGTTATGCATATTGAATACATCAATGGTAGCTTGCCAGGCTTTGCCGTGCAGGTGAGATACTCTCGGTAGCTTGGTCGGCTCTCCGAGAGGGGCGGAGGAATCGAACCTGGGGCGACCGGGTCAGCCGCATGCAAGGCAAATGCCCTACCTGCTGTGCTATCGCTCCAGCCCACATGTTATATCATAAGATAATTATAATAATAATAAATACATTTTCATATCTGCTGTAGGGATAAATAATATCGCATGTTCAATTATCCAAAAGTTGTTGACCATGTCTATCCCCTGACTTATTTCTTAGATGTCCCATATATATATGAACATCCAGTACTTTTCTTTCTCCTGCCTTTATTTCTCCTAGCATTATTCCCTTTAATTCATACTGGAGTAAATACAATGTTTGAACTTTTAGCATGTCTTAGCTGTAGTTAATTAGGCACATACAACCTAATTTGTTTATCCCATATTGTTGGATCCTTGGATTTTTTCCAGATCTTGTCTATTTTCAACAGTATTAAAATAACATGAGTGCCAATATTACATTTTAGAACATTGTTTCAGCGATAAGTTACCTAGCAATATAATTGTTGTATCAAATATTAGGGTTTTAAATGTTCTTTTGAGAAATATTCATCTTTTTTTCCATGATACTAAACCTTAATTTTCCAGAGACTGAAATGAAGTTCTTTACAAAGATAAAGTTTACTTCTCACCAAAAGAGATAGTTCATTTTTCTTTGTATTCCGTCAGCATTGTTGAGCTCTATTTGATACAGGTCATTGTCATCAGTATGAGATAATAACTCATAGTTGTTTTATTCCCATTTTAATGTTAATCAGTGATAATGAATATTTTTATGTGCCTATTGACCTTCTCTATCTCATTGTTGGAAAAGTGTCTGGTCAACTGTTTTCCCTAGCCTTTGGTGGAGTTTGTTTGTTATTGTTGAGTTTTGGTGAGTACTTTTTATATCCTGATGACAGCATTTGTGAGGTTTAAGTTTTGAAATTTTCTCTCATTCAATAACATTTTTTAAATTTTATCATTCATTCATTCATTCATCATCCTGTTATTCGTCGATTGCCTCGAGCAGGCCCCAGTAACGTCTCTTTCATCCTAGCCCTGAGATTATATTCAAGGCTCTTTAGGAGAATGAGACCCATCATTGTTATTGGTATTTGGCATATTTGGTACGCCAAGGGGAGTTTGCCAGACTCTGCCCTGTGGGCAGGCTACAATTGATAGCCTGCAAGTTTGTCCAAAGTAGAAATGAGATAATAAGATGTCATAAAAAGATGTCCTGCGATTCTCAAAAAATTAGAAATTGAGCTCCCATTTGACCCAGCAATACCACTCCTGGGAATATATCCCAGAGAGGCAAAAATGTATAGTCGAAGTGACATCTGCACTTGTTTGTTCATTGCAGCACTCTTTGCAATAGCCAGAAACTGGAAGAAACCTGAATGCCCAAGAACAGATGACTGGTTAAAGAAACTTTGGTACATCTACACAATGGAGGACTATGTAGCTGTTAGAAAAGATGAAGTCATGAAATTTACATACAAGTGGTACAATATGGAAAGTATCATGCTAAGCGAAATGAGTCAGAAAGAGAGGGATAGACATAGAAAGATTGCATTCATCTGGGGGATATAAAGTAACAAAGTATGAGATTAATACCCAAGAATAGCTGAGATCAGCACCAGGAGGATTACTCCATAACTTAGAGGCCAGCCGGGTATCCTAGAGGAAAGGGCAGTTCAGATAGAGAAGGGAGCACCAAATAAAGGATGTTTGGAGGATCCTCCCAGGAGGGGAGATGCATGTCGAAAGTAGACTGTGGACTGAACATGTTTGCCACTCAATGCCTCTTTTGCAGACCACAACACCCAAAAGGAGAGAGAGAACACAGGGGATTGCCCGGCCACAGAGACAGGGGGGATGGGGGGATGGGGGTGGGAGGGATATTATCCATGGTGGTGGAAAATGGGCACTGGTGGAGGGATGGGTATCTGATCATTGTATAATTGAAACCAAAGCACAAAAAATTGTAAATCTACAACTTTAAAAAAAATAAATAAATTAAATTAAAAAAAAAAAAGATGTCCTGATAAGATGTCATGCGGCTGCGAATGCGGTTCCGGGAGCTGGATTTTATAGTCTCTGAGTCTTGGCCGCTGATGGGATTACACGGTGCCAGGGGGCCAGGTGGTGGGTGTGACCCCCGCCTACTGGAATTTGGAAGATCTGGGTGGAGGATGCTCGGCCCAAATCCGAGTAGGCTTGGAGATCTCGGCCCCGGAATAAATAAATAATAAATTTATTTAATAAAGGTAAAGGTAAAGGTAAAGGTAAAGGCCCTCCCGTTGATCGTCGATTTGCTCGAGCGGGCCCAGTAACGTCTCCATTGGAGACTTTGTTGTTACTGTGTCTGGCATATCGAATACTCTCGGTAGCTTGCCGGGCTCTCCGAGAGGGGCGGAGGAATCGAACTTGGGTCGGCCATGTTGGCCGCGTGTAAGGCGAACGCCCTACCCGCTGTGCTATCACTCAAGAGCATATTATCACAGTGATTTTTTTGTTTGATGTAGTTCTGCTTATTTATTTTTCCTCTTGTTTCTTTGTCAGTGGAGAAATGTCATTGAAAACGTTTTTAAAATAGATATGGGTTGTTTTGTCCATGCTTTTTCAATAGATTTGATGCATTTGAACCAAACATTCTGATCTTTATTTCATTTTGGCTTAACCATTGTTTACAGTATAAAATATTTGAACTAGTTTATTCTTTTGATAATTGGTGTTCTAGTAATTTTTCATTTACTTTTGCTACATTAATAGTTACTATCTTTGACTCTTTTTGTTTTAATTATAATTTTATGTGCATCTATGTAATTTTAGTTTCTTTGGAAATCTTTGAAGCTCTGGATTTAAGTACATGAGCAACACAATTTCAGGCTGGAAAATTTCTTAGCCATTATTTCTTTAATTAATATTTTTTCCACTATCCTTTTCTTCTGAAATAACTTAGATGTGAAGGTGATTTGTTTAATATTTATTTTTACTCTCCTTATTTTTTAAAAATTACTTTTACATTATCAATTCTTTTTTCTTAGTTTCCTCTACCTTGTGCTTAATTCCTTGCTTGTCTTCCACTTCTTTATACTATTGTTGAGTCCCTCTGTTGTGTTTTTTGTTGTTGTTGTTGTTCAAATATAGTATGCATTAGCTTCAGTTTGAAAGTTTTCAGTTGGATTTTTCTCAGATCTGTTGCTCTGTTTTTGTTAAAATTCTCTTTATCTGGGGCAAGAGAGATAGTACAAAGGGTAAGATGCTTGCCTAACATGAAGCTATGATGGCAAACCTGTTTAGAATCCTGGCACCACATACGATTCCCCAAGCACTGCCAAGTGTATTCCTCTTGCCAAAACATTTTTTAAAAATATTAATGTCCTCATTTTAGTGATTATTGTTTGAATTATTGTTTTGAAGTCTTTGCAAGTTCTGATTTAATGTTGGACCCTTCCTGCCTTTATCCATTCACTGATGCAGGTGAATAACTCTTCTTTATATGTCTTATGTTGCGTGAGAGTCAAGAGTAAGGGTTAAAGTATGATCATTCCTGGGCATAATTCACTTACTACTTACATTTTCAAAACAGAATATCAAACTGGTGTGGACATTTGAGCAAATAAAAGCAAAAATATCTATCTATACATGTATGTGTATAGATATGTTGTCTATACATGTGTATATGTTTTATATGTTGTATAGGTGTAGATACTTAAATATATACCTTAAATAATAAATCAAATATCAGTTTTTATGTAATATATATGACCTATTTCTTAATATTATGATAACCACTCAGTATTAAACATTTGTTTTGGTATTGACTCGACCAATCAACTTGAAGGCAAAAATGAAACCATCTCATAATTAAAAATACAGTTATACACAGAGCAAAGTTCACAGTAGTCCTTTAGTGCTTACCATTGACTGATGAAGAAATGAATGCACTGACCAATTTATAATAAATCCATAACCAATTGCCAGATATAATCAATTGGTAATTTTTAAAATATCAGCATATCCTTTCCCAATTAAATTTTAAGTTTTGTGGAATTATTTTTTTTCATCAGGTTATGTCTTTACCTGTAAATTTGGCAGTAGTCATTCGTAGTAAGAAATCTTAGAGTGATAAAGATGAACTAAGAAGTTATCTAGTGTATTTTATAGGCACATATTGTAAATAGAAAAGAGGAATTAGCAAGTTATCTAGCAAGTAAATGCTTACTTAAATTTTTATTTTTATAATTTCAGACTTGATAAAAACTGCAATGATAGTTTCAGTTATTTCCATATGCTCTTTATCTGATTACCAAAATTAGCATTTCATCTATTTCATTTCTTTGGTTCTCTCTCTCTCTCTTTCTCTCTCTCTCTCTTTGTCTCTCTCTTCTCTTCTTCCTTCCCTCCCTCTCTCTTTCCATACTTCATTCTGACATTTTTTACTGTACAATTTACAAATAAGTTCCTTATATGACACGCAACACTTAAATGTTTCTAGTTATACTTTAAATGGGTATTTATATTATTTGGAGCCACACTGAAATCAAGAAATTTTATGGATATACTACTACTATTTAAACATTAAAGCTCGATACTCATTCAAACATTAATTTTCTAATAAAATTCCAATTTACGTTATTATAAAATGGCAATTTGATGAATTTGCTTATCATAGAACCTGGCAAGTTACCAAGAGTATTTTGCCCACATGGCAAAGCCTGGCAAGCTACCTGTGACGTATTCGCTATGCCAAACACAGTAACAATAAGTCTCACAATGGAGACTTTACTGGGCCCGCTAGAGCAAATTGATGAACAACGGGAGGACAGTGGAGTGCTACAGGGTATGTTTATTATCACTGTTTATGAAACAGTTTCTCCTGTTTAATTGATTCATATGATTCATCTTTTATGAATCTACATTTTTGAAGCGTGCTGGCCGTTTTCTAGAATTCCTTCAGTTTGTGCTCATCTATATTTTCTTATTGCTGGATTTGAGTCATGCTTTTGGTAGAAAAAAAGTGGCATTTTGCTACATTTTAGTGTATTATACAAAACACAGGCGATAATTATCACTTATTATTGAGCAATATCATACTTGAAGTTTGAAAAACATTTTCTTTTTATACTTCATTTTCATTTGTGGAAATTTGTATGGAATGACAGTAATGAGACAGGCACTACAGATATAATAAGTTGAAAAAAAGTTTCAGAATAAGTTGTCAAATAATAGTATAACTAAGGAAAGATCCACATAAGTAGTGAACTTTAGCATGGTGTGGATAATGAAAGAGTGAAAAATAGGATAAAGAAGGACGTTTTATAAAAGGATACCTAAAAACATGGAATTTGTAACCTTATAAAATTGGTTATATGAGTCTTTCCTATTTAGATAGACACTGAAATATCTATGGTGCATATAAATCAGTTTATTATCAGTTGTTCTGTAAATTAAAATTAATAAAACTATTACCAGAAGGCTTTATTTTTCAAAAATTTATGATAAATCCTTGAATTTACAATGGTACACTAAACTCATAGAATATACTTTACATTGTCTTCTCTTTCCAAAATGAGTTAGAGTGTGTGTTTTTTGTATCCATGTACTTAATATGATTAAATATAGTTCCGCTGTGCGTCACTATTGCTGGCTAAATTATATATTTATTTTTTAACCAGTTAAAATTAATCAACGCCAAATTATTTGCCAATGGACCATACCTGATCCTTTGTATTTCTAATGTAACATTCCACTCTCTATTCTAGAGTTACTATCTAATTTAGACTCTAGATTAATCTACAGTCTACAGAAGTACTCATAAAAATCAAAACGTATATTAAAAGCAAGTAACTGCTTTAACATTCCATTATTTAATGAGTTCAAGGTCTTAAGATCTGAATGAAAAGCATATTGTATCTTAAAAATTTGGTAATATTGTTAGCAGAGAATGTCTCCTTTTTATGGCATAATTGTATCTGATTATTCCTGAAGTTTGAAATAAAAGAGCAACACAATCCTGCAATTACAGTACAATTGTACCTGAAATCTTAGAAGTTCAGTCAGAGCTCTGTAACTTACAACTTATAACTACCAGAGTGGGTACTTTCCATATGCATTTAGTTAATCTGTTGCACATTACTGTATTCCTTAATAGATATGTGAGCTGCAGTGAAATGCATAGTTCAGTAACTAAGGTTAAGCTTTCAAAAGTTACACTCTTCTAAAGACTAAGTTAAAAAATCACAAAGGTGAAAGGTTTTAAGGTATTTAATTTCCTTTACTGCCTTAAAAATAGGAAATAGAACAAACACGATACATTTTATTAATCACATAGTTTAAGTCAATGCATTACGTACAAAGGAATGTGAAATGTCAGATTCGATCAAATAAATGCTTGTAAAATAAACCATTTCACCACATGACCATATTTAAATCATAGCACAGTCAGATAAGTGCACACACATTCAAATAGCTTATGTGTAGCTACTTGACTCTTTAATTATTGAAATGGAAATATTGACTTTCATTTATGATGATTCAGACAGACCATGCCTTCATATAAATGCTTATTTCTGGCTTTGACTTGTTATATATTTTAAAGTATTATATATACGTACATATATATCAAAGAGTAGTAAGAATTCTTCAATCTCTGAAAATTTTTTAGATTTTTTAGGTGGTGAGACATCGAATCAGTAGCGAACTCCCAGTTTAAAACATGTGCTTGAATACTTAAGGAAATGAAAAATTAATTCTTTATCTCAAGGTTCAGTATATTTCTAAAGGCCTTCAAATTTATTATTATTATAAGTATATACATATACATTATATGCTTTTTCTCTTTAAATTCATCCTTTATTCCTGACTCACTACATTTGCATTTTTCTAGTATGTATGCATTCGTGAATCCAGCCAATACTTGCTATCTATCCTTTTCTTAACATTATTCTAGGTGCAAAGGGCTGGAGTGATAGCACAGCAGTAGGGCGTTTGCCTTGCACGCAGCCAACATGGCCAACCCGAGTTCGATTCCTCTGCCCCTCTCGGAGAGCCCGGCAAGCTATGGAGAGTATCTTGCCTGCACGGCAGAGCCTGGCAAGCTCCCTGTGACGTATTCGATATTCGATATGCCAAACACAGTAACAACGAAGTCTCCAATGGAGACGTTACTGGGCCCGCTCGAGCAAACTGATGAACAATGGGAGGGCCTTTACCTTTACCTTTACCTATTCTAGGTGCTAGTTTATAGTACAGAGTGATATTGAAGTCAATCAATTTTTCTACTTTGCTAACACTGCTAAAATATTGCCTAACATTCAAGCAAACATGATTAAACATTGAAAATCAACATCATATGTACTACACTGGACAGTTTACCTCTAAATATCTGACTTCTACTATTCTATTTTCAGCATTGTCTTGATTTTGCCACTATTTCCCTTGTTTTATGATAACTACTAACTGATCTTATGGTTGAAATGCTTATTTTTGGTTTTAGTTTACTGCTCACTTTCACCACATGCCATATATGAGTGAAATGAATGCATTTATTGCCTTCCTCTTCCACTAGCACAATACTTTCTAGCTCTGTATTGTTATAAGTGACAGTTGATCTTTTATTGTGACTCAGTAATATTACGTTGTGTTCATTTAACACATCCTTAGCTAATCATGTCTCCATGGGCATTTAGGTTGATCCCAGCTCTTGGCTATTTATTGGCTAAATAATGCTTCAATAAATAGAGGGGAGTGCATGCATATCTTCAAATTGAAGTTTTTTTGTTTGTTTGTTAATTTTTTAAATTTTTTTTCTTTTTGTTTTTCGGGTCACACTTGGCGATGCACAGGGGTTACTCCTGGCTCTGCACTCAGGAGTTACTCCTGGCGGTGCTCAGGGTACCATATGGGATGCTGGGAATCGAACCTGGGTTGGCCGTGTGCAAGGCAAACGCCCTACCCGCTGTGCTATCTCTCCAGCCCCTGTTTGTTAATTTTTTATGGGAAGATGTTGGTGGGGATGAAGTGTAATGTATGCAATTTTTAACTATTTTAGAAGTTTCTGTTTTATCATTGGGCTGGAGCAATAGCACAGCAGGTAGGGCGTTTGCCTTGCAAGTGGCCGATATGGCCAACCCGAGTTTGATTCCTCCGCCCTTCTTGGAGAGCCTGGAAAGCTACCGAGAGTATCTTGCCCGCATGGCAAAGCCTGGCAGGCTACCTGTGACATATTTGATATGCCAAACACAGTAACAAGAAGTCTCACAATGGAGACATTACTGGGCCCGCTCAAGCAAATTGATGAACCATGAGAGGACAGTGACAGTGACAGTGACAGTGACAGTTTTATCATCTCCCTTGAACCTACCCTATCTTAATAATATTCTTATGATGAATAGGGATTGCACACATGGTTAGTGAGTTGTGGTTCTTGCACATTTAGTCATTATGTTCACAAGTGTTGTATATCAGGCTGTTGTGTTAATACTCTTAGCTACAGTGCTCATCAGGGATTTCAGTCTTTAGTTGTGGTGCTATGTACACTCATAGTGTTTGCTGCACAGCAGTGAGTTATTCATGCAGGTTCTCCTCAGAGTGACATTTCCTGCAAGGCCTTCACACTCTTGGGTGCAGTGTTTTCACATTTTTAGAGTGCTTGCTGTAAGCATGCATTTTCCATTGTGTTAGCATTCATACCAGCTTTGGTGTGCCTGATAATCACCTACAGCTCAAGGGACAGCAGATAGCAGAGCCTGTCCTAGGCACCAGAGTTCCCAGGCATTGAACTTATTGTTCCATTCATGCAAGGCAGACATAGTACTCACTCAGCGAACTTGCGGCTGCCTGAAACTTGTTTTTTAACTTGTTGAATGATCTTCCTACTGCTTTACAAAAAGTCCTCACCACTTATATTGCCATTAACAGTGAATTCAGGATTCCCTTATTACCTCACCTTCTCCAATATTTGCACATTTTATTATTTGGATAGAGTCATTCTCACAGCTTCAAGATAAGGTATCATTGTTGTTCTGGTGTGCATTTTAATAAAAGATGAACATTTTTTGGTTCATTAGACTTCTGTGAAGTATCTATTTTTTAATTAACTTTTTGTTGAGTCTATGAGATCTATGTAGATTTTGAATATCAATCTCTTGTCTGATGTACATACATATCCTTACACAAATCCTTGTATTACTTCTGGATCTGTGCTCAGGGATCACTTCTGGTGGTGTTCAGGAGTCAATATGCAGTGCCAGGGATATGTATCTACATCTGACAATTTTCCTCATTAATTAGGATGCATGGGTTGTTTGTTGTTGCTGTTGTTGTTGTTTGTTTTAGTTTCAGTTGGTCTCCACTCCCTGAGACACATTTCTTAGCCTAATGCTAAAGAGAATTTCCCCCCTGCATTCTTCTGTATTTTTTGTGTGTCGCATTTTTAATTTAATTCAAATTTAATTTTATGATTAGTTTTTGGTTTGGAGACTACACCCATCAGTTCTTAGGCTTACTCGAGGATCACTACTGATATGACTCAGGGCACCAATACAGTAAATGGAACCACCTACTTGCTGCACTGTCTCTCCAGCCCTATTTCAAATTTTGACATAGGAATCCCATTAATAAAATAAAGTCAATAACTCTTTGGATTTATTCTGTGAATAATGCTAGGTAGTAGTCTTGTTTATTATTCTCCATATCACAGTACAGTTTTCCAAAGTGATTTATTGATGAGTTTTTCTTTGCTAAATTTTAAGTTCTTGACTTAACTGACATACATTAGTTGTCCATTTATGTTTGGTTTTATTTCTGGGCTCTCAATTCCACTTCAAATATATATTTGTCTGCTATTATGGCTTGCCATGAAGAAAAATGTGTATAAAATAATGGTGAATAGGACTATGCTATTTTATTCACTATTGTTTGTAGAATTCTTTGAAACCAGAGTAAGTGATACATTGGGTATTTTCTATTTCCCCCCCTCAAGACTACTTTTGCTACTATGAGTCTTTAGAGTGAAATAAATTACATAATCTGTTTTCTTTTTATGTGAAGAACATTATTATAATTTATATTTTTTGTTTCATTTTTTTTCTTTTAGGAATAAAGTCAGCAGTATCCTTGTATTACTTCTGGATCTATGCTCAAGGATCACTCCTGGTGGTGTTCAGGAGATAATATGCAGTGCCAGGGATTGAACCAGGATCAGCCATATGTGACAAGTACTTTAACCCCTATACTACGTCTGGTCATACCGTTGGTTTTTCTACCAGAGGTGTATCAATTCTATAAATTGTTTAGTTAGCATAGGTATTTATTTTAACAACTTTTATACTTGTAATTCAATGAGCATGGAATTTCTCCGTTTCTATTTTCTTCTGGTTTTTTTTTCTCAACAATGTATATTTTCCCAGTATTCTAGTCTTTTCATTCTTGGGTTAAATGTATCCTGAGAAATCTATTATTTTTATTAAATAATAAGAGGCTCGGGCTGGAGCCATAGCACAGCAGGTAGGGCATTGCCTTGCATGCAGCCAAGATGGCCGACCCGAGTTCGATTGCTCTGCCCCTCTCAGAGAGCCCGGAAAGCTACCGAGAGTATCTCGGCCGCCCAGCAAAGCCTGGCAAGCTCCCCGTGATGTATTCGATATTGCCAAACACAGTAACAATTGTCACAATGGAGATGCTACTGGGCCCGCTTGAGAAAATCGATGAACAACGGGAGGACAGTGACAGTAATTAAATAGATATATCGTGTCATCAGCAAATAGTGAAAATTTTACTTTCATCATTCCGATTTGGATTGCTTTTGTATCCTTTCCACGTCAAATTTCTGTTACCTTTATTTGAATAGCCACGATGAGTTTGTTTAGTGCATAGTTTGCATTTGGGACAACATTGGTAGATTTCCTCTCAAAGGTCATGAATCTGAGAGTCCATACTCTCTTCACTGTCCATATCCTTCAAGAGATCTGTACCAATATTAAAATATGAGGGAGGGAGATTTTCAACTATTGGCCCATTAATCACAGTATAAAACTATTTTGTTAAGTTTCAGTTGGTGCATCCTAACGCTAGCCTGCTCCTGGTGCTGCTCTGGAACTATAAAAATGTTGAAGATCACTGGAGTTTTTTCCTGTCGCTCCTAACTAATGTCCTGACCTCTTTGCAGCATCCCAGCTATCTTGTACGAATTTCAGTTGGATTAAGAGCGGGTGCCTCCTCACCGGTTCTACTTTTCTTCCTTCAGGACCCGCAGGTGAAACAGCTGCCCTGCGTTTGTCCCTCCTGACCCTGAACACAACCTCCAGGCATTTCTGAGAGCTAAACTTGAATTAAGTGTGAGTTTCCTTCATGTGCCCTTAGGCACAGTCTGTGTTGATCTGTGAGCTGGAAGACTCACTCAAAGTTGTGCTACTCTAGGAATTGTTAGTTGTTCCTCTTGGCTCAGAAACTACAAATATTCCTTAATTATTATTACTATTATTTTTGGATTGCATCTTGTGCCCTCTTGTTCTTAAGGAATTTAAATTCTGTATTTGGTGGAGTCAAAACTTCATCTTCGTTTTTCGGGACAGATGAACTTCACATATTGTACTCATATGGAGAGACAGAATAATTTTGCCCATCATCTGTTTGAAGTGTGAACTTTTTAAAAAATTTTAGTCACTGTGAATTTCAAAAGTTATGCATAATTAGATCTCAGGCATATAATATTTCAACACCCATCCCTATGCCAGAGTCCACCTCCCTCCCCACCTCCCCACCCCACCCACCCACTTGTCTCTATGAGAGGAGCTTTTTAAAACTTTTTCAATAAGTCTTTTCACAGTTGTTTACAATCTGTTGCTGATAGTTTCATTGTAACACTTGACTTCCATTCAACCCTGCGGTCCCTCCTCGTCAATAATTTCATCTAACACTGTTGCAGTCCCTTCTGAGACCTATTCCTACAGCCCACAAGTGGTGTGCTTCCTGTTGAACCTTTTTGCCAGAAATAAAAGTAACTGCACTTTTCCTTTTATTAGTGAAACACCATGAGGTACAGTATAGACTTACAAATATTTGTGCTTGGGTTTCTGTTATACAATGATCAAGTACCCATTCCTCCACCAGCGCCCATCCTGCACCACCACGGGTCCCAGCATCCCTCCCACCCCCCATCCTCCCCATCCCACCCTGCCTCTGTGGCAGGGCATTCCCCCTTGTTCTCTCTCTCTTCCTTTGAATCCTGTGTTTTGCAAGAGAGGCATTGAGCAGCAGTCATGTTTGGTCTATAGTCTACTTTCAGCACGCTTCTCCCACCCTGGGAGGATCCTCACAACACCCTTTATTTGTGCTCTCTTCTCTATCTGAGCTTCCTTTTCCCCTAGCACGTGTGGCTGGACTCCAAGTCATGGAGCAAAATTCCTGGAACTATTCTCAGCCACTCCTGGGTGTTACTCTCCCATTTTGTTGCTTTTTGTTCCCCAGATGAATGCAATCTTTCTGTGTCTATTCCGCTCTTTCTGACTCATTTCATTTAACATGATACTTTCCATGTTGTACCACTTGTATGTAAATTTCATGACTTCATCTTTTCTAACAGCTACCTAGTACTCCATTGTGTAAATGTACCAAAGTTTCTTTATCCAGTCATCTGTTCTCGGGCACTCAGGCTTTTTCCAGATTCTGGCTATTATAAAGAGTGCTGTAATGAACAAACAATTGCAGATGTCACTTCGACTATACTTTTTTGCTTCTCTGGGATATATTCCCAGGAGTGGTATTGCTGGGTCAAATGGGAGATCAAATTCTAATTTTTTGAGAATTGTCCATACTGTTTTCCTAAAGGGTTGAACCAGTCGGCATTCCCACCAGCAGTGAAGGAGGGTTCTTTTCTCACCACATCCGCGCCAGCACTGGTTGCTTTTGTTCTTGTGAATGTAGGCCAGTATCTGTCGTGTGAAATGATATCTCACTGTTGTTTTGATCTGCATCTCTCTGATGATTAGTGTGTTTCAGTTTTTTTTCTAGAAGATACTGCTGGCCTTTTACAATAGATCTTATCTTCTCTCAAATACCTGCATGGTCAACTTAGTGTTCCTATATATCACGGTCCTATCGTTGTTCATCAATTTGCTTGAGTGGGCCCAGTAACATCTCTATCATGAGACTTATTGTTACTGTGTTTGGCATATTGAATACATCACGGGTAGCTTGCCAGGCTTTGCTGTGCAGGCAAGATACTCTTGGTAGCTTGCTGGGGTCTCCGAGAGGGGCTGAGGAATCAAACCCGGCTCAGGCGGGCCGGCTGCGCGCAAAGCAAATGTCCTAACGCTGTGCGAAGAATATTTCTTGTCGTATCTGAATTACTTGCCCAGTATTATTTAAGAATATAATTCAGTGTGATTTAAGATTACATGCAATCTTTTCAACCCCTGAGCTGCGCGGGACAGGCACGGAGGCCCAGCTCTGGGCAACAAAGCTGAACGGCTCCAATTCCAAACAGGTACAGCCCGCCTCCAAGGGCCTGGGACCCTTTCTGGGCATGCGTACCTAGATCCAGCCCCCAGAAAGCCGGTTTTCAACCCCTGAGCTGCGCGGGACGGGCACGGAGGCCCAGCTCTGGGCAACAAAGCTGAATGGCTCCAATTCCAAACAGGTACAGCCCGCCTCCAAGGGCCTGGGACCCTTTCTGGGCATGCGTACCTAGATCCAGCCCCCAGAAAGCCGGTTTTCAACCCCTGAGCTGCGTGGGACGGGCACGGAGGCCCAGCTCTGGGCAACAAAGCTGAACGGCTCCAATTCCAAACTCGAGACGTTCCCAACTCCTCGCCCAGTGCCAGGGACTCCTTCCGGAGCCGCGGCCACTAACGCGGCTGCGAAATATTTTCCCACTACGTATGCCATAGGAACCATAAGCTGCCTTCTTAGATGGAAACTTCTCTATTTTATCTCAGCCACTAGAAACACAGTAGCCAATAACTCATAAGCCTATCTTAACTCACACTGCATATCAAGCAGAATAGTAACAGTGAACGTGAAGGACCAAACCACACCTCTCACAATGGTAAAGCAACGCAAAAGCCCACCAAGCTTTCATATTGAAGAGTCTAGCCCAGATGACACCAACAGTATTGTAGTGTTAGACAACCTCTCTGACAAGGAATTCAGGAGGGAGCTACTTAGGATGCTTAGGGAATTAAAAGAAACAATGGAAAGCAATGCCAATAGAAGACAAGAGGATCTGAAGGCAGAAATGAGGAAAATGCAATCAGAAATATCAGACCTGAAAAATCTCGTAGGCGAATTGAAAAGCTCAGTGGAAGGCCTCAGCAGCAGAGTAACAGCGGCTGAGAACAGAATCAGTGAACTCGAAGATGAAGTTCAGAGACTCTCCAGAAAAGAGCAGAAAATGGAAAAGAGACTCACAATTCAGGAACAGATGGCAAGAGAAGATCGTTATGAAGCACAAGAGGGGTAACATAAGAATTATTGAAGTCCCAGAGGGACAGGAAGAAAACCTTGATGAAGAAGAAACTGTCAAAGACATCATTGCTACAACGTTTCCAGAGCTGAAGGAAACTTGTGACCACATTCAGGAGGCCCGAAGGGTACCAGCTAGAAGAAATCCGAATAAAAATACCCCAAGGCACATTCTGATCAAAATGACCAAAACCTTAGACAGAGACAAAATTCTGAAAGCAGCAAGATCGAAGAAAGAAATCTCTTACAAAGGAGCATCCTTAAAATTCACAGCTGATTTTTCTGATGAAACCCTCATGGCCCGAAAATAGTGGTGGGACATAGTGAAAAAACTCAATGAAATAAATGCCTCTCCAAAAATACATTACCCAGCGAGACTCTCATTCATAATAGAAGGAACAAGACACAGTTTCACAGACAAACAACAGCTCAGGAACTTCATAGACTCAAAACCATGGTTACAAGAACAACTAAATGGGCTACTTTAAGGCAAGAAAGGCCCCTCAAATAAACCAAATTTTAAAAGAACAATGGGACAAAATCCCATAACAATAATCTCTCTCAATGTCAATGGGCTAAACGCACCAATTAAAAGACATAGAGTGGCAGGATGGATTAGAAAATTGAACCCAACATTCTGCTGCCTGCAAGAAACACATCTCAATAGTCAAAGAAAACACAGACTCAGAGTCAAAGGCTGGAAAACAATCCTACAGGCAAACAGCTCCCATAAAAAAAGCTGGGTAGCCATCCTAATATCAGACCACATCGATTTCAGAGTGAGGAAGGTCATAAGAGACAGTGAAGGCCATTTCTTATTGATCAAAGGATCTGTAAAACAGGAAGAACTTACAATAATAAATGTATATGCACCTAATGTGAGACCAGCAAAGTACTTAAAACAACTACTCATAGATTTGGAAAAAGACATCAATAGCAACACAATACTAGTGGGAGACTTCACCACTGCTTTGTCACCTCTTGATAGATCAACCAGACTCAAGCTTAGCAAGGACATACTTCATTTGAGGGAAACAATGGAAGAAAGGGACTTAGTAGATATATATAGGACACTTCATCCACAAAAAGCTGAATACACATTCTTCTCAAGCGTACATGGAACATTCTCCAAGATAGACCACATGCTGAGCCACAAAACATGCCTCCATAAAATTAAGAAGATAGAGATTGTATCAACAATCTTCTCAGACCATAATGCGCTGAAATTAGAAGTAAATCACACACAAAAACAGAAAACTAAATCAAACACCTGGAAATTAAACAGTGCACTACTGAACAACGAGTGGATTAGACAGGAAATCAAAGAGAAAATGAAAAGATTCCTAGAAACGAATGAAAATGAGAACACGAGTTACCAAAACTTATGGGACACAGCAAATGCTGTGTTAAGAGGAAAGTTTACAGCTCTACAAGCATTCCTCAGGAAGGAGCAGCGAGCACACATAAGTAACCTAACCTCACAGCTTAAGAGCTTGGAGAAGGACCAAAAAAAGGAGCACAACCCGAACATGAGAAAGGAAATAATAAAACTCAGAGCAGAGATTAATGAGATGGAAACCCAAAAAACAATCCGAAAGATCAATGAAACCAAAAGCTGGTTCTTCGAGAAAATTAACAAGATCGATAAGCCTCTAGCAAAACTCACAAAGAAAGGGAGAGAGAAAACCCTAATAAACCAAATCAGAAATGAAAAGGGGGTCATTACAACAGAAACCACAGAAATTCAGAGGATCCTCAGGGAGTACTTTGAGAAGCTTTATGCCACGGAACATCAAAACCTCGAGGAAATGGATAAATTCCTAGACTCCTACAGACTCCCAAGGCTGAACCAAGAAGACCTGGAATACCTGAACAGACCTAATACCATCAAGGAAATTGAAACGGTAATAAAAAGTCTCCCCAAGCACAAAAGTCCTGGCCCGGATGGATTCACTAGTGAATTCTTCCAAATCTTTAAAGAGGACTTGCTCCCAATGCTCTTTAAGCTTTTCCACGAAATTGAAATATCAAAAACACTTCCGAACAGTTTCTACGAAGCAAATATCACACTGATACCAAAAGCAAACAGAGATACCACAAAGAAAGAGAATTACAGGCCGAAATCCCTGATGAACACAGATGCAAAGATCCTCAACAAACTACTAGCAAACAGAATCCAACTACTCATCAAAAAGATCATACACCATGACCAAGTAGGATTCATCCCAGGGATGCAAGGATGGTTTAACATTCGAAAATCAATCAACATAATCCATCATATCAACAAAAGAAAAGATAAAAAGCATATGATTATATCAATAGATGCAGAGAAAGCATTTGACAAGATCCAGCACCCCTTTATGATGAAAACCCTAGCCAAAATGGGTATAGAGGGGACCTTCCTCAACATAATTAAAGCCATCTACCACAAGCCTACAGCAAGCATCATCCTCAATGGGGAAAAACTGAGAGCCTTCCCTCTAAGATCAGGGACGAGACAGGGATGCCCACTCTCTCCACTTCTGTTCAATATAGTACTGGAAGTACTTGCAATAGCGATTAGGCAAGAAAAAGATATTAAGGGCATTCAGGTAGGAAAGGAAGAAATCAAGCTCTCACTATTCGCAGATGATATGATACTCTACTTAGAGAACCCAATAACCTCCACCAAAAAACTCCTAGAAACAATAGACTCGTATAGTAAAGTTGCAGGTTATAAAATCAATACCCAAAAGTCCATGGCTTTCCTATACGCAAACAGTGAGAGAGAAGAAAGCAACATGAAAAAAACAATCCCGTTCACAATTGTGCCCCAGAAAATCAAGTACCTAGGAATCAGCTTAACTAAGGAAGTAAAAGACCTGTACAAAGAAAACTACAAAACGCTACTTCAGGAAATAAAAGAGGGCATGAGGAAATTGAAAGATATCCCCTGCTCATGGGTCGGGAGACTTAACGTTGTCAAAATGGCAATACTACCGAAAGCATTGTATAAATTCAATGCAATCCCTATAAGGATACCCATGACATTCTTCAAAGAAATGGAGCAAACACTCCTGAAATTTATATGGAACAATAAGCCGCCACGAATAGCTAAAGCAATTCTTGGAAAAAAGAAAATGGGAGGAATCAACCTCCCTAACTTCAAACTGTACTACAAAGCAGTAATAATTAAAACAGCATGGTACTGGAACAAAGGCAGAACTGCAGACCAATGGAACAGGGTTGAATACACTGACATCTCCCCTCAATCATATGATCATCTAATATTTGATAAAGGTGAAAGTAATGTGAAGTGGAGTAAGGAAAGCCTCTTTAATAAATTGTGTTGGCATCATTGGACGGCTACATGCAAAACATAGGCTCAGAACTCTGCCTAACACCATGTACAAAAGTAAGATCAAAGTGGATTAAAGACCTCAACATCAGACCAGAAACCATAAGGTACATTGAAGATAAAGTTGGCAAAACCCTCCATGATATTGAAGCTAATGGTATCTTCAAAGATGCTACACCACTGGCCAAGCAAGTGAAAACAGAGATAGATAAATGGGACTATCTTAAACTAAGAAGCTTCTGCACCTCCAAAGAAACAGTGACCAAAATACAAAGAATATCTACAGAATGGGAAAGGATATTCGCCGAATACACATCTGACAAGGGGTTGATATCCAGGATATACAAAATACTGGTTAAACTCCACAAGAAGAAAACATCCAACCCCATCCAAAAATGGGGCAATGAAATGAACAGAAACTTTCTCAAAGAAGAAATCCGAATGGCAAAAAAGCACATGAGAAAATGCTCTACATCATTAATCATCAGAGAGATGCAGATCAAAACCACAATGAGATACCATCTCACACCTCAGAGACTGGCCCACATTTAAAAGAACAAAAGAAACCGATGCTGGCGTGGATGTGGCGAGAAAGGGACACTCCTTCACTGTTGGTGGGAATGTCCACTGGTTCAGCCCTTCTGGACAACAGTATGGAGGATTCTCAAAAAATTAGAAATTGAGCTCCCATTTGACCCAGCAATACCACTCCTGGGAATATATCCCAGACAGGCAAAAATGTATAGTCGAAGTGACATCTGCACTTGTTTGTTCATTGCAGCACTCTTTACAATAGCCAGAAACTGGAAGAAACCTGAATGCCCAAGGACAGATGACTGGTTACATAAACTTTGGTACATCTACACAATGGAGTACTATGTAGCTGTTAGAAAAGATGAAGTCATGAAATTTACATACAAGTGGTACAACATGGAAAGTATCATGCTAAGCGAAATGAGTCAGAAAGAGAGGGATAGACATAGAAAGATTGCATTCATCTGGGGGATATAAAGTAACAAAGTATGAGATTAATACCCAAGAATAGCTGAGATCAGTACCAGGATGATTACTCCATAACTTAGAGGCCAGCCGGGTATCCTAGAGGAAAGGGCAGTTCAGATAGAGAAGGGAGCACCAAATAAAGGATGTTTGGAGGATCCTCCCAGGAAGGGAGATGCATGTCGAAAGTAGACTATGGACTGAACATGTTTGCCACTCAATGCCTCTTTTGCAGACCACAACACCCAAACGGAGAGAGAGAACACAGGGGATTGCCCTGCCACAGAGGCAGGGGGGGATGGGGGGATGGGGGTGGGAGGGATATTATCCATGGTGGTGAAAAACGGGCACTAGTGGAGGGATGGGTATCTGATCATTGTATAATTGAAACCCAAGCACAAAAAATTGTAAATCTACAACTGTAAAAAAAAAAAATTTAAAAAAATTTAAAAAAAAAGATTACATGCATTGATTTTCATAGTTGTATGCTAACCTAAATCAATATATTTTATCATATTTTATTCACAACTTTAATTTTATTGGACTTATTGTATAAGGCCCTCCTGATGATCATCGATTTGCTCGAGCGGGCCCAGTAACGTCTCCATTGGAGACTTTGTTTTTACTGTGTCTGGCATATCGAATACTCTGGGTAGCTTGCCGGGCTCTCTGAGAGGGGCGGAGGAATCGAGCTCGGGTCGGCCATGTTGGCCGCTTGTAAGGCGAACGCCCTACCCGCTGTGCTATCACTCCAGCCCAAATAACAAACTTTAGATTAATATTTAAATTCAAATTTTTTGTAGGACCAAAGAGAGTACAGAGGGGAAGACACTTGCCTTGCATGGGGCCAACATGAATTTAATATCTGGCACCACATACGGTATCCCAAGTTTTGCTAAGACTGATCCTTAAGGAGAGAGAGAAATAAACCCTGAATACTGCCAGATGTGGCCCCAAAAGCAAAATAAACAAAATGAAATAAAATTTTAAAAAGCGTATTATACATTTCTTAATAGTCTACCAGTGTTTAGTCTACCAGAAAGGTGGCTATGTCTTCTATGTCTTAACATTTAGTTGTATACACATATTAACTGTCAACATTTAGTGTTATGTACAAATAAGGATGAAGAGGGAAAAATATAATAGAAAATTTCTTATTTTCTTATTGCACACATAGTCAAAAAATTTTTCTTACTTAGAACAATGTTAAAATATAAAGCCCTGTTTAGTTATCTCTTTACAAGATGTCAGTAATAAACTTTTATCACAGCTATTGTAACTAATAATTTTTAGAAAATGTAATATTATGAAGTAAAAATATAATATTTTTAAAATATGGTTTCAAATTTTAACTTAACCATATTATGTGTGCCCTTGAGTTAGTAACTTAACTTCTTCAATATCTGTCTTTGACTTTCAAAAGATAATTGGTCTATATATTATATATGGTGACATTTTCAATGCTTCATATGATAACAATATCTTAGATTATGATCTTATTATTATATATTTGTTTTATTGTGACAAAATACCTTAGATTATATGTTTGTTTTATCATATGGTAGTCAACTGATATTATATACACAATACTTTAGAATTACCCTGCTCCTATCAGTATAAACTTATTTCATTCTGACAGACTTCAAAAACCTCCAATAAATTATCAAAGATTTAGTGGTTTTCTTTTGTTCAAAAACCAAAGAAACTATTCTAAGGCATAATAGATGAGGGAGAGGGAATAACATCTGAGTAGATTCTGAATATTGCTGCTCAGAAACAATATAATTAATATATTAATATAATTGATATTAATATAATTCTTACAGCACTGTAGCACTGTTGTCCCGTTGTTCATCTATTTGCTCGAGTGGGCACCAGTAATGTCTCCATTGTGAGACTTGTTGTACTGTTTTTGGCATATCAAATACACCACAGTATAATATGAATGATAATTCATATAATATCATTCATATAAATCATATAATCCAAATTCAGCAATATTATTTATTTAGATACCAACAATAACATCAATCCCTTTCTGAAACCGACCTACTCCTGGAAAAGCTGAGAATGTTAACCTACACTTGCTATTTCAATCTTCCTAATTACAAGTCCTCTCTTGAGAGGGAGTTACAAACAACATAGACACTTCATCTATCTGAGACATTTCATCTCTCTCAATACTGTCTTTTTTTCAGATAACTAACCTAGTCCCCTTTCCCTCATGGAGAGTTCTCTTTTATTAGTGCAGTATTATTCTTTGTGTATATTGCATATTAATTGCCATAACTGTGCTAAAACTCTGGATCCCCAAATGCAAAACCACAATAATTTAGGTCTCCTCTTAGACTGCTACTGAGTTCATTGAAAAAGTGATATGGTCCCACAAAATCTGCTTCCCAATTTTAACAAAAATTTTTCTTCCTTTCTATAATTTTCTTTTCTTCCTATTCAGAGCAATGAGCACAAGTCTTAGTAAAGGTGCCCAAAATAGATAGGAACTCACTTTAAAAGCAGCTTCTGATTTTAATCAGATTTTATTCTCCTGGGCAAAGATAAACAGAGGTTTGGCTTCTAGGTTGGGGGAATAAAACAGTAAAATCATGAAATCAAAATGCTACTTATATATTAGTAACTTATCCTTATATATTGGCGTTATTAGGCCGTACTATCTGATATATGTCTGATAAGAAAAAAATTTAGATCCTTTGTAAAGTTTATTAAAAGGTAGTTCTTTTATGAAAAAGTTCTAATATAATTTTTGATGTGCTATATTACAGCAGTCTAAAGATTTTTTAAGTCTTTTTAGTTCTTCTATTTATAGATATCCATCTAAAATAGATTTTTGCTTGGATTCAATACTTAGCAATTATGCTGGCCACACAATAAATAGGCAAATATTTTAAGCAGCTATTTTTCTGCCAATGCCGTGTTGCAATTTTGAATCCTACCAGTCTTGATATTATAAAAATTGTAGAGGGAATTTGTTAAATAAGGAGGCCTTTTTAAGGACTGAAAATAAAACTTTTTGATTTCTGTAAATCCTACTTGCCCAGATTATTTTCTGAAATCAGTGATTTCTATAAATCTGTTATATTAAAATTTCTTATAGAGTCATGGGAATTGTTCATTATGTTCTTATAATGATTTGCATTTAATAAAATACATAATGCATTTGTAACGTATTTAACATACATACATCACATCATTGATTATAATGACATTGTGAAATTAACATTGTTATTAGACTCTATGTCTATGCACCAACATCCAGTTATGGTGAAAGAGAAACTGAGAAATTCTACATGGAGCTGGAGAAGTTCTATAAAGAAGATCACACCTTCTACAAGATCATTGTCGGTGATTTTAATGCCAAGATAGGACCAAGAAGATCAGTCGATGAACTCCACATCGGAACCCATGGCCTGGAATGGAACGAACAGGGTGACAGACTGTCTGAGTTCATCATGTCAACCAAAACCTTCCATGGTAACTCACAATTCCAAAAGGCTGAATCTAAACGTTGGACATGGAAGTCTCCCGATGGACGGTTCCACAATGAAATAGACCACATCATATTCAATCGGCGGTTTTGCCTAACCGATGTTGCTGTTGTCCCAAAATTCCAAACGGGATCAGACCACCGTCTTCTTCGTGCAAAATTCTACCTCACAGAACGAGGAGAAAAGAATGCAAGGTTTAAGAAGAGGACTCCCAGAACAACCACCAACTGGGAGCTCTTTGGCTCTGTTGCGGCAACATGGGAAGATGCCGTCATTGACAACATTGATGAGGAATACGATCGAATGATTCAGCACCTCCATGATTGTGCAAGAAATGCCAAGAGAGAGATAACCACAAAAAACCGTCTTTCTTCGAACACTCTTGAACTTATTCGCCAACGTGGCTTGGCACATGCCTCAGGCAACCACAAGTGAACATCCGAACTGGCAAAACAGTGCAGAGAAGCCATCAAGGATGACCTCAAAAACAGGAGAGCAGCAGTACTGGTAGATGCAGCAGAAGCTGGGAAAAACATTCGTAATGCCCGCCTGTCCTTCACCAACTACAAAACCAAGATGACTGCCCTCCGACATCATGATGGATCTATCACATCTTCCAGAAGGGCAATGGAGAAGATTATTCATGACTTCTACTCAGATCTCTTTAATAGCCACATCCACTTGCCCACATACCACATACCACATGATGGATATGTCATTCCCAATGTTCTCCCTTCCGAAATCCAACATGCCATCTCGTCGGTAAAGAAACAAAGAGCACCTGGCCCAGACAAGATCAGACCTAAACACCTGAAGAACTTACCATCAGTACTCATCAATACATTGGCTCGACTCTTCACACGCTACCTGTCTGAATGCAAGGTTCCATCCCAGTGGAAAACCAGCAGGACTGTACTACTATACAGGAAAGGAGACATCCACGACATTGGCAACTATCGCCCAATCTGCCTATTGTCTGTCATCTACAAACTATTCACTCGAGTCATCCTGAATAGGATTAGCAGAACACTAGATGAAGGACAACCATGTGAAGAAGCTGGATTCTGAAAAGGATTCAATACCATCGACCATATCCACACAATAACCAAGCTCATTGAGGTATCTTGGGAGTTCAAGATGCCACTCTGTCTAACGTTCATTGATTTAAAGAAGGCCTTTGATTCTGTTGAGACAGAAGCGGTCATGGAAGCCCTAGCCAATCAGGGCGTACAAACTCAATACATCAGGATCCTTCGTGAGCTCTATTGCGGATTCAGTACCAAGATCTCACCATTCTACAAAGAAGTAATCATCCATATCAAGAGATGGGTTCGGCATGGTGATACTATTTCACCAAAACTCTTCAGTGCCACCCTCAAGAACATCATGCGACGACTGGAATGGGAAAACATGGGAGTGAAGATCTCCGAATGCAACAGTTATATATACCTAGGTCGAGAAATCAACATGATGAATGACCTGGCACCTGAGTTGCGCAGGAGGAAGAGAGCAACTACACCACCTCCGCTTTGCTGATGACATTGTTCTAATAACACCAAACATCAGCCAAGCGACACAAATGCTGAACGACTTTGACCGTGAATGTGGAAAGGTCGGACTACAGCTGAATCATACGAAGACAATGTTTATGAGAAACAGCCTTGTTCCTGATGCTCCATTCGCTCTCAACGGAACCACCATCTCCGAATGCAACAGTTATATATACCTAGGTCGAGAAATCAACATGATGAATGACCTGGCACCTGAGTTGCGCAGGAGGAAGAGAGCGGCTTGGAATGCCTTCAAGAGCATTGAAGAAATAACTAAAAGGACAAAGAACCTCCAGCTACGAGCACATCTCTTTGATTCCACTATTCTTCCTGCATTAACATATGCCTCAGAGACCTGGACCCTACGAAAACAGGATGAGAACGCTATTCGGGTCTCTCAAAGAGGAATAGAAAGAACTATGCTTGGAATATCACGATTCACTCAAATGAGAGATAGAATCCAGAGTTCTGATCTTCGTCAACGCTCAAGAATCAGGGACGCTGTCTCATTTGCCAAGACATCAAAAATCAGATGGGCTGGACACGTAATGAGGTTTACAGACAACCGCTGGACTAGAGCCATTACTGATTGGATTCCATGGGACATCAAAAGATCACGTGGACGCCCACCTATAAGATGGTCAGACTTCTTCGTCAAGACCCTAAATGATCGGTTTGAGGCTCTACATGTTCCTAGAACGAACAGATACCATTGGGCTACGCTAGCACTCAACCGGGATGAATGGAGACATTACTGGCACCCGCTCGAATAAATCGATGAATAACGGGGATTAAGTGATTAAGTGATGATTAAGTGATTAGACTCTTTTATTTTAGTTGAGAATTAGGAAAGTTAGAATAGGATTAAGTAATTTTTCTCAACACCACTCAACTAACACATGAAAGCAAAAGAATATGGATGTATTTCTTTAAAAATTGTGTTATATATTGTGTAAAGTTGATATTCAAAAATTGCTCCCTGATTTTAAATATTTTTTAGTCACAAAACGGTTGGCTATATTAACTCTTTTCTTAGGTTTTTGGCTATAACTGTGATATGTTTTAATGAATAGAATATGTTGGAAGTAATAATTTTCCAAAATATCTCATACCTATACCTTTAATTCTACAAGGCTTATCTGTTGCTGTTGATATTGTTGTTGTTGTTGTTGTTGTTGTTTTTCATCCAGGTTGTCATCTTAAAGGAGCCCAAATAAATTGCTGAATACAGGACAATTGAGAGATTACAAATAACATCTAATTTCTGTAGCAATAATTTGTAATACTTTATTGAATAATAGTGACCAACCTATTCACATATCTGGTGTTAGACAGAAAGCTTTCGGTCTTTTACCCTTGAATATTCTGTTAGTTATGTATTTATGGTAAGTGGCTTTAAATAAATAAAGGAAAGTTGCTTCTATGCCCATGTTACTGAAATATTTTATTATAAAGACACATGATATCTTGTTAAGTGTTTTCTATGCATAATTAATATGGTCATAAGGTTTAATTTTCCTTATGTTGATAATTTTGAATTATGTTGGTTACCTTGTATATATTAAACCACGCTTGCATCCTGGAATAAATCCTACTTGATCATGGTGTATGATCTTTTGATGTAACGTTAGATTTGATTCACTATTATTAAGCTGAGAATCTTTGTTTATCATCGATATTGGTCTATAATTTTCTTTTTCAATGATATGTCTGTCTGTTTTTGGTATCAGTGTAATGTTTGCCTCATAGAAGTTGTTTGGAAGGATGCTGTTTCTTTGACTTTCTGAAAGAGTCTGTGAAGGATTGGAATTACACCTTGAAAGGTTTAGAAAAGCTTACTAGTTAATTCATCCAGGCTTGGGTTTTTTTGAAGGGAATATTTTGTTTGTCATTTTTATTTCCTAGCTACTAATTCACCAGTACAGGTGCTCTGTTTTCTCTTGGTTTAGTCTTTTAAGGTTATAAGAATTCAAGAATTTATTCTTTTCTCTAGGTTCTCAAGTTTTGTTGCATAAAGCTTTTCACAGTAATTCTGTGAATTCTTTGGTGTCTGCTTTAATGTCACCCATTGCATTCTTGTTTTGTTTCATTAGTTTGCTCTCTCCCTTTGTGAGTCAATCTAATTGTTTGTAGATCTTGTTTATTTTCATTTATTTATTTCAATTTTATAAATATATTTAAATACATAAATTAAATATTTAATAAATTAGATATATAAATATATTATCACTGTCACTGTCACTGTCCTCCTGTTGTTTATCGGTCTGCTGGAACAGGTCCAGTAACATTGTGAGACTTGTTTCTGAGTTTGGCATACCGAATACATCACGGGTAGCTTGCCAGGCTTTGCCGTGCGGCCAATATACTCTCGGTAGCTTGCCTAGCTCTTCGAGAGGGTCAGAGGAATCAAACTTGGGTTGGCCATGTCAGCCACATGCAAGGCAAATGCTGTGCTATCGCTCTTTGCAAACATATTATATATTTTATAAATATAAGTATATTTTATTTATATTTTATTATATATTTAATATAAAATATATAGTATTTATATTTTATCTCACCATTCTACAAGGAAGTGATCATCGAAATAAAGAGAGGGGTCCGGCAGGGTGATACCATTTCACCGAAAATCTTCAGTGCCATCCTCGAGAATGTCATGTGATGACTGGAATGGGAAGAAATGGGAGTGAAAATAGACAGTCGGCAACTACACCACCTCCGCTTCACTGATGACATCGTTCTAATAACACCAAACATTAGCCAAGTGGTACAAATGCTGGCCGACTTTGACCATGAGTGTGGAAAAGTCAGACTGCAGCTGAATCTCACCAAGACAATGTTCAAGAAAAGCGAACTAGCCCCTGGCATTCTAGTTGCTCTCAATGGTAAGAACATCTGCAAATGCAGAAGCTATGTGTACCTGGGTTGAGAACCAACATAAGGAATGACCTGGGGCCAGAACTGTGCAGGAGGAAGACAGTGGCATGGAATGCCTTCAAGAGCATTAAAGAAGTTGTTAAGAGGACGAAGAACTTCCGGCTCTGGGCACATCTTTTTGACTCCACTGTTCTTCCTGCACTAACATACACCTCAGAGACCTAGACCTTACGCAAACAGGATGAGAACGCTATATTGGTCTCCCAAAGAGGAATCGAAAGAGTATGCTTGGAGTATCACGCTTCATTCAAGTCAGAGAACGAATTCGGAGTTCTGACCTCCATAGTCAATTGAGAATCGGGGACGCTGTTTTGTTTGCCAAGGCATTGAAAATCAATAGCCATCTAATAAGAGATTAATATCCAGCATACACAAGACACTAGTAGAATTGTACAAGAAAAAAACCTCCAACCCCATCAGAAAATGAGGAGAAGAAATGAGCAGAAGCTTTCTCTAAAAAGAAATACAAATGGCCAAAAGGCACATGAAAAAATGCTCCACATCGCTAGTCATCAGGGAGATGAAAATCAAAACAACAATGAGATATCATCTCACACCACAGAGGCTGGCACACATCCAAAAGAACAAAAGCAACCAGTGCTGGTGTGGATATGGGGAAAAAGGGATGCTCTTTCACTGTTGGTGCGAATGCCCACTAGTCCAGCCTTTCTGGAAAACAATGTGGACAGTCCTTCAAAAACTAGAAATTAAGCTTCCATAAGACCCCGCATTACCACTTTTGGGAATATATCCCGAGGATGCAAAAACGCACAGTAGAAATGACATCTGTACCTATAAGCTCATTGCAGCACTATTCACAATAGCCAAAATCTGGAAACAACCCAAGTGCCCTAGAACAGATGACTGGTTAAGGAAATTTTGGTACATCTACACAATGGAATATGATGCAGCTGTTAGGGGAGATGGAGTC
This sequence comes from Sorex fumeus, assembly GCF_029834395.1. NCBI lineage: Eukaryota > Metazoa > Chordata > Mammalia > Eulipotyphla > Soricidae > Sorex > Sorex fumeus. Next base: position 22,249,621 of record NW_026606059.1, read on the forward strand.
AATGAAATTTGCTTATAAATTGTTAGACATGGAGAGTATCATGCTAAATGAAACGAGTCAGAAAGAGAGGGACAGACATAGAAGGACTGCACTCATTTGTGGAGTATAAAACAACATAACATGAGGCTGATACTTAAGGATAGTAGATACCTGGGACAGGAACATTGCTCCATAGATGAAAGCCTGCCTCATGGGCAAAGGGGAGAAGGCAGCTGGAATAGAGAAGGGATCAATAAGAAAATGATGGCTGGAAGAATCATCCCGGATGAGAGATGTGAGCTGAAAGTAGATAAAGGACCAAACATGATAACCTCTCAGTATTTGCATTGCAAATCATAATGTCCAAAAGTAAAGAGAGAGTCACTGTCACTGTCACTGTCCTCCCATTGTTCATCGATTTGCTTGAGTGGGCCCAGTAACTTCTTTATTTTGAGACTTGTTGTTACTGTGTTTGGTATATCGAATATGTCACAGGTAGCTTGCCAGGCATTGCTGTGTGGGCGAGATACTCTCAGTAGCTTGCCGGGCTCTCCTAGAGGGATGGAGGAATCCAACTTGGGTTGGCCATGTTGGCTGTTTGCAAGGCAAATGCCCTACCCGCTATGCTATCGCTTCAGCCCACAGAGAGAGTATGGGGAATATTGTCTGCTATGGAGGCAGGGGGAGGGTGGGAAAAGGGGAGTATACGGGGGATGTTGGTGGTGGGGAATGTGGACTAGTGGAGGGATGGGTGTTTGATCATTCTGTGATTGTAACCCAAACATGAAATCTTGTAACTATCTCATGATCATTCAATAAGATAAGAAAAGAAAAGAAAAGAAAAGAAAAGAAAAGAAAAGAAAAGAAAAGAAAAGAAAAGAAAAAGAAAACCAGATGGGTCGTACACGTAATATGATTTGGAGACAACAGCTGGACTAGAGCCATTACTGACTGGATTCCATAGGATTTCAAAAGAACTCCTGGCTGCCCACCTGCGAGATGGTCGGACTTCTTCGTTAAGACCCTGAACAAGACTTATTGTTCCTGGAATGAGCAGATGCCACTGGGCTACATTAGCACACAACAAGGTCGTATGGAGATGTTACTGGTGCCCAATCGACCAAATCAATGAGCAACGGGATGACAAGTGATACAAGTGATAGTGATATTTTATTGATTTATTTAATGTTTTAGTTTTCTTTCTTTCTTTCTTTCTTTTTAGCCAGAAAATGCAGCACTTGGTTTTGTCAGTTTTGGGAGAGTTTTTATTTTCTGCTCTAACTTTATTAGCCCCCTGGAGCGATAGCACAGCGGGTAGGGTGTCCACCTTACACGTGGCCAACATGGCCGACCCGAGTTCGATTCCTCTGCCCCTCTCGGAGAGCCCGGCAAGCTACCGAGAGTATTCGATATGCCAGACACAGTAACAACAAAGTCTCCAATAGAGACGTTACTGGGCCCGCTCGAGCAAATGGAGGAACAACGGGAGGGCCTTTACCTTTACCTTCTTTTATTAGTCTTTCTCTGGTAGCTTAAGTTGTGCTTGTTTATTTGCATTAAATAAATCAGCTTTATTTATTTGTTTTTCTGTGTGAGTTTGAAATGCTATGAACTTCCCTCTCAAACTACTTTTGCTGCATCCCATATGCTCTGTCTATCCACGTCTTCACAGTTATTTATTTCCAGAACATTTCTACTTGTTCTTTGATTTCTCTAATAACCACTGGTTATTAGTAAGTTGTTTAGTTTCCAAGCATTTGAGCTTTTTCCCATTTTCTGGTTGCGATTAATTTCCAAGCAAACACCATGGTCTGAGAAGATGTTTGGTGTGGTTTCTATGTTCTTGAATTTTTGGGAAAATGTTTGCATCCCAGCACATGGTCTATCCTGAGGCATTTCCATATTCTCTGTAGAAAAATGTATATTCAGCTTTCATGAGATATTTATCTCTGTCAGGATCATCTTTTCCACTTCCTTTAAGATCAGTGTTTCTGTTTGTATTTCTGAGACTAAGAAAAAGGCAGGATTCAAATGAGAGGAAGAAATGAAAAGAATGACATTTTTAAACAAATTTTTAATTTAATATTACTAATTTTTATTAAATATCACTAAATATATATCTTAGTTAAAATCTTAGTAAATAGATTTTAATAAAATATATTTTAATACTAAAATTTCCCCAAATTAAAATCCTTAATTTAAATATTTGCAATCAGAATAGAGAAGTTCCCAAATATTAAATAATACAAATGCTAAAGGTATCCTCCTAGTTGACTTATGTTTTTAATTACACTATCCTAATTAAAACCTATGATAATTGGTAAAATACATTAGGTGGACAGATCTACCATAATTTTAATGAAAATATTAGGGATGCTTAAAATTTACTTAAAATCTAAAATCTCTATGTTAAAATGTTTCCATATTGATAAATCATTGTTTAATATAAATATTTGCTTTTTCTGTAACTTAGGAAGTGATTGTCAGAATCAATTTAGCATTTAATATTTTTTTCAAATTTGAATCACATACATATTTCTATTTTATTTTATGTATAAGGCTAGAGTGATAGCACAGCGGTAGGGCATTTGCCTTGCACACAGCCAACATGGCCGACCCGAGTTCGATTCCTCCGCCCCTCTCGGAGAGCCGGGCAAGCTACCGAGAGTATCTCACCCGCATGGCAGAGCCTGGCAAGCTCCCCGTGATGTATTGGATATGCCAAACACAGTAACAACAAAGTCTCCAATGGAGACGTTACTGGGCCCACTCGAGCAAATCGATGAACAACCGGAGGGTCTTTACCTTTACCTTTTATTTTATGTATGACAAACATTTTCAAATTATTTACATCATAGCTCTTATTTTAAAAAATAAATTGAAGTGATTCAATAAAAATAAATAAATAAAGCTAAAGTGTGTAACTAATCTAGAGAATAAAATTGAGTGTGATTGAAATTTTATACATGGTTTAGTGTACATTAAAATTTCAGCAATAAATATGTATCTGTAATTTTAAAAATAAGTGAATAAACTGAAGACATTAAGCACTTAGCTTGAGTTCTACATGTTTTCTTTATATTGCTGTTACTTGTGAACAACTATTAATTTATGATTAAGAGGAAACACTTGATGAAAAAGAAGAAACACAATAAATTATGATGAATTACAAGTTTAAATATTACAAAACCATGAAAACCTACATTACTAAGTGAAAAAGAGTGTTATAAGGTAATAGTAAAAAGTAAGCTTGCATTGCATGTAGTATATAAGTGAATCTATGAATATTTCATGACTTAATATTTGAAATTTATATAGGTAGGGGCTAGAGCAATAGCAAGGCAGAGATTGCATTTGTCTTGAGCTCGACCAACCCGGGTTTGATTCCCAGCATCCCATATGGTTCCCAGAGCCTCCAGGAGTAATTCCTGAGTACAGAGCCTGTGCATTGTAAACCCTGTGCATTGCAGGGTGTGATCCCCCCCAAAAAAAAGAAAAAAAAGAAAGAAAATTATATAGGAAATTATATAGGAAATGTGTTTTATCATAAGCATTATAGCTCTGTAGCATTGTCCTCCGCTTGTTCATTGATTTTGCTCGAGTGGGCGCCAGTAACGTCTCCATTGTGAGACTTGTTGTTACTGCTTTTGGCATATCGAATACACCACAGGGAGTTTGCCAGGCTCTGCTGTGGGGGACTGAATACTCTCAGTAGCTTGCCGGGCTCTCCTAGAGGGACGGAAGAATCGAACCTAGGTCAGTCACATGCAAGGCAAATGCTCTCCTGACTATGCTATTGCTTCAGCGATTTATAAGCATTATAAATATGGTTATAATGATCATAAATGGGCTGGAGCAAGAGCGGTAGGGCATTTGCCTTGCACGCAGCTGGCCTAGCCGACCCAAGTTTGGTTCCTCTGCCCCTCTCAGAGAGCCCAGCAAGCTGCTGATAGTATCTCACCCACCCGGCATACGCGTGACATATTCGACAAGCTAAACATAGTAACAACAAGTCTTACAATGGATACGTTACTGGGCTCACTCAAGCAAATAGATGATCAACTGGAGGACAGTGCTACAGTGATCATAAGCATTATAAATATGGTTTATATTTAAAATAACATTCCCTCTGTCTAAATTGATTTTCAGTAAAAATGTTAATTATTTTTTTTTAAAAAAAGCTATAGCCCATTACCTACCCCCACTCCCGGGCTGCATGGTGGCCACCACCTCACAGCCTTTTGGACAAAACAGGTATGAGCTGGCGATGATGGGGCAACTGCGGCCTCATGGGATGGAGGGTAGAAACAGCCCATCCTTCCTGCCCTGCCCAGACCATGAATCGCTCACCAAGAGCGGATCTCTGGCACGGCCATGGCTTCAGAGGCACATGGACCCAATTCGGAACCCAGCAACTTTTGACAGAAATCCCTCCTTACTTATTTAGTAAAATATCAGAACTCCAAAGTCACGCGGCCACACCATATGCTCTTCATAACCAGCAATAGAAAACAAATTAGTTCACGATGACTTTTCAGCAAGTCTGATTGTTGGAGGAAAATTCCAAATAATAATGGTGCACCTTTTGTCAAAATAATGAATGTAATCAAAGTAGAGAGAGAGTTACGTGGAAGTCATCTGCCTCACAGGCAGAGGGAAGAGAAGATGGGGGGTATATTGGGATTCTTTGTGGTGGAAAACGTGCACTGGTGAAGGGATGGGTGTTTGATCATTGTATGACCAATACTTAAACCTGAAAGCTTTGTAACTGTTCTCACAGTGATTCAATAAATATATTTTTTTTAAAAAAAAGCTATAGCCCATATGTTTGTGCCTCAAATAAATGAGAAGAAATTTTATGTGTACCTACTCAATGTTTTTGCTCAATAACAAAGTTTGAAAATATTATTTATTGTATTATGGTATGCTAACATTTACTATAATTTTTGTTAGAGTCATATACTAAATAAATACGACTTGATTTTATTAAAGTAAAATACTCAAACTAACAAAGAATAATTTATTAGATAGAGAAAACTAAACTATTGATGACAGTCAATAGTATGTAAGAGTGATCAGGTTTAGTGGGAAAAATTTCATACAATGAAACACTAAATCATTCACATGGATGAAAATGATGAATATATATAAAAGGATAACAACTTAGTCAAAACTTTCAAGTAAGGTAATTCACTGACAGAAATGAAAGCAAAATAAAACAAAAGTTACTTCTAGTTACTTCTAATGTACTCATTCGTGGGACGTACATGTTATAACTTAAGTATAACTTAAGTTCTGAGAGGATTATATGCATGTTATAACTTAAGTATAACTAAAGTTCTGAGAGGATTATATGCAATGAACTTTTGTAAAAGTAGATCCAGGTTAAGTTCCAGTATTATTTAAAAATATATACAATGTGGAGAAAAGATATTTCTTACCATGAAGAAATGGGCCTTAGTAATTAGTCAAAATTTATATATGAGAAATGAATTGCTTAATTCAGAATAAGTTTTTTTTATTATATTTCTGTTTATGGGACCCACTTGTGGTGCTCATGGTTTACTCCAGAGTCTATGGTCAGAGATCATTCTTAGAAGTGCTCAGAGGACCATATGAGGTGTTAAGTTTTGAACCTAAATTAGCCATGTCCAAGGCAAGCATTCTAGAACAAGCATGCTATCTCTCTATCTCCATAGTACTTCTATATTTGAGGAAATTACAGCCTGTGTTTGCTGAGAAAACGTCTTAAACCCAAACTATCAGCTCTTACCTCATTAAATATGATAGTTATACTCATCATTCATGCACTATAATAAGATACAATATGCACAGTGCTTTCTGGGAGATTGCTCCCATTTTGACATACGAATGAAATATCTTAATTATGTTAAATCTCTCAAATCCGGAGGGTTATTTTCAATGCATCTTGCAATTGTTACTCTGGTGCAACAAATGTATATAGAGCATGCTTTTTTTAAAAAAAAAAACTATACACTAGTAAAGAAGAAAATTATGAAGTTATTTTTATCATGATGTATTTCTTTATTTTTTAATATTTATAAACAAACTTTGTAAGCATTTTGTATGTTTTAGTTATATGACATGGTTATATAGATAATGTAACATGATTATAAGATAGTATAATAAGTCAATTATCAAGGTTAATAAAAACCTGAAAAAAATATGAAATTTATGTCAAATAGAACAAAGACTTACAGGTCTATTTAAGAGGAAAAAAACACAAAATTATCTTTCTCATATGTAAACAATAAAGAAAGAGTAATAAAACAACAAAAGCCCAAAGGCAACAGAACCTGAGAACTAGTCTACAGATGAAGTTTAAACAATTGGTGATGATAAGAGGGAGAGATAAGATAACATAAGGGAGGGGGGACAGGGACATTGTTTGAAAGGGAAGTGAACAATCTCATAGAGGGTGTCATGCTGGAAACCCTACTAATAATAGTATTGTAAATTATGGTGCTAAATCTTTTTGGAAAATAATTTAAAAATATGTTTTCAAGATTTTTCTATGTGGTCAATTAATTTTATTCCCGATTATTTTTGATAGTTAATATTAATTTATTTGCATAGCTAATATTTTTAGTCTGCTTACATAAACTAAAATTAGCCATCAAATTAGAAAGTCCATGGACAGCAAGTGCAATATTGCAATCTTACCTTTGAATGCTTGGCTGTCTTCAAAGCAGGAGCTGTATTTGAAAGCTCAGTGGAACAAAATATACAGACTTTAGTTTTCGTATTGACATATTGATAAAAATTGTCATATGCTAAATTTCTCTACCAAGGTTAAAAATATTTTCTATGACAGTGACTGGTAATAGTCATGGAAAATATATTAATGGTCACAATTAATGCTAGATACTTCCTAAGACAGCAATTAAGTAATTCAAATTCAACTTTCGAAATGCATTTAATTACATGCAAATGTGGTTCAACATTCAACAGTATTTATCTCTGGGTCTCAAAAATGTACACTGGATCATTAATTAATGCATAATATTACGAGATGTTTTGAACCATTATTTTTAAATCTCACAACGATATAAATGAGAAACTATCACTTCATCATTAAACACATCCCTAAGACAAGTAGATAGATTTTGTTTATGTTATTCCTCTATCTTTAAGTTTATTACATCATTTTATCTTTTTAATATGTTTAACGAGGACTTAATAGAAAGCAAAAGAGAAGCTATTTTTAAATTAATATTTGCAACTACGTGATTGAAAGAAAGTCAATTTTTAAATGGCTAAACCATATAAAATTATATGGATACTGAATATAAAATAAATATCAAACATCCCTTAAAATCTTGGTTTCAATTTAGTATTTACAAAAGTCTTTTTACTATTGCTGTTGAGTGACTAGTCAATAAACAATTGCTATAAGGTCACATGACAAGTACACTGACAGATAAATGTAAGAGCTTTTATCAAAGCTTGGATTGGTGAATGTTTTGTGCTAAATCCATTTGTAAAATAAAAATGTATCCCTATGATAAAAATTTAAAAACTAACATTCATAGAAATGTTCATAATTATGAATATTTTTAAGATTCATGGAGATAATAATTTTCTATCCTTATGACAGTAAAAATATGCAATTTGTATTCTGAGTACTTGTGTATGCATCATGCAAAGTAAGTAAATAACATATTGCCATTTAAAAATTTCTCTTATTTATTTCAATAAAATATTTATGCATTCTTATTTATTTTGATATTTGGATATATCCTAAATGTAACTCTAAAATCTTTTAATACTTGTGTAGATAAAACTTTATACTAAAAAATAATTTTAGAAATAAAAAACTGTACACAGCAAATACTCTCACTATCTTTTATTCTAATTAGCAAAGAAAGCTGCTTTCAGCTCTGTCTACTGTCTCCAGTCTTGACAGCGCTGTGCTCATAACTCATAAAGTATTTGAAACTAGGAAATTAGTTAGACTTCAAAAATGAAAAGAACTGCATAATTTTTATTTCTTAAATAAAATAAAGTCTGATTTAGAATACAGATGTTTCTGTCTTTGATGTTTGAGTGGGTAAGGATATTAATGAGATTCAGCTGTATTGGTTTAGCTTAGGTACATTGGAGTTTTAGGATCTTGTGACATTAAAAGAATAATAATTGTTTTAATTGCCTTTTGTGGATTACTACCAAAGACAGTTTGTGAGTTTTTTTGTTTGTTTCTTTCTCAGAGTGTAGGCCATTTGAACAAAAACAGCACTAAGATTAACTTTATTTACTATGTCTTCATAGAAGAGAACTTTCTTGTTGATGAGGAGTTTAGTGGCAATTCTTAAACGACTCTGAAAATTTTAAACAAGTAGAAGAGTAGCTGTATTTTCTATGATTGGCTATTTTCCATGCAATGGGTGTGTTTTTTAAAACACATTCTTGGCCTTTATCGAAAAACCACAGATAGCTATAATTTGGGTAGCTTTTACAGATAATTTATGACTTTTGCACTCAACTTAATGGCCCATAAAAAACTCAAACCAGCAGTGTTAGGACATTGCTTTAACAGTCAAAAAAGATTCTGGGACTAAGAGGGTGTTTAGAAATGGAATGCCATGTCAAATGGAAATTTTGTTATGTACTTAGAACATACGTTGCTTGATGTAAACATTACCTTTTTCAAGTTCATATCATCTAGTCTAATTCTTATTAACTGTTGGGAAGAATTCTACAAAAAACTACTGTATCTTAGCATGCTAAAACTATCTGTCTAAAACTGAAAAAAGCAGCTTTTTGAATTAGAAAATTAATGTAGGTTTATTTGTGGCACTTATGACACCTAAGATGAATTCATTTATCTATATCAGTGATGGCAATGAACGCCTTTGATTTTTAAAAATTCTCAATGGCTTTTAAACAGTTAACATCACCTGCTGCTGTTGTGATGAAACCCCACAGGAAATGAATGCCAAAGGTACAGAATGGAAGAGAAAGTAATTTTCTGGGAGGAGAGTAAGAGTAATTTTGCACTGTGAGGTGAAAGGGTGAGAAACCAAAAGACGTGTGCAGAATTACTTATGAAACTGGAAATGAGACCAAGGATGGAGGAAAAGTGAACAAATAATGGAAAGAGAAAAAGAAAATACCCAGTTCCATAGGAAAAGATAAGGAGACCATAGAATGTCATATACATCTAGAATGTGCTATTCAGAAAGTGACTGTGACATAGATAGAAAAAACAGAATCGGAAGATTATATTGAAGACAAATCAACGGAGATTGATTGGTCAAAAAAAAATATTAACAGGAAAAAATCTGCAAAGCCTTGATTCTCTCACTTTTCACTATAATAGATAATTGTATTTTTCTTTGTTTTTCTCTCATTGAATTTTCTTATGAAAGTCAAAGAATATGTTAGAAGAAAAAAAACAAAGAATTCAATGAATGGTAGGTTGTTATTTCAAAACAGAATAATATTATGTTCATTAAATGCATTAAAAATTTCATTATATTGAAGAGTGAAAAGATACTTGTAGCTGCAGATAATGGGGAGAAAACTTGGTAGTCGCTGGAGATGCAATTCTTGGCAAGCAAGAAATTAATGTATGAGAGGTTGGAGATAGTACAGCGGGTAGGTAGCTTTCCTTGCAGTGACTGATCTGGGTATTACTTTAGGATTTATTTCTAGTCCCATAAGCAGTGCCAGGAGTAATTCCTGTGTGCAGAGTCACCAATAAGCACTTCCCACTGTGTGACCTAAAAAACAAAATGAAAACAAGGTATGAAATTGGAAAATTGTTAGTATATTGTTAGTATTAACTTGTTCAAAATTGTGAAACTTTAGAGTATATAAAAAACATATTTTAATAAGTTGGTAGTTACTTGTATTTTTATTTAACTGAAGCACTGCTTAAAGAATAAGGACCACTATTTATAGAGTGTATTTGAACAGGTATACTAACAAAATATTAGAGTGACCATTTTACTTAAAATCATTGCCCTGCTGATTAAAATTTTGAAAATTATTAATCATTGACATTACCATATTTATGTCAGCAATGTTTTATGTTTCTAGGGAGGAAAAGCTAAAATAATAATGGGAAAGTTCCTTGTGGTTTTAATTTGGAATTAATATAAGAGGAGTCTATATTCTCTATGGACGACTGAAGCTATTAATATTATGATCAAAATCTTGACAAATGAAATTTAAAAAACTGAAAGTGGAAATTGGTGGCTTGGATTTACAGTTGTAATTCAATTATCATGAGAGAATATTACATTTCTGAGGGAAAAAGACTACTTAGGAAGTGTAAAAGTTATATAAGTTGATTAACAATGGGTGCTATACGTACAATGAAAATGCCAGGTTTTCGAAAGAAGTCAGTTTGGTTTTAGTGGCTGAAGATTTGAGACTACAGATAATGAAGGTAAAAGTTATATCTGAAGAGAACAGCAAATTTCTATATTACATAAAGGAAAAAGACCTCAGGAATTGCTTATAGATACTAGATAGAAAATAAAGTGTATTTAATGATGAGTAGCCCCCTGAAAAAGAGCTTTATCAACTGCATTCACTTTGTTATTGTGTACATATTTCTTGTAAATTTTATTTTATAATCATTGATGGTTTACAATCATTCTGATATTTATGCTTTTGGTATAGAGCTTTACTTTACCACAACCACAAAAAAAAAAAAAAGAAAGAAAGAAAGAAAAAGAAGACTAATTTGTCCCAACTAGCAAGCTTAGTACACAAACACATTATTTTATAGTTTCCACTGATCAGGATTAGAAATACAGGTCATTTAGATTATATCTCTGAAATCCAGAGGTAACTAGAGTTGCATAATAATTGAGATATGAGATGCTGTTGTCAGACCACTAAAATACTAGTAGAATGTATCCCTTGCAGCTATTATCAATTCACTGCTACTTTGCTGGCTATAAGGTAGGAGTTGTATCAGTTCTTACAGAATGGACCTAGGTACCAGACATTTGACTCTCACTCACAGCCCATAGCTTTCTTCAAATGCAACTAAATATCCTCCCTCTCAAAAAAAAAAAAAAAGCCAGTCACCTATTAAAGGCACAATAAACTAGATGCATATAGGGTATTAGATGGATCTTTTAAGTTAAATCATAAATGGACAGGTTAGATTTTAATTTTAATTTTAATTATGCAGGTAAAAAAAGGCCTTTTTTTTTTGGGCTGGAGCAATAGCACAGTGGTAGGGCGTTCGCCTTACAAGCGGCCAACATGGCCAACCCGAGTTCGATTCCTCCGCCCCTCTCGGAGAGCCCGGCAAGCTACCGAGAGTATTTGATATGCCAAACACAGTAACAACAAAGTCTCCAATGGAGACGTTACTGAGCCCGCTCGAGCAAATCGACGATCAATGGGAGGGCCTTTACCTTTACCTTTACCTTATGCAGGTAAAACTTATTCCCGCTTACTGTATTTTTGAGTAAGTTGTGGAAGAATTTTCATCTGAGTCCAGAAGGAAAAGTTTTTCAATATGTCAACCTTTTTAACAGTTCGCTTTTTGTACATTTATATGCAAAGAAACTCATATGATTTTTTAATTCAGTAAAATATAAGAATAAAATCTTTTATAAGAAGTTGTTACCCAAAAGTAAATAAAACTTGTGAGCAAATATACATTTTTATTTTATTTATTCACTTGTTTATGTGGTCACAGGGTTCAAACACAGGGCCTCACTTGCAAGATAAGTGCTCTACTATTGACTTAATACTCTCAGCTCTTGAGCAAATATTTAAAATTTATTTCAAAATAGATGACATAGTAATCACTTGAATGGCTCAAAGCTGTAAAAGAATGAAAGATTCAATACAAGGTGTCCAACATCAATTAGAAAAGTTGAGTGAGGGAAACACTGTATGCATAAAACAATTAAAGAGAGTAGATATTGAAGAAAGCGAGATAAAGGTGTGCAGCAAATACATCTTTATAAACCAGCATCCAAAATTAGTGAAAAAGTGAAGAAAATAAAGAAAATATAAATTATAAAAGAAAATGATGAATAGGAGACAAAGAAAATCCATTGCTGATGTCATTGTATCCAGAATCTTAAAAATAATAAGAATCTATAGCACTGTAGCACGGTCATCTGGTTGTTCATCAATTTTCTCGAGTGGGCACCAGTAACATCTCCAACATGAGACTTGTTGTTACTGTTTTGGCATATTGAATAAGTCACGAGTGGCTTGCCAGGCTTCGCAGTGCAGGCAGAATACTCTCGGTAGTTTGCCTGGCTCTCCGAGAGGGGAGGAAGAATCGAACCCAAGTTGACCGCGTGCAAGTCAAATGCCCTACCCACTATGCTATTGCGCCAGTCCAATAATAATCTATAAAGATAAAAATTTTAAAATAAAATCATATTAAGAACTTAGAAGAGACTCAAATATATGCCAAAATTAGACATGAAAACTTCACTTAGAAAAGCACTGTAGCACTGTCCTCCCATTGTTCATCTATTTGCTCGAGTGGGCCCAGTAATGTCTCCATTGTGAGACTTGTTGTTATTGTTTTTGGCATATTGCGTACACCACAGGGAGCTTACGAGGCTTTGGTGTGCAGGCGGGATACTCTCGGTAGCTTGCCAGACTCTCCGAGAGGGATGGAGAAATTGAATGCAAGTCAGACGCTTGCAAGGCAAACGTCCTGCCTACTGTGCAATCACTCCCTAAACCCACCATAATAGAATAAATAAAAATAAATTGTCAAATTTGAAAATTCACCACAGCAGCACAGGAAGGAGTTTTTCTAGAATACTCTGAGCATCTGTGTGAGCCCCTGTCTCCTGGTCCCTGTACCGTGGCTCTGGACGAATGCTGTGCTCCAGTGTCCAATGCTCCGGTGTCCGGCTGGCTGTGTTCTGGTGTTCAGATGGCTGTGCTCCTATGTCCAGTGTTTGGATGGGCCTAGGAAAAATCAATCTCTGCACCCCAGACTCTTGGGGAAGTGCTCTTGTTCTGAGCTCTGGTTCTTGGTTTGGGTTTGGTTCTTGCTGAGCCCATGATGTCAGCAGTGTCTCCCCACAGAGCACCCACACTGTGTGGACATGAGTGTGGGATCTGCCAGTGCTGGGTGAGGACGAGAAGAGAAAGGGGGGTGGGGGGCGCTGTCCTGGGAGCTTCTTCCGAGAGACTGTGTGGGGCGGGGCTGCCCACTCTGGCACCCCACACTTGTGCCGTCAGGGGCAGGGCCAAAGCCTGAGGCTCAGGGAGCGGAGCAGAGATGGGCACCCATGACTGGGCTGAGCATGTGGGCGCAGTCGGCACACACACACAAACACACCACTGAGGTCTGACACACATACGCACATATCCCTGAGGTCACACAACCACACACCCTGAGATCACACACACAACACCTGAAGTCACACACACACCACTGGGGTTACACACACACATCTCTGAGTCACACACACACATACACACACCGTGAGGTCGCACACACAACACCTGAGTTTACACACACAGACATATACACACATACACCACCTGGGCCACACACACACACACATATACACACCTGAGGTCACACACTACCCCCACAAAGTCACACACACATACACAAAACACCTGAGGTCACAAACATATACACACCTGAGGTCTTTCTCACACACACACACACACAGCCCTGAGGTCAACCCCCGAGGTCACGACAAATACACACACAAACACACACACACACACAACACACATCAGTCAGGGACCCATACAATCTTAGTACCATCCATCCAGGACTAAAGAGTTGCTTGGTCCCACCGAGGTCCTGACCCCAACTCGGGGCAGATTCACCTGGAGTCCAAACAGGCCGGGTACGGTGAGAGTGTCGCGGAAAGACCCTGCTCCTAGCTCCAGCCTTGTGGCCCTGCTGTACCCTCAGCTGCAGACTTGAGTGGCCCCCCGGAGCTTTCTGGAGGGGATGCATGTCTGGGCGTTTTGCTTCTCGTCTGCAGCGTGGAGACTCACGGGGCAGGGAAGAAGCTCCCCTAGTTGCGCGTGCCTCTCCAGGCTGTCCTGGCCCAAGGATCCTGCAGACCACACCCTGCCCTGTGGCTCCTGGTGTGGGCTGGGTCCAGACCCTGGCTAATGTCCTGCGGCTCTAGGGCGACTCCAGAAGTTCGTCACTGGCCATCTGTCTCCCAGCAGGTGGCTCTGCATCCAGGCTGCCCGACGACCCTAGTGACCGCTGCTCCCTGGGACGGAAGCATGCGCCTCCTTATGAGCATGCAGCAAGGTGGGCAGGTAGGGGGACGCACCTCTATATGGGCACGAGGCAGGCTGGGCAGGTGGGGGAGGTGTACATCCATACAGGCATGGGGCGGGCAGGTGGGGGGGGACGCGCCTCCATATGGGCATGGAGTGGGGCGGGTCAAGGGGGACTCAACCCTATACGGACATGGAGCAGGGTGGAGGGTGCTTTGTTGCTCTTACGCAGGCGGGGGTGGAATCGCATCTTTCCCACACCCTGCGGAAGCCGAGACCTTTGGACCTCCAGTGGGACCCTTTTGGGGTCCTCAAGTGGAAAAGGACCTCTGGAGTTTGGTCCAGCTTGCTCTGTTCCTAGTCAGGGCAGGGGTTGGGCGTGTCAGTGAGGGTTCCTGGAGGTGCGACCAAGGACCCCTGAGGCATGGACCCGACTGCAGAAGATGGTGGGGACAGACTCTGCCTCCCTGGCCGCGTGCCACCCAGGACGCTTGTGGAGGGGAGGCAGAAGTGACAGAACACACTGGGAGGCTAGAGAGGTCTGGGAGGGGGGCTGTGGGGAGGGACCTGGCTGAAGAGGAGAGTACAGGTGTCTGAGGTGAGAGTCTGAGTGTGTCTGAGTGTGAGTGTCTGAATGTGAGTGTCTGAGTGTGAGTGTGTGTCTGAGTGTGGGTGTCTGAGTGTCTGAGTGTGTGAGTATGAGTGTAAGCTAGTGTCGGGGTGAGTGTGAGTGAGTGAGTGTGAGCGAGTGTCTGAATGTGAGTTTCTGTGAGTGTGAGTGTCTGAGTGTGAGTATCTGAGTGTCTGAGTGTCTGAGTGTGAGTGTGAGTTTGAATGAGTGTCTGTGTGAATGTCTGAATGTGAATGTCTGAATGTGAGTGTCTGAGTATGAGTGCCTGAGTGTAAGTGTCTGAGTGTGAGTGTCTGAGTGTCTGAGTGTGACTGTCTTAGTGTGAGTGTCTGAGTGAATGTATCTGAGTGTGAGTGCGAGTGTCTGAGTGTGAGTGTGAATATCTGAGTGTGAGTGTCTATGTGTCTAGGTGTCTAAGTGAGAGTGTGAATGTGTGTCTGTGTGTCTGTATGTGAGAGTCTGAGTGTGAGTATCGGAGTGTGAATGAGTGTCTGTGTTAGTGTCTGAGTGTGAGTGTCTGAGTTTGAGTGTCTAAGTGTGAGTATTTGAGTGTCAGTTGAGTGAGTGTGAGTGTGTATCTGAGTGCAGTGTCTAAGTGAGTGTCTAGTGTCTGATGTCAGAATGTGAGTGTCTGAATGTCCGAATGTCTGAGTGAGTGTGAGTGTCTGTGAGTGCCTGAATGTGAGTTACTGAGTGTCTGATTGTGTGTGTGAGTGTCTGAGTGTGAGTTACTGAGTGTCTGAGTGTTCGTTTGAGTGTGAGTATCTGAGTATGAGTTGCTAAGCATCTGAGTGTGAGTGAGTGTCACTCAGAATAACTAATAATAATTTATTTCATAATATTTTTAGAGTTTTATATTAAAAACATAATTCTTTGAACATTACCCTATTGGAAATTGCAAGATACCGAGAGAGAGAGAGAGAGAGAGAGAGAGAGAGAGAATAACTATGATGACACTTAGAACAAATTCGAGCTTTACTTGTCTTAAATTTTATATCCATTTCAGAAGCTTCTTTGAAACCTAAAACCAAAAATAACTAGAAGAAATATACAAGACACAAGTACAACCTAATCAAAACACAAGAGGCATATAGCAAACTACAAGGAAGATATATGAAAAGAGCAACACAAAAAACTTCATTAACATTCAGAAATCATGAAATAAAATGCTAATGAATAATTATATATAATTATAAATAATCAATAATTTATATATCCATAATTTTCCTATAAGCAAAAAAATTGAAGAATCAAAAGTCATAGAGTCCAGGTATAAATCAAAAAATAAAAATTGAACTTTCTTCTATCTTCGAGAAACCCACTCACTAAAACTCTAAAGATGAATATGAATTCAAAATAAAAAATTGGAAAAGTGACATATAAATAGTAATCTTTAAAAAATTGCTTGGGCTGGAGATATAGTACAGGGGGTGCGGCACTAGCTTTGAACTCAGCCGATTCTGGTAATTCCCTGACAACCACATGTGTTTCCCCAGCATTTTCAGGAGCGATTCCAGAGCTGAAAGCCAGTATTAAGCCCTTCACACAGTCAGGCACGACCCAATCCAACCCCCAAAAGCAGGCACAGTCATATTTATAAAATGATTGCATGCCATGGGAACAGCTAAAATATTTTCTTACTTAGATTATTCAGAAAGTAATCAATTATAGGTTTGACCTCTGAATGTTTTCTTAAACAAAAGAGGATGACTTAATATTTAGCAAAGTTATGTTCTTTCATGCTGCACATTTTTCTGTAGCACTGTAGCACTGTCCTCCCATTGTTCATCAATTTGCTCAAGCGGGCAACAATAACTTCTCACAACAAATTGTGAATCTTGTTGTTACTGTTTTTGGTATACGTCAAGGGGAGTTTGCCAGGCTTTGCCGTGTGAGGGAGATACTCTCAGTAGCTCGCTGGGCTCTCCAAGAGGGGCGGAGGAATTGAACCCGCGTTGGTCCTGTTGGCTGTGTGCAAGGCAAATGCCTTACCCGCTGTGCTATCCTCTTAAAAATAATACCTGAGAGGAAGCAACTGTATCTATCATTGAAAGACTCTCCCATCAATCTGCAAACTACCATTATCCTTATCCTAAAAAATATCCTAATTGTCAATGGCAGCCAAAAGTGGTTAAACTCTCAACTTTCTTCTTAGGATTATTTTTGTGTGCACCATATTTAAGTTATATCCAACTGTTATTTTTTTCTTTACTACTTGAATATTTATTTATTTTATTTTATTTTTTAAAATTTTTATTACTACTTGAATATTTTGCTGAAAATTTTGCCCTCATTAAAAAAAGTCTGCACATTATTAAAATGTTTATACTCCACCGACAATTATATTTCTTCTGATATAATACTTGGAGATGTCTCACCTAATGACCCGATAGCAGCATTCTCAGGGTTTTTTAAAGATAAAGTAAATAAAGTTCTAGAAAAAGAATAGAGAAAATTCTCTTAGGGAAAAAAAAGGAATACTAATAACATGTATAAATAAGATAAAATCCTACTTAGAAGGAAAGGATAATAGGAAGAATGATGGTTCTTTATACCTTTTCTTTCCTCTCTTTTAAAACTATTTTCCATGAAATTCAAAATGAGAAAGTGTCTTTATCAACATTGTGAAATTGTGACCTTTAGATCAAAATATGTATAAGCGAACAATTTTCTGCTGTAAAATTTGGTTTTATTCGGTTAGCAGAATGCAAGTAAGTGCATATTTATAATATTATGGTAAGTCAATTATTTATAAAATGCATTTGAAGATACTAGAATAAAAAGTCATATACCCTCTGGAAACTCAACTGATTCTGCTAATCAAACTTCCCAGCTTCAAAGGGCCAGTGTAACATTACTACATACTTCATAAGGGCAACATTTCCAGGCATCAAGGTGATATAATGATCACAGACATAAGAGAAATATTTCAATTAAGGATAGCATAGCAGCACGGTACTAAAAGCACACAGCATCCTACTAATTAAAGTGCAATAAGGCAACAAAAGCCATCAAGCATTATACTACCAGAGGCAAAATAGAAAACTGATGAACCAAAGCAATTATTTTTTTTAAATCAAAGTGCCAATATACTGCTGATGACTGAAATAAGAATGAGTATGGGTCTCTGAGGAATGAAATAATATTAAACAAAATTTAAAATAATTCTGCAATTCCCTGATAAGAAGCATGAAACCCTGAGTGCACCTCTAAATTGTAGTATGTAAATAAAAACAATCTGATGCATTAAAATTAACAGCTAACCTTACTGAATAAATATTTTTATTAAGTTTTAAATGCAAGAAAATCTGTAAGTTAACTAAATTATCCTACATTCTTATTCTTATCAATGAACTAATCTCCTTGAAATTAAAACACATTTATGCTTTAAGTTTTTGCTTTGTGCATAAAACAGCATTGTCTCTGAAGGAAAACGTGGCATTATATCAATGACTATTAGATTGAAAGCAATAGGAAAGTCAAATAAGTAAGCATAATAGTACACAATTGTAGAAGTCAATTAAATAAGTCAATTTAATGCTTGCAAGTATATTTTTCTCTAGAATAGAAATTGGAAACATTATTTTCTGTAGAAGCTATAATCACTGGATAGACATAAACAAGTGAAGGTAATTATTTTATAGATAGAATAATCAAAACCATTTTAGCTTTGTAGGGATATAATTTGGGTTTGTAGTCTGTGGTTTTAGAGCCCCATACACATCAAAGCTCATAATACAGGCCCCAAACATTTTGAAGAGATATAAAGTATATAATTAAAAATATCTTGATGGGTGCTCAAAGGAATTCTTTGAAAGATTTCAAATAAACAGGACATTAATGGGAATGTTGTAATAAAGCTGTGGACCAGGGTATGATTCTCAGTTGTATGTGAATTACAACATATAATTACAGCAGTTACCATCTGAGTTATGAAATAAGCTAGTATTTATGGCTAGCGTCCACACATGCTATTGTAAATGGCTGGCAACTATTCTCAGCAATCGCTGTGGTATAATAGAGTTCCAGTTCTCATCTTTTACATTGAAAGTCAATTCATTGAAATAGAGCATTTGAGCTTTTCCTTCCATAAAATGTTTGAACAAGCAATCTTGTGACACTTCCACAATATTTTTCAACTGAAGAGAGGAAAATATCACCTTATTATATGATTTCCAAGTAATTAGTGTATGATAACTGTTACTGAATAGAAATTAAACATGATTGTTCTCAAATCTATAAAATGTGAAAGTTGTAAATTATTACAGCCAATACTGAGTGATGAATATTCACAATTCATAGAGATATTTTAGATTTTATAATATACCTATGGATTGCATACACAAATTACAAATCATAAAACAAAAAAAAAAGCTCATTTTTTTAAACCTGCGTTTATACATTTCTTTAATTGACAGCACTAGCAGACACTAGAAACAAGCAATATATTTTTGTACATTTCAAAATATCAGCTATATGCCTATTTGTTTAAAAATAATAGAGTTTGAAGGATAGGATTCAAGGGAACCTGCTATACTGAACATGTACAAAGGAAGTGGTTTACTTAGCAACAGGAAGTAGGCGGATGTTCTCCTGAGTGATCCTTGCACGAATTTTTTTTTTGGTTTGGTAACATTTCGAAGATCATGTAGGAAAGTGTATTTATCATGAAACAATTCTGCTACTGGCTGGAGCGATAGCACAGCGGGTAGGGCGTTCGCCTCACAAGCGGCCAACATGGCCGACCCAAGTTCCATTCCTCCGCCCCTCTTGGAGAGCCCGGCAAGCTACCGAGAGTATTCGATATGCCAGACACAGTAACAACAAAGTCTCCAATGGAGACGTTACTGGGCCCGCTCGAGCAAAGGAGCTTTCCAAGAATTCATAATCTGGCAAATGCTTTGTTTCTTCTTATTGGCATGACAGCAATAGTCATCCAAGAGATTAGGTTACTTTCCTCCCTTATGCTACTTCGCAGATGTTTAAGTTCTTAAGTGTGTGTTGTGAATTCCTAATAACTTACAAGAGCTACACTGATAAAATAGTCACGCAGTGAAACAAAATGTATGAGTTGGTAGAAATCATTGTTATTCTATCAATTAGATTCATCTATATTATTTGATCTTTATTTCCTTAGATAATGGCAAAATGTATTATGTAGGACATATTATTTAATACTGCAAAAAAGAACATTATATTAATGAGATGATGGTTTGAGGACCTCATTAATAAGGGTAAAATCGATTCAGAGATTTTTTGTTATTTCTATTAGTTTTGTTTTACTACTTTTGACTTTTGGCCCAATAACTATATCTGAGAAATGTTTCTGGAATGAAAGAACTCACTTACTTCTAGCATGGTTTCCACATGATGCATCAACTGTAATTTTTCTGCAATGAATCATAGAAATAAGAACTTTCTTGATAATTCAATTTAAATAATTTATCATATTATGCTAGTGACTAAAATTAGAAGGCAAAATAATGAACATCATTTGTCTTCAAAAGACCTGCAATTATTAGTAATACTTTAAATTTTGAAATAACTAAGTGATTTGGTACATTTCTACCATATAATTAATAATTATATAAATTAATACAATATGTTAGATATAAATTTCACAATTAATTTATTAATATAGAGGACAAAAGAGTAACCCGTAGGATTTGCATATTATTGACAATACATTTCAGTAGAAATTTTATTTAATTTAAATAGTTGAATAGAATATCTCACAAATACAGTTACTTACATCAAAATCAAAATAGCTCTATTGGGTGGGAGCTGTAGCACAGCAAATAAAATGCTTGCCTTGCATGCAGGTGACTTGGATGTAACCTCCAACACTCCATACAGACCCTAAGTCTCACCAAGAATGGTTCCTGAATGGTTACTGCCAGGAGTAACCATTAGGTGTGGCAAACAAACAAAAGTATAGCTTGTTTATATTATGCATAACTTGACAATGTTCAGAGAGGTAAAAAAATGCCTAAATAATTTCATAACTACCTTTTACTATTCTATGAAACAAAATGGACTGAACATGATTGCCACTCAATGCCTCTTTTGCAGACCACAACACCCAAAAGGAAAGAGAAAACAAAAGGGAATGCCCTGCCACAGAGGCAGGGTAGGATGGGGGGATGGGTGTGGGAGGGATACTGGGATCCATGGTGGTGGAAAATGGGCACTGGTGGAGGGATGGGTACTCGATCATTGTATAGTCGAGACCCAAGCACAAAACTTTGTAAATCTACAACTGTACCTCATGGTGTTCCACTAATAAAAATAAAAAAATAAAAAAATAACTTAAGTTTTAAACTTTTGTCTTTTATAAAATATCACATTCTACCAAAATAGCAAATCTTACTGTTCCCAAATCTTACAGCTAAGAAACAAAATAAACTATACATTTTTCTGGTTGAAAAAAAAAGTTCTAAAGTAGTTAATATTATTAAACTCTTACTCTTTGTCGTCACTAATATTATATGGTTTATGTGTAGTAGTTCATTCTGTAATTAATAAGTATATGAGAAATGCATACTATCCTGATTGTATATCATAAAGATATTAGCATGGAAACTAACATATACCATAATAAATTATCAGAAATAAATGTATCATACATGTATGTATGGCTATAGAAGAAATATTCTATAACAGATATATTCCATAAATATAATACCTGTGAAGTGTTATATATTGTTATAGATTCTTTCAAAAAATTAAATTCATAGATATTGTACTAGTATATTACTAAATTTTATTAATACTAAATTATTTGAACATTAAAAAAATTAGTATTGAACCAGAGAGATATTTCAAACAACTGTAAGTATAGTCTTTGAATGCAGAAAACCCTAGGTTTAAACCGAAACACTCCATAGTCTTCTGAGTACTGCTGGGAGTGACCCAGGAGCACAGAGATAGGAGTAGTTCTCAAGCACTACTGGTAATGGATCCAAAAAAAGTAAAGTAAGTAAAGGCCCTCCCGTTGATCGTCGATTTGCTCGAGCGGGCCCAGTAACGTCTCCATTGGAGACTTTGTTGTTACTGTGTCTGGCATATCCAATACTCTCGGTAGCTTGCTGGGCTCTCCGAGAGGGGCGGAGGAATCGAACTCGGGTCAGCCATGTTGGCCGCGTGTAAGGTGAATGCCCTACCCGCTGTGCTATCGCTCCAGCCCCATGGATCCATAAAAGAAAAAAAACAAAATGCCAATTAAACTTTGTATTTGTTTATTTTGTTATTAAATATGTGCTAAATATGTGCCAAAATAAGTTTACTGTATTTAATGATCACATTCT
Organism: Sorex fumeus; assembly: GCF_029834395.1. Lineage (NCBI taxonomy): Eukaryota > Metazoa > Chordata > Mammalia > Eulipotyphla > Soricidae > Sorex > Sorex fumeus. The sequence goes on from NW_026606059.1 coordinate 22,271,761, forward strand.
AAAATATTAGTTTCTATGATCGGTTAGAAAAAAATATTTTAGTAGGAAAGTTTCAGCCTGCTTTTACTCAAATATATAACAGATATCAAATATATTTATTTATATTATTTATTTATTTCAGACTGAGTTTTATTTCTACATTAAAACTGAATTTATCTTTTTCTAACCAAAGGACAGAATTGAGAAACAGGGAAATTTGCAACAACTTGAAAGAAAGTTTTTATTGTGTAGCATGTAATTACTTTCTTTCTCCTAAACTTTTGCATCTCACAAGTCCATATTTTACGGCATTTTCCATAACATTATATATAATATAGCTATATTATATCATATATTGTTATTATAAATAATTGTATTAGGTTGGCATTCTTCTAGATTCCCTGACGGAATATGTGTGCCCATTATAAAATTAAACCTATTATTATTAGCAATAATCAAAAAAGAGACAGAGCTTTTATCTAGCACATTTGTTTATTTTTTCCAAAATATTTGGCCATATTTCTTCCCATTTCATTTTAATTTTTAAGTCTATTTTAATTAATATCTATTAGCATGTCATAGCTTACAGTAGCAATAAAGTTGTTCTATAGATGTACTATGCAACAGTCCTTCCATCAGTTCCAAGAACCTTTCATCACTGGCTCCCAATGTCTTCCCCTACCTTGGATTCCTAGCTTCCTAGTTCTGTTGATCAGGCCCCAAGGCTTGTTTATATTGACGGTTGTTTAATCCCTTTCTTTGTTACTTTAAAGACTCTATAGGAGTCAGATAATCCTGTATTGATCTTTCACTTTCTGATTCACCTCACTTAATATCACTTGCCCATCCAAGTTGTAGCAAATTGAAACATTTTCTCTTTTCTCATAGCTGAGTAGAATTCCATTGTATATACATGCTATGATTGCTTTGTTTTGTTGGGGGCTGTATCTAACTGTGCTCTGGGATTACTGCTGAGACTGTGCTCAGTAATTAGTCCCTCATGGTGTAAGATGGTAGCTTTTTGTCATTTTGATTTTCATCTTTCTGATAATCAGTGAAAATAAATGATTTTCACATGCATACTAGCTATCTTTATTTCTTCTTTGATGAAGTGTCTCATTCCTGTTTTTAATTTTGTTTTGGGGTTGTTTATATTTGTTATTGTGCTTTAAAGGTGTGTTATGTAGCTTAAATATAAGTCCTATATCTGGTGAGTAGTGTACAAATAGGTATATAGTGTAAAAGTATTTTATTTCAGCCAGTCGGATATCTTTTTTTTAAAGCCTTATACCTTTCACAATCCAGAACTTTAAAAAAATATCAATTGATCACTTGAAATTCTGTTCTTCATCAATTTGCTCGAGTGGGTACCAGTAACTTTTCCATTTGACCATGTCATGTGCTAGTGTAGTCCAATGGCACCTGCTCACTCCAGGAACATGAAGAGCCTCTAACTGATTGTTCAGTGTCTTGAAAAATCGATTTGAGAAGAAATCTGACCATCTTGTAGATGGGTGGCCATGTAAACTTTTGACGTCCTGTGGAATCCAGTCGGTCACAGCTCTAGTCCAGCAGTTGTCTCCAAATCACATTATATGTCCAGCCCATCTGATTTTTGACACCTTGGCAAATGAGACAGTGTCCCTGATTCTCCATCATCGATGGAGGTCCAAACTCCAGATTCCTTCTCTCACTTCAGTGAAGCGTGATAACTCCAACCATAGCTATTTTGATTCCTCTTTGGGAGACCCGAATAAAATTCTCATCCTGTTTTTGTAGGGCCCAGGTCTCTGAGACATATGTTAATGCAGGAAGAATGGTGGAGTTGAATAGATGTGTCCAGAGCCAGAACCTCTTTATCCTCTTAGCTATTTCTCCGAAGCTCTTGAAGGTCTTCCAAGCCGCTCTCTTCCTCCTGCATAATTCAGGTGCCAGGTTATTTGTCATGTTGACTTCTCGACCTAGGTGCACATAACTGCAGCATTCGGAGATGTTTGTTCCATTGAGAGTGAATGAAACGTCAGAAACTAGCCCTTTTCCTCTGAACATTGTCTTGGTGAGATTTCGCTGCAGTCCGACCTTTCCACAGTCCTGGTCAAAGGCGGCCAGCATTTATGCAGCTTGGCTAATGTTTGGTGTTATTAGAATGATGTCATCAGCAAAGCAGAGGCGGTGTAGTGGCCAAATGTTTATCTTCACACCTATTCCTTCCTATTCCAGTCATTGCATGCTGTTCTCGAGGGTGGCACTGAAGAGTTTGGTGCTGAACCCTGCTAAACCCCTCTCTTGATATAGATGATCACTTTCTTATAGAATGGTGAGATCCTGGTAGTGAATCCATAATACAGCTCACGAAGGATCCTCATGTATTGAGTTTGAATGTCCTTTATGGCTAGGGCTTCAATGACTGCTTCAGTCTCAACAGAATCAAAGGTCTTCTTTAAATCAATGAACGTTAGAGAGAGTGGCATCTTGCACTCCCGAGAAACCTCAGTGAGCTTGGTTACCATGTGGATATGGTTGAACGTACTGAATCATTTTCAGAACCTGGCTTGCTCACATGGTTGTCCTTCATCCACTGTTCTGCCTATCCTATTCAGGTTGATTCAGGTGAACAGCCTGTAGATGACAGACAACAGGCAGATCAGCCGATAGTTGCCAATGTTGTGGATGTCTCCCTTCTTGTACAGTAAAACGGTCTTCCTGGTTTTCCATTGGGACTGAACCTTGAATTCAGACAGGTAGAGTGTGAAGAGCTGAGCCAGTATATTGATGAGCACTGATGGCAGATTCTTCAAGTGTTTGAGTCTGAACTTGTTTGGGCCAGGTGCTGTTCGCTTCTTTACTGATGAAATGGCGTGTCGGATTTCGGAACGCTGGGAACAACATATCCATGCTGTGGAATTTGGTATGTGGTCAGGTGAATATAGCTATGGAAGAGATCCAAATAGAAGTCATGGATAATCTTTGCCCTTTACCATTACCCTTCTGAAGATGTGATAGATCCATCAGGATATCAGAGTGCCATCATTTTGGTTTTGTGGGCGTTGCGAATGCTTTTTCTGGCTTCTGCCACATTAGTCAGCACTGCTGCTGCTCTTCGTTCTTATATGTATATATATATATAAAGATATATATTAAAATATATATATATAATTCAAGTTTTAAATTTTTTGGTTTTTTCATTAACAATGAGATCATATCATTGAAGATTCTGAAGTCAAGATCTCTTAGATTCCTAATTATGTTGTCCTCTATTTTATAAAGACACATTAGTATCAAGATCTTTAACTCATTTTTAATCAACCATTGTGTATGGTACGATAGGAGGCTATATTTAAAAAAATTTATATGAGGTTGATTAGTTATTCCAGCACTCTTTGCTGAAGATCTCCTTATTTTATCTCACCTAGCCCCTCTATGATAATTTAACTGTGTGTACATTTGAGGGTTGTAAGCGATGTCCTCTATTTCCTGAGATGTTAAGGATCCATGGTAACATAGCCATGAGAAGTTTTTTTTTCAGTGCCGCCCAAGCTAATCAAGTGAGATATAGTGATAGGAAAAGGAATAACTTATTACAAAATGTTGGCAGGTTAGAAGATGGTAGCTTGGTATCCTTAATGCAAATAATTTTTCTGTGAGGTCTTGAGAAATGAACATTGTAGGAAAAGAACAGAGACTAAATCAATGGTCTTCACTTATGGATCCATTGGACATGTATCGGTCCACAGGTGCAGAAATGTTGAAAACGTTTGATGTTATGGGTGGATCAATATGCAGGATATATGCCAGGTTCACAGGTATAAAAGAGGCTAAAGAACACATGGGTTGGGGACCAGTAGATGCCTGAGGTACAATAAAATCTGCTCAGGACTAAGACACTAAATAAAGAAAGGATTGCACATTTACAAAATGAAAGACTTTTCTTAACTTCAATTTTGGGGGGAGGGGCAAAAGAGCAAATCAAGTACACACTGTCCTTATCTTTGAGCTCTGGAGGAACAACAGTCTCCTTGTCTAATATTCGACTTTGGCCCACTTTCAGCAGCCTATACCTTTCTCAATGAAAACACTGAAACTTTGCAGATAATGGCCCTTATGAGAACCACAGAATAAAAAACACAATTTGAACGCCAACAAAATGAGAGTTCACAGTAATCTTTAAATAATAGAAGCTTTAAATCCTCAAAAACGTTATTTCTCAACTTTCAAATGATAAGTGATGGAATATAAGAATTGACTGTTAAGTTTTTTAAAATAGAAATTTTAAAATACTTAAGAAAAATAATGTAAAAGTCATTTAGTTGGGCTGAATTATTTCCACCTTGACACAAAGAGACAAAAGAAGTGAAGGAAACAAAAGACTTCTCCAAGGTGCTGAGGAGGGGCTAAATTAAACTAGGTGGGGGACTTGTTGGTAGTGAGGTCAGTGGTGAGAGTGTTGGCCGCTGCAGATGTGGTAGAACAGCTGGCAAAGTCAGTGGGGCAGAAACAACAAACAGAAAAGAAATGTTCCTCAGGATGCCTGTTTTCCTGATCTTTTTCTTTCTGGATTTTGCTATCAGATGAGAAGGATAAAAAGGCTACAGAAACAACTGCTTCTGTTTAGAATAGAAAAGAGGGAACTTAGTGGCAGTGAAAGAATTTAAGCTGGAAGGATGTTCATCAGCTTATACTGGAGAACAACATCAAAGGAAGGGAACAACCTGTCAAAGATAAAGTTATGTAAATGCTAATACATATTCTGGTAGTTTTTCTAAAAGCTCCTAAATCTTCACAAGGGAGAATGGCAAGAATGCCCAATTGAGGCACTTGGACAGAATAAGAATTACAAGTATAAAAGTGGCAGAAAAACATCATTCTAGTGTGTTTTTTTTTTCAGTACTGTATAAAGACCAAGGAGGCTAGAAATTGAAACCTGTTTTACTGCACACTCAGTACTGGCAAGTACTGTCTGGCCCAGGGTATTGGAGACCTATCATTGCAAAAGAGCTTTTCAAGTTCCACTTCAGCCCGGTCAGAGCTGATAGAATATAATGGGGCAACTTTGTTCAGAAAGAAGTTGTCATAATGGCCTAACTCTCAGTCTCAGGCTAGTCTGTTTTTAATTTCTCCTTCCCAAAAAAGTCTAAATTTTCAGGGAGAAAGAAAAGGGGTAAAAATGTAAAAAGCTTTGACAGTAATAACTTTTCCTCCTTTCTGTACTATTAAGCAGTCATTTTATGAAATGGATTCTTGCTATGAAGTAGTATGAATTTATGATATTCCATCATATTTTCCAGATCTTTGAGAAAATAATTCTAAGTATAAAACAATATAGTAATATGGAGACCCCATTAAATGTCCTTTCTCTCCAAATTTTAGCACATCATATGACAAGGAGTCTGATGGTAGAAAATAATTTCCTAGTAGGTAAAGGAATATATATGATAAACTTTTAGTATCAGTATAGCAAACCACAATGCCCCATAGGAAAGAGAGAGTAAGAGAGAATGAGAGAGAGAGAGCAAAAGAGAGAGAGAGAGGAAGAGAGAGAGAGAAAGCGCTTGCTATAGAGGTAGGTGGGGGGATGGGAGGAGAGGGCAAAGAAGGGATGTAGGGAGGGGGACGTTGAAGGGGCAGAAGGGAAACTGGTGACATTGATGGTGGAAAATATACACTGGTGAAGGGTCAGATGCTGAGACAGTGTATGACTGAACTCCAATCATAAACAACTTTGTAACTGTATCTCATTATGATTCAATTAAAAATAAATAAAAGCTATTAAATCTTCACAAGGGAGACTCTTAGTGGTGGATCACTCGGCTTGTGCGTCGATGAAGAACAGAGCTAGCTGCGAGAATTAAAATTAAAATAAATTTATAAAAGAGAAAATAATTTCCTCCATAATAACTATTGGACACACACAGGTAAATCAGTGTGCCAGCATATGGCCCAGAGGCTTTTTTTTTTGATTTTTCAATTATTTAAATATCTTTAGGAGAACATTAGTTATGTAAGAATGATAGCAATGTAAAAGTAAGTTATAAGGCAACAATAGCATAAGGACATTGATGTAAAATAGAATTATACTATTATATTATGTATGAAATATAAAAATGAATAATGTTTATTTTATAAAATATATAAATTATATTTTAAAACTATATAATATAAAAACAGTCACTAGAGGAAAAGAAAGAAGTTATAAATCAATTTGGTTTATAGTTATTTTTTTTATCATTTTTTTTGTTAGTGAAACACCATGAAGTACACTTATAGACTTATAAATTTTTGTGCTTGGGTTTCAGTTATACAATGATCAAGTACCCATCCCTCCACCAGTGCCCATCCTCCCCCGCCACGGGTCCTAGCATCCCTCCCACCCCCCATCCCTCCCCCCCCCCGTCCCACCCTGCCGCTGTGGCAGGGCATTCCCCCTTGTTCTCTCCCACCCTGGGAGGGTCTTCACAACACCCTTTATTTGGTGCTCTCTTCTCCATCTGAGCTTCCTTCTCACCTAGAACGTGTGGCTGGCCTTCAAGTCATGGAGCAAAATTCCTGGTACTAATCTGAGCCATTCCTGGGTGTTAGTCTCCCGTTTTGTTGCTTTATGTTCCCCAGATGAATGCAATCTTTCTGTATCTATCCCGCTCTTTCTGACTCATTTTGCTTAACATGATACTTTCCATGTAGTACCACTTGTATGTAAATTTCATAACTTCATCTTTTCTAACAGCTACATAGTACTCCATTGTGTAAATGTACCAAAGTTTCTTTAACCAGTCATCTGTTCTCGTGGCCCAGAGGCTTTTTTATGATATTTTTCATTAGTAAATTAATACAAAAAGAACAAAAACCAGACCCAAAACATAAACAACAGGATCCAAATCCAGCACAAACAGAATAAAACAAAATTACTAATACAGATTTCCTTCAAATGCAGTTTCTCCCAAGAGGAAAATGGCTTGGGGTCCTAAAATCTCACTAATTAGCCTACTTATACCTCAAACGACCTACTTAAACCTCAAAATTCAAGTTTTTTTTTTTTGGCCAGTTCAAGTGCCTGCTGGCATCCTAAATAATCTCTGAATCCCAGATAACTGATAATTTCAACTGGTGAAATATGCAACCACCCACCAAGAATTTACCTTGTCTTTCAGAACATTAACATTTTTCAAACCCAAAGCTACTTTATTTCCATTAACATAAAGTTTGGTGCTAGCAACTGGGGGTAGGAGGGGGGCTATAAGAGGAAAGAAAATAGATTTTCTTCAAGAGAAATGAGTAGGCGCTGGAGTGATAGCACAGCCGGGTATGGCGTTTGCCTTGCATGTGGCGTACCCGGGTTCAATTCGCAGCAACCCATATGGTCCCCTGAGCACCACCAGGAGTAATTCCTGAGTGCAGAGCCAGGAGTAACCCCTGTGTATTGCTGGGTATGACCCCAAAAGAATAAATAAATAAATAAATAAATAAATAAATAAATAAATATGTTAGCTTTAAAAAAGAGAGAGAGAGAAATGGATATTGGCAAATGTTATTGGGTGTTTGCTCTAGGGGGGTTTCCTCTAAGGGCTTAATTAACTTCCTGCAGTTTTCACATGCCTGATGGCTTATCACACCCAGTAAGTCCTAAGGCACTTACAAGGCCAAGTGCTACAAATATTAGGAAGCTGGAGGGCAAAGCCATCTGGGTCACACAAATACTCCTGATTGTTCTTACAAAATCTCATGAAACTAAGTAGTGTAGAAAAACATGTGTTCTGGTCATAGAAATGTGAGCTATGGTGAATTTTTGTAAAGAGCTATTTTTATGGATGAACATAAGAAGCAGTTACAGGAAAAGAGAACAGTTAATTTTTTAGGAAGGTTGTATTGTACATTCGTGAACACCAGCCTGATCAATAAATCCACTTCATGGGGCTGAAGAGATAGTATAGTTGCAAGGTGCTGCCTTGTATGTAGTCAACCAGGGTTTAATCCCCGGCATCCCATGAATTCAGAAGCACTGCCAGGAGTAATTCCTGAGCAAGAGTTGAGTAACCTCTGAGAATAATAGAATGTGACCCCCCAAACCAAAAATATAGCACTACAGCACTGTCCTCCCGTTGTTCATCAATTTGCTTGAGCGGGCACCTGTAATGTCTCTATTGTGAGACTTGTTACTGTTTTTGGCATATCGAATACACCACAGGGAGCTTGCCAGCCTCTGCCTTGCAGACAGGATACTATCGATAGTTTGTTGGGCTCTCCAAGAGGGATGGAGGAATCAAACCCTACTCGGCCACGTGCAAGGCAAACACCCTACCCGCTGTGTTATCGCTCCAGCCCAACCCAAAAATATATATAAATAAACTTCCCCCTTCCTGAGATTGGTTGATCTTATCTACACTGCTAAATTTCTCAGTGTTTACTGAAAGGAATTAAAATACAGAGTAAACAAGAGAGAAAGACAAGATAAGGATAACTGTCTCTATTTAGAAGAACTTGCTATTTTAAATATTTGAATTCAATTCTTAATTTCTTTTGGGCCAATTTTAATCATGTATTTAGACTTTTTGCATAATTATACACTTGAGAAGTTAGAAAATCAATATTATTTTATTCACCAATGCTAGATACATTAAGAGCAATGTTTTGCTTTATATAACTCTTCTATAAATCATCGCGTTATAGTTCTCATACTATTATTTATAACCAGTTTAGGTGAAAAGTACTTAATAATAAGTCTGTAAACTATTTGAGGCACTAGAGAGTCTATTGTTCTCAAATATTGAGTTAATGTTGATAGAGCATAGAAATAAATTTGAATTTTTATATTTATAATACCACAGAATGGTTTCTTTCGTTAGGTAACTAAAACGCAGAATTTCCAAAAACAAGGTTGCACTCATTTATTCAACAAATAGAATTGTAAAGCAATAATTACTTGTTTATTTTTCATACTAAATATATGTAAATGATGCATCATTTTTAATGTTATTTATTTCTTTTTGATAAGTTCATTCTCTCTTCCTGACCCCCATCAAGTTTCTTGATAAATACAAAATAGTTCACTAGAATTGAACAGTTTCATTAGAGTATTTACTTCAAACAAAGTAGTCTACTGAATGAATTCTCTGCTATCATAAATATGGGTATACTTCTAAATATTTAGGATAGTCCATTCTCATTCTACAAACAACAGTAGAGAGCTAACATGTTCTTATCCCTCAACTTTTTATTTTTACCCCTCAGGCTCTTTGATGATCACCATCATTGAGTTTGTACCTGTTATTATATCATTTTCCCCTCATTTTAGCATACTCCCTTTTCACATTAAAAATTTTAAATTTCCATCTTCATTTACATTTATTAATGACTTCTGGGAGGCACCTTAATCATATCAGTAATGAGTTGTTAGCTTCAATTAAAAAAGGTGGCCCTTTCTAACCTGGTCGTCCTTTTCTTGATCTTTATGAAGTTTTGCAGGTTACACTCAGACTTGTCTGTCCATTGATACATAACCAGTTTTCCATAACACTATGACTGACTCTATCATAGACGCCTACCTTTCTCTTCCTAGTATTTAAAACAAAATGCTTTTTGAAGTGATGTGTGTTGTGTATATTTATAATGACAGCACAGAGAAAGACAGTGTACATAAAACAATCTTTGACTCCTAGCATGTGAAAGAGATACCTTTCCTGTTGCATTTTACTTATAAGTGTAGGAATTGACTCCTCATGTGAGAAAGGAAAAAGAAAAATCATCATCTTATTTTCAGTAGATCGTTAGAACTTGGTGGAATGCATCTTGTACTAAGGTGTTCTTAATTAACAAAATGTTAAGAAAGAAATAATGTGAATGAAGAAAAAGTGGAATGAAAAATATTATTCAAAATTATTTGAGTTTCTAGAAGATTTTAAAACTTTCAAATTCTATTTCTTGTTATAATTAAATGACTTTGGAATTTTACTTGTGGTAGACTGATAAAACTCTCCACAGATAACCAAATCTCTGCCTTGATATTTAAACAATATAAATCTTTTGAGCTGAGATAGATTCATTGTTGTTGAAGTGAGTGATGGGAAACATTCACACATAGTTTATCAAAACCTGCTATTAGTTAATAGGACACTTAGGAAAACATAAACAAATGGCTAATTCAAATAAAGCAAAGTATTCCATTTTCTACATGATGTGCTCACTCTGCATTTTAAAAATCCTCAGCACTCTATGTAGTGCTAAGCTCTTTGATGGAAATAATATTCCATTTGTCTTCTAAAACTATCTGCATAAGGCATAAATATTGAAACCTTTTTAACTGCTATATTAATTCAACCATTTAGAACTTCACATTTCTATTTTACATTGTATCTAATTATTTTATATATACAAGAAGATATAGTTACAGTGGTTAGCAAACTATTTTTTAATGAGATAAGGAATTCCAGATTTTCCTTGCAAAAAAAAAGATGCTAAGAAGATAGTGTAAAATATACAAAATGTAATAGAATAACAATTTGTTCTGAAATGCAGAAATTCATATGCAATCGAAATTAATAATAGGAAGTAAGACTTCAAAGGAAAGTGAAATATACTATAATAATAAAACTACCATAAAGAGAATAAGGTGAATGTGAGGAAGACGAAACTGGTTAGATATATAAAAATTACGTATAAAAATTAGCTAGAACAACTTTTTTGGTTTTGTGCCACATTATGCTGTGCTCAACTATCCTCCTGGCTCTGCATTTGGGGATCCCTCCATCCCTCCAGAGAGTGCTCAAGAATTATCTGGGGTACTTGTAATATATCTGGGGTACTTGTAATATAAACCATGTTGATTGCTTACAAGTCAAGTGCATAATAAGTTATACTATCGCTCTGTCTCCTACAAAAAATGAATTTTGGAGAATATAAGAACACAAATTTATTTACAAACAAGACCAGTTTCTACCATGTAAATAAAGTGGAAAGTATTGTTTATTTTATTATCGAACAGTGGGAAAAGTAGACTCAAAGCTAACTCTTCATTCTTCTCACCGTTAGATTTTATAATTTTTGAATTTTTAAATTGTAAATTCTGAGCTTTAAATCTTTTAGGAATTTATAAATAATACATAATTTATAAATAATAATAATAAGAAGAAGAAAGATGGCGGCCACATGGGAGCCTTGTGGACAGCAGGTATGAGCCGGGGGTGTGGGGGTGACTAAAACCTCATGGGAAGGGGGGCGTTCTGGTCCGTCCTTCACGCCCTACCGAGGTCACCAGTTGCCCCCCGCGAGCGGCTCTCCAGCACGGCCACGGCCCCAGAAGCACAAGGACTTAATGCAGAACCCAGCAGCTTGGAGCAGAAAAGTGAACGGACTATGCATTGATCCAGGCCATCAAGTCTGCCGGAGGGGAAAGGGTGTTGCCCCATTCGCCCTCTCCTCTCTGGAAAGAAAGATGGCGGCCACATGGGAGCCTTGTGGACAGCAGGTATGAGCCGGGAGTGTGGGGGCGACTAAAACCTCATGGGAAGGGGGGCGTTTCGCTCCGCCCTTCACGCCCTACCGAGGCCACCGGTTGCCCCCCGCGAGCGGCTCTCCAGCACGGCCAGGACTCCAGAACACAGAAACCAATTTCTTAACTATCTGACTTTCAGTAGAAATACTTCCAGGGTCAATAGGTAAAAGAGCAGAAATCCAAAACCAACATTTAATTCTTGAACCCAGCCGTAGAAAGCAAATCACTTCACAATGCTTTTTCAGCATGTCTGATTTGGGGGGGGGGGTAAACTCTAAATAATAGTGGTGAATCTTTTATTGAAACAATGAATCTAATCAAAGCAGATAGAGTGTTAACTAGAATTCATCTGCCTCACAGGGACGGGGAGGGGTGGGGGGTGGGGTTTTATTGGGGTTCTTCATGGTAAAAAATAAGTATTGGTAAAGGGAAATGTGTTTGATATTTGCATGACTGAGACATAAACCTGAAAGCTTTGTAACCTTTCCCACAGTGATTCAATAAATAAATAAAAAAAAAAAGACAACAACAGTAAAAAATAAATAAATAAATAAATAAATAACCAAACACTGACAAGGTTTACTATCCCTTCAAAAAAAAAAATTGTAAATTCTGAGCTTTAAATCTTTTAGGAATTTATAAATAATACATTATTTTCAAAAGGTAAATAATGGTTCTGAGTTTTAAATCTTGTAATGTGGCAATATTTAAAGATCTACATGGTGTAAAAGTGTAAGCATAAATACAGAGATTAAATTAAGCTTTATTCAACCACCATAGCAAATATTTATAATCAAGTGCATTTTATGATACAGAAAAATATCACAGAATGGAATATATCAATGATCAAAGCACTTTAAGGAATCAAACAGTTCTTCAAACACAAATTTTGTGATGCTAAATTTGTTTTTCTTGTATCTTAAAATTATTATTAATATTAAATTATAGGCAATATGATTATATTAGTGATTACTTTAATGGTTTTCATGTATACATTTACTACACCTTTAACACCAATAAAATGCTAAGGATTTCCACCACTGTTTTTATGTCACTTTTAGTATGCCTCTTTTTTGTCCTTTGGAAAAATTACTGATGTCTCTTGATGTATGCATTTAATGAAAATTCACTGCGTGACTTAGCTGTTGGACTGATTTTTAAGTAAGGCAATCTTCTGAGCATTTCAAGTACTAATAGATTTCATGGACACCTGTGACCTATAAAATTAGAGAAATATGGAGCTGGAGCAACAGTACAGTTGGTAGGGTATTTTGCCTTGCACTTGGCCAATTCTGGCTCACTCTGCAGCATCTCCATATGGTCTTCTGAGCCTGCCAGGAGTAACCACTGAGTACCTCTGGTGTGCTCCCTTTCCAAAAGAAATTAAATAAATATTCTGTGAAATAAAATACCACGTTCTAAAATGCCGGAAAATTTGTTTTCTCATTGTATTTTTCCAATTCATCTCAATATGAATTCATTATGACCCTCTTTTCCTAAGTTATCTTAAAAAACTCAAAAACTGAACTTAATATCATTATCTCAAATGCACACTGCTGAAAATAGAAGTTCTCTATCAATTTATGCACAAGTTCTGGCAATACTTTGGATATTTTCCAAAATGCAAATCCACATTCAGCAGATTAATATATGATAGTCACTCAAATTCCAGTGATACAGATTGAAGACCTGTGAAAAGGTATGTTTCACTCTCTGTGAGAGCTGGGTATTATTTATTCACTGAAATTAACTATTTATTATATCATCAATTTACATAGGATATGCATACACATATTATATATGCTATAAGAAATTAAATAAATATTCTGTGAAATAAAATACCACATTCTAAAATGCCAGAAAATTATGCTATAGTTTGATATAGTTTGATAACCAGCATTATTGATAATGAAATGATAATGTTCTACTTCCATTTTTTATGAGCGATAGCACAGCGGGTAGGGCATTTGCCTTGCAAGCGGCCAACATGGCCGACCCGAGTTCGATTCCTCCGCCCCTCTTGGAGAGCCCGGCAAGCTACCGAGAGTATCTCGCTCGCACAGCAGAGCCTGGCAAGCTCCCCGTGACGTATTCAATATGCCAGACACAGTAACAACAAAGTCTCCAATGGAGACATTACTGGGTCCGCTCGAGCAAATCGACGATCAACGGGAGGGCCTTTACCTTTTACCTTTACCTTTATCTCATGTTGTTTAGGGAGTATTCTTGACTCATTGCCCTAGCGGGGGAGAGGACTCACCCCTGGTGGTACTCATGGAACTATGCAGTGCTAGAAATGAAATCTTGACTTCCCATATTCAAAGCATTTACACCACCCCTTTGAGTTGTCTTCCCACTCCCAATAGTGAGTTTTTAAAAAATAGTTTGAGTGTCTTTAATTTACGTATCTACTTTCTTTTAAACAAGATCCTACCTACACTATACACTAATGCTATCACTAAAAATTGAGAAAAAATTGAGGAAACGCTAGCATATGTTATGTGTTATGTACAAGTAACAATTATGTATATGTTTTGTTTCATACACGATGGGTGTTTGTAACACCTGACTAATTTTTAAGCTTTAGAATTTACATCAGTATTTCTGTTGTTCGGTAATTTTAACATAACTTTGCGAGTGAATTATAATAAATATAGAATAATATTAAAATTCATAATCTAGAATGTAGCTTTATTTGAGAAATGCTGAGAGTTTTATAACTGGCATTTACCAAATATTTGTAATTACCATACTATACTTCCTATAGTGACAAACAGATCTTATATTAAATTTTGCTACATGAATCTAAGAGTCAAACATAAATAGTTCATTGAATACATATCTTTATAGGATTCTTCATCAATAATCTTGCTACTGTTTTTATAAAAGCTAGAAAAAAGAAATTTTCCTTTTCTTGCACTCTTTTATTGTATCTGGTCAGCCAATTTCAAATATGAAAAACATTATTTTTTATGGTAGAAATTGTATGAAATATATTTCATTTTTCATGTGAATTGCTGACATCATCATGATGCTGACATATAAGCTACTACCCTAATTTCAAGCTCCATTAGCAACATGGGAAATGTTATATTGCTTACACTTAGAGAATTGAAGAAATACTGGCTCAAAATAATATAAAATGAGGGTAATACTATTCGAATCTTAAAATATAAAATAAAATTATATAAAAAATACATATGTATCAAATAATTTCTCTTCATTATTATATTTCTAGTCTTAAGAGCTAATAATTTGAGTAATGTTATTTCTTTGAAATTTTACAGTGATTATCACATGAAGAATTCCATTTTCAACAATAAATCCTGTGTTTCAGTGTAAAAACGTTTGAAAATAAAAATCTACTTTATAATTTAATGATGTTCTGCTTATGTATAATATCTGGTTTGAGTTATAAATCCTGGAGTAGAAACTTAGAATGAAAATATATAAATTATGATTCTAGTTAAAATATTTTCTGGTAAGTATTTTTGTTTTTAGTTAAAAACCTCTAAATATTCATTCTCAATTCTCCAATACTAATATAAGCTGAGCCCATATTTTAATATAAAACCAATTACTTTTTACACTACACATACAACTGATAAGTACATCAAATTTAATATGTCTGAACAGAATTCTGGATGTCTTTAGAAACTCCTTTCAAATGTTACATATTTCATAAACTAAAACTTCAGGCTTCAGTGTACAACTTTTTGTTCAGCTGTTCTTTCATTTTATTCACAAATATTCACTATTTTTCTTTATGTTATTGGCCATACTAGTTCAAACAAACATCATTTCTCAATAGAACAGCCTTTCAAAAGAACACCTTTTTTCTTAAGACTTTTATTATAATTAAATTAGTTTTTTTAAAAACTTAATTCTGAGTATCTTTCCTTCTGCTTTAATATCTGCAGTGACTTTTCAAAAAATTAAAATAAAAATTAAAATAAAATTTTAACTGCCATTATGAACCAAATTTAAACTATTCATTATGAACTACCTTGATTTAGAAGAATTTTCTTGATAATCCATATTTACTCTTGGTATCTTAAGATTTTCTTTTAATCCCTTTTATTCATTGCTCGAGCGGGCCCAGTAGCGTCTCCATTGGAGACTTTGTTGTTACTGTGTTTGGCATATCGAATACTCTTGGTAGCTTGCAGAGGAATCGAACTCGGGTTGGCCATGTTGGCCGCTTGTAAGGCGAACGCCCTACCGCTGTGCTATATAATAGAAACCTGAGTAAATATTATAGCATCATGATATTTGTCCCATTACTTTCCTTTATTATGTCCTTTTATTATGTGTATGTTTACGACTCAAGAAAATTATTACATTCCAAAGAGAAACGACCCAAATTTCCAGAGACAGAAGAATGGATAAAGAATGTTTGGTTATATACACAATGGAACAATATACTGCTATGAGGAAAGATGAATCTATACACCTAACTTCAACTTGAATGGAACTGGGATTAAGTAGTATTATGTTATGCAGAGTAAAGATAAATAACAGATGATCTAACTCATTTGAAGTACATATAGAAAAAGACAGGGGAGTGGAATAGTTTAATAGGTGACAAATACTTGGTCCTGAATTACAAACCTTAAAATGTTGAGTAAGTGCAACAGTGGATGGTGGAGAATTATTAGGTAAACTGAAAGTTACAAAAGGACAGTGGTGAAGGTCCTTTTTTTTGCTATGGATAGGATAAGGTAGGTAGCTATGAATACTGAATCATTAAGTGTCAACACTACTGCAAGTATGTGATCCTATCAAGAACAATGACTAAAGCATTTTATCAAGAGAATGAGGTTAGGAGAAGGTAGCAGGGGACGTTAAGACATTGGTAAAAAGGTGCTGATATATGTAAAGTTGAAACATTATTTACCTAAAACTCTGAATTTAAAAGTGCTGCTAATCGTAGGGCCTGAATAAAACATTGGTGAAACAACTGTCATTGTCACTGTCCTCCGGTTGTTTATCGATTTGCTCGAGCGGGCCTAGTAACATCTCCATTGTGACACTTGTTACTGTGTTTTGGCATACCGAATACGTCACGAGTAGCTTGCCAGGCTTTGCCGAGCTCTCTGAGAGGGGCGGAGGAATCGAACCTGGGTTGGCCGGGTCAGCCGCATACAAGGCAAATGTCCTACCCACTGTGCTATCGCTCAAGCCCTGTGGAACAGCATATATCTATCTATATCTATCTATCTATCTATCTATCTATCTATCTATCTATCTATATACATAGAGAGAGAGAGTGAGTGAGAGAGAGAGAGAGAGAGAAAGAGAGAGAGAGAGCGCTGTCCAAATTACTACACAATAGCACTGTCCTCCCGTTGTTCATCGATTTACTCTAGCGGGTCCAGTAATGTCTCCATTGTGAGACTTGTTGTTACTGTGTTTGGTATATGAAATACATCACAGGTAGCTTGCCAGGCTTTGCCGTGCAGGTGAGATACTCTCGGTAGCTTGCCGGGCTCTCCAAGAGGGGCAAAGAAATCAAACCTCGGCTGACCAGGTTGGCCATGTGCAAGGCAAACACCTTACCCACTGTGCTATTGCTGCAGGCCATATATATATATATATAGATATAGATATAGATATATTATATATAGAGAGAGAGATTGATCTGCTGTCAAGATCTTATTTTAAGCAAATTTAGTTGATTTATGGGTTTTTATGATTCTCATTTGGTACACATATATTAATGAACATTTTGTATTATTGCTTTATTGATGTCTACATCATGATATACTATCAATCTTATTACCTCTTTACTTTGAAATATTCTGTCTGATATAAATATAGCTATCCCAGCTCTTTATTGAACTTAATTTATTAAAATAATTATTTTCCAGCCTTTGCTTTGAATTTATTTTTGTCATGATAATTCAACTATCTTTCTTGCAACCAGCAGAAATTTGATTCAGTTTTCTGATACCCTTGACAACAATATTACTTTTGGTTAGCAATTTCAGGTCACATAAACTAAGAATATACTTAAAATAGTGAATTCAATAGTTCTTCAAGTGTGCCATGTATGTGTGTGTACATATGTGTTTTGTCGGTATGGTAAAATTTGTCTCTTTTTTGTCTCTTTTCTTTTTTTTCCCTTTTCCTTTATTTTCTTTTCCTTATATTTTGACATCTGCCTCTGCAGAAATCAGGCTCTGCTTGTCTGCTCTTATTTCTGTCTTCAAAGAATGTTTGTCTTGAGATTATCATTTTTTTCTATAAAATTCTGAGTTTATATAACCGGTTAGGTTCATAGATACTCACTTGTAGCTCTTACTGTAGTCCAGATACAATGAAGAAGTTGAAGCATTAATCAATGAAGACAAAAATCAGTGAAAGACTCCAAACATGTCAGAGCTCTCTAAAACCCTTGATAAAGATTTAAAGTTGACAAAATGGCATGAAAGTTCACTGAATTGAAGAGAACAATGGAAAAAAAGTATAAGAACTCTTTCCTAATCAGAAAAAGTATGAGAACATCTTCTATCATAAGCACCAAACTGAAAAATATTGTAACCAAAGTAAGAAATTACAGAGGTATTCAACACCCGAATACAGAAACCAAGAAATGAATTAATGTCCTTGATGATTAAGTACCTGAAAAAAAGACAGAAAAGAAAAAATATTCAACAATAGTGAAAAAATATAATAAACCTATAGAATTGTATTCAAAAGAATGGTATGCATATAATGGGGATTCTGAAAGAGGAGAATAGGTATTGGAAGAAATTGTCCTGAAATATAATACCTAAGAACTTTTCCAGTATGAGGGCTGAGACATCAAACAAAATAGCGCTAAATAGAAGACTAAAAAACATCATAACTAAAATGGCAAGAGTCAAACAGGACAGAATCCTGGTAGAGCAAGCAAAAAATCAAAAACTTACTTATAAAATACATTCTTGGTCTAATAGAAGATGTATCAAATGAAATTCTACATGCTCGAAGAAAATGGTATATCTTCAGCATATTGAATGAAATATATATCCAAAGAATACTCTATGTAACTTAGTAGTCACTCAATTCAAAGAAGTAACTCAAAGCTTTACAGATAAACAGCTAAAGAGAGTACACAGATAAACAATTATAGGAAATCATGGCCAATACCTACCTCTAAGCAGTTCTAAATGCTATTTTTTCTCTTGGTTTTTGGACAACACCCAAGATGCTTAGGGCTTACTCGTCAAATGAAGCATCAAGCCACTGAGAGTTTTTTATTTAACTCAACAAATTTTTCATTATTTATTTTTTATTTATTTAGTTATCTTCATTAAGACAAATCCAGCTTTCTTTAGGAAAACATGCCTATTATTTTTTTTCCAAGTTTTATGTCTTCCAGGTTGAATTTATTGACTATATTCTACCTTAAGTTTTATCAGAAAACTATCTTGGTCAATCAAAACAATGTTCCAGCATAGGCATAACAGTTAATTTAGGACTAAATATGTGATGCAAACCAGTTCATAAATATAAATATACATTCTAAAAATATTTCTGTTCACTTGAAGTTTACCTTTTCGCTTTAGGATATTTTTAGGCATAGTGGTCCCTTCAGGGGTACATCTGTTTTATAATGAAACCAGATTGAAGGAAAAGCTCCGAAGAGAAGAAAAAATATATAAAGGACCTAACGATTATGAGTCTTTGATTCATCTATGCCTAAAGATAGACTCTATCGACTCTTTAGTTAAATTCAAAGTTAATTCATTTTCCTGTTGATATCTATTTATAATGTGTTTCTATCATTTGTAATCACAAAAGATTTGCTGTGTATAATTTCCACCAGGTTTTACATTTCTAGAATAGTGAGAATAAAAATAATGCTATGATAGATAATGAAGAAAATTATTCCTGTTAAATATTTTTATGATGCTTATGGTTCTTTTAAAATTCTCAATAATTTTACACACCCTTAAATGCTCTAATTGAAATAATTTAATTAGGTCTAATTACATCCATGGTACTTTATCAAAGATGTAGTGATTATCATTTAAAATCAAGGAAATAGCAAGTCTTTTCTCTCTTTAGGAAAATATGTGGAAGTTGTGATAAATAAGTGTAACTTCTAATTTGTATGCTTTTTATTGTCTCTTTTAAGAAACTATTCTTGTTTAGAAAATAGTCATCTATTTTATAAGGCCAGTTCTTTAAATCCTTTGAAGTACTGATGCCAAATAAATAATATAATAAGTACAACATAAAATAAATTAATATTTAGTGTCGAAATAGACATTTTATTTCAGTGACTTGGGGAGAAAAGCTACAATTATGGAGCTTTCATAGATGATAGCATAATGATACAGTTCTTTATCTGATTTACAGAGAATGCTGTCATTTGAAACAAGGGAAAAATAACTAGGAAAGGACAAGCTCAAATTAAATTACCACAATACTCAGAATTTTTTCATCTTCGATAAGAAGATATCATTTGATTGAAAGAATGAAGGAAAAACATAGGTGGACTCTATGTCTTAGGTGACAGCAAATGGAATACCTTTCACCTCTAATTGACTCACTGAAATAGAGGCAGTCTCCATAGAGACAGAAATTCCTCCATGTGAGATGGCGGTTCTATAGAGAGCTGCGGATGGAAGCCTGTGTCTCCATTTCTAAGAGATAAGTAGCATGACTTTAGGACTAGATTCACTGGTTTCCGTAGGTACTTTTAGCATTTATCACGCCTCCAGATTTAAAAACACAGTGCTCATTTTAAAAAGTTTTAGAGAATTGCATTTTGTTTATGATAGTACATGAAGGTTTGAAAATCTTTCAATCAATCTGTTTCTGATACTGCTAACATTATTTAGCTTTATATATATATATACATATATATATATCATCCATCAATATGAATTAGTTTTTGCTACATCTGTATGCTTATGCTCTGAAATCTAGTGATTGTGGTGTCACTAATATATCTTATGATTTAAGGATTCAATTATATTGCCTGTAAGGTATAGGTGGTACTTTCTCAATAGAATAACAAATTTTACTGAAAGAAGGTCTTTCATTAACCACTGACATTGTCCATTTGCTTGTGTCAATTCCATTCTTGTTTATCACTGACTCTATTGACTTATCTTTGAATATTTTGTTTCCTAATTTCTATATTTCTATATATATCAAATCTAAGTTTCCTTAGAAATACTTGAGTTTAATACATTCCTACAAATTAAAGTTTCTAGTCTTCTCCCCTTTTCTTTTACTTTTTTTATTAGTGAAACACCATGAGGTACAGTTGTAGACTTAGAAACTTTCGTGCTTGGGTTTCAGTTATGTGATGATCAAGTACCTATCTCTCCACCAGTGCCCATTCTCCACCACCAATGATTCCCAGTAGACCCCCACCGCCATTCCCCCATCCCGCTCACCCTACCCTGCCTCTGTGGCAGGCATTCCCTTTTGCTCACTCTTTCCTCGGGGTCTTGTAGTTTGCAATAGAGGTATTGAGTCGCCATCGTGTTTGGCCTGTAGTCTACTATCAGCATGCCTCTTTCATCCTGAGAGAGTCATCCAAACATTCTTCACTGGTGTTCCCTTCTCTATCTGAGCTGCCTTTGCTCCCAGCATGTGCCATGGGCTTCCAAGCCCAGGAGCAGACCTCCTAGTACTTATCTCAACTATTCTTGGGTGTTCAACTCCCATTCTGTTACTTTATATTCCCCAGATGAGTGCAGTCTTTCTATGTCTGCCCCTCTCTTTCTGACTTATTTCACTTAGCATGATACTTTCCATATAGTACCACTTGTATGTAAATTTCATGACTTCATCTTTTCTAACAGCTGCATAGTATTCCATTGTGTAGATGTACAAAAGTTTCTTTAACCAGTCATCTGTTCTCAGGAAAGCGGGTTTTTCCAAACTTTGGCTATTGTGAACAGTGCAGCAATGAACAAGAAGTGCAGATGTCATTTCAACTGTAATTTTTTGCATCTCCCGGATATATTCCCAGGAGTGGTATTCTGGGTCAAATGGGAGTTCAATTTCCAGTTTTTTGAGAATTGTCCATGCTGTTTTCCAAATGGGCTGAACGAGTCAGCATTCCCACTAGCAGTGAAAGAGGGTACCATTCTCGCCATATCCACGCCAACACCAGTTGTTTTTGTTCTTTGGATGTGGGCCAGTCTCTGTGGTGTGAGATGATATCTCAGTGTGGTTTTGATCTGCATCTCCCTGAAGATTAATGATATAGAGCATTTTCTCATGTGTCTTTTTGCCATTCGTATTTCTTCTTTGAGAAAGTTTCTGTTCATTTCATCACCCCATTTTTTGATGGAGTTAGATGTTTTCTTGTGGAGTTCAACCAGTGCTTTGTATATCCTTGATATCAACCCCTTGTCGGATGGGTGTTGGGCGAATATCCTTTCCCATTCTGTAGACTGTCTTTGTATTTTGGTCATTGTTTCTTTTGAGGTGCAGAAGCTTTCTTAGTTTAAGATAGTCCCATTTGTCTATCTCTGTTTTCAATTGCTTGGCCAGTGGCGAGTCATCTTTGAAGATACCGTTCGATTCAATGTCGTTGAGGGTTTTGCCAACCTTGTCTTCAATGTACCTTGTGGATTCCGGTCTAATGTTGAGGTAAATCCATTTTGATATTACTTTTGTACTTGATGTTAGGTAGAGATCTGAGCTCATTTTTTTGCAGGTAGCTGTCCAGTTTTGCCAGCAGAATTTTAAAGAGGCTTTCCTTGCTCCACTTCACATTTCTTTCTTTTTTTCATTTTTATAATTTTATTTATTGAATCATTGTGAGAGCAGTTACAAAGCATTCCAGTTTAAGTCTCAGTCATACAGTAAAACACCCGTACCTTCACCAGTGCACATTCTCCAGCCCCCCAAACCCCAGTATTCCCCCATCCCACACCCTCCCCCTACCTGTGGGGCAGATGATTTCCACATTACTCTCTCTCTCTACTTTGATTACATTCCATATTTTGACACCAGACTCACCATTATCATTTGGGATTTTACCCCAACAATCAGTTCTCCCGAAGAGGCAACAGTTGACAATTTGCTTTCTATTGCTGGTTATGAATAACATATGATGCTGCGTGGCTGCAGTAGAGGCCGTGCAATTTTGAAATTCCGAAATTTTAACAATTAATTCTGGAGGGATTTCTGCCAAAATCTGCTGGGTTCCACAATTTGTTTCTGAGTCTCTTGGATCATGGCTGTTAAGTAGCTTGATCAGGAGCCAGAAACGCCGTTTTTGGGCGGCAACTCAAAATCTTGTTGGGACTGGGAGAAAAGGGCTGGCTCCACCCCCATCCCATGCGGCCCCGCATGTCTCATTACTGAGGGCCAAACCTGACTGTCCAATGGCCTCTGGAGGATGACAAGCACCGAGCTGCCTAGGGGGAGCAGGCGGAGGGACAGCACCCTTTCCCCCCTGGAATGTCCTGGCGACAGTAACCTAATGCAGGGTCCAGACGCATTTCTGCCAAAAGCTGCTGGGTTTCAGATTTGTTTCTAAGTCTCTGGGATCATGGCCATTAAGCAGTTTGATCAGGATCCATAGAAGCTGTTCATGGGTGATGAATAGGGGTCTCGGTGTGGGGAGGAAAGGGCTGGCTCCACCCCTATTCCATGAGGCCCCAGGTGTCTTGTCACTGCAGGCCCAAACTTGACTGTTCAGTGGTCTTTGGAGGATGGCAGCCATTGGGCCGCCATAGGAACAGGCCAACGCACGAAACCTATTCCCACCTGGGGTGGCCCAGTGCCTATAACCTACTCCAGGGACTGGATGCATTTCTGCCAAAAGCCATTGGGTTTAGAGATTCGTTTCTGACTCTCTTGGATCATGGCTGTTAAACAGTTCAATCAGGAACCAGAGAGGTCATGTTTCCAATTATGTAGCTGAGCCGGAGGTGATTTGTGGGTATGTCTCCCACACACCTAACTTTTGGCAGTTTACTTTCTTGGTAAACTTTGCCCCAAGTTTTTGGGGTCTGGCCAATGGCACAGCAGCAATTTTGGGTATCTGGAAGTCTGACGGAGCCATCAGACTGCTGATGCACTCACCTCACAGGTACAGATTTACCTGCTGGCAGGACCATGCCCCCAACCACTTCACATTTCTTGCTCCCTTATAAAGCACTAGATGATCATATATTTGTGGGAATATGATAGTAGATTCCACCCTGTTCCATTGGTTTGCAGCTCTGCCATTTTTCTGGTACCATACTGTTATAATTATTACTGCTTTGTAGTAGAGTTTGAGATTGGGGGGGTTGATTTCTCCCAGTTTTTTTCCCCAAGATTTACTTTAGCTATTCATGGGTGCTTATTGTTTCAAATGAATTTCAGTAGTGTTTGCTCCATTTTGTTGAAGAATGCCATGGGTATTGTTATAGGGATTGCATTGAATTTTTATAATGCTTTGGGGGGTATTGCCATTTTGACAATATTAGTTCTCCTGATCCATGAGCAGGGGATATCATTCCATTTCCTCATGTCCTCTTTTATTTCCTCAAGTAGTGTTTTGTAGTTTTCTTTGTACAGGTCTTTTACATCATAGTTAAGCTGATTCCTAGGTACTTGATTTTCTGGGGCACAATTGTGACTGGGGTTGTCTTTTTCATGTCACTTTCTTCTCTCTCATTATTTGTGTATAGGAAAACCATGGACTTTTGGATATTGATTTTACAGCCTGCAACTTTAGTATACAAGTCTATTGTTTCTAGGAGTTTCTCGGTGGAGGTTTTAGGGTTCTCTAAGTATAGTATCATATCATCTGTGAATAGTAAGAGCTTGATTTCTTTCTTTTCTACCTGAATGCCCTTAATATCTTTTTCTTGCCTAACCATTATTGCAAGTAAATCCAGTACTATATTGAAAAGCAGTGGAGAGAGAGAGTGGGCATCCTTGGCTGATCCCTGATCTTGGAGGGAAGGCTCTTAGTTTTTCTCCATTGAGGATAGTGCTTGCCACAGGCTTGTGTAGATGGCTTTAACTATATTGAGGGAAGTCCCTTCTATAACCATTTTGGGGAGGGTTTTCATCATAAACGTGCTTTGGATCTTGTCAAATGCTTTCTCTGCATCTATTGATATGATCATATGGTTTTTGTCTTTTCCTTTGTTGATATGATAGGTTATGCTGATTTCTGAATGTTAAACCATCCTTGCATCCTCGGGATGAATACCTCTTGGTCATGGTGCATGATCTTTTTGATGAGTTCTTGATTTCTATTTGCTAGTATTTTGTTGAGAATCTTGGCATCTGTGTTCATCAGGGATATCAGTCTGTAGTTTTCTTGTCTTGCGGTAGGGCGTTTGCCTTACAAGCGGCCAACATGGCCGACCCGAGTTCGATTCCTCCGCCCCTCTTGGAGAGCCCGGCAAGCTACCGAGAGTATCATGCCCGCATGGCAGAGCCTGGCAAGTTACCCGTGATGTATTCGATATGCCAAACAAAGTAACAACAAAGTCTCCAATGGAGATGTTACTGGGCCCGCTCGAGCAAATTGATGAACAACGGGAGGACCGTGACCGTGACCAAGGTGTCTTTATTTCATTTTGGTTTTAGAGAGATATGGGCTTCATAGAAACAGTTTGGCAGAGTTTCTCTTTCTTAAATTTCCTGGAAAAGCTTGAGAAGAACTGGCAATAAGTCCTCTTTAAAAATTTGGAAATACTCACTAGTGAATCCATCTGGACCTGGGCTTTGGATTTTGGGAAGAATTTTGATCACAGTTGCAATATCCTTGATAGTAATAGGATTATTTAGGTATTCTAGATCTTGATTCAGCCTTGGGAGATTATAGGAATCAGGAATTTATCCATTTCTTCTAGGTTCTCTTTCAAAGTAGTCTCTGGTGATCTTTTGAATATCTTTGATTTCTGTTATTTCCCCCTTCTCTTTTCTGATTCAATTTATTAGGGTTCCCTCTCTCTCTTTCTTTGTGAGTCTTGCTAGTAGTTTATCTATTCTGTTTATTTTGTCGAAGAACCAGTTCTTGGTTTCATTGATCTTTTGGATTGTTTTTTGGGTTTCCATGTCATTGATTTCTGCTCTAAGTTTTATAATCTCTTTCCTTCTGCCTGATTTGGGTTCCTTTTGTTGGTTCTTTTCTAAGATCTTGAGCTGTGAAGTCAAGTTGTTTATGTGGGGCCTTTCTTCCTTCCTGAGAAATGCTTGCAGAGCTATAAATTTTCCCCTTAACACAGCTTTAGCTGCATCCCATGGGTTCTGGTAGCTCGTGTATTCATTCTTATTTGTTTTCAGGTATCTTTTGATTTCGTCCTTGACTTCCTTCCTGACCCACTCATTTTTCAACATTGAGTTGTTTAATTTCCAGGTGATTGGTTTGGTTTTCTGCATCTGTACATGATTAACTTCTATCTTCAGCACATCATGGTCTGAGAAGATAGTTGATAGAATGTATATCTTTCTGCTTCTGTTGAAGTATGCTTTGTGGCCAGCACATGGTCTATTCTGAAAAATGTTTCATATGCACCAGAAAAGAATATGTATTCTTTTTTGGACACTTATAAAATCCTGTATAGGTCTATTAGCCCTTTTTTCTTCTATTTCCTCCTTCAGAGCCATTATTTCCTTGCTGAGTTTTAATCTTGATCTATCTAGGGGTGATAAGTCGGTGTTGAAGTCTCCAACTATCATTCTGTGCTTGTAATGTCCTTCTTAAGGTCTGCTAGCAGTTGTTGTAGGTATTTGGCTGGTCCTTCATTTTGTGTGTATACATTTAAGAATGTGATTTCTTCCTACTGTACATATCCCTTGATTAATAAAAAAGTCCTTCACTGTCCCTTCTAATCTTTTTCAACCTGAAGTCTATGTGTCTGATACTAGTAAGGCCACTCCAGCTTTTTTGCGGGAGTTGTTTGCTTGCAGGGTTGTTTTTCATTCTTTGACTTTGAATCTGTGTTTGTTCTGATTGTTCAGATGTGTTTCTTGTAGGCAGCAGAACATTGGCTTCTGTCTATGAATCCATTTTGCCACTCTGTGTCTCTTAATTGGTGAATTTAGACGATTGATGGTGAGAGAGATTATTGTCAGGGGGTTTTGTGTCATATTTCTGTAACGGTTTTTTTTTGCTTGTAGGGTTTTTTTCTTGTCTTATAGTAGCCTCTTTAGCCCTTCTTTTGGGTCTGGTTTTGAGTCTATGAAGATCCTGAGCTGCTGTTTATCTGCAAAATTGTGTACCATTCCTTCAAGTTTGAGTGACAATTTAGCCAGATAAAGTATTCTTCGTGAAGCGTTCATTTCAGTGAGTTTCTTCATTATATCCCACCATTGCCTTCAGGCTTGGAGGATTTCCTCTGATAGGTCTTTTGTGAATGTAAGGGGTTCTCTTTTGTATGTGATTTCCTTCTTTGACCTTGCTGCTTGCAGTATTGTGTCTCTATCCATGGCATCCATCATTCTAACTATGATATGTATTGGAGTGTTCTTATTAGGGTCTCTTTTAGCTGGCACCCTTTGGGCTCCTTGAATCTGGATGCCTGCATTGTCCAGCTTTGGGAACTTTTTAGCAATAATTTGTTTAACCATGGCTTTTTCATTGGGACTGTTTCCCTGACCTTCTGGTACTCCAATGATTCTACTATTGTTCCTTGTGGAATCATCCTCTAGGTCTCTGATTGACTCTAGAGCTATTTTGAGGTCTCTTGCAATTGTTTGCTGTTGCCTGTAGGCTTCGTTCAACTCATCTTCCAGCTCACTGATACTGTCTTCCACTGTAACCATTCTACTGTTGCGGGCACACACTGAGTTTTTTATTTCATCTACCGAATCTTTCATTTTTGACATTTCTGTGCATAGCTTTCCAATCTGTTCTCTCATTACTTCTGCATTTTCTCGATGGTTTCTTTCATGTCCTCCTTTAATTTACTGGATATCTGTCTCACTGGTTCATTGAGTTCATTGAACATCTTCATTACTTCATGTCTGAATTCTTTCTCAGAGAGCTCCCTTAAATGAGTAACACCTAATGAGACTTCTGGACTCTTTTCATTGTCCTCTCCTCTTTTGGGGGATTTGCGTTTTTTTCTTCATGTTGGTATGGTGGTATGGAGACTGGTAGGAGAATAAAATTGGTGACGGCATTTGGGACAAACAGTAAGAGTCTCAGGGATATTCTCCTCTTTTCTTAGTCCACACATAAAACTCAACTCTTTGAATCAGAGAGAAAATTTTTAAAAAATCAATGAAATCATATTAGTTAATCTGTTTAAAAACGTTAAAGATTTTCTTTCCATAAAATATCAAACAAACGAACACTGTCCTCCCGTTGTTCATCGATTTGCTCGAGCAGGCCCAGTAATGTCTCCATTATAAGACTTCTTGTTACTGTGTTTGGCATATTGAATACTCTCGGTAGCTTGCCAGGCTGTCCGAGAGGGGCGGAGGAATCAAATCTGGCTCAGCCGGGCTGGCTGCGCACAAGGCAAACACCCTACCACTGTGCTATCACTCCAGCCATAAAATATCAATTAAAAATACTTTAATGCACAGTTCTACTATAAGTTTCTTCATAATTGCCTGTACTTTTCATTTTATATTCTGCAACCACATTTTTCCTCAACCACTTAAAACATTGTTTATTTTCATTAATATTTAGATAACTCATCAGATGATTGACTCTCTTTTCCTTTGTTCTCACTTTATATGTATTTGATTCACAAAAAAGTTTCCCAGCAATCTCTTAAAAATGTCTTCATATATCTTCATTGGGCTTAGTATTATACCTCCTTTGAAAGCATATTAAACTTTGAACTTTTCAATATTGACTAATTTGCTTATATATCTCTTCACTTAATGAAGCTGAGGTCCTATACATTTCAGCACTGAGTCACCAGCACCTACAATGTCCTGTTATTTTTTTAACTAGGTTACAATTTACAACATGGTTATTTAAGCAATTTCTATAAATTAGCATAAAATAAGAGTTCCGTTGATTATTCTTCAAGTATCAATAGAATTGTTCCCTCTGTCACCCCATCATATCATTCACAACTGGAAAATTCTCCTACAGGTCATAACTTCTCAGCATTCCATATTCTAATATCCTTTTTATTATCTTCAAAAGTATATATCAAAGTAGATATACAATTATATATTAATTTACTCTGCTCAGTAAACTCCCTGAATTATTTTGTTGCTATTACTGTCTATGTAATTAAAATATCTGGTACATAATGCATGATCAAAGATGTTTGTTTGGGACCCAGAGAAATAGTACAAGGATTGAAGCTTGATTTGTATGAAGCTGGTCCTGTTTTGATCCCTGGCACCATAGATAGTCCCCCAAGAACTGCCAGTGAGGAAAATTTGTACCTCGGTCTTAAAGAAGAGATCTGAGTGGTGGAATACAAAATACCCTGAAATACAGAATCCTTTTTTAGATACATATTTTGCTGAAATTAACAAGATATCAAAAAATCACATTTTATTGAGATATTATTGGCATAGTTTTAGGTGTAAAACAAAATTTAAGTTTTTTATGTATTACAAGATGATTATCATAGGAAGTCTAATTAACAACATTATACTTCATTAAAAATTATTTTCTTATGATGAGGGCTTTCTATTCTCTTGATGACTTTAAAATGTGTTATGATAGTGTTAGTGACCTTGCAGTACATTATATACCATAATATTTTTCAACCTCTGAAACTTAAAAGTTTGTAACTCTTGACTCCTGACCCATTTTATTTATTTATTTTTGTAATTTTTTTTTTTTGCTTTTTTGTGTCACATCTGTGCACAGGGCTTATTCCTGGATCTGCACTCAGGAATTACTCCTGGTGGTGCTCAGAGAATTATATGGGATGCTGGGAATTGAACCCGGGTTGGTTCCCTGCCAGGCAAACATCCTACCAGCTGTGCTTTTGCTCCAGCCCTCCTGACCCATTTTAAAATAAATTTTCAAATCACAAATTTAAACTCATATCAGGATGATTTTGTCAGAATATATAAATATTATACTAGCTAACCTTTTATTTTCAATTGAGTTTTTAAGTACTATTTTATCTTTATATTCTTATTAACAGGCTGGAG
The DNA here is from genome assembly GCF_029834395.1 of Sorex fumeus. Classification (NCBI taxonomy): domain Eukaryota; kingdom Metazoa; phylum Chordata; class Mammalia; order Eulipotyphla; family Soricidae; genus Sorex; species Sorex fumeus. The sequence continues at coordinate 22,301,270 of NW_026606059.1, forward strand.
CGAGAGCACAGCAGCACAGCGTTTGCCTTGCACACGGCCAACTAGGCTAACCTGGGTTTGATTCCTCCGCCCCTCTTGGAGAGCCCGGTAAGCTACCTAGAGTATCTCGCATGCATGGCAGAGTCTGGCAAACTACCCGTGACATATTCAATATGCCAAGCACAGTAACAACAAGTCTCACAATGGAGACATTACTGGGCCCACTCAAGCAAATAGATGAACAATGGGAGGACAGTGCTACAGTGCTATTATTATTTATACTCTATTAGTAATATAGAGGAGCCATAAAGAGAGGATTTATTAATTACTTATGCATGCATCTACATAAAAGTTATTTTGCTTAAAGTTTACATTCAATAAAATTGGATAGATGCATAAGAAATGAGCATTCTTGAATCTGCACAAGCATCTCAAATTTGTGACCACATTTTATATAGTCTTAAAATGGATATTTAGATTTAAATTGATTCAAAATTTATATTGCCTCAATATCATATAAACTAATGACAGATATTGATAGCTATCTGGTATTATGCATTATTATAAATATCCTATATCTGTAATAAGTTATGATTTACAGTAATAGATAATTTATGATATCAGGTTTGATTTAAAGTTCATCTTTACAGTGTTTCATGCAGTATCTACATAGAGCAAACTTAGAGCTGTCAAAGAAACGCTTCATCTGAACAGTCGATAATGAGAGAAAAATAGACTATTCAGAATGGGGTACAATTGAGAAAATAAATCTCAGTAATGCTGAAAGCCAAATGCAGAAAAGATAAGTGGTTATCTATAGTCAATGTATAGGGTGAGTGTCAGAATATAGAAAACTACCAAGGAGAAACACTAAGGGCAAGAGAGTTTCTGGTTAAAAGATTGTGCTAATGAATGAAAATCCATATCATTGGAGCGATGATGTATAATGCGTAATAAAATCAAATATTGAGGATGGGGAGGTCTGGTTTTAATTAACCTAGTAAGTTTTTGCTAGAACTTGATTTTTGCAAGGAAGTTTTGATAGGTCAGGGAGAAAATTCAGGAGCTTGACTGAAGTTCTAGCAAAGAATCTGTAATTATTTATACTTCTTATTGGTGTGATGGTGGAAAACTCTGCATATTTTGCATACGAGAAGCCTCATTCTGTTCTGAAAATGTATGACTGATAATTTGCTGAATTGGTTTGTCCCAACAATTATAAAAACCTTACAAACTGTGTTCCAGTTGAAACAGTAAAGAAGTGTAGAGCCTGCTTTCATTCGGGAACTCCGTTTTACTTGCTTCATTAAATAAAAACAGCCCAGACCATGAATATCTGAAAATGAGGTTATCAAAAGCAATCAGATCAATGTATCTCAAGCCACACTGTACACAGCGTTTCCTTAGGTGCTAGAGAACAGACATTTCACTCTACATAAGAAATAAGAAAATGGAGGTTTTTATGTTGTTCTTTTTAATATTCTTATTGTTTCCAATAGGCTTCCTCTCAATGCTAAGAATTGAAGTGTCTTATAAAAAATTATACTTTTGTATAAAAGGTATTTTTAGTAGAGATTAAAAACAGGCAGAGAAGAAGACAAATAATGTATCTGTTACAAAAAGAACCACTTTTCCTGTTTAAGCTACTTATTAGAGAATTTTAGTTATGCAGCCTTGTTAAAGATATATTATCCAATTAAGCCTCGTTTATGACATGTATATTTTCCTTAGATTATGCCATTTTTAAGAAGACAATAGTTTTATTGCACAAAATTTTTTAGAAACCCATTCTAACAGGAGAAACATCCTTTGACACCGAGAGTGCTCAAATCAGTAATGCCCAGGGTTTACACTAGATCATTATTTTGGGGGCACACCCAGCATTACTTGCAGTCTGAAGAGGAGACCTATGGGCCAAGGATCTCACCCATGCATCCTGCCTGCACAATGTGCTCTCTCATCCCTTGAGCTATCTCCATCCCAAGAGAATCTACATTTGCAAAGCTCTCAAGGAGATACAGATTAGGACCTATATCATCATATTTCCTTTATAAAAGTCTGCCCTTCTCTTGGGCCAGTGAAGTAGTATAGTGGTAAGGTGCTTGCCTTGCAAGCAGCCAACTTGAATTACCCTCAGCACTGCATAGCCTCCCATCTACTCTTCCAGAACCAAAGCAATCTGTAAGCACAGCTTGGTGTGGCCCAATATTCCCAGCTAAAAAAAAGAAAATGACAAAATCTACCAGGTTCTTTTCTCTTACCATGTCCTATAATATTGATAGCACCTCCAAATTATTATTTACACTCTCAAAATGTGTTTTCTTTTCTTCATTTGAACTGCTTGAGAGTGATTTAGTTTTTTTGTTTTGCTCCTCTTCTCCATTAATCTCATTTTAAGATGTCAGTGATACCCGAAATGAGCTAAATTATAGAATTTTTTTAAATTAAGACCTCATACTTCAAATTATAGACCAGTTCTCTTATCAATGTCTTTTTCAGAAGATTAATTTTCAGAAGATCATCTTTTTAAAGCTGAACTTCACATTTATAATTTTCATATATTTTCTAGGTTATAGAAAATATGACTGCATACTGTTTGGTCAGGTGCAGTTGGATAAAATTATATTTTACACTTTAAGCTTTGAAATGGAAAATCCAAGGCCCAAATGGAATGGACATCTTACATACGTTTACACATCAGAAACCAGACTTTCCGTAACAATTTTCTACTGACTACTGATGTTGGTGGGCACCATGGGAGGCTTTTGTGAGGCAGGAAAGAGAGAGATGGTCACTTTCTCCTGATCTGCCTCTGCCACGCAGGATGCAGAGTTTTGGGTTCTTGTCTTGCCTCAAAGAAAGTGATTTTTGTACTAGATGAGCAATGAAGTAAAACAGATTTTATTTGCAGGTATTTTGGAAGGAGAAGGAGGGAAAGTGAGAGAAAACAAACCATTCAAGAGAGAACCAGGCTTCTGCGGTGGCGGAAAGAGCCCTACACACACCCTAGCATTAAACAAGAAAGTACACGTCTCTAGACGGCAGATGCCAGGACATTAGGACGGGCCTCTGGGCGCTGCCCTGCAAGCAGGAAGCAGAACTGAGGCCCCACTTTTACATTAAGTGGGCAAGTTAAACTTGTGAGTCCGGATGATATGGAGAAGTACAACATGCTCTCATACATCCTCCTGGTCATATACTATCCTGGCAGTACGAAGCAGCAGTTTCCCCCTCTCTTACACACCTTTAATCTGGATTGACCTTCAAGTATCAGTATGAGCCTTCTCCTTGGCCCATGTGTAACCAACCACAAGAATGTGGGGGATGTGATCTGTAGGACCTACATGTCCAGCTCCATATCTTCCACTCATGTTTTAATCATGACAACATAGATTTGACAACATAGCTTTGACAAGACAATGTATACCCTGATGTCCTTTTGATGAATGCTCATCCTCTGACTGTTTGTACTCTCATTAGGGATTCTTTTTCTATGATTAAGTCATTAAGATGTAATTGATCAAAAATAGAATAAAAGGAGGCTCCTGGCAGTTGCTCTTTGCCTTGAGCCAGATGGATGCCTTGGTCGTCCGTACTCTCTACATTCCTCCCCTGTGTCTTGTCTCTGAGCCTCTGATCAAAAGCATATTCATGCAACACCAGTGCCACATGTGCTGCGTGCCACAGGTACTCAACCAGGTGGACAGAAGCAAGACATGGGCTCAGACAGCATAGGAACTACCTTCATTTGTTCAAGGTGGCTTTTGTAGGATTATTCCAACCTGCCCCCCTGTGGGGCAGAACCTAGGTAAAGGTCCATTGCTAGGGAGGTTGACAAGGGTGCTAGAGTTGGGAGCCATCAATGGACTTTCCTGGCCTTTTGTTTCTGCTGGAACTTCTGTCTAGGGGTTGGGTGGGGGCCATTTCCCAACCTTCTCTGGGTCTGTTGCTGGCTCCAGGTAAAAAGTCTTATCAGGCCTTAGTTCCTTTTTCTTTGAAGTTAGCTTTTTCAATGTCAGGGCTATTGACATTAATATTTCCCAGGAAATTCATTGCCACTGCCTTGAGGGAGGGGCCTTCCCTATCTATCTGCCTGCTTACATAACTACTACAAACATTTTTGCTACTTCCCTCATTCTCAGAGAGTGCTGGCTTACGGACTTTTAGGTAGGTATCTACCTATTTCACCTATAGAAAATATCTGTTTGTTGATGTTGTAGGGATGCAAAACAGACTCTCCAACATTTTAATATTGGAGAGATAGGCAGAAGTACCTGTGTATCCTTATCTCAAAAGGAGAGTGGTGAATTGCTAGTTCCCAATACCTCCCCTTTCAAATAATCATCCACAAGAGGCAAAGTTTTAAAAAATGGGTGACTCTGACAGCACACTTTATGTCTCCCACTGTATAGTGTTTCACAAAGGTTTGTTGAATTGAATATAATGGAATTGTGTGAAACGTGAAACTCCCAGTTCCTCCAGATTTTTGTCAAGCATATGCTCCCTGGTTGTATTTCTCTGTTCTCAAGCTCTCAAGTTTCCATCTTTACTATTTTTGCAAAGTATTACATCGATGCCACAGATTTAGTGCTAAAGCTTTCTAGTTCATAAGGCTACAGTTACAATATAAATTCAACAAACTTGTTACATATATTGTAAGTATTTTTTCAATAATAAAAAAATCATTAAAGTAAAAATAAATGCTAAAGAAATTAATTTTATCCCTGACTAGACATTTGGGATTCTATTCTCTAACTAAAAGAAGGGTCATTAAATATCTGTTGACTTGTCTCATTCAAATCAATTCTTTCCAGTGAATTCAAATTAAAAAAAAGTACTGAAATACAGTCAGCATGAATATGCAAGACTAAGCTACTGTTTATCAGTTAATAACCTGGATTTTCCAAATCAATTTCTGCATTTGTAAGAAGTAATCATTCTGGTAAATTAATTAATATTGAGTAGATTCATATTGCTTTCACCGAAAAATTCAGAGTTAAGCATTTTCTTCTTTATTCCTAACTTTTATGGTGTTCTTCTAATAAGTTTGTTTTGCATTTAGATGATGTTTTGTGTCAAAACATAAAATATTTTCACCAAATATTTCAAAATCACTCGATTCACAAAAAAAGTCAATATGTGAGGGCTGGTTTTTACTTTTTTACTGCAATGTAAGTACAGTTTCATATGCGACTATCTATTTTAATTATGTATATAAAGTGTTAACCTATCAAGTATATTCTCTTTGAAATGTAATTAGGACATTTTCCAAAAAGCAATGATATTATCTAAGGGTAAGAGTAAGGTAATGGTAACAGTAAAATAAGATTAAATATAAGAAAAACTGGTAGGAAAAAATATTTTAATGCAAAGATCAGAAAAAGTATACAGCATAACTACTTGCTTTAAGCCCAAAAAGTCATGTACCTCCTTTTAATTACTTGTAAAACTTACTGAAATTACAAATAAAAAACATCTAAAATCACCTCTGTTAAATATCTAGTTATAAATATTCAAGTTTGCAGATGGAAAGTTGCAAATATATGTGACTTCCACATTTTATTTTCTTTAACATTTATTTAAATTTTATGAAACAAATGAAACTCTGTGGCAGTCACTGCATAACTTAAAGATGAACTTTGTATATTTATGTTCCTTTCAGACTATGTCAAACATTGAAGCACACAGAAATACCAGTTGAACACATTCCTTATGTAGAACAGTCTATATTTTGATATTTTTTTGTTATTCAACTTTTCTTCCTTTTCTTTTTTCTTCATTCCACCACACCTCTGCTCTCCAATAAGGTTCATTTGCTGTCTCTGATTTGCCACAATATGATGGATGGCAACAACACTAACTTGCTATATTCAACAACTCCTAAATGAACACACTTCCTTAAATTAAGAATGAAGCTTACCTCTAGTAGAATCAGCAATAATTTGAGAATCAACTCACCTATGATGCTAGGAGTTACTGCAACATTTGAATTTATTGGAGCGTCAAGATTTTAGAAAAGTGAAATATGATTTGTGTTTGTATTAACTTAAAAAAGATAAATAATATAAGTGACAAATAAATATGAGAGAATTGCACAAGTCTGTTTTATCTGCTGCAAATTTATTACAGATGAAGTTTTTTAAAGAACAGATTCTCCAAACCACACAAACTATAAAGATTGTAGAATAGTTTTTGCTGAGTATAATAACCTATATTTATTGTGGTAATGACAATGAACACTTTTTGGCGGGGGTTGGGACACATCCCGTGTTGCTTAGGGATTATTCCTGGCTCTGTACCCAGGAGTTACTTCTGACGACGTTAAGGGGGAACATATGAAGTGCTGGGGATCGAACCCTAGTCAGTTCAAGGCAACCCTACCTGCTGTACATTGCTCCAATCCTCAATGTTAATTTTTATAAAATATTTATACCTGGAGTATACACTAAATCACTAAATAAAATTCATTTTACAAAAAAACATAAATTGAATGGCTTTTTGATTCTTGCAATTCTGGTTCTCTGATATACAGTGCTTCCTCCCCCCTCCCCCGCCGCTACATCTACAATTGAGATAAAATTACTAGGAGATAAATTTTATCTTCTTTATGGTTCTTCTGAGACTGACATTCAAATCCTATATTGGTATTCTATTATCTTTAGAATGAAGGCATAAGATGTGTGCAAAAAATATGTAACTCAGGGATTATGAAAATAAATGAGATTTTTATTTTTAGGTGTGTGATAATATTTAGAATGAAGGTCAAAGTGAATACAAAACAAAACTTCTCTATAAAGTTTGCAGAATTGGGAATTATTTGGTAGATCATGGATCAAGCCACCTGCCAGATGTAAAAGCTGTTGCAAATTTACTGAAGGGAACCAGGAGTTGAAGAGAAGACAGGAACATCACAAAGAGCTTTTAGTCACAGCTTAATATTTATAGTTCTTTCAGGCATGGTGAGATTAGTCAAACTTGTCTAAATTGGATTGAAAGTGATACCATGTGGCCTGGATTCTGGATCCGTGAATTATTAACACTATTTTACTGAAATAATTGTCTTTAAAGTAAGCAAGATATTGCCTTTTTATGTGCTGTTGAAATGTATACAATGTGAAGGTAATTTTTGAAATAGTAAGGATAAAGGTGAAAGTAAAGATCTTAAAAGTCAATAAACATCAAACCATGTATCCTTTATCTAAAACTCATAAGCCCAAGGAAACAAAGATTTTGAATTAAAAATTTCATCAAGTATAAAATCTTTGACTATAATGCTTTCGCTGCCATTTCCTCTGAAATGTAATGATGCAATTAATTATATTTTTATATATTTTAATCCTAAAATTAAGGACATGCTTTTTCTTCTCTCAAAAACATATAACTTGATTATATCAAATTTCAAATATACACAGACGTTGGCAGAATAGTAGAATGGACCACTACATACTTACTATTTTCCACAATTTTGCTGTGTTTTCTTTGATTCTCATAGCTATGCATTTTATGCACAATTTATATATATGTAAAACATATTTAACCATATTAATTTTTTATGTATGGAAGTGCTGTGCCACTAACCTATATCATTGGCCATGAATTAACTTGTGTGTATATATATATATATATATATATACATAATTTAAAATACAAGAATACAGGTACCCAATATATTATTTTTATATAAATTTACTAATTTTTATAAAAATATGATTTCTTTTTTTCTGGACCATTTTAAATGGTAGGTATCATATAGATGATCACTTCAAATTCATTAGAAGGATGAATGTACTTATATAAGCATAGCAGTGGAATAGAAAACAGTAAAATGGCTCTTAGAGTGTTATTATGTCAAACATACCTTCAAAAATATTAATGTGCATTTATCTATATGTGTGAATTTGTATTCCTATACCTAATATATTGAGGTCACTTGCATTCACCAAATTCAAGTAACCACAATTTTAAGAAATCCAGTATTCAAATATTGAATTTTCCTCATAAATTATCAACTCGTGGCTTATTAAACTTTAGAACAGATTGTTTTCTTCTAAGACAAATTTTTAGCACACTAATTGTAGTAGTGAATGAAATAAATTTTAAGACACAATATAAAATCGATCATATGAGATAGAGTATCAAAAAATTTTTGAGCTAATTGATACATATAAATTGACTTCAATCTGAATGTTTTGAAATCCTTAAAAAAAAAGGTCCACTGCATAAAAGGTTTTTTTTTTTTTATTTTTTGGATGTTTCATGCACTTGCATATTCAATGAGTGCCTTTTATATCATCATGGGTGATATGCATTATACTAAATATTTTGCACCATCAAGAGTGAAAAATAAAACATTGTTCACTCCTGGCTCTGCCCTATGCCAGGTTTCAAACTCATGTTGGCTATATGAAGGTCAAGTGTCTTATCCACTACACTAGATATTTAAATTGAAGTGTTTATGAAAAAATAGTCGTGTTATTTTTTTTTTTTAATTATCCATTTCTTCAATAGTAGCACTGTAGCACTGTCCTCCCATTGCTCATCAATTTGCTTGAGTGGGCCCAGTAACATCTCCATTGTGAGACTTGTTGTTACTGTGTTTGGCATTTTGAATATGTCACGGGGAACTTGCCAGGCTTTGTCGTGCGGGAGAGATACTCTCAGTACTTGAAAGAAAATAGACACTCTAATTTAGAAGATTTAAAGTATAAAACTATACTTTTCTAAAAATCATATTTAATGCAATGCGTCACATATTTCTAGTAGAGCACATTGCAATATCTATTGTAAGAAATAGGAAGAAGTAAAATGAAGAGGTAAAATGAATCACTATTGATGAGGCATAACTGAAAAGCAGTCACAGAAAATTAAGAAAGTATTTATATAGAGTGGTTTGGATTGTTTATTTGTTATAGTTGCTGTTAAAATACTAGACCAGTAGATATTTTTTTCAAAACATCCGACTAATAAATACCAGCTATGGTTTGTGAAACACAATTCTAAAAAAGTGCGTAGAACAAAAGCTCAACTTTAACCTAGAATGTAGGCCACACACTTTGTTAAAGTTATATTCTTTTCTAAAGTAGAATAAATTTAATGCCATATTTATTCTGAGTTGTTACTATGGCAACTGTATTGGTTTATAGACATTTGTGTAAATAGTTAAATAAGGCAATTTTTTATTTGTTAGTTGAGTTTAGATGTATACATACTTCATTTTAAATATTATCTTTAATGAGAAATACTTATTCATTTCAGATAGATGTTTAGAATATTCTTCAAAAGATTATTGCTATTTGTGCATGGGTACAAGTTGTCTATCTGTAGAAAAGTGAGTTTTCATTTTTATTTTTCAAAGCATAAAATGAAGTGATTAAAATATAGATAACTAGAATCCACAGTTCATTCATGTAATTATTATGAGTAGTCTATGAAAACATGCTCAGAGCTTTTCTGAGAATTAGGCTCTCAGGTATAAAGATTAGCATGGCTAAATTGACTTCTGGTGATTTGAACAACTTCTAAAGGTACTGCATAAAATCTATTGACAATGAAAATTTTCATTTAAAAGATGTGCTGCCATGGGCAATGCATGACTACCAATTTATAGTCTATTTTTTTACAGACATTTGGAAGGTAATGCTTTTAAATTGGTCAAACAAAACTCCTGACTTTTTTTATAGTTTAATACTTGATAACTTTGCCACCATAAAAAAGAACAAGTAATAGAAAATCAAAGGCCATGCATCTACCAAATCTAGCTCTGCTTGCAAATTTCTACTGTGGAGTGTTACACGTGGTGTTCAGTACACTTATTCCCTCAAAGCACACACTGGGATGTTAAAACTAAGGTTCTTATTTACTGGTATCTCTCATTCATAATAAAAGTTCAATCCAAAAAAATTTATAAAACTGGTGTTATATGTACCAACATTATTAATTATAGTTATCTTCATATGCTTCATTACATACATGCTTTAAGTAATAATTTTCATATATAGATTCACTCAATTAGTATCATTTAAAATCAGCAATGCAAAGTCAAGGCCACATTTGAGATTTCTATGAAAATTAGAAAATATTGTGTACTAAGTAATATATTAAATCTGGTGTTGAACAGCTTTAATTTTTTTTAAATTTTTTTAATTTGCTGCTCCTCCTACCTTTTGGTGCATTTTCACATTTATTCTATTTGACAGACTTCATATGCAAATTAAGAGTAATGGGTAAATTTATAAGTTGGGGAACTAAAGTCAAGCGAAAGGTATTCTATTCTAGAATGAGAGAAGGAAGAACAATAAAGTATTATACTCTTTACTTCAAGATTAGTGCCCTCTGAATTTGGATAGCTGTCTGATAAATTCATAATATTTAGTCAGTGTAGTAAGAATGATACCATGATATTATTTTTGAAATAATATTATTTTTTAAAACTTTCTTATCTCAGCTACCTTTCCTTTCTCAGTCCGTCAGTTTTCTCCCTGCCATTTTTGAAGGGTCAGATCGAACGACCAACTGCAGCAGTGTGCAACATGTACGTGGGGTGTTTTTAGTCAGTTCATTGTCTGTCCATCTGTCTATGTGAAACACTCGAGTGTTGGAGTCAGAGTGAAAATCAGTAGTAGAAATTAGACTTGGGGAAGCAGGATCACCACGAGAGATCAGAATGATATGCAGTCCAGCAATTTAAAGGGTCTAGGTGTTTTGGGGGGCTGGAGAGATAGCACAGTGGGTAGGTCATTTGCCTTGCATGCGGCTGACTCTGCAGACCCGGTTCAATTCTTCCGCCCCTCTCAGAGAGCCCAGCAAGCTACTGAAAGTATCTCGCCCACACAGCAAGCTTCCCCTGTTGTATTCGATATGCTAAACACAGTAAGAAGAAGTTTCACAATGGAGACTACTGGGCCTGCTTGAGCAAGTTGATGAACAACGGGAGGACAGTGCTACAGTGCTACAGTGCTCTTTCAAATACCAACACAGGATTTAAAAAGTTATATAAATGACTACAAATCACATTTTATGATATATAAATTAAAACTATAGTATCTAGTCATTTAAAGTATTTTAACAAAATTTCTAAAATCTTCTCAAGTCAGAAACTATTATGTTGTTTAATTATATTAGCCAACAACAATATAATAAATATAAAGAGATGAAATAAAGATCCATATATTAGATGATGAAAAGATCACTTAATCACTTAATCACTTAACTTCCCGTTAGTTGTCGATTTGCTCGAGCGGGCGCCAGTAACGTCTCCATTTGTCCCTGTCGCGTGCTAGTGTAGCCCAATGGCATCTGTTCGCTCCGGGAACATGAAGGGCCTCAAACCGATCGTTCATGATCTTCAGGAAGAAATCTGACCATCTGGTAGGTGGGCGGCCACGCGGTCTCTTGACATCCCGTGGAATCCAATCAGTAACAGCTCTAGTCCAACGGTCGTCTTTAAATCTCATTACGTGACCAGCCCATCTGATTTTCGACACCTTGGCAAATGAGACAGCGTCCCTGATCCTTGATCGTCGATGGATGTCAGAACTCTGGATTCTTTCTCTCATTTGAGTGAAACGTGATATTCCAAGCATAGCTCTTTCTATTCTTCTTTGGGAGACCTGAATAGCGTTCTCATCTTGTTTGAGTAGGGCCCAGGTCTCTGAGGCATATGTTAATGCAGGAAGAACAGTGGAATCAAAGAGATGTGCCCGGAGCCGGAGGTTCTTCGTCCTCTTAGCTATTTCTTCGACGTTCTTGAAGGCGTTCCAAGCTGCTCTCTTCCTCCTGCGCAGCTCGGGTGCCAGGTCATTTGTCATGTTGACCTCTCGACCTAGGTAGACATAGCTGTTGCATTCGGAGATGGTCGTTCCATTGAGAGCGAATGGGGCGTCAGGAACAAGGCTGTTTCTCATAAACATTGTCTTCCTAAGATTCAGCTGTAGTCCTACCTTTCCACACTCACGGTCAAAGTCGGCCAGCATTTGTGCCGCTTGGCTGATGTTTGGTGTTATTAAAACAATATCATCAGCAAAGCGGAGGTGGTGTAGTTGCCGACCATCTATCTTCACTCCCATTCCTTCCCATTCCAGTCGTCGCATGATGTTCTCGAGGGTGGCACTGAAGAGTTTCGGTGAAATGGTATCACCCTGCCGCACCCCTCTCTTGACATCAACGATCACTTCTTTGTAGAATGGTGAGTAAGTATGTATTATTCTTTTAACATCATTTAGTATATTTTATAACTATCTTGCCTAAGATTTGATTTGGATCAGGTGTAGAAATTAAGGAAAACCTGGGGTTGATTCTGGAAATCAAGAATGGCTATCTTATAGTCCCACAAAATGATCATTGGGACATACTTACCTATCCTAGGAAACAACCCTTACATGGTCTTGGAGTTAACCTATGCAAACCTGCAACTTGTGAAGGTTATGAACCTAAAATAAGATGAGATTTAGCTCTTTTGGATCTAGAAATTAATATGAAAATGACGTTGATGCTGCTAGAATATTTGCATATGAGGTCAGGAACAAAGAAGGAAATTCAGGACCTTGAGTGAGATTGATTGAGACCTAGAGTCAATTCCTGCCAGACCCGTTGGAACAGGTTTCAGGCTGCACTTGAGTTCCACTTGATCTACGCAGCTGGAACTGTCTCTACCAACAGAAAAAAGGGTTGTTCTTTTCAGACAAGGATTAATTCTTTCTCTTTGCAGATGTGCGAGAGAAAAGAAATATCACCAAGAGATGGATTTAACTTTGTCCTGTAGCACTGTCCCAGTGTTGTTCATTGATTCGCTCGAGCAGGCACCAGTTGTAAAAAACTAAGCACGCTGAAGGTTGTGTGTTCACGGGCACTCTGGATGGCTCTATCTCACCACCCATGTTCTGTGCCCTAGAGCCACTGTGTGTGGTCTGCAGGCCTGGATCTGGACAGCTTTTGGCCAAGGGCAGACCAAGAAAGAGACAAAGGGCCATGCCAGTTGATCTTTGTAGCAGTTTATTGCAAGGAAGTTTATCCCATAGAAGAAATTTATGTTATGGAGGGCCTAGGTTCTCTCAAGCACATGTTCTCCTTGCTAATCTCTCTGTGGTCCATCTTGCAGCCCTGCTCTCTCTTTCTCCAGCTCCCCTGTCTCTCCAACTCCCTCGCAGTCTGGGCTGACACTCCACCCAGTCAGGTAGCCAAATCAACATAAGAAAGCCCTTCCTGAGGGCCCACCTAAAAGCCCTTCCTGACTGCTCAAGGGCAAAATGCTTCCTAAGGTGTTTTTCTCTTTTCCTCAGTCCAGTAAAGGTAAAGGTAAAGGCCCTCCCGTTGTTCGTTGATTTGCTCGAGCGGGCCCAGTAACGTCTCCATTGGAGACTTTCAACTATTCCTGAGGTTATGCAGGAAGGACAGAACAGTGTTATCCTACAATCAGTAACACCTAAAAGCTCAAGATCAGGTTAAAGGTAAAGGTAAAGGTAAAGGCCCTCCCGTTGATCGTTGATTTGCTCAAGCGGGCCCAGTAACGTCTCCATTGGAGACTTTGTTGTTACTGTGTCTGGCATATCGAATACTCTCGGTAGCTTGCCGGGCTCTCCGAGAGGGGCGGAGGAATCGAACTCGGGTCGGCCATGTTGGCCGCTTGTAAGGCAAACGCCCTACCGCTGTGCTATAAGTGTAGAGAAAGATAGAGAGATAGTATATAGGTAAGGTGCTTGCATCCCACATGTGACCAGATTTCAGTCCCTGGCACTTCATATAGTCCACCTTGCTCATTAGGAGTGATTCCTGAGCATTAAGGCAGAAGTAAGCCCTGAGCACAGCTGGTTGTAGCCTCAAAACAAAGCAAAAAAAAAAAAAAAGAGTGTAAATGAAAACAAAAAGATTTATCTGTTGTTCTTTGACCAAACTGTCACTTGGTTAAATTAGAGGACATTCAACTAGAGCCAAAATAACCAAAATAATCCATCTAAAGTCATTTTTTGTATTTGAGAATTTTTAGGGGACACACTTCTAATTAATCTTATACTTTTTGCAAATCACTTTTACTGATTGCATTGTGGAAAGAATTTAATTTTTTCTTACAATAATATATACTTAAAGTTTGTTGTAGTCAATATTTATTTAATTTTTCTCTGATCCCAGATTTTTCTTTATTACAAAAATGCCCTTTAGGGGCTAGAGCGATAACACAGCGAGTAGGGCATTTGCCTTGCATGCAACCTACCCGGGTTTGATTCCCAGCACCCCATATGATCCCGCGAGCACTTCTAGGAGTAATTCCTGAGTGCATAAACCAGGAGTAACCCCTGAGCATTGCCAGGTGTGACCCAAAAAGAAAAAAAAATGCCCTTTAAAAGGTTTTTCAACATTAAACTTTATTGTTTTTTAATTGTTACTGTGTTTGGCATATCGAATTGAAAATGTATTATTTTTAACTTGTTTATTCCTCATTAGGAAAAAATAGTTCATGAAACTTACCATCAGAGTATACGTACAAACATTCTACTAGGTTAGTGGCATCAACATCACTTTATATTCTTCATTCAATAATAGCAAATAACAAGAGCCTAAAAACAATACTTTAAAATATATCACTGTTAACAATGAACTAATGAATTTTCTTAATTCATTTTTTCCAGTTATTTATCTTTTAAAAAATAACATTGCTTTCTATCTGTCTTAGAAGTCATACAGATTGATGAGTCCTGAGCTGCAAAAGAAAATTTAATTTTAAGTCTTCATTGGCATTTTAAAACTTCAGTGATGTTATAAACAAATAATGATTTTATTGGTGAGAGCAGAAATCGCCAATGTGAATAGTATATCTACTTTTATATTTTTATTTTGGGGTGCTTGGAGCCATACCCCGTGGTACTCAGGGTTTACCCCGTGACTCTGTGCTCTTGATTCACCTCTGGCAGACTCAGGAGACTATAGGGTGTTGCAGAAATTGAAGTTACATCTGCTGTATGCAAAACAACACCTTTGCCACTGTATATCTCTGGCCCCGGATTTCTACATTTTTAAAAACATTTTTTATTCCCCTCCCCTGTTCTCTACATTTAAATTTTTGAATCAATCAAGATCATTTTTGGAGTGATTTCTGAATCTTTTATATATTAAAATCAATTTCTGATGATAGCGTTGAATATATTTAATTGATCATCATGGATATCTGAAAAGGATATTTAAAACCTATATACCATTACTCTACATATTTTACACTAGTGAAGAGAATAACTACATTCAACTTGTACACATGCCACTACATTATCCCTTTTGGATCCTGGCTATGTGGCATAGTGCACGGTTGATTGTGTCTCAGGAAATTCTTCTATTGTCACCAAATTTCCAACTTGGAAAACCTTGATTAAGGGATTGCATCAAAGAAAAAACACTTGACCTAATGTTAGTGTCCAAACTGGTGAGACATTGAACACATTTTCTAAAGATGAAAATCCAGAAATATATATTATCTCATTTATCAGTAGTCATTCTAGAATTTGCAATGTGAAAAGTAATTGTGAGCTCAATGGTTTTCATTTCAAAGCAAATATTGGGGGCTGGAAAGAGGGTAGGGCATTTTGCCTTACACACAGCCGACCTTTGTTCAATCCCCAGCAACCAATATGGTCCCCTAAACACCGACAGGAGTGATTCCTGAGTGGTGAGCCAGGAGTAACCCCTAAGCATCGCTGGGTGTGACCCAAAAAGTAAAAAAAAAAAAACCCACACAAAGGAAATATTGGAGTTGCATATGATTCCTATGGTTACACAAATATACATATTTAGTAAATATAAAAGTGGGCATGCTGATTTACATTAGTTCATATAAATTTCTGTAGTATGACATATGTAAGCTATTGAAGGAATTGGGACATTATTAGGGTCCCTTAATTAAAGTTACACAACAATGAAGCTAAGGTTACTGATAGACCTACGTTTTGCTTAAAACACAATTTCTAAAACTCCTGTTCCTCTTTCCTCCGGGGCTATCTGCTTTCACTTCTCATCAATTAGTTAAAAATGTCTTATGCTTCTTTAGAGGCAAAGAACCAAATATTTGTGATTTTTTTTCTAAATTTCTATTTTAATTCTTCCTATACCAGTAAAAGAACTTTCCTGTATTTAGATTTTGCAAATTGTTGTGAATTAAAAGATGTTGGGACCCTGTAAGTTCTATAATTTTGTTGTGGTTTTATTAAGCAATAATTTTAATGTAAATTCAAATATTTAATTTTAATAAAATTAATTAATCAGATTCTATATCAATGGATTTTAATCTTTATCCTCAATTTTTATCAATTATATGTAGAAAGAGACCCAATTTTAAGTTTATACGTTTTATGGAACATTACAATAAAAACAAATTGTGTCAACAAAGAAATCTTATTTTATACTTTGAGAAAAATAGGCTCTACAACTCATGGGAATTTGCATAATTTTAAATCAAATAATAATAAAAATGTGTTACAATATTATTAAATTTTAAATGTCTTTTTGCTCATAAAATGATGTTTGAAGATATAAAATGTTTCCTCATGTAAAATGTTTGAATATAATGCACTTACATATTTCAAGCTCATTTGATTTAAATTCAAAAGTTTCTTAATGGATTGGATATTTACTCATGCTTTCCCACAGGACATTATTAATACTTTAAAACCTTTGTTATCTTAAAGTTAGTCTTATAGATATTTTGTTTGTAGTATCATAAGTAAAAATGTTGCATACATCTATTTATCCTACATATCTGTAAAAAAGGAAAAGTCATAAATAAAACCCTGTGAGAATATATTGTTAATTCTACTTTATTCTGTGGAAGTAGTGATCAAGTGACTCTGGAGGTATCTAATATCACAACCCATTGTTGTGATTGCCAATTTCGCTGCTAGGACTCATTATATGAGAACTTCTGGTTTCTCTGAGCATTGCCTTCACCCAAATGGGAGTACCTCTATGAGAGCTACCTATGGCCTCTCTTACCTCACAACTGATGTCATTAATGTGTAAAAGTTGTCTCTCCCTCAAGGGAGAAATTAATTCAGTAAAATAGACATGTTCCAA
Organism: Sorex fumeus; assembly: GCF_029834395.1. Lineage (NCBI taxonomy): Eukaryota > Metazoa > Chordata > Mammalia > Eulipotyphla > Soricidae > Sorex > Sorex fumeus. Next base: position 22,318,298 of record NW_026606059.1, read on the forward strand.
ATTGCCATGAATCCCTTTAATCACCAACTGATTAAAAAGTTGAGTTCTCTCCTTATCCTATTTTGTTTCCCTCTATGTTGATGAAGTGCATGCATCCAATAAACACTGAATAATAATTCCATTTCAACCTCTACTTCCAGAGAATCTGATTAATGACATGATTTCTTTTTAAAAAGAAAGATACTGCATTTGAGAGAGAATATATGATAACTGAAATAGGTAAAATGAAAATATTAATTTATATTTAGGTATGGTTAAGTATCTAATACAATAATGGTGTAAAAATTTGTCTTTAAATTCAGACATAATTACAAATATTCATTGCCTTAATGATAGTATATCATGTTGTCTGCTGAGTTTGTAAATACTTTGTTAGTGTAAGAAGAGATTATAGTTCAGGATCCCTGTTTAGATAGTAGAATTATAATTTATTGTGTATTATTTTTTATGTGAGATGATTTATTTCAATTAGCAATTATGAACAATATACTTTTCTTGTTCGAGCGGGCCCAGTAACTTCTCCATTGTGACACTTGTTGTTACTGTGATTGGCATATTGAATATGACACAGAGAGCATGCCAGGCTTTGCCATGTGGACGAGATACTCTTGGTAGCTTGCTGGGCTCTCCGAGAGGGGCAGAGAATTTAATCTTTAAATGCTCTTTTTTCTAAATATCCATTTTTCAATTCCAACAACAAAAAGAACAAGCAAAGAACAAAAAACACCCACCACCCAATTGCAAATTTGCAGGAAACTATTCTAAAAGGTTTGGGTATTTGAAATCTATTATTACATTAATATTATTTTGGACAATTGTAATCTAATAATTTTATGTAGTAATATAACTTCTCTCCTTTTTTGAATTGTGTTTTGGGTGGTACTAAGGGCTTACTCCGGACTCTGTACTCAGGGAGCACCTGGCAGGATTTAGGGTGCTGGGGATAGAAGCTGTGTCGGCAATGTGCAAGGAAAGTGCCCCAATAATTTCTCACATTCTTAATAAAAATATGGAAAACATGAAGGAATAATATGCAAAATGTTTACTAATGGTTTCATGGTTTATTATTTTCTTCATCTGTACACTACGGAGACTGTAACAGAGTTGTAGATTAGTCCATAGGGAAGAAGAAAGGGTAATTATTTTCTTAAACTGGTATCAAATTCAATAACAAGTTTTCTTTTACTCTTCATAGAAGCTGATAGCCTGAGGATTAAACTCAACATCTTTCCATGTTCTGTACAATTCTTGTAGAATAAGGTAAAGGTAAAGGTAAAGGCCCTCCCGTTGATCGTTGATTTGCTCGAGCGGGCCCAGTAACGTCTCCATTGGAGACTTTGTTGTTACTGTGTCTGGCATATCGAATACTCTCGGTAGCTTGCCGGGCTCTCCGAGAGGGGCGGAGGAATAGGGCTGCTCTAAACATAACGTCTCATTTATGAGTGGGAATTTAGATCGAGTATTGCTCGCTCTGAGTTTGCTTTCCTTTGCTCTTACCCATTTAGCCTGCCTTTTCCTTTGCCTGAAAGCGTGGAAGTGTTTCCTTGGCATTTCACACAGTAGAATCTTACCAAGTTGTTCTGTGTTCTCACTGGTAACAAGTCAGAGCCACTGTTTTTCTGAGAATTGTTTCTAGCTGACCAGGATTCTCTTCTATATTAAATGCCTATTCTAGCCAGTTCGTTCACTCTCCCTTAAAACAACAATCTACTGAAAATAGGGTATAAAAGGCTTGGTTGTCTCTCCTTCAGAGATCTGTTCAGCATAGATTAGTCCTTCAAAGTAGGTACTAGTTTTGTAAATAGTGCTTTTGGTTGTCTTCAGTTATCCTGCCAATTTATCTAAACCCTTCAAAGGAAATATAAACTATGACTTTTTTTGTTTATTTGGGGGGGGGGTCACAACTGTCAGTGTTAAGGCCTTTCTCCTGGCTCTGCACTCAGAAATCATTTCTGTCAGTGCTCAGGGAACCATAATAGATGCCTGAGATTGAACCTAGGTCTACTGTATGCAAGGCATGCACCCCACGTATTGTAGTATCATGACAGCCACCAAAACCATTTGCTCTTGTGGCTTTAAAAGTACTATTAAAACCACAATGATTAATGAAGCTGGTAAGATTTCAATATATTTGTTTGCAATAAGACTGACTAATGAGTTACATAGTAGATCATATCTGAAATAGTTTTTTCAGAGTTAACTTGAACCCAAGCCACGAAACATCTTTTCTATCTTGGCTCCCTTATTTCCTTATAAATTCAACCCAGACCCTTACATCTAGTTCACCCCAGCTTGTCACATGTTACATCTAGATTTCTATGTAATTCTTAGTGGCATCTGCTATTATTTCTCCAAAGTATCCTAATTTGAGTTATAAATTAGCTATCTTATTTACATACACTAAAGCCTCTTTCTCTTGATTTTTCAGTTTTTAAAAAAAATATTTCTCTTTGTATATTTGATAACATCTTTGGGAGAGAAAAATCTCGCCATTTATAATGTCTAAGACCTTGTGCAGCTAATACTTTAACTACTTTAAATTCATGTTTACTGTCTGAAAATACATTATGCATAGGCTGGAGAGATACTTCAGAAATTAAAGCACTTGCTTTGTATGAAACTGAGGCCAGTTGAATCTCATTCCATGGCTCACCAAGCAATCCATGAACCCAAGGGCCGGAGCAACACCACATCTTTGGGATTTCACATTGAACCTCCAGTTGCAGAATCACCAGGAGGAGACCCTGCGTGTCCTGAAAAATGCTTGGGGGAAAAAAAAAAAGCAAAGTGTGAACATCTCTGTTTGAACTGTACACCAGCCTCCAAGGTGAAGAATAAGCCTGGCGTTTACCAAGTTGATTTCACAGCAGGACTTCTTTGAAACTGCCTTGGTCTGCAATGCTCTGAATACATAAAAGCTAACCTGGATGTTGTCTCAGGGTAAAAGCCCTAGACTCTTAGTGGTCCGTCCATATTTCTTTGAAATTTCGTATTATTTGGGCCACACTGGCAGTGCACAGGGCTTCTAGCTCTGCATTCAGGATCATTCCTGTAGGCTCAGAGGCAATCTGGAATCGAACCCAGGTGGGCCTTACCTGTTTTCTTGTCTCTTCAACCCCATGTCCTCTCAAATTCTTATCATGATGTTTAGATTCTCTTGAAGGGTCTCTTTATCTGAGGGAGTCTATCCTTCTCTGGGTGGTGGCTCATATTCTCCATCTCAAAGAATGTGATCTTCATGCCTTTGGGCTATTTTAGGGGCAGGCAATTTCTTCTTGGAGCTATTAAATGATTCCATGCTTGATATCAGTTACTGTCACAATTTTAATTGGGACAAAAGAACACAGAACTCCCCACTTCCGGGATAGTCTTACCAGCTAACCATAGTTTCTTGAGTTAAAATTATTTTCTTTACCTATTGTAATTTGATATATAGCATACCTAAATGAACCTTGTAAAAAATAGTACATAGGAGATATGTTTTTAATTTTAAACATGCTTTAAATTTAGTTGTGTCCATAGTTATTGTTCACTTTAATGAACTAGCTAGATATATAGAGATATATAGATAGATACCTATATTTAGATACATATTTATCTAGTAATTTCATATATGTATCATTAGTTGAGATATATACATATATCTAGTTCATATGTATTTATATAATAAAATTCATTAAATTCTAAATTTGCACTTGAGATCATTTTCCCCTTTGACAGTAAAGGACATCATAGCTAGTTAATTAAGGAAGTATTTGATTAGCGTGAGTGATAAAGAATAAGATAATCACGTATCTATTAAACTCCCTAAAAAATCTGTAGTTCTATACTTCAATTTAGTTCACATGGGCAATAACATTAAAAAGCTGGTAGATAGTAATTCAGTGGCTTCCCAATTCATCATACACTCTGTAATTTTGCAATCCATTTGATTTTTTTAATGTTAAATGGTGTTCATTATATAAATGAAATGAGCCACTGACGACTCTGGCGACATTGTTTCTACAACCTGCCAAAACTTCACTGAACAACTGCCATGAGTGATGATGGGGAACTAAGTTCTTGCATATGCTGAAAAATATATAAAAAAAATAAATTCCATGTGTATTGCATGTCCTTCAATTCACAGCTGGTTAAGTCATTAAAATTACTGCATTTTTTTTCAATTTACTTCACACTGACTGGAATTTATTATTCTATTTGTAAAATTAACATCCATTCCCCTATGTAATTCAGATGTCGATGATTTTGTTTTCAATTTCCAATATTATAAAGTCAATTTTTTCTTCCTCTACTACTCTATTTCCCTATTTTATACCAGTTTGTTCATTACTTGCTATTAAGACAAGTGGGATTGTGAAAGTAGAGGAAAAGTTATAAACAAATAAACCAGTGTTTTTAATAAAATTATTGTAACTTAATAAAAATAATATTGAATAATATTCAAAAAATAATTTCAGACAATTGTCATTGGAGGTTAGAATATAGGCAGGTATTCCTATTCAATATATCTTTTACCCATGGATCAAATAATTTTTTTTGAGCCATTCTGGCTGAACTCAAGGCTTACTTCGGACTCTGTGCTCAGGGTTACTTCTGACTGTATTCAGGGAACCCTTTGTGGTTGATTACATGTTAGTAAAGTGCCTTGGAAAGTGTTCTATCCATCCAGTCCTTTAAATTAATTTTCTTAGAGATTATGGTTTCATCCCAATTAATGCTACATGTAATCTAAGGTAAATGCAATTGTGTTCACTGAGTGTCACTGTCTTCATGTCACAAATGATATAGCCATGCCTATTTGTTTACTTTCATGAAGGTAGTAGGAATTGAGTTGATTATAAATCTGAAAAATTCATAGGATTCTGCGTACTTAAAGGGAATGGCTAACTTTTCATATTTAAGTTATGTGAGAAAGTTAATCGTGTCATTCAATTCAATTAGTCATTGATATGCATAATCACTTGATCACTTGACATCCCCTTACTCATTGATTTGCTCGAGAGGGCACCAGTAACGTCTGTATACGTCCCTGTCGCATGCTAGTGTAGCCCAATGGCATCTGCTCTCTCCAGGAACACAAAGAGCCTCAAACCAATCGTTCAGGGTATTGATGAAGAAGTCTGACCATAGGTGGGCGGCCAAGCCATCTTTTGACATCCCGTGGAATCCAGTCAGTAACGGCTCTAGTCCAGCAGTAGTCTCCAAATCTCATTATGTGTCCAGCCCATCTAATTTTTGACGCCTTGGCAAATGAGACAGCGTTCCTGATTCTTGACCGTCGACGGAGGCCGGAACTCCGGATTCTTTCACTTGTTTGAGTGAAGTGTGATACTCCAAGCATAGCTCTTTCAATTTCTCTTTGGGAGACCCGTATAGCGTTCTCATCCTGTTTGTGTAGGGCCCAGGTCTCTGAGGCATATGTTAATGCAGGAAGAACAGTGGAATCCAAGAGATGTGCCCAGAGCCAGAGATTCTTCATCCTCTTCGCTATTTCTTCGAAGATCTTGAAGGTGTTCCAAGCCCCTCTTTTTCTGCTGCAAAACTCAGGTGCCAGATCCTTTGTCATGTTGACTTCTTGACCTAGGTACACATAACTGCTGCATTCAGAGATGTTCCTTCTGTTGACAGCGTATAGAACATCAGGGACGAGTTCGTTTCTCATGAACATTGTCTTCATGAGATTCAGCTGTAGTCCAACCTTTCCACACTCATGGTCGAAGTCGGCCAGCATTTGTGATGCTTGCTAATGATATGCATAATAGGAGATAAAAAATAATTTGGTTAGATTTTCTTTGTTTGGCAAAATAGCTTTCCAAATGTATGAAAAGGCAAGAATAAATTAATACAGCATCTCTAATGACTATGTGACTGAATAGATCATTTTCCTACCAGCTTTGTAGAAAAAAAAATTCTTTAAAGATCTATTAGGATTATTCTTTTGATTGTTTGTGCCCCAAATTATAATAATATATGATTAGTTTATTTTAAATTAAACACTACAATTATTAGGGTAATGTTTTTGTGTGATAGCTGTAACAATAATAACATGCAAAAATAAAATTCATTTTACAAAGATCATGAACAAATGAGGAGTATAAGTGAATAAATTCACGTGTTCGTTAAATCAAGTACAAACTTTAGAAACTGTATTAACTGTATTTTCTTGAGTAAAAACCTCAAATGGACCATAGTTCAGTTTATATACTTGATTATGAAGTGCTTAAATTTCAGTGTACCAAAATAGAATTCTGAATATGGAAGACTAGGGAATTAACTCTTATCTTAATTTAATTTGATAACAAACCAAGGTTTAGAGTATTATGCATACATGGAATAAAATAAGTAGGCATATGGGAAATGGTGGGAAATGGACAACCTTAATATTTTGAGATCCAAGACATTTGCATATTTTTCAGAAGTGTTTTGAGAATAACAGACATTTACACGTTTTTATATTAACAATTCAATTGCCAATAAGAATACTTGTAATTCCCATATTCTCATAGGTAATGTAAAGTTTCCTAGAGAAATAGCTATAATCATTCTGTGTTTTTCAATAATTACAAAACTCAAAGGATATAGCTTTTATTTCTCTACATTTTTCTAAAAGTATCTTTTTCCATTTAAGCTCACAAATCTTGCCATAAATAAAATAGACAAATTGAAGTATGCAAAAATTGAAATTCAGTTAGTTTTATTTTAAATTGAAGGGTTTTATTATACTAGCTACTGTTTTCTGGTAATTACATTAAATAGCAAAAATAGATCATACAGAAACTAATATAATACTGAAATCAAATTAGTTTATAAACGGGCTCTTCAATGAGATTCCTCATATTACAGGGTCTGCCTAGTAATAAAGAAATGGGAAATAGTGCTGTTACCAAACATTTTACTAAACGCTATTATACTTGATGAATTAATTAATTAATTAGCATATTTCTGGCTTTTAGTTTTTTTTACCAAAATTTTATTATTGCCTCTCATAGCATAGCAAAATAAGAATTATTTGAGATAGCATGCTCTTTTGTTTTAGGTGATAACACAAAAGGTATATGGCCATTATTGAAGCTTGATCAGGAGTTCCAAGAGATATTTTGACCTACACAATTAATTTTCATCTTTCTCCCTTATAAGAATATCCAAAAACTATGGAATTTCTTTAGTATATTGCTAATGAATATTTCTTTTAAAGGTTTCTGAGCTTCCTAAGGTATGTTCACAGAATCAAATCTTGATTTCAAATTATGCTTGTCAGTACAGTAACCAAAGATCAGAATGTCATGGCCCTCAAGGGCTTTGTCTAATAGTTGGAGGACTGCTATAATATGAACTGGTATAATTTAGTGTGCTAAACAAAGGCATCAATTTTTCAGCATGAGATTATTTACTTAAAATGTGTCAGAAATTTTCCCTAGGCAGAACTTAGGCAAAGAAAAAACAGATATAAAACCTACAACTAAATCTGTAGAATTTTCCTTTATTGGTAAATAATGCATCAAGGTCCATTTGTCTCTATATTCCATATGAAAGTAAAACAGGCTTCTAAAAATCTAAGTAAAAGATAATGGGTTATTACTTTTGAACTTTTTGTCTCTGAAAAAAATTTGTGTCTCTGAAAAAAATCAAGATTATTCTGAAACAAAATTCAGAAATTTCATAGAGAGGTGTACTTGCAATAAATTTCTGTGTTAAACATTTATCTGGGTAACCCACTTTTTCAGTCAATCTGAATCTGAATAAGTAAGTTTCTATTAGGGACTTTTTATTCTGTATTGTTCTTTTTAATCCTAAAACATGTTAGAGTGAATGAGAAGTTTAATAATAGGCTTTGTTTTGTCTTGAAAGACATTGCCATCAATTTTAACAGTTGATCACGCATAAGAAATGTTGACATGAGAACTGAAGTATTTGGGGAAAAACAACCATAAATGTAAGTTTAATGTTTAATTAATACTATGTATCGAGAAATATGAAATTAGAAACTGTTCTTAGATATTAGTAAAATAAACATTTTACGAAGACAGTATGGTGTTTTTTTTTTTTTTTGGTTTACCAACCAATTAAGACCTTTTTTAGGAGAGATCAACCCAACTCTGTCAGAACTTAACTCCTGGCTCAGTGCTCAAGAGTGACTGCTCACAATGCTTGGGAAAAAGTACATGGTGGTGGGGATTGAGCTGGGGTCAGCTGCATGCAAGACAGCATTTCCCCTGAGTTTTGGTAAATAGTTTATCTACAACTCAAGATTTGGGTAAGTGATTTGTCATAAGGTAATACAAACTATGAAAAATACATTACACTCATGTGGCTGCTCAACAACGTCAAATCTCAAAATGATTTTGAGACTTAGTAAATATTTCAGGAAAATAACCCACTATTGTCAGAGAAATAATATTTCAGTTTTATTTGAATGATTACTTTAAACTTTGTTAGGAGTAATGCCATTCAATATCTTAATCACATTATAAATACCACCATCAACCCTATTGTAAAAATAAAGGCAAAAATGAGGTTTAGAAAACTTGACTGAAAGGCAGGGAAAATACTACAGCAGATGCTGTACCTGCCTTGCATGTGTCAGACCCAGGATTGATCTCAGGCACCATATATGTTCTCTGAAGCATTCAAGAAGTGATACCTGAAAACAGAGACAGAAGTAGGTCCTGAGCACTACTGAGTGCGGCAGGCAAAAAAACAAAATTAAAAAACAGAGGGAAAACATGACTGAATTGTCTAATTCTATTTACAAATTTATATAATGAATACTCAAGTCGGAATTTTGTGATTTGCAACCATTTGGATGATCCATTCAAATTTTGTAAGAGAGAGCCTGCATTAAAGAATAAACAGACATATGTCTAATTTAAACATTAAGGACATTAGTGTATTTAGTAGTGAACTGTTGGATAGAATTGGTTTAAAAAAAACCTTATATTAAATGGCTAAGGAATTTAGAGTAAGAAAAGTTTAAGACAATGTAAATCATGATGTAATTATCAAGTTGGTATGCTTTAACATTTTGTTCTGTTGCATTTTAAAAGGAGCACACATGGCAGAAAGAGCATCCCTTTTCAGAAGATCTTTGAAGACATTTTGCTAATGTCCAAAGAAATAATTAAAATTTCTAATTAAGAACAGTCCATGTATGCTATGAAAAATAGCTCAACATACTGACAAAAGCTTTGAATACTGGAGGCTAAGTTTCAATCACTAGCACTGCATAGTTTCTCAAGAACCATCAAGAAAACATCCAAACACAACCATATTCATAAAAGACTAGTCCTCATACAGATACGGATTAATCTAGATGCAATTTAGAAATATTTTTCTTTTCTACAGCTAGCAAACTTTTATCACTTAAATTAGTACAATCAAGTAAAGAGAAGCAGTAATTTACATATATTAATTTTTCTAAAGTTAAAAAACTAAATTTTCTAAAAAGTGAAATCATAATTCACTGCAATGTTTTATATGGCAAAACATCTTCAGACTAAAGATAATTTTCAATGTTTATTTGAGATGTTTTTATTTAAGAGACATGGAAAGCCTTGGATATCATATAGGACTAGATAGTCTCATCTTCCAATATAAGAAGAAAAATCAAGAAGTATGGCAACTTGCCTAAGAGTATTGTCTTCTTTTCTAATCAAAAAGTACATATTTTTTTTACCCTTCATATCTTTGCTAACCTTCTGAATTGTTTTGTCCAAACTTCTACTAGCAAAAATGATGCCAATAAATGATTTGAAAAGGTTTCTGCTCTTAACTTACTCGCTTCTTGCTACTTGCATCCCAGATATCTGGGGGTATTAACTGCATGAAGATAAGAGCCACATATCCCTGTTAAATTTAGTTCCCTATGTTTGGTTAGCTGCTTATCAAATGTCTCACAAAAGTGAGTATTGATCATATGATTACTAGACAGTTTTCCATATAATCCCAGCTATCTGCCTAGTACAAAAATAATGACTCAAGTCACCTAAGTAAAATATTTTGGGGGGAGTTTTTGGGCCATTCCTAATGGTGCTCAGGTGTGATCCCTGGATCTGCATTTAGGGATTACTTTTGTTTTGCTGGAAAACAGCCATATGAAGTGTAGAGAATGGAACCTCAGTCTGCTACATACAATGCAATTACCCTACCTAACTGTACCATCGCTCGAGCCCCAAGAATAATTTTCTAACATACCAAAATAATCATGAGTTAAATGGCTTGTTTAAAGTCTATATTTGAGAGTGACAAGTCAACACAGCAAAAGTTGGCTAACACATATATGTCTGTAATTTAAAAACTAGGTTTGTACTAATGTTACAAATCTAGTTTGGTTTTCATCTGTCCAAAATATCAAATATAGATTCTCTGAATTCTATCAAATTATCTTTAGTTCCTGAATCCAACACCACCCATCACAAAAGACATTTTATTATAATAGTGATCCTTTCTGCACTATATTTTAAAGGATTTCATTTCAAAACTACAAAATCACCATATTTTTTAAAAAAAAACTCACTAAGCAGGCACTTATGCAAATAAAAGAATACCTGGACATTGATAATCTGGTACCATTATTTGATGATATATATAAATAAAATATGAAAATTTTCACTGTTTTGCTCTATAAGAAATGAATCATATTTTTAAGAACCATATCGTACTCACTTTTAAGCTCTTATCTACAGATTAATTTTTGCAAACATTAACTCACTTTCTTGATCGAGCTGAACTGATCATGCAGTTTCCAGAGCTGGGTAGAGTTTCCAGCTGTGGATGTGGACAGATCAAAGTATATGATGGACTCTACATCCCAGTCTATCTGGAATACTAATAATAGTCTGTACCACTTATAAAGAATCAAGTCATTTTTCTCCACTCCTTCAAATAATCAGGGTTTCCTTGTACATGCTATTAATTGATTCAATATGCAGGAGGAATGTCTGAACTTTTCCCACGCCTTACATTTATTCGTTTTTTATTATATACATTAGTCCACCTCCAGAGATGTTTTTTAATTCAAATCAGGTTCTTTTAGTAAAGATGGTACGGGTACAACTTGTTATGTTTAGCTTTCTATGTTATGCATTTGTAAAATTTTAAAATTGTGTGTATGTGTCATTGCCTACCTCCTTCAATTTTGATGCTGCTCATGAGGCATACAATTGAAAATCATTTTCCACTTTGAAAAATACAAATTTTTTTTATTATGAATCTAAAAATAACGACTCGGTATTTCGAACCCCTCTTCAGAGCTGAATACAGTAGTTCAACATTCTCACAAATAACCAATAAAGATTTTCAGACCTGCTACACTATGAAAGACAGATCGTTTTATTTGCTTAGTTTAAATATGACTGCAACTGACAGCTTTTATTTCATCTGTTTGTTCATAGTTTATTCTCTTTAAAGGAAATTTTAAAGATTTGTCAGCTAAGAATTTTCTATTCTCTGACTCTTTTGGTAAATAGACAATGAAAATATATATCCCTAGTTCTAATGTCATTCTGACAATATTGGAGAATTAAAAGTTTTTGGGCCAAGTATTCTAATTTCTAACTACATAATCATTGGTTAAACATATCATATATGCAAGAACTGTGTGAGATGATGAGATAGTATAGAATAAAATATTTAAAAATCGAGGTTCTCTCATCATGTAGCATGCAAATCTTTCTAAGGTAATACTGACATTTTGAGAAATTCTTCTGTGGTCATCATCATATCTGGCCAGAGTAGGTAGACTCGTGTTTTTGATATTCCTCTATGCCAATGAGCAAAGGGATTTCAACTTTGTGTATTATTAGCCACTACAGATTAAGGACTAATAATGCCATATGCCAAAAAATACAGTGAAATGTCTTATTTTGCCATTAAATTTGTTGTTGTTGTTTGCTTTTTGGTTTGGGGGCTACACCTGGTTGTACTAAGAGCTTACTCATGAACCTGCACTCAGAGATAACTCCTGGTGAGCTTGGGGTGATGCAAGAACCAGGTCAGTTAACTGCACTCTGTACTATTTCTCTGGCCTTTTACAATTAAAACAGCATTAAATCTTCCCATTACACTTTTTCTATTTCTAGGTTTAATGTTTGAATTGACTGAGAGTTTAACTTCAGACTTAAATATTTTATTAATATTTATGTGTAAAATTCACTTAAAATATTCTTTGAGTTAATGTCAATTTATCAAAAATTCATTTCTTACAAAAATACAATTTGGGGCACTTTTCTTGCATGCAGATGACATGGGTTTGATCCCTAGTACCTCGTATGGTCCCCAGACAGCTAGGAGTGATCTTTGAACACCACCAAGTGTAGTCCCCAAACAAAAATGTATATCCAAATAAATAAAAATCAAAAGGTTCAAAATACAATTTGATTTTTATGTGAAATAAAATCATATAGTTTTATATGAGAATGAGTGTTAGATCAGGGACCAGAGTTACGCTACAGTGAGTAGGGTGATTATTTACAGAAAGACAACCCAATTTAGATCTCGGGCACTACATATATTCTCTCAAATTGGTCAGGATTGACCCTGCATACAGAGCTAGGAATAAGCTCAGAACATTGTCAGGTGTGGCTCCAAAACAAAATAATATTTTAAAAGTCCTAAATCATTTAATCTGAATTATTTTCTTTTATAAGGCACTGATTTCCTGGTACTGATTCCAGGAAGATATATTGCAAATTTAATGCAAAATTTGATAATTAGAATGAAAACTCAATAGAAGAAAAAAACACCAGGATAAAGCTTGTATTTATTTTATAAAGCTTGTATTTGTTTTATTTCCTGTTGGACATAACAAGAACTTTCTGTGAGAAAACAGAATGAAATGGTCCTCTCTCTGTGACTATTTGTAAGAAAAAAATCTAAGTATGTTCTGCATAATTAAGCAAGGTTATAGTATAAAAGAATTCTGCATTCTCTATTTTTTCAAGTCCTCAATATTTAAAAATATGTGTATATTTATATTTAATATATATATTGATCTAGCATATTTTTACCATTTAAAATTTGGAATGTTAAAAAATGACATAAAAGTTGAAATAAGTATTTTCTTTTAATTTTTATTTTCCATTGTTTTATCATTTTTGTTTGTTTTGGAGCTACACCCAGCATTTGTAAAAGCTCCCTACTGGCTCCGTATTCATGGATCATTCCTGGTGGTACTAGGGAACTTATGGGGTGCCAGGATCCAATTCGGGTCAGTTATGAGAAAGATCAGTCTTGTCTTACCCACTACATTATATCTCCAATTCTCCATACATTAATTTTTAAGGAGTGATTGATATTTGATTTTTCTAAAGATGACCACACTGGAAATACCTGAAGTAATGTTGGTATGGTTTTAGTTTTATCTGTTCATCTGCAGGTATTAAGAATAACATACATATTTACATTAAAAATGTGTAAACCTAAAATGCTGCATATTTTAATAAGAAAGTTTATTAATTTTTAAATCTTAGAAAAATACTTCAAGCACGCATACATTTTTATTATAACTCAATGAGTTACACACTTGCTTTTTTATTATTTTTTTCTTTCACAGCTAGCATGACTATAATTTGATAAAATAAACTTTAAATTTAAAACTTCAACAATAGATACAGCAAAAGAAATAACAATATGAATATGTCAGTGTACAACATTGAAGTGCATAAATATTTTAACCACATATTATCATTGGTAGAAAGGGAGAGATAGAAAATTACAAAATTGTAATAGAGTACTTCAAACAATCATAGTAGATAAATAGGGAAAAATGTTCAATAGAATATATATTTTGCTGAGGTGCACATATGATGTTCTGTAAGACCGATTGTATAATGGTCACAAAACAAGTTTTTACAAACTTAAATGGAAATGATACTAATCAGTTCTTATAAAGCAATAGCATAAAACTAGAAGTAAACATCAGGAAGAAAACTGGATAATTTAGGTTTAAAGGAACAGAGCACACACCATAATAAGTAGTAGGAAAAAGAAAATGTCCAAAGAAATTATTTTTAATGTGAAAATAAAAAATGAGCATGCAATGCACAAAGAGGTTTGGGGTGCTAAAAAAGCAGCTCTGACATGGAGGTTTATAGCAAAAAATGACTAAACTAAGAAAAAAGAAAAACCTCAAAGGAACAACCTTACTTTGATCCTTACATAACTATCTGAGGAAAAACCTAAGCACAAAATAAGGTGAATAGGAAAATACAAAGGTAACAGCAGAAATAAATTAGAGTAGGAAAAAAAATTAGAAAAATTCAATAAAACTAAGAGCTGGTTTTCAGAATTATTGACAATATTGGGAAAATCATTATAGATAAGAGAAAATTGTACCTCTGTACCACCGTCCTCCCATTGTTCATCGATTTGCTCGAGCAGGCACCAGTAACATCTCCATTGTGAGACTTGTTGTTACTGTTTTTGGCATAGTGAATACACCACAGTGAGTGAGCTTGCCAGGCTCTGCACGAGGGCAGGATAGTCTCGGTATCTTGCCAAGCTATCTGGGAGGGATGGAAGAATCAAACCCAGGTTGGCCGCATGCAAGGCAAACGCCCTACCTGCTTTGCTATCGCTCCAGTCAAGAGAGAAAACTAAATGAATAAATTTTAAAATGAAAGAATAAAAAGGAACTTATAACACATAGATACAAAGAACATTTGTCAATTTGAGGCAATTCTACACCAACAAAATAATTTAGGAATACTGAGCACACGATAAATTCCTAGAAATGTATGATTACCAGCTACTTTAAAAGTAATTTAAAAATCTGGAGAAACTAATAATAAATATTAAGTAATGAGGTTGAATCAGTAAAACTAAATTTCCCATTAATTACATTTATATATTCCAGATACATTTAGTCTCATATATAGGTAGATGGTTACACACACACACACACACACACACACACACACACACACACACACACAGACATCTATTTGCAAATATATTTAACTCATTATTAATCGGATTTTTAAAAAGTTTTGAATATAACCATCTTTTCAGGGATCCATTAATATAGTGAAAATAAAATGACTGCATTGATATGAAATAAAAATACCTGCATTCTACTTTTTCAACTAAGCTACTGTTTTTCTCAGATAATCTATTCCTATCTGGATTACTCCACGCAATACACAAAGCAGAATTTAGATTCTATCCTCAAATGACTTCAGTGAGGATTTCCTTTCCCTTGTCTACCAAGAATGAACTACTGAGATGCAAGGAACATTTCCAAAATCATCAAACCTGAGATTTAAGAAAAATATAAAGATCACTAATTTGGAATATATAAATTCAAGTGGAATTGTATAATCAGGATATAATATCGTCTTGTTTAAACTCATGGTAGTAAAAAGAGATGAAGTAAAATTTACTGTGGTTGATTTTTACTATTAATAAGTTTTTGACTTAGTGGCTGCAGCTTAGGGATTAGAGTAATAGTACAGAGGGTAGGGAATTTGTCTTGCACTCAGCTGATGCAGGTTTGATCCTAAACATTTCATATGGTCTCCCAAGAACCACCGGGAGTAAATCCCGAGTATAGAACCAGAAAGAACCACTTAGCATCTACAGGTGTTTCTGCAAACCAATAATAAATAAAATATAAAAATAAATTTTGGCTTATAATTTTGTTATTAATGGATTTTGATCATTAAATCCATTGACTCATAGGAAACTTCAGATTTGTATTTTCCCTTTTTTCCCAGAAAGTGTCATAAATATGTAATTTTTTTAATAAAGAAAGGAGGGATGGGACAAAATCAAGCAAGAACAGAAAAATAAAAAGATGTAAACTTTTTAATGAGAATAAGCTATTTCCTAACATACTTTAAGACTACAATGTTTAGGATAATTAAAGATTCATGATTTATTAAACTTAATATTTAGAATACTAAAATTTAATAACTTCTCTTTAAGTTTTAAGTTTTTAATTTAAAATTTAAGAAAGCAAGTAACTGTCATATAAACTTTTTCTTTAAAAGCAAACTGTTCCAACTTATTCAATAACACTGCATTTCTGAAGGGAAAGATTTTCAGCTCTTCCGCCTTGGAATCATTCTAAATGTTTCCTGCAGCTGTCAGATATCCATAGCTCTGTTCCCATTGATTGTCATTTCTCACATTAAATGAATTTGGTGGTTGGCAAGTGTAGCTCACTTACTGTTTAATGCTTAGTAGGTCCATTGCCACTTGCATTTTGATGAAAATAGTTTGAAACTATATTATTTTCCCAGACAAAAGAAAAGAATGATTTAATTTCCAGACTACTGTAACCTCTAGAATACCAACTAAAATAAAAACTCTACCATTATTTTTCTATAGAGTTCAATAAAATAACATGGAATTTTCTAATATTTAGCTATGTAATCACACCCATCTTTGAATGTATTTTCTTGATCATCTTCCTGTTTTTATAATGCATTAGAGTTCATCTTTTTGTCACTAAGTGATAACCTTTTAAGGGACTACTATATGCTAGATAAAAGAAGAATGCTCGAGAAAAACACTAAGGAATAAATTATGTAGCTTAAATAGATCCTTTTAGTCAATATACTTTGATTCAGTTATTTCTGTTTTCCTTTATGTCTGAGAGCAATTTTGCTTTTATCATAATTAAAATAAGATTTTATTTATCATATTTCAAGTAACGTTTTACTATCCTCGAGAAAGTGTTTAAATTTGAATTGGTAAGCAATTTATAAAGCAATATGGTTGGTGACACAAAAATAAAGTATACATCCAAAATGCTAAAAGCATTCAGCATATATTTTTATTTAAAAAAGTTGTCAAAGCTTTAGAATTCAATGTCTTAATAAATGAAATTTGTTAAAACAAACTAACTGAAGGCTAAAGATACAGCTCGAAACAGTAGGTCACAAGCTTTGCAGTCTCCCGGAATTTCGTGGCATCTTGTTGACCACTGTTAGGCCTCAGTTCCAAGTGCCAAATGTATGGCCTCTATCCAAGTGTCACCAAGTATGTTGGACTCTTGAGGAGCCCAAATAATCTTTTTTCAAATATGCATTTTTTAAAAAAAAAATTCAGGGTTAAGCATATTTCAAAGTTACAGAAATTTGTTTCTTAGCTTGAAGGGCAAAAAGTCTTGTAAAATGAAGGTTTAGAGATTATATTGTAAACAAAAGTGCTTAGTGACTATTGTCTCTAGCTGCTTTCATTCCAACAAATCCAATTGCACGTGAATAATGTAGTTGTCTTTCCTTCTAAATGGATTAGCTCACTATACCTAGCCTAACACATTTCTTACTAGCCTATTGTCCTTGTATGTTCATCAAACAAGGATGATTTTATTATCCTGTATTTTGCGCGAATCCAAAAATCAATGTGAAAACGTTGCAGTAAGTGACTGAAAAACGAAACCATCTCACTGAAACCCAAGCAACTGTATTAAGTGGCATGGTTTAACAAGCAGGGGTGGTGGTGGGGGAGGGGGGAATCCAATTCTCTTTGGAAAGATCATGCACTCAGAAATGGTGCTGGGCAGAGCTTCTTTGGCTCAGGACTCCTTTATCTGCAAGGTTACTCCTTTATCTGAGGAAGCTCTAGCTTTTCCAGTTGCTCGTGTGTCTGGTGTTACAGGAAGAATGAGTCTTGTCTCTATGGGGTTGACTATCAACGGCATCTGAAGAAAGAAATGCACAGTTTGCCTTTGACCCTGATGACATGGTCTACTGGGGTTGGTAGTGAGGAATCAATGATAAAAAAAGAAATGGGGTGGGGATTCTAAATAATATTTTACTTTGTTTTGTTTTGTGCCACACTGGGGATGCTTAAGGCTTACTCCTGTCTCTGAATTCCAGGATCACTTCTTGTAGGGTTTAGGGGACCATATGAGATGCCAGAGATTGAAGCTGGATGGCAACGTACAAGCAAGTGCCCTGCACACTGTACTATCTCTCTGACCCCAAAACCATAGTTTTACAACAAGTAGGAGATATGAAAATTTGGTGACAAAAACAACAAATATTCTCATCATCTGGTCCCTTACCAAAAACACTGGCATAGGTCACAATTCTGAAAATATTTGTAGAATGAGTGGCTGTTTCAAAATCCGTGCCTTTAAAATTCCCTTGAAACATGAAAAACTCAGTAAAAGTATTACTGTAAGATAAAAACTACCAAGTAATGTTTATAAATAAAGCAATTTTTCCAAAACCTAGTCAGTCATATGCTCCCGAAAAAGGCCTGGTAAAATGTATAATCACCATAAACTAACATACTTTAAAGTAGCACTGTCCCTCCATTGTTCATCGATTTGCTCAAGTGGTCACCAGTAATGTCTCACAACAAATTGTGAGACAAATTGTGAGACTTGTTATTTTCTTTTTCTTTTGGCATATCAAATACGTTACGGGGAGCTTGCCAGACTTTGGGTGTATTTTAGAAATTGCCATGATTTGGTTTTTAAACATTTATACATAGAAATAAGATGTACACTTTGAATGTAAATAAAATGCGCACAAGCATATAAAATATTTTATATAAGAATTTAACTATATTTAACTGTAGAAAGGTTCTATTTAAAAAACAACAACAACAACAAAATGCCAACTTGGTGCCAAAGAGAATATAGCGAGTAAGGCATTGCCTCATATTCAGGCTCCTCCTGGGTATCCCATATGGTCCTCTGAGCAAATCTAGGAATTATTCTTGAGTGTGGAGTGAGGTGAAAGTCCCGAGCACTACCAGGTGAGAACTTCTCCCCTAAAAAAGAAGAAAAAAGTCTTTTCTCTTTAAGGGGTTGTTGGACCACATTCAGAATAATTTCCTGTCCCATGCTCAGGTATGACTCCTGGCAGTACTGGTGAAAAATGGGCAATGCTTGGGGTCAAACAGGGGTCGGTTACAATTCCTAGTGTCTTAACCCCTCTGCAATCTTTTTGGTATCCTAAAATTATAGATTTTAGAGTAAAAGTTAATTTTAAAAAAGAATGGAAAAGTGTCTTTTATCAAAAAATCAGAGAGAAATAATTAATTTATTCTTAGAAATATGAATGTAAATACTAAAAATTAGGTAACAAAATCATATCAAAATACAAAGCAAGTTATAAGCTAAATTTATTTAATATGTCATAGAGATTCTGTTTTAGGAAAGTAATTTTTTCATGCCCTTTAAAATTTTATTTTTATTAGTGTTAATGGTAATTAACTTCTAATTATAAAAATTAGGATATGACATATAATTTAAAGATCTAGTGTGACCAAACTTGCAGACGTTGTCCTACCTCTCTCTACTTCTCTCTTGTCCGTCCCTTTTCTTTTTTATAGAGAGATACAGGCATATGTTATTCTCATCTTCAGCCAGGGGTATTAATGTGAATATCCAATTACATATAAGAAATTGGGGGATTAAGAGTGTGCTCATTCATATTTTTTGCAGCAGAAGTCCCTTTGTTTTCATTCATAGAAAATATGGTAAATAACAATAAAAATGGTTTCAATTAAAATGAAAATATTTTTCTCTTCCATTAAATTTTACCTTTTTTGAATACAATAAAGACATTTTTATCTATCCCAATGCAGACTATACTATTTCAATCATTCTAAGTAGTTTTCAAATACTAGAAAATATTTTCATACTTTTTCACATATCTCAATTTTCCTAGAGTTCAGTCAACCATAGAAAAGAAGTAGACTAATGGCAGACTTCACTTTAATTATCCATGGTCATGAAGAACTGAGATAACATTAGTATAGATAATCTGAAAACCTAATACAACCTATCATGTAAAACCTTTCTTACACTGTCATTTCTAGAAGCTAATACAGTGTTAGCCATGCTGCATGACCCAAAGGCCATCTTCTCATTTCCCTTTTGGTGTCTGCAAAGAATGTAAATGAAGGTAAGAGGTATTTGAAGCAAGCAGGTAAAAAAGAGAAAGCTAATCTTTTCTTTAAATATTTAGCCTAATCCTCAAAAGCTGTGATTTCATCATATGGGAAATAGAACATATTTGAAGGTACACAGTTTTTAAAACTCATGTTGTTTTATGGTTGTTTTTCACTTAAGTATCTACTCTATGGTATAAGAATTGGAATTACATAGTTGCAAAAGGTATTTTCCTTAAATAATATTTATATTCATTATTTAATAGCAAAGGCTAAGCTCTATAATAAATCTATTTTAGCTCTTTCTAAAATGGACATGCCTGTCATTTTTCTGTGCCACACCCATTGATATTCAGGGGTTTCTCTTGTTTCTGTTTTTAGGGATCACTCCTGGAAGGTTTGGGGACCATGTGGGATGCGTGAGCTTTAAACTGGGTCAGTGGGTTGAAAGGCAAGTGCCCGACTCTGAATTACTCTAACTCTGTGTTTGCTCTTAAACACATATCTGTTACCTTCTCTTTCTCTGCCTTCAGATATTTCTAAACAAATTTATTTTAAAAACACTATTTTGTTTCACTAAAGAAATAGTCACTGAATCACTGTCATGCCATTGTTCATCGATTTACTCAAGCGGGCACCAGTAACGTCTCCATTCATCCCAGCCTTGGGATTTTAGCAGCCTCTCCTTACTCGTCTTCCCCAACACTGCCATGTTGGAGGCTCTCTCAGGGTCAGGGGAATGAGATCATTATTGTTACCATTTTTGACATATCAAATACACCACAGTTAGCTTGCCAGGCTCTGCTGTAAAGAAATAATAATTCTATAACTCTTTATAAATCCTATCGGTTCTTATATTTCTAGAGAAGTCCAATATAAATTACCTAAGAGAAACAATATCACATTAAATTTTGATTGTGTTAATGTAGATGCAAGACTTTTTTTAATTTGGTGGGTTTTGATGTTTTTCTTTGTTTGGGGGCCACATCTGTTGGTGTTCAGGGATTATTCATGATTTTTCACTCCAGAATCTCTCCTGACAAGTCCTTTGGACCATATGAGGTGCCGGGAATTGAACTCAGGTTGACATGTGTAAGGTAAATGCCCTACCCTATGTACTATACAACTAGTGCAAAACCGTTTGACGTATAATTACATATCTCTTTAAAATGTATTATTGCAATATATCCCTCAACTAAGTACCAGTATCTCTTCATTATAGTGTGTTAGCCTAATTTTCCCCTTTTCTATCCCAATCTCCCCATCTTATAGACCTCTGTTCTCTGGTCAAAAGATACACTATTGCTTGGATTCCCTTGTTTGTTTGTTTTTTTGTTATCTATATTTCACATATAAGTAGAGCTTTCTGTATTTGTCTTTCCTCTTCTGTCTTATTTGTCTAACCATGACCCCTTTCTATTCAGTATTTTCATGGTTCAGCTTTATGTAACCTCTCACTGTAAAAAGTGATTTACTGTGATGATTTACTATTAAAGGCCCTATATATTTAAATTAGTTGCCTTATATTTGACATATAATGACCATTGTGTAGGCATGCCTCATACAAATTAAAGGTTATGTCCACCTTGCATCATGCTAGTCTCTTCTCATTATTTCTTTCTGGTAACCTGTGCTCACTTTGTCTTCATTATATCTAATTTTTTAATAAGTATTACAAATTATTTTATTTTTACTAAAACTGTTACAGTGTTTTGAGATCGGTGATGAGTGATATAACTATTTTGGCGTGTCATAAACAATTCCATCAAAGAAGTGGATTTAATTTATAAATGGGTGTTGTTTGTTTGTTTGGCTTTGGCTTTTTGGGTCACACCTGGCACCGGTCACACCTGGCACCACTCAGGGGTTACTCCTAGCTCTGCACTCAGGAATTATTTCTGGCAGTGCTTGGGAGCACATATGGGATGCCAGGGATCGAACCTGGGTCTGCACATGCAAGGCAAATGCCCTATCCTCTGCACTATCTCTCCAGCACCCATAAATGTATGTTGTTGTTGTTGTTTGACTACTTTACTGATTAAGCATTTCTCCATTTCTACTTTCTCCCATGCTCAGGTTTCACTTTCCTGAGACACAATATTACCAAAATAAGACTAATTAATTACTTTTTAATACTTCTAAGTAGTCAAGTTAAAGTAAGGGCTGCAAATATTTCGCTGTAAGTAAAAAGAAGGAATGGTCCAGTTAAGTAAGAGGGCATGTTGAAGTCAAAATATGCCAGAGGAAAGTAGGCATCTGATGTTAAACACTCAAGTTGTGAATGCAAAGAAAAAGTCCATGAAAAAATTCAAAAGTGACATACCAGTGAGTACACATATAAGTAAAAGAAAATGAGCTGTAGTATATATAGAGAAAATTTTAGTAATCTGGTTAGAAAAGCAAAACAGCCACAGCACTCCCTTAAGCTAAATACCCTAATGCTAGTCACAGCATTTCCTTGATCAAGTCCTTAACTCTCTGCAACTCTATAAAGAATTCAAGAAAGGAGGATGCTGCAGGAAAAGACCTGGAAAACGAAGTTGTACTCTCCATAGCACAAAAGTACTATGAAGAGGCCCGAGCCAGAGCACCAAGATTAGGGTACTTGTCTTGAACGCAAAGCATCTGGGTTCTATCCCTTGGACCCTGCATCTTTCCCTGAGCCCACCAAAAAACAAAAAAGAAAGAGTGATCACTGAGCATAGAGCCAAGAATAAGCCCTGAACACAGCCAGGTGTGGCCACAAAACAAACAAACAAAACGCACTTTGAAATAAAGCAACAAGTGTTGATATAAAAGCTACATATTCACGAATAAAGGTGGCTACAATAAGCACGTTTGAAAAAGTTTAGATAATATTTCTACTGGAAGAAAATGCCACTTAGGATTACGTTAACTAGAAAGAAGTCAATGTTTGGCATCAAAAGACTGACTCTTGTTAGTGACAATGCAACTGATAACTAGATTGATGTCAATGCTCATTTGGATTTTTGAAAATTTTTCTAGTCCTTAAGAATCTACCTTTCTGTGTTCTGTAAATTGAACAATAAGTCCTGGATGACAGCAAAAATATTTATAGTAAGGTTCACTATATATATATGTGTGTGTGTATGTGTGTGTGTGTGTGTGTGTGTGTGTGTGTTTATTGCACTCCAGTGATGCTCAGTGCTCAGGGGTTACTACTGACTCTGCACTCAGGAATTTACTCCTAGCGATACTTGGGGGACCATATGGGATGCCAAGGAACAAAACTTAGATTGATTACATGAAAGTGCTCTACCCGCTGTACTCTCTAGCCCTGTTTACAGAATATTGAAAGTTTGCTGTTCACACATAGTATTTGAGGAATTGTTTTTTCAAAATATTACTTGCTGATAACTAAACTAGTAACCCAAGACCTCTAATGGAGTTGTTAGAAGATATTCATGTGTTTTCATGCCTGTATATAAAGCATCCATTTGTCAACACATGGATCAATAATTTCAAATTCTGTCTTATTATTTAATAAATACACCCTGTGAGGCTACAGTTTCCATAGATTATTACTCCTCTTAAGTCTTTTGGTAAAATCATTAAAAATCTTTTTGAAAGGAGTTACTATTCTGCAGTTCATTAAGAATATTCATTAATCATGAGAGGATGAAAAAAAGTCAAAATTATTAGGATAAAGAAAATATTGGCACCAACCATCATGGATGACTTTGAAAACTCAAAGCTTTGGTGAAATCTAGAGAGATAGTTCAAGAAGATGAATATATGCAAAGCACTCTTTACATGTAATAGACTGGGTTCAATTCCCAGAAACACCAGTAGTAATCTCATAGCACATAGCCAGCAATAGCCCCAAACACTTTCAAGCATTGCCAGAAAACCCAAAAAATAAAATAATTATAATAAAAAGCTTTGGTGGAAGTGGTTACTGCAGATATAATGAAATAAGAAAAACTGAGAAGTGAAGCAAGAGTGTGAAGTGACTACTGCTGCATTGTCATGATAAAACTTTAACTTATGAGGAAGAGCTTCTTAAGTGTGAGTGATGGCTTATTGAGTGGAGACTCATCTTGGTGAAAATGCTGAGAATACAATAGAAAAAGCAAAAATTTAAAATGTTACACAAGCAGTTGATAAAATGCTGGCACGATTTACAGAGGTGGCTTTCACTTTTCGTTTGAAAGGAAATACTACTGTTGGGTACTAGGATTGGTAAAATGCTTTCCAACATTACCACCCACTACAGAGGGATTTTCTGTGACAGAAGAGTCAATTGTGGTTGACAACGTCATTATTGTCTCTACAACAAACTGCAGCACAAATTCGACTAGTCAAAAGTCACAGCATCAAGGCAAAAACTTAAGCAAGAAAGTCATTTTCATGGGGAGCCAGAATGATAGCACAGTGAGTAAGGCATTTGCCTTGCATAGTGCAGACCTAGGTTCTAATCCCAGCACCCTATATGGTCCCCCTGAGCACTGCCAGGAGTAATTCCTGAATATAGAGTGAGGAGTCACCCCTGACCAACTCCAGGTGAGACCCCAAATTAATTAATTATTTAAAAAATAATCATGATTGTCTGAAGGTTTGAATGATGGTATCCACTCTTTAGTAATATAGTATTTCTCAATTAAGATGATATATGTTACATAGTTTTTGTACATGATTTTGCACATCTCATAACTTTATATGTACTAGGAAACAAAAATGATTTTGTGACCCACTTTCGATATTTGCTTTATTGTGGTACCCTGAAAATGAAACTGCAGTATCTCCAAGATGTCCAGTATATGCTCCACATACATTTTTTAATATCTAAGTTGCAATTTAAATGTGTGTTTCTATATTATAACATCTGTGGTGCATAGATAATAGGTCTTATATTTCATCATTCATTCATCACCACTATTCATCCAAGCAGAACATGTGTATTCACTTACCGATGCCAGATACTTGTTTTGGGTTCTGAAGATACAGAACTATGATAGAAAAGATCTTTACAGAGTTTACATTTTAGCATGGAATTACATAGGTTTAGAAGACCAAGAACTGTTTTTAATTAATCTGCACTTGAAGCAAATAACTCTATTATTAGAATTAAGCTCAATTCTGGCTCGTAATTTATTTCTGGAGACATTTTCTCTGTGCATTCGTTCGATTCTGAAGATTGCTGCAAGCTTGACTCAAACACACCGGTCAATATCCCCAATGCGGTAGTACAGGTGATAACAGATGCTTCCATAATGACCATGTGACTGAAATCTGCTGAAAATTCCTCAATAATTTTACTAACTCCACTTTTTTTCCTTTTAATGTTCTAATGTACTTTTTCCTGTTTGCTCCAGTTTTAAGAGTCCTCTTAGAAATATTTTCCTTCTCTTAGAGGCATTAATTACTGTTTTCTTTATCTGCATTTGCGACTTCAGTATCTGCTTTCCTTACAAAAAAAAGAAGAATTTTTTTTGTCTTAGTTACAGAAGCTGTCTCTTCAGCATTGTAATACTGCATGGACTTCTGCATTTTTTCAAGGTCACAAACCTAAAAACAGCTTTAGAACCTTTGTCATGTGTCCACAATACTAGAGAGGGGGTGAAAACTTAGATAAAATCTTGCCAAACCTACCCCACCTGGGACCTCCCGGTGATATTGGCTCAGTATGGGGCCCAGAGAATTCTTCGGGAGTTGTGGAGCCCACCGGCCAGTTTTCTTCGCTGCTGTGTGCTGCAAGATGGTACTGGGGGCGGGTTGTGGGTGTGACTTCCAGGATCGGGGGCTTACTGGAAGCCGGTGCGGAACTGCCTGGCCCAGCATCCCCATGCATTTTAAAGAAAAGTCCTGGTGCCCGCATACTGGAGCCATGCTTGTAGAAGCTCATGGTCACCAGGATACCATCTACAAGCATGGCCTTTCCTGATATGCAAAGTGAGCAATGGACAGTAAATGATTTAGCGTCTGTCCCTAGAAGGCAGGCTTGATGGTGGTGGGAAAATCTGAGCAAAATATAATGCCCAACCAAAATGCATCTGGACTGTGCATTTAACTACGGTGCTATGTCACCCTGGGAGGGGAAAGGTATTTGTCCCTCTGCCTGGCCCCACTTACAGTGGCGGCATGGTGGTCTCCATCTTTTAGAGCTTAATATATAGTCAGGTATGAGACTGCATTGAGGAGGCACGCGGGGCCTCGTGGGATGGGGGGTAGAATTGGCCCTGCTCCCCGCCCTGACAAGGCCCCACCCATAAAGGTCTCCTCTGGCTCCTGAATGACCATGATCCCAGAGGCACACAAACCAATCTCAGAACACAGTGGCTTTTGGTAATAATTTCTCTAGGCTTGTTACTAAAAATATCAAAAATCAAAATCACATGACTGCTACTGCAGCCACAAGACATCATATGCTCTTCACAATCAGCAATAGAAAAAAAAATATTTAATGATAACTTTTTGGCAGGTCTGAATGTTGGGGGAAATTCCAAATAATAGTGTTGGGTCTTTTGTCATGATATTAAATGTGACCAACGTAGAGAGAGAGAGTAAAGTGGAAATCTGCCACACATGCAGGGGGTGGCGTGGGAGGTGGGGTATACTGGGGTTCTTGGTGGAAAATGTGCACTGGTGTAGGGACGAGTGTTAAATCACTGTACGACCAATCGAGACTTAAATTGAAAGGCTTTGTGATTGTTCTCATGGTGATTCAATAAATAAAACTGAAAAAAAATCATTGAATTCTTGACATTGAAATATAGAACTGATTTAAAAAAAAAAAAAAGAAACCTAGCCAAACCTTTCTGAGCTCTATATTTCTTGATCTCTAAAATTTACTAAATGTAAATGCTCTTTATATTGTCTATTTTCTTTCCTCTTTCACTGTGAGACCCAATGAGGTCTGAGATTAGTTTGTTCCCTCTTATTCCTCCTTTCTCTTTATTCAGTTTGAAATGAATTTATAAGATCATTGGCAATTGAATGGGGTATAGCAATGTGTGTGTGTGTGTGTGTGTGTGCTAACTCATGCTTTCGAAGTACAAAACTCTCTTTGTTAGTATTATGAATATATCACCTTACAATAAAACTAACCATAAAACTTTTTTAGAGAACACAGCTGACCTAGGCATAAATTTCAGAGTTTTTCCAGGAAGATTCAGAGAAAAGTTAACTTAAAACACAGATCTAAATGTAAGGAGGGTATCAACTGGGTTGATAGCAATGTAATATTTTGATAGTGAGTAAAGCATTAATTTTCATATATAGAAACATATGCCCAATTTTACCTTAATCTTTTATTTCTCTAATTTTTATCTTGCAAATTAATTATTATAGCTAATTTTGAGAATAATAGTTTTACATTTAATGCATCTAAATATCACAAATCTATTTCTACATATGTGCAATTTATATGATTTCTGATCAACAGAAAATATTTTAAAACTATATGAAGTGGGGGCTGAAGCGATTGCATAACAAATGAGGCCTTTGTCTTGCACACAGCCTACCTGGGTTTGATCCTGGCACTACATATGGTCCCCTGAGCACTACCACAACTGATCTCTGAGTTCAGGGCTAGAGTAAGCCCTGAACATTGATGAGTATGGCCCAAAAAATCTGTATTAATATTTTGCATTTGGCTTTGCTGATTCAAAACTATATATATGTGAAACCAATTGAACTTGTAATATATCTTTTTGATTTGTTTTTATAGCTACACAATATTTTATTGTTCAAGTGTGCTAACATGTATTCTTTCATTTCTCTTCAGATGTTGAGATTTTAATATGTTTTAAATGTCTTTTGGAGGTATATGAAAAATGTTTTTTATCATACTCATTCCTATAGTACGCATATAGTTATAAATTTTAAGTCAAAAGCATATTCATTTCTAAAGACAATATACAATAACAAATTACTCTCCAGAGTAATTGTGAGAAATGTATCAGTTCTCTTTTTTTTATTAATTCATGGCTTTTTAAAATTGTAGACAGAGTAGCTTAAATATCTAGGAAAAAAATTAAAAAGGAAGTGGTGCACTATAACTGCACAATGAGAAATTATATATTAATATTGACTACTGTCTCATAGAGTGTATTTATATAATTATTTTAATGCAGTCAATATACTCTATTCTAAATTGATAATACAATTTCAAGTTTCCACATTAACTCCAAATTAATATAAACAACTGCCTATCAGACTACTTAACTTGGCTGTCTAATAACATTTCCAAACTTATCAAGTCAATTCCAAACTTTTATTTTTTTCCAGTTTCAGGGCTATATGTGGCAGAACTCAAAAGTTAAGTTTGTGTTCAGGAATGATTCCTGTCAGTGCTAGGAAACTAGGTATGGTGCTTGGGATTTGAACTGTTTTGGGTCATATGCTTGGCATTGTCCTTAACCCCATACTATCTCTCTGCTCTTCCCAGATTTTTTTCTTCATAAATCTACTGTCTTCCCATTGTTCATCAATTTGCTCGAGTGGGCCCAATAACGTCTCCATTTTGAGACTTGTTGTTACTGTTGTGACTGTGTTTGGCATATGGAATACGTCCCGGGTGAGATACTCTCAGTAGTTTGCAGGGCTATTGGAGAGGGACGGAGGAATTGAACCCGCTCGGCTGGGCTGGCTGCGTGCAAGGCAAACACCCTACCGCTGTGCTATCACTCTAGCTTCTTCTTCACAAATACATTTCTCTAATGATTCTTCACAAGTACATTTCATCACAGACCATGAGAATTCGAACCATTTCCTGCCATCTTTAGCTCTTATTTTTTGTTCCCATTCCATACAAAATGGACCATCAATTCCACCTTTAGATTAGATTTTAACCATTTAAAAAATATATCTCTAACTTCATTACTGTGACTATGCTTTAATTACCATTCCTTCCAAAATGATTGCAGTGTGAATTACCTTGACTGTCTTTTTATCGTCCTCATTTATGGTCTGTTTTCAAAATGGCAGGGTCTACACAGAAATATGGCGGTAGTCTGCTAAAACATCATTTATATTATATCATCCTTTTCTCATTATCTTCCAATTTACAATAACTAAAATCCAATGTTCTATTGCATGGCTTTCAAGGTCAAAACTGATCATGCCTCTCTTGCCTTTCATTTCTTTTTCTCTTTTGGTGATGAAACTTCAGTCACATTCCCTTTCTTACTATTCTTAAAATACATAATATATCCACATGTATTATCTTGATTTGGATAATATTGCCCCAATCATCTAAAACATCCACTCCTGTGTGTAAATTAGATGTCAACTCAAAGGCCAACTCAGGGATACTTCTTAAACAAGCTTATCACACAACATATCCCATACATAATTCTCTTTATCAAATTACGTTTCTCCTTAATACTTATCAATGCTAATTATATTAGCATATAACACACTATTATATTATCATATAATATAAGTTATATACAATCTTATTAGGATATATATGCAATAATATTAACATATTTGTGCTAACATATTAGCGTTGTCAGTGCCTATATGCATACATAAGTCCCCTCACACTTGTTATACTCACTCTTATTCTACTTATTTCTTCACATGATAAAAACTATGTGCATTTTTCTTGATTCCATAAATAGTAGTTGTACCACAAGTTATAAAGTATGCTGTATCTCATTATATCATTTTAACATATAATTTTAATATAATATGAATATAAGTATATCATTTAAATATAAATTGAAATAATTTACTGATTTATAATATCAACTTACTTTGGAAATAAATTTCTCATATAATTTTAAAAATGATGTTGAGGCATAATTTTTAACTAAAATTTTACTTGCTTTATCAATATCAGGTTCCTTCTCATTTTTATTATTTAATGTTACTGCAAAAAATAAAATGCCACCATATTCCTATTTGGGTATAGTGACATATTTGTATATTATAGTAAATGTTTAACTGTAGAAGCATGATTTTTCAAAATTCTGTAAAAAAAAATGGAACTGCATGTCTGTAATATAGAAAAGATTACATTCTCTATGATGTAAATAAAGCATATTATTATGGATCTCTTGTTTTTAAAAAAAATTATCCAAATACATTTCCTTTTAAGAGATATAGAATGCATTCATTTGTGCAATATAAAAATAAGTATAATAGAAGAATAATATCCGTGACTAGGAAAAACAGCGGTTAGGAGGACTGGATAAAGGTTGGAAATAATCACAAGTGTGTGTGGGGCTGAGGGTAAGTAAGAAAGACAGAGAAGACACCAGTATGAAAATAATAGCTGGGAATGATCATGTTGGGCAAGATCTGAGGATTAAAAGTAAGTAGGTAAACTGATATTTTTGATAAACTTTCAGTATCATCAATATTGCAAACCACAATGCCCAAAAGGGGAAAGGGAGAGAGGGAGGGAGGAGAGAGGTGGGAGGAAGGGAGGGAGGGAGGGAGAGAGTAAAAGAGAAGAAGAAAAAGAGAGAGAGAAGAATAGTGTCTGCCATAGAGGTAGGCAGGGGTGGGGGGTGGTGGGTGATGCGAGGGAACCTGGGGACACTATTGCTGGGTAATGTACACTGGTGGAGGGATGGGTGTTGGAATACTGTATGACTGAAATTCAATCATGAACAGCTTTGTAAGGGTTTATCTCACAGTGATTCAATAAAAAAGTTTTAAAGAAATATATTTCCTTTCTTTTTACATGATATAAATTTGGTGACAGCAGCATTTTCTAGTAAAAATATTATAGATATTGTAGGATATTATTAAAAACATAAAATATTATTGCATGTGAACAATCTAAAGTTGGAAAAAATTAAGTAAATTTAGAAACCGTTATTGATAAATATCACTTAAATTAAAGAATGAAATCATTTCAAAATACCTGTTTGAAGACAATCAGAGAGTAGTAAGCTGCAATAATGGTTCACCTTTGCCTTAGAGTATCAAACTCATTATAAATTTACCCATATTTTCTTTATTTTAATAGTTTTTACTTTTCTCCATCATCCTCTGTAGTTAAAATAAGTGAGCCACAAACTTTTGATTGTGATCTTGCAGCGATAGAAAACTTGGAAAATTCAATCACAATTTAAAATTAACTCTTTGTTTGTGGGTTGAAAAAAACCCACTTTGAATCACATACCTCTTCTTAACCACAGGTGATATTTCATAAGCTTAAAATACACTTTTAAAAAAAGGGTACTTTCAAATAATTTTCCATGCCTTCATTCAGCAGGTAACCCAAACCTTCGTAATCCCCAAATGCTGCACTTCAAAGTTATGCTCAGGAAAAAAATATTGAAAAGAACAGCCTCTCTTTCCAGTTGATTTAAAACATCACTAGCTTATTTTCAGTACACATATGGAGTTACTTTTAAAAAGAAATCTTGGACCATTGCCAGACTACATACAGGAAAGGTTTTTCTCTAGAGAGAACTAAAATTCATTATCTGAGCTTTGGGACACCCATATTCCTTCAAATTTTGGACACATCTTTATTCTTCCATGATTAGTGATAGGACTTTGACTTAAAACTAGAAACGACTCAATGTTTGCCTGGACTCTGAAGATATCAACTAGTTCCATTTTTTTCAACTAAAACTGATTAATAATTATTAATAATTAAAATATTGTTGATGGCAGTTTTCAAATAAATAGCAATTTTTAAAAATATGAAATTTTTAAAATATACTATTCATGTGTTCATCCTTAGCACATACCATATTTAAATTTTATATTTATGATCCTTTCCCTTCTCATTCAGCAATTAGCTTCTTTCCTTGAAAACCACCTGAGAATTTTTTTCTTCAGGACAAATATTAAACTGAAAGATGTTAGAATGATATTTGTATTGCTTTTGTGACCATTTATTGAGTTAACAATCAAAAATGGGTCTATTATATGCTTACAATAAGCCTACTAAGATTACAGGTTATGAAGATGAAATAAAAATAAAAATATTAATTTTATTAATAGTCTGTGATGTTTTATTTTGAAACATTAGATATTGGTAATTGTTTCCTAGGTACCTTACATATTTTTTAAACGCAAGTAGCAAATTTCATTTTTATCTCTATATTTTGGTCGAGGTGGTTGAAATTATAAAATTAAAATTTTCATAATGTTGGTAATTTATCAATATAAAACATAAAGAATATATATTAACACAAATTCTTTATATATATATCTTGCTCCTTCTGCACTGTACAGTAGAAATCTATACTATATTCATTAAATGGACAAGTATTAAGATAAACATTGCTTTAAATATCACTAAAAAAGAATGTGTTTTGTTTTATGATGAATTAAGAAGCAAAGGGGCAGAACTATATACATGTAAAGTCATAAACTGTTTTTTAACATTTTGAAAGTACATTTTATATCAGACAGAAACATTATGTATAAGGAGTTTTTAGCCACTTGTTTAGAAAGATGCCCTTAGTATTTTCTGTACATTGCATACATTTTTAAAATGATAAAATCAGGATTATGAATTTAATGAAAACTCATTTTAAGTGGTACCAAAGCGTAAGCTTGATTTAAAAGAGAAAGGGTAGCTGCGGACAGGATTAGTTCTGTAAAATGAATTAGAAAGCTATGGACTGCAATATGCTAGTGATAGGTCTAGCATATTTCAGTATCGTAGCTATTGGAGAAATGAGTTTGAATCACTTGAGCATCACAAATCCTTGGTCATATTTTTATTTCTAATTTACCCTTTGTGCTGCTTCCAAGTATGCAGTTCTATTTTATTTCAAAGGCAGGAGATGAGAGGTAAAGAGAGTAAGGATTGTTCTACCTCAGCAATTCATGATCCCTTAAGGCCTGTGATTCTGAAAGAATATGGAGACCTTGGCATCACAGCAGAATAGAACCAGCTACTCTTTCTATCGTAGGATCCCATGGGGCAGAACAAGCATTTATCCAGTTTACCACAGCAAATGATTCTCCACATCCAGAAAATTACAACACTCTTCCTCTCTTCACTCTAAGGAGCCATAAAACCTAAATTAAAGATAACTGTCCAAAGAGTTATTTTCAGCTATGTTAACATTTTAACAAAAGAAATAAATGAAACCATTTGATTTGAATAATTTTATATTGTATAAAATATTTTAGAACGTTTAAATACATTTGTTTTGCATTATTTTTAAATTATTTTTAAAATTTCAGATTGTGATATTTTTAATTGTAAAATAAAGCTGTATAGTATATTACTAACAGTGTTTCTAAACTTATAAAGCTAAGCAATCTTTACTTCAGTTCCTTATGTATGCAGAGATTCTTTTTCTATGAAGATATTAATTTATATTTAAATGAAATGCATACTTAATTCATTTAAAAGCATCATACAATAATATCTTAGTAATACATTTATGATCTAAATATTTTAACTAGCCTCTAGAATTTCCTTAAATACGTAACTTATATTTGTTGCCAAAATGAATGAATATTTAAAATGAAATTTTATAAAACAGTTAAGTATTACTTTCTATCAAACAATAATGAAGTCCAGTGATAGTAACAAGTTAGAAAATTTTAGACACATAATTTTAAAATAGGAAATTTTTTGAAAACTAGCTGTTTCAACCACATTTATACATAACTCATTTAATTATTGTAACTACTCTATAAGGCATGCGTTTATTGGCTATTATACATATATAAAGAGATAAATAGAAGAGTTTGTAAATTTTAGGAGATTATTCCCAGATCAAGACTGGAACTTGACCCCAAGTTCAACTGAATTGAAAAATCTACATTTGAAAATAAGTTTTATCTTTTTTGTTGTTGCTGTTGTTCTATAAATGTAACATTCTGAAATGAAAAAGCTCTAAGGTGTGATTTTCAGGAATTAAAGTTGTTCTTACTATTTTATTTATTTAATACATGCTTATTTAATTGAATTTATAAAATGTTTTCTATTTCAACTCTTAACTCTCCTTTGTGTCATCCATAAACTGAATATAAAAATAGCCAATACGTTATCATTTTCCTAGCGGAATTAACCTTCTAGCACAGAGAATGACATTATTTTTCTGAAAAGGGACAGCTGATAAATATCTTGAGCTTTAGATGCATCACTGAGTCTCAAAATTCAGTGACTATCACTTTTAGCATGACATTTACAACAAGATATACATATGTACATGATTATTGTACTTCAATAAAGATTTATTAGTCTGAATCTTGAATTCATACCATATTTGGGGGAGGGGAGTATCACAAACAGTGATCAGGGACCATGGGCCAGTCCCAACAATACTCTACAACCTCAGCTGGAAGGTTCAATGCTAGGAGCCAAGGATGTGTTCCTAGGGCCCTGCTTTGCAGGAAAAATACCAGAGACACTGGGAGATGCCTGGGGGCCACCACTAGGGTCACACCTATTGATTCCACACATGCAAACCCTGTGCCCCTGGGCCCTGTGTTCTTTCTCCTACCCAATTTCATGTAATTTTAAATTTTTGTAAACATTCTATATGTTTTTTTCTGTTCTTCTTTCCCCCCCTGACAATTTCAAAATGTCATCTTAGCTCCCAGGTTATGTTAAAACAAGTTTTGGAATGGAATTGTCCAGAGAGCCAAGATATGCCAACTCTTATTCTAGAATTGCTGGAGAGATATGGGAGCCATCACTATCCACAAGTGACTATTGATCACTTAAATGCAGTCCGAACTGAGACAAGCTGTAAGTGTAAATTGCATACATGATTTTAGGTTTACATGTTTCTTAAATATGGGGAGGTTCTCGGAAGGCAAGGATCTCCGTTTAATGATTGTTGGTCCACCAGGCACTCTGGTTCAATATTTGGATCAAAGATACAGTGTTGCCTGGGTTCTCCAGAACCTAGAATTATCCAGAATATACAACAGTTCTTAGGGGCTTCCAAGGAGCACACTAGGAAATGTTCAGGTCACCTCTAGGCTGCATCCTGAAATACTGGGAATCTGAGATCACTCCCCTGCAAAAGATGCATTTTAATTCCTTTACTTCCTCTCTGGCGCTAGGCATTATTTTTATACTCTCTATATTTTGAAATAGTAAACACATGGTTTTATTCAGCTTGAAAATGCTAAGCAAATTACACCCCTCTATCCTCCCTTTTTGCTCAAGCGGGCCCAGTAACGTCTCCATTGGAGACTTTGTTGTTACTGTGTCTGGCATATCGAATACTCTCGGTAGCTTGCCGGGCTCTCCGAGAGGGGCGGAGGAATCGAACTCGGGTCGGCCATGTTGGCCACTTGTCAGGCGAACGCCCTACCCGCTGTGCTATCGCTCCAAATTAAAAAATTAAATGAATATTTTGTTAAATTTCTATATGTGTCTTAATACTTTAGCGGTAACAGCTTTAGAGGTAACAATATTCAAAG
Organism: Sorex fumeus; assembly: GCF_029834395.1. Taxonomy (NCBI): domain Eukaryota; kingdom Metazoa; phylum Chordata; class Mammalia; order Eulipotyphla; family Soricidae; genus Sorex; species Sorex fumeus. The sequence goes on from NW_026606059.1 coordinate 22,353,485, forward strand.
GTAAGAACTATTCACAGTATATTTGTAGCAAGTTTATGACACATTAATTTAAGTAGAATAAATAAGCTCTTGGGGAAAAATTAAATTTTAAGATATAAAGGTATACACAATATTCTCTATACAGAAGAGAAACCATGGTGTGGCATATATATATGTTATCATAAATATTTAAACTGTTTGCTGTTTCCAGAAAACAAAGTGGTAATAAAACTGATAATAGGTCATGTTTTGTAGCTAACCAAGATAAGATGATGAGTTTTGTGTTTTCCTGTGCTAAGGATATATATGTTTTGAAAGATGAATTTGCTCACAGATTTAGGTAGAAATGGTTGCTGAAAAATCTTTAGGAAATGTGATTAGTTATATGCTTTGAGTGGAGAAGACACCAGAAACAAGTCTATGGTTCCCAGCTATTATTCTTGTTAGGCAAACTATAGTATCACTGAATGACAAACATAATAGAGTACTGATAATTACCTTTTCTTAATTTTTTTTTTAAAAAATAACTTACTCATCTTGTATATAACCTTAGGTAAGTGGACAGAAGTTGACGTTTAGGTATATGAATACTTAGCCCTGGAGCAGGAGGATTTTTTATTCATTTCCATTCAAAAAGCTAGTTAAATTAAGTATTGTAGAATTTTTGATACTGAAGACTGAAAAATAACTTGATTGTTCCGAAACCACCATCGTGTACCTGGGTTAACATTCATCTCAGTTAGACACTGTCTATTTGGCAAATCAGTGGTGCTCAGGGCTTACTGCTGGTTCTTGGCTCCAGGATCTTTCCTGGTGGTGTTTAAAGGTCCATTCGTGGAATTCGGAATTAAACCAGCGATAGCTGAAGGCAAACTTTACCACTGTGCCTTCTCTCCAGCTCCTCAGTTGACATTGTTTGTTTTGCTTTGGGGACACATCCTGTGATATCAGGAGTTACCCTTGACTGCACTCAGGCATTACTGCTGACAGTGATCAGAGGACCATACAGGAGGTCGGGGATGGAACTGGAGAGACCATGTGCAAGACAATCACCATTCCCACTTACTTGTCTCCAGCCCTTCAATTAGACCCTCTTACTGAGATTGAGCATTACCAGAAACAGAGGCTTTATGATTTCACTGACATAAGTACATTTAGGACTGCACACATAACTTTCTTTGTGCTTACAAGAGTAATCACAATCCATGGTATACATTCCTACCATATTTCATTTCAGGAATTCTAATTAGCTTTTGTATTTCAATTATTTTAATATTGTGTGGAAGAGGTAAAGTTTTGTAGTAATAGATGTTCCCAAGGTCAGGCTTCTTTATTGAAGATTCAGCAGAAATTGTGAAGGTGCTTATGTAAATTTAATCATTGTTGTAAACAAATCAGAGAATTTAAGGCTTTGAATGTCAATGGAACCTTACAGTTTGGCAGATCCCGAAAGTTTGTCAGCTCTAATATGCCAACACAAGATTTTTATTTTCCAGCTGCAAAAAAGTGAAATTTCTTTCCATATTATTGCTAATGACACAGTTATGTGCATCTGGAACTTCAGACTCAAAGGCAGTGGTTATTTTTTCCTCCAGCTAATCAAGCAACTATCTGTGTCTCATCCTTTAAAGTATTTACCAGTTCCTTTACTTCTTCAGTATTGTCTGAAACACTTTCATGTCCTAAATCTTTTCATAACCTTCATTTCCTCCTGGAGGAATAGCACAGCCAGTAGGGCATTTGCCTTGCACGCGGCTGACCTGGGTTCGATTCCGCTGTCCCTCTCAAAGAGCCTGGCAAGTATGGCAGAGCTGGGCAAGCTCCCTGTGGTGTATTCGATATGCCCAAAACAGCAACAAGTCTCACAATGGAAACGTTACTGGTGCCCACTCCAGCTAATCAATGAACAACAGGAGGACGGTGCTACAGTGCTACATTTTCTCCTAACACTGATCTGACTTTTTAGCCCCACCACATGTAAATCTTCAGCTTGTCATCATTTGGTCTCCAAGAGAGGATTTTTAGTATGTCCTGTTCATGTCCAGTGGTTAAAATGGACGTCAGTGGCTTCAAGGGCAAAGAGTGGAGAGAGAGAAAAATTATTTAAACTCTGAGCTTGATGACTCCATTTCAAGGAGTTATTTTTTTTACTGAAATATACAGGTAAGAATATATTAAGTTAAACAAAGAACTCCACTTCTTTAGAAAGTTGGCAACACGTTTCAGTTTGACTTCAAACTTACGGATTTAATTTTTGTTTTTTTCTATGCCTCTTGCAAAAGAAATTGTAACATCATAATATAGAAGAAAAATACAAAAATATTAAATATTTGGATTTTTATTCTTACTTAGGGACCATTGTGAGCTTTACAACTTTAGGACAATGAGAATGATGAGGGAAATTAGGAAAGTCTAAGACATGGTTATGACAACACATCTGTTGAAAGAAATGAACAATATAGCTGACGTCTCTTCAAAATGGAAAGAGCTAATGGACACTACATCTTTTGTATACTCTGTGAAAGATATGTGGAATGTGTATTAGGTGTGTCCTCTAAATCCAAAAGGAGTCAAGGAAAGTAGACTGTGTCTGATTTCTTTTCTGGAAGAGCAATGATATGCAAGAGTCAAGCGATATTAATAGACTTACACTCCACCATTAAAACCTTAAAGGTGAGAGTCTGGGATAAAACGGATTCTAAAGTAAACTAGAAGTGAGATTGTTTTAAAGGCTAGAGTACTGCAATGAGTCCTCTAGTTATGAATTCCATAAATTCCACAAATTCGACAAATGCGTCACCCCACACCATCCCCTACCCCAGAAAAAAAAAGTCACTTAACTAACTATAGGATCATGGAATGTTTAATCAGAAAATAGAAGTTTTATCTATTTCCATATAGATAAAACTCTCTGGCTTCCGAATATTTCGACCATGCAAAGGAAAGAAAATAACCCTTCCCAACTTTTTTTAGAAAAAAAATAGGGAAAATCTACTTTCAATAGTAGACTTTATAAAGATTTTGAGGGGGAGAGTAAGCATTTAAGTTAGTCTAAAAACAAATATATTGAGTTAGACCATTAAAAAATTTTAATTAATATTTAATATTTTGTACTTAAAATAACTCTAAAATTATTTTTGCAGAGTATTGGGAATGGTTTAGAGGAACTTCTAATTTTGTTCATTATCCATTATTTCTGTATTTGATACATTATCTGTTTCATTCTCTCTGTCTCTTTCATACACACATGCACACCTGTGCACCTGCACTACGACTTTTGGAGAATATTTTGCATTTCTATCGGTTTCAGCACTTCTTAATATATAAAGTGTACTGATTTCAGAGGAGCTGTCAAAGCACTCCAGATGCAATTATATTCGTGTTCTTATATAAAGGATCTCTTGTATCCTAAAATGGTTTATTCTCTGTGTCATCATCATGTACCTAAAATTGTGAATGTGGTTATGTCAAAGCCATTACTACAGGTAGGTAACGAGAGGAATAAGATGAGTCTCCTGTCCTCCAGGAGCTTACAATTTAGAGGGAAGTGTTTGGAAAATGTAAACCTTTTATTTTATAGTAAATGAAAGAAACTACTATTTTAATTTTTATTCTCTTATATCCCTGAAGCTGAGTGTCAGACATAAAAAGAATTTGTACTCTATTCAACTTCAGTTGAATATAGTTCAATGTGGCTACCGTTATTAGAATGAGTGACGTACTTCTTCCATTCTCTCTTGAATGGATTGAAAGTCGATGTGCTCTATTTCCCACTGGTTACAGCGGGAAGAAATCTACACATTTCAAACAGCTTATAAACTTCTATTAATTTGCTAATTGGGAACAAATATATTTTAACAATATAAAGCTATAATGTTTATATTGAGAACAAATATGACAATTTCCTTTTTTGTTTGTTTTTGTTTGATTGTTACAGGAGCACATCTGGCTGTGCTTTGGGCTTACTCCTGGCATAGGTAACATATGGCAGGTTTGGGGGCCATATTGGGTGCTAGGATCAAACAAGTTGTGTAAGTTGAGTATCTTCACTGATGTACTAACTTCCAGGTACCCACTGATAACAATTTCAGAATTTTAGAATGTAGCTTGCAGAGCTGATCCACATTGGTTTGCAGGGTTAAGAAAAAGTTTACATAATCATTAAATTTGCCTGTACTTCTAAAACATGCTTCTTTAAAAAAATTTTTGAAGTGATGTTGCATAAAAATTTTATATACGTTCAAGTGCATATCACTGAATATCATCAGCATGTGTGTTTGTTACATTGAACTCATAACTATAAGTTAGGCTTTATTCTTCACCCTGTCTTTTCTTTTAAGTTTTACATACTCTAAACTATTTCCTTGAATTTGATATTCTCCAATTTCAGTTCCAATATTTCCAGAACTAATATTATAATTTTTTAAGATATAGATTAATATTTATCTAACATAATTACATATGCAGTCACATATACATATATATACACATATATCCATAAATTCACATACATAGGTGAATATATGCATACATACATACACACACATATATAAAACATCTAAAATATCACAGCAGGTTTGTTTTATAAATCAATATGTTTTTCCCTGTAGTACAAATGTCAGGAATGCTGCAAAGTTAAAGAAGAGATTCCTATATATCACTTTTTTTTACTTAAAATATATAGACTCTCACATTAGTGCTGTTGTGTTTTTGTGTCTTGTTTTTCTTTTGCATTTTTTAAAAATTTTCTGTAATGGAAGCTGATTAATTTATATTGATAGTTTCTCTTACAACAAAGATACTTGGATTCATGCACTGAAATAGTGAAAAAAAAAGCCTAAACATTTATGAACGATTAAATAATGTGAGTTACCTATATACTGACAATAAATAATTCATTGTTGGAAAGATAACTTAATGGTATTTTAGTGTTTTATTAATGACCTCTTGAGTCTGACTGTAATGTTTAAAAAAATAGAATATTACAGTTGCCACATTATTTCTAAATCTTTCTCATAACATCTCTTTTCCAATTCATGGCAGAGAATGTAAACATTTTGATAATAACATAATTAAGTTACAAGAAAATTGTTTTTAGAATTTTACTTGATTGCAAATTACTTCATAAACATTTTACAGACATGTATACTTAAGACAGAAACTGATAAGATATTTTCTGGTATGTATTCAATATTAATCTCCGTTCCTTTTCTTTTAATCCAAATGATATAAATATGTTATAAAATATTCTTATACCAAAATATGAGATTTTTCCTCAATTCATTCAAGCAAGTTTTCCCAAAAGATTAGTTCAAATATTTATTGGTCATTTTTCAAATCACACACACATACGGTCCCACATACTAGAAACCTGTTGCTTAAAATGATATATGTCAGATTTTTTGGCAGTGAATTATAAGAATTACCATCACTGTGGTATAACGGAGGTCTTTGGAAATATTGTTCAACTTACTAAATCTCCTATTTCATTCATCAAATATTATTAGGCACCCAGTATGCACCAAGCATAATTCTAGTTGCAAGTTAAAGAAATATTACCTGCCACCATGGATTTTTATTACAGTAACATGCTCCAGCAAAAAACATTGAGATGACTACACTAGAAGTATTCATTATGTCTTTTAGGATAAAATCATTTCTATTAGTGTTTTCAGTTTTTTAGCGTGTTCTCAGAATGTCAAAGTCGACTAACTACTTTTAAGCATTAATTATCTCTTCATCAAGCATCTGAAAGAAAGTACTTGGAAACAAATATCTATCTATATACATATATATACACACAAACACTCATCAAACTGAAACTAAAGAAAGTTTTAACAATAATTTTAGAGTACCTGAGAAGTCAGCTTTTCATAGTTCAATAATATAAGTTGAAATACTGCTGTGTGGAAGGCAATCCTGTTATACAATTTCTTTGACTTCTCTTTGAGAAAAAGAAACCTTTTTTTTTTTGCTAAGGCACTTCATGTAGCACGTTAATTCAGCATTAATTATAGAACATGTCAAACTGTATTTCAGTCAAAGCTCCCTGTAAGTCTCCAGAGCTTTCTTAATGACAGTAATTATAGGTCATAAAAAGAGTCGTCTAAAATTAACATTTCTCTCATGTCTTGATAGGAAAATGTAAATGGCTGCACAGTACAGATGTTTTGATTAGTAAAATTTACACTTCCTTTTTTGTTTCAATGCTTGTCAAACTTCAGTGTTAAACGCAAGGTGCTGCATTTCTCATCCCTCTGAATAGATAAAGGTGCATCAAAAGGGGTTGTAGAAGTTCTTCAAATGCTACACCTTATTATTTTTGCACTGCAATTAAACAAAGATAAATCAACATTTTTCTTTTCAACAGCTGTAAGAATTCTTTAAAGAATAGGCAAAATAAAATTTTACTTTCCAAAATTCTACATATTTAATGCAAGCTTAGAAAAAGATGATGCATTTTAATGTCAAAAATCATTATGCCAACCAACTTATACATCGATCTAAATCTCCCGGTAAACTACATTTTATCATATGCTATCAGAAAGAACGTGTAAAACCTGCTCTATTCTGAACTGTCAAAATTTACTTACTAGAATATGAGAATGGAAACATTCTGATTTAAACAATGTTAATATCATCAAACATCCAGGGAAATATAACAAATTAAAAGAGAATCACTTCAAAGAATAAAAGGCCTACACCTTAAGTAATAATAAATCTAATACTTGACATTCATCTCCCTGGAAAATAAAATTAGATAAACTTTTGCAAGGGCATTCAGAACAGCCAATCCAGTTTATTAATAATTTCCTGTTTTCATATTGGAAGCTCATATTATCTGGTTGCAGCCACAGTAGACCTCCACAATATTTAATAAAGCTGCCGTGGGTAATCCTCTCTGATTACCTATAACCTTCCAGCTATAACACACACTGTGCTCTAGCCCCACAGAAGGACAGCATGCTGTCACCTGCTACGTTGTTTGACAGCTTATTCTGCAACATCAAGCCAGCACAAAATTACTTTTTTCCAAATCCATCCCTAGTTAATAACCAAAAGTAATAATGGTATTCAGCATGCATAATACTCTGAGAAGCCAAAATGAGGCAACTGAGGGTGGAAAAAAGATTAGAACCACTATTATGGAAAGGAGATCAGAAACAGAATCTTGTAACTCACAACAATGTTTCAATTATAACATCATGCCGAGAGCTCTACATATCACACTGCAAAATCCACACTGCCGAGTCAGAAATGGGAAGTGAATTTCTATTGTATTTACACTAGGTGCGTGATTATTTTGGCTCATAGAGGGCAACACTTGAGAATTTTCTTTCTTAATTATTCCTAAGTATACTCTTGGGAACTAGAAGCCACTGTGAATAGAAAAATTCTGCATAATGGAAGTGTATAGCCTTGATCTCACCTGTGTTTTGCAAAAGTAATGCCTATAGATCAGACTTTTATTTGTTCGATTTTGGGGCCACACCCAGTGGCACACAAGACTTCCTCCTGGCTCCACACTCAAGACTCACTCTGACAGTGTTCCGGGGACTCCTGTGCAGCACCGGGGATTGAACCTGGGCCGAGTTAGTATGAGGCAAGTGTTCTGTCTGCTGTAGCATCTCTCTGGCCCTTGATAAGACTAATCTTAATCCAAAGTTAGAAGCACCTTAAATTCAAATAAATTATTTTTTTTGAAATGTAGTACCAGATTGGGCTGGAGCGATAGCACAGTGGGTAGGGCGTTTGCCTTGTACACAGCCGACCCGGGTTCGATTCCTCCATCCCTCTCAGAGAGCCTGGCAAGCTACTGAGAGTATCCTGTCTGCAAGGGAGAGACTGGCAAGCTACTGTAGCATATTCGGTATGCCAAAAACAGTAACAAAAAGTCTCACAATGAAGATGTTGCAGGTGCCCGCTTGAGCAAATCAATGAACAACAGGAGGACAGTGCTACGGTGCTACAGTACCATATTAAAAGTTTTAGTCATCAATTAAAATACATTTTCTTTTTTTAACATATAAGTACTATCTGGAACTTTACACTAGCGTGCTTTGAAAATAGGTTACTAAACTGGGTATAAGATAGAGTTTGATTGTGACAATGAAAGAAAAATATAAGTCCCTTATTCCTTCCTTTTTTCCCTCTCCTTTCCTTTTCTTCCTTCCCTCTATGAATTATTCTCACATAATTTTCCCTTCTTTGCAAGTCTTCTTCCTTTCCATCATTCCTATATTTTACAAAAAATCTTGATATGCTTATATTTGAATTTTCTACGTGACTATTATAATTTCTTGGTTTGCACCTGGATCTGCATTCAGGAATCACTGCTGATTGTGTTTTGGGGACCATATAGTATGCTGGGGTTGCTACCATATGCAAGGCAAACATCTCAGATGCTGTACTATGGTTCTGCCTGAATAATGTAATTTTTTTTACAATTTTTATATACTTTATTTTCATAGAGTAGTTCACAATAGTTCATTGCAGATAATATTCAAACACCAATATCCCACCACTGAACACCTTCCCACCGCAATAAGAGGGGAGCATGTGAAGGTTGTTCTATTTCATTCTGGATCCACTTCAGCCCATGATAAGAGAAAACAAGCAAGTATGTTAAAACCAAACAAATGTATGATACTTTTGATAAGTATGTGAGATAGAGTGTCAGAGGTCCAGGACATTCTGGGTCTCTCTCTTCCAGGAGCTTTAGTTTATAGTCTCTGAGTCTTGGCTGTTGATAAGTTTATATGGTTTGTGGGTGTGACTGTAAAGCTACTGGAAAACTAGGTAGCTGGGGGAAGGAGGCCTAGTTCCGATCCAAGTAAGTTTGGAAATCTCAGTCATGGGTCCTGCATACCTGGATTTTTCTGCCGGTTCCCACTTGGGTGAGAACGTGTGGAGGGTGGCCTTGAGTATGATGGTGGTTGGGTTCTGGAGGTTTTCAGCTCCCAGGGTTCTGCTTGAGGTGGGGAGGGAAACTCAACATGCACCCCTCTGAGATGTCCTGGTGAAGACAGCTTGGCACAGGGTAAGGACATTCTGCCAAATAATGTAATTCTTATATTCTATGTAGTTCCAGGGCTGAAGCAATAGCACAGTGGATAGGGTGTTTGCCTTGCATGCGACTGACATGACTGACCCGAGTTCGATTCTTCTGCCCCTCTTGAAGAGCCCAGCAAGCTACCGAGAGTATCTCACCCACAGGGCAAAGCCTGGCAAGCTACCCATGATGTATTAGATATGCCAGACACAGTAACAATTCTCACAATGTTACTGGGCCAGCTTGAGCAAATCGATGAACAGTGGGAGGACAGTGACAGTGACAGTGACATAGTTCCAAGTTACCTCTTAAGTGCAGTAGGCAGTACATCAGTTTTATATTCTACATAGTTCTAGGATACGAAAATCATGGTAAAATTTTCTTCAAAAACATTACATATGATTATCTACATGGATTAAAGATATTTCTGTGTAGGATGACACTGTTTTGTCCTTCCTGCATAGCCTCAGGTAATTTAGGTTTATTGGGTAGTTCCCATCACAGTGCTCCCATTCCTCTGTGTTTATTTGTAACTTCTTTTTTTATTTTTAAACATTTTTATTTATTCAATTTATGTTTAGTAACTATGGAAATGACTAAGTTATTCATGCTTGGGTTCCAGGCATACATTGTTTCTCTATTTTTTTTTTCTTTTTGGGTCACACCCAGAGATTCGCAGGGGTTATTCTTGGCTCTGCACTCAGGAATTTCCCCTGGTGGTGCTCAGGGTACCTTATGGGATGCTGGGAATCAAACCTGGGTTGGCCTTGTGCATGGCAAATGCCCTACCCATTGTGCTATCACTCCAGCCCCTGTAACTTCTTTCTTTCTGCTCTGTTGACTTGTAAGTATTGTTTTTCTCTTTTCTCTAAGTCCCTTGCATGGTATATTCAGAGCAATATCCTTTTTGTATGGACACAAGAAGACAGTGTATACTAAGCTTTTGCAACATGACTCTCAGTGATATTTTCCTCCTGGGCATCTGTTCTCTCAACCTAAGCCTCAGCTGCCCTTACTTCCTAGTGCCCCCAAAAGCACGGTCCCAATGAGGGACTGGATTGAACCAGGACAAGCAGTAAGCTATGTGCTACCCTGGCATAGAGAAGGGCCTGACCAAAGTGCCATAATGCTTATAACTATAAGTTAAGAGTTTTTTCATGGATAAATGATCCAAAAAGTAATAACTAGATTTGGACCCTGCTAGGATTAGGAATGATTAATCTGTCCTGAGCACTGTAGTCTGAGTTTGTAGCAAGATGTTCCCAGGAGAGCTGCCCTACAGGCCTCAATGGTATCTCTTACTGTGTCCATACAAAAATAACTAGTATTAAGATGTTGATAATTATTGGACTGAGGAAAGGAGAAAAACACCTTAAGAGGTATTTTGCCCTTAGGCAGTCAGGAAGGGCTTTAGAATACCTTTTGGGTGGTGTTTCCTTTGAACCTGGTGAGCCCTCAGGAAGGGCTTCCTTATGTTAATTTTGCTACCTGACTGGGTGCACGGTTGGACCAGAATGCTGGGGAGTTGGAGAGACAAGAGGGTTGGAGATATGAGAGAGAGAGAGCAGGTTGGCAAGATGGACCATGGAGAGGCTAGCAAGGGGAAAGAGAGAGAAGAATGTAGAAGAATGCAGGAGCAGGCGTGTGGAGAGAGAGAGCCCAGGCTGCCAGATGGAGCAGAGAGATGAGCAGGAGAGACAGAAGGAGATGGGAATGAGGGGCAGTGTGAGACTAGAATGGGAGGCTCAGAGATACTGGGGCAGGCACATGGGGAAAATGGAATAAACGGCATCTGATCAATCAAATGGCTTGGCCCTCATTTTGTCCACCATCTGCCCCATGGCCTGGGCCGCCCAGGTTGGGCGAGTGGCCTGCCCCCAAACCCAAACTCGGGAGATGAGGGGAAAAACCGTTGGGCCTCTCCCTGGACGCCCCTCTAGGTTTTATACATTTCTCATTTAATGGGAATATAAAAATAGTTTTTATATATTGAATATCATTGCAATGTTAAGTTGAAACTTTTCCTTCATGGCCTACATCTACTCAATAATGTGAACTTTTACTCAGATTTTCTCACAGAAATAGGACTTCCGTCTTGGATTCTTTCATCTTCCCCATTCTAATTTCTCAATTAGTTAATTCCTTCCTTCCTTCCTTCCTTCCTTCCTTCCTTCCTTCCTTCCTTCCTTCCCTCCCTCCTTCCCTCCCTCCCTCCCTCCCTCCCTCCCTCCCTCCCTCCCTTCTTTCTTTCTTTCTTTCTTTCTTTCTTTCTTTCTTTCTTTCTTTCTTTCTTTCTTTCTCTCTCTCTCTCTCTCTCTCTCTCTCTTTCTTTCTTTCTTTCTTTCTTTCTTTCTTTCTTTCTTTCTTTCTCTCTTTCATATCTTTTGAATCCAGGCTTGTTCTTCAAGCCCTTGTTTTTCCTTGACAATGTATGACCACTTGCTTGACTCTGTCTCTTTGCTTGCTTTTTCCAGTCTGGAGAAGCCTATATTCTCTCTTAAACAAACACTTCCTCTCATTGTCCTCCCTCACATCTTTCTGTGTAAGTTCCATTCAATAAATATGATCTTGATTCAGCAATGAATATCTTTTGAACCAAAATGAAAAATCTTTTGAACTCACATCTCTCCATCTTGTCTTTCACATTTAGCCAAATAAACTGTAACTGCTAATTGGAATTATATCTCGACTTGCTTAAAAAAGACTTCTTATTTCTGCTTCTACAAATACTAAATAAGAGATTCTATACAAAACAATATTTTTACATCCCTATATTATTTCCATTCTCCTTCTAAAACTACTTCCAATTATTTTTAAGTCAAAGCAGAAAACATTACTATGGCTATCTATAAATGTGTGATTTTGCATCCGACTTCTCGGTATCTGTATTGCAAACCATAATGCCCCAGAGGGGAGGGAGAGAGAGAGAGAGAAAGAGACAGAGAGAGACAGAGACAGAGACAGAGAGAGGAAAAGAAAGAGAGACAGAGACAGAGAGAGAAAGAAGGAAAGTGCCTGCTGTAGAGATAGACTGGGGTGAGAGTGGATGGAGGGAACTAGTGACATTGGTGGTGGGAAATGTGCACTGATAAGGGAATGGGTGTTGCAACTCTATATGACTGAAACCCTACCATAATCAGCTTTGTAACTCTGTATTTCACAGTGACTCAAAAACAAAACAACAACAATGAAAAGTTAACCTGAGCTCCTATTTGTCCCAGCAATTCCATTTCTGGGAATATACCCTGGGGACCCAAAACATCTACATGAGATATTCATTGCAGCACCATTCACAATAGTCAGAATCTGGAAACAACTATAGTGCCTGAGAACAGATGCCTGGTTAAACAAACTACGGAACATCTACACAATGGAATATTATGAAGCTGTTATAAAGAATGAAGACATGAAATTTGCTTATAAATGGATTGATATGGAGAGTATCATGTTGAGTGAAATGAGTCAGAGGAAAAGTAACAGGTATAGAATGACTGCATCCATTTTTAGGATAATGTATTATGAGACTAATATCCAAGGTGAGGTTACACGGAGGTCAGGAGAACAGGTCAATGGTTGGAAGCTTAACACAAAAGTGTGTGTGGGTTAGTCAAGTGATATACATGATAACCTTTCATTATCTTTATAGCAACATATAAGGGTCAAAAGGAAAGAAAAGAGAGAAATGGAAATAGAGGGAGGGAGAGAGAGAGAAAGAGAGAGAGAAAGAGAGAGAGAGAGAAAGAGAGAGAGAGAGAGAGAAGAAAAATAGAAAAATGCCTGCTATAAATGGCAGGCAGTGGGACAGTGGTTGAGGGGTTTGGGAGAGAAACTAGGACTACTGGTAGTGAGAAAAACACAGTGATGAAAGGACAGGTGTTGAGCAACTATATGACTGAAATTCAATCATAAAACAATTGTAAATGTGTTTATCACTATGATTCAATTAAAAATAAATGAAAAAAGAGAACAAAAATATTGAAATTTTAAAAAAAGGTGAGGGGCTGGAGTGATAGCACAGCAGGTAGGGTGTTCACCTTGCATGTGGCCCACCTGGGCTTGATTCCCAGCATCCCATATGGTCCCCTGTGCACCACCAGGAATAATTCCTGAGTGCAGGACCAGGAGTAAGCCCTGTGCATTACCAGGTATGACCCAAAAAGAAAAAAAAAAGGCAAAAGATATTCTAACTGCATCAACAACAGTAGTTACCTTTGTGCCTGATATTTTAGAATATTCTTGAAGGTTTTTTTTTTTTTTGTGAGGGAGGGAGAGTCATGAATTAAGAACTTTGCTTTGGTGAAAAGTTAATTATGTACTGAAGACCTTTCTTGAAATTCATCTGATCATCTTCTCTCTTAAAATGTCTTTCTCATCTTTTTTGGAAATATCAGAATTGTTATTTTTAAAATCATTTTTGTTAATTCACCGTGATGTACAGTAACAAAAATCTCATGTTGGAACTTTAATTACACATTCATCACACACCCATCCCTTCACCAGTGCACGTTTTCCACCACCAAAATCCCCAGATTGCCCCCCCATTCCCTGTATGGCAGACAATTTGCAAAATTTTCTTTCTCTATTTTAGTTACCTTTGATATTTCAAGATCAGTCCTACCACCCCTCATGCTTGCCCAAAATGCAACGCTAGACAATGTGTTTTATATTGCTTCTTGCAGCCGCACACTCAAGGAATTCTAAGATTTTAATAATTAGGGTCTGAAGATATCATTACAGCAAGTTGCTGGGGTCAAAGATTCATTAGTGTCTCTCTGGACTCTGGCCATGTGGGAGATTAAGAAGATGGTGGGCGAATGTGACATCATCTCAGAGATCTATTGGGTCAGGGGAAGGAGGGCCCACTCCTCCCCTGTCCTGCAAGACTTGGGATTTGCTATCACCGCAAACTTGTACCTGGTGCTTCTCGCTAGGTTCTAAAAATGGCAACTGCTGGTTCTTTTAGAGGGCAGGCGGGGAACAACACCCACCCTGTCTGGAGCAGCCTAGTGGAGAAGGCCTTTTGCAAAGTTCAGGGCCATCTCTGTGGTAAGTTGCTCAGGTATGAGATTTGTCTGTGTGTCTTCAGAATTATTTTTATGCTTAAGAGTAGGTGACTAATAACCATGAAGAGATATTTAAACATGATAATATAAGCCTGAAGACTTAACCAAGACGCAAATCTATTTGTGAATATAAAAACACTATTGTACTGGTAGGGCTGGAGTGATAGCACAGCGGGTAGGGCATTTGCCTTGCATGTGGTCGACATGGCCAAGCTGAGTTCAGTTCCTCCACCCCTCTTGGAGAGCCCAGCAAACTACTGAGAGTATCTCGCCCCCATGGCAAAGCCTGACAAGCTACCCGTGTGACGTATTCGATATGCCAAACACAGTAACAAGTCTCACAATGTTACTGGGCCCGCTCAAGCAAATCGATGAACAACGGGAGGACAGTGACAGTGACAGTGATTGTATTGGTAAAATTCATAATATTACTAAATTATATTTTGTTTCAGTCAACATTTTTACTTAAACAATTCTGACTGTCACATCCTCCATGTTCTACATTTCTCTTAATTTGAGCAATCAGTACCAGAGTTTTAGACCCAGTGCACTAGAAATGAGATCAGTTTTGGTTGGTTTAGAAATATATTTGGATAGAATCATCCCTAACTTGACCAGGTTGTTTTTACAACACAAAGGAAATGTTGTGAGCAAGGAAATTTAGTTTGGAAAACACAAACCAATACTAAATGTAGTTCATAAATATGTCAGGTATATATGCTATGTAATGTGTTAGAGAATATAAATAGAAAGTTGAATTATGATATCTCTATTATGGAGATAGGTTCTTCCAAAAGGTTGTGGAATTATATTATGCTGATATTTGCTAAGACAATGTGCTGATAATTGGAATATGTTTATGATTAAGGTAAAGGTAAAGGCCCTCCCATTGATCATCGATTTGCTCGAGCGGGCCCAGTAAAGAAAATCACTTATTTAAGGTATCATGGCTTTATGAATAATAAAAACTATCTAAAACTCCATCCCACTCACAAAAATCTTAAAAAAGACAAATTTGGATCACAGCAACCACATATGTGAAATATGTAAGACTCAGAATTATCCTCTGTTTAATGAAGAAGACTTCTTGTAGGTGTCCAGATCATTTCTTCCTCACCTTACAACACAATGAAATATGAATCTTCTGCCCTGAGTTCCATCAATTTCTCTAAGAATTCTCACCCTATCTTTGCTACTAAATTTAACTTTCAATATCTCACAAAGGTTCTTGCTTCTCCTAGACTATAGTAGCTTGAAGACTCTCTCGAGTATCCTCCGTACTCTAGTTTCATTTTCAGATGTTTCTTCTACTTTATTGTTTGCTTACTTGGTTCTATTTATTTTTTTCCAGTTTTTGTTGTTTTGGTGGTTAAGGCACACAAGCTGTGCTGCTGATTCACTCCTGGCTCTGCTCTGGGGGTCAGTCCTTGCAGGGCTTGGGAGAACATATAGGGCACCAGGGATCAAATCCAGGTGGGCCACATGCATGGCACAAACCTTACCTGCTATATGATTGTTTGACCCCTGTTCTTCCAATGTTTAAAATAAACTTCATAAGAAACCTATGTCCTTCTGTTCTATCCCCATCAGATATCCATGTCATGGGCTGATTTAACCTTTACTATGTTTTTTCAAGTTGAGATGTTTAACTATAAATTAAAGATAAAGAGGAAAAAGGGGGCAGAAAAAAAGAAACAAAAAGCTAGCGCTTGTATAATTCTGGTGAGAAATAAGTATTAATGATTTTTTTTCTGATGAAAGAACTAAGCTTGAAAGGTAGCTGCACAGATAGGGACTGCATATTTACCTTAAATTTGAACATATGAGATATGATGGATGAGGAAGTCATCAAAATGTTGTTGACTAGAGCTCATAAAAGCATATAAGAAAAAGATAATAAAGTTGCAAATAATTAGGACCTGTCAATAAAGCATTAAGAATGATCTGAATAATTTGAAAAGCACATAGTTGGAGTAGACAAAAAATATAAAAATAAACACACTAAGATATGCATGAATTCGAGTGACAAAAAATATAAAACACAGTAAGATATGAATGAGATATCTCTATAATCAAAATCTGGCTTTAGGAATCCAATAGTTTTCACACTAAGGGACCAGGAGAGAGTGTAGAAATAGCAACATTAAAAGGATATGGGGTTCTTGGAAACAACCAAAAGAAACACATCTGACACGAAAACTAAAGTTTGTAAATGGTAAAACTATTTGACCAAAGTCACACATTTTTAAGTAACCAAGAATTATTTGGGGTAATCCTTTTATATTATCTTATACTGTTTTCCTTTTTAAACTATGATTTAAAAAAATTAAAATCATACAGCTACCCCTAATCTTAGAGCTACCCCTTGTAACTATGATTAAAAAAGTGAACTTGACTCACAGATGATGGTTTTAACTCTATCAACAGGTATCTCTTAGATTGAAAAAAAATGATTTTATTCAGACTTACCTGTAGGATAACACTGTTTTATCCTTCCTGCATAGCCTCAGGTAGTTTAGGTTTATTGGTTGCTCCCATCACAGTGCTCCCATTCCTCTGTGTTTATTTGTAACCTCTGTGTTTATTTGTAATTTTCTTTGTGCTCTGTTGACTTGCAAAGATTGTTTTATCTCTTCTCCCTAAGTCCTTTGCATAGTTTATTCAGAAAAATGTCCTTTTTGTATGGACACAAGAAGACAGGCTTTTGTAATGTGACTGTTAGTAATATTTCCCTCCTGTGCATCTGTTCTCTCACCTAAGCCTCAGCTGCCTTTACTTCCTAGCACCCCCAAAAGCAGGGTCCCAATGAGGGACTGGATGGAACCAGGGCAAGCGGTAAGCTATGTCCTACCTTGGCATCAAGATGGGCCTGGCCAAAGTGCCATAATGCTTAACTATAAGTTAAGAGCTTGGTCATGAACAAATGCGGTCATGATCCAAAAGTAATAACTAGATTTGGACCTTGCTAGATTTGGACTCTGGCCTGAGTGCTGTAGTCTGAGTCTGTTGCAAGATGTTCCCAGGAGAGCTGCCCTACAAGTCTCAATGTTATCTCTTACTGTGTCCATACAAAAATAGCTAGTATTGATTTGCTGATAGCTATTGGACTGAGGAAAAGAGAAAAACACCTTAAGGGGCATTTTGCCCTTGAGCAGTCAGGAAGAGTTTTGGAATATCCTAGGTGGTGTTTCTTTTAAACTTGCTGGGCCCTCAGGAAGGGCTTTCATATGTTGATTTGGCTACCTGACTTGGGACAGTGTCAGCTTGGAGAGATAGGGAAGAGGGAGAGGGGAGCTGGAGAGGCAAGAGAGCTGGAGACAAAGCAGGGCATCATGATGGATCTTGGAGAGGCTAGCTGTTGGAGTAAGAGGAGCTTAGGTTTATTGGGTCGCACCCATCACAGTGCTCCCGAGTCACTCCCATTACTTTGTTCTGTCTGTAACCACTTCTATGCTCTCTTCCCCAACCAATTTGTAAGGTCTCATCCTTCTTAGACACTGAAGCTGTACTGTAAGTTAATATTGCCTTTCTCCTCTCCTTATGTCTTTTGAGCAGTTTATTTTAATGAAATGTCCTTTTGTATAGCTACAGGAAGACAATTAATATGCGTTGTAACTTAGGAATTCATTGGCTTTGAATATTATTCACTCCAGGGCATCTGCCTTCTCAACTTAAGCCTCAGTTGCCCTCACTTCCTAGCACCCCAAAAGCAGGGTCCCAACGTGGGACTGGATGGAACCAGGGCAAGCCGGTAAGTTATGTGCTACTCTGGCATCGAGATGGGCCAGGCCAAGGTGCCATGATTCTTAACTATAAGTTAAGAGGTTGATCATAGGCAAATGGTGTCATGATCCAAAAGTAACGAGACTAGACCCTGCTGCTAAGAATAGAAGAGATATTGAAAGAATCCATATTAGGGCATCAAATTTTTGTGTACTTCAGCTAACTTGCAACATTGCTTTCTGTAAAACTGCTTGGCTGCTTTGCACCTGGGGGAGAGGGGACTTGGAAAGTGAACAGGGCATAACTTCTTTCTAAACCAAGTGTGACAGGATTCAGGTGTATTTACTGTTCCTGAAACGTATTGTCTCAGTAAAGCACCCTGCAGATTTGGGTAAAGGATAACTCAGGATGCGGGTGGTTGGGGGAAATTGCCCTTTCCTGGAATGTATTGTCTCACTAAAGCACCCTGCAGACTTGGGTAACTCAAAAGGAGGATGGTCAAGGGAGATTACCTAAGGCTTAATGATTCCGGCTATAACCTTGATTGTAAATGCTGATCTTTGAATCTATAGGCTAAGGAGTGAGGTACTTTTAAATGGATTGGTTAAGAAAGTATATGTTGTTACAAATCTATTGGCTATGAAATGCGCGGGCTTTGCTGTAATGGCCAGTGAAGGCTTATATAAGATCCCCTTTGAAGAAGTTCGGGGCTCTCAGCCACTGCCCATTTTGGGGGTATGCTGCGGAGCCCCAGCATGCTGGTCTAAATAAACCCCGTTTTCACTCCTGCAGGAATTGTGTCTATCTGGTCTCTCCGTGCCTCCCAGGGCTAGGGAACTCCCTATCCCAACAATATCTGGCCTGAGTACTGAAGTCTGAGATTGAGATGGCCCTCGGAGAGCAATTCTATAAGCTCAAAGTATTTCTTACTGTGTCCATACAAAATGATTTATATTATGTATGCTTATATGTTGGTCAGACAAGGAGAGGAGAAACACATCCAGGGAAATCTGTTCTAGGGTGGGTTGATCTGCTAAATGAGAATCTGTCCTAGAAGCAGTTTTCCTGTGTGTCCTGACCAGCTTGGATAATATACTGAACTTTCTCCCCTTCAAACTCCCTTCAGTAAATGATTTCAGTATATTGAGACAGTTTCCCTTTTCTCACAGAAACCTAGCTGGTCTTAAGATATGCAGATCTCAGGTGCTAGGGAGGACTGATCTTTGGGATATAGATTCCCAGCTCTAGCCAGGCTAGTCTTTGGTATGCAAAGCTCAGATACTTGTCTTTGGGATGTATATTCCAAGCTCTAGCAGACTGGTCTTTGGGATGCAAGTCCAAGTGCTTGTAGCTTGTGAAAGTGCTTGTGAAAGGTTTCAGTTTGGCTTTGTATCTTCTTTCCTGAGGCCAGAATTACTGGCCAGAGGATGTAAAGAAACAATGTGGATTTAAAGGAACAATGTATGGTTTGCCTCCTCAATGTTCTTTCTGTAACTCCTTTTGATGACATCTCTATATTGTGCCTTTTAGAGGCTCCATGATCTATATAAGGGGACTTTCGGGGCTCTCAAGGCACACGTGCTTGAGAGATCCTGGGGCCTCCATGACATACATCTCTTCCATGTAATAAACTGCTGCTAAGACCAACCAGCTTGGCCTTCGTTTCCTTCCTTCACCTGACCATCGCCATCGACCTCTGTGGAGTGGGGAAACGGCCTGAGACTACCGAACGCGGGCAGCGGGAGACATGGGCCGCTGCCACCACCTTACCCGTCCTTTTTTGTGTGTTTACACAGCTAGCAAGGGGGACAGAGAGAGAAGAATGTAGAAGAATACAGGACCAAGAATGTGGAGAGAGAGAGAGCTAGCCCAGGGTGAGATGGAGCAGAGAGATGAGCGAAAGAGACAGGAATGAGAGGCAGTGTGAGACCAGAATGGGAGGCTCAGAGAGACTGGGGCTGGGCATAGCAAGAATGGAATAAATGGCAACTGATCAATCAACCGGCTTGATCCGTGCTTCCTCCGCCATCTGCCCTGTGGCCGGGCTGCCCTGGCTGTGGGAGCCGTATGTGGGCGGCTGTTGGGGAGAGCCGTTGGACTCCCCCTGGCCACCCTCAAAGATTTTTTACACTTCCCCACCACTATCTAAGTAGTTTTTCCAGAAGACAAATCTGATTATTTATTTGTATATTTATGGAGCTGGAGCGATAGCACAGCGGGTAGGGCGTTCGCCTTACAAGCGGCCAACATGGCCGACCCGAGTTCGATTCCTCCGCCCCTCTCGGAGAGCCCGGCAAGCTACCGAGAGTATTCGATATGCCAAACACAGTAACAACAAAGTCTCCAATGGAGACGTTACTGGGCCCACTCGAGCAAATCGACGATCAACGGGAGGGCCTTTACCTTTACCTTTGTGTATTTATATATTGGTTTATATATTCACTGTCACTGTCCTCCCATTGTTCATCGATTTGCTCAAGCAGGCCCAGTAACGTCTCCATTGGAGACTTTGTTGTTACTGTGTTTGGCATATTGAATACGTCACAGGTAGCTTGCCAGGTTCTGCCATGCGGGTGAGATACTCTTGGTAGCTTGCCGGGCTCTCCGAGAGGAGTGGAGGAATCGAACTCGGGTCAGCCATGTTGGCTATGTGCAAGGCAAACACCCTACTGCTGTGCTATTGCTCCTTAATGGTTTATATATATTTTATTGAATCACTGTGAGATACAGTTACAAAGCTTCCATGTTTGAGTTTCAGTCATACAATGATCAGATATCCATCCCTCTACCAGTGCACTTTCTCCACCACCAATGTTCACAGTATACTCTCCCCTTTCCAACCCTCCCCTTACATCCATGGCAAACAATTTTCCATACTCTCTCTTTACTTTTGGGCATTATGGTTTGCAATACAGATGCCAAGATGCCATCATGTTTGGTCCTGTATCTACTTTCAGCACACATCTCCCATCCCGACCAATCATTCCAACCATCATTGTAAATCACTGGTTTAAACTCACTCAGTGGAAGCCAGAGAATTAGTGCAGAGGTTAAAGCAGATGTGTTTATCTCTGTTGGATCCCCAGAACCATGTGGTCCCTCAAACTGCTGGATGTAGTCCTGCCTGGTAGCTCCCAGTATCACAGGGTCTAAAGACTTTTCAATGAGCGACCATCTCATTGTCTGAATCACCAGGAGTGGTCCCGAAATCCCTGACCACCCCTTGGGAGGCACAAAAATAAAAAATACAATAAAAATCCTTAGTAAATGTCAATCTTCCCCAAGATAATGCATGAGTACACACATATAATTAATTTGCTCCTAGACGTATTGTGATTTAAGTAGTTATTAATGATTAAATCTTATCTACTTATTCTATGGATAAAGCAGAGATTTAAAATGTAATGTTCAAATCTTTTCAAGATTACAAATTGCAATATCTCTTACAAAAAAACTAAGAAGCTGTGGGACTGGAGTGATATATAGTACAGCAGGTAAGATGTTTGCCTTGTATGTGGCTGATACAAGGTTGATCCTCAGCATCCCATGTGATCCACCGAGCACTATCAGGAGTAATTCCTGAATTCAGAGCCAGGAGTGACTCTGAGCATCACCAAGCATGGTCCTAAAACAAAAAAAGAAAATAAAAGAAAACTAACAAGTTGCTAAGAAATAGATTAAGAATTTAATTTGAACTACATTATCAGTAACTGCTTCTGAGAAGAATTGTATATTTTAAGATTTAGATGAATAAAAATTAGTGAAGCAAAGATTCCAGGAAAGCAAACACAAACAAACAAACAGACAAACACTGTTATCTTAAAGAGCAGGAATAAAGGTATATGGTGGAGTAAGTATAAGGAACAGAGACATTATTCTGCACTGGCTCAAATAAGCTACTTCCTCTTCCCATTTTTTTTTTTGTCCTGGTTCTTCTGTTTTCCCTTTCTTCCTTGGGAACTTTTCCATCTCCTTTTGTTTTTTGCCTCTGTTATTATATCTTTTTAAAGTAAATATTCTTCTACTATATAATTACTTTTATCACATTGCTTTCCAAGCAACTTGTCTTTATGTTCTAAGACAGAATAAAGATCTATCTCTAAAGTCTATGTTTCAATAGTTCAGATCTGTAACTAACAACTTCAAAATATCAGGGTTTTTCATGGTGATGTATATTTCTCTCCTAAACATACAACACACATGTCTCTGAATAGAGTTATTCTGAGGACCTTTTTACTAAGTGGGGGCAAAGGAATTTGACTCATTGCAAATTTTGTCTTCATGATTTTTTATTTTGAAATTGTAGCACTGTCCTCCCATCAATTTGCTCGAGCGGGCCCAGTAACGTCTCCATTGTGTGACTTGTTGTTACTGTGTTTGGCATATCGAGTACGTCACAGGTAGCTTGCCAGGTTTTTGCTGTGCGGGTGAGATACTCTCAGTAGCTTGCTGGGCTCTCTTAGAGGGGCAGACGAATCGCGGAGGAATCGAACCTGGCTCCGCCGGTGGGCCGCGTGCAAGGCAAACACCTTACCACTGTGCAATCGCTACAGCAATTATAGAAAATATGATAATAGTATGTGACTATTATCCAAGGCCAGGGAAAACAGGAGCCAAGAGGACAGGTCTATAGTTAGAAGCTGCAACAGTTGTGTGGGTGGCAAAGGGTAGATAGGATAGAGAATGGACCAGTCTGACAATAAGAGTTGGAAATGATGACTCTGAACAAAAACTGAGTGTTGAAAGTAGGTAAAAGGATATACTTGATAACCTTTAAGTATCTGTATTGCAAACTGTAATGCCCCAAAGGAGAGAGAGAGAGAGAGAGAGAGAGAGAGAGAGAGAGAAAGAGAGAGAGAGAGAGAGAGAGAGAGAGAGAGAGAGAGAGAGAGAGACTAAAAGTGCCAGCCATACAGTGGGCGGGGGTGGGGGGTTTTGGGAAGGGGAGTGGGGGCATTGGTGGTAGGAAATGTGCAGTGGTGATGGGACAGATATTGGAACATGATATGATTAAAATCCAATCATCAACTTTGTAACTTTATCTTACTGTCATTCAATTTATAAAAAAATGAACATTTATAAACAATTTTCAATAGTTGCATTTTCTATTGAAATATATATTTCAATATGCATTTCAATTTTACTATTTTCTTTCAATTTTACTATTTTGTCTTTTAATTTTACTATTTTCACAAAACATTCTGTTTTGTACATTTATATTCAATAGAACAATGCACTATTTTCATAACCAAATTTTTCCCCCATTGAACTTGTAGTGATACCTAGAAAACTTAGCTTTCTGCTATCACAAACATAAATTTCTTTTTTTTTTCAGAAGAATGTACACATTTGCAATTGTGTTTCTTGATAGTATATGCTTCCTCTGTGATGCATTAATACATTTGGCTAGCAGATTTTTCTTGCTTTTAGAATTTGTGATGTAAAAAAGCAAATACAGCAATTAAAAGCCCAGAAGAAATCCCTCATCAAATTAAAATCAGCAGGCAAATTTGAACCTTAGCTAATTAACTGCTCTTATAAATTTTGCTGAGAAATGAACTCAATTTAAACTTAATTAAATTAAAATATACTGTGAAATCTGATAGATCAAACCCATTAATTTCAGTTCATTTATTACAATCCAGTCAACTCTTACATTCTTACCTGATATACCTCTCACTTCAAGTGATTGTGCAGTTAACATTGAGTAGAAATCTTATTCACTAATATGTGCCAGACATTATAACTTGACCTAATAAAATTGTATGTTGCACTGTTTTAATTAAAGCATTTTTAAAAAAAGTGAAAACACAACTCGTGCTTACCTCTCCAAAGTATATAAAATGATTTTTCTTTTCAAACTGAAAAGTATTTTGAATACACATCTTCATTGACCTGATTACCATAGTAATTTTACTGTGATGCATGAAACAAAGAATATTTCCAAGCAATTTTTTATTTTTCTTCACAATTCTTCCTGGTCCCATACTTTATTTCTATGCTTTGGTACTTTTACTCTTATGTACATTTTTGACTTGCCACTATCTGTAAAAAGAAAAAAGTATTAAATTCTGCTTAACAAGATTATTTTAAATTTTTTTGCCACTACATTAATCTTATAGCAACCGACAAATTATCTATATAGAGGCTAACTGGGACAAAAGAAAAAGTACAGCTAGTAAGGTGCTTGCCTTGCACACAGCCAACATGGGTTTGATCCCTGGCATCATACATGATCTCTCTAGCTTGCCAAGAGTGATCTCTGAACACAGCCAGGAGTAAGCCCTGAGCACCATCAGGTATGATCCAGCAATCACTATATATTAAACTTTGATTTATAAGTGTTGAAAAAAATATTGTCAATGTTTTTCTTTAATGTAATATTGAATAAATACTCTATCTTTCTCTCTATATATATAGAGAGAGAGAAAGAGAGACAGACAGAAAGATAGAGACAAAAACAAAGAGAAAGCGGGTAACCAAAAACCAATAAAGCTAAGTGACAAATTTAGATGTCAGAATCATAAAAGCTATACTATTTTAATCTAAACTAGAAAAAATTGTTTGGATAATGTTTTTATAATTATCCAAATTTTTATTAGGCAATAACATGATCATTAAGTGAGAATATTTATCAATAAGCTAACATGATAAACTTTAAATGAGCTAAGTGTTTAAAGACTCATTAGTATAATAACTAGTATGTAAAAAAGATTATATGTTATTTGTAATACATATACACATTAGAGCTGAAGCAAATTATTGTTATTTTTATTGACCCTGTGAAAAATATTGCAATCATAAAAAATTCTAAGTTTCTAACCAGAATTTTTAAAGTGATATTATATAAGATAGTATATCTACTAATATAACCTTCAGGACAATTATTCCTCACTCTTTGAAACAGAAGCTAAAACAATAATGTTCACACATGTTGGTTATCTGTGTCTTTTATAGAGAAAATGAAAATTTATAGTGTTTGGTCGATGGCAATTTTTCACTGCACAAAGCTTATATTTAGACTTACAAAGGAATATTAAGTGTAACTTCCAAACACTTTAACTACAGATATAGTTTTTACTTTCAATTCATCAGAGTAAATTCTTTTAACATCAGCAGAAAAAGAACACATAGAATAGAAACCGTAAGTACATAGTAACTCATTCTCTATTTCCAATTTCATACCAAATAAGAAAACAAAGCAAATAAAATCATATGAAACTAAACTTAAGAACCCATAATTTAGTTCCTCCACTACAGGATGGGTTTATGTAATTCTAAATTTAAGCGTTAAACATAATTTTCAAAGTCTATAAAGAAATTCTTTCCATGAAAGTTACAGAGCCTTGAATCAAGAGTCTTCCTAAGGACACTGAGATGAAATAGGTATAATATTCTATGTTATCATGTATTACTAATTTACACATCCCATGTATTCAACTTGGTTTTATAAAATGCTGAAAAAATATTGTCAATGTTTTGGCTTTAATATAATATTGAATAAATGCTCTGAATAATGTCTATACAATTTTTAAACCTGTTTTGTCTTTCTTTTAATGACCTAACTAAAATGAGCAATATTATCAGTACTTTGTCCAGAAAATTAAGTACATAGCAAATTATTGAAATTAAGTTAATAAAACATGTTTAAAAATAAAAATATATAGTTGTGATTAGTTGACTAGCGAACCTATTAGAATCATTAATATGTGGTGCGGGTAGGGTGTTTCCTTTGCTCTCGGATAGTCCAGCAAGCTAATGAGAGTATCGTGTCTGTACGGAAGAGCCTGGCAACCTCCCTGCGGCATATTCGATATGTAAAAACAGTAACAACAAGTCTCACAATGGAGATATTACTGGTGCCCGCTGGAGCAAGTCGATGAACAAGGGGAGAACAGTGCTACAGTGCTACTGTATGTAAGTTGTTTTTTTTTGTTTTTAAGATTTAGAGCCTGAGGAAAAACAAACACTCTTGTTTTCCTAAACTTATTTGTGTGTTTTGCTACTACCAAAGAAAAAGATCAAATCTTGTACTGAGAGTTTAATTGAATAATGAATCTAAAGTTTGTGATTGTAACACAGAGGTAAATTCAAAGACTATCAACAAATACTTACATATTCTAGGATCCATAGTTACTTAATTTTTCAGAAAATGTGTACAAAAATATTTATTTTATATATATATAAATATATATTTAAGCAGTAAGTTTCTAAAATATTAAATACGGACAATTGTCTTACACGATGTCTGATAGAAAAAAAATAAAGTGTATTTTTGTTTATTTGGGTTTGATGTTTAGAAGCAGACTATAACTTACTATGCAGAGGAAATGATTTGCATAGATAAGTAGATTATTAATTTCTGACCTGCACAGTATATTTTATAGCACGATTATTTATTTGAGTCAAACCAAGAGATATGCACTCTGAATACACCCGTGATTGTGTACAAGATGACCTTACAAGATGTAGGTCGGCACAAATTTGTCTCTTCTGAATTATGTTTTCTACTATATACTAAAAAAATTATAAACTACCTAATCTTTGTTAAGATCATGGAATTCAAGGAAATTTGAATTCCATGTGTTTTGGCAATGTTTTGTTTTGTTTCAGTGGATTCATAGCAGTTCAACACTATGTTGGCAATAAAGGAGTTCCCAGTCAAGGTAAGTAGTAAGTGGTGAGAGCTTCTAACTGGAACGACTAGAGTGTAAGCAAGAAGAACACCCAGGAGTATGGTACAGAAGAGTGCAAGAGGGGTTAGAAGTAGACTCTAATTCAGACCAATGAAACAAAGAAAAATTTCTGCAATAAATTATTTTATAAGATTATTCACTGCCTGACCTCACAATCAAAAAGGCATAGAGGAAAAAAAGGGAGAAAGTAAGGGAGGGACGGAGGGAGGAATGAAGGAAAGAAGGAAGGAAAGGAGAAAAGACATAGAGAGAGGGTGAAAATTGGAAAAGAAGAAATATATCACCATATGCAGTAAGGTGAAAAGTAATATATATTAAATCGTAAAGGCTTTACCAAAACACAAAAAGGAAAAAATACACCTATCTAATAAGATGTCAGGCTACTAAAACTCTGTTGTGTTTCATTTCTATATATAGATAAAGAAATAAACAGAAAATAAGTTTTAAAGTTCCATTTGCAATTTGTGTCATAAAACCAAAAAATCAACTATAAATCAACTTTACAAAGAAGTTGAATTATTTATACATTATGTCCCATAAATTATAATTAAGATAAATAGAAGATGATATAAATGATTTTTTAAATGTTTCATGCTCAAGAATTAAAATAGCATCTCACCCAAAGCATTCTCACATTTAACTTAATCCCTAATAAATTCTGACATTCTTCAATGAACTAAGTTTTGTGTTGACCCAAACTTCCCTCCAGAAGAGCCAAAGCAGTTCTGAGAATTAGAAGATAAGAGGCATTGCACCACTAACTTTAAACTATACTGCAAAAGTATAGCAACCCAAACAGTATGGTGCTGCAATGAAATCAAACAGATAAACTAGAACTGAGGTAACTGAAATAATCCATCTAATCTCTAATAAAGGAGTGAAAAGCGTCAAATGGAGAAGGAAAAGGCTCTTCAAGAAACAATGCCAGAAAAACTGGTGAGGCATATGCAAGAAAATGAAATTGGACCACTTCTTACACTATGCATAAAATTTAACTCAAAATAGATTTAAAGGGCATATGCTAGAAGTTAACCTATAAAAAAAATGAAGAGAACAACAATATTGGTTTCCTAGGTGTGTTCAATAATTTTTCTTCCTTCTTATCTGCTTTCTTCTTTTTCTCCCTCTGGTGGAGAAGCTCCCACATATTTCTTGGGGACCCAGAGACTACTCCATCCTGTATTTGCAAACCATGCTACACAGTTCTGTGCCAGGGCCTGAAGATACAGTGGTGTCCACTCCTGCAGTCCTACGAACCACAAAGATCGCCCTGAAAAGTATTCCAAGTTGCCTCAAGGCTTTCCATTGGCGTGAGTCTCCATCTCATTAATGTATACTTAAAAGCTATGTGACTTTAAAAAAGAAATTAAAATATTCAAGAATCTTATTGACAACGTAAATGGGTTTGCACTCTTCTGGCTACTTTATGCCTTTCATTACTTAGTATATTTGCATTAGGTTTTTGTTGTTGGTGTTAATATGAGGGTTTGCTATTGTCCATATGACTTCAGTGTTCTTGCTTTGACTCTTTGTTAAGTCTGTGTTGATTTTTTGTGCTGTTTGGGTTTCTTTTTTGGTGGCAAGGGGCATGGGGGGAACTTAGACCTCCTTTCTTGCTGGTAAACACTGGTAGTACTCCGGAGATCATGTGGTTCTGGGGTTTATATGTGAGGCTCTAGCATGCAAATCACGCATCACAGCCCTCAGGTTTTTTGTTGTTGTTGTTGCTGTTTAGTTTTGTTTTTCTTTTAATGTCTATAGATCTTTCAATGATTCGTATAGAGGAAACCTAATTTTCCATAAATTCTTTCCATACATTTTTTTCTCAACTTGGGCTTTAACTTTTTCCATATATCTGAAAGTGACTTTTTGCAGGATATAGTATTTTTGGCTGACAGATTTTATCTTTAAGGTTTTTTTTTTTTAAATATTCTGCTCCATTTTCTCTAGGCAGGCCTGTAGATTTTATTCTGAGAAATCTGATGAAAACCTGAAGAAATACTTTTATAAGTTATTTATTATTTTTCTTTTCCCTAAGAGACTTATATTTTATTCACCTTGAAGTCTTGATATAATACCATGTTTCTTCATCTAGATATCTCCGCATCCATAGCCACATATTTTGTTAGCTTGATGACTCTGTATATTCAATTCCCTCTGTAGGTTTGGGTAATTTTCAGCTACCATTTCTTTTAAAAAGCACTATTTCTTTCTCTTCCACTTCTAGCATTTCTATTATTCTTGCGTTGCCTTTGCAAATAGGTTCTTGCAGTGTTCCTTTTGAAAAGCCTCTTGATTTTTTCTGTTCTTTCAGCTGTATAATTTGTGTTATTATCTTCATGGTCACTGATTGCTTCTTCTACTTTATCTATTCTGTTCTCATAGGCATCTATAGTTCTTTTACCTACTTGAGATCTCACATTCTGAATTATTTTATTTAAATAGTGATTTTCTATCTTCTGTTCATTAATTTTATTTTTGAACTTATTGACTTTTTTAAAGTTTTGTTGCATTACCTTAACTTTTTTAAGTCCTCCAATAGCACTCTGACTTGCTTTTCTGAGTTTTCTTTTATCTCTGATATTCTTTATTACTGCAATTTTGAACTCTCCATCTAAGAGGGACACAAAATGTTCCATGTATTTGAAATTTGATTCTGGAGAGTTCTTTTCTGCGTTTGATGTTCTATTGCCTTGACATAACAGGTTGTCCTGTGACATATTTAATTTGTTCAATTTTGCTACTTTATATTTTCCTTTTTTAAAAATACATCAAAAATTTATAGCATTGGTATACTTTTACTTTTCCGGCGTTCAGAGAGGGGGCTTTAGTTGATTTTATATTAATCTATCCTGACTTGGGTAGGCACTTTGACTCAGCAGAATCTGTAAAGTGCAAATATACTGTTCCCTGTAATATAGTTGTTCCATTAGTGTTGTGGGCAAGGCAAGGGAAAGAGTGGTGATTAGGTGTAAGGGTTCATTTTAATAGAATGGACCTGCCTCTAAATATTCTTGGGAAAAAATAGCCAAGATAAGTACTAGGAGGTTTACTCCATGGCTTGGAGGCCAGCCGTACAATCCAGGCAGCTCAGACAGAGAAGGGAGCACCAAATAAAGGGTGTTGGGAAGGTTCACCTAGGATGGCAGATGCATGCTGAAAGTAGACTATAGACCGAACATGATTGCCACTCAGTTCCTCTTTTGCAAACCACAGCACTTAAAAGGAGAGAGAGAGAACAAAAGGGAATGCCCTGCCACAGAGGCAGGGTGGGGTGGGGGGATGGGGGATGGGAGGGATACTGGGATTAGTGGTGGTGGAGAATGGGCACTGGTGGAGGGATGCGTACTCAATCATTGTATAACTGAAACCCAAGCACAAAAATTTGTAAGTCTACAACTGTACTTCATGGTGTTTCATTAATAAAAATTAAAAATAAATAAATAAATAAATAAATATTCTTAGGCAATACTTGTTTGTGTTTGTGGCACGTTCAGTAGTCCTCCTATTTTGGATCCCAGAACTGTCTGCTTTCAAGTTACTTCATTACAGCAGTATCAGCTTCTAGGGGCGAGGACAGCGAATTTACTGTAGAGCAATTCCTTTGTTGATCTTCTTGCAGTTACCTGGCCTTGTAAAGCTCACCAGCTTCTCTGTCTATATTCAGTTGAAGACTGATTTTACAGTGTCCTTCCTCCATTCCTCAGGGCCTCCTGGTGGGTCAGCAGCTCTGATATCTGTCCCTCACCCAAACCCCAGCCTTGATGTGTTTCCACCAATGTTCTGTTAAATATTGATTGAATTCTCTTGGCATTCTCATTGGTGTCTGAGGTGTGCACCAGATGTTTCAGTCTCACCCAAAGAAGTGGAATTCTTGGCTCCGTACATTCCTGCTTGGTTGTCAATCGTCAGTCTTGAGAACAAGGTATCACTATCTTGCTGATATATAGAAAAATTCTTAACATAAAGAATTAATCTCGTAGCAGGTAAGACATTTAAAATTTCTGAACTGCACTGTAGTACTGTAGCACTGTCCTCCCATTGTTCATCAATTTGCTCAAGCGGGCCCATTAATGTTGCCATTGTGAGACTTATTGTTACTGTGTTTGGCATATCGAATACATCATGGGTAGCTTGTCAGACTTTGCGTGTGGGTGAGATACTCTCAATAGCTTGCCCAGCTCTCCTAGAGGGGCGGAGGAATCAAACGCGGGTCTACCGGGCTAGCCTTGTGCAAGGCAAACACCTTACCGCTGTGCTATCACTTTGAACATTAAACACATGACTATTTGTATAAAAAGATTTAATGATATTTCTATGCCTGGTTAAACATATATAGTGTACCTTTGTAGAAGTGGATGAAAGATAAAAACATGTGAAAATAATACATATGGTAATCTTAATGGTGATAATAAACTGTTGCTAATTTTAGACTACTGTCTGTCTAAAAAGATAAACAATAGTAGGAATAAACCAACTTTCACAATATAGAAGGATACACCTGCTAATATACTATTATGCAGAATTTGTTCTAGAGTATTATTATCCACACACAGATACATAAAACAGATTTTATCTTATGAAAAGCTGATCAATTTTTGATCTTACAAGGAAATACCATGATGTGGGTAATAGTATTCTATGATCCTGTTGTACCAAAGACTAAGGAATACAACAAGAATTCCCCACCAAGTCGAGATCTTTGCTACAAGCTATTTCTTCCCTGGGGTCTTAGGTATAGAGTGGAAGAGGGAAGAAAGTGTATCTGGGTCAATTATTTTTAATATTATGTATTGTACCTATGGTGAGGAAGGCTATAGATGTGGAAGGATGTAGAGTTAGAGTGCCCCTCTCTGTTCTTTCTCCTGCTAATGTGAGGGGATCTCCCTCTCCACCCCATGGTTATATGGATGTGATTCTATTTTTATGGATCATCTGCCCCTGCCTACTTCTCATGACCATCTCCTCTCCTGCAACCATCCTTGTCTTAGACCTCTGGACAATTCATCTTGCATAAATTGTATATACACAACCAGCAGAAAAAAAAAACCCAAAATGAGAAACACTTAAAAATAAAAGTGATTACAGAACTTGAAGAGAACAAAATTTAAGGTTTTCAAAATCAGTTTAATTGCATAGATTGAAAATTATCTAGGGGAACAGAGAGACAGAACAGTGGGTAGGGCATTTGCCTTGTACACAGCTGATGCGGGCTCAATCCCTGGCATCCCATATGGTTCCTCAAGCACCGCCAAGAGTAATTCCTGAGTGCAGAGACAAGAGTATCCCCTGTTCATGGCCGGGTGTGACCCAAAAAGCCAAAAAAAAAATAAAAAAGAGAATTATCTATATTCATGAATTCATAATAATGTGGCCCACAAGGTAAAAGCATTGAAAGACTATTTTATGCCTTATGTCTTTCCCTGTGTTGTGAAGAATTAAAGTTTAAAAATAACAAAATTTCTTGTCTTCATGTTCTTAACTTCCAGATAGCATTGTGGTAACAAGATGGTTAAATATCTCACATGGAGACCCAACCCAATTAAAGTGCCATTAAACCAGATGGAAGCTCTCGTGTTATATTAGCCTTCTAAATGCTAGAAATAACTTTTGCATCATTCTGCTAGATATAAGCAAAGTGAAAAATATCTCAGTTTCAAAAATTGAGAACTCACACTCGAACTTTAATGGGAAAAATAACAACAATTTAGGATTAGAAACATTGAAGTCATTTCCTGAATTATATGTACAGGAAATCACCATTTTTGCAGCTTCTCTCTGCTTATCAAGGCCACATACAAAATCTGTCGAATTTACCCCCATAACCCTCAAGGTCCCATTCCATTTGGACCTCAACTAAAACTTAAAGTCTCATAATCTAAACTAGCTCGTATATTCATGAATGCCTCAAAGAACAACTCCTGAATTGGTATCAGTCTGAAGTCTCTTTTCTATGGCCATATCCCCCTGAACTCACCCTATCTCATCTGAAGTCTCTTTAACTAAAGAAACAAAATATCTTGTTTTCTAAATACTCAGCAAGCTAAGACACATCTTAAGGACTTCTGAGTGGAACTGCGCAGTGAATGTTGAAGTAACATGGACAGAGCTGGAGGATATCAAGCTGAGTGAGGCCAACCAAGAAGAAAGGGTTAGATACAAAATGGTCTCATTCACATGTGGGACCAAAATATACACAGCAGGTAGCAACAGAAGACCAAAGGCAACATAACAGGAGAACTGATCCACCAAATTAAGTTGGTGGGAGTGTGTGCAGGAGTGTGGTGGTTAGAGAGCAGGAACATCGGGGGCTTTGTGGAAATGAAATGGAGACAGTGGTGATGGTTATATTGAATCATTCACCTGGGAAACCACCAGTAATGGTACTGTAAACCACAGAATTTTTTAACGTGGGGGAGGGGCAGTTGCAGCGAAGTTGAGATATATAAACTACTGATCCACAGTAATTCCAAAATCCGACTGGGCACATATTATACCATCTTAATGAGCACCCAGAACTAAGTCTTGCATATTCTTTCTATGCATTTTGGGTTCTCCCTACTGGTCTCTTCACCCTCTTTGTCTGACTTGTTTGTTTTTTCTATAAAAATGGTTGGCGGCTTAAAATGAATTCTTTTGCTTCTGGTTTGTAAAATATTAGTGTCTAAATACCTCATTGCATTTTTTTCCATTGTCACTGTCCTTTGTCAAAAGATAGTTTTTCACAAATCTCTTACTTATACACTTATACACCTTAAGAGAGAGGTACAACATGTGTTCTACAATAGTTTTTCAATTAAAAACAACAGCAACAACAGAAATACATACCAGTATAAAAAGAAAGATATATGGTTCTCTTTGGAACAAAAGTTGTCATTTTTTTAAATTTTGAAACATGTGTTTTTATGTATTTTTTAAAAGAAAGAGCAGATAAGTTTTTAATAAGTATAAAAAGTCTCCCTCTTTTTATGAGGGCAGATTTACCAGTCATCACAAAATGTATATATAGTAGTCTCCAGTGAGGAATTTGATACAATAATCAATATCCTCTCAGAAAACAAAATTTCAGGTCGAGATGACATTGCCAGTGAGTTTTAGAAAATCTTCATGAAAATTTAATTCTATTCTCTGCCAGGAAAGCTCAGGTACAGGTGGGGCTTACACTTTAGGCAGTGACAAGGTACTGAGAACATGTATCTCACCCACCCGCATGTGGCCATGGCCAGAGGCTAGGAAAGCATACATGGGAAAGAGAGACTCAGGAGCAGGACCTGGTCATCGTTCACCTGTCTGAACATCTGGGGAGGGACCGGACTCATCAACTTTTTCTGGACAATAAACTAACTTTCAGTCTTCAGAGTTTTGTATGTGAATCGTTCATAGAATTCTCAAGAACCCATTAGCGTGGGAAAATCCACTTTCCCGTTAATATCACCACTACAACTACCGCCTCATGAATATTCTCTGCAAAGACTCCAATCTCCAAATAATTTCAGGTATACTGGTGACCAGACTGAGAATTCTGGTGTTTTTTTTTTCTGGAATTGGGGCGGGGCTGGGAAGGAGTAGCCTCTTCTCCACTCCCATACTCTCAAAAGCCTCAGCAGTTCCCTTCTCCATCCATGTCTGCTACCTTGTTGACTCGTTGGCTCAAATCATTAATTTGGAAATGTCTAGACACCTTTGGAAGTACAAAGAAAGCTTAGTACATTATTAGGCATGAAAAAACGTACTTAAGTGCTTCATTTCTTAACCTATTTTTTCATTATCTTATTTAATTATAGGTGGTAGCACTGTAGCATTGTCCTCCTGTTTTTCAACAATTTGCTCTAATGGACCCAGTAAAGTGTCCATTGTGAGACTTGTTACTGTTCTGGGCATATCGGATATGTCCCAGGTAGCTTGCCAGGCTTTGCCATGAGGGTAGGATACTCTCAGTAGCTTGCCAGACTCTCTGAGAGGGGTGAAGGAATCGAACCCAGGTCAGCTGCTGTCATCAATGCCTGAAATTTCTTACTAGATAATTTTTATTAAATATGCTTCATATTTATCATGTTGCTAAATACATTATATTTTGTTAAGTTGTCTCCAGTAAATAAGAAGTCTACTCTTTTCTCTTTATTCCAGCCATCTTATACATCTTTCTTTTCAGCTTCAGACTACTACCTGTCCCCAATGTGCAATATTCTTTTTTTAAGGTTTAAATTAAGGACACCATTTATTTTTAGGAATAAATTAGTAGTTTCTAAAAGCTAAAACAAATTCTTGGGTTCTGGCAACTGAATCTTGAATCATAAAGAGATAGGGCTTTCAAGAATTATCAAGAATCATTTAAATGGAAATGAAAGTTATTAGTACATTAGTACATGGTTGTGCCATGCTATGGTGTCGCAGATTTGAAGAGGTATGAAGCTGTTCTCCTTACTATAGTCATTGTAAGCGGATGATATTCCAATAAGAAAAATAAAAAGCAAAGTACCTCATTTGTATTGATGAAATAATAGCAATTTTATTATTCCACTTTAGTGTGATTGAACCTTGGAAAGGGTCAAGAAGAAAGGTTTTTAGCTACTTTGTTAAAATATTGGATCTTCTGTTTTGGAAGACTAGGATACTACTTCTAACTCGGCACCTTTTACCTGGAATCTTCTGAGAGATCACTCATTCACATCAGGTGCCTAGGACCATGTTGAGAAGACTCACAAGTGCAACTAGTCTCTGGAGAGCCTGGACCTGAACTCTCAAAATATTCTCATGGCATACTAACATTAATCAGACATCTTTGCTGGCACGATTTCAATGTTCCAAAATCAAGTGTTCCAGCAAGCTTGTTGCTGGAGCGATAGCACAGCAGGTAGGGCATTTGTCTTGCACACGGCCAACCTGGGTTTGATTCCTTCGCCCCTCTCAGAGAGCCCGGCAAGCTACTGACAGTATCCCGCCCCCACGGCAGAGCCTGGCAAGCTCCGTGGCATATTCAATATGCCAAAAACAGTAACAACAAGTATCACAATGGACACGTTACTGGTGCCCGCTCGAGCAAAATGATGAACAAGGGGACAACAGTGCTACAGTGCTACATCAACTGAACTCAACCGCTTTTTAGAGTTGTGTGCTATCACTTCTACAACATTCGTTTAGTTATGAGAAAAAAATCACAAGCTTATCAAGTTCTCATCTTGTTGAAATGTGAATCACACTGAAAATGAGCATGTGATATAGGAGATATTGTTGTATTTACCTTTGGAAATGTGTGGAGGAGAAAAGTTATTATGTGTCTTATGAAGAAAGAGCCACTTAGTCTTCACATTTAAGGACATAACCTCTTTCTCTATATATTTATATATGTATATATATATGTTTATATATAAATTTGACCAATCTTTTTCACTCCTGGACAAAAATATAAACTTTAATACCAATTAATTTAAATTTTAAAATTAAAATATTTCCAAATATTTAAAAATTATGTAGCATGCTACTAAGTAACCAACAGCATCACCACAAAAGTTAACGTTGATTTGGAATGAATAGCAATTGTGATGGACATGCCATGTGAAAGATATATCAAAAAAAATTCTGAGATGGAAATATGTTTTCTATTTAGAAAAAAGAAAGATCAAAATTAACAATGGAAGCGTCAGTTTCAAAAGACTTATAGGGCTTTTTCCCTCTGGACAGCAAGATGGCGGCTGCCTCGGAGCTTTTTGGAAAGCCAGGTGTGAGCCGGTAGTGACGGGGCAACTACAGTCTCATGGAAAGAGGGGCCATACAGGCTCGTCCTTCACGCCCTACCAAAGTCACAAGTTGCTCCCCACGAGCAGCTCTCCGGCACAGCCATGCCTCTAGAGCCACAGAAAGCAATCTTATAGTTATCTGACTCTCGGCAGAAATACTTCCAGGCTTAATAAGTAAAATATCAGAAATTCATAATCACGCGGCTGTGACATCATTTGGTTCTTGTAACCAGCTGGCTGTAGGAAACAAATTATTTCACAATGCCTTTTCAGCAGGTCTGATTTGGGGTGTAAACTCTAAATAATAACGGTGCATCTTTTGTTGAAACAATGAATCTAATCAAAGTAGATAGAGTGTTAACTAGAATTCATCTGCCTCATAGGCATTGGGAGGGTTGGGAGGGGGGTTTATTAGTGTTTTTGGTGGTGAAAAATAAGTACTGGTGAAGGGAAATGTGTTTGATGATTGCATGACCAAGACTTAAACCTGAATGCTTTCTAACTTTTTCCACAGTGATTCAGTAAATTAATTAATTAATTAATTAATTAAAAAACAGACTTATAGAGAATAGAACTCAATTTAGTAAATGAAAATATATAGGGGAAGAGAAACAAATGAAAGAAATATTTTAGGAGTTACAATTAAAACTATTATCATTCTTTTTCTGTTTTTGTTTGTTTGTTTTGGGCTCACATTCAGCAGGGCTCAGGAGTTGCTCCTGGCTCTGCACTCAGTAATCACTCCTGGCATGCTCAGGGCACCAAATGGGATGCTAAGGATTGAACCCCTGATAATCTGCATGTAAGGCAATGCCCTACCCACTGTACTAACTCATCAGTCACTCTTTTCTTTAAAAAATATAAATAATATGACAAGATATAACAAAAGCAGTTGGGAATAAAAGACTGAAATATTTATTACAAAATAGCTGAAAATAAAGAAAAGCTAAAAAAAGGTAAGCCGTGCATATGTTTTTCAAATAATAACAAAATACCTTCTTCCAAAACTATATACTCCCAGAAGAAAATTATTATTAAATTCCACATTTTTTAAAAGAATAATTTGTAATGGTTTGTCCACACAACTTT
Organism: Sorex fumeus; assembly: GCF_029834395.1. Taxonomy (NCBI): domain Eukaryota; kingdom Metazoa; phylum Chordata; class Mammalia; order Eulipotyphla; family Soricidae; genus Sorex; species Sorex fumeus. The sequence goes on from NW_026606059.1 coordinate 22,390,824, forward strand.
TTAACTCTTTTCATGAGGACCTCAAAATTCTGATATTAAATCTTAGCAAATTCAAGAAATTTAATTATCGGTCAACATATATAAGTCAAAATGACCAAATACTATTTTAAAACTAAATCTAGTGATATGCAAAGTTTGACTTTTCTTTCATATTTAATTAAATTAGAAAATTTAAAAGAGAAAGAATTCAATCTGAGATTGACCAAAGACAAATTACCTTATGCAATTGTAGCATTTATGATATGATTTTCAGTCTATGGACATTTTAGAGAATATTTTATTTAGCATGTTAATAGAGTTTCTTGACACTCATAAATATTAGTGTTGTTAACACTATTAGTGTCGAGAAACATTGAAAACAAAAAAAATAATGAAATGTTTTACAGATGAGTCTGTACATTATAGGGATGTTTCCATTGTTCACCTGAAGTACTACCCATTACAATAAGGAAAGAAAAGGAAACAAGTACAAGTAGTTAAAAGAAAAATAAAAGTAACATCAATTAAAATATGATTATGTAAATGAATATCCTTTAAAAGCCTCAGAAATTTAGAATTAGTGTATTAATTTTTGTTCAATTATTATATAAAATTGTATTTCTATAAGACAGGAACAAACAAGTAGGACAAAATGTAAAAGCAGCACCATTTATATTAACATCAATAATTTTTAAATAACAGCAAATAAATTAACACATGATTTATAAAACTTCAAATAAATTTAATAGAAGATATATATTTTCTAAGGTTTTAAAATTGTTGATAACAGTCTTCAGTTTTGATTTGGAGATATTTAAAAATGGTTTTAGTATGTTTTTATAGATAGTGGTAAAATAATATCAAATATGTACATGTAAAATACAACAATCTACAATCGAAAATATAAAACAGCCTTAATTCTTAACTTAATGAAGAATTTGCCAGATATAATACTGATTTTCTAATAGAGTAAATATTTTACTATGACATTGGTACAATTAGTTTTTAAAATTTAATAGCAGAAAATACATATTCTAGAAATAAATTCACACTTATTTAGTAACCTGATTTATGACAAATTCACTTCTTCAATTCTGTGTGGGAAATGACTTTCAATAAATAGTAGTTGGTCAGTTGTCCTTACTGAAAACAAATTTCCATAGTACTACATAAATTATATACAAAAACTAATTCCAGATGTATTCTAAAATAAATATAAAATCTAAAGAGCACTTAAAAGAGAAAGGATCAGGAAATATTTCAATAATAATAAAATTAATATTATATAAATACTCTTCATGAAAATTCAAAACATATTTTGTCAACCACACATTAGGAGAAGTAAATCAAACCCAGTTACCTATTTACAATAACATATTTATACAAATGATCCATTCTAGTGTATTAAAAAATATATATATAAAAACTTGTAATGATAGCCAAACATCATAAAAAAGCATTTTACAAAAATGTACACAAATATTTCAATATTGTTATTAGATATATGAAAATATACTATAAATTATGTGTTTTAAGTGAAATAAGGACAATCATAATCTGACTACAAATCTGAGAGGAGAAATTAAAATTACAGGTATTGCTGGGAATATAAAGTAACAAAAATTCTACTTAGGAGAGTAAATTGGTAATCCACATTTCAAACAATAGTTTTGTGTACCTATGAGTACTCATGCTACAATATAGCAATATAACTTAATAATTACCTGAACAGATATGAATGTAGTGCTTATTTCATAATAGTTTTGCATCTTAGTAACAAGACACTAGAAATAATTCAAATAAAACTCAGCACAATGTAGAAATAAATCATTGTACTTTCATATAAAATATTCAAGAAATAGGTGAAAAACGATAGTTCCATGTGGAACAGAATTGAATCTTAACTATATAATATTGAGAAAAAGGCCATATATGAAAGAGTTCATTGATATACATTAATTTCCAGAGCATGAACTTGTAGTAATTGGAGTCAGAGTTTCTCTTTTGGGGAATGAGACATTCTAGTATATTGGACGTTTTCTATAACTTGACCCAGGTGGTGGTTACAAAGGTATAAAATTCAGTGAGTCACACTCCTACATGTTTTGCCTATTGCATATAAGTATATATCTACAAAAAAAGTAAAACGTGAATGTGTTCATTTGGGAAAATTCACTGTATCATTTCAACTCACCTTAAATATTCTTTAACACAAAAACAACTGAATGGTCATTTAATTTAAAATGTGAAATAGAGAAAAAAAAATAGGTATGCTATGAAAGCCTGAAAGTATTAGAACTTTACATAGACTATGTTATACATAAGATAAACATTATATGATAAATTATATAACTATGCAATGTAAAATTTTATTCCTACATGGAAAAATTATCAAGTGAAAAGCAAAGAGTGATATGATCAGACGTATGTTTTAGAAAGCTATTTTATAATCAGAGAATGGACTCTCGAAGAGAAAGAGTGCAAAATAAAACTGGGGATGTGTTATCGATTAAGAGGCTGAAAAATTTGATGAGAAATAGATTAATAAGAATATACTCAATGGGAGCAGAAGGAGAGGAAAAACATAAAATATTTCAGCAGATCAATAGGATCTGTTAATCCATTTGAAATGGCTGAAAAATAAAGTGGTAATGTATATTTATGAAATAGATATGCTTTGTATGCCCAGCCATTATGCCAGGTGTTTTACATATGCTATGCTACTTAATCCTTATAATAGCCTTGTGTGATACACATATTTATTTCTATTTTACAAATGAAAAGAGAGAGAGAGATTCCTTCAGGTTATTTGATTTGCCCAAGGTCAAATGGCAAGGAAATGGAGATGCCCTATACCAAACCAGGTGTGTTTGATTCAAGGGTCATGATCTTTTCATTTTAGAATGAATCCTAATAAATTACAAAGCATCTGAATATTGTTGTCTTGGTGAATGGTGATGTCATTAACTGAAATAGGGAAATCAGAAAAGAAGCTTGCTCCATGACATATAGGATAAGGATATAATTGCAGGTTATACCTTATTTTATTTTGGCAAACTTGTGGTCTTGTTAAAGACGAAGGCCTGGAGTTTTGTTGTCCAGTATAGTATTCTTTGTTCACATGTGGTTATTTAAATCAATATTACTAAAATTATGTAAAATAAAAACTCTATTTCTTCTTCATAGTAGCATATTTCAATCACTTCATTTTCTACGTGGATATGACTGCTATTTGGATACAGAACAAAACATTTGCCTCGAATAGAAAAGTAATTGGATAGTGCTGGTCTAGAACTCAGGTTTTGCTGTCATGCAAGTTATACTTCAAAAAATTCATTATAAGAAAAATGGAAGCATTAGTATAATGTGATATCATTACAAACCTAAAATAGGGGCAACCATAATTCTCCATACTGTTAGAATTTGCAGATTAGACCATTAAACTATAATGTATGGTACATTACTATGTATTACTGTGATCAGGTGATTATAATAACACTTTCACATTGTTAATTACAACTCTTGGCACTACTACAATAACTTTTTACATACTAACTTTTATAAACTACGTTTTAACTTGATATCATAAACACAATTATTGCCTTCATTTAAGATTGTATAAATTAATCACAGAAAATAACTTGCTTGAAGTTATACATGCAGTATTATTAGAAAATAATTAGTAGTGTATTAGTAAATATCATTACTAGCGCTAAATAGCTAATTGAAAATTCAAGCACAGGATGTCTGATATTCCTTAATAACTTTAGGGTGCTGAGTAAAATATAAGGATATGAGAAGTAATATGTATACAATTTGGTGACACAATCTGTCAAGAAAAGATAATACTAATTTCATTGTTTCGTTGCTCCATATTCTGCAGTTTTCAGAGCTTTGTTCCTGATGCTGTTCAGGGGTCCACATGGGGTGTCTGAGACCAAACCCAGGTTAGACATATGCAAGACAAGTGCTCTACCCACTGTACTATCTCTCTGAAAACAACAATAAAAATGTTTAAAATAATGTATCCCCCTTCTCATTGGAATGCTCTTTCCTTAGAAATTGAATGTTAACTCTTCACATAAGGATTCCAGGGAACTTATGTAATTCTCAAAGTAAATAAAATACTTTCATAAAACTTGTTTTGTAATACACCTTGATTTTTGATAAACCTTAATTTTCCATAAACTTACCTTAAAATTTTTTTCAAGGAAATTGTCATTTGATTTTTTCACATGTGCACACACACAAATGTAAACACAAATATATATATATGTACAGTCACATTCCTAACTAAAATACAAATACCTTAAGAAAAAAATTGGGACCTACCTTATTAGAGGGGAGAAGCACATGTCACTCAGAAGACGTGCCTGGCAGTGCTCAGGAGACCATATAGTGTGCCTAGATGTGAACCAGATTCACTGATGCTGTCACATGCTAGGCAAACCTCTCAATACTTGTACTATCTCTCTGGCCAAGCTCTTATATGTTCTTTTTCTTTCTGGAGCCCATAAGTATCCTAGTACTTGGCGTATACTTGTATTTGTTGATTCTTTGAAGTACACAGGAGCAAATGCCTTGTGCACAGCCAGGTTCAATTCCTCCGCCCCTCTCGGAGAGCCCGGCAAGCTACCAAGAGTATATCACCCTCACAACAAAGCCTGGCAAGCTCCCCATGACGTATTGGGTATGCCAAACACAGTAACAACAAGTCTCAAAATGGAGAGGTTACTGGACCCGCTTGAGCAAATCCATGAACAATGGGAGGAGAGTTTGTTTGAAGTACACAGTAACAATACAACAATCACTGCACATTTCTGCCTTTAAGACTGTAAGGATAATAACTGTTTTAGTCTAAAAATAAACCAAATCAAATTTATCTTTCTGTAGAACATAATCATTTCCTAAATAAACCAAATCAAATTTATCTCTCTGTAGAACATAATCATTTCCTACTTGATGTTTCTAGTTTTTCTTACTGAGCTAATGTTGGTTTGTCAAGTTGCACATTACAAGTTTGAGCCTTTGCAAATGTTCCACCTTCTAACCACTACCAAAGAACCAGTATCCCTCCACCATAATGCAATCAAATCCCCTCCCCACACTCACTTTTCTTTGTTTTCACTCTAATATCCATGGATAAGAATCAAACCTTCAGTTAAAATAAAACCACTTGATTGGCTATTTGTGTGTGTTCTTTTTCATTTTTAAATATCTAAAATATGAGTCAAATTATCAGACATTTATCTTTTTTTTTCCTACCTAATTTGACTTACTATAATCTCCTTAAATTCTACCAGGTCTTAGATATTAATTTTTTTTCATAGCTAGTAGTAGTCCATTATGTCTTCTTTATTCACTTATCTGTCACTGGGCACTTGGGTGATTACTATTTCTTCTTTATTGTAAATATACATATCTACTATGAACACAGGATGGTATATTTGCATAATTTTTTTTGGTTTTCTGATATTTGTATATAATAAAATTGCTAAATCATGTGATAGTTCTGTTCCTCATATTCTGAGAAAAAAAGTGGGAGTACTGTTTTCTTCCTTACTCCCTTTCTCGCTTTCTTCCTTCCTTCCTTCCTCCCTTCCTTTTTTTCTTTCCTTTTTTTTCCTGAGCCACACCCAGCTGTACTCAGGGCTTAACTTCTGACTCTGCACTCAGTGTCAAACTTGGAACAGTATCTATTAGGTGTTTTCACACTATTTTTGATTAGTTTGTTTTGTTGTTGAGTTTTATAGTTCTTTATATATTTTAGATATTGATCTTTGTTGATATAAGATATGCAAATATTTTGTATATAAATTGGATCACTTTTCATTTTAGTGGCTTAATTGAAGCAGCTATCATTTGCCTTAGGTAGGGCAAACCATTTCTTTGCATCTCAATATCTTCCTTGGAACAAATTAAATTGAAATATAAATTCAGTACATTGTTTGCATACTAAGTGAAATAATATTAATAAAGATACTCTATGGACTTTTGAAGTACCAATTTGTTTTTAAATTTGATTCGTTGGTATCAACTTTGTCCATTCAGATTATTCTGCTACTTTCAAGTTTTCTGAATGGTTTTATTGTTGAGAGTTTAAATCCTATAATAGAAGAGGTAACAAAATATAATAGAAATCTCAGTAAATGAGGCATCTATTTCTTTTCTTTTTTTTTTTTTGCTTTTCGGGTCACACCAATGCACAGGTTCATGCACTCAAGTATTACTCCTGGCAGTGCTCAGGGGACCATACAGGATGCTGGGAATCAAACCTGGGTTGGCCGCATGCAAAGCAAACACCCTACCCGCTGTGCTATTACTCCAGCCCCCGAGGCATCTATTTCAATGTCAAAGTTTGTAAAATGTCTAATTATTTGCATTTAAAATGATAGAATGGATTCTAAGTTAAATTTGATATTTTTATATAGTATCTTGTAAGGAATGGCTTGGTGCTTTACTGAATTTCTTCTAAGAGACTACCATCCATATTCCAGCTACATCCAGCTATTCCAGAAAATACTACCAGTGTCTGACAGTTCTTCACTGGACTTGCCCAAAATCATTCGATTTTCTATAGTCAAAAAGGAAAAAAAAACCGCCTGATTCATGGCTATTCATGGATATCACAAACTTGAACTGTTTTCCTGTTTGTTATAACTGAGAGTTCCCATAGGATCAGCCTACTGCCTTGGCATCTCAATGTGACATAGCCTCACAGTGTCTCTCCTTTCCAGTTTTCTCTTTCTTCATCTTCCAAAAACAATTCCTGTAAACCATCTAACTCCAAACTTCCTATTTCAAAATATAGGAAATATGATTTTCAAGGGAATATAATTTAAGGCATCTGTGTGGAAATATTAGAAAGAATTTTTCTTAAACTGACCACAAACACATTATTATTGTGTCACGTAAAGAAAACTTAAACTTACAAAATATTATTGAACACACCTGTAACATGCAAACATTGGTAACGTTTGTTTTGTGTGTGTTTACATTTTTTGTTTTTATATTATTTTTTTACTAAAGTAATGTTAATCAGTACTATTAATAAATCAATTTGTTTGTCATATGTGACATTTGTTCAAAACAGTAGATAACCATATGCTGATACTTTAAATAAATATTAAGTATCTTTTCTCTCTCACTAAGACAATAAATGGTTTTTGATCTATATTTACAAATAGGCTTATAAAATAACTGAGATGCATCTTTCCCTTCCTATTTAAAGAGAGAAACTAAAAACAATCTTATAATTTCTAAGTTGTGATAATCTGTGCTTTTTTTAATGAAGCTCTAAAATATTGGGGGCCAGAGAGAGAGTGTAGTGTGTAAGGTACTTCCCTTGAAAGTGACCAATTCATTTTTGATCCCTAACACCACATATGATCGCCCCGCACTTCAGGAGTGATACTTGAGTGCAGGAGCAAGTCCTGAGCACTGTCGGACATTAAGCCATCCCACCCCCCCAAAAAAAAGAAATTAAAAGTAATTTCAAATACAAGGTCACACCTATCATCCAATACACTACATAGCAAAAAATCATTTGTTTTCTAGAGATATGTAAAATTTGCACCTGAAGTACCATTAACATTATTGATCTGCAATGGACTTTTATATAAATATAATATGTAATCATTAATAAATATTATTTAATGTTAAAGAATAAGTGATAAAAAGAAAAATGTGAAGGAAAGTATTAGTTTTAGAAATATTGGAAGTTCTAAATGAGTTATAACTATTCTCCCTGATTACTTAAAATACAGTTAATAGAATCAATAAAGCTGGACAATCATTAATTGACCATAGAAATATTATAATGGGAAGTCAGATGGAGCAGTGTACAGCCTTCAAGACTTTACTACAATGGGAGTTCATGATACCAGAAACTCAGCAGAAGCTGTACATATACACATGCCGTCAGTAAGATTTTTCTACTGTTGTTCAAGTGTATTGTACTTGCGTTTAGTAGCTTATGAATCAACTGAATAATTTTATAATTATAAAACACTATAATAGATTTAGAAAAATATTAAACTGATTTGTGAAAAGTTTCTTAGTGACTTATTAGTACTAATCTAAAGATATTTTATGAAAGATTTACAGCTTGTGTATCTTTTGCAAAACAAAGATTTATCTTGTCAGTTGTTGTCCTTAGATTTTCTCTACAAAGTTGTTATGAGTTTCAACTTCCTGATTATTCCTTTTTTTATAGACCAGTAAATAGAATACTATATTGTACAAGGCACTATGCCAACATCAAAATTTCTGCATTATTCACTATATTACTATGAGTCTTCCTGTGGAAGTATAAAAGATTCTATATTCAATCCCCAAATGTAAAAGATATAAAATTTCAACATAGAAATTTTATGTTTAGTATTTGTATGTTCTAGAAGCTCAAAATATTTTGATAAAATAATTTTAAATTAACATTAAAATGAAACAGAATAATATAAGCTTGAAATGGAATGAATGGTCATTTATATCTGGAAAAATTATTTTGCTGTGTATAAGAATAACAACCTGAACTTTGTTATATATATATATATATATATATATATATATATATATATTTTAAAGAGTAATCATTGTGCAGGGGGCAGAGTGATACTGTCGTGGGTAGGGCTTGCCTCTTTGGAAGTTTCCCTCTTTGGAACCCCATGTGGTCTTCAAACACCGGAGGACTGATTCCTGTGCTCAGAGTCAGGAATAGCCCCTGGTCACTACAAGGTATGGTACAAGAACAAAACAAAAGAAAAAGAATAATCCTTGTCCATGTGACTCAACATCATTGCGTCTCTTGATACAATACATTGTAGTAAATGCTGAAATATACAGAATAGCCAGTATATTTGGTCCCAGGTTTTGGGACCAAATTTGCTGAATAAATAGATCCTTGGTTTTACAAACTGGAAGGGAAAGCTCAAAAAAGTCAAAAGTGTACATGTTAAGAGTTCTATCAAATTATAATTTTATGAAAGCCAAATTAGCATGATTATATAAAGCCTGACCTAAAAGTTAGAAATTCTGAATCTAACCTCAACAGAATTGAATCATCTTCCTGAATTTTCTGTTCAGAAAAACAAGCAAATAAACAAAAATGAGGCACTAGAATTGTATTCAAGATGTATAGCAATTTCAAATAATACTTTTAATGACATGTTTGCTGCAATCATTCAGAAATTTTTCAAACGCTCCAGAAATATGAGATGAAATAAATATTCAGAAGAGAGATCATGACAAGATGAGTTTGAACAACTTTCCACTACATAATTTTTAAGTTGGTGCTTATTTTGTGAAGCAAGATTCACATTTTTTTCTGCTATTTTTGGTTTCTGAGACACTCAGGATATGGAGCTCAGAGTTTACTCCCATCTCTGTGCTCGGGAATCACTCATGACAGAGCTTGAGAGACCATATATGGTCCTGAGGATCAAGCAGAGTCAATTGCATGCAAGGCAAGCACCTAAATTACTGTACTCTCTCTTGAGCCCAAACTCATTTTTTGAACAAATCATTGTGATAAGGTTTTCCAACGCCTTACAAGCAGAAGTGCGGGGGTAAATTCTCAAATAAAGATATATTGTCTAGAGAGGAGAGTAGAAACAAAAACTCATGAATCTTCAATCAACTGTATCAAACTCAAGTATACAGCTGCATCCAAGAGTGCAATTTCCCAAGGCCTTCTAATTTCAATATATTCTGAAAGTCATATGTTATTGAATTTGGGAAGAGTACCACTCTGATACTTCCTAGGGAATGGAATGACATCTCAATAAAATTAACATAATGTGGAAAAGAGGAAATCTCAATTTGAATGTAGCACTTACTTAACAGATACTTCAACTTGCATCATATTTATTACGCTGTTTTATGATACTGATTTAACTATGATTCACAAAATTATTTTAATAAACAACATAAATCCTGAGTGATTTTTAAAATCCAAGTCTCCATCCCTTTATACATCTGGACAAAATATTCCAACGATATTGCTCAAGACACAGTGAAAGGGGAAAAGTAAGTCTGTAGCCAAAGTAAGTGCTTAAATCTTTCAACCATTTATCATTAGATGACAAATATCACACCTCATATGGAGACAATAATTCTGACCTATGTCAGGAAATTGTGAGGACAAGCATGAAGTATAGAACTGCATTCTTACACCAAAATGAAGTGGCTATATTGAAATATATATTAAAAATGTGTCTAGTATGTATATATGTAGCCCCCATCTCCAAGTCTCCTCTCCCTGTACATTCAATGATAGGCCTAACATGTAGGAACAGATTCAGAAAATAATAGAGCAGTGTAGAGTAGCGCAATTAGATTGTAAGTAGAACCACGTTCAGAATAGGAAGCAGATGCATCCTCTGAGAAAAACAAAAAGAATGTGAACTCTTGTCAGCAGCAAATTAATCAATTTCTTTCTTATTTCAATGGCTGTGTTAAAACTATATCTAACGTAGTTTGCCAAATGCTGGGTTTGAAAAGACTGTAAGTTTAAAGGGAGTAGTTCTAGAGAATTCTAAGAGAACCAATTTTTCTTTTCTCTAAATAGATTAGTAATATTGCAAATATGCTGCTCCTGGGCTTTGGGAGGGAAAGTCTTTGTTTTCTTGAGAGCTGAAGCCAGGCAATAACCCACATGCTGTTGAAATGCACCCAAAAAAATCTCCATCTGAGGATTGCCTTCGGCTACATTATATCCATTAATTGAGACATAAATAAGGACAATAGTTCTAAATATATTAATCTGTTTAGCCTTGTATCCATTCTCTCCAAATCTGAGGCTAAAAGAAGAGATTTTGCTTTTAGAAAAAATAGAAGCATCTTTTTATCAGACAAAAATCTTCATTTCTACTTTGATAGTGTCTACTAATTATTGAGAACTATAACTGTACCAGGTACAGTGCATTCCCTCTGCTTTCTTATTAATAAAACGTTATCTCAAAATTACAGCTGAAAATACTAAATCTTCTAAGTAATTTGTTCAAAGTCGTGATAACGTGTACAGATTCTAATTGAACTATCTGACTCCATAGTCTATTAAGAAAAGCTGCACTACAGTTAAGAGTTCTAACTTAGGTTTATTTTTTTTTTTTTGGAAACAAAAATGAGTCGTATGTCCAATTCATTAATTTTAATATTTTTTGATAAATCAATGGTTAATGTGGTGTTAGCTATATATTACTAATCATTATATCCAGTGAAAATCCTCTCAGAATCATTCCTGTATTACTACTGAAGAAAAAAACAATTATTCTTTTGTCTGTTCCTTTTGTTAAATGTGCAATGAGTGTTCTGGTCCCTTATCTGCTTCAGTTAAATCCAATGCTGAGCATTTGAGCCGAGCCATCTAAAAGCCTCTCTTGCAAAGTTACATTCTTCTTGCCTAGCTAAGCTTAGATCTGAGGGCTGCACTGAAATTTATATGGTCTGATTCTTTAAATGTGTTAGGGAGAAGTGACTGCATGATGCTCTTTAGTTGAAGAGGCTTTGATTTTCCCAAAATAAAATATTTCTGTGTGTAAATGTATCCCCAGTAACAAGTGCTTTATCATACTATTCAGCAATTTTGATTCCTCAAGGCCACTTATTAATTATGAGAAGCAAAATCACATACAACATTTTACCTAAGCAGAATTTATTTCTTGCATGAACAAAAATTAACTTTAACCTCAAGCACAGAATAACATATTTGAAATATTCACCTAAGGGTAAGAATTGTTTTGCTCTTTACATTCTTATGGCTTACCTAATGAACCTCAACTTTTCAGAGTTGAGTTAAGCCATAGAGAGAGGAAAACATGTATTTCTTAAATACATTATTTATTTTTATATTGTCATTTGATTTTTTTGTTTGGAGGGAGGAGGTACACCCCACTGTGATCAGGGTTTATTCCTGGCTTTGAACGCAGGGGTCACTACTGGTGAGTCAGGAACCCATATCGGGTAGCAGGTATCAAACCCGGGTGAAGTACGACTAAGGCAAGTGACTTCTTCTGCTGTCCTATCTCTCCCACTTTTTAGGTACATTTTTAAAATTACATTTCATTTATCAGAACTTCTAGCAATATAATTGTGATTTACCAGAAAATAAGTATTCTAGCTACCATATTGACCACTAGCTTGTGGACAGATCACAGAATTTATTTATTTTTATTTCCTCATAACTAAAATATGCCTCCTGTGAACCTGAATAACTGATGCCTTAATTTTATATTAGGGCAATAAAAATTAAATTCTGATAAGATAGTGACAGTGATATAAGGTTAAAATGCATTATAATTTCAAGTTGGTGTCATTTTCAGCCCTGTTCTCTCCTATTCTTTTACACCTATATGTTTTCCAAATGCTAGTTTATGTTCTCTTTTATTGTACACATTGCATTGTGGCATCATTTTAAATACTGAAACCATGAGATCCAAACTGCGCCAACTGAACTTTATAATGTGTTGTCAGGCTGGAGGCATGTGGGAACTCAGGAACACTGGTCTGGCCAAGGAAACTGACACTGGTGGTAGGATTGATGCTTGAAATATTGTGAAAATCTAGAAACATTGTGTGTCTAAAACTCAATTCAGTAACTTCTTAAGTCATGGCTCTTGAATAAAATTTAATTGTTTCAAAAAAATGTATATCACTGAAATTAAAAGTAGAGTAGACTTCCCGATCAAAGAGAAAATTGAAGGCTGATCCATAGAAAGTATTGTGCTCCCAAAATGTCTTCTCTGTCACAAAAAAACCCCTAAAAAACTAAACATGCTATCTTAGCAATAAGCATATCTTATAGGCTAGCGAGCATATCATGAATAGGAAATAATCCACTCATTATCACAGAGAGAGATTTTGCAAATTTATTTTCTCTACTAAAAAAAAAAGTATGTACCACAAGACATGTAACTAAGCATCATGACTAATTAGTAAGGAGTGACTAAATCTAGGCTAAACAACACACGCACATGCATATATGAATAATTTGATAATAAAAGCAAAAATTCTTTTAGGTAAGCAGACAAATCAGTCTTGAAAGTCATACAGGTAGAACAGTTCTATTTTATCTTCAAGAAAATAATGGCCTGTCTACTTGGTTTTTCCAAAATAATGAAGGCTGATGATTTAAGACTATTATTTTGACCTTTAAAATTTGTCTGTTTTTCTCCTTTTTCTGTGAAGTAACTATCCTTTATCAAACCATATTGTATCCCCCTGGCAATCACAAAAGTGGCAGCTATCGGGGATATTTTGATATAAAGTTTTGCTTCACCTCAGTATTCCAGGTTCACCCTGGGTCACTTCTCATTAGTAAAAGTATAACCTTCTCACTCCAATCATCAGGTGCACTGCATTTCTGCCCTATATTAATTTATTAACGTCAGTTACACAAATGCAGTGACACTTCAAGCAAATTCTTGCTAAAACTATTACATGTTCCCTGTATTTTGCCTTTTCTTTTTGTTGTCGATTGAAAAATGTTTTATTTTTATGTCTTCCCTAATCAATTTTGGACTTAGCAAACAATCTCTACATATCAAATAATATATCATATATATAATTTTTGAAAATATGTCAGAGTCCTTTCACTCATAGGTAAATGCAAGAATTCTTAGAGATAATTTTGTATCTCAAAGTACCATGAGGACTTCAATCTGTTAAATGTGAACTAAAAACAAATGCACTGTAGCACTGTCCTCCCATCGTTCACTGATTTGCTCGAACGGGCACCAGTAACGTCTCCATTGTGAGACTTGTTGTTTCTGTTTTGGCATATCGAATATGTCACAGGGAACTTGCCAGGCTGAATCAAACCTGAGTCGGCTGCGTGCTACCCGCTGTGCTATCGCTGTGTTATACAACTGTTATTATTGGTAGAACAAAAGTCCTATCTTCTAGTTTCTACAAGGGAATTAGTTTCTTTACTAAAATTCCACTGTGGTTGTTGATCATATAGATATACTTGCTTAATAATAGTGGCTATTTAGAAATATCTGAGTAAATAGAATTATGGTTCAAAACAGTTTAAAATGTATCATATTAAGGTCTAATACATTGTCTAGGACAGTTCATCTAATGTTAAATATATTTTATCGTTCTTAAATGGGTATGTTAGAAATTTCTATTGGGGCTCAAAGTTTAAGTATTTTCCATGTTTCATTAGCACAGCAAGTAGGGCGTTTGCCTTGCATGCAGCCGACCTGGTTGGCCCAGGTTCGATTCCTCCTTCACTCTCGGAGAGTCTGGCAAGCTACCTAGAGTATTTCGCCCACACGGCAAAGCCTAGCAAGGTACCCATGACATATTCGATATGCCAAACACAGTAACAACAAGTCTCACAATGGAAACGTTCCTGGGCCTGCTCGAGCAAATCGATGAACAATGGGAGGACAGTGCTACAGTTCTCATAACATACGTAAGGTATAATTGCAGAAAATGTTTGTTTTTCCATGTAACCCACAGCTAGCAAAGTAATGTATATGACTTCAGAATAACATTTTAATAGACTCTCTAATCTTTTCCACCTATCAAATAAAATTTTGCTTATTATTTGTTTATAGATTTAAATTGATACCATTTGATTGTTGAAAATTAAAAACTCAGGGTCCTAGTACATGGTTTTTAGACCAGAAGGTTAAATCTCAGGTGTAATATGAAAAAAAAGAGTGAATTCTTTAATCCTTATGCTGCTCAGTTTCTTACTGGAATTTGATATCAACAATGTTGATTTTAGTCTATTGATATTGAAGTATGCGTGTAATTAGGATAGAGCCTATAGATACTAATTCCTTAAAATCAACAATCGCTAATTCTCCTTTTTATCTGAAAATTGAGATATATTAGTTTACATGAGTTTTTATGAGTACAATGCCACACCTTTTTAAAGAGCATGCAATTTTTAATTCTCAGAGGACTATGAATAATTTTACCTTATTTCATACTAAAATTATAAGTACTCTCACCCAAGAAATGTACTGTCTTCTTTACTTACCATCGACTTCCTCTTTAATAAAACAAATCTCTGTGATAACAAAAGTTGGAGAATGGAGTATGACACGAGCATAGCCCTTTGTGAATGTCTCAACCTGGTGGATGGGGTAGCAGCAGCTTAGAATGAGCCTGTTCATGGGAGATATCATAATATCCAAGCCTGTATACAGGAGAAATCTTGGGTTCAGATGGAGCTCTTTAGGAAGTTTTTCCAATTGTTGGTGTTGGCTTTTGCCATATTCTATGTATTATGGCTGGAAAAAAAATTGTGAAAGGCCTGGGACAAAGTAATGAAGATGTGGCTGAGTTCCTCAAAACATACAGATGGCTAATAAGTGTGTGTGTTTGTGTGTGTGTGTGTGTGTGTGCGTGTGTATGTGAAGGCTCTGCATCACGTATCAGCAAGAAAATGCAAGTGAAAACAACAATGAAAAAGTTAGAGAGATAGTACAACCAGTAAAGTGTTTGCCTTGCATTAGAACCAGTCCTGGTTTGATACCAGAGCATACAGTTCCCTGAGTCTTAGCAGGAGTGATCACTGAAAACAGACCCTGAAGAAGCCATGAACACCTCACAGTTAGGTCACAAACAAACAGCAACAAAACAAAGAAGAAAAAATAACAGTCTAATATCACCTCACAACACTGATACTAAGCACATATCAAAAAGAAAAAATTGGTGGTGGGTAATGTGCACTGGCAGAGGGATGGGTGTTTGATCATCCTGTGACTTTAACCCAAACATGAAAGCTTGTAACAATCTCATGGTGATTCAATAATTTTTCTTAAAAAAAAAAGAATAAAAACAACTAATTCTGATGTGGATGTAAGTAAATGGAAACTTCATCTACCATGTACTGTTGTACTGTTGGTAGAAATCTTCGCTGTTTCAACACATTTGGAAAACAATATGAGCAATTTCTTCCCTCCCCCCTCTCTCCCTCATTTACTCCCTTTCCTTCTGATCCCACACCTCACCACCTCTCTTCCCTTCCTTCACCTCCACTCTTTCCCCCTCCTTCCTCCCTTCCTTCCCTGATTGTGCTCAGGGATTACTCCTGGTTTTACACTCAGGGATCACTCCTGGCAAGTTTATGATACCCTATACACCGGGATTGAACCCAGTTCAGCCACCTGCAAGGCAGGCACCCTACACACAGTACTTTCTCTCTGGCGTGGACAATTGAAAAAGAACAACTGTGGACAATTAAAAAAAAAAAACCTTTCAATCAGGTTTCATATGACCCAGACCCTAAAACTAGGTCTATTGCAGTACTATTCATGATAGTCAAAATAAAAAAAAAATCCAATTTTCCAAAAGTAGGTAATTGGATCAGGGCTGGAGTGATAGCACAGTGGATAGGGCGTTTGCCTTGCACTCAGCCAACATCGCCGACCTGAGTTTGATTTCTCCGCCCCTCTTGGAGAGCCCGGCAAGCTACCGAGAGTATCTTGCCCGCATGGCAAAGCCTGGCAAGCTACCCATGACATATTTAATATGCCAAACACAGTAACAACCAAGTCTCACAATGGAGACGTTACTGGGCCCACTTGAGAAAATTGATGAACAACGGGAGGACAGTGACAGTGACAGTGACAGGTAATTGGATTAAGAAACTATGGTATACATGCGTAATAGAATACTACTCAACTAAAAGACAAAATTATGCAATTTTCTGCTACATGAATGAAATTGGAGGGTGTCACTCTGTACAAATCAACCAGTAAGAGAGGAGCAGATCTCTTTAATGTACAGGATATAGAACAGTGTAGTAAGGGAATGACATTGCCAAAGACAACAAACTGAGAACTTGCCTAAGGAACTAAACTTACCATCCAAGGAAAGTGAGTTGAGCAAGGGACCATAAGAAAATGGTGGAAAGAAGAAGAGATTCTAGAAGCGCGTAGCATTGAATATAGTATGCATGAAACCTTATCATTAACTGTCTTTTATATCATGATGACTAACATTAAAATTTTTTAATGAGTTGTCAATATAAAACAAGGTCATAAATCGACAATTTTCAGTGACTATGGAACCAGATGAAAGAAAATCCCTACATTTTAGTCTTTGTTAAGTAACCACCATGTTAATGTTTCCATTTCAGACATGGAAAAAGGAGGATTGAGATTATTTCTGGAAAGTTTTCCATTTTGGGTCTCACCCACATCTCTATCTGACATGTATAATTTCTTTCTTTTATGGTGCTTACTCCATCTGGAATCTTGTATTATTTCAACCAGAACTGTTACTATTGGCTTTTTCTACTTTAGAGTAGTCCATGAAATCTCTCTCTCTCTCTCTCTGTCCCCTTCTCTCTCTTTCTCATATATATATATATACATATATATACACAAATTAATTTCAAAACTATACTTTTCTGTTTTTCCACACTTGGATTTACTATGGTAACCACAAAATTTTCTCTTAATTATATTTTATCTTACAGTAACAGTGGACATTTAGCTCATTACTTTTTAAGACACTGACATTTATACTCAAGTTTGCTGCGGACCTGTTATAAAACTCCATTCAACAACCAAAGAATTTCCAATATTATAAATGAATTTTATACTTTAATTTTCAGTTTTTACAGAGTATCCAAAGACCTCACTGTTATTTTCTGACTCTATCTCCTATCTCTTTCTCCTTTAAGTTTATTTTACCCCATAGTATGTTCTTTTAAAATCTTACATATTTAAGAGAAAATATGGGACTTAATAAATTTTCAAGTTAGCAATATCACAACATGCATGTGTTTCCATTCATAAAGTATGTCTTAAACACATACAAACTATCCATTGTCATCTGGTTTTGCCCAATTTCAAAGTTATTCTCTGCTGTTAATTAGAAGTGAGTACAATTTGATTAATCTCAAACATGTGCCACATGTAAACAATCTAGAGAACTGAATTAGCTTTTTTTCCATGTTGAGTACACAGGGTGTTCATAATAATAAGTCAGATAAGTTTCAAAATAATGACATTGATGAGCTTATCTCACTGAGGATATTATAATGCAACATACCCATTTTATTTGAAGTATTACATTCACAGGAGGAACTAATAATATACAGTTCTTTAAAAAGTTGGTCTTCTTTCACCTGTTGTTTTATTTCTATAAATCTTATCTCTTGATTTTACTTTTATTTAACTTGGGAATCCACCTGATCTTGATATTAGTTTGGTTTTTAATTTGACTCACTCCACAAGATCTTCCCAGGACATACAAACTCACAGTAGACAAATACACATTGATTTAGTTTAGTGAAAGGAAAGTTTCAATTAACAAGGGGAAAATGTCCCTTTTGCTTAATTTGAATTATTATTATTATAGGATATGTACTCAAACACTCATTTTTCAAAGTGCTGATTAAATTTCCATAAATGTACTAACTCTTTAACTAGATTATAAAAGAAAAATTATATGATAAAGTAGTTTTGATTTAAGAAACAATGTTCCATTTAGGATTTTCTGATCAACTTTCTAACCAAAAAAATGTTTTTCTTTCTTATTACACAGCCTGCAGTAATAAGTGAAATATAATCCTAATTAATTTTTCCTACAGCTGTATATAAATCAATAGCTGCAACATCCCAAAGGAAACACACACACTGCACACTCCTTCAGGTTCCTAATGAATGCAAATAGAATGACCTTTTTCTGACAACTATGAATATTGTTTCACTATTTTACCACTAAAACCGCTGCTATCAGCACTCCATACAGCAAATATGGTGACTACAATAGTTATAAATAACTACTCGTTATGATGAGAAAAGAATAGAAAAACTAACCCTAAATAATACAACCTTTTGACCCCAAACATGATTTTTTTGTTTCATTTAGATATGGAAATTCTAACTTAAATGTAACAAATCTTCATCTAATTCTCTTGCCTATTCTCAAGGAAAGAAGCACAAAAATAAAATTTTTTAATCTACTCTAATGTAAGGTCTGATAATGAACTGTTTCTGTAAGCTCAAAGCTCTTGGTACATAAGTGTAAACTCTAAATATCATATTCCAAAGTATTAGATAACTATATTTGTGTTCTATCAGAATGAAATGCACGGTTGACAAAGTATGTGTAGGAAATCTTATTGGTGTACATATCAAGGTGCAGAACTATCTATGTAATGAGCACATTTAGAAACTATGAAAACAGATTATGGCATAATGATGATACCTATGGGATCCTCAACAAAGGCTCAAAGTAATTTCTATCACTGAACATTTGACTCGAGTACTTTATTCCAAAATCAAACCACGTACTTTTGCTGAATAATTTTAGGATTCCACAAACTTCATTATAGCCCTGAAGATGTGTCTTTAAACAGAAGTAAAATCAAATTTTATAAGAAAGGTAGTTAAATATGTTTTACCTAATTCACCTAGATCCATATATTGAGACACACATTGAGATTCACCAAATCTAATAGTCAGTAGAATTCAAACATTTATTAAAATAGACCATGTCAATTCACACATTTAAAAGGGGTCTCAGCTCAATAAGTGGGCTCACCTGTAAACTATTTTTTAAAAAACCTTCTTCTTTGCAATTATTTTAAGATGTCTGTATGGAGCTAGGCACAATCACCATATAATCATCTGGTATCCCACATATGTATTAGTAAACTGAGTTTAGTTGAACATATTCATAACTTGGTATCAGTTATGTGGTATGCTATTAAACTGCTATTTTAATATAAGCTAAGTTTCTATATTTTCAAAGGTGAGAACTGTTTTAAATCCACTTAATTTCTTGAAACAGTTTAAAAACCATTTCTGACTGTTGTTTGGCAATATCACACATAGGTGGCATTTTTTAACCTCATTAAAAATCTTCATTTGATGACATCTCCTATAGATGTCTATACTCTCACACCTGTAATGCTTTCACGTTCAAAATGAATCTCTGCTACATCTCACTCAATATTGATCTTTAAGGCATTTCTCCCAATCCTTTTCCCAGTGTGGTCACTGAACAGTATCAGAGTTCAATAGGAAGATCAGCTGCTCATCCACTTTTTTGCTAAAGCAATTTGTATTATGGATTTATTTTAGCAGTCTACAGTGGCAGTTGCTGTTTTTACTATTTAAATGCTTTGATTATCTGACCTTGCTTACTTTATCTTTCTAAGTGCTATGCATGGGCTTTAGAATTGATCAATAAGTGGGGATTCCTCTACAGGATTATGCTGAAATCAATCTCAATTCAGACTTTTTTGTATTTTATGTTCATTACTTGATCTTTCTTAATTGTATTCCATTTTTTTGGTGAACAAGCTTAGAAGACCTACTGGATCACAGAGCTAAGAATCATATAAAAACCATACCTTGTAAAATTAACCAGTATTGCTAATAAATATTCATTAATTGTTAATATGAAGGAAAGAATTGAGTTTTATTTTACTCATGCAGTTTTACATGATAAATAAAGGGCTTATTTCATTAGAAGACAATGTATAGTGACACAACTAGCTGAAAAATTTGAAATGTCTTAGTGTGCTATGTTAATTGTGACAACTATAGAACTTCTACAAGTGCTGCTTTTACATATATGTTTCACATCGAAGTGCTTAAAGAACAGTTTGCACAATAACTGGATGTTCTATTGAAGTAAAATCAAAGCAAGTATTCAAAAGTAGTATGTTGAAAATCAATAGGAAAGAATCTCTAAAGTTGTTGAATATCATTTAAAAATTAATGAATTGAGAAAAAATTTCAGTTTCATGCTCTAGTAGAACCAATGATGTTTTACTCAATTTTAATTTTGATCTAAAAGAGAAGTAAAATTTAAAATATTCTGAGCACTTTTACATAGATTGTATGTATTTTAGAACTAAGTTGAATATTATCAGTTGAGTAGAAATAAACTAAATTTTACTTCAGAAAGATGAGAAAAGTATGCAGTCTATCTTGCATAATTATAAAATATATATATCTATTTGGGGTCCTGATTTTATCAACTTTTATTTCATACAGAGTATTATTGTCACATGAAGCTTCTGAATTTTATTCTTGGATCCTTTAGCCTAACCTTAGATATTTCAAAATTACACACAAATGAGAAATACAGGTGTGATATAATATTTTTAACTCTCTTTTCCAAATCCAAAATAATCTCCAGATATTTTTGTCAGCAGTACTTATGTACAATTATATAAAATTACAGTGAAATATTGTCCACAATGTAAACTTGAGTATTAAATCTGTAACTGACTTTAGTGAGAAAAAAAAAACTATAAGAAATAAAGGCATTGAGGTAAATAAACAGATGATTGAACACAGGATAGTTACAATATGTCCACCTGTGTAAATACAATAATTTTTCTTGAAACAATTTTTGAAGAACCCTAGCAGGTTTAGAGAAATATCACATGACTACAATTAGAACAGATGCACATATGATTATTGGCCAAAATTATTTTATGTTTAATCATTTATACTTAATACTTATGCCATTATCACAATATTTTCTTCTGCTGTTCACATTAAATAATAAAAAAGTGGAAGTAAATGAAAATATAGTCCATTTAAATAGTTGCATGCACGAAGTTAGGCTAGGAAAAGTAAAATTCCTAAGCATACAAAGAATGAACACATTAAAAAGTTTAATTACCAAATTGCTGCCATAGTGATACCTCCAAACTGTTATACACAGTTCATGCTTTTCTGCTATTTGTGGTAGGAAAGCAATTGAGAGAAATCATTTTCCAGAAAGTTTTGCATCTCTGTAGATCACAACCCTGGCAAGACATGTCCATACTTTTTTCCTCAAGTGGGTAAATGTTAAGAGAGAAGAATCCAAGTTTCATGATGCAGCAACACAAAGCTGGGAAGTGAAAATTATGTTGCAGCAGAGTCTTGAAAATATGACTGTAAAAGTTAATCAATAAAATGTCTATTCCTGTCTATTCACCGGAGGCCCCAGCTGCATAGCTTCACTCAATCGATACTACAAATTATTACGATTTCCAGGTTCCCACCGGACATTCAGAACAAATCTTTCAAGTGTAACAGGCTTATACTGAGTATATGGTGTGTGTTCTCCACACTTAGTTCAGAAAGAAAAAAGTAAAAGTAAAATCTAAAGCTTGTGTGTTTTTAAATATCCAGCTCTGTGGAACTATTAATGTGTAGGTCACTTTTTAATGGCAAAAGTAATCATTTTGATGACTGTAATTTTGCATGCTTCTTTTTCAACTTTAATGTCTACTTAAGAAATGACAACCTAGTAATAGATTGTGATGGATTGGAACCTGGCTAGTTCTAAATGACTGTCTCAAAGTAAATGAATGAAGAAAACAATTTTGATATAATTGCTTATCAGAAAGTCACATGGATTTATTATCACGATATAAAGATAAATGTAGGGCCCTGATTCTGATGTACATTTCAAATTGTAGCAGATCTTTGTTAATATACAGTAGGTATGTTTTCTTTATGACTTATTCAAAAACATTTAAAAATCATATGTCAGGTTTTTAATTTCATTTTTGTAAAGCAAAAAAAATATTATTTTAGATATTTATTTCCTTTCTCATTGGGAAAAACTCAGATATTTTAAAATTAGTAAGAACCTCTGTTCTCAATACCAAGTCTACTGAAATTGGCTAAACATGCTCATATCTTTGACCTTGACTTTAAGTTCCATACATTTTACTGTAACTAGTGAAAAACTCAGTTATATTTCTAAATAAGGGATTACTGGTTAAGTGAATTAAATATTGTGCATTTATGCCTTACATAGTACTTAATTTGCTTTTTTTCCTAATGATTGGTAAATATAATTGGTAAAAACTTGGTGCTGACCAATATTAAATCAGATAACAAATTTGATTAACTCAATACACCTGTCAATTGGGAAAAATACAAATACATAAACTTAAGTTTTTATTTATCAGGACATAAAACCTTGATTGATTTCCTATACAAACAGTAGTATATTTTCACATGATAAGGTACATATATTTAGCATGTAAGCATATTCTATGACAGCATATGCTGAACTTAAAGAAAAGGTGAGTTGTTTCTCCTAAGAAGCCATCATTGCTTTTGACCTTGATCTTTTATCAGTTTTTTTACAACATTTTCTTTTCATACTGTGTCATAGTATTTGATATTTTATGACTTTTTAGATATTCGATTAACCATTGCAATTTAGACTTAAAAATGTTTTATTAAACTTAACTATTTTAACTCTTAGCTGATATTAGTACACATTGCCAGTACTCTCAAGTTTTACTAATTTCATGATTATTCTATATTGGAAAAAATATGAAGAGCAGGCATATAAAAAACTTTATGTCTCATTATAGTTTAATTGGGTGGTTTATAAATTTGTTAATTTATAAAACTTAAGACTTGAAGCAGATCATCACATGTCAATTCTCTGAAAAAAAATGATTTTTTTTGTAGCTCTACTAAGTTGTGTGCCTTTCTGGCAACATAACTGCAGAAATGTGATACTATTTTTTCAGCATCAACTTTACAAATACTATCATTAACCTTATATAAGCATTCATAAACTAATACACTTATTATTCTCTATATCAATCATATAATTTTCCCAATTTTAATTAGCTTTGCAAAATTATGATAGCTTCAACAATAATACGTTACTATAGACATTCTCAAAGAATCTTTTCCCAATATACTTTTAATCATCGGTACCAATTTCTGCCCTTTAATATTTGCTAAAGGTGCTTTTTTTGTCATCTGAGTTCTGGTAGCTAAGATTACATTAATGGCAAACAAGATTTATCTGTATTTAATTTTATTTAGAAGCATATAAAATGTCAGCCTAGAGTCTGTACCTATTTTAGTGCCTTATAATATAAAGCTGTTGATTTGAAACATATAAATTCTTCCTTGACAATCTTTTTTTCTATTTTTACACTTTAGCATTTACTTGGAAAGAAAACAGATTCTTATGTTTGTGTGTACTGTTTTGAAATGTAATGATAAATATATCAAAAGATGCAATAAGGAATATGACCTTAGAATTTTGCTTCATCCATCTCAAATGCACATTTTAGTTTTGGCCTCAGGATTATGTTCAAGGGTGTGAGGGACAAGAAAAAAAGTTTTGAGGCCCGAGTTTAACTGTGATTATTCAAAAAGATTGTAGAGAGTATTAAAAAATATAATGAGAGTGGTGGTGGGAAAGGAGTTCAAAAGAGAAAAAAAGAAAGAGGAGGGGGAGAGAGAGGAAAAAGGGAGAATGTGTGTGTGTGTGTGTGTGTGTGTGTGTGTGTGTGTGTGTGTGTGTGTGTGGGTGAGTGAGTGTGTGTGTGAGTGAGTGAGAGAGAGAGAGATGGGGGAGATATTATCTGGGTTATGCTACTTTCAGATAGTTTTCTTTCTTTTTTAAAAGATAAGCTTAGCAAAGGAAGCAAAAGTTAAAGAGGTTAGGATACTTAAGTATAAGAGACACAAAAAGGAGCATTTATTTGAAAAGTTAATGATAAAATCCTAAAGCAGTGTATTAGGTGTATTAGACACAATAATTCAACAAATAGTTACACGATGAAGACAGTAATGAAATCAAAGATGTCTCACTAAACAATTTTCATGAGTGTTTCAAACTGCCTATGTCTTTATGACTTTTCCTCATAGTTCCTTAAATGCCTCAATGACTGGCCAAAAAATCTACTCGGACTGTCTCTCAATTTAATAGTGTCTTGCTTTAGAGCTGCTACTTTAAGAAAAAAAGAAAGGCAACAAGAGCCATATGTAACCTTTGGACTCTAAAAGGAGAAAGATGAGAATGCCATTGGCAGATAGGTGCTACAGAAAAACAGTGTATCCTTTCTCTTGCATCCTACCTTGAACATTTCTTCGTAGTTAATGAGAAGGTCGACTACCAGATCGTTATATTTAGACTGCGGGAGTACAACAGTTACAATTTCCAACATGTGCCATTTCAGTTAGGAAATGTTACAAATTCAAAATCTGTTTTGGAACCAACAATTGAGCGAACAAGTTAGCACGGTTAGACACAACCTTTTGCAAAGCAGAGTTAAATATTTAGCAACTAACGTCAAAGGACTATTTCAATATGTAAATGAAAACTTTCTGAAATACTGAAAAACAACTCACTTGCAAGCATTTTTTTCTTCTTCAGAAGCAATAATCCTTTCTGTCATTGTCTTCAGCGCTGCCTGAGGTTTTCTACTGTTCTGTTCTTGGCGAACTGTTTCTGCTATTTGCTCAGTTAGCTGCTCTTGAGTAGCTTTCAAGCTGGATTCCATTAGAAGAAGTTTTTCATCTTGACTGGCAAGTTCTTGGGCTGAAAGATAAAACAAGAGTATTGACTTTTAAAAAACCAAACTAATGTGTGTGTGTGTGTGTGTTTTTCTTTTGTTTTTGGTTTAAATAGTATGCAATGCAACTTTAAGAAAGATTTAAACAAATCCTTCTTGTCAAAATACAAGCTCATGTAGTCAATTTTCAGATTCCTTTATTTAAAGCACGAGTAAACAATGGTATCTATGGAGGAATGCTAAACTCAAGTTTATAAAATGCTTGAATTAAAAAATTGTGTCTTGATCTGACATGAGTCTGTGAGGTTTCTGTGACATTAGTATATTAGGAAAGAGTAATGTTAATATATATGGATTCATATATCCATATATATCCATATAGTATTCTTATCCCTTCCTTAACATAAGCCTGAGGTCTACATAGACATACAAACACACAAAAGCATAAAAGACTGATACATAATAAATTAGGCCCAAGTGATAGCTCTCTATTGATATATTTTCATGTATAATATTTATAAAATATAAGCATTTTTTCAAGGTCATCCAATAGATGGCACTCTTTCATTAGACCAAAGCAGACTTAGGCAATATGCTTCAAGCTCTCAAAAAATAAGTGATTTAAGACAAAGACATTTTTCCTTTGTTCTTTGTTGACCGTATTCCTAGAGATATATATCTGTATATTTCCCCAAATATCACCTTTTTAAAAGTACTTATCTGTTTTTTTTTTCTCATTGCCTCCACTATGTACCATCAAATCAAATGTTAATAAGCTCTTAAATTTATTTTTAACCATAGCTTTGGATATATACTTATTTTACATTATGCTAGCTAGTGCATTTTTGGTCTTATTTTAAAATTTAACTATGTATATATGTAAAATACATTGCACTAAAGATAATGATATTATATGAAAATCAGTTATATTAATCTTGCAATTCAAAAGAAAAAATGATTTAGGATTACCGGTCAATGTAAATAGAAATAAGACCATATATTTATAAAAGGACTCATCTTATCTTTAATGATTCTCATTTTATGTCTAAAAATGTTGTTTATATTAGGCTTCAATAAAGTCAAAAAACAAGGTATTATGGTCTTACATCAGAAGTATCTTTTACAGGAAACCTCATAAAAATACTCTGTATAAATATTCTGAATTTATCACTTATCTTTGAAGTTGAATGATGTCTCCCTTATAAATTAGATCTAAGAATATCTGACTCTCAGTTCTCAATTGTAGATTTCAAGTAATGAAGTGTTTATATTTTAATAATATGTGTTTGCATATTTGCTTTGTTTCATGCAAGCATTCAAAATGACCAGTTTGCCCCAGAAGAAATTACAGCATATACTATATTTATAGCTTAAACCTGCTATATATTAACAGTTTAAATGTGTGCCTCAGGAAACCACAGAGCTAACACAAACAGCTAAATATTTAACAACAACAAATACATCATCCAGAGCTCATCTTTATTAAATTTCACATGCATAGAAATCTTTCTGAACAAATGAGTTAAATGTTTAATAATTTCAACACATGTTAAAGTGTAGAAGGAAAGTCCAATAAGGAATTTAAAATGTTTTCTCTCACTATTAAAAAAAGAAGAATTCTTGATGTATAAAAACTATAGAGAAACACTAGCATTTTCTCTGATCTTGACCAATAGTAAGTACAATTAGATGAAATCAATCAAAATTTTGGGGACATGTTTTGAATGTTAACATAGTCATGTTAAAGAGCTTAGAGCAGTATTTCATTTTTTATGTTTTCTTCATTTTCCGCAGTGTTCCTTGTGGGGAAAAAAATAACCGCTCACATTTTAAGAATAAGTTTCAAGGAGAATTTTTGGATATTGAAACTGAGAGATTGATGGTATATAAATTAAAAGATATGAGCAATCAGACACATACAAATGAATATGGACATACGCGAATACTTCAGAGCGTTTTTCTTTCTCTTTTTTTCTTTTTTTTTTGTATATAAAAGTAATAATAATCTAGTCGCACTAATAGACTAACTTGTGACCTACTTGAGTTAACTTGTGGCACATACTCAAAAGAGACCTACAACCAACTTTGTAGTGCGAATTTTCCATGAACTTTGCTACTTAGAAAGGACTAGGAGATTCACGCATCACAGTTCTCTTAAGAGTCAAGTCTAACTCATTATATGTTGGTTAAAAAGGGGTAAATTACTTTAAGTTTACCTGTGCTTTGGACTTGAGCCTGAGTTGATCCCAAGCCAGAGGCGCTAGCAGCTGCATGCTTTATTTACAATCCCTTTGTCAGACTTACAACTGCCCCAGGCTATAACATAGTGTACCTAATGTTCAAACTGGCAGGTAATCTTATGTCAAACATACTTCTTTGATTTAAAGTGATCAATAGATTCTTGTAAAGAGGTAATTTCTCTGATGTTTCCACCTTGCCTTTTTTACAGGTGATTCACACAAAAGCCTGCTTATATGATGTACGAACAATAAACAGAAAGCTATAATCATGTTTTTTTCAGATGTTTCCGGTGCACAACGATTTTGGATCGATACACTGTGTAATACAATTATCTGCAATGATCTGGTTGTATTGAAAAAGAATTTGCAGGAGACCTCTAGGGGGTTTTATCCAGAAACACGTAACTGGCACCGTTGTGAATAGCGGGAGAAAAAATTAAGGGGTTGATAAAGACTGTTTATTATGTACCCATTGACTTCATTAATATTTTACTTTGTAAAATTATTACACCAAAGTTTAGTGAAAAATAAAAAAAACTCTCAGAGATAATGATAATAACATTTATGGCATTAGGTATTTATTTTTAAAAGAAAAAGACCTTAACAAATATGACATTGTTAAATGAATATTATATACTAAGACTATAAGAAATATTCTTTTTATATAAAATAAATTATCTTTTATTTCTCTTATCTAAATTGCGTAAACGTGTTGGGGTGGGTACCTTAAATCTTGTCAATGACTTTTCTTTTTACCAGAATGAATATCAGTTTGGACTTTTTAAGAGCACTTTATTTCAAACTTTCCTTTTCATATAAAAAATTGTGGCATCAGGAAAAATCTAAGATAAACAATTTGTATTCAAAAGGCATTATGCATTTTCTGCAAAGATCTCTGTATGTGGAAAAACTCAGTTTTTTTTTTTTTTATGGCTCTCCCAAAGATGCTGACTGCTCAAAGCATCTGCCTCGAATCTTGCAAAGGACCAAGTTTCCTATTTTGAGCCTCTGATTATTTATCTGCTATGTGAAATTCCTTTTTCCAAGCTAGATCACATTTCTACTCTGGTAATGCTCCTGGGGAAACTCTTCCCTCTCATCAAGTCCTAGTGTATGCAGTATCTACAGACACACATCCGGCTAAGGCCAACCTGTGCCGACGACAGAGATGGCTCTTACCAATGGTCCCCCTCTCGAAGATGTTTAGTCTCTAGACTACACTGTCAAGGAGCTTCACCTTACCCACTTTACCTTTGAAGGCTCCGCATGTCTGCAGGAGACCAGCTTCTGACTTTCTCAGAAAGTCTTCTTTTACTTATTGCCTGTGAAGACAAAAAGCATTCCAATAGTGCCTTTTATGATGTACTTTTTATATTGCATCCTGCTATTTTGAGCTGTAGGATACTGGAGATTATATAGCTCCTCATTAGCAACTGGGTCGAGGATCTACAATTCTTCTAGGATCAAAACTCAGTTACTTTCTTAAAAAAAAAATCTGCTGCAAAGAAAATTCTACATTAGCCTAAATACTATGCTCATCAATACAGAATAAAGACTAAAGAATTTCCCCATAATTCTTGGGAAATGAAAAAGAACACTAGTCAATTAAAATAATTTTTAATAAAATGTATAAGAAAAATTAATGGGTACAAAAAGGTGTTTAATTTCATTGACTAAACACCTAAACAGCTCTCATTTAGCTTTAGAGCAAGCCATATCCACGTGACAGAAAGGGAAAGCCCTTTACCATAAAACTAATTATGATAATGTTCTAATGATTTCTCTACAGCACATAAACAAATTACCTTTCTAAAACTGTAGGTTTGACACTTTCTTTGTAAATGTTACTTTCTGTCTTGCTGTAAATTTGAGTGGGAAAAGACATTGGATAGAACCAAAATCTAAAATGATAAACAAACGGGCTTCGTTAGAGGGAAAATTCAGTAAACTTTGGTGCTGTTTCATATCCATCAATATGGTATTCCTGACTGTCTTTTTTTTTTAATTGGCTCCCTGCCACACCTTGACTCTCTATCATGTTCCATCATGCTTCTTTTAATCTGAATATTTAGTGTTCTTTCATGTCTTAATTACAGCAAATTGCGGCACAGTTGGCACCATTTCTTGAAATTAATCCCAGAGTACTTTGTTTCTGTCAAGCAGTCAAAGCCTTAGAGAATAATAGTAAATGTTATTGCAGATCTAAATTTAAATGACTGTCTATGTATTTAACTTAAGCCTTTAATTATTCGTGCTGAACTGTTTTTGGTTCAAATGTTAAACATTATTCATTGAGAATGTAGAATTACTTTAGACAGCTTTAAACCTGCAGATATGTTTGGCTGAAATTTTTTACACAACAATTATTTGTATTAACATATTTTTTTCAGGTGTACATAACCTAGCAAATGGCAAGTGACATCTTCTTATGGATATGTAGTTTAGTGTTCCATTATTCCCGTCATTATTAAATCAAATGTATGCATTTGATTCTAAATGAGCATCCCATTCTAAATGGCCTTTGCTAGTAAATTGTTAAATTATAAATAAGACTGGGGGTTAAAAATAAATAAATAAATAAATAAATAATGCCGGGACACTAATAATCTAAATTCAAAATAGTGAAGCACATCAAAAGTTCTTAGAAACATGAATTATATTATTTTGTTTTTGAGATTAAGAAACTCAAGCATTTTAAGTAATAGAAAGAGCCGATTCTTTCACTCCCTCACACTGAACAAGTTCTATAAATACTCAGATTTAAAATAATAATGTAGACATTACTGGGCCCGCTCGAGCAAATCAATGAACAATAATAATAATACTTTAAAAATGAGCTTTCAGGCTGAAGAAACAGTACAAAAGGTAAGGAGGAAGCCTTGCATGCAGCTAACCTGTTTTGATCTCTGCCATTGCATATAGTCTCCGGGCATGTCCAAAGTGATCCCTAAGCACAAAGTCAGGAGTATGCTCTGAGCACTGCTCGGTGTGGTCCCAAAGCCAAAAATGTAAACAAAAAAACCCAAACAGTAACAATGAAATACAGTTAATTTTATTTCACTTTTTTTGTAATTGGGTGCTCCCTCAAGGTAGTGGTATTCCAGAAACACAAAGTCCCTCTTTGTCATGCTCAGTCCCTGGTGTTGATGAAAGTCATAAGGAAGCCAGCCGTGACATGCTGCTCCATCTTGGGGTTTGTGTCAGTGGCAGCACTGCTCGGGGCCATAAGAGTCACTTTTGGTGAGGGCAGCAAGGCACAACTTTAGGATTTCATACATTCTCAGCATGTGTTCTCGTGCTTTAAACTATCTATGAGATAATACGTTTCAAAAGTTTGAGGTGATAGAGTTCAGTATTCATGTTTCATAAATATACCTAAAGAATTAGAGGTAAGGAAGTGCTTGTAGAGTCTGTGTGCATAAATAAGACTGCCTATAACTTCGTCTTTAATGGAAATCTATATTAGTGAATAATAAAAATTGACAGTGAATATAAAGAGCTTATAAAATGAATACACCTTTCCTTGAACCACAGAGTAGAGACCTGTATATTTCAGTAGGCCGTTCCATGCCATCCACCAGGATAAGAGTTCACTGCCGTTAGAGATTTTGCCCTATAGTTCCACATATGGGGGCTGGAGTGATAGCACAGCAGCTAGGGAGTTTCCCTTGCACGCAGCCAACCCGGCCGACCCAGGTTTAATTCCTCTGCCCGTCTCTGAGAGCCTGGCAAACTACCGAGAGTATCTTGCCCACACGGCAAAGCTACCTTTGACATGTTCGATATGCCAAAACACAGTAACAACAAGTCTCACAATGGAGACGTTACTGGGCCCACTCGAGGAAATCGACGAACAATGGGAGGACAGTGCTACAGAGCTACAGTTCCACATATGTCTTGATATCATCTAGCACAAAGTCCTGTATTCATCTCTCCCTACAAGTTTTCAGTGTTAACTCTATCTGTCAAATATGGAATGTCTTTTGTCTTGCCACTGAAACACCAATTGAATATGGAAATCACAGTTTTGGCAGATTTATCTTCAAAACATCTACAGATGCAAGTTAATAAATACTAAAATGTTCAGTTCTAATTTATTTTATTGAGTATTTATTTAATAAAGTGACTCTAGGCATCGGCGATGGTGACCTCCACCTCCACGCCGGGCTCGATGCTGATGGACGTGATCTGCTTCACGATCTCCGACGGGCTGTGCAGGTCGATGAGGCGCTTGTGGATGCGCATCTGGAAGCGGTCCCAGGGCTGGAGCGATAGCACAGCGGGTAGGGCGTTCGCCTTACAAGCGGCCAACACGGCCGACCCGAGTTCGATTCCTCCGCCCCTCTCGGAGAGCCCGGCAAGCTACCGAGAGTATTCGATATGCCAGACACAGTAACAACAAAGTCTCCAATGGAGACGTTACTGGGCCCGCTCGAGCAAATCGACGATCAATGGGAGGGCCTTTACTTTACTTTACTATTTAATAAATACTAAATATTCAGTTTTAATCCCAGATTAAAAATAAATAAAAAATAACCTACTTTATAAAATGAACTTTGGGGCCAAAAAAAATAGTACAAAGGTTAAGGAGTAACCCTTTTAAGTGGCTCATATGGCACTTATGCTGTTGATATTTAAAGTATATATTGAATTTAGAGACAACAAGAAACAGATGGATTCACAAAATTTATGGTAAAAAATATATTTCTAAAAAGTTTAGAAAAATACATTGGAAATAAGTTTCTAGTTCTCTTTCCTTATCAATAGCAGTCTGATTTTTGAACAGATATCTGTTGCCCAGTGTCTCACATCTCAAGAGTGTACCTGATCTTTCTTACTACAAAGTTCCCTGGCAGCTGTAAAGTCGCTTTCAAGCTGTGTTATCTGCTGTTCTAGCTGAGCAAGCTCCACTTTGTGTTTCTGTTGGGCAGCTATTACATCCAAATGCAATGACTGCAAGGTCTTTCCTAGCTTTTCAATTACAGGAAAAGTAATTCCCCACATATTGGTCAAGTGTACTAGCTGTTTCTACTTTTTCTTACCCTATGATATACAGAGATTCTTAAACTTTCTTTGATGTTTGCATTCTAGTTACATACAATCAAGATTAAAATGAGAAATTACTGTGCATGATACCAGATGTATTCTGTTCATTATATTCTCTAAATATTATAATAGAACTTATTTAGAAGAAAATAATAAACAAGTATGTGTCCCTGGTAAGAATACAAATGTAAATGTAGTAACTGAGGAATATCAAAGGAAAATAATGTATCTGGGATAGTTTCATAGATGCTGTTTAGACATCTTAGAGAATCAGGGAGCTATTATACTTTTACAAAAAAAAGTGTAAAAATTACTTTAACATATTTATTTTTTATATCAAATGCTTTATTTAAAAATTATTTCAATAAACTAACTTTAATCTATTTTGAGGGTATGGTAGGCTACCCAGGTGGGCTCAGGATTTATCTGTGTTTCTGTGCTCAGGAATCACTCATGGAAGTGCTCAGCGGATGATATATAGTACCAGGTAACAAAAGAGATTCTGCCATGTATATGGCTAGTGCCTTAACACCTTACTATGTTTCTAGTCCTTTATTTTTATTTTTTCAATTAATTAATAGTTAAGTAATTTAAAATTACATGGAAATTTGCCTAAGAATTTGGATTAATGTCAATTTGTGAAGTGCTATCTCTCCATTTTGTGGAGTTTTTTAACCTTTACTTAACTAATAAACTTTCCTGTGTCTCAATTTTTTTACTTAAAAATGAAGAGACACTAATTAGAGGTGCATATATATATGTATATGTATATATGGATATATATACACATATATACACATGCCCTGCATATGTACTATAGAGAATGAATTATACAGACATGTTAAAATATTTATACATACTGTAGATATTCTTTTAATGTAAAATAAGAAATTTAGTGTACTTTTACTTGTATTTTGACATTTATATTTTAACATTTATAAAAACCTATGAGTGTCAGTATACATATACGCTACATATATTCAACATCTAAAGTAATTTAAGGGACTAGTAGTTTCTCTAATTCAAAAGAGAATTTACTGTACATCCTTCTCAAACTTATAGAGATACAGGTCACTGTCACTATCACTGTCCTCCTGTTGATCAATTTGCTCCAGTAGGCCCAGTAACACTGTGAGACTTGTTACTGTGTTTGGCATATTGAATATGTCATGGGTAACTTGCCAGGCTTTGCCATGTAGGCGAGGTACTCTCGGTAGCTTTCTGGGCTCTCTGACATGGGCGGAGCAATCGAACTCTGATCAGTCACAAGGGCCTCATGCAAGGCAAATGCCCTACCTGCTGTGCTATCGCTCCAGCCCAGAGATATAGGTAGAAGCAGAAATCCTCCTGGCAGTTACTATGAGACAAAAGCTACCTTGATACTAAAAGAAAAGACATCACTGAAATTTAAATTTACAGAACACATACATTACTGATGAACAAATATGTAAAGACCACTAGATATAATCCTACCAAATCAGGTAAGAGAGCAAAGAACATGATCAAGTGGGATTTATACCAGGGATGCAATTATGGCTCAATATATGCAAACCAAATAATGTGATATAACACATTACTTAAAGAAAATATTATAAAATTTTTTCTATAGTTGCAGAGAAATCATTTGATAATATTCAACTTCATTTATGATCAAAACATAAATTCAACAAAATATGAATTAAAGGAACTATTTCAATGTAGTAAAGTTAATATGTAACAAACACACTGAGAACTTACATAAGAGGAAAAGTAGAAAGCCTTGAAACTGGAATCACAAAACAGGTAAAGGATGTCTATTTTTACTGATGATAAAATTGGAAGTCTGTGACAACAATAATATAAGAAAAAGAAATGAAAGATATTCAAATTGGCAAAGAATCAAACTATTTGCAAGGATAAGATGCTATACCTAGAACACCCTATTGATCCCCACCAAAAAAATTCCTAGAAGTGATAAATTTACATGAAAAAGTACCAGGTGACAAAATCAGTGCACAGAAATGTGCTGATTTTTCTGCGTATAAGTAAATAACAACATAGAAGAGAAATAAATTTCAAGTCTTATCCACAACTGGGCTAGAAAATTCAGTCAACATAACAAGACACACACCTATAATCCAACACTGAAAAAGTAAAAGAAGACACAAGGCAATGGAAATTTGGCCCTTTTTCATGTATTAGAATTATCAAAATCATTAAAATGACTGTCTTACTTGAAGCAATTTACAGGTTTAGTGTTATCCCTAATAATATTTACATGGTATTCATCAAGAACATAGGATAGATATTTCTAAAAGTTGTGTGGAGCCATAAAAATCCCAGAATAGTCATATTAACCCTAAGAAAAAAATAATTGGAGATATTGCACTATCTGATTTTAAACAGTACTATAAGGCCATAGTCACTTGATCTCTTGATCATTTGACTTTCCATTACTCATCAATTTGCTCAAGCAGGTGCCAGTAATGCCTCCATTTGTCCCTGTCGCATGCCAGTGTAGCCCAATGGCATCTGTTTGTTCTAGGAACATGAAGAGCCTCAAACTGATCATTCAGGATCTTGCCAAAGAAGTCTGACCATCTTGTAGGTCGGTAGCCACATTATCTTTTTTTTTTTAGACTTACAAATTTTTTTTTAATTTTTATTAGTGAAACACCATGAGGTGTTGTAGATTTACAAATTTTTGTGCTTGGGTTTCGATTATACAATGATCAAATACCCATCCCTCCACCAGTGCCCATTTTCCACCACCATGGATAATATCCCTCCCACCCCCATCCCCCCCATCCCACCCTGACTCTGTGGCACGGCATTCCCTTTTGTTCTCTCTCTCCTTTTGGGCGTTGTGGTCTGCAAAAGAGGCATTGAGCGGCAATCATGTTCTGTCCATAGTCTGCTTTCAACATGCATCTCTCCTCCTGGGAGGATCCTCCAAACACCCTTTATTTGGCGCTCCCTTCTCTATCTGAGCTGCCCTTTCCCCTAGAATGCCCACCTGGCTTCTAAGCTATGGAGTAATCCTGCTGGTGCTGATCTCAGCAATTCTTGGGCATTAATCACTTAATCACTTAACTTTCCGTTAGTCGTCAATTTGCTCGAGCGGGCGCCAGTAACGTCTCCATTTGTCCCTGACGCATGCTAGTGTAGCCCAATGGAATCTGTTCGCTCTGGGAACATGAAGAGCCTCAAACCGATCGTTCATGATCTTCACGAAGAAGTCTGACCATCTGATAGGTGGGTGACCACGCGGTCTTTTGACATCCCGTGGAATCCAGTCAGTAACAGCTCTAGTCCAGCGGTCGTCTTTAAATCTCATTACATGACCAGCCCATCTGATTTTTGACACCTTGGCAAATGAGACAGCGTCCCTGATTCTTGATCTTGGACGGATGTCGGAACTCCGGATTTTTTCTCTCATTTGAGTGAAACGTGATATTCCAAGCATAGCTCTTTCTATTCTTCTTTGGGAGACCTGAATAGTGTTCTCATCCTGTTTGCTTAGGGCCCAGGTCTCTGAGCATATGTTAATGCAGGAAGAACAGTGGAATCAAAGAGATGTGCCCGGAGCTGGAGGTTCTTCGTCCTCTTAGCTATTTCTTCGACGTTCTTGAAGGCGTTTCAAGCCGCTCTCTTCCTTCTGTGCAGCTCGGGTGCCAGGTCATTTGTCCTGTTGACTTCTCAACCTAGGTACACATAGCTGTTGCATTTGGAGATGGTTGTTCCATTGAGAGCGAATGGGGCATCAGGAACGAGGCTGTTTCTCATAAACATTGTCTTCGTAAGATTCAGCTGTAGTCCTACCTTTCCACACTCACGGTCAAAGTCGGCCAGCATTTGTGCCGCTTCGCTGATGTTTGTTGTTATTAAAACAATGTCATCAGCAAAGCAGAGGTGGTATAATTGCCGACCATCTATCTTCACTACCTCCACTACCCAGCCATCGCCACACTCCAGAACGCTTTCCGGACCTGCGCAGCCGCACGACACATCATAAGACACTAAATACCCATCTTCCGTAATTTTCGTACCATATTTGATAGGGTTCAAATATAGTAACACCTACAAGGGTGATTAGAGGTCGCCCCAAAAGCCTCTATCCCTCTCGGAAAGACTGGCAAGCTACCGAGAATATTCCGCCCGCACGGAAGAGCCGGGCAAGCTATCCGTTGTGTATTCGATATGCCAAAAACAGTAACTACAACTGGTCTCATTCACCTGACCCTGAAGGCTTCACCAACATGGCAGCACTGAGAAGGATGATAAAGGAGAGGCCGACAAAATCTCAAGGCCGACCTAGGCTGCCACAACGAAGGAAAACAAAAATGATCGTCTGTACTTTCAATGCACGTACGCTAGCATCAGATGCATCCATCGAGGACCTGATGGTACAAGCGCGAATGATCAAGTACGACATCATTGGTCTGACCGAGACAAGAAGGCACGAATCTCACCATGCCGTTTTCAATACTGGAGAAGAATTGTTCCTCGGAACATGCGATAAAAGAGGTTTTGGAGGCATCGGTGTCCTTGTCAACACAAACTTGGTCAAGAGCATTGATTCATTCGAATGCCTAACAACCTGAATCGGACGTTTACATTTGAATAGATTTGGCTCAGTGCCTGCAGTTTCTATCTTTATTGTCTATGCACCAACATCTCATTATGATGAAAGAGAAATCGAGAAGTTCTACAAGGAGTTGGAGGAGTTCTATAAAGAAGACCACACCTTCTACAAGATCATCGTGGGTGATTTTAATGCCAAGATAGGACCGAGAAGATCAGCTGAAGAACTTCACATTGGAACCCATGGCCTAGAATGGAACGAACAGGGTGAGAGACTGTCTGAGTTCATCATGTCGACCAAGACCATCCATGGTAGCTCACAGTTCCAGAAGGCAGAATCTAAACATTGGACATGGGAGTCTCCCGGTGGATGATTCCACAACGAAATAGACCACATCATATTCAATTGACGGTTTTGCCTGACTGATGTCGCTGTTGTCCCAAAATTTCGAATGGGATTGTACAATCATCTCCTTCGTGCAAAATTCTACTTCACAGAGCGGGGAGAAAGAGCTGCAAAGTTCAAAAAGAGAACTCCCAGAATGACCACCAACTGGGAACTCTTTGGCACTATTGCGGCAACATGGGAAGATGCCATTGTTGACAACATTGACGAGGAATACGATCGACTGGTTCAGCACCTCCATGAATGTGCGAGGAACGCCAAGAGAGAGATAGCCACAAAAAAAAAAAAAGCCTGTCTTCGAAAACTCTAGAGCTAATTCGCCAGCATGGTTTGGCGCATGCCTCAGGCAACCACAAGCTAACGTCCGAGCTCGCAAAGCAGTGCAGATATGCGATCAAGGAAGACCTCAAAGAGAGAAGAGCAGAAGTACTGGTAGATGCGGCAGAAGCTGGGAAAAGTATTCGTTACGCCTGCCTGTCCTTTGCCAAGTACAAGACCAAGATGACTGCCCTCCGACGTCCTGATGGATTCATCACATCCTCCAGAATGGCAATGGAGAAGATTATCCATGACTTCTACTCAAATCTCTTCGATAGCCATGTCCACTTGCCGACATACCAAATTCCACAGGATGGATATGTCATTCCCAACATTCTCCCTTCTGAAATCCGACATGCCATTTTGTCGGTAAAGAAACAAACAGCACCCGGCCCAGACAAGGTCAGACCTGAACACCTGAAGAACCTGCCCTCAGTACTCATCAATACACTGGCTCGGCTCTTCACTCGCTACCTGTCTGAATGCAAAGTTCTGTCCCAATGGAAAACCAGCAGGACCATACTACTGTTCAAGAAGGGAGATATCCATGACATTGGCAACTATCACCCAATCTGCCTATTGTCTGTCATCTACAAGTTGTTCACTCGAGTCATCCTAAATAGGATTGGCAGAACACTAGATGAAGGACAACCATGCAAGCAAGCCGGGTTCCGCAAAGGATTCAGCACCATCGACCATATCCACACGATAACCAAGCTCATTGAGGTTTCTTGGGAGTTCAAGATGCCGCTCTGTTTAACATTCATTGATTTAAAGAAGGCCTTTGATTCTGTTGAGACGGAAGCGGTCATTGAAGCCCTAGCCAATCAGGGCATTCAAGCCCAATACATCAGGATCCTCCGTGAGCTGTATTGTGGATTCACTACCAGGATCTCACCATTCTACAAAGAAGTGATCGTTGATGTTAAGAGAGGGGTGCGGCAGGGTGATACCATTTCACCGAAACTCTTCAGTGCCACCCTCGAGAACATCATGTGATGACTGAAATGGGAAGGAATGGGAGTGAAGATAGATGGTCGGCAATTACACCACCTCCGTTTTGCTGATGACATTGTTTTAATAACACCAAACATCAGCGAAGCGGCACAAATACTGGCTGACTTTGACCATGAGTGTGGAAAGGTAGCTGAATCTTACGAAGACAATGTTTATGAGAAACAGCCTCGTTCCTGATGCCCCATTCGCTCTCAACGGAACAACCATCTCTGAATGCAACAACTATGTGTACCTAGGTCGAGAAGTCAACAGGACAAATGACCTGGCACCCCAGCTGTGAAGGAGGAAGAGAGCGGCTTGGAACGCCTTCAAGAACATCGAAGAAATAGCTAAGAGGACGAAGAACCTCCAGCTCCGGGCACATCTCTTTGATTCCACTGTTCTTCCTGCATTAACATATGCCTCAGAGACCTGGGCCCTACTAAAACAGGATGAGAATGCTATTCGGGTCTCCCAAAGAAGAATAGAAAGAGCTATGCTTGGAATATCACGTTTCACTCAAATGAAAGAAAGAATCAGGAGTTCTGACATCCGTCGATGATCAAGAATCAGGGACGTTGTCTCGTTTGCCAAGGTGTCAAAAATCAGATGGGCTGGTCACGTAATGAGATAAATGACGACCGCTGGACTAGACCGCTGGACTGTTGCCGACTGGATTCCACGGGATGTCAAAAGACCGCGTGGCCACCCACCTACCAGATGGTCAGACTTCTTTGTCAAGATCATGAACGATCCTCCAAACACCCTTTATTTGGTGTTCCCTTCTCTATCTGATCTGCCCTTTCCTCTAGAATGCCCGACTGACCACTAAGCTATGGAGTAATCCTCCTGGTGCTGATCTCAGCTATTCTTGGGTATTAATATCATATTTTGTTACTTTATATCCCCCAGATGAATGCAATCTTTCTATGTCTATCCCTCTCTTTCTGACTCATTTCGCTTAGCATGATACATTCCATGTTGTACCACTTGTATGTAAATTTCATGACTTCATCATTTTTGCCGCTCTGGGATATATTCCCAGGAGTGGTATTGCTGGGTCAAATGGGAGCTCAATTTCTACTTTTTTGAGAATCGTCCATACTGTTTTCCAAAAGCACTGAATTAGTCGGCATTCCCACCAGCAGTGAAGGAGTGTCCCTTTCTCACCACATCCGCGCCAGCATCGGTTGCTTTTGTTTCTTTGAATGTGGGCCAGTCTCTGAGGTGTGAGATGGTATCTCATTGTGGTTTTGATCTACATCTCCCTGATGATTAATGATGTAGAGCATTTTCTCATGTGCTTTTTTGCCATTCTGATTTCTTCTTTGAGAAAGCTGCTGTTCATTTCATTGCCCCATTTTTTGATGGGGTTGGATGTTTTCTTATTGTGGAGTTCAACGAAATTGAAATATCAAAAACACTTCTGAACACTTTCTACGAAGCAAATATCACACTGATACCAAAAGCAGACATAGATACCACAAAGAAAGAGAATTATAGGCCGATATCCCTGATGAACACAGATGCAAAGATCCTCAACAAACTACTAACAAATAGAATCCAACTATTCATCAAAAAGATCACACACCATGACCAAGTAGGATTGATCCCAGGGATGCAAGGATGGTTTAACATTCGGAAATCAATCAACATAATCCATAATATCAACAAAAGAAAAGATAAAAAGCATATGATCATATCAATAGATGCAGAGAAAGCATTTGACAAGATCCAGCACCCCTTTATGATGAAAACCCTAGCCAAAATGGGTATAGAGGGGACTTTCCTCAATATAGTTAAAGCCATCTACCACAAGCCTACAGCAAGCATCTTCCTCAATGGGGAAAAACTGAGAGCCTTCCCTCTAAGATCAGGGACGAGACAAGGATGCCCACTCTCTCCACTGCTGTTCAGTATAGTACTGGAATTACTTGCAATAGTGATTAGGCAAGAAAAAGATATTAAGGGCATTCAGGTAGGAAAGGAAGAAATCAAGCTCTCACTATTCGCAGATGATATGATTCTATACTTAGAGAACCCAATAACCTCCACCAAAAAACTCCTAGGAACAATAGACTTGTATAGTAAAGTTTCAGGCTGTACAATCAATACCCAAAAGTCCATGGCTTTCCTATATGCAAACAGTGAGAGAGAAGAAAGCTACATGAATAGAATTCCGTTCACAATTGTGCCCCAGAGAATGAAGTACCTAGGAATCAGCTTAACTAAGGAAGTAAAGGACCTGTACAAAGAAAACTACAAAACGCTACTTCAGGAAATAAAAGAGGACATGAGGAAATGGAAAGATATCCCCTCTCATGGGTTGGGAGACTTAACATTGTCAAAATGGCAATACTACTGAAAGCATTGTATAAATTCAATGCAATTCCTATAAGGATACCCCTGACATTCTTCAAAGAAGTGGAGCAAACACTCCTGAAATTTATATGGAACAATAAGCCCCCACGAATAGCTAAAGCAATTCTTGGGAAAAAGAAAATGGGAGGAATCAACCTCCCTAACTTCAAACTGTACTACAAAGTAGTAATAATTAAAACAGCATGGTACTGGAACAAAGGCAGAACTGCAGACCAATGGAACAGGGATGAATACACTGACATCTCCCCTTAATCATATGATCATCTAATCTTTGATATAGGTGCAAGAAATGTGAAGTGGAGTAAGGAAAGCCTCTTTAACAAATTGTGCTGGCACATTGTCTTTTGATGTCCCATGGAATCCAGTCATTAACAGCACTGATCCAGGGGCCGTCTCCAAATATCATTGTGCATCCAGCCCATATGATTTTTGACGCCTTGGCCAACAAGACAGCATCCCTGATTCTGGACCATCCATGGTTGGAACTCCAGATTCTTTCTCTCATTTTAGTGAAACATGATACTCCAAGCTTAGCTCTTTTGATTCCTCTTTGGGAGACCTGAATAGAGTCCTCATCCTGTTTGCGTAGGGCCCAAGACTCTGAGGCATATGTTAAAGCAGGAAGAACAGTGGAATCAAAGAGATGTGCCCAGAGCTGGAGATTTCTTTCTCCTCTTAGCTATTTCATCCACACTCTTGAAAGCGTTCCAAGCAGCTCTCTTCCTCCTGCACAACTCAGGTGCCAGGTCATTTGTCATGTGACTTCTCGGTACACATAACTGTTGCATTCAGATGTGGTCGTTCCATTGAGAGTAAATGGAATGTCAGGAAAGAGACTGTTTCTCATAAAAATTGTCTTCGTGAGATTCATCTGTAGTCCAACCTTTCCACACTCACGGTCGAAGTCGGTCAGCATTTGTGCTGCTTGGCTAATGTTTGACGTTATTAGAACGATGTCATCAGCAAAGTGGAGGTAATGTAGTTGCCGACCTTCTATCTTCACTCCCATTTCTTCCCATTCCAGTCGTCACATGATGTTCTCGAGGGTGGCACTGAAGAGTTTCGGTGAAATGGTATCACCCTGCTGAAACCCTTTCTTGACATCAATGATCAGTTCTTTGTAGAATGGTGAGATCCTGGTAGTGAATCCGTAATACAGCTCACGGAGGATCCTGATGTATTGAGTTTGAATGCCCTGATTGCTAGGGCTTTGATGACCACTTTCGTCTCAACAGAATCAAAGGCCTCCTTTAAATCAAAGAATATTAGACAGAGTGGCATCTTGAACTCCTGCGAAACATCAAAGAGCTTGGTTATCTTGTGAATATGGTTGATTGTGCTGAATTCTTTGTGGAAACCGGCTTGCTCACATGGTTGTCCTTCTTCTAGTATCCATAGTAATAAAAATAATTTTTACTGGACCAGAAATAGACTCTGAAATTAATAGAATAGAATCCAGACCCTAGAATAGAGGTGAGTTTTCAAATGTACAGACAGTTGTTCAAGACAAATGGGACCAAGTGCATGAAATAGAGCAAGAAAAGTATCTACGACAAAGGGTACTGGGAAATTTCTTTTATTTAATTTTTTTATAAAGTAGTTCACAATATTTGATTGCATTTAATAATCCAACAGCAATTTCACTACCTTTATACCTTCCCACCACCATATTTTAGATGTTTTCATCCTGAACACCAATCCCTGCCCCAAAGCAGAAATGAAATAATACATTTTGTTTTGTTTGTTATGAAAAACCACTGGAAATGCTACAAAAACCTATCATAAGAGGAAAGAGAGTAAAGATTGTTGTTTTTCACCCAGGGTCCATTAAGCCTTTCTATAAGAGATCACTAAAATGTTAAAGGTTGAACCTTGTATTCTTTTATACATATATGTGTGTATATATATGTATATATCTGTAAAAAATATACTTCCCTCTTACATTGGTAGTCTCCTACTTTGAACTCCATCAAATGTGGTGCAGTATTCTTGGAGTATGGGTGGTGTGAGGTATGTGTTGTCCCAGAGTTCAGGAATAAGGAATAGGTTCACTTATGGGTGAGGCTTGGCCCAAGCATACTGTGAGCAGGGCTTCAGTTGAATTCTGGAGGTTTTCAGCAGCTGGGGCTGGGTCCCTTGATACGGGGAGGGCGAGGAGGGTTCCTATCCAACTCCCTCTGCGGTGCTCCAAGTGAAACAGCCTGGTGTGAGGTCTGGAGGCTTGGTTATGGTTGGTACTGGGAAATCTCTTTAGTCACTTGCAAAAGTATGAAACTAGATCCCTATCTCATACCATACACATAAACTAATCAAAAATAGATTAAAGACCTTATATTTCCCAACTAGAATTGTATCTATTAAGTACATTGATAAAAATAGGCTCAAAAATAAAATAAATAAAAGGCCCTCCCGTTGATCGTCGATTTGCTCGAGCGGGCCCAGTAACGTCTCCATTGGAGACTTTGTTGTTACTGTGTCTGGCATATCGAATACTCTCGGTAGCTTGCCGGGCTCTCCGAGAGGGGCGAAGGAATCGAACTCGGGTCGGCCATGTTGGCCGCTTGTAAGGCGAACGCCCTACCACTGTGCTATTGCTCCAGCCCTGTAATACTGACCTCGAAGAATATTTTTAATGAGAATATCTAACAAAAAAAACAAAAGTAGGGAAAAAGGGATTTGTTGAACTATAAAACTTCTATAATGCAAAAGAAATAATGTTCAACATGAATGTCTTTTTACTAAATGGATGGAAATA
Organism: Sorex fumeus; assembly: GCF_029834395.1. Classification (NCBI taxonomy): domain Eukaryota; kingdom Metazoa; phylum Chordata; class Mammalia; order Eulipotyphla; family Soricidae; genus Sorex; species Sorex fumeus. The sequence continues at coordinate 22,434,770 of NW_026606059.1, forward strand.
TTTACACATTATATATTGGACAAAGACTAATCTCAAAAATCTGTAAAACATCCACAGTGTCAATGACCAAAACAAACAAACAAACAAAATAATGCCATCCAAAAATAGGCAGAAGGGGTGGACACTTCCTCAAAGAACACATATATGTGGCAACCCGACTTATGAATAAGTCCTTGTCACCACTTATTGTTGGATAAACGCATATCAAACTAACAATGAAATATTTTACATTCACGAGAATGGACTGAATAAAACAGAGCAAAAGTAACCAAAATTGTCAGGGCAATCCTTGTTGTTGATAACACTGTTTCCCATCAAGTTTTTATGGAAAACCTGTGGAAGCTTCTCAGAAAATTAAAAATAGAAGTACTATATGACCGAGTAATTTCTTTCCTGGCATCCATCCCAAGGACAGTGAAACATTAATCTACAAGGATATGTACACATCTATATTCATTGCAGTGTTGTTTACAAAAGCCAAGGTTTGTAAACAACTTAAGTACCCAACAACAAATGAATGGGTATTGAAATTGTGGTATATATACACACTATGGTAGTACTCAGCTATGAAAAAAGATTCAAGCATGCAATTTACAGCAACTGGAATAGAATTGGAAGGTGCACTGCTAAGTGCAGTGAATCAGAAGAAAAAGACAAATACCAAATCTCTCCTCGGTGGAATTAAAACAGCCAAGAAAGGAAAGGAATGGGACAATCCCTGATGAAAACAACCCTGAAATAGAAAAACAGAACAGTAAATTAAGGCAACAAATGTAGGGCTGACGAAGAAGGGATCTCAGGGCAGTGTTGGAGGGTTGTTGACAATCTAGTGTTGGGAATGGTGAAGTCGCATTGGATGGTCAAAACAATAATAGGAGAATTGTGTAACCCAGAAAGATATTCATAATAAATGTGATATATTTAAAATTTATGGGAATAAAAAGTACTGAAGGAGTTTCACATCACTTATAGTTATTCCTTGAAACTAAAAATGAATTATATGATTTTTAGGTCCATTGCATCTCAACAATTTCATTTACCTCATTACAGAATAAATTTCAGTTGTGTGAATTTTTAACATTTTCTGAATGGACCAGAGCCCATATTGTCACATGAGCACTCCCACAAGTGATTCCTGAATGCAGAGCCAAGAGTAAGCCCTGAATATTGCCCTTTGTGGTACCCAAAGAAACAAACAAACAAAAAAAACAAGCAAATAAAGATTTTCCTGAACTCTTATTTTCCCACAACAAGGATTATTGGCCCCTTATCTTAAATGTTCTTCATGCACTCTTTCTTGCTCCCACTATTTCAATGCTTTCATTCCCCTAATTTTTCAATCAGATTAAATCACACTTAGTTAAAAAGCCCTCCATTCACTATCAATAGAGAAGGAAATTCAATTCAATATACACATTCATGGATCCTGTACATTTTATAAGATTTTTAGTAATTATAATTGTACACATTTATCTATTTTTTATGTTTAATCTAATTTTTCCCAAAAATGCATGTTTTGCATGCCATAACAATTCTTTTATATTCAGCATTATATAATTGGCACTAAATTTAGTAGCTGGAAAAGACTTGTAATCATGTTCCTGTTATATGTTAGACAAATAAATGATTGTTTGAATGAATGAAAAAATTTCCACTTGAGAATTGACAGTAAAATGGTTTGAGGGTAATCTACTTCAAGTCTATTTGTTTCAGGAATGAATTATTTAATATTGCTAAAGAAATCTACTTTTGTTTTAAAAAATGTGTGCTAATAAAGGGTAGAGGATGATAGATATATACGTATATAATGGTAGCTACAAGAATGAGAAATATAAAATGAAGAGATAATAGTGAATTTTTTCCCAGGATTATGAAAAAGTGAATGGCTTTTGGTATGTGACTGGAGGTAAGAATTGTTGAGAGAAAAGAAATTATGATTATGTAAAACTGAGGAACCATGATATAAGGATATTTACACCTTTGTATAGTTTGAGAAAGTAGTCTATAGTTGAGAAAATATCAGTGTGGATTTTAAAGAAATACTGGCTTTCTTAGGCATGAGAGATGTATATCAAGCATCTCCACTGTTTGATTTCATTCCCAGTACAGTATGTTTTTCATAGCACCCTTTCTCTGGATGGAATTGCATTTGCTGAGATAGAAGGTGGCTATGGTTGAGAAGCTTGAAAGAAATAGAAGTTAACCACATATCGATAAATCACATTTTCAAGGAATAGGTACATGTATCACACACACACACACACAAACACGTAATGTTACCCAGGAACATATACCTGCAAATTGTTATCTACACATAGAGCTTTATTTGTTTAGCTATATCTATTCTATTGATTCATGAATAACACAAAGGTTAGGAGTGCCAATCTCTATATCGTACAACATTTTGAATAATTCTTAACACTAATTTTAAATACTGACTTCTGTTGACAATATGTCTTACAATATACGTTAGAGAAAATAAAATGCTGGGAAAATCATATAAAAGAAAATAATTTATAGTACTATACAGAATTTACTGGAAAAACATAAATAAGTGGGCTCACTTGCATTATGCAAGGGTCAACTGCACATTCGAAGCATACATAGTGGCAAAATCAACATTCACATAGTCACATAAATACCTAAGTATCTATGACTTATTAATAAAAACAGCTTTTTCCTTTTATTATTTAAAGAATTTTCACTGAAAACTTAAATTAGCAAAGCAATATGGTAGATGTTTTAAAAACACAGAACTATTTTAGTAAATTAATTCTTTATTACTAGGAAACTCAATGTTACATAATGAAAGCAAGTCTGTATTCAGATTTAGCAAAGGTAATATTAATTTTTTTATTACCACTCGTGACTTCAGGCAGCTTAAATAATCTCCTTTACTGTCATATTTCTAATTTGTATGTTGTTTGTATGCATCTGCTACGCACTGTATTACCTAAAATCTTTGGTAACTCTCAAGTTTTTTAAAACCTACACTTTAGAATTTATAGATTAATTCTTTTGAGAAGCTAGATATGAAAGAACCCTCAGATCAATCAAAACCAAAAAAAATTGTAAATATTTAGGAATAGGAAAAATGCATGCTCAACCCTGTCTCATTCAATGCATTTCACTTGCATGGAGACGCATTACAACAAAGTTTTTCCTTGGTCCTAGCATTCTATGATCACTGCAGCTGTGCATCTGAGTCCTCTCCACTGAGGTGGAACCCTGCTGTTAGGCTTTAGGAGGCCTCAGATAGGCTCTTGCTAATACTTAAGACCCATCTCTCAAACTTGAGCCTTATCTCTCTAATGAATGCCTGTTCACCATCAGAGCTAAGTGCCTAGGGAGAACCAAACCTCTTGATCCTTGCTTTATGAACATCTACTTACTGGCTCCCAGGGTCAGAAGCTCTGTGATGTAGTCACTCTGGCATTGTACTCTCTCTAGGAATGGAGGGTTCAAACGGCCCCTGCAGCCACTACCCGCTATGGTGATAGATGGCCTCAAGCTGGTTTGACTGTTCCAGACTTCAGGTAGATGAATTTCTTTAAGTCTGGACTTGCTTCTTCACTGTCATAATCTCACAGCCCCCTATCCTCTCCTGAGGCAACCTATTCTTAATTATGTGCTTTCTCAACACCTTGAGTCCATCTTATCTAGGCCTCCTTCAGCCAGTTCAGGCAAAGGTCAGACAGAACCATCTTATTTTCAGCGGCCTCTTACAATACCCATTGTAGTTTCATTCCTTGTTTCAATAAGAAGATACAGATAAAAGTGATGCATTATACTTTTTAAATTATTATGTCATGACCTATGGTACAATCCTATGGTATTTTTCTCCCAATCAGAATGATAGTTACCTCCAGCAATAGTCATATGTTATCCATTGCCCTATGAAAAAAACGACACATGTATGGCTCACACTAAAAGTCTTTTAAGTCATATATAAAACTTAAAAATTAAGAAAATGCAAGAAAACTTATTAAATTTTCTCATAGAAAAAGGCATAAATAAAATAAAGATGAACAAATTAAACTGAAAGCTGTTATCTTCTCCAGATATGCTAGTTTTAATTTATTCTACTCTGAATTTGACTGCTGATCAGATAACTTTCTTTAATTTTTGCCTAAAATTTACAAAGCCATGTTTAAATATTTTAATGTTATTTAAGCTTATATAACAGAATTATATATATTGTATTTAAAATAAAACCTCAACTACAGAGCCAACAGTTTGTAAAAATTATATTAAGGATAAATTCTTAGTTTGAAATTGAAGCTACTAATATTTTTTTTCTGCTTAAGGGAAACATCTGCTACACACACACATACACACATACACACACAGAGTTTAGGAAGACTGCAAGCAACAGAGTGAAAAGGAACACAGATCACTGCAAAGTTCTGAGACTATATTATATATAAAACTTTACATATTTATATTTTATTATCTGTTTAGTTAGTATAAAGTAGAAAAGAAAGATTAAAATCCCCTGCTATAAATGTAGTTTTAGTTCTTGGATGTCCTGATGAGGACTCTGACTATTATATAATAAATGAATATTTTAGTGTAATTTTAATGTGAATTGTATTTTTTTATTAATTTTGTTTTCTTGTTGTGAATTTACATTTTTCTGAGTGTGTATGGACTTATCCCACATTCTGATTACTGTTCATTTGCTTATTTCTAAGATGACTTTTCTCATGTCTTTTACCTCTGATTTCTCTGGGTAAATTTTTAGCAAGCGCATGTTTTTGTATAAATGTGTTGTGAATTACTTTGATGTTTAGAGACATCCTTTTACTTTAAAAGGTGGATGTAGGGCTGGAGAGACAGTTCAGCTGACAGGATGCTTACCTTGCCTGCAGTCACCTGGCTTCTAGCTCCACTGAAAAAGGACCACCATCAGGAATGATACCTGAGCACAAGGCCAGGTGTAAGACGTGAGTAGTGCTGAGTGTGTCCCTAAAACAAAACAAGAGCAAGTTGAATTGAGTTTACTTACATTAATTTAAATAAGATATATTCAGTTAACAATACCATTTATTATTTAATCAATCCTCCTTTTAGATCATTCAACGTATAGTCATGTTTGTTTTCATCTATGTTTGTGCTTTTTCTTGATAATTTGGAATGTTTGTACATCTTCTGGTGGATTTTTTTCTGCTAGTACTTCTAGTATTATACTTAGTTACCTAACTCTGACAGATTCTAGTAACGTCCTTTTCTACTTATATTCCAATCTTAGCTTACTTAGTGTCAGTCAGAAAGGGCAAGTTAGATTATAATTTAAAAAAATTTGAGATTATAGCAGTTTAGTGACTTACCATAACAAAGTTTATTTCTCGTTTTACATGTCCTACAGTCCAAGCATCTCTCCAATGTAGGTGCTCTCCATGCTGTAGCAAAGGATTTGAGGTTGTTTAAATCTGTGCCACCCACTCTCAACACAATACTTTTTGGTACACTCTGTAGCATGTGGAACATGGAGAAGTCTACATCCAATATTTTGTATATAACGTTGGGGTATCAGCATTGATGTTCCATTGATATCCAGTTGGCTGGAATCTAAGTTCTGAAGCATTATAGAGCATATATATATATATATATATTAAAATTCATATTTATTCCTTTATTCATTATATTTTATGAGTTGCACTTTCTAATGTGATATATATATATATATATCACATTAGAAAGTGCAACTCATAAAATATAATGAATAAAGGAATAAATATGAATTTTAATTAAAATTTTTGTACTATCACCATCACTGAATCACTGTCATCCCATTGGTCGTCAAATTACTCAAGTGGGCGCCAGTAACATTTCTATTCCTCCCAGTCCTGAGATTTTAGCAGCCTCTTCTTACACGTCTTTTCCCAACAATTGGAGGCTCTTTCAGGGTCAGGGGAATAAGACCTATTTTCATTACTGTATTTTGCATACTGAATACGCTATGGGAAGCTTGTCAGACTCTGCCTGTGGGGGCGGATACTCTCGTAGCTTGCCGGACTCTCCGGGAGGTATAAATGGGAATGCCTATAATGTCTCATGTGGCCACTTTGCGGCTACATGGTCTGGATAGTGTCCTGAAGCATGGCAGTGGTTGGGCAGTGGAGGTCAGATGCGGGGGCTGGGTCCCTTGGGGTGGTGAGGGCTCTCACCTGCCTCACAGCCTGGCGCGGAGTCCAGTGGCATGGTTCTGGGAGCCTTCTTTTATACTCCTGTTTGGAAGGAGCATCCGTGAGTTCTGGACAGTAGCTGATGAGGAGATAATCTGGTGCCGACAGGGTGTGGCTTAAGGGTGTGACCCTGAGTCACTGGAGACTGGGGGAAGCAGGCAGAGGATCTCTGTTCTGAGTCCTGTTGAGTGCAGAGTCCAATGTCACAAAGTTCTGCATTATCTGGGTTCTGTAGGACTTCATTATTGCGTGAGGCTTGGCCTGAGCTTCCAGAGAGCAGCCTGGAGCATGGTGGTGGTTGGGCAGTGGAGGTCAGCTGCCAGGGCTGGGTCCCTTGGTCTATCACCATATGTAATGGAATAAGAACTTGAATTCAGTTTGTAGTAAATGAACTATTCCTAAAGTGATTTTTATTATTTTTACCTGCTACTTTTTAGTCTTTCTATGATCACTTGATCACTTGACTTCTCGTTAATCATCGATTTGCTCGAGCGGGCGTGAGTAACATCTCCATTTGTCCCTGTCATGTGCTAGTGTAGCCCAATGGCTTCTGTTTGTTCTATTCACCTTTTTAATTTTCCACTACCTGTTGAGACTTGTTGAAATAAATACATAGGCTACAACTCTGAGAAAGGGAACAGAGTAATAGTACAGAGAGCATGGTGCTTGCCTCATGCCATTCACCTAGTTCAATACCTGGCACCTGGCACCACAGAAGGTAACTTTAGTGCTGCCAGAGTGACCCCTGAGAGAACAGCCCGGAATAAGAGATGCATTTGAGAGAAACAAGTCTGGTAAAACTTATACAATTCTGGTAAAATAAATCAAAATGATACACCATATCTACAAAGAAAAGATCAAAATCATATGATTATACATGTAGATGTGGAGAAAACTTTTGGCAAGCTATAATACTATTCATGGTAAATGATCTCAAAAGAATAGGAAAAGTAGAAACTTACCTCATGCTTGGATAAAAAAGAAAGCTATTATCAAAACTCAATCGTAAAAACACTGAAAGCCTCCAAGATCAGGCACAAGGTAAAGATATCCACTTTCAAAACTATTATTCAGCATAGGGGATGAAGTCCTAGCCACAAAAAATAAGCAAGAAAAAAATCAGTCATTCACACTGGGAAATATGTCGAATTATTACTTTTGCATATATGTCAAAATATATAGAAGACTTAAAGACTTCACCAGAAATTTCAGATACAATATTCTAATGCAGTAGAATAGCAGCTACAAAAATAAGCACTTAATAATCTGTTGCATTTCTCTACTGAAAAAAACAAATTCAGAGGAAATAAATAAAGATAATAACCTCATATAAAATTGTTTCCAAATACATCAAGTACATAATAATTAAATTTACAAATTTGTGAAATGTTGTATATGGGAAAATTTAAGTGACTGTTAAACAAAACAAAAAAATGCAATTAGCTGAAAAATATTCCATATTCACATATTGGAAGAATTAATCTTGCCACAATGCCCATCTTACCCCAAAAGTTGTATAAGTGCAATGTAATTCCAATAAAAATTAAAATGATTTTTTTAAGAACTTAGATAGAAAAGTGCTATTGTGTAGAATGTATAGCACTATAACCTCCCACCCCTAAACATTCCAAAGTAATGCATTTTTTAAAAAAAGAATATGGGAATTATCATATTATTTAAATTTAAACTATATTAAAAAATCCTATTAATCAGAAACATATGGTCTGAAATAAAAAGGTTTTCAGATCAATGAAACAGAATTGACCTCAGAAGTAAATGCTAAGATACATGAATAGTTAATTAATGACAAACTATTGAAGGGTATAAAGTAGAAGAAGGAATTCTCTTCAAAAAAACAGTGTTGGACCCAAAAGGAGAGAGAGAACATAGGGGAATGCCCTGCCACAGAGGCAGGGTGGCATGAGGGTGGATGGGGGGTGGGAGGGATACTGGGATCCGTAGTGGTGGGAAATGGGCCCTGGTGGAGGGATGGATATTTGATCATTGTATAATTGAAACCCAAGCACAAAATTTGTAAATCTACAACTGTACCTCATGGTGTCTCACTAATAAAAATTAAACAACAACAACAACAACAACAAAAAACAGTGTTGTAAAAATTTGATAGGAACTTGCATGAAAATTATATGGGATCCTTATTTCAAATCAAAGACAAAATAAATACAAAATGGATTAAAAATCTTACCATTAAACTAGAATCTATAAAATACATCAAGGAATATATATAAAGAACTTTTCATGATAGAGACTTGAATACATTTTCATTTGGCTCCATTACAAAGAAAATGAAATTATAAATATATACATATCTATATTTAGATATAGATATGTATATATTATATATATACATATATATGGGCTGGAGTGGTAGCACAGTGGGGAGGGCATTTGCCTTGCATGAGACCGACCCAGGTTCGATTCCTCTGGTCCTCTCAGAGAGACTGGCAAGCTACTGAGAGTATCCTGCCTTCATGGAAGAGCCTGGCAAGCTACCCATGGAGTTTTCTATATGCCAAAAACAGTAAAAGTCTCACAATGGAGACGTTACTGGTGTCCGCTCTAGCAAATCGAAGAACAACCGGAGGACAGTGCTACAGTAATATATATATATATATATATATATATATATATATATATGATTATCAAGGCTCTCCAAGAGGCATTTATTTCCCTGTATGATTTGTTGCCTGGGCTGGAGTGATAGCACAGCAAGTAGGGTATTTGCCTTGTACGCAGCTGACCCGGGTTTGATTCCTCTGCCCCTCTCGGAGAGACCGGCAAACTACTGAGAGTATCTCGCCTGAATGGCAAAACCTTGCAAGTTTCCTGTGATGTATTTAATATGTCAAAAACAGTAACAACAAGTCTCACATTTTGTTGTGAGATGTCACTGGTGCCAACTCAAGCAAATCAATGAACAACGGGAGGACAGTGCTACAGTGAGGCATGATTTGTTGCCTATTGTCTGAACCCCATCAAATATGGTGTGGTAATTATGGAAAATGGGTAGGGAGTGTCTGTTGTGTTGCAGTGGCCACGAGGTCCAGGAATATGTTCACTCATATGTGAGGCTTGGCCCGAGAATGTGGAAAGGAGCCTGTAGCATGGGCGGCGGTTGGGTAGTGGAGGTCAGATGCCGGCAATGGGTCCCTTGGGGCCAGGAGGGCTCTCACCTGTCCCCCTCTGGGGCGCCTCGAGTGAAAACAGCATGGCGTGGAGTCTGGTAGTATAGTTATGGGGACCTTATTTTATGATTCCTTCCAGGAGAAGCCGTGAGTTCTGGAGGATGGCTAATGGATAAAATTGCCTGGCTCCTTAGGGGATGGCTTATGGGTGTGACCCCTGGGTTGCAGGAGACTGGGGGAAGAAGGCAGAGGATCTCTGTTCCTGGGTCCAGGGATATATATATATATATAAAAGTTTTATATATATATGTAGCTATATATATAGCTATATATATTAGCCTATATATAGATATAGAACAGATATATATATATATATCTGTTCTATATCTATATATAGGCTAATATATATAGCTATATATATAGCTACATATATATATAAAACTTTTATATTAGGTTAAGATATATATATAACTGTTCTATATTAGGGCAACCTTTTTTTAACAAGAAAGAAGCTATGACTAAAATGAGAGACTGTATTGAATGGAAGAAAATCTTTGAGCACCATAGGTCTAATATTCAAGATATATCCTTAAGGCACTTACAAAGTTCAGTAATAACAACAAAAGCCTAATAATCTCATCAACAAATAGGGGAGTTGAGATTAAACACTCATCCAAAGCACTAATATATAGCTGGTTAATAAACATTTGAAAACGAATTTATCATCACTATGATCAGTGAAATGCGAATCAAAACCATGATATATTGCCTCAAACTAGTGAGAATGGCCTATATTGAAAACATCAGGCATGTGGCTGGAGAGATATCATTTCTTGCTTAGCTTCTAAGGGAAAAGTAATGGGAAGACTCAAAAAAATAAAAAGGAAACCTCGCATATGACTTATCAGTTCCCCCTCCTTGCCTCTGTCCCCAAATAAAAAGAATATTAACTCAAATAGAAATATCACATATATCTATGCACATATATGCATAAGGAAATGCTATTCAGCTATAAGAAATGGCAAAATCTATTATTTTAAAAAAATTAGGATGAAACGAAAGGGTATCATCATCAGTGAGAAAAGCCACAGGGAGAACAAATAACAAATAATTCCCCTCATATGTGATGTATAAAGAATCAAATCAAAGCAGTGGCTAGAGAGATAGGACAGGAGTGAATGTGCTTGCCTTGCTTGCTACCAGCCCAGGTTCCATCTCTGACATTCCAAAACCATCAGGGTTTACTTTTGAGCACAGAACCAGGAACAGTCCTTATGCACACCTGGTACCTTGACCCCCACATAAAAGGAATCAAAATAAGGGAATTGGAAGTACTAAATGAGAACACTTAGATTTTGACTATAGCACTGAGTTAAGTATGAGGAGGGTGTGATAAGTGAGGTGGGGAAGGACCAAGTAGACCAGAAATGACATAAGAACTGTGGTGGAAGATTTTTAGCATTTTTGGTGTAAAGAGGTGAACTAATTTTGCGTAATTAAAACAAACTTTGCATACTAAAATTATTGTAAATATGTTACCTCAGTGAGGGGGAAGAGAGAAATAGAGAGATGATAGATAGATGATAGATAGATAGATAGATAGATAGAGAAGGAGAGAGAGAAGGAGAGAGAAAGAGAGAGAGAGAGAGCAAGAGAGAGAGAGAGAATAATGTCTAGATAAATCCTAGAGAACTTTCTGTTGAAGACATAATTTTTTTTATTTGGTTAGCATATGATCTTAGATATGCTGACCATTAAATTATTAAGTCCATAGCTTTATAAGTTGCAGTTAATATTCTATATTTGTGAAATATCGATGATTTATTACCTTTTCTTTATTTTAAAAGTACTTTAAATTGAGATTTAGTGATTTACAATGTTGTCTTTTTAGTTTGAAAATATTAAGTATCTTGCTCGAGCGGGCCCAGTAACGTCTCCATTGGAGACTTTGTTGTTACTGTGTCTGGCATATCGAATACTCTCGGTAGTTTGCCGGGCTCTCCGAGAGGGGCGGAGGAATCGAATTCGGGTCGGCCATGTTGGCTACGTGCAAGGCAGATACCCTACCCGCTGTGCTATCGCTCCAGCCCAGAGTTTCCTAAATAGTTTTCCCAAAGTCAGACTCTGGATCATTATTACTATGAATTTGACGAGAACAATAGTCACATCATCCTTGAATATGAAATTGTGGGTGATCAGATGATCCAGGTAGACCACTACATCTGGACAGAGTCCCATGCTCCATCACGGACTGAGTCTTGATGAAGATAGCCAATGTCTGTGTCGGGTAGATGACTTTTGATAGATGAGAGAAACGAGTAACCTAGGAAGACATCCTGAAGATCCTGTGAGGCATATTATCAAAAACAATAAATGTTTCAGCTACCTAATGTAGAAAGTATTTTCTGTTGTCACTAATCTTTTGTATCTACCTAGAAAACATTCCTTTAGCATGGGTTACTTTCCCTTGTTATTTGGACCATCCAAGGTCAGTGTTCTTTAGCTGTATCTCTTGAAAGCTTCATTATCCAAAGTCTTATTTTACAATTGCATATTGGATTTGTGCTTAAAGCTGGGAGTAAACTAGCTTTACTCGCTAGTTTATATATGTCAAACCGGTAGTTTATATATGTATATTTTTATTTTAAAGGCTGTTGACATGATGAGCCATATATGCACCTAATAAGCAGAATGCATAGCAACCCTTCCAAGTACTATTTCTCAAGATTACCTGCGAGTGTACCGCAGGTACCCAGTCTACCTGGCACCACATATGCTCCCCTGAATCCACTGAACCCCATCTGGAGAGATTGCCAAGCGCAGAGCCAGGAATAAGGCCTGAGCACTGCCAGACGTGCCCTCCACCTCCCACCCAACCAAATTTCCCTCAGCAAAATGTGATCATGTGTCTGACATATTTTACAGTATAGAAATTTAAGTGTATGATTTTCAGTGAATAATCTTAGCATGAAGACCATTTCTATTTCTTATTCCTGCACAGAAAATTACAATGACTGAAATCATTTATATTCTGTATGAGTAATAATGGGTAGATTTCATCAGGACTTCTGGGGACTCCACATAAAAAATCTTAATAACTATAGAACTTTTACATAACATAGAAATAAGCCAGAAACAATTTATAGGGGCTGGAATTATAGGACAGCAGGCAAGAGGCTTGCTTTGCACACGGCTGATCTTGGTTGATCCCTGGCACTGCATATGGTCCCTTGATCACCACCAGGCATGATTACTAGCCAGAAGTAGGCCCCTAAGCATCACTGGGTGTGCTCAATTCTCCCTAAGCAAACAGAAACAATTTTCAAATTATTTTGTTTCTGTTTCTCTAGCAAAACAAACATCAGGACTACTGCTCAGATTACAGTTTATTATAAGGCAGATAAATTATTGTTAAAGAATTATCTATCTAAAGAAAAAAATCTATGTGAAGGTTTAGGCATGGTCTATTCATATATGAAATGTAAGTCAACTCAAAAATAACAAAAATTGTTCCTTTTGGTATAAACTTAGCTGGTTGTGGAGATAACTTTGAGATAGCACTGTAAATTTCTGCAGTAAGTATAGAGAATCCAAGACATATATAACAATGTTAACTTACAGTTTTCAAATAACATAATTTTATATTTTATATTTATATTTTAAATAATATAATGCCGAACAGGATATAAATTGAAATGGAGAAGAAAAGAAATATGTCTCCAATACATGGCCAGCAAAAAAATATTGCTCACCAAATAAATACAGTCTGGCTTGAGAAGCAGTTAACAGTAGAGTTTCTTTCTTTTTATTTTTAACCCAAAGGATATTAAAAGATTTTGGCCCAAAAAAGAAAGGAAAGAAAGGAAAGGAGGAAGGAAGGAAGGAAGGAAGGAAGGAAGGAAGGAAGGAAGGGAGGGAGGGAGGGAGGAAGGAAGGAAGGAAGGGAGGGAGGGAGGTCAGAAGATCAATTCTGCTAATACTTTGAAATCAAATTTCAAGTCTTCACACTGTAAGACAATAAATTTAAATTAACAAACCATGTTTTATGGTAATTTGCTACAGTTAGACCACTAAACCAATTTATGTATTCATTTGATAGAGTATAATATTAAACAACTAATGAATTGGAAATTGATAAAATAAAATTGCAAAAATTACTATGAATAGTGAAAATAGTAAAATGTAGAAATGATCTATAGTTATTGTAAATGTAAGTTATAAAGCAGAATGCAAATACCTTAATGTTGTCCTGAAAAAGAAATAACATAGCACAAATATGCATGCATGCCTGTGAATATCTCAAAATTTTTATCAAATGCTATTACTTTGAAACATTTGCTCTCAATGAAAAAAATATTTCTGCGTACTCAGATAAACATTCAAATATAAATATTTCTTTCAAAAAATATAAATATATCACCACAGAAAACTGAAATAGTATTCAGTTGCATAATAAAGCGCATGGTAACTGCAATTGATTTTTTTTGGAAACTGAGAAATAATGAGTTGAACATGCAACCTTTGTAATCATCGTTTCTAATTCAAAATTTTAAACATAAGGACTTAAATTTAAATGTTGAATTTTGCATTTATTTTAAGCAGTAATGTATAATTGAAAGTACATGCATTTTATTCATACTTGACTCATACAGCAATACAATATTTATTCAACAAAATTGTGCATAGAATAATGAATATGATTAATGGCACCAAGAGTTCCTAAAACCATCTAAGTAAAAAGAGGTATTGGAACTGAATTAAAATGTTTAGTTCATTCCACACTATGTGCTTCTCTGACTTAGACTTTATTTGAACTAAAAGAAAATAATTTTTCTTTCACCCTTTATTTTCTGTTAGGTGAGTCTTTTTGTTTTGTTTTGTTCAGATTTTGTTTCAACTCTGGTTTCATATTCATCAGATGTAAGAAGATATTCTGAATTTTCTCATGACAGAGTGACTTCTTTCTGCAGTAGCAATATATTTTTGCTCTTCTCCTTTACTTAATGATAATAACAGTAAACAGGTCAACCAAGTCTGCTTTTTAGATATAAGTACTGAAAAAACATTTTATAAGGCTCTAAGTACAACAGGTAGGGCACTGGCTTTGCACACTGCAGACCCAATTGATCTTCCACAAGCCATGTGATCTTTCAATACCTTCCAAAAGTGATGACTAAGAACAGTCATGAGTATATACTATATCATATTATATTATCATATATCACATTTATAATACAGTGCACACATATAGTATATATATATATAGATATATACTGCTTTATGTATCACTTGATCATTTGACATCCTGTTTTGCATCGATTTGGTCCAGTGGGCGCCAGTAATGTCTCCAATCTTCCCTATCGCTTGCTAGTGTAGGCTAATAGCGTCTGCTCATTCTAGGAACACAAAGAGCCTCAAACCGATCATTCAGGGTCTCGACGAAAAAATATAACCATCTCATAGTTGGGCTGCCATGCGATCTTTTGACATCTCATGGAAAACAGTCGGTAATGACTCTAGTCCAGCAATCATCTCCAAATCTCATTATGTGTCCAGTCCATCTGATTTTCAACACCTTGACAAATGAGACAGTGTCCCTGATTCTTGATCCTTGACGGAGGTCGGAACTTAAGATTGCTTCTCTCACTTGAGTGAAGCGTAATACTCCAAACATAGCTCTTTTGATTCCTCTTTTGGAGACCCGAATAGCGTTCTCATCCTGTTTCCCTAGAACCCAAGATCTCTGAGAGTTATGTTAATACAGGAAGAACAGTGGAATCAAAGAGATGTGCCCGGAGCTGGAGTTTCTTCATCCTCTTAGCTATTTCTTCAATGCTCTTGAAGGCCTTCCAAGCCACTCTCTTCCTCCAGTACAACTCAGGTGCCAGGTCATTTGTTATGTTGACTTCTCGACCTAGGTACACATAACTGTTGCATTCGGAGATGGTAGTTCCGTTGAGAGAGAATGGAGCATCAGGAACGAGGCTGTTTCTCATAAGCATTGTCTTTGTAAGATTCAGCTCTAGACTGACCTTTCCACGCTCACGGTCGAAGTCGTCCAGATTTGTGCCACTTGACTAATGTTTAGTGTTATTAAAACAATGTCATCAGCAAAGTGGAGGTGGTGTAGTTGCCAACCATCTATCTTCACTCCCATTCCTTCCCATTCCAGTCGCCACATGATGTTCTCGAGGGTGGCACTGAAGAGTTTCAGTGAAATGGTATCACCCTGCCAAACCTCTCTCTTGACATCAATGATTACTTCTTTGTAGAATGGTGAGATCCTGGCAGTGAATCCGTAATACAGCTCACGGAGGATCCTGATGTATTGAATTTGAATGCCCTGATTGGATAGGGCTTCAATGACCGCTTCCGTCTCAACAGAATCAAAGGCCTTCTTTAAATCAATGAACGTTAGACAGAGCAGTATCTTGAACTCCCAAGAAACCTCAAAGAGCTTGATTATTGTGTGGATATGGTCGATGGTGCTGAATCCTTTTTGGAACCCGGCTTGCTTGCATGGTTGTCCTTCATCTAGTGTTCTGCCAATCCTATTCAGGATGACTCAAATGAACAGCTTGTAGATGACAGACAATAGGCAGATTGGGAGATAGTTGCCAATGTCGTGGATGTCTCCCTTCTTGTACAGTAGTACAGTCCTGCTGGTTTTCCACTGGGACAGAACCTTGCATTTAGACAGGTAGCGTATGAAGAGCCAAGCCAGCATATTGATGAGTACTGACGGCAGGTTCTTCAGGTGTTCAGGTCTGACCTTGTCTGGGCCAGGTGCTGTTTGTTTCTTTACCAAAGAAATGGTGTGTTGGATTTTGGAAGGGAGAACATTGGGAATGACATATCCATCCTGTGGAATTTGGTATGTGGGCAGCCCTTTTTCCCCGATCTGTGAAGTAGAATTTGGATGAAGGAGACAGTTGCCTGATCCCATTTGGAATTTTGGGACAACAGTGACATCGGTCAGGCAAAACTGTTGACTGAATATGATGTGGTCAATTTCATTGTGGAACTGTCCACTGGGAGACTCCGATGTCCAACATTTAGATTCTGCCTTCTGCAATTGTGAGTTACCATGATGGTCTTGGTTGACATGATGAACTCAGGCAGTCTCTCATCCTGTTCATTCCATTCTAGGCTATGGGTCCTGATGTGGACTTCTTCCGCTGATCTTCTCTTATTTTGTATATGTGGATATATATACATACACACAAGTATAGACATGGATTTTTTTTCACATATGGTCAAGGATTTTTTTAATTATTTTACTTATATATTCCATGAGTGTACACAGATCAGATCAACTAACATATATGGAATATTGGGAAAAACTGTCAAATACTTCAAGGTAAATTATCTCCCTTGTATTGTCACAACTTTGGAAACATCACTCATATAATTTATAATCCTTAATACTTGGTGAGAAAGACTGTAACTAAGTATTTCTTCTTAATTTACTGCTTACCTAAAACTACAGCATACTGTTCTACTTGTATTATGAAGTCAATTGCTTGAGGTAAAAAAGGACTGATATTAATTACAGAAAATTGTCGTCCAATGGAAACAAAAATTGAGACTCTTATGAATACTTTATCATTATCATAGCTTAAAATTGCTCTCTCCATTAATATGATTTACCTACCAAGTGGCAAATTAGGTAAATTTATGGATGAATAATTGATCATATATTTTATATGGAATACTTTTTCATTTTCCATGCTCTTATTTCTTTCCTTCAGTTTGTAAAGCAATGGCTAACTTCTAAAAGTGCTATAATATTTCCACTTAAAAATAATAATAGATAAATCCTTCTTAATTCTTAACATTTTCTTTTCTTTCTTAAAACTATTCATTTTTAAAAATATAATTATAAACAACACCACACAAATTCAGTAATATGCATATTTAATATAAAGTGTAATATGAAAAGATAGTAGTATAGAGTATTTAAAATTTCTTGAAATTAATAAACTTTAAAATGTCTTGAAATTTTCTATACACACATATTTCAATCACATGAATTGAATTAACATCAAAGGATCAAAATGACATTTAGCGAATAATCATTTCCAGGACATTTGTGCACTGGAACTTTTGTATTTTAGGAAGAGATAATTCTCTATATTTTTTGTGAGCAATTTTCTCACTATGAAGTTGAATACTGTACAACTGGATCCAGTACTCGATACTAATTTGTCACCAGCTTTAGAGAAATTAATAGGTATTTTTAGAAGCAATATCTTTTACTTTCACAAAGTCATTGCTGTTTTAGTTACTGGTCCTTTCCACCATTTCACCATTTCACTGTTTGTACTCACTTCCATTGGCAGGCTAATATATGAATTTATGACTATGGTTGAATATAATAGGTGTCTAATATCACAGTGTCAGCACATCTATATTCTTTGTACTGATCTTTCTGCAAGAAACAATACAACACAACAGGGGATGGGGATAGACAATACAGGGTTTAAGGACCTCAACCTTAGTGCAAGGCTACCAGAGCCTTGGTTGGTATTTCGCTGGAGGCATGGCATGTCTGGAGCATCACTGCATCCTCTGTCGCCACTACTGAACTGCCCATTCAACTGGTAAACCAAGAACTCCCCCTCCTTCCCACCTGAACCCAAAATAGAACAATGTAACTTTAGAGGCATTTATATCAATTAAAAATGTTAAGAGTACAGTAATTTCAGAGCTGTTATATATTTCTTAAGATCAGGTATCAACACAAATTTTTGTGTTGAGTTTTGATTTCACCTTAAAAGTTCTGAGATTCAATATACATTTTATTTGTACTAAAACGCTGTGTTTTTCAAAGTTACTCATAATATAGTAGTGCAAATATACAAAGTTTCACACCAATCCCACCACTAGTGTGAGCCCTCGACCAATGGCCCCAGTTTCGCTCCCACCCCAGCCTATGCCATTAGCAGGCACAAGACAAATTATTTCATACTACCTCCTCTGAGAAAACTTAGATGAATGGCAAATAAAATTGTCAGAAAATAAATCAATAGTAGTCAGTTTGTGAAGATTGCCATATGACATTAACGTATGTAAATAAAGAAATTAAAATCATGTGATACAATACAATATAATGCCTATGCCAATTTACATAGATAAGTTTTTCAACTCTGATATCTAAAATGTATTGCATTAACTTTCATTTTGTACTTGGGTCTCATGATAGTAATTCTATCTTTCCTGTCATTAACAGAACTATAATTTTGATTCTTTACTACAATATTTTAGCATTATTACACTGTCCTCCAGTTGTTCATTGATTTGCTCGAGCAGGCAGCAGTAACATCTCACAACAAATTGTGAGACTTGTTGTTACTGTTTTCGCATATCAGATACATCATGGGTAACTTGCCAGGCTTTGCTGTGCAGGCAAGATACTCTCAGTAGCTTGCCGGGCTCTCCGAGAGGGGCAGAGGAATCGAACCCGGGTCACCCATGTGCAAGGCAAATGCCCTACCCGCTGTGCTATCACTCCAGCCCACTATATTTTAGAGTTTAAAAAATTAGGTAAAACCTACAACTGCATAATGTGGAAAAGAAGAGCATTAGGAAAATTTAAAGAGAAAAATGAAAATAGATCTGCAAAAGTACAGTTGTATCCTAAGAAAGGGAATATTGAAAACACTAATAAGGCTTAGCACATTCAATAGAACTGGGATGTTAAATCGTTATTGAAAACCTATAAAGTCCCTTAGCAAGCTGGGAGTAACCATAAGCACCGTGAGTGAATGCCAGGTGCTGAGAAATTTAAAGAAGGTCCTGTCCTTTAAAGAAGTTCCTTTAATGCTTTTTGAAAATTGGTTTTAAGGCTTTGATTTCCCTAAGCTGTTGCCTGTCACTGAAGTTTTCTGTTGTTCCCTCTTTTTCAAATGTCAAAAAATTATTTAATTTGAAACATTAGGAAAATGAAAAGTAATACTTTTATTAAAGAAAGTTTCCAACACTTTGAAATGTAACAGTATGTGGCAAATACATGATTACACTTAAAGATAAAAGTGGAAGTTTTTGTAAATATAATTAAGATTTGTAATTTTATTTTGAATTAATCAAGAGACAGTCTCCTGATATCCTTGAGGAAAATAGCTCATGCGGGTCAACTCCAGGTTTGAGGCTAGAGTCACTTATCGTCTGTCCAAGTATTTCCAGAAGTAACTGCTGTCATAGAGATAGCAGTAAAGGCCTGAGAACCAACAGATGATACTCCAAAACAAAAAAGAAAAAAATAAAAGTAAAGTAATTTGCATGACAAGATGTTGTTAGATTATCTGTGGAAGTGATGTGTAGCTAAGGACCTAAGCATGGTCTCTACAGCATGAAATTTGCTTCTAACTCCGAAGAGCAATAGCTGAAACAGTCATACTGAAAGAGTCAAACAGTCATACTGTCAACAACTTGAACAAAATTAAAATCAAGTTCTGATCCAGTCAAAATTTAAAATAAGAACACAGCCTGCAGATATTTTGAAGCCTTGTGCGATACTGTTTGAAGAGAGCAACAAAGCTTTGACGGCTGATAGTACTGGAAATAGTAAGTTGTGCTTAAGGTAACGTGTGTAGTCATATGCTAGTACCTAATAGTTAAATCATGGATTCATGCTTATAGTTTTTCCTCTAGAAACTAAAGAAAAAAATTAATGTCTTGAAAGAGCTAAATTGTTAGGGACTAAACTATCTCTTTAAGTGCTACGATATAATTTTAACATTAAACTCAATACATGGCTTGCAAAGTAACTAGGTATCTATTTATTACTGATATATCTCTATTTATTACTGATTTATCTAACTTTATGCCATATAAGTAAATTTCTTTCTGTCTTTCTTTGTTTTAGGGCCACATCTGGAAGTGTTCAGCTTACTCCTGGTGGTATTTGGGCAGGGCCATATGGTATGCTGGGTATCTATCCTTGGTCGGCAACATACAAAGAAAGCACCCTGCCCACTGTTCTATCTCTCAAGCATCAATAATGTTTCTTCTCCTCTCCTTTTTAATTTGTGGGTGATCATATCTGATATAGGTGCAGAGCTTACTTCTGAATTTTTACTCAAGGATCATTCCTACCGAGCTTGACAGACCATATAGGGTCCTGGGAGATCCAAACTGGTTTTCATGGCGAGTATCTTACTTGGTATACTATCTCTCTAATTCCAGAATTTAAATTTCTAGTCAATAGTATTGTCGTGCAGAAATATTTATATTTTGAACCTGAGCAAAAATAATAATAATAATAACTAGTCAACTGGATTCAGTTTCCAGCACCTCATATGGTCCCCCCAGACTGCCAAGAGTGACCCCTGAAAGCAGAATCAGGAGTGAGGTCTGAGCACTTCCAGGTGGGCCCCAAAAGAAAACAGAAGAAAAACCATAAAAACCCAATGTCTATATTGTATCTATTTTACATTTCACAGATGCTGACAACTGAATGGAAACATAAAATCTCAAACTTTAAGAAAGATAAAAAAAAATGTACTCTAAGCAATGATTGCATGTTACTTTACTTATGTACACTCATTTTACTGTCTTTTAATAGTAAAATCAACGTAATTTCCAAATATTGTTAGGTAAACACCTTGGTGATTCCAAAAATTGGGGCAACCTTACTTTGTTACCTCAGTGATTCCTGTTACGCTGTAATGAATTCAAAGTGCCTTTGTCTGCATCTTGACTATCAAAAATAGAAATGAGGCACCCAAGCTATAATACAATGGGCAGGGTGGCTGCTTGACATGCAGCTGACCTGAGTTCGATCCCTGGTACCCTATCTAGCCCAGAGCACTGCCAGAAATGAGCCCTAGATGCAACCAAGGAGTAAACCCTTATCACCACTGTGTGGGGCCCCCAAATCCAGCATTTAAATATTTGCAGATATCTGTTGTTTGTACATATTTTCATATACATGTGTTTATTAATAATTCTATATTCAGTAAACTAATTTTTAAAACATCCTTCTACATTATGAATTTTAAGCTATGGATTAAAAAAATGATTGCGTATATTATCTGTTTTCAGTATTTCTTTGGAAAATTACTAAAAGAGGTTCAAACTCCTTACAGCAGTATAAGTCACTCACTTTTAAAGAGAAATATGTCACCTCGACCACTCCAGAGGCACTTCTAATACATAAATATATGCACATATGTAAAATTTATATATAACAAAGCACTGTAGCACTGTCATCCCGTTGTTCATCGATTTGCTCGAGTGGGCCCAGTAATGTCTCCATCATGAGACTTGTTGTTACTGTGTTTGGCATATTGGATATGTCATAGGGAGCTTGCCAGGCTTTGTCCTGCACGCGAGATACTCTCAGTAGCTTGCTGCACTCTTCTAGAGTGGTGGAGGAATCGAACCCGGCCCTGCCAGACTGACTGCGCATAAGGAAAATGCCCTATTGCTGTGCTATTGCTAATGCATAAATAGATAGACTACATTCTAATGCGATAAGATAGAATTTGGGGCATAGCGTTATAGATTCCATATAGCTTTGGGTTTTTCTTGTGCCTCATTATTTTCTCTCTTGGGCTTTTAGGAGTTTGAATAATGGCAAAGCTCAGATTTACATGAATCTAGTTCGTCAATGGGATATTTTGCATATAAATTTTCAATTAGATATCATACAACACAAAGTGTTCCTTGTTGAAGGCTTTTGTCACTAGCACACATTTTTCTCTGGGCACACTTAGTACTTGATTTGCTCTTATTTCAGAATCTTCTCAAAAATATTACTTGTCTCTTTGCTTTGAGATATGTAACTTTGAATAATATTGTTATAATAATGGTCTCTGCTTTAGCTTTTACATTATTCCTTTATTGTAAGAAATAATTATTTTGTAACGGTTGGAGCGATAGCACAGCGGTAGGGCATTTGCCTTACAAGCAGCCAACATGTCCGACCCAAGTTCGTTTCCTCAGCCCCTCTCGGAGAGCCCGGCAAGCTACCGAGAGTATTCGATATGCCAAACACAGTAACAACAAAGTCTCCAATGGAGAGGTTACTGGGCCCGCTCGAGCAAATCGACGATCAATGGGAGGGCCTTTACCTTACCTTACCCATGCAATGTCTCAATTAAATTCCTAAAGGTAAAGAGTCAACCAATTAACATTTTTATAATCTAAGTATACTGTTGATGATAGATGATATGCTTAATAAAGTACAATGTTTTGAAATTGATTTTTATATTTTGTATTGGTAATTTCTCTTTTAGCTACTTTTGGAAAGTAATTCAAGTCTATATTTACTGAAAAATCACTACGAAAGTTCACAATTCATAGTTTATCTTAAATCTTAAAATCTCCTGCTGATTAAGTTTATAATATTATTTTGTGTTTTATATTAGTATTTGCTATAATACTGCTTCAATTAATAATAAAAATGAACACATTATTGTTAAAGAGATCTATTGCACAGTGGTGCAGAAAAACAAAATTAACAAAAATAATACCATGAAAATTATATGAGAATAATATAATGTATACAGAGAATATACAGAGAATAAGTGAATGTAAAGATGAATAGATAATTATGTGTTAAAATAGAAAATCAACATCATGCCAATCTTAATACCACAATCATAAGTTAGAAGACTGAAGTGTTAACTCGGAAAAGATTATTTCTGAGAAATAATCCTTACAATAATATTACAAAGAAGATGGTATTTGTAATTCCTATTTTATGGTTGAACGAATGAAGATAAGAAAGAATCAAATACATTTCAAATAAGACACAAAGAAAAATTTTAATTCAGTTAGTGTGATTCCGAGTTTTACCTTCTTATACATAGATTTATGCACATTCGTAAAATTCATATATAGCAAAATCCATAAATATATAGACCACACTCTAATGCAGTAGGATAGAATTTGGGGTAAAGCTTTATAGGTTCCATATAATTTGGGGTTTTTCTTGTGCCTCATGATTTTCACTTTTGGACTTTTAGGAGTTTTAATAATGGCTAAGCTCATATTTACATGAGTCTAACTTGTCAATAGGATATTTTGTATCTATTTTTTCAAGTGTAAGTATTAAAACATAATATTTAGTTTGAAAATCAATTTCTTAAGGTAGTTTTCTAAATTAAAGATTGTATTTTTACAGCTGTTAATAGAATTTATTGCGATTAAGCTTTATTCTTAAAGTATGGTTTTTTTGTTTGTGTTTGTTTAACTTTTGGTTTGGGGGCTAAACCTGGCAGTGCTAAGGGTTTACTTCTGGCTCTCTGTTCTGAGATCACTCCTCTTGGTGTGAGAATGACTACATGGGGTGCTGAAGATTGAAACGCATTCAGTTCATGTAGGTAAACATCCTACCCAATGTACTATCACTCTGGCCTCAAAGTGTGGTATTTTTCTAATTTGATTTAATTTGGCATCAAACTATATTTTCTCTCTGGTGATTCAAAGGAACTGAATTCATATTTCCACAGAATCTTTATGGCAATGAACATGAAAACCAACTACACTCTGTATAGAACTATTCACAATTTACCATCAATTTCTTTTCATTTCATTAAATACAAATATTTTTGGTATTGGCTGCAGAATAGTGTAGAGTTAAGGAACTATGGCTGGTTCCCTGAGCACAGAGGCAGGGCTCATAACTTGAGATAGCCCTTAACACAGGTAGGTATACCACCCCCAAAACACACACATCAATACCGCTATTTTTTAATTTGTGTGATTATCAACAGCCATCAATAGTTATTTTTACTTTCACTTTCTCAATTCTCTTTTCACGGTCACTAGTTACTGCTCTTTTACCAGCCAACAAAAGAATATACTCTTTTGGGGCTGACAGGATAGTGCAGTGGGTAAGGCACTTGCCTTATATGCAATTAATTTGAGTTTGATTACCCACACCTCACAGAGTTCCCAGAGATTACCCAGGAGTGACCTCTTGGCTCAGATTCAGGAGTAAGCCTTAGCACATCAATGTGTGGATTTTGAAAAACAATGCCCTTTAAAAAAGTCTTTAATATCATAAGAAATTTCAGAAAGAATTTCATTTTAAAAACTTATAGTGAACTTTCAATAACTTTCGTAACTTAAAAACAACACAACAAAGACATCTAAAAATATAAAAATTCATATTACATTAATTTCTTCCAAAATTAGACTTACAAAATTATTTCATGAGAAACACTGATTTATTTTAAACTGTACTGCAGACAGCATAACAAATTTGAGCAAACAAGTGTGTTCTGTAATCTTCAGGCAATGATCAAAAACCACTTTTCCCTTTTACTAGAATAAATAATGAGAATAGGTAAAAATCAGTATGAATGGTTCAGCTAGAGAAATAGCTTTGGGAAGAATGCAATCAGAGACCAAAACCTCAATCAATTACTCATTAAATAACATATATTTGCCTCTAAAATCGAAGCCTTGAAGGCAAAAATACACACTTTATTCAAAGTTTCCCTGACCACACTACAAAAATATAATCCTCTGCTCTAACACCACATAATATATCCATTACTCTATTTGATTTTTCCAATAGAATTAGAAGTTTTGGAATTATATCATTTATGTACTTATTTCTAGGTTTATCTCTTCATAGTGAATCATCCAGAAGGAAGAGATGACGTCTGTCTTGTTCTCAAGCTGTTTCCCCAAATGCTAATGAAGGCTTTAATACATAGAAGAGATTTTTATAATAAAAGAATAATATAACGAAAAATAAAAATGATTGTCCTTTTGGATCATGTCACATGCACTTTAATGCTTATAATAT
Organism: Sorex fumeus; assembly: GCF_029834395.1. Lineage (NCBI taxonomy): Eukaryota > Metazoa > Chordata > Mammalia > Eulipotyphla > Soricidae > Sorex > Sorex fumeus. Next base: position 22,459,870 of record NW_026606059.1, read on the forward strand.
CATAACTATTTGTTACAATGCACTTATTCATAAGTATAGTATAAGTCTTATGTTGTCTTAAGTTACCTTTCAATGTAATTTCACCAGCCGCTGTACTAGTATATATTTTATAAGTTGATGACAGCTTGAGTATTATGACCTTTTATATGGAAAACTAATAAAAAGTAAATATTATATAAGTCTGAATTTATTGGAGAAAAGTAAGTCTTAAGCATTTTATGTATGCTAATTGTTATATAAAAAATAACATACTCAGATGGAAAAATCCAAGGTTTAAAATCTAGCTATCATTCCCCTTATTAGCTTTCTAATGTAAATGCAAAACTCTGAACCTAAAATCAATAAAGCATTTGAAAGAAGATATTATTTAAAAAATTAACTTCTTCAAAAATTCCTCAACAAGTAGAAGAATTTCTTATATATGATAAGAGTTAAATGACTTTTTAAGAAGATTAGTTAATACAAGTGAGATCTTAGCTTTAACAAATGTTGAGAATGAACATACTATCCAAGAGAGTCTACAAAGTGTGCCTCGTATAGTAGAAAAGGTTTCAATTTTGCCATTTTTCTAAACACAGAAAAATGTATCCCTCCAATTCAGAATATTGAATGTCTTATGGAAAGCGAAAGGTCATTTGTAACTGTCCAAAGGATTGATGGAGTTGAGATACCTCCTTGACCTTCACCCTGCACTCATAAAGAATAGTTTCAGATGACAGAGCATCATGCAAGTTTTCAGAAAATGTCTTTTCTTCTTTTGTATTGCATAGCAAGATTGTTACCTGATATTTTCTTTCATAATTGTATGCCAAGATTTAATTATGTGGTGTCTTCCCTCATTAAAATTTAACTGTCATTTAATTCTGCTAAACTACATCTGTAATTTGGACTAAATCAAACAGTTTTATCTGGTTTTATTTTGCCATTATTTCCCACTACAGTTTTTTTTTTTTATGGTAAATGCTTTAGGGACCTTACAAACCATGTCAAAGTCATCCTCTAGAAATACTAACCAGCCTTTCTTCCAACATATACATATTCCAGTTGATTGTTGTCCAAATAAATATATACTATCAAAAAGTATTAATTCATTATAATTCAGGGATTTCTATTAATGTGAAATAAGTTTAAATATAGTAAATATTACTTAATTAAAAATAAAAGTGGTTCAGTGGTATACTAATAGCTACTGAATTACTGTAAATTGTAATATCTCTATAGACAAGAATTGATATTAATAATTTTAGTTCCTACATGCTAAAAAGTAAAATATTTATATATATTATTTATATATAAATGGCTTTATATATAAATATCAATTTGCATTTAAATAAACATATTTTATAATACTTCCTATATAAAATAATGCAAGTTTTAATAATTATGCAAGAAAACTCATGTGTTTCTAGTTGTTATCATCAAAATCATGATGATCTGAATCAATCCTATGACCACTATGGTTATTTAAAATCTCTGTATACCTCAGCTTGTATCAGATAGCTCCTAATCAGTTTGCTTATTTCCAACTTATCTAACTCAAATTTGCTATTGATCTTTCTCATGTAATAAAGAAAATAGCGAAGAGTGATTTTTAAGTGTTCCATATATACAAAATGAAAGGGAATACAAAAATAAAAGGCAATCAGAACCTAGGGGGGAATATAAAGGAATGGCAGTAATTAGTTTTGAATTTTAGATTGACACTGTAAAGCAAACATTACTTGTTGAATTCCAGCTGCTTGAATGCACCCATAGACTAAGTTTACAACTATTTATAACAAAACCGATATTGAGAGTGAGAGTAAAGATATGGTTAAATTTAGTCATTTTAGAAACAATTCAGAAGGAGAGATAGTCTCATGGATAGGGTACATGCCTTTAATGACGCCGTTTCATTCTCAGCATCTCTGACGGTCCCCTGGTGTGATTTCTGAGCATTGAGACAAGAATAACTCCTGACTACCTTCGGGCGTGGCCCCACAGCAAAACCCAAACAAATAATAAAAGAAATGAAGAGGTTAGATAAGTATTACTATCTTCATATTTCAACTTTGAAACTTGAAAGACAATGGTTGAAGAAATATGAATGGTTGAATAAAAAGTCAAAGAAATATGAAATGACTTTATTTTTTATTTTAAATTATATTTCTCTATTGAGCAACAAAAATTTCTAAAACTACAATTAAAGGGGAGAAAAATATTATTAAAGTTGGGAAGAAGTTTCTTTTATACTGATAAGCTAAATAATTTATTTTGGTGAACAAATTAATTAAATATAATGTTTTTCTTTGAAAAATGTCTATAAAAACTTCATTTAGAATAAATAAGATATTAAAAATTTAAATGGACTGCTTTGGGAAATAGATATGCTTATTGAATAAATCTATGCTCAGCAATACTATTGGATTTTTATTGATTCAATTAAGTGCCATTCTCAGTCATGAATCATGGTGTAATTGAAAACAGAAGTGTCCTAGGTCCAGTGGTTAAATAATATGGCACTTTGTTGGTAGGTATAATGAGTTTAAATATTCCAAAACTTACAGGCATATATACCTGAAAACTTATGCTGACTAAAAAAAAGAATTTTCAAAATTATAAAAAAATAACACAATTGCATACAAACATACAAACCCATAAATCATCATAATAAAAAATACAGATAAACTTCTTTTTTTTTTCACAACAGGGCGAAAGCTAGAAATAAGAGAACCCAGATTAAGTGTATAGTGATATGTAACATAGGGGTAAGAAAAACAAGAAAAAGCAATGCTGAATTAAAAGAAATTTTAATTGGACTAAATTCATTAAAGTCTATAAACACTATAATATTTTAATTGAGTTACCAACAAGTTAACCATATTTTATCATATATTTAATTGTGCAATTTATCAGACAATAAATGGGAAAAATAAAAGATAATAACAATTCTTAGTTGATATACCATTTTAAGGGTACTACTTCATAACAAATTAGTAATTGATTTTAAATTGTAGCTTCATGGTCCATAGATAGGATCTTTATTTCCATCTTATAAAATTAAACAGCCTGAGATACTAGAAAGATAGTAGAGTTTGAAGTGCATGTGGCTGACCTGGGTTTGATTCCTGGCATCCCCTAACATCTCCCAAGAGCTGTCGCAGTTATTTCTGAGCACAAAGCCAGGAGTAATCCCTGGGCAATGCCAGGTATGACCCCAAAACAAGCAATTCTAATTATTTTAAGCCTTCAACTATCAGACAAAAATTCAAATATTACACTTCCCATATGATTTTGAGCATTTATTTCAGACAAAAAGTAGGATGATTTAGTATAATATAAAGATTTTATTACATACTAAGCACTAATGAAACTAATATTTATCAGAAAGATAATGAAAAGAGTGGAAATCAGACAGGGGATCCATTGATTTTCAGTAGTGCACACCTGAAATTCATAAAAATTATTCTTCATTTTTCAATAAAATGTTTAAAAAATACAGTAGTGTCTACATAAGACATACTTTTCATGTCTTTCCTTCAGATTCATCCCTTTAAAACTTCTCACGTGCATGTATTAGAAAACATTTTCCAAATTATGTATTCATATATAATTCAGTTGAAATAAAGTAATCATAGGACGTTTGCCTTGCGCGCAGCCAACATGGCCGACCTGAGTTCGATTCCTCCGCCCCTCTCGGAGAGCCCAGCAAGCTACCGAGAGTATCTCGCCCGCACGGCAGAGCCTGGCAAGCTCCCCGTGACATATTCCATATGCGAAACACAGTAACAACAAAGTCTCCAATGGAGACGTTACTGGGCCCGCTTGAGCAAATCGATGAACAACGGGAAGACAGTGACAGTGAAAGTAACAGTGATATGTACTACTACTAATAATAATATCAAAGCCCAGTTGATGTTTTTGGTTCTTTATGTATTACGTACAAGAGAAGAGCTCCTGGTCTAGTGCTGAAACACTGAAATTCTCAGTCTTCCATCTCTGGACTTCTCTAGAAGGTACTAGAAGATACCTTTCTGCTAGTGGGAAAGAAGAACAAGGGAGTGTATGTCATGTTCCTTTTAAGTGCCTAGCTCTGAATCTCAACAGTCTCTTCAATCTTATATTTTATTTTCCTTTGGCAGCCACACCCAGTGGTACTCAGGGCTTACTCCTGGCTCTATGCTCAAGAATCACTCCTGGCAGCGCTGGGAAGTCTTATGCAGAAGCAGGGACCTGAACCAAGTGGACAGTGTATTAGGTAAACACCTTAGTCCCGGTATTATCTCTGTGGCCCTTCCATTTTAATACTTGACGCTTTACAAAAGCACTTCGACACACTATTGTGAATTGAATTGTGTTGTCTCTCAATTTATATGTTGAATTGTTAATCTCTCAGTATCTCAGAATATAATATCTTTTGAGACGAGGTGTTTAAAAAGTGATAATCAAGGCAAAGTAAGATGTTAAGGTAAGCCCTAACAATATGATAGGTTTTCCTATAGAAGTGGGAAATTTGGGTTGAGATATGAGACTTGAAGCATAGCTTCTTTCTCAGCAGGAAACCACCATTTGAGAAAACCACACTGCCAATGGTGTGATTTTGTAATTCTGGTCTCTATAAAAGTGAAAAATTAATCCTGTTTTTTAAACAATTCAGTTTGTATGTTGATACATACAGCAGCTCTAAAAAAGCACATGTAATTACATTTTATTATTTCCTGTCCAACATATCTTTCACCTTTCTTTCAAGTAGAGATAACTTCTTAAGCAAGTGCAGTATTTATTCATTTGATTCTCTCTGTCAAAATTCCTTTCCCTATCTCTTTGCCAATGCAACACTTAGTTATGTTTCAAAACTTTTTATAGGAAAACCATTTCTGTTTTTTCCTACAAATAATAAGATGCAAATTTTCTAGATTTTCTTTTTCTTCATCAAAATTTTTCAGTAATATCTTGACTTCAAAACTCATTATAAATGTGAATGATTACTTTGTGTACTAATTTTGCTATTAAAAGAAAGCTAATCCCCCAAACAAAAAAACAAACAAAACAAGTTATTATATAAAAAGCCAGATAGTAAAATATTTGTTTTTTCTTGAGCTTGGTTGCAAAACTGTGTGTTCAGAAACTAACACACAATATTTTTCAAGAGTATTTGTGAAATTATTCATTCATTCAATATATGTATTGATTATCTATAATATGCCAGACACTGGATTTACCCTGAAGACATTGCTAGGCATAAGACCCACAAAAAACTTACCTGTTGAAAGTGGAAACCTCATTAATAGGATAAATAAAAAAGTAAATACAGAAATAACACAAATAACAATACCTTAATTACTAAAGGAGAAGTGGCTTAGTAATGTGATTTAGATTAACTATCCATGACCAGACTCATTTGCATTGCTTTAGTCAGGTCTTGTAACAGAAATACAGTAGACTATGGGACTTAAATTGCAAACATTCATTTTTTGCCATTTTAGAAATGGGGAAATCTAAGGCCAAGGTGCCAATGTCTTTGAAAGTCACTTTCTCTGGGGCTGGAGTGATAGCACAGCGGGTAGGGTGTTTGCCTTGCACATGGCCAACCAAAATTCGAATTCCAGCATCCCATATGGTCCCCTGAGCACCACTAGGAGTAATTCCTGAATGCAGAGCCAGGAGTAACCCCTGAAGCAAAAAAAAAAAAAAAAGTCACTTTTTGATACCTACACAGTGATGCTTTCACCATGTGCTCTCATAGCGCATGGCACAGAGAAAATAATCTAATTCCTTTATGTATATATGTATATTTTGGAACCACACCTAGCAGTGCTCAGGGAATACTCCTGGGTCTGTGCTCAGGTATCATTCCTAGAGGATTCAGAGGACTGTATGGTATGCCAGGATCAAACAAGGTCAATAGCAAGCAAGACAAAAGTTCTACTTATTCACTATCACTCCAGGCCCTTAGTATCTAAATCTTTCTTATAAGAACCCTAATCGTATCACAGGGCTCCATCAACATAACCTAATCATCTTCCAAAGGTTCTATCTCTAATAACCGTTACACTGAAACTTCAACATATAAATACGGGAGATAAACAATCATTCCAGAGAGGGCACTCTGCTGCACAAATGCTGAAAAATGAAGGAAAACTGGAAGGTCCTCAAGTAAGGGAGACAATATTTACATCTACAGCTCAGAAATTACCCCTGAATATGAAGCCACATGAAGCATAGTAAAACAACATCCAGGCAGAGAGTACAGAAGTTTATAGGTGATGAGAAAGAAAATAAGAGGATCTATGTGGACAATTCCAAAAGAGCCAGTGAGGCTAAATTGATGTGGTGTAATATGAATTTGAAGAATTAGGCAACTGTCAGGATATCTGGGGCCCACTTCCAAGAGTGAGAAGTCACCTAGAGGAGGGTTTAAAATTATTTATAATCTGATGTATCTCTTTCTGTGAACTATTACTCTAATTTATCTGTGCTAAACCCAACTTAAAGTAAAAAACTTGAACCACGACCTACTGCACTGAGGAGGTTGTTGCAGAGTATTGAGTTGAAAGATTGTGTCATTTATTATAGGTTTAATAATTTGAGGTGTAAAGAAGATTGAATCATTAGGTGTTTAGAGTCAAAATTTTTAATACAATTTGTTCACATATTAACTATGAGATTTTAGTAAAAGGCAGAAATTAATGTAAATTTCCACACATAATGTATCTTCTTCCAATTATAAGAATTGACTCTTCTGTATGTCTAAATATGACTAGGGAAAGATCATCACTTAAAACAGTGAAGATCTGATCAAGGACTGGTCAAGTAAAATGAATTCTGAAAACAAAGAAATCTCATTTTCAATCTTACATCTTGTATACCTAGCACTGTTTTTGTTTCATAGCGGTGTCCATGAGTTACTGTCTTTATCCTAAACAAGAAAATTACCAAAATAGAAAATCATAATGAAATATTCGGGTGAAGATTTAGAATTCATTAGAGTAAAAATGTGAATATTTTCATGAAAAACAATTTCTAGAAAGAATGTTGTTTGCTTTTATAGATAGCATATTCCTTAAAGACTGCATCTGATGTGGTATTTCAGGGTAGAGAAAATTTAAAAATTTCTTCTTATAAAAATCAAGGTTAATCAAAACCCAAGCACAAAAAATTGTAAATCTACAACTGTACCTCATGGTGTTTCACTAATAATAATAATAAAAAAATTATATTTGATAGATAAAAAAATCAAGGTTAAAAAACTGACTTGCTATATATATTATATATATATATATATATATATATATATATAAGAGCTTAAAGTCTTCAATTTTAGCTCATTGTTTTTCCAATTTCATTATGATCCTTCTATATGTATTACTTGTATCACTTATATCACTTGTCAATCCTGTTAATCTTCAATTTGCTGGAGCGGTCACCAGTAATGTCTCCATTTGTCCTGGTTGTGTACAAGTGTAGCCCAATGGCATGCTTGCTCCAGGAACACGAAAAGCCTCAAACCATTTGTTCAGGGTTTTGACGAAGAAGTCTGACCATCTCATAGACGGGTGGCCACGCATCCTTTTGACGCCCTGTCACTTTCTACATGTAGTCATGTGATAGTCTTGTTTTGTTACAACTAAATTAACTTTATAGCTATACTGCTCTAAAACAACTAGTTACATATAAAATAATAACCTCTGTAAGATATTGTTATCTGATATGTAATGTCAAAAAATTACAACTAATGAGCCTTAAGGTAATCTTCAAAGCAAACAATAAAATGGTCAACTATAGTACTAATTGGGAGAAACCCTGAAGTAGCTAATTCTGACCACTGAGCTGCTCCACACAGTGCATTTTTCTTAACTTTCCTTTAATTATTTAAAAATTCTTATTAATATAGATCTGTTGAGATCTACATTATCTGCCAAGGCTCCCCAAGTTCTGTGGAATGTATTAGTCATTATATTGACTAACAAAGTAGGCAACAAATCATAGAGAGAAATATAAAAATATATGCCTCTCGGAGAGCCTGGCAAGCTACGAAGAATATCCCTCCCCTACGGGCAGAGTTTGGCAAGCTCCCCGTGACATATTCAATAGCCAAATACAGTAACAACAACAGGTCTCATTCTCCTGACCCTGAAAGAGCCTCCAATCGTTGAGAAAAGGTGAGTAAGAAGAAGCTGCTAAAATCTCAGGGCTGGGAGGAATAGAGACGTTACTGGCGCCCGCTCGTGTAATTCAACAATCAACTGGATGACAGTGACACAGTGATACAGTGATTGACTAGCAAAAAGTTGATGATCTATTGCCTCTACGGAGTCTTATGAAGTACAGGTTTATAAATTTCTTTAGATGAAAAAAAGTACAAATTAAAAGATTTTTTTTTTAATCATGCCTGCTATCACATTTCAAACAATTAAGCTCAGTGTAGGAACTAAATCAAATTACCCTAATTACATAAGTGCTGTCTTCCCTTCCCCTTCCCTTTCCCTGTCGTTCCTCTTCCCCTTCTCTTTCTCAGTCCCCCACCGCACTCCCTTTTCTGATGCTGGGGAACAAGCAGAGGGCCTCACATATATAAAACATGAGCTCTACCATTGATCCACACTCCACGTCATTACCTACAGTTCTCTTTTTTCACTCCTCTAATGCTTAGAGAACACAACACCACGGCCACTAAGACTGGATAAAATAGACATGCAGGTGTGTGCATTTTCACCACAAAACACTCTAATTTAAACTTCTTTCAGACAGGTGAACCGAGGCGAAGAAAAAGATGTTTATGCCTTTGGTTTTTAAAGAGATCTTAGATTACATGAACTTCATGAGAATTAAATTTAGAAGTTAAGAAAACAGCGAGTATTTATATAGTTTCACGGTCAAAGGTATAATCTAACTGGACTCATGCTTATACACGATGTTGAATATCTAATTCGAAAAACAAAATAAGTAATACATGTCTAGGTTTAAAAAATCTTCAAAGATACTTGCTTATATTCAAAATTTAGTGAAAAGTAGTAACATGCACTGTGTTGAAAAATGTGCTGATTTTTATTTGGGGGTCAGGGGGTCACACCCGGCAGTGCTCAAGGCTTACTCCTAGTCTTGGTCAATAATCACTCATGGCAATGTGTTTGGAGGATGATATCGAGTGCCAGGAATTAATCCCATGTTGGCTGCCTGTAAGATATGTGCCATTCCCATGCCCTGTCCTTCAAAAAGTTTTATATCTTAAAGATAGTAAGGACAAATAAAGGAGAACAAAATTGTAAGCAAACAGAAAAAATAATGTTTGAAGGAGGAAAAAGTCTGCTGGCTTCAACAAAGTTTCACAGTAACTACAGAAATGCCTCCGGTCCTCTGCTCTAAAGTGTTTGCCACAGTTTGCAGATGTTACAATGAAGTGCAAATTTATACATAGTCTGTTGAATCCATTTTCATCCGTTTATAACAGTTTCTGATGAGAACCGTAATTATTCTGTAATTATTTGACAAGTTTAACTAATTAGGTATCTGAAGTTCCTTTGAAATTTTCCCTGTTATTTATGCATTGATAATACTTTATTTGCAATTAATCTTGATCATTTCTACCCTGAAAAAAATTACGTGACATTAATAGCATATATATGGTTTGCTATCCTAGAAATACATACCCAACTTGAATTCTACATTAACATAATATCAATGAGTATGATGCATGGGCAGAAGTATTTTTGCTTTAGGAAAAAATGTTTGCTTGATCTACAACGTGAGAAATGTATAATATGATTTAATTATACAAATAATTATTATATATCATATATACATATATGCATATACATGTATATATACACATATATGTATATATATACATATATGTGGCAATTGCAATAACATTTAAGTACATATAAAATGAAAAATAAAGAAGTTGCAATTACTAATGGTCACAGAAGAGAGCAGACTCATGGGTCCAAAACAAGAACAATATAAATAAATAAATATAAATCAACAACAAATTTAAAAGGTTGGGCAAAATGGAGCCGTTAAGATGAAGAAAAGCCAAGTTATTGCCCACATTAATTGATAGCCCACTGACCGTGTTACCAGCATCTGGTATAAGTAAAGTCTACTGCTCCATATATTCTTTTGTAAACATTGTGATTTAACTTGTAAATTTATCTACACTGGCTCTAAAATTACTGCAATTCCCACTTTGTTTAGAATGTGAAATCCCTAAAATAAACAAACCTCAAACACAAGTTTTACACACACTGGACTTTTTTCTTACTTGAATGGAAACAGTCAGGTTTGCTCCTGACTCCCATCCTCTGGGCCTGATCATCACGGAGAACTTCCCACAGCCATAGCCAAAGGTTTTAATTTATAGAACAGTCTGTGTTTTGCCACTGGCTATGAAATCATAACTAATACGTTCCGTAGACTGCAATAAAGTCCCAGAGAGAACTCTTATGCTATCAAGCATATAATTTTAAGATTTAACAATGCATAATATGTTTATATAGTTTATCAATGCACATCTCTTTTTCAAGAAGAGAATAAGAGGAGAAACAAAATCAGTTCTTCCTAAAGGTACTTCTTTTTAAACAAACTGTTTTCAATTGGTTAAGGATTGAATCTATAGCCTTTAAAGTACTGATTAATGATTCCATTAAAATCAGCTTTGTGTTATCAAAAACATTAGCAATGCCATGCTTTTGATAATTATAAAGTGATTATATTTATCTTATAAGAGAAACTTGTCAAATAAATTTAACTTGGTGTTGCTCACAAAAGCCTAAACTTTTTTTACTTTTTTATATTCTAAAAAATTGTTCAATCTAAATTGCTATTAAATCTGGGTTAAATCTTTTTCAAATAATTAAAAAGTTTAACGATTCCTTTTGATATTCTTAAAAGCACAGAGTGATTTCAATGACATATACTTATGATCTTAAATGAGAATCAAGAATACTTTTCTCCCATTTATTATGACTGCCAATCTTACATATCATTCACTGCCAGGAAGTGTCTATAGTTGATAAAATTTGACAGGTTGAGGAAGATTTTCCATTGTGCATAAAATCCACGAGAAGTTAGCAGTGCAGTAACTACAGGTCTTATATAGCTTATTGGTAAAAATTAATGCTATTTAACTCATCTATTAATGATTTGTGAGCCACATAAGTTTCTACAATGTAAATGTCTGTCTTCGTCTTATACACAGTTGTGCTTTTTTTTAATTCTTCAGGTGTAAACTTTTAGAAAGATAATAGAAAAATCAAAAAAGTATCTTAATTTATATTAGTTTTTTAAAACACAAAATAAAATTTATTAATTAAAATATTGTAATAATATTTTGTTATTTTCCCAATACAGTCATTTGTTGGAGATAAGAGAAAGCATAAAACATAAAATTTACATAAATAAAGGGAAAACTTTTCTATCTCCAATACAATATCTTAATTTTCCAAATAATGAGAAGATGTAAGAAATGCATGGATATAAGAAACAAAATGGAACAGATGGAATTGAAGAATGAACTATTTCTAAAATGGAACTAATATATAATAGAGAGATACAGTCCTAAGATCCTGCATCAAAAAATCCACATTAATGCCATAGGATATGTACACATACACTCATTGTAGCACTGTAGCACTGTCCTCCCATTGTTCATCCATTTGCTCAAGAGGGTACCAGTAAGGTCTCACAACAAATTGTGAGACTTGTTGTTACTGTTTTTGGCATATTGAATACATCACGGGGAGCTTGCCAGGCTTTGCCATGCAGGCGAGACACTCTCGGTAGCTTGCCCGGCTCTCCAAGAGGGGCGGAAGAATTGAACCTGAGTTGGCCCTGCAAGGCAAAAGCCCTACCTGCTGTGCAGTCGCTCCAGCCCCACCAAAAGTATTAACATGGAAAATTATCAAAGTACAGGCTTCTTATCAAAAAAGACAGTTGAAGTGTTTAACTGACCTATACACAGTTTAAGAGTCCTATGGAGCTTAATGGCTCCAAGGTGAGATATAACTACATCACACACTAAGGAAAACTTTTTGGATCATTTTTAGCAGACTATTTTTGACAAGCAATCACTGTCACTGTCCTCCCTTTGTTCATCGATTTGCTTGAGCGGGCCCAGTAAGGTTTCCACTGTGAGACTTGTTGTTACTGTGTTTGGCATATCTTGTTTACTGTGTTTGGCATATCAAATACATCACGGATAGCTAGCCAGGCTTGGCTGTGTGGGCAAGATACTCTTGGTCTCTTGCAGAGCTCTCCAAGAGGGGAGGAGAAATTGAACCGGGGTCAGTCAGGTTGGCTGCGTGCAAGGCAAAAGCCCTACCGCTGTGCTATCGCTCCATTGTATTGACAAGCAATACAAAATAAATTATTTAGGATCTGCCTTTGGGGCAGTCTTGGGTGGTGGTTAGAAAATTCGAAAAAATGGTGATGGTAAGGAGCAATTGTGGTAGAACTGGTTTTAGAATGCTAAGGTAATAAATTATTGTGAACAACCTTATATAAAATTTTAAAAAGTTCTGTGTTCAGTCTAATTGTTTGGGTGAAATTATTAAATATCTGAAGGAGTTTCAAGAGTCCTAAATACATGATTAGAAAGTTTTATTTCACTTCTTTTCTTTTCTCTTAAAAAAAGTTAAAACAAAACCAAGTATCAGTACTAAACTTCTTTGCATGTCTGGATTCAGTAATAGGCCAAGAACAGAGAAGCAGGATTCTCTTCCTGTGTCTTAGTGTAAAACTATATAAAATAGGTAAAATTGGAAAAAACAAATTTTAGACTCTATACAAGTGCATATGCATAGAAGTATTGTGGCATTTATTTTTTAAAAAAGGAATACTGTTCAAATACAAAAAGGAAAAAGTATTCATTTTTACTACTATTTTGATGGGACTAGGTGTTTTCTTGTTAAGCAAAATAAATCAGAGGGAAGAGATCTATATTACATAGGAAATTTTTCATATGTGGTAATAAATATTTTAAAGGGGCTGGGGAAAATAGACAGTATTCAGTTAAAAAGAATTCTAATAAGCCATTTGAGATTTTTTTTATATTTCCCCTGATTTCTTCCAATATGATACTATGATTGTAACTGAAAGATAGTTTATTATAATTAAGAATCAAGTTTTGTTGCAGTAAAACACAATCACAATCAATCACAACCATCCTGTTATCCGTCGATTGCCTTGAGCAGGCCCCAGTAACATCTCCTTCGTCCTAGCCCTGAGATTTTTTTAAAAAGTGCCATATTCAAGGCTCTTTCAGAGTTAGGAGAATGAGACCCATCATTGTTACTGGTATTTGGCATATTGGGTACGCCACGGGGAGTTTGCCAGACTCTGCCGTGTGGGCAGTTACATTCGGTAGCCTGCCAGTTTGTCCAAAGAAGGAATGAGATAATAAGATGTCGATTCCGGGAGCTGGGTTTTATAGTCTCTAGGTCTTGGCCTTCGATGGAATTACACAACGCCAGTGGGTCAGTTGGTGGGTGTGACCCCTGCCTACCAGAATTTGGAGGATCTGGATGGAGGATGCTCAGCCCCGATCCTAGCAGGTTTGAAGATCTCAGCCCCGGGACCCGCATTCCTTTGTTCCTCTGCCAGTACCTTCATGTGTGGGGAGAGTGGTCTCAGCATGGTGGTGGCTGGTTCTGGAGGTCTTCGGCTGCCGGAGCCCTGGTCGGGGTGGGGAGGGAAACTCAACCCGCTCCCTTCCAAGGGGCCCTGGTGAGGACAGCCAGGCGCGGGAGCAGGAGACTCTGCCAGTAAAACACACTTTAGTGTAAAGCTGATGAGTGGGGAATTTGATATACAAAATTCTACTACTTGCCCAAAAATAGACTTCCTTATAAGAGTTCTTTTACTTTACATTTTGTTGTAAATAAGCAAAAACTACTAGAAAGCAGAACATCTTTAAGCACTGATATTGAGTAAATACAGAAAATATATGATAGATTACTTTTCCTTGGTATAAGTAGGAACTCACCTTTCCTACATTAATAATACTTAATTTTAAAAATAGTAATTTAAAAGGTAAGACATTTTAGCATAATGGAATATATATGAAAATTTTTCCAATGTTAACTTAAACATGGATTTTTACATAACTTGTAATATATAATGCATGGAATAAATATATTTTAATATTTATTAACAAATGAAAATGATAGTAATCACAACTACTGTCACTGTCACTGTCCTCTCATTCATCGATTTGCTTGAGCCAGACCAGTAACATCGTGAGACTTTGTTACTACTTTTGGCATATTGAATACATCATGGGTAGTTTGCCAGGCTTTGCTGTGCCAGTGAGATACTCTCAGTAGCTTGCTGGGCTCTCCGAGAGGAGTGGAGCAATTGAACCTGGGTCTCCCAGGTCTGCTACGTGCAAAGCAATTGCCCTACCTGCTGTGCTATTGCTCCAGCCCCACAACACCTAGTAATAAATTTTTTTTCTTGTTCATTTACTTATTTTGTTTTTGTGCCACAACCGGCTGCTCTCAGAACTACTTCTAGCTCCACCCTCAAAATAACTCCTGGAGAGATTGGGGTACCACGAGGGGTGCTGGGGATTGACTTGCATAAACCATATGCAGGGCAAGCGCCCTGACCACTTTACTTGACCTGAAATTAGCCAGTATTTTTAAAAACAAATAATACTTATTTAGTTTAATAAATGTATTTTACTATGGACTAGAAAAAACCTGTTCTTTGCAATTAATTTAAAACTAAACTTATGTAATGTAGCTAAGAGTACTGTAATTAATAGTCACCATATTAATACTATTAATGATAATGATGTTCTGTTGATAAAGAACAAAACTGCATTTTATTAGAATACTTTTCTGTTCTATTTTTATAATTCATGTTATGCCAACTTAAAAGTTTTTTAAGAATGCAACAAGAGCCGCTTTATTATTGTTGTAGAATGCCTGGCTATTTTATATCATTACAGTCTCCATAATGTTTACATTGCATGGCTACATGATGAAGATGCAATCAGTCCTGTAGAAAGTCAAGTGTATTCCATTACTCTGAGGATATATTGACTGAATTATATCATGGGAAAAAATTTAAACTTAATCGTTTTGGTCAGTTCTAACATTCACTATTTTCAGAGATGCCTGGTATTTTTAAATAAAGTTTCTTGAAGGTAAACATTTAAATATCAGGACTTATCTTTAGAACAAAACTTAATTTACCATGTGTATAAAATGATGGTGCTCTTGAATTTGTTTAGAAATGAGTATTGAAAATGGTATCAAAGGAACTGATGTGGACACACACACGCACACACACACACACACACACACACAAACCATAAATTAAATCCCACAATCCCTCATAGATACAAATATATAAAATTTTATTTTTTTTACAAATCATAAAATAGGTAATTTATTTTTACTTTCTTGTACATTGTTATATTCTCAAAGTCTAAAACAGAATGCACATAGAAGCTAAATATTTGCTAGGCAAATTAAAGTTCTGATGTGGAAGCAGGAAAAACTGGGGAAATCCAATGAAGTACCAGAAAATAACACAGATAAGGTTATCTTGTAGGTGAACAATTACATAACAGGAACATCTTAGAGTCTCAGTAGGGGTCATCTTTGTGAGTGGCAGGGCTAATGATGAACACTCACTAAAATTTAAAATTTTTAAGTTTTGATTTTCCTGTGCAGTTAGATCATGATTACATTTTGTTTTCTATTTGGTATTATTAAAAAAATCAAATATTTAAAATCTTTCTATGAGTGCCAGATTTTTTCATATGTATGTATTATTTTAATTGGTTTCAACTTTTACCAAACAAAAGAAAACATGTAATGCATCTTGAAATGGAATATTTATTTATTTTAGTGCTTTTCTGAGTAAGGTAAAGGTAAGGTAAAGGCCCTCCCGTTGATCGTCGATTTGCTCAAGCGGGCCCAGTAACGTCTCCATTGGAGACTTTGTTGTTACTGTGTCTGGCATATCGAATACTCTCTCGGCAGCTTGGCGGGCTCTCCGAGAGGGGCAGAGGAATCGAACTCGGGTCAACCATGTTGGCCGCTTGTAAGGTGAACACCCGACTGCTGTGCTATCTCTGGTTCATGAATTGTCTACAATATAGAAATAATACAGGGGTAGAGGAACATGCCTTGCATGCAGTCAACTCGAGTTCTATCCATGTACCATGTGATCCCCACTGCTGAAAAAAAACATGAGCACAGAGTGAGAAGTAGACCCTGTGCAGTGTAGGTGCAGTTCCCTGAAAATACATGTATACTTAAAAAAAAATTGCTATCTTATTTTACTACAGATTCATCCATCTTGGTTTTCCTTAAATTATATTTAACTATGAACATAGAAATTGTTGTGACCCGTCAAATAGTAGCACTATAGCACTGTCCTCCCATTGTTCATCCATTTGCTTGAGCGGGCACCAGTAACGTCTCACCAAAAATTGTGAGACTTGTTTTTACTGTTTTTGGCATATTGAATATATCAAGGGGAGCTTGCCAGGCTTTGTCATGTGGGCGAGATACTCTCGGTAGCTTACCAGGTTCTCCAGAGGGGCAGAGGAATAGAACCCGGGTTGGCTATGTTGGCCACGTGCAAGGCAAAAGCCTTACTCGCTGTGCTATCACTCCAGTCCAAATAGTAACATAATAAAACTTCCAGAATTTGAAATTTTAATAAACAGTAAATACTACAAGTTTTTCAATCTCACAAGTAAATATAAATGAGAGTCTATGCAGTGAAAGGAATTAAGTATACTAGGAAATTCCTTGCATATTGGAAATCATGATAAAGGAGCAATTTCTTATTTGATATATTACTTTCCCTTTAAAACTAATATTTTAGAAAAAAGGCACCAAATCTCAGTGTTAATTGAGTATGTGACTTCCCAGAAATGTCACTAAAATTTTGTAAGCAATAAGCACCTTCAGGAGCTGGAGTGATAGCACAGTGGATAGGGTGTTTGCCTTGCATGCGGCCAACCCAGGTTCGATTCCCAGCATTCCATATGGTCCCCCGAGCAGTGCCAGGAGTAATTCCTGAGTGCATAAGCCAGGTATAACCCCTGTGTGTGACTCAATAAAAGCAATAAATAAATAAATAATAAGCACCTTCAACATTGAATTCTTTAACTCAAATCTTACTCATCTATTTTATTTTTTTAACTCTAGATATTTAAGGGATCTAACCCTTTCAAGAAAACAACATCAACAAAACTAATAGCGAAACAATCACTGCTTATTAATATCATATATAAGATTGACCCAATCAGTCCTCTAGTGTTTAAGCTTACATATGTGAAATAGGTCCAATGAGCTACATGTTTGAATCAATTGACTTTAGAAGAATATGTAATAAGATAAGGGTAGCAATCTTAAGTAAAGGAAAGCAAGTCAGTCAAGGTGAAAAACCAATGCTATACTGTTGAAACAGTGCAATGTATGATTTTTCAAGAGCTGGGGTAAAACTGTTATTGGAGCAACAGTGGTGACTATGGGAATAAGATCTACTACATTATTATAGCATTTTGGGTGTAAATATAAGTTAAAAAGTAAACTTCTTTATAACAGATACTATATAATTTGTAAGATAATTTATACTACTGATTACTCTTTACCAGGTTCTCCACATTTGGGTTATATGTAAATAAGTCACAGAAAAGTTAGGTAAGTATGGAAAAATATAATTATTTTCAGATGCCGTGAAGATAAAGGCACTTTTAGTAAACTATTTAACTTAGTGTCACTTCAATGTAATATCATTTCTATTTTTAAAATGAAGGCATCTAAGCTTGGTTCAGTACTTTTTCAAAGGACATATAAGCAAAGTTTGATTATCCTCAAAGCCCAGTTTTTTTAACTATAAAACCTTACTTTCAACTGTTAATACAAAGAGGAGAAGTGATTCATAATATAATAATGTTAATAAGTCAATGCATTCTCTATTTTAGGTTGGTTTTTATATATAATTCCTACACTGTGCACTGTCTGTGGACACCTATTTTAGGTTGGTTTTGATATATAATTCCTACATAAATGTTTAATTTAGCATCTTTTGTCCTTAAAGTAGCTTCCATTTGGGGGATTTAACATTTGAGAGATACTGAGGAAAAAAGAAACATGAATCCCAACATTATTGCCTAATTTCTAATATATTAAGATGATATAATTATATGCAAAAGTAAAAAGTATGGGAGGGAATTGTGTTAGAGAAAAATATATTAATAAAACTATTTTAACAATTTTTAGATTTAACAAAATATCTATGTCTCTAGGCCCAACTTCACTACTTATCAGAGGATTCATTCAAAGGATGTTATGTGGAAAAGAGAATTACCAGAAACCTTGCATATCACTAATGGCAAAGAACAGAACTTTTATCTACATAAAAGTTGGGGGATTTTGAAGCAATACTAATAGTGTAGATCCTACTTTCAGACAACTGGATACCACTGAATAAATGCCTATCATTTAGGCCCTACTGATCCAATATTTTAGGGTATATTTTTTCTTTAAAAATAGGCTAAAACACATTTTTAAAATGCAATGAAAGGTCTGGCATCTAACCATGATTTGACATTTAAAAAATGATACCTTAGAAATAAAATGAAATAATTTAATCAATTCCTTATTCAACCTGACACTGAAACTCAAAATCCAAATCAAAGTCAGAGCTTCCTGCCAATACTGTTCAAGAAAACCTTCACTGACTGGAAGCCTGACTGGAACTTAAGCAGAGTCTATTCTAATATGAAATAATCACTTCAAAGAAAAGAAAACCAGTGGCAAATCTGTTTTGTCCTATAAATCTACCTGCCCCAGGAAAAATAAGAGTACAGACATTAAACTTTATGGCAAAATTAATATATCAAATATATAAAATTTCCTGAGTTTTTGGACCCTCCTAAACATTTGGAACCTATAATTATGCTTTGTCAAATGCATAATTATGCTCTTTTGCATGAAACTATTACGCTCAAATAAACCATCTTAAATTTGGAAATTGAATGACAATTGGAAGAGGTGCCTATTCTTCCTTTTTTCTTTCCTTCTGTTCTTGAAGCCTTTCTCTGAAAGTATGATATGCTATTTTGAGTTGAGTAGCAAACCTATTTTCCATGATAGAAGTTACATTCTGATTTTATTCCCTTTATTTACTGAAGGAAAAAAAAGTAAGGTAAAGGGAGAACTTTAAGAAAAGAGGTTTGGGAAACATCTAATCTAACAAATGTGTCATAAAAAGCCACATCTCTACATTTTGGGTTACAGTATGTAGATGATTATGTAACTATTTTTGATAGAATTCAGCGCATGTTTACATATATTGACACATGAAATTCCTGGTCTGGGTAAGCACCAGATACATGTTAAGTTCTCCATGATTGTCTCCCGGATGAACAAAATCAACTATAAATAGGACAGGAAATCTGAGAACTAAATTCAGTCCCTTTGTCACATATTTCTACGCATTTTTATCCAGATTTTAAAAGGTGCCAGTCAAGATGACAGGCTGAGGCTGCTATGGGTGGGTAGGAGAAAAACTGTGGAGGGAAATTGACACTGGTGGCGGGATTTGTGATGGAACATTGTAAGCGAAAAACTCAACTATGAATAACTTTGTAATTCATGATGATTTCATAAAATAAAAAATTGAAGAAAAATAATATAAATTTTAAAAAAAACTTCATACCAAAGGGAATTTTACAAAAGGGGCAGACTTCTAACCTCATTATATTATCTCTGCTGAAATTAAGAAACAGAAATAAAGATACAGAATAGCAAATGGACAACACCTGACAGTGAGCATCCATTTTTCAACCCAAAAGTAAAGATCCCGTGTCTGTATACAAATGTGCGTCACTTAATTAAAGATTCTCAGGGGGAAATGTCATTTCATTGTAAGTTTATATAAACTATTTAAAGTTTAAATAATTTATTTAAACTATTGACCTGTTGGTCAATACCTGTTGATTTTTTTTAACGCATGTCATGTGTGGCCAGATATTTTAAAAATAAGATTGTTTAGCTTGACCAAAATGAAATAACTAAGATGGAAAGTAAAACAAGTGACTGAAGATATTAGAAAAATCTAAAACTAGTGTAATATTCTAGACAATATTCCAATATTCCCTGCAAATGACCAGGAATCAATGTCTTTATATATATGTGTGTATATATATATACATATATATATGTTTTTTTTGGTGTTTCTAGTAAGTCTGAAATTGTAAGAATTACCATACCCTGAGCAGCATTTTATTTTACTGAGCACACCCAGTCGCTGAAAAGTTGTATTTTTGAGTCAGCATGTGAACTGCTAGAGTCAGCAAACCTAATTTCAAAATCAGATCTTGACATTTTTTAATATCCTTATCTCCACAAAAGATTTTTGATCTCTTTTCTTCCACATCACATTATCTTTAAAATTAATATGATTTTTTACATGAGTTATTTGGTAAGGTGAAAGGGATAAAAAGCATGTAGTACAAACTGGCATGTAATTTGCCAAACAAAAATGGCAGATGCCACTGTAGTAGTTCTCAGTGTTGTTCACAAAATCTATCATGAAGTACATTCCATTAGTATTGATTATCTGGGGCGCTTTCATATAGTTTAGAATTTCATACAGTATAGGAATGAGAGTTCCTTCCAACAAATTCTATAAATAACTATCCTATTGCAAAGAATATTTTACACAAAATTTAGTTCTTTTTGTTTATTTTCAAAAACTGGTTCTGCATAAGGAACTGGAAAGCAATTCATTGTGTTTAAGTAACTTGTATGGTCCAGCAACAAGCCATATGTGTTAAGAATATTGCAACCGTATTATCTAAACAACAATAAAATTAAATGTTTATTTAGAAAAGAATTAGAAAGAGGGCTAGGGAAGTAATTAAATGACAGAAAACTTGTCTTCCATGTCTGAGGTCCTGTGTTTCATCTGTGGCACTGCAAAAATGAAGATAAAAGAAATATTTGAAAGCCCAAGAATGTGGCTCAGTGATAAAATGCCTATTTAGTGAACTTAACGCTTTGAATTTTATCCCTGACATTTCACTCCATCTCTGAATGCCATAGCTGATGGTACAGCTGTAAGAATGCCTGGCACCACAGTAATTGTGTGATCTCTGGCACACCTCCACCAAGTGGGGAAACAGGCATCAGAACAACAAAAGAGAAAAGGGCAATTAAAAAACATAGCAGAGTTTTAAAGAAATTGGTAATAGTCAAAAATATATATTATTTTAGAAAAGTTGAATATAAGCTATATAAGTTATAAGTTAGTCTTCTTTGCTGTGAAAGATGAATTTACAGAGTGATGATGTACATATGAAATAAACTTCTGATTGTAGAGAGAGTAGCGAAAGAAAGTGTGATATAAAACATGAGTATTTCTGATCTTTTCCTCTTAAATCATCTGACAAAGATAAGGAAGTTAAAAATAACTGTATACTATTAAAGGAACCATCAGAAACTACCTTCTAAGCTACAAAGTGTGTTTAATTTTTTTTTTATTCATTTGAATTTATTTTTTGGTGGAGCTCCATGTTGCACTCAAACATAATAATCAAAGGAAATGCCCACGTTGACCATCTCCAGGGGAAAGTTAACACGACTTACTCACTGAATGTTCCAAAGCTAAATGAATGTGGATTTATGAAATAGTTATTAAGTTGTGTAAGACTTATTTAATTATAATATATAATTTAATTATAATAGTGGATGTGGTAATGTTACAATGGTCTATTAAATATAACATGCACAATTTTGAAAGTATAATATAGTTGAGAAAATAATTGAGATACAAGGCCTAACTATTATATACTTATGACAAAACTGGCTGTCAAAAAGTCATTCTTTTGCATTAAGGCATATCCTTCCAAGAAAGGGCTGTTGGATTTCTAACTCCCAGTGCCTCGTAATGCGGCTTTATTTGGAGATAGAGTCTTTACAGAGGTAATCAAGTTAAAGTGAGGTCACAAGGGTGAACCCTAATCTAATATGGCTTACGTTTTTTAAGCAGGGAAATTTTGAACATAGTGAGAGAAGTGCACACCAGAAGAATGTCATTTGAAGATTGGAATTAAACTGCCACAAACCAAATTACTAACAGAAACGAGGAGAGAGACCTGAACAGATCCCTACCTAGCTCTCCCAAAAGGAGCATGGCCTACTCAGCACTTTGATTTGGGACTTCTGGCCTATGAAATAGTAAATTTCTACTGTTCTGAGACACTTAGTTTGTGGTACCTTGTAAGACAACCCCAGAAAACCTGTACAGTCATAATAATGAATTTAAATTGCTTCATTAGCATAGAATGCCACCAAGAAAATGGTTGTTCCTTCAAGGAACTGAATATAGATTAAATATGAATATCTCATATCCATGTATTTCAAGTGCAAACCTCAAAATTGACAGTCAAATCACTTTACTCATAGGTTGCACTGTCTAGAAGTAAATTGAAAGCATGATGTGTCTGAAGCTTTCTAGATAATGTTAATTGACATTGGGTAGACTAGATAGCTGGATGTTTGAACTCAGGTTTTGGTTTTCAATGGGATAATGTGGTGGCCAATCTCTAAACTATTATTTCTAAATTTTTAGAAATAGAAGAGTATTATATGTTAAATAAATCCAAACTGTTTCCACTACAAATGATTCAAAACTGATATTTAAGTAACTCATTTTCCTTTATTTTAAACAGTGTTTTTATTTGTCCTATTTAATCAGTGCATGACTTATTCCATGTCTGGGCTAGAAGTTTATGTAATAAGATACTTTGTGGAACAGAAATTAGCCTTGCTGTGTTGCTCAGCCTTCTATTAAGTCATCTGGAGTATGTTGAACTAAGACAAATGTATTAAAATTTACATCATTACAAACCTATACTTATTCCTTTAAGGAAGAAAAGAGCAAAGAGTTAGTTACTTTTTATGGTTTAAATGTCAAATGATTTAATCTTTTAATATTATTTGTGAAACGGACAGCCTTGAATGAAAATTTTCACTAACTTTGTTAATAAAGAGGAATTTAACCATTTCTATTCATATATACCAAACCATACACAAAATAAGATGATGAATTAGGAAGGAAATGCTGTTAAGAGAATTACTATAAGCATGAGGAAACTATTAGACTAGAGTTTTCAGTAGTCTAAAATTCTGAGATTTGATTTTTAAATGATGAAACATCCAATAAGCCAAATGACTCTGCATAAACATGTACATGGAATAAATTATTCCAAATGAAAGCATGGATATTATTTGTTCAGCTGTTTTAGTGGTTGGAACGTTAGGAACAAAAGCTATTATTGTTCGATGTATTTTTTCACAGGAAATAGACAGTGGCAAACATACAGTAGTTCAACACATGAGATCAGAGACATGGTTTTTATAGTAAACCAAGAACAGATGTTGGAACGATTCAAGACCTTTACAGAAATTATTAGTTATGTTTGCCTTTGAAAGCAAAGAAAGTTTATAGAGACTCACATATCTGATTATATTAAGAAACAGACAGGTTTTCAAATCCAAAACCCTTAATTCATTCAAGCTAAAAGTTTCTGCTGCACCAAGTCTGTGTGTGCTTCTCAACACTATGAAAAATAATTATGTTAGGTTCCATGTTACCCTGCTGCTTTCAAAAGTATGCTTACTTTTGAGAGATAAAAACTGATTCCTCACATACAGCCTAAGTAGTCCCACTCACTAAAAATCAAATAGAAATAGGATTTATGCTGCAGGCAAAAACCACTGTGAAACAGCAATCACTGAAATCAATTTACTGACATTAGGAAAAAAATTCTCCAGGTTACTGGAAAGCATATTTTCTAAAGCTAAAGTACAGGCTAACAAGTTAAAAAAAATTTTTTCCATTTATAAGATACCTATATAAGATAATTTTGCCTGATTAGTTCTTCTAAATTCTCAAGCTCAGTGATAAAATATAGTACTGTAGCACTGTCCTCCCATTGTTCGTGGATTTGCTCTATCGGGCACCAGTAATGTCTCCATCCTGTGACTTGTTACTGTTTTTGGCATATCAAATACATCATGGGTGGCTTGCCAGGCTTTGCTGTGCAGAGGAGATAGTTTAGGTAGCTTTCCAGCCTCTCTGAGAGAAGCAGAGGAATCGAACCCAAGTTGGCCACATGCAAGACAAGTGCCCTACCTGCTGTGCTGTTGCTCCAGCCAGATAAAATGTAATCAATCATTAAAGACTTAAGATTTTCACTAACAAAACTACCAACTTAGCTGAATCTCTTCTAAAACATGTTAACAATTTTCCCTGTTATGTAGGATAGGCTGTCATTTTACTACATAAGGATAAACTGTCGATTTATGCCCTGGTTATAAAAGATTCGAGGTTACAGCAGTTGCCACTTTTTTTCTCTTCTGTATATAAAACTATTACTATAGAAAAATTTTAAGACAAAATAATAGGAGTGAGAAGAGGCAACATTGTGTGATAAGTGTCTAAATTTATCAGACAAAGAATTCAAATGAACCATTTAAGCTTGTAAAGTCCCAAGAAAGAAGAAAAATAAATGTCCAAAGTTAAAAAAAGAAAATTAAATGATTTGATCAGAAATCAATGGTACAGAGATTTGAACAATTGAAAATAACAAAATTAAGTTAATTTTGATACAATAAACAACATTGACAAACTTTTTCTAGACTAACCAAGAAAATAGAATAGCCAAAAGAATAAAACATTTAAACAATTAAAATATATGCCAGTATACAATTATGTCAATGAATTGCACACCAAAATGAAATAGGTACATTATCAGAAATGGCAACCTACCAAGTCTTAGTTAAATAGAAAATGAAAATATGAACAGATTTTCTGAGCAGGAATAACCCAGAAATCAAAACCTAAAATTAGATGACTTTAATAAACATTAAAAAAATAAAAGATGCATTATTATTACCAAAAACATAGATGAGGTAGAAATGCTTTATGATGTTAGCACTACTCTGATATCAGAGACATAAAAATACTATAATGAAAGAAATTTAGAGGATATCACTTGTAATATGTATGTGTATAAACTTATATATTTTCTGAAGTTGTATACACACACAAATCTTCAATAAATGTTAAGTCAATTTATCTCAACATAAGTCTGAGATGAGCATATACTATGATCAAATGGAACTTACCCCTGTGATGCAAGGATGTTTCAACATATGCAGTCAACAAATATATCATATTAGGAGAATATAGGATAAAAGTCATAAACTAATTTCAATAGATACAGAAGCATTTTGACTCAATTTAACGTATATTAATAATAAAATATTTTAGCAAATTTAGAACAAAAGCAATGTATTTCAAAATAGTGGTTTATATAAGTCCAAAGCCAAGCTCAAACTCAGAGGTCAAAAAGCTGAGTGTTTTTCCGATAAGATCAAGAAGAGAATAAGGATGCTTACTCTTAAACTTCTATTTAACTTAGTATTCAGAGATAAATCTGTATTATTTGGCATGGAAATGAACAGAAGTCAACCAATTAAAAAAACAAAATTACTTCTTAGATGATACAATCATACGTAGGATCATAACGACTCCTCCAAAATCTTGGACCTAGTATGCAAAATCAGCACAGTGCAGATGTCCAGAGAGGACAAGGTAAGGTGGGACGAACAAGGAACTTGTATTCCACATAGCTCACCCCACTCGGATCTCTGGCACTTTTATGTTTAGTTCTTCAAGAACCACCAGGATTGATCAGAGTAGACATAGGAGTAAGCCCTGAGCAGTTTTGGATGTGGGTTTAAATACTCCCCCTCCAAAGTATACAAAGAAAGGTAAAGGTAAGGTAAAGGCCCTCCCGTTGATCGTCGATTTTGCTCGAGCGGGCCCAGTAACGTCTCCATTGGAGACTTTGTTGTTACTGTGTCTGGCATATCGAATACTTAGCGCAGTAGGCAGCGCATCAGTCTCATACAAAGAAAAATCAATATAAATGATTTTATGCTTTGGTCTTTGGCATAAATCAGTTGTTTGCATATGTGAGATTTTTCCCCCTCTATTCTTAATGAGTTTAAAACTTGAATATAAATATTGAAATAATAAAATGCATAGGAAATATAGGTGGCAAGTTCTTCAGCATTGTTTTGATATATTTAAGCTATATTTCTAATAGCTTAGCAAAACAAAACAGAAGTAAATAAATGGGACTGGATCACGTTACAAGACTTCTATACAACAAATATTGTTAAAGTGAAAAGTCTTTGTATGATAATATATTTTCAAATAGAGACATATACCTATGCTTGTATATGTACACACACACACACATATATATTAGATAAGGGTTTCACTTATTTATTTTGGGGTTGGGGTGCTTCCAAGCAGTGCCAGGTAGTATATAGATCAGCTGATGATTCTAAGCCAATGGGACTAGCAGAAGAAGGATTCCTGAATGTGATGGTGTCATGACTCTAGTGCTGGGATACCCTGGTTATGGGGCCTCCAGTGCTATGCCCAGTAGTACCAGGGGCCTGGTGAGCCAGGGCTGGTCATGCTCAAAGCTCAGGTCCACCTTTCTACTAGAATACCTCCTACCACAGTCCTTTCTGAAGCTACATAATTTAATTCAATGATAAACTTTCAGTACTTTAAAACTTCTATCAACATAGTGTTTGTTTTTATTCAAAACACTTTTGAAAGTCTTTTGTCAATAAAAATATTTACTGAGGAAAAATGGGAAGAGGAGAAAGGGAGTGATAAATTGAGAAGAGAGAAAAAATTAAAATAAGGAAAGAGAAATTACCCACACGCACTGAGTTGGGATATAGTGAACTCCTGAATGTAGTGCACCTAAAAGGTTTAAAAAAAATCAAAGTTATTACTTTATTGATAGCCTTTTATTAACTCTTTTTGTGTATTTTGTGGGTTTCTTCACATTAATTCCTGAAATGGTGACCTAGCTCCCTTTTCCGAGTCTCTCTTCTTTCCTACATAAAACCAAACACAATCATCATGTTTTACGTCATAGCTGTAGATTTTATGACTAAATTTGACCACTTATGTAAACAATTTTTGGGAAAAAAAATCCCTACACTGAGATATTCACCCATATAGATTTCTATTGGTATCTGCACTTGAGGTAGAAAATATATTTTTAGAATTAACACATGTCCATAGGACAACACATAAAATTCCTTTCCAAAAGTGATTTAGTATAGCATTTTTCTTCCCAGTAAATGTCATCTCCATTCATCTTTTTTCTTTTATCTTATGACTATGGAATCATAACTGAATCCTCTCCTCTTGCATTAGCAAGTGGTGTTATATCTACCTCAAAACATTACCAACCAGTACACTTCTAAATAATCCAATAACTAATAAGATAAAAACAACTATAATCTTCCTATTTGCACCTTTGCAGAAAGCTATAGACTGATCCAATTAAAAGTTAAATAAAAACATTTATTTGATCAAAATGCTCCTATACCTTCCATGTTACTAGTCTTTTAATTTGCTTCTGCTTGTTGACCTACAAATCCACATGATCTTTGACAGATCAGTCATGATTCCATATAAGTTACTTTCTTTCCAATTTTGCTTCCCACAGAGGCCACTTTACTATTTTCGAAATATGTCAGACATGAGCCCATTTCAGGATTAAAGTCCTCTGCCCTATGCTATGTCTGTTGTGTTCTTTCTCTGACTCTCCATAGCTCCCTTCCATCCCTCCTTTAGTTCTCTGTTCTCTCTTGTTAGAATACCTCACTTCCTCTCCCAAATTCCCAATATTAAAGGCAAATTCCAAATGCAAATGCACGTTTTAACATCAGAACGTTAAATTCAGAATTCCAGAAGTTTTTCTATTTTTTTATTGTTGTGTCACTAGTGCCTAATTTTTCTGTTCGATAATTAAACACTTTATATCAAAGAAGTGAATGTAATAACTAAAATATTGTTTCCTTTTCTCTCTTTTTTTTATTTGGTTCAGAGAGACTCCTGGAAGTGCTCAGGATTTTGTTCTGGCTCTGTGCTCAGATCACATCTGTTGGTGCTTAAGTCCCATGGTTTTCAACTGTTAAGGACAGATTCATCTAAGCTTAAATCTACCCATCTGAAAATATAATTATTTACCTCCTCTAACTTGATGTTTCTTTTTAAGTAACTTTTCTGTAAAGAGAAAATAATAAGTGTTTACTAGTAAGATTGAACTAATATTTTATTCTTTAACATTAGCTTTTCCAAGAAATAAAAAAAAACCTAATAGTGTCGATAATTTACCATAGAAAGTATTCCACAGAAGTTAGAGCTTATCATTGACATTACTACTAAATACATGACTAATGAATCATTTCACAGTTCAACAAAAGCACTATCCAAATCATGCTCACAATACCGGTAAAATATTTGAATTTTCAGAATTCTTCTTGTATTATTTCTAGAAATATTTAGTCAGTCTTGATTAAAATTATCTTCCAAGAGAACAGTTGCATTATGAGAACTAGTAAAAATTTAATAGATAAATTGCTTCTTGGATACAAATTAATCAGTGACATGAAACAAAGTGCATGACAATGTACCTTATTTTCTTGCAAGCTTTATAAGAAGCAGCAGACTTTCATTTAGCAACTTTATCATTATTGTGATAATTCAAGCTGAATAAATTATAATTTAATACTCCACAATAATCACTGCTAGAAGCAAGAAGCAGTCTAATTTTATTAAATTACCGTATTTATTCCCCTTGGTTACTCAATGCTTCGGAATAAATTATACATATGTTTATATGTATATACTATATGAATATGCATACATATGTTTATATGCATTTATGCATATTATGCATAGGAATTTTCTAACAAAGTATACCAATAAATGACAAAAAATTAAATTTAGTTGAGAATATAACAAATATGTTTTCTTTGCTATATCATATAGATATATAAAATGGGTGTGAAAGCAGTCTGTAGAGTTAGACTTGAACTCAACTTCTATATTTAAGTCTTACTGGTAGTAAAATTTTAAGACTATTTTCTCATCTGAAAATGCTGAATGTAATGATTTCAAACATGCAGTGGTTATTTAATGTAATGTAGATACTTGGAATAGAACTTGGTACATAAAAATATTTAATGCATAGAAAGAAAATTCAATGAACCAGAAGATATCAACTACTTTTCAGAAACATAATTAAACAAAAGAACTGGTTAGTGAAATACTGATTTACAGTTACATTGATTAACCATATTTGGAATAATTGACTTCCAACTTTGTTTAATTCAAAACAACTAGTCAGTATTTCTCAACAGAATTTCTGAATAGAAAATTACAAATTCTTATAGCACTTCCTTGGAGTGAACACTGCAATATTCTCAAGATTGACAAAGCAAGAACAAAGGTATAAAGGAAACTTAAGTAGGAATATTTGTGGTGTTTTCCTCAAAACAAACTTAAAAAGAGGTTATGAGATAAAATTAAACTAAAATTCAAAGTGTAGTATACTGCCAATGCTATTATTGTGGTTCTTCACAGAGAAAATGAAAACTTTTATTAATGGTAGAAATGTTTGCAAAGTAAGAAAATGCAATTGAAAATTACTATTAGAAATCATGTTATAAAAACTTAAATTAATCATATATATATATAGTTATTATGAAGAAAAAAGAGTGAGGCAAGCCTTATCACCAAAGCAGCCACTTTTGATGACAAATACTGCAGCTGGGCTTAAAGGAGGAATCAATTGATTTCATACAGGAAATAGTCTATCAGAAGAAAGGATCATCAAGAAATTTCATACTCAAATCTTCCCTATTCAGGGCATTTATTGAAAGGAAGCTTAGATGAATTCTTCCCTGACAACATTGAAAAACAAAACAGATTATTAGGACCAGAGATTTAATATTTAATACAGTGGCTTAGACACTTACTTTGAACACATAAACTGGGTTTAATCCATATGGTCCTATGGCTTAAAGGGTTCAATCTACTCAGTACTCTGAGTCTACCAGGAGTTATCTCTGACCTCAGAGTTAGGAGTAAGCCCCAAGCACAGCTCAATATAACCCCAAAACTCAATGAAATTTTAAAAAAGTGAAAAAACAACCAAAAAACCCTTCAACCAAAAACAAAGCAAACCAACACCTCCAAAAATCATTAAATCAAAATCAACAATGCTTTCTAATGAAAAGATAAGCAAGTACTCCAAAATGTAAAATCTACACCCAAAAGAAATCTCAGAAAGCAAAGCAAATGACTAAGAAATATAAACTTTAACAAAGAACTAAATATAGCTATTATGAAGAGTCAAATAAATTCATTATATGCATATTAACACAGGATGAATAAAGACAGATAAAGAGAAGAGGGTTTTTTACCAAAGAGACTGACGCTTGAAAGTCATAACTGATAAGGAATAGAATCCAGGGAAATTTAAATTTGACAAGGAAAATCATGCTACAAATATTTCTATTCACTAAAAATTAAAAGACAAATATATAAGAATATTAGTTTTATATATTTAGATTATAATAATTAAATAGTGACAAAACACACATTTGTCACTTTATAGTTTAACTCTTAGAATAAATTGCATGTTTTATGGTTTAAATTACACCATAATCATAAAAAATGCCCTTCATCATTATAAGTATAAATGTATAAATATATAAAATGCCATATGTAATATTAATTAAAGTGGAAAAGAAAAGAAAAAGCAAGAAAAAAGAAGAGAGAGGGAGGGATGGAAAGAAAGACAGAAAGAAAAGAAAGAAATACAGAGAAAGAAAAGAAAAAAGAAAGAGAGAGAAGGAAAGAAAAAGAAAGAAAGAAATACAGAGAGAGAAGAAAAGAAAAGAAAAGAAAAGAAACGAAGAGAAAGAAAGAAAGAAAGAAAGAAAGAAAGAAAGAAAGAAAGAGAGAGAGAAAGAGAGAAAGAGAGAAAGAGAGAAAGAGAGAAAGAGAGAAAGAGAGAAAGAGAGAAGGAAGGAAGGAAGGAAGGAAGGAAGGAAGGAAGGAAGGAAGGAAGGAAGGAAGGAATTGAAAGAGATATGAAGAAGAAACTAAAACAAGAAGAAAAAGGAAAGATGGAAGAAAAGTTTAACTCTTTTATTTGTAAGTTGTTGCGATTGTAGTGTCAGATCCAGCAGTGCTTCTCTAGGTCATGCCAGTGGGCTTCCTGATTCCCAGTAGTACTCTATGAGAAACCAGCCCCTCAGTGAAAATAAATCTAAAATTAGTGAATTCATAATTAACATTGCATCTTTATCTAATAAAACCTTCAAATATATGAGAAATGATGAGATTTTTAATAAATTGTGGATTCTCACATGCAGCAGTATTACAATATATTTTCCCATAGACAACATGTCCTGTGACTGTCCTTTTATCAGTAGCTAATTTTCCTAAAGACCACACATTTGTACTTTTTATGAAAAACTTTGGTAAGTCTCACTGTCCTATAAAATGTTTTGCCCTAAGCATGAATGAAAAACACAGCATATCTGAACCTTAAAAAATGCTATTTAATTTAATATTATTCTGAGTCTTTAATATAGATGCCTTCATAGACATCTACATCATCTACATCAGTGGTTTTCAAATGCATTTGGTACACCGTCCATTTTTCAGAAAAAGAAAAATTAGTAACTCCTCAGAAATGTACCATTTTAAACTGAAAAAACAGATTTTGTCCCCCCAATTGCATCAGAAACTATGACCAACACCCTGATTTCCTCTTCTGGCCTCTGGGGAGAAATATCACCCACGTGGGGAAGCAGTGACAGATATACTACATAAAAAATTAGAGCACTACATTTTTAAATCTGGTTTTGTAATTTTATTCTCACATAACTTCAAATAAAGAAAAATAAATAACTAATTTAAATGTGCATATATTAGTCTATAAGAAACCTTAGTCTATGAAACCACAGAAATAATTTCAAAGAATAAAAAAAATCTACAAAGTGAAGGACACTTTATATAACATTTATGAAATGAAACATTGCACCTATCCCACAGAAAATGTGCATATGTATTTTAAAATTGTACCCCAAATCGTTTATGATTTGAAAGAAATCTGTAATCAAACCTGTTACTGTTTTTGGTTATGTCTTTGTTCAAATTGTTTTAAAGATGCCAAGTAAGATTATCAAAAGTTTTTTTTATCAGATAAAATTATTGGATTACTCAGTGAGATTGTGTGAATGACTAATAAAATGAATATAAGCCAAAGAGGAAGAAAGTACATAATTGAAATACTTGTATTAAAATACAAAATATACCCTGTAGTAGATTTTGGAAATCTTTGGTAAGCAACTGTAGGAACTCTGTTTGTGATGATACTTAAATATACTCACTTCTTCATAAATGACAGTGCTGGGCATAACAGATAGCACATGAATTTTATGGGTAGTCAAATGAAGAAACCAAGACCTGAGCTTTCAGTCAGTAACTATAACTATTATCTAATTACTACTTATGCACTATTTATATAACCAAGAAAATAATGTAAGCACTTAATACAGTAACTAGACATAGGAAAAAGCAAATGCTAATATTTCATTACACAATGCCATATTTCTAAACTTTTTTCATGCCTTCCATATAAATCACACAGATAATGTTTAATCTTTTAGCACTATTTTAAGTACCTTTTTTCCAATTCATTAACATCTAAGAACATGCTTTAAAATAAAATTTTATGTAGTACAAACATAAATACTTTATGTAAACAATAAATGATTTAATTCTAAATGATGTAATCTGAAAAAATGTTAATTTAAAAACTCATTATATTATGGGAAAATATTATTTTAATAAACTTATATTAATTTCCATAAAGTCTATTTCTTTAAAGCAATTTTCCAATTCATTAAGGTCTCTCTAAGAACATGCTTTGGAATCAAATTTTATATAGTAAAAACATAAATACTTTAGATAAACAATAAATGATTTAATCATAAATGATGTAATCTTCAAATATGTTAATTCAAAACACATTATATTGTGAAGAGATATTAATTTAATAAACTTATACCAATTTTCATAAAACCTATTTACTTAAAGTAATAATAATCATAAAATCAAAACCAAATATCACCATTGATATTCATCAAAAATATTATCTGCTTACATAAATATGCATTACACTTTAAAATGCTATACATATTATTAAGTTTATTTCTCTTAATAATCATTTCAAGATCAGAAATACATGTTATAGCTAAATAAAGTTGGATTGGAACATAAAAAAACAAAACTTATCCATGCTATTTCTAAACACCTTATGTCTGTACATTCAAAAACATAGCCCAGAGATCTAAAAAAAGAGAGTAATATCGTATAATATTTTATAATATCATATGTTTTATAATATAAAATATTATAAAATCAATTGTTCAGAGTACTATATAAATGTGAATAATTCCTGTTGTTTTTTTCAACTTAGTGTATAGCTTACTTTCATATTAAGTGTATGTCTGAGAAACATTCACCAGTGTTAAATAGAACCTTTACTGACATTTTCTACTTCAAAATATAAATCAGGTGAAACGCCATTATACTAAGTTATCTTTTCAACTTGTATCAATATAATAACCATCAAGTATAACCCTTAATAAGGAAATAAATATGCACATGCAAATGCACTTGTTAAGGGTGGGATATTTAAATTGTAAAGATGAAGGTCTCCAGAGAAATATATAGCAACCATGTCAATCACATAAACGAGAAATCACTTTCTGAGCATCATGTGACTAGTGAGAGCAACATTAGTGGACATTTTCTCCTTAGAAGAGTGGATATTAAGTATAAGACCTAGTGTCTGTTTCCTAACAATCTCTCTCTAACATTGTGTTGAGGAAATATCTAGAGAGAAATGGCATGACTCCATTTTTATAAAACTACTGAAACAGGCAATGAGTCAGAATTGCTCTATGAGAAGTAATTTGTCAACCTATATATGAGATAAAAAGAATTCCTACCAGGGCTGGAGAGAGTCCAGAGGACAGGACGTTTGCCTTGTGGTTGCCAACCCGGGTTGGATCCTTGATGCCTCATCCCCAGCATCCCATATGGTCCTAATGGATCTCCAGTAGGGGTTCCTGAGTGCAGAGCCAAGAGTAAACCCTGATCACTGCCTGGCATAACCTACAAAACAAACAAACAAAAATTACTGCTAATATCACTGTCATCCCGTTGATTGTCAAATTACTCGAGCGGGCACCAGTAACGTCTCTATTCTTCCCAGCCTGAGATTTTAGCAGCCTCTTCTTAATTGTCTTTTCCCAACGATTGGAGGCTCTTTCGGAGTCAGGAAAATGAGACCTTTTTTTTTTCTGTATATGGCATATAGAATAAGACACGGGGAGCTTGCCAGCCTCTGCCTATGCTGGCAGAATACTCTCAGTAGCTTGCAGGGCTCTCTGAGAGGCATATTTTTATATATTTTTCTCTATAATTTGTTGCCTACTGTATGAATCCCATCAGACATGGTGTAGTAATGGTGGAAAATGGGTAAGAAATGTCCAGTCCAGAAAGTGGCCTGGAGCATGGCAGTGGTTGGGTAGTGGAGGTCGGCTGTCAGGGCTGGGTCCCTTGGGGTGGCTAGGGTTCTCACCCACTCCACAGCCTGACATGGAGTCCGGTTGTATGGTTCTGGGTGCCTCCTTTTATAATCCCATCTGAGAGGAGTACCCTGAGGGTGGCCAATGAGGAGATTATCTGGTGCCAGCAGGGGGTGGCTTATGGATATGATCCCTGAGTCACCAAAGACTGGTGGAAGCAAGCAGAGGATCTCTGTTCCCGGGTCCCCTTGAGACTAGAGTCCAAGGTCACGAAGTTCCACATTATCTGGGTTCCGTGGGACTTCATTCACGCATGAGGCTTGACTTGAGCATCTGGAAAGTGGCCTGGAGCATGGCGGTGGTTGGGTAGTGGAAGTCGGCTGCCTGGGCTGGGTCCCTTGGGGCAGGGAGGGCTCTCACTCACCCTACAACCTGGCATGGAGTCCCTACTACTGATATATGAAAATTGAATGTATATGACATGAGTAAATGATGGTTACTCTAATTCCTGTAAGAAATCTGTAACCAGATTCAGGTAATTATAGATTTTACTTTTTAATCTGTGTATTCATATAGTAAAATGTCTGAAAATAGGATATATTAAACTAGCATTAGGTGGTAGCCCATCTGCTGAGAACTTCCTGATGCATAAGGAATAAATTGGCAGCTGAGTAAGGGTTTATAATATCTCAGTCAACACTGACATAACCAAACCACTTCAAAGTTTACAGAGCTATGCCTGCTTGGAATTTTCATTTAGCATATATCTGCGTATCCGTGACACATGGACTAATGAAAGTACTTCTGAAACTCTCTGGCACTTAACTATAATTTTCCAGAATATGTGTCATTAAAGAAAGTGAGAACAAGAATTTTTCTTATTCAGTTCAAAAACTTTTTTTTTCATAAGACTTTTGTGCAAGAACAAAAAATAATGTCTCAGAAGCGTTCCTTTTTAGGTGAATAAACCATTTTCAGATGTTCCTTTCCTCTAAACAGCAGCCCTGATGAGTCAGCCATAAGAATATCAAAGGAAAGCACACACCAGAGTTGTGAACGGACAGCAATTCAATGATGGTTCTAAAAATATATAGAAAATCAATTTGATGTTTATTTTGTAAAAAAAAAAATTACTAAGAAATAGACCGGAAAAACTTTCAAGTGAAATAAGAACAATTGCAGTGCCCTAGAGCACTGATCACCAGCATGGCATATCCTTTTGAGATGAACCGGAAACAAGTCAGCAGATATATATATATATATATATATATATATATATATATATATATATATTCAGGTAAAAAAATCCACAGAACAATGTTTCATCAGACCACATGAGGGATAATAAACAGATTATTTATGATCCTTAATAAGGAAAAAAATGAACTCTAAGTGCTTAGCAGTGCTACAACAACAAATAGGCGAATCATCTTCTAAATATCTACATAAAAGTAGAAGGAGGAAAAAGCTTCTTACAATCATTCTGACTTTATTGGGGGGCAGGGGGGCTTCCCTGCTATTCTTTTTTGGGAGGGTCACATCTGATGATGCACAGGGGTTACTCCTGGTTCATGCACTCAGGAATTACTCCTGGCGGTGCTCAGGGGACCATATGGGATGTGCTGAGAATCAAACCTGGGTTGGCCACATGCAAGGCAAATGCGCTACCCACTGTACCATTGTTCCAGCCCCCCCCTTCCCTGCTATTCTTAGAGAAATTAATTGTTGAGCTCTTGGGCTTCAGGATGCAGAGTGACTGGGCAGTGTAGAGGGAAAAGGGAGGCAGGGGACTGGCTTCTCCCTTTTTAATAAAGTTGCTGATGCTGAAAAAAAATTAAAAAGAAATTAATGGTTGAAATATCTTCAGTCTTGAATGAGACAAAACATATATACAATGAAAATAAATAACATTGTATTAATATTATATTTAGCTGAAAATTAGATCAGTTTTTCCCATCCCTCTCTACCTGTTGCTATGCAACCAGGATGTGTGTATACTAAAATTATTTTTAGTCAGTAATAAATTTCAGCATCACTTCACTTTTTTAACAATGTATTCCCTAATCATATGTAAATACTATTATTTTATTACATGAATTAGATAAATTTTAATTGCTTGGCACATCTTTTATTGGTGAGAAAAATTCCCTACACCTTGATGTTCTGTACTCAAATACATGTGTTTTTATTATTATTATTATTATTTATTGGTTACTGTGTAGAAAAACAGGATTAAGGATAAGAATTAGACAAATGAAAGTTCAAATATTCCTTGAGAACTAGGATTTTCCTTAAAAATTGTAGCACTGTAGCACGGTCCTCTCATTGTTCATCAATTTGCTCGAGCAAGCACCAGTAGCGTCTCCATTGTGAGACTTATTGTAACTCTTTTTGGCAAATTGAATACGCCATGGGGAGTTTGTCACGCTCTGCCATGTGAGCGGGATACTTTCAGTAGCTTGCTGGACTCTCAGAGAGGGATGGAAGAACCGAACCCGGGTCAGCTGCATACAAGGCAAGTGCCCTACCGGCTGTGCTAGTGAAAGAAATGTTTTAAAAAGCAAATAAATTATTAAGATAGAGGAGCAATTTTCTTTTTTTTTAAATTATTTTATTTTCCCCTGACACTATGTAAACATGGTGGTTTACAAGATTACTCATGATATTCAATATACCAACACCAATCTCACTGCCATTGCATCTTCCCACCATCATTATCTCCAATTTTCCCAACCATACCTTAAGTCTGCTCTCAAAAAAATCCCTCAACAATTTATGTTGTTTTTTATACTTAAAAAAATTTCTTTTTAATAAGAAAAAACATTCTAATAATCAAAAAAATGTTTCCTTAGAAGAAAGTTAGTGAAGAATGTTGTGTTTCTCCATGGAAACATTAAGCCCGTGCATGATTCTAAGATGTTACAAGTTAAACCTTCTGTGTTTATATTTTGTTAATAGAGATTGGTTGCCTTCTGTATTATATCCCATTCAATCTGGTGTGACACTCTTGGTTCATCAGTGTTGTAAACGTAGCAGCAGCATGCTCTAGGAAGTCAAAAATTTTAAAAAGGTGATACAGCTGGAATTAAATTTTTAACTGGGTGACAGAATTAGGTCGTGTGTGTGACTTCCAGGGTTTCCAGAAGTACAAGGGATATGGGGAGGGGTATCACATACCTGATTCTATGAAAGCCTGGAGATTTCAGTCACAAAACCCATATACCTGAATTTATCAACAGATTAATTTCTGGATGAACCTCAACCCGAGCAGAGGGACATCACTGGGAGCATAGCAGGGATTATAGAGTGTGGCACTTTCTGCTTACAATGCTCTGTTTGGGGGAGTGCTGGGCTCACCCACCCCCCCCCCCACCCGGAGTACCCTGAACAACTCAGCCTTGAAGCATCTCTGCAACTTGTTGATCTCTTTCAAGATTTATTTATGAGTCTCTGAATCATGACTGGTGAATTAACTTACTTGGCACAGAGGTGGTTCATGGGTGTGACTCAGAAGCAATTTTCTAGTAAATAACTTTCAAAAACTCACTTGACTATTCACTCAATCAATAGATTGGTGTTTTAGTACCAAGTAGGTTCTGGCACCATTCTAGGTTCTAATACTTTGATATATCTTCTATACCACTAGAAGGAAGAACAAAGAAAAACATTAAATAAACAAGCAAAATGAGCTCAAAATTTTGAAGTTTGACAAAGACTCAGATAAATAAAACAATTATGAGATAGAAAACCTTTGGGGTCAAAAGTTATTTTAGAGTGATTTTCAGAGAATGTTTCTCAGAAGTTTATATTTTAATGAGGTCAGAGTGATAAGAAGAAAGGTCATTTATGTTAATATTTAGAATAAAAATTTCACTATTTCAGCTGCACTTTTTCTTACTGTTCTTCAAATGTGAAATTAATTTCAAATTCAAAGCCTCTTTTTTGTTAGTGTTTCCTGTACTGGGGTTATAGGGAAAAAGAGTACTCAGTTTTCTGGAAAGGAATCAAGACTTGATGAAATGGGAAATATTCATTGGGATGATTTTAGAGGGTTTCTCACTAGGTAATAGTTTGTGTTGAAATGGGAATTTAAGGCTGTATGTAATTCTAGTTGATAAATTATTGTTACTTTATCCCCATACTGTACTTTCTTACCAACATTGCAATTTTTTAAATAATTTTTTATTAGTGCATCACTGTGGGGTAGTTACAGACTTACAAACTTTGGTGCTCGAGTTTCAGTCAGACAATGATTGAGTACCCATCCCTCCACCAGTGCCCATTTTCCATCACCAGTGGTCCCAGCATCCCTCCCACTACCCCCATCCCGTCCTCTCCACCCTACCCCATCCTTGTGGTGGGTCATTCCCTTTTGCTCTCTCTCATTTGGGGTGTTGTGGTTTACAATAGAGGTATTAAGTGGCCATCATGTTCGGTCTGTAGTCAACTTTCAGCCCACATCTCCCATCCTAAGCGGGCCCTCTAGCACCCTTTACTTGGTGGTCACTTCTCTATCTGAGCTCTTTTCTCCTAGCATGTGAGGCTGGTTTCAAAGCTGCGGAGTATTCCTTCTAGTACTTATCTCTACTATGGTTGGGTGTTAGTCTCCCATTCTGTTACTTTATATTCCTCAAATGAGTGCAATCTTTCTATGTCTGTCCCTCTCTTTCTGGCTCATTTCACTTAACATGATACTTTCCCTGTGGAAGCATTTGTATGAAAATTTCATGACTTCCTCTTTTCTAACAGCTTGCATAGTACTCCATTGTGTAGATGTGCCAAAGTTTCTTTAACCAGTCATCTGTTTTCAGGCTCTTGGTTTTTTTTTCCCAAATTTTGGCTATTGTAAACAATATTAAAATGAACACATAAGTGCAGATGTCATTTCTACTATACTTTTTTGCATCTCTGGGATATATTGTATTGGTGGGTCAAATGGAAGCTCAATTTCTAATTTTTTGAGAAGTGTCCATACTATTTTCCAAAAGGGCTGAACCAGTCGGCATTCCACCAGCAGTGAAGGAGAGTCCCTTTCTCCCCACATCCATGCCAACATGGGTTGTTTTTGTTCTTTGGGATGTAGGACAGTCTCTGTGGTGTGAGATGATATCTCATTGTTGTTTTGATCTGCATCTCCCTAATGATTAGTGATGAAGAGCATTTTTTCATTTGCGTTTTGGCCATTCAGATTTTTTCTTTGAGAGAGTTTCTGATTTCATCCCATTTTCTGATGACTTTGGATGTTTTCTTCTTGTGGAGTTCAACCATTGCCTTGTAAATTCTTGATATCAACACCTTATCAAATGGGTATTGGGTAAATAGCCTTTCCCATTCTGTACACTGTCTTTGTATTTTGGCCACTGTATCTTTGAGGTGCAGAAGCTTCACAGTTTAAGGTAGTCCCATTTGTTTATCTCTGTTTCCACTTGCTTGGCCAATGGTGTGTCACATTTAAAGATATTTTTATCTTCAATGTCAAGGAGAGTTTGGGCATCTTGTCTTCAATGTACCTGATGGATTCTGGTCTGATGTTGAGGTCTTTAATCCATTTTGATCTGACTTTTGTGCATGGTGTTAGATAGGGGTCTGAGCCCATTTATTTCCATGTAGCTGTCCAGTTTTGCCAGCAACATTTCCAACATTACAATTTCTTTTCTACTGTACAATTTTGTACTTCACAAACTAACTACTCACTGCCAAATGATGATTGACATTTTTCCAGAAAAAATCTTAGTCATGAATAAATGACCTATATTGAACAAGTCTGACTAAGGGAAAGATCATATATTTCAAAATTGCAGGGGAATAAGACCTAGAACATTTTTATTTAATGACTAACAGAAAACGAGGAAGGGTGGATACTGGTCCTGCATGCAGCTGATTCGATTAACTCTGGAGACATGGTTCCATTGGGTTTCCTGATATTTAGAATATCGTTCTTTATTTTAAATAGTTTGGATGGCTTTAGATGCAGTCCAAAACTTCCACTGACCGAAAAAAAAAGCCCTAATATTGAAATCTCTGAGTAGCTATGACTTTCCTCTATTCTTCTATCTCCAAAGCTTATTGAATAGGCTGTTATCAGCTTAAAAGGAAGTATTTTTATTGTATTATAAAGAAGTAAAGACCCTCCCATTGATCGTCGATTTGCTCGAGCAGGCCCAGTAACGTCTCCATTGGAGACTTTGTTGTTACTGCGTTTGGCATATCGAATACTCTTGGTAGCTTGCTGGGCTCTCTGAGAGGGGCGGAGGAATCGAACTCGGGTCGGCCATGTTGGCCGCTTGTAAGGCAAACGCCCTACCCGCTGTGCTAAGCATCGTGCTTCTCTCTAATTTATTAATCTAATGAAGGTACCTCCGGATTACACTTCTGGTGACATAACCCATGTAGTGAAGAACTCTCCTGTGTTGACACCTGGCCTCCACTCACAAGAGGCCAGTAGAAATTTGAATTATGATAGCCTAAAAATGTCTAACACTGTCAAATAAATCTTCGTTGAAAAACATTGTCCATTTGCTCTATATTTATCCAAAGATCTGAAATGAGAGTCACTGGATCATCAGAATAACAAATTATTATTTATGAAATGGCAGTTTATATAAGGCTCCAGTCTGATTAAGTTGGCTTAGACTCTTCCATTTAAAACATATTCATTAAGAAAGGGACAGACATAGAAAGATTGCATTCATCTGGGGAACATAAAGTAACAAAATAGGAGACAAACACCCAAAAATAGCTGTGATAAGTACCAGGAGGTTTACTCCATGGCTTGGAGACCAGCCGCACACGCTAGGAAAAAAGGCATCTCAGATAGAGAAGGAAGCACCAAATAAAGGGTGTTGGGAGGATCCTCCCAGGATGGGAGATACATGCTGAAAGTCGACTATAGACCGAACATGATTGCCACTCAATGCCTCTTTTGCAAACCAAAGCACCCAAAAGGAGAGAGAGAACAAAAGGGAATGCCCTGCCACACAAGGGTCATG
This sequence comes from Sorex fumeus, assembly GCF_029834395.1. Taxonomy (NCBI): domain Eukaryota; kingdom Metazoa; phylum Chordata; class Mammalia; order Eulipotyphla; family Soricidae; genus Sorex; species Sorex fumeus. The sequence goes on from NW_026606059.1 coordinate 22,501,379, forward strand.
GTATGAGGGGAATGGGGGTGCGAGGGATACTGCAATCAGTGGTGGTGGAAAAAGAGCACTGGCGGAGGGATGGGTACTTGATCATTGTATAACTGAAACCCAAGCACAAAAATTTGTAAGTCTACAACTGTACCTCATGGTGTTTCACTCATAAATTTTTTTTAAAAAAGCATATTCATTTCAGTATTTGAAACTCCTTAAATGCAAGTCTCATGGCAATCACCCTGTGTAAAAAAAAAAAAAAGTAAGAAGACCACTGCACACTCTTTACAATAGCCAGAATCTGGAAAAAAATCTGACTGCCCGAGAACAGATGACTGGTTAAAGAAACTTTGGTACATTTACACAATGGAGTACTATGTAGCTGTTAGAAAAGATGAAGTTATGAAATTTACATACAAGTGGTACTACATGGAAAGTATCATGTTAAGCGAAATGAGCCAGAAAGAGCAGGATAGACACAGAAAGATTGCATTCATCTGGGGAACATAAAGCAACAAAACGGGAGACTAACACCCAGGAATGGCTGAGATTAGTACCAGGAATTTCACTCCATGACTTGAAGGCCAGCCACATGTGCTAGGTGAAAAGGAAGCTCAGATAGAGAAGAGAGCACCAAATAAAGGGTGTGAAGACCCTCCCAGGGTGGGAGAGACGTGCTATAAGTAGTCTATAGACCAAACATGATTGCCACTCAATACCTCTCTTGCAAAACACAGTACCCAAAAGAAGAGAGAGAGAACAAGGGGGAATGCCCTGCCACAGCGGCAGGGTGGGACGGGGGGGGAGGGGGAGGGGAGGGATGCTAGGACCCGTGGTGGGGGAGGATGGGCACTGGTGGAGGGATGGGTACTTGATCATTGTATAACTGAAACCCAAGCACAAAAATTTATAAGTCTATAACTGTACCTCATGGTGTTTCACTAATAAAAAAATGATAAAAAAAGAAGCATAAAAAAAAGAAGACTGCTGCATTCATTATTCATCTCAGCTCCCATTATTAAAGATGCACTGAAGTTGTGATAGTACAGTAGGTAGGGCGCTTACCTTGCATACAGTCAACCTGGGTTTAAAACCCAGCATATAAAAGTCACATGAGAAAATGCTCTACATCAGTAATCATCAGGGAGATGCAGATCAAAACAACAATGAGATATCATTTCACACCACAGAGACTGGCCCACATCCAAAAGAACAAAAGCAACCGGTGTTGGCGTGGATGTGGCGAGAAAGGGAATAAGCCCAACAGTGGACACTTGTGACTCTGTGGGACTAATCTCAGAACCTTGCAATGCCATGTGCTTTACAATTTAAACAGTCTCACCAGTCCTTCATATGCTTTACTGGGGATGGGGAGAGGTAGATTTGGCTGTGCCCAGGGTATACTCCTGGCTCTGGGATTACTCCTGGCAGCGCTCAGGGAACCAATATGGTTTGGGGATAGAATCAAGGTCAGATGCATGCAAGCAAGTGCCTTACCTATTGCATTATCTCTCTAGTTCTACACTCCTGTAAATGTTTTAAAGGAAAAATCTCTGCTTAGCAAGCCAGTCAGTTCAAACTTTTGTCATGATGTTGTCACATCACTATAAATATGCCAAAACCTATTGGGTTTTGTACAGATAATTAATACAAATAATTCACCTACTTTAGTTGACAGAGTTGCTCAAAGAAAATTACTTAAATCTGCGTTGACTCAGACTTCCTATTTTTTCCTATCAGTTTCATCTATTTTTGACTTATGTATTACGTCCTTTTTGTAAGAGATCTGCAAGGTCACAAAATGAAAAGATAAAAGTCTACTTCTGTGAAATCAGCTAGGAAATCTCACAAAAAGCCTAGAAGTAATAAATCATGACTCAGAAAATGTCAGGAAGTTGAAGTAGTATTCACCTCTTATGAAAGTACATCTTGTTCATTCTGAGAAGTTGTAACAAGGCTTTCCATTCTGACTTAAAATTGGCTATTTTTCTCTTCCATTTCTCAGTATAGATGTCATAGAGTTGTTTGATTCTATTCCTCTTTTCAAGTTTAAAAGCAAGCTCTTCTAATAATAAACTGCTAAATATTAGTTGTAATAACAACTATATTTCAGTGCTGAAAACTTCATAGTTCAATTTAAAATAACTCTTTTAAGGACTGGAATACTGGTAAGCATAATTTCTATATTTGAAAAATAGCTTTATACAAAAACTTTATTGTACTTAGCAATTTCTTCATTTTGAGAACCTAATCCAAAACTTGATTTTATTGTCTAAATAAGGTTTACCAATTATTGGTGAAGATAGCTTTAAGTGCATTGATTTTCTTAGTGAAGTTTCTGTTTTATCAACAAATCATATAATAAAGAGTGTTAGAACATAAGTGTAGAAATCAGTGAATGTTGGGGATGGGCAAATAGTATAGCACAGAGGATGGCCAACCTGGGTTTGATCCGTATATGGTCTCCTGAGCATCACCAAGAGTAATTCCTGAGTGCAGATCTGGAGTAATTCCTGAGCTTTGCTTATTATGGCCCAAGTTCCCCAGGCCTGCAAAAAGAGTCAGGGAACATAAGAGAATATCTTGCTTTCATTTCTTATTCTAAACATAAATAATAAACAAGAAATTAAAAGTAGGAAGTAAAATCTGAATGCAAATAAGATTTATAGTGAGAGACATTCTGTGTGTATTTATAGGTTTATATGTATGTGTTTATATGGGTAAAGGTGATTAATACAATAAAATTCCATTTGAAAAGTCAAACACTGAGATAGAGAGATGATATAGCATGTAGCGTACTTGCCTTACACACAGATGATCTGGATTGGATGCCCAGCATCCCATAGGGTCTCCCAGTAAACCCAGAGGTGATCTCTGAGTGTCAGGCATCAGTCCTGAGCACAGCTGGTGTGATCACAAAACAACAACAGAATAAAATTCAAAGACTGAAAATTATTTTTAATGTACTATGCAATGGTAGTTCTAGAGTCTGTTTACAAATGGATTGTTTAGTGGCATCTTGTGACTGTATGTATTGGAGTATATATAAATGAAGACAAATGTAAGATTTTATAATATATTAATTACCCCTTGCTTTGTAATTAAAAACAAGTGTAGAGAAATATACTTGTGGGAGAAATGAGTTCATTGACTTGTTGGATTTTTGGTTTGCTGCTTAACTATATTTCTTGGGTTAGGAAACATCTAATGGTTATTGGTAAAGAATTATGGTGAACTGAAAAATATAATGTAAGTACTTTCCTCTATATTATTTCTAGAAAAATAATTTTTTGTATGCCATAGAAGTTTTTGTTCAATACGGATGCTTCATAAACTAAGAAGCTATATAAAAGCAAGTAAACCATAAAAATGTCAGTTGACTATTGACCCAAATAAAGGATATATACTTAATTCGTCACATTTATTCTTTAATATGAATAGACTGACTAGACTTCACAGAACACTTACCATGATTGCTGGAAATTTCACCCTAAGTCTTGGAAAAGTAAAAAGCCTCATGCAATTCTTCTAGGAATTCTATCGTGGGAGAAAGTGGTCTTACCACTTTCTCAGGGTTCCTCCTTCTGCATACATCCTGGTCACTGTGAAATCCAATCTATTTCTTCAATAAAACAATAATCATTGAGCATAACAATTAGCACAGTAGATGAAATTTATTTAATCTTTTAGGAGAGCATGAAAAACTATGGATATTAAAATTACAATGAAATTCAATCATAAATTTTATCAAAATGACTCAAACGATTCTAAGAATTTTTTTTTATTATTTACTAATAGAAAAAACTCTATTTAGTAACCTTTTTTTCCCCTTCTCTTTCTGGGGTCTCTCCCAGCAAAGTGCAGTATTTACTCCTGACTCTGTACTCAGGTATAGTGCTATAAAACTAAATGAGAGTCACAGGTAAGGTAAGTGCCTTTACTCTGGTACAAGTTCTCTAGCCCAATAGAAAATCTCTTTCAGAACATTTTTCCAATGTTTTTCTTATCATCCCTTCAAAAGGAAATGATAAAAAATTTTAAACCTCCAAATTTTTTCCTTCAATAATTTGAACACATCTACATTGTTCTTGCTTTCTACTGTAACTAGTTTGGTTGGTTTTTTTTTTCACCCTATGATGTCAATTGTCTAAAAGGAATAAAAGAATGGCAGTAGTGTAAATTGGTCCCAAAATTTTACTGTAGAATAGAACACTCAAAGATGAACCAAGATGATCTCTTTGAACATGTTGGGATATGGACGCAGTTGTAAAGTTGTACAAGCTTAAACTTGGATTTTAGTTACAAAGAAGCCACATTCTATTCTTATTGCCTCATTCTTTGGAACCACATTGATGTAACAACTGCCTTTTAGGAAAATTTTCCTCTTACATGTAATTAGTTGAGAACCAACTTGAGGATACTTGCTGTGGGATGTTGAATCTATACAAGAGATTTAACAACTTTAAGCTTAGTCTATTTTTAGATGCTATTATAATTTTTATTTCTATTAGTTTGGGGGCCATGCATAGACGTGCTCAGGGCTTCCTCCTGGCTCTGTGATGAAGGATCATTTTTTTGGTGCTCAGGGGATGATATGGGATGCCAGGGATCAAACCTGGATTGGCAAAGTGCAAGGCAAGCATTCAACCCACTACACTATCACTCTGGTCCTTTTTTCTAGGTGCTTTCTCAATTATGAATTACAATAAATTTTGGTGCACTCAATTTAGCATCAACTGCTGCAGCTGTGCACTGAAAAAGATAAATCCTATTACAGCTCTAGAATCCACACACAACTTTATTTTAATAAAGAAAGTAAAAGATCTGAAATTGGAAAAATGATTTCCTACTTCTTATAATTGAATCTTGGAATGCTTTCCTTACTTCCTATGGATGCTGTGGTCTTCTAGTGTCTGTTAAAATCCTCTTGGTAATCACTCATGAGTGCTGAAGCCACAATCAATATAGTTCAATGTCAAACAGCAGTTCCCACATATGGCCTGAGTCATTAATTCAAACTAACTATCTTTATTATTGTTGAGGCTCTTGACCCCTTTTGTTAGTACGAAAAGCCTAAGCCTTTCCCACAATCCACAAGTCTCGTAACATGGCTAAAACCATTCTAAATCCATGTTAATATAAGTGTCTGATTGAGCCTCATGTGCACCATCCTAAGATCAGGGCTATTTTGATGACCTGACAAGTTTCATTTTAGACAAAGAGAATAATGTTATATTATTAACAAAATCACTTCATCACTTAATCACTTAACTTCCCGTTAGTCGTCGATTTGCTCGAGCGGGCGCCAGTAACGTCTCCATTTGTCCCTGTCACGTGCTAGTGTAGTCCAATGGCATCTGTTTGCTCCGGGAACATGAAGGGCCTCAAACCGATCGTTCATGATCTTGACGAAGAAGTCTGACCATCTGGTAGGTGGGCGGCCACTCGGTCTTTTGACATCCCGTGGAATCCAGTCACTAACAGCTCTAGTCCAGCGGTCGTCTTTAAGTCTCATTACGTGACCAGCCCATCTGATTTTTGACACCTTGGCAAATGAGACAGCGTCCCTGATTCTTGATCGTCGACGGATGTCAGAACTCTGGATTCTTTCTCTCATTTGAGTGAAACGTGATATTCCAAGCATAACTCTTTCTATTCTTCTTTGGGAGACCTGAATAGCGTTCTCATCCTGTTTGCATATGGCCAAGGTCTCTGAGGCATATGTTAATGCAGGAAGAACAGTGGAATCAAAGAGATGTGCCCGGAGCCGGAGGTTCTTCGTCCTCTTAGCTATTTCTTCAACGTTCTTGAAGGCGTTCCAAGCCGCTCTCCTCCTCCTGCGCAGCTCGGGTGCCAGGTCATTTGTCATGTTGACCTCTCGACCTAGGTACACATAGCTGTTGCATTCGGAGATGGTCGTTCCATTGAGAGCGAATGGGGCGTCAGGAACAAGGCTGTTTCTCATAAACATTGTCTTTGTAAGATTCAGCTGTAGTCCTACCTTTCCACACTCACGGTCAAAGTCGGCCAGCATTTGTGCCGCTTGGCTGATGTTTGGTGTTATTAAAACAATGTCATCAGCAAAGCAGAGGTGGTGTAGTTGCCGACCATCTATCTTCACTCCCATTCCTTCCCATTTCAGTCGTCACATGGTGTTCTCAAGGGTGGCACTGAAGAGTTTCAGTGAAATGGTATCACCCTGCCGCACCCCTCTCTTGACATCAATGATCACTTCTTTGTAGAATGGTGAGATCCTGGTAGTGAATCCGCAATACAGCTCACGGAGGATCCTGATGTATTGGGCTTGAATGCCCTGATTGGCTAGGGCTTCAATGACCGCTTCCATCTCAACAGAATCAAAGACCTTCTTTAAATCAATGAATGTTAAACAGAGCAGCATCTTGAACTCCCGAGAAACCTCAATGAGCTTGGTTATCGTGTGGATATGGTCGATGTTGCTGAATCCTTTGCGGAACCCGGCTTGCTTGCATGGTTGTCCTTCATCTAGTGTTCTACCAATCCTATTTAGGATGACTCGAGTGAACAACTTGTATATGACAGACAATTATTATTATTAATAATATTGTTAATATATAATATATTTTAATAAGGAATATAGTGTTTATTAATTATTAATTGATACATAATAATATTAATAAGACCATTAATAATAAGATGAAAAATCTTATTATTAACAAAATACCAATACAAAATATCAATCAATAAAAAGGACCCTATAAGAGCATAATCATATGACCATCAGTGAATATAAGCATTTTATAAGATTAATTTCCATTTTAAAAATATTGCACACAAATTAGAGAACAGAAATACAGAAACTCTCTAAATCTGATAACCCTGACAACTTTGATTATGATCAGGTGAGTAAGTATGGCCTTTCTTTTAAAAAATAGCAAATCATCTATGCCAAAATAGTTCCTCAGCTCTACTGGAGTCTTCTTGTATCGCAAATAATTAAAAACCTAATGTTAAAACCAAACGAAAGAAGCTGATGTATTGGCAAAGTAAAAATGCCATATCTACACACTGAAGTCTAAGATCCAAACTCAAAATAAACTCTTAGCCAAAAAAAAATTTCATTCATTTTGTTTGTTGTTTAACTGGCCCATCATTCTGAACTAAATAAACACCACTTAGCCCTCTAATACTACAACCAACATGTTCCTGTATCAGAGGATCAAAATTTGAATGCAAGAGTTATATAGATAGAAGCAAGACAATTTTTTACAGAGTTGTGCTTGTGAAAAAGAGTTAATAGGTGTTCCCAAGAAAGGAAAAAAGAGGGGTCATATAAAATTTTCATATTTCCCTTCCAAACCCTCTAATCTTCCTGTCCTGTGAAGCAGTTCAGGCAATATAGAATTCAAACAGTTTTACTACTTGGAATCACTTTGCACTGAAAAACCTCCACAGGAGAAAGGGAAATATTTTTTTTCTAGCAGAGTGAAATTAGCTTTAATTCTTTCATCTTTGGCCTTGCAGCTGTAGATATTAGATATTGTAATCCTATAGTAAATTTCTCAAAAGGAACAATTCATATGTGTTAAATGATATTTTATAGGTTGTTTTAAAAAAGTCATTAAGAAATTATCCAGAATTTAACTTTTATAGAAAAATATCTGTGAATCTTTGATTCTCTAAGTGACAGAATTATTATTTTTAGTTTCTTGTATATGTGATCATAAATTCAAAGAACATATAAAATAATGCTAAAATTTATCCTTATAATTAGCATACTCTATATTATATAAATAAAATGTAATTTATATTAAAATCAATGTATTTCACAAAAATATTTCCCAGAACTTTCAGTATAGTGCCAGACTATGTAAGTTAATGAATAATAAATGAATACTAAATGAATAACTAACCCATTTCATTTACTCTTTTTAATTCTTTATTTGATTTAATTGCAGTTTAGTAACTTGTGAGGAGATGTCAACATAATTTAAAATATACAATTAAATAAGTAAAGACATTTAAGCTTCACTTATATGTTTAACATGCAGTACATGAATATTTGTTTCACTTGCTGAGACATTACAGTATGCTGACACATGTATTAATACATAGTATACACATGTCACTGAGCACCACAAATGAAATCATAAACATTGTGCCATGTATTTAAACTATATGTCATATACTAAAGAATCAAAGTAGTGAAAAGTATTTATGTAGTTCACTTTTCAATTGTTTATTTTCAAATTTCTTTATCCCATATAAGTATACCATTTTCAAAGATAATGACCAAACATCACCTATGTAAACATGCAGATATACTCAAATGGAGGCTAACTGTTATCTTGAATTTGATGTGACTACAAGTTGTTACTCCCTTTGTTGAGACACACAACAAAATTCCCCTTTTCTTGAATCTAGACAGGCATGAATGGCTTTTTGAACCAACGGGTTGCCAAGAGAATAAAGAGGAAGACACATTCTGACATTGGAGTATGGTTTCTGGAACCCCTGAGCTTTTTGAGTAGAAAGACTGTTACTCTATAATCATCATGCTGGAAAAGTCACATATAGGTATTCTTTTTTATTTTATTTTATTTTTTTGCTTTTTTTTGGGAGGGGGGTCACACCCGGCAATGCACAGGGGTTACTCCTGGCTCTGCACTCAGGAGTTATTCCTGGCGGTGTTCAGGGGACCATATGGGATGCTGGGAATCGAACCCAGGTCGGCCGCGTGCAAGGCAAACACCCTACCCGCTGTGCTATCTCTCCAGTCCCACATATGGGTATTCTTGATAATCTAATACAGTCTACTTGTGTTGTCCCATAAGTCAAGGAAAATATATAAAACTTAAGCTACCTTGGTCCATCGAAAGGAGCCCATGATTGAACCCAATTTAATGACATGATGACAGAGAATAAAAGCATCTTCCATGTTGAAATCTACCTGAGTTCCTAATTTACAATACCCTTAAACATGACAGTTATTGTTGCTTTCTAAGTTCTCAATCATCTTTGTTTGGCTATTCAGTGATTAAAAAACTGGCACAGATGCACAGATATGAAAAGGCATGAGAATTCTATTTATTGACAATGTGATTAAATTGTGATTAATGTCACTATCACTGTCCTCCCATTGTTTGCCTTGCACATGGCCAACCAGGGTTCGATTCTTCTGTCCCTCTTGGATTGCCCAGCAAGCTACTGAGAGTATCCCGCCTGCATGGCAGAGCCTAGCAAGCTCCTTGTGGCATATTCGATATGCCAAAAACAGTAACAACAAGTCTCACAATGGACACATTACTGGTGCATGCTTGAGCAAATTGATGAACAATGGGAGGACAGTGCTATATTAGTAAATATCAGAAGAAGGAAATAATTTTATTTCAAAGAATACAACTACAAGTGATTTGGACACTCCTAATGATACTCAGCCTGTCTGGCCAGCTGATTCAATGCTAGGGCTTGCAGTGCACATTGCTCTGGTCCACTAGTGTTGGGGACCACCAGGTCTGATCCTGGTGTTGGAGGCATCCTGGGATGCGCCACACTTCTCATCAGCCATGTGAGGCTGGAGATAGAACGTGGGTACTGTGCACACATGGCATATGAAACTGCACCCTAGCTATCTTCCCTACTTACTGACATGTTCATTATTTTTTGTTCCCGTGGCCATCTCTTCATTGTTACTACTGTTGTTGAGGTGACTGGGAGTCTCAATTTGAGGGTATCATGGCTGTGGTACATATATATATATATATATATATATATGTACATATATATATATAGTGCTTGCTCAAGTTGCACATTAGGGTGAGGTCCTTGCATACTCAGCAAGTGGTGCTGACCCCAGATTGTACTTCTTTAGTCATGGTACTTTCACACATACCCAATGGGTGTTTCCCTCTTTAGTCTGAGCACAAACATTTGAAGTACCATGGGAGTTTTGTTGTAGAGCTCACACAAGTTTGGGAGTGATGGTATTTTCAAGCCAGAGGATCACACATTCTCAGTTGTGGCGCTCACTGATGGCTGTGCACAAGTTACAGTGCTTGCACACATCTGGTTACTAAGCAGCAGGATATCATTTACAGTTCTGAGGATCAGAATCCAAACATCCAGGCTCAATCAGCAGAGATGCCAGAATGATGTTCAGTACATACAACACCAACAGGTATTCAAGCCATGACCATTTTTTTTAGGCATCTGTGCCAGGGACTATTCCTCCCAGAACCATTTCTTAAGTTCTTACCTCTAACATGGGAGCCTTCTCCCATTTTCTTTTGTCCTTCAAATTTGATCCACAAATATACTTATCACATTTCATTTAAACTCTGCAGTGCCAAGCTACAGATTCGCTTGACATTACATTTATACTGATTTGTACTCTGTTTAAAACAAACAACAACAACAAAAAGATATGGACTTTTCAAATATTTTTTTTCTTGATAAGCTAGCATGAATCTTTGTATACAGTGTCTGGAATGAAGAGGGCTTTGCTCCCTGACTTCAGTGTGTGCCCACAGTTGGTTGAATCATCAGTGCTTATCTAACACCACTTCCCTGCAGGACTTAGCTACTTTCCTCAATGCATCCCTTGCCTAATAAGTTTTCTTAGCTGTTCACTTTAAGTAATTACTGGTAGATTGTCTCTGGAAAATACTTTCCTCTTCACAGCTTCCTCTTAAAATGTGAAAAACTTTTCTAATAGTGTTAAATGTCTATCTATTACAATTTACTCTAATAAGACACTGCAACTTCTTTGTTCTCCAGTGAGGATAATGTCTTTCTCCACCAAGAACTTAGCCTCAGGAAGAGGGTGGTACTTTCTTGAGTGCTCTATACCAGTTTTAGATGTAGCAGCCAAAACAGTGTTATATAATTTAGCATGGATTGTAAGTATAGTACAGAACACTATAGAATAGGAGGGATAGACAGGAGTGTTGTGGAATGGCATGGTATAGTATGGTATCACTTGGCATGTATAATTTTAATAGACTAAATTGTATCAGAATCCATTTGTTTAAGTACCCCATCCCAGTACCTTGAAATGTGACATCATTTGGAGATAGTCCTAAATGAACAATTTAGTAGAAATTCTGTAAGAGTATGACCCTTCAGTTACTTTCTTGTTTTTAACTATGAGAATATATATGTGTATGTATATGCATATATATTAGTATACTTTACTTTTACTTATTTCTTGCATTTTGAGCAAGATTCCACATTTTCATTTTGCATTAGACCTGAATATTAAGTAATCAACTTAATCCTCTATTTTGTATTCCAAAATTTTGTGTGAGTAACCTAGATGTAACCGTATCTACCATAAGATGTAATTACAGCTAGATAACCACGCCTATCTACTAATGACTACTACCTATTAATGTATTTTCCATTCCACTTTATTTGTACTAGCTGCACCCACTGTACTAACACTCTGACCCAATGTAAAGTATCCTTTCTTGTATTCTTACATTCTTTCTGTCCAGTTAGTACAAATCAATGCATTAAAACTGTCTGTATTTGGAGCTGGAGTGATAGTACAGCAGGTAGGATTCTTGCCTTGCATGCAGATGCTCAGTGTTCTATCCCTGGCACCACATATGGTCCTCCGATCCCTGCCAGGAGTAATCCCTGAGTGAGGAGACAGAAGTCAGCCCTGAGCACTGCAGGGTGTGTCCAAAACAAAACAAAGCAAAGAACACTTTCCATCTTGAAGAAGTTTCAAAACTTTATAAGTACCCTCTATGGATATGCCTGTATTTCTTCTTCCAAATACCATCTTATACTTCTATGATATTCTATGTATAAACCATTATGTAAGACAAACCAAACCACATTAGGATGACTACTTCTTGGGGATGAAGAGTGGGGGAGGGTCTGTTTTTGCCAACATAGTCTGAGGATTTCAGAGTTATAGTATTTACTCATATGTTCACTGTCAACTTGAGTTAGCCAAAATTGTTGAATAAATGAATCAGGAAAAAAAAAGAGCAAGTGACTTAAAAAGGACTACTTAAAATTATTTGAAATAAACCAAGTTTTATATTACTAGGATCAACAGAAATATCACTGAACATCTTTGACATACAATAGAGAAAAACCATTGTCTCTCTTTCAATAGACTTCAACAAAGAAATCAGACATCTTTGCAATTTCTTATAAACTGATACATTCTAGCTTACATACTCAATATTATTAAATTCTTCTCACATAAAACAAAAAACTGTTTGTTAAGTATAAGTAAAGCACCTTGAACACATTAGCCAGAAACATGCGTTCGGTCAGCACAAGGTTTTGTTGTTTTTAGAGAATAAGATTTCTCTCATTCATGAATTTAAGGAAAAAAATGATTTTGTAAGTGCTACTTCTAGGCTCTCTCACAGGTTGGATTTGAATCTCTTCGCTTTAACTTTGACACAAGATTTTTCTCGGCCTTTCTTACCTTTCTCTATTCCTGTCTCTTAGTACAGACCTACAGTGTATCCCATGTAGATCTTTTTTTCCATTTACAGTGTTTTCCTAAGCTTTTCAGAAATGTTTTAAATGGGCTTTATGTTCCTCTGTGCCTCATAGGGATGTTTTAAATTAACTTTTTCAATCCTCTGAAGTTGAATAAAATATCATTTATAGAATCATATACTTTGCTCTCATGTTCACCAAAGCCTATGTAATGTGTAGGATTTCATATCTTGATCTTATTGCATAATCTTGGTAGAACATGTTCTTAATTTAGCCCAAGCCATTTTATTTATTGTATTAAAAGCAACTGTCAGGACAGTTTGCATTCATTTGAAGTAGTGAATGTAGCTACCATTAACTGAGCTAGTGAAATGTATCTGCTTAATAAACAATGTAGCATTTATTTTAAATTAGGAGCTGAACAGATAGCACTGCAAGTAGTGTACTTGCATCACAAATGGCCAACCAGGGTTCGATCCCTGGCATCCCATAGAGGCCCCCTGATGCATTTTTCCCAGTCCAGTGAAACCCGTTTTCTGTCTGAAACACATTTTTCTTCCCTTTAGCTCACCTCATGTCTTTTTAAGGAAATTTCATTAAATAAATAAATAAATAAGTAAATAAATAAATAAACCTATCTGGCTTCACTATGTTTGCCTCCACCTGAAATCCTTTTCTGCTTGGGAAGGCTAGGACAGATCTTGACTGCCCTTGGTGAGCGAGAACAGACTCGCCTTTCCTGCAAAGTGCAATGCCTCACTCTACCCTAAATCCAAGGCTCCCTGGGCCATCTGGTATCCGGGATCATTCCCCAGGAGGACAGGACAAGCGGACTCAGGGGCAGATTGATGCTGCTTGCCGGGGGCTGGCAGGACCTGTGCATCCATGCGGTGTAGCAGACTTACCTGCCCTGATCCACGCCAGGCATCTCTGAGGAGTGCTGGTGGCATATGTAGGAATATCCGAGTGCAAAGAACGCTCTCTCAGAGTTCCTAGTCAGTCTCCCAGGCAGCCCACTTTACCAAGCCACTGGCTACCTTGGCTTGCAAAAGAGAAACAAAAGCTGAATCTGCAGAGGTTATTCCTTTCTTAAACCATCTGACCTCCTTAAGTCAGGCAAAACTTTTCCCCTCCAGGGCATAATGGGTTATAGAAGTTGTCTAATCTAGGTGATGTGTCATTCAGACTGACAACTCTGAAATCCAATTAACCATTGCCTGAGCTCCATTTTACTAAATTAGCAAGATTTTTCTCCACATTGGCAGGGTCTGTGCTCCATTATCAGCATGAAGTTATAGGAGTAAGACCTTAACCTACCCCTTAAATGTTTAAGGGGGTGAAATCTCTAGGGGGTGGGAAAAGGATTTTGCAGGCAGATAGAGAGGATGGGCCCTAATAATGAATTTTGGGTACATAATAAAACTTAAGAAGAAATTGTCCAGCCTTGAATTAGCCCTAAGGCAAAAGAGCACATCCCTTTGAGATGCAAAACCTGAGCTCTTTGGAGATGGAAAACTGTCACACCCACATGCAGAAATCCAAGTTCTCACCCTGAGAAAGGCCAAGCCCTCAGGGAGAAGCTGAGATAAAGGGAAAGGTCACAGTGAGGTTAGGAAGGACCATCCACAGCACAAGGCTTTCCTGTGGCAACCCCTGGGTGTACTTTTATGGTTTCTTTTCATGTATACATAGGCAGAGAATCCAGGCCAAGACCATTTAGCGGAATTGTATATAACCACCTCCTCCCCAAAGCCTCAAACCCCTGTTTTTTCTTGAGCATATATTTGCTGGCTTGCTCTTTCAATCCTGTGTTTTCCTTTAAGTACATTCCCCTCAGGCCTGCCTGCCTTCCTTCCTTCCTTCCTTCCTTCCTTCCTTCCTTCCTTCCTTCCTTCCTTCCTTCCTTCCTTCCTTCCTTTCTTTCTTTCTCTCTCTCTCCTTCCTTCCTTCCTTCCTTCCTTCCTTCCTTCCTTCCTTCCTTCCTTCCTTCCTTCCTTCCTTCTCTTCCCCTTCCCTTCCTTCCCCCCCCCCCCCCACCCTGCCTTCCTTTCCTTTTATTTGGAGAGGGGAGAGGGGTTATACCCTGCAGTGCTCAGGCAGTGCTCCTTGTTTTGCCCACTGAAATCACTCCTGGTGGTGCTTAGGGAACCATATGGGGTGCTGGTTTGAACCCCTGCTGTCTGTGTGCAAGGCAAATGGTGTCTTACCAGCTCTCCTATGTTTCCAGGCCCCCACTCCCATCACATCTTTCTAAGTAAATTTCTTACAATAAAACTACCTTCTTGTTTCACTAAAAAATACATATATTGATTTATTTTTTCATGATAAAAATGCTAAAGAGGAGGAAACAGTTTTGACCTCCTTATAAGATTACAGCAAATCTAATATCATACATAGATTCATCTATAAAGAACCTATCCTGAAACTACCAAAATAAAACTTCTATATCAAGAGACAGAGAGAGAACACCCATAAAAATCAGAAACAGAGAGACACCTCCACCAAGAAAGAAATCGCACTGCAGGCAATAGATTGCAGTCCATACAAGATCTCTACTGAGCCGGATTTTGTGGAGTAAGGAGATTGTCTTGAATACCTAGCACCTCAATTCTACAATTTTACTCTTTCAACACAGTTTTTTTTACCAAACCATTGAGACCCCACATTGCTGAATTTCATGCAAGTCAGCTTGGATATCTCAACAAGATTCCAGATGCTCAGTATCATAAGTGCTCCAATATTAGTCACGTGTGCAAGACGCCATAGCATGTGAGAAGATACCTCAAAGCACCGACTGCCACCCACTGCTGCTTGAAGTTGGCATTCCAGCCACTGTGAGGCATTCCTAGTCACAAGTCTCAGGGATACCCAAAGTTCAGACTCACCCAGAGACGTAGGCTTTGCTTGACACTCACAATCTGGAACAATCCCTCAGTCATCACCCACCCAAATCTACTTGAAAACTGACCCCTGCCCAAACCAGATTTCATCACAGCTGCATAAGAACCCTGAAGAAAATTCAATGTAAGAATCCTAATGAAGCTTATTGAAATCAGAAGCTACATGGAAGACAATTTAGCAAGAAGAAAGTATGCAAAAGTCTAAAGAGGAGTCACAGAGCTAGCTAACCAAATAGAGACTACACTAGGAAATTCAATAGAATCTTAACCAAAGACTGATGTGGAAGATCAAGCAATACGATTGAGATAAGTAGGAAAAACATTTTTTTAAGAAAGAATCCATTAAATGATATAACTAGTTTTTAATAAATGAAGATGAAGACTTATGGGATAACTACAAACAGTATCACATTTATATCATGGTAGTTCCAGGTAAGGAATCTGAGAGGAAAGAAGCTTTCACAATATCTAAACTACCTGTATGTGTCTGATAGGAAAGAAAAGAGTCCAAATGTAAAGACAAATGAATTATATGTAGCATAATATCAAAGTAGCACTGTAGCACTGTCCTCTCGTTGTTCATCGATTTGCTCGAGCATATCAAAGTAGATCATTGAAACAGATAAGTAAAAACAGCAATGACCGATAGAAGATAACTGCAACAGACACTTTTGATCTTTTAAAAATAGAGACAGCACAGTGAGGATGAGGATACAGCTAAGTGGCACAGCACTTGCCTTGCATTTTGCTGAGTCTCTGATTTCATCACTGGCACAGCAAAATAAATAAGTAGAAAAATAAGCACACACATAAAAGACACACACATACACACAGACACACACATACAACACAGTGTCTGTACCCCTAACTTAAACTTAATTAACTTCAAATACTTATCATTTAATATACAATGTATTTTGCTTATTTATTCTTTTTTGTTCTTAAGAGATTTCTAGTGTTTTTTTTTTTTTTTTTTTTTTTTTGCTTTTTGGGTCACACCTGGCTATGCACAGGGGTTACTCCTGGCTCTGCACTCAGGAGTTACTCCTGGCGGTGGTCAGGGGACCATATGGGATGCTGGGAATCGAATCCGGGTAGGTCGCATGCAAGGCAAACGCCCTACCTGCTGCTGTGCTATCTCTCCAGCTCCTCTAGTATTTTTTTAAGCATAGATTTTCCTATTTTATTTACTCTTTGGTTTCTGGACACAGACTTCTGCTTGGTTTATACTAAATATTTAAGTATACTTTGAATGAAATGAATTGGAGACTATGAATATATTTTAAGGTAAAATCTTAATTGAAAAATAAAGACATTAAAGTAAAAGAATTTATATAAAAATTCAAGTATATAGGACTGTTTAGTTTCCTATTCTTGTTCATAAACTAGGTTTTAATGGTGTAAAAAATAAAGACTTTCACATTTTATTTACCCTCTAGAATTAATTTTTCACAGAGAAGAAAATAAGCAAGTACGTGAAATATAAAACAGCAATATGTTCTAGTATCCCAACCATTACTCAATTCATTTTGCAGCAACAAATCTTTTGTTAAACTTTAAATACAAGATATCATATGTATTTTTCTAGTTTGGATAAAGATAGATCTTTTTGTAAATGATATAAAATAGTGCATTTATACTTCAAGAGATCTGGATGATAACTCTTTAGGTAGGAAGGACTAGGAATCTCAAAAAATTTAAAATTATAGTAAAATGAAATGACTTCATTTTAAGTTTTGTCATTTTTAATTATTTAATTCTGGATATTCTTATAAAGAAAATCACGGGAAAATAAGTCTGTAGAACCATGTAAAGTCTTTGAATTCAGAGAGCGGGCCTATAACCTGCTTTCTTCCTTGATTTAAGTGTTGAGTTTGTCTCTCTGCTTAAGTAGTGTCTGTAGTGTGTCATGAATAACTACCCTAGAAAGCATATTATAAAACATGTTCTATATCTGTGTTTACCAAAGTGAGCAAAACAGATCCTTTGGGGGTTCTGGAAAATCCACCAGAGTCTAAGAATTCCTAGGTAATTGGGTGGTATATTGTGTATTTTCCTTAAAGAAGGTAGATTTAGAGGGGAGCACAGAATGAGTGTTTTCTGAAGAAAGGTGAAGTAAGTTTGGGAATCCCTTATTTTTATTAATTATGTAATACTTCTACTCACTATTATGTCTTACACAAGTATATCCTCAACCTATGACCTTCTGACAACCCCCCTTTGGTTAGTAAGGAAGAACAAAGAAATAGAAATCTGATTCTTTGTTTTATTTACTTATTTATGTATTTATTTATTTTGGACAGGAAAAAAAGCAGCTTTTGTAGTGAATATAAGGAGGGGTGGAGAGACAGTTAACCGCAAGAAGAAAACATAGATTTCTCAGATAGTGGAGAGAGCTAGCTGATAGTACAAATCTCAGGTTGGGCTTCCCCTGCAAATCACAGGATTGGAATGAATCAGAATCTCTAATTTTTTTTTTAACAATTATCACCAATTAAAAATCTACTAGACCCGGGTTTGATTCCTCTATCCCTCTCGGAGAGCCAGGCAAGCTACCAAGAAAGAGTATCCAGCCTGAACGGCAGAGCCTGGCAAACACCCTGTGGTTTTTTTGATATGCCAAAAATAGTAACAAGTCTCACAATTTGTTGTGAGATGTTACTGGTGCCTGTTAGAGCAAATCGATGAACAGCGTAAGGAGAGTGCTACAGTCCTACTAATGCTTAGTTATTCTGTATATAGAGTGCGATTTTCTAGTAATATAATGGGAACTGCTTTTAAATTATCTCCAACTATCTTGAGCTACAACAATAAAGAGGATCTATCTTTGTTATATGAGGTATAATGATTTATAAAGTCTTTAATTTTTTTCTCTTTCATGTCCATCTACATGCTCTTTCTTCCCTGACAAGTCCAAAGAGTCAAAGGAATGAATCTAAGGTGCTTCTTTTTAATTACTCCTTATTAAAATTCATTATATCAATAAATCCTCTGTTGTTTCTCCTTTAAAGAAATATGGAACTGAGTCATGCAATTATTCTTCCTCAGAAATTGTGTTGAATGTATGCTCTTACAAAATACCATTGTCTTATATTTCTGTCTGGTTATGATTTTGGATTAGCAGTGCTAATATGGTATATATTTTTCTCTCTTTTTTTTTTTTTTTGTCTTTTTGGCCTTTGGGTATATCCAGTGGTGCTCAGGTCTTACTCCTGGTTCTGTACTCAGGAATCACTCTTGGCAGTGCTAAGCCTGGGCTGGCTACATGCAAGGGAAATGCCCTATCCAGTGTACTTTCATGCCAGTCCCCGTTAACTATTCCAATTTCACACATTACATGTTTTCTGAAATATCTTGCTTGTTCATAGCACCTGATACTCACTCTTCAATTTTCACAGAAATAAAATACATGCAAATATTAATATATGTGCTCAAAATAATACTGATTTTTCCATATGTTTTGAGTGTCTAACAAACAAAAAACTTCATTTGGATAGTTTTTGTATAGATGTTTGGAACACATGGGAAGAAATAGGAAAAAAATATTCTGCTTGCAGAAAAAAAATCTAGTACAAGTAGGTCAACTGTTTTCTTCTACAGATGAATCCATATGTATCTTTATCATATATATATACACATCCATACATGCTAACAAGTAATTTTTTACCTAAGTGTGGTGTGTGTGTGTGTGTGTGTGTGTGTGTGTGTGTGTGTGTGTTCCAGAATCAAAAAATGTAGTTTTTTGTTGAGGTACATTCTCTGGCCAAATTAAGGTATTGGTTTGTTGTTTGTTTGTTGGGGCAACACTGGCCAATGAATATGTGTGGTGCTGGGTTTGGACTTGGGTTGCTGTGGGCGAGGAAAAACCCAAACCTTTGTTATATGCGGTATAATGATTTATAAATAGTCTTTAATTTTTTTAAATTCAAAAATTTAAAATGTTTTAATTTAAATTAAAATTTTTAATCTGGCCCAGGGAAATTGATTTTTAGCGACTATTCTTTTTAGATTTGAAATGATGTTTTAATGTATTGTACCTTATGAAATATTACACGAACAGGGAAAGACTATGTTCAAAATTTTGGTAGATTCCTGATCAAAGTAAACAAAATCTGTGATACTTTTATTCAAGAGTATCTAAATTCTGGGAAATAAACAGAAAATTAAGAAAAAAAAGAGAGAGACATTAAAGAGTAAGTACATAAGACAAGTTTTGTACAGAATTGTATAAAAGAATAAAGAGAAACTAGGTTAGAGTAGAAACATTACTGCAAAATATGCTACGCAAACAATGCAATTGCAAAATCAAAAGTAATAAATTTTATTAACTTCTAAAAATCAGTGGGCTCAAGGGAGGTTTGAATTAAAAGAGTCAACATAGTGTATAAAATTTACTAGTACTCTCACATTCATTATGTGATCCTGGTCATACATGACTGCAGCAGATAAAATGATCCTTAACTCATAAGGCCGAAAGGTCACAATAGGACCATGAATGATTATGCTAGAGTCTTCCATTCTTCACATTATAGCTAACACAAAGTATTTCTGTTGTTTTATCTTTCTATGTTTCATTTTTTAATATTTTTATTTAAAATATTTACTTTTAATATTTTTTATTTTTATCCATCTATATTTTATTTTTAAGATGATGCCTATATTCATTACTTAAGTGAACTCAGCCAAATTACAGCTATCTATCAATTTAACCTGTGTTAGCTACCATGATATTATAATATCTAAAAACATACTCCTCAGAAATTATAGGGAACCTTCATTTGTGCCTATTTATCATTTTTTCTTTTTTAAATTTTTTGCTATTTTATTCATGGTTTTTCTTATTGTATTTGTATTGTGGTTTTAAAAACACCCACACATTTTTTCATAAAAATTAGCAGAAAAAATAGTCTCTAAAACAAATTAAACAAAACTATAGATACCAATCCATCTTTATTTCATCAAGTTTTATCAAAACCAGAAAGAACAGAGCCATCATCAAAGAAATATAATTTTAAATTAAGGAATGTTGATATTATAGTTAAAGGAAAAATATCTCTTTCCAGTCCTTGGAAAATAATAGAAAAATTTTGCATGTCATAAATCTAAAGCTAAAAATGAAAAAACATGGCTAACCTTTCTAAAACAATTGTCTCTCCTAAGGGTTTGGTTCTGCTTCTGTGATCATATAATTTTCATGTTATTTTATGCATTCCCTATGGCTGAATCAACTATAATATCATTGCATATTAAAATTTCAACACAGAAATGCACATTTAAATTCTGTGCTTGATATAAAAGTCATGAAGAGACTGGAGGCAAGTTGGAGAAACAACTTAGTTTAAAAAAGAGATCAATATAGTTGAGCAGACATATTACAGCACTATTTTCTAAGACTTCTCATACTTGCACAAAAGAAACCAAAAAAGAAAATAAAAATTTTAAAAAGCAAACCAGTGTTTTCTGAGTGCTTTTAATAGATTAGTCTCCTAATGAAAAAAAGAACAGATACATCATGACATTTTGCAATCATCCAATTTTTGAAATCATTTTAATCTTTGTCATACATTTACAAATATCGGCTAACTCTCAAAAGTAAAAATGTACAATATATAAACAGATGTCTACATATTTGGATTTTAGTTTATATGCAAACTTTTAAAAAAGTTACTGGGCCCGCTGGAGCAAATCGACGATCAACGGGAGGGCCTTTACCTTTACCTTATCATAAAATTCACATAAAAATTATAGTTGTGATTCTAGGTATAAGGACATTTAGCCAACAATGTCTCTTCAAATCATTTCTACATAGTCACATAGTGTTGGAATGGCATGTAGATGAAACTCATTAACCATACTGAAAGTTATGGTACTTCAATGAAAACTGAGTTAGAGAAACAGTACCGTGGATAGGGTACTTCCCCTGCACACAGCTGACCCAGGATTTGATCCCTCGACTCAGGGACAGTCTCCCAACACTGCCAGGAGTAATTCCTGAGTGCCAAGCCAGGAGTAAGCCCTGAGCATTGCCTGATGTGGCCCGAATCACACATTTGGCCAAATACGAGGGAAGGAACTGACTTATCAGAAATTATGCAAAAGGGTATTTAAACAGCTACCTTGCTCAAAAATAAATATTTGTCCACATTGTGGTTCTACTTCAATTTGTAGATAATCAAATATTTAAAATACATTATTAAAAAATCATTTCATCTTCATTTCTAAATAATTATAGCTTAAGTGTTAATGGAGGGAAATTTTCTTTTGGATCTGTTATGAATGTAATAGATTTACATGTAACAAAGAAGAAAATGGATTTCATTTGCATTGGCCTTTAAAGTGTACGTAGCATGAACTGTGAAACTTCCTAGTTTCACTGATGCAGTTAACAAAGAAAGTCTTTTTTGCTTTATGTTCCCCCAAAGAGATGTTTTCTAGGTAAGAGTACTGTGTCCTAATGCTATAAATATGTTCAAAGAATCTTAAGTACAAGTAAATAAACAATAAGCTAAAAGGAAAGACAGTTATAAAACTAATTTAACTCAGGTAATACACAGATGAGTGCAAAAACAGCTACAGCAGGTTTTGTTGTTGTTATTGTTGTTGTTGTTGTTGTTGTTTCTAAAATTTTTATTTTGGGGCCACACCCACAGGTGTTCAGGGTGTACTTCTAGCTCTGCAGTCAGATATCAGTCCAAGTGGGGCCAGAGTGATAGGACAGTGGGTACCGTCCACCACACAGCAGATTGGCTTCAATTTCCAGCATCACTTATAGTCCACCTCGCACCGCTAGTAGTAATACCTGAGTGCAGAGCCAGGAGCAATCCCTGAGCACAGCTGGATTTGGCCATAGAAAAGCAAAACAAACAAAGAACCATTCCTGGAGGTGCTCAGGGAACCATACAGGGTGCGGGGGATTGAATTCCCATGGGTTGTGTGCAAGGCAAATGCCCTACCTCTGCACTATTGTGGTTCAGAAAGTTAAATATTTTGCACAAACTAAAATTACTTTGCAAGACTGAATCTGAGCACGTGCGCGCGCGCACACACACACACACACACACACACACTCCATATCTAGATTTGTACTATAAATCAACAATATTATTTTCTAAAAAAGTCCTCAAAACAATCATCACTATATATTCATATGTATTTGAACATCATAAATATTTAATTCATCAAAAAACATATAAAACAAAATAAATAACCATATATCTGTATTTTAATTTGAAGCAATGTTCTAAAAGTTGAAACCAACTATAATGAATAAAGCAACAATATGGTTATTATTTCATAGATTATATTGAGGATGCAAAAAACCCATAAATTTTGTTTTTAAAAGAATTTGAAAGAGAAACTATTATATAATCTCAAAAATGCTACATTAAATTTTGAAATATAATTATTTAAACTTTTCATAGCACACATGTACACAGCAGCATGCACATAATATAGTTTAGGTAATTAATTCATACATGCATCTTAAATACTTTCAACTGTTCAGTGTTGAAGTTGCACTGTAGCATTGTAGCACTCCTGTCCTCCCGTTGTTCATCAATTTGCTCGAGCGGACACCAGTAATGTCACACAACAAATTGTGAGACTTGTATGTACTGGTTTTTTTTTTTTGGCATATTGAATACATTATGGGTAGCTTGCCAGGCTTTGCCGAGCGAGTGAGATACTCTCGGTAACATGCTGGGCTCTCCGAGAGGGGCGGAGGAATCAAACCCGGGTCTGAGTGTTGAAGTTCTATTAAAAAATAGAAATTATCCTAAAAACAAAATGATAAAATTTGATATCATGGCACCCACCAGCAAGAAATTATTTTCTATAATCAAATAAAATATTCCATTAAAGCTGCAACATTAAAGATATGTAGACATGAGTTGATGAATAATAGAATGAATATTTTGTCCAATTCATTTTAAGTGTTTTAATTAAATTACCTATCAGTGATTTAAAGAATCTTTGAAATGATAAACATTTAGTTATTCCACTATTTTTAAAATTAAAGAGAACATGTTACTCTTAAAACATAAAAGTTTTTAATCCCTGAGAAAAATTACTCCAGAGTCTAATCTGAGCAAGAGTGCAGTTATAAAAACATGAAAAATAAGTATGAGTTAAAAATAGAGATTTTTATTAATGACACAGATTAGGTTTTCTGAAAAAATAATTTAATTTATAATTGTTTCTTACCTTATGAAATTAAAGTACAAAATCGAAATAGTCTCACAAATCAAGTGGATCTGAGAAACAATATCAATGACCATACTAAGGAAATCATTGAAAACAATTGTATAAGCTCATGATAGGAAATGAGTTTTAATTCCAAATCAACTCTTTTTTGGAAGGAGGGTTTAGTTTTTTGTTTGGGGGCCACATCTATTGATGCTCAGCTTGGTATTTACAGGGGCATATGTGGAATGCCCAGGATCAATCTTGCTTGGGCTATGAGCAAGGCAAAAGCATCTGACTCACTGTACTTTCTTTCCAGCCCAATTTTCAACTTTTAAAAATATCTGTCTTTATTACTATTTAAAATTTCCAGGAGATATGAAAAATTCTAAATTTTGGAAGTGTTTTGAAGGTCTCTGCTCTGCAGAATAAATATTCAAACTAGTTTAGATAACTTGAGAAAAGTACTGCAATAGGCAATATACATTGCAATCACAAGAAAAACAATATTTATTCCAAGCTTGTATATGGCCCATGACAACCTTATGACTATTTACAGTTTCAGCTGATGCAAAATTTAGTGAATGCATGATATTTCCCCTAATAGCCACATATTTTTGATTATTTAGAATGTTTTCTAGTTCCACTCTTAAATGTAACTTTTATTTGCTTGGATTATCTAGATAATTGAAGTCAAATGTAATTTTTTTGGTTTCAATATCCAGACAATTTATGCATAGATTCAGTTGCTGTTAACTTATAGTAAAGGAATAAAATGTGTTTTCAAAATTTAAAGTGACATATGAGATCTAATCTGTGACATTATGTGAATTTTAAGCATAGTGTAAGAACGTTGGTAGTCTAACCTGACACACATGCACTATTTTTGTTATAAAATGGGCAGAAAATTTGTTCAATACCACGAGAAAGCTATATTTGCAACTATTGTATAAGCCAAAAATATATTTAGTTTTTAAATTTAGCTTAATATAATTGTCTTATTTCTTTCCTCCTCTGTTTAAAATAAAAGCAAATGATTTGTTAAACTTTTACATTAAACTTACTTAATATGCTCAAAAAATATTTAACACTTCTTTAAGAATCTCTACTACTAAAATTCTGTTTTAAAATTCATTGCTCTCAATAACAATATCAGGGCAGCGCTATACAGAAAATGATTCTACCTTCATAAGCTGCCAGTTTTAGTACTATCCACTACATTCAGAAATATGAAGACTGAAGGTGTCATTTTTCAATGTCCCAAGAAAATAAGATTCAAGATTTCCCAGGATTTATCCTTTATAAGGAATAATTTAATTTTAATTATATACATTATACTCTCTTAGCAAGAACTTTATTAAACTTTTTTGGATACATAAAGCAATCAATTATTGAATTAATATACAAGAAAATGTTCAGATATGTTCTCTTGCTTTTTGTGTTTCCATAATATTATTTAGCACGTGACATGCAAAACAGCACTATAACTAGAATCAATTATTATGATTTTACAATCAGTGTTTGAATAATCATTCATAAAGAATATAATGCAAAATAAGCAATTGAACGGCAAATTGGGTAGTAAGAATTTCTAATGGATATACTATATGTAAGTGAAAATAGAAGAGACAGGGTACAAAGAAGTCAAAAGGTCATTATTTTTCTGAAAATTACATATTCTCATGCAAAATCAGATATTCTTTATTGATGGACAATGTCATAAAGCCATCACTGTGTTTATAGACATTTAATTGAAGACAGCATAAAACGATAAACTAAGAAACATGCATGGTTGACTCCTCCAATTCAAACCATAAATCATACTGATGTTCAGACAAGTCGCCCAGACACAAATTCTGATGATAGATGAACCATTTAACTTTGATTTTTGAAAGCAATGAGCTCGCTAGCAATACCTCACACTGACTAATACCACATATGGTCATATAAGAACTCATCAAAAATCCATTTTTCCCTTGTGTAGATGCTAAAATTATCTTCTAAATGATCATTATTAAAAGTATGCAGTGTGTAACATTTTTCTAATGTGCATAGCTGGATTCAATGTCTACTTGCTTGAGTAAGCAATGATTTTATCACTATTTCTGTCTCTAAAATAAAATTCTTAAAGTAAAATAGATAAGATAGTGTGTAAAGTTAATGAATTAAAACAAAATGTAAATAAATAATTAAAAATGTTTGAAAAAAGATTTTCTCTCTTAAGGTTATCCATATTTTATGTGTTCCCATTTATGCTAGAAAAAATAAAAATGAATAACAAATAATCAATTTACCTTGAAAGTGAATTGAATTAAATGAAAGTCCTCCCTGTAGTTATTCTCCAATTTTTAAATTCCAGTAAAGGGAATACAAATATCCGAGATGTCATTAACAAATTCAACAATTCCTATTTTAAGAGAAGTTTAATTTTATTTTGATTCAATTTACAGTAATATACTATATTAATGTATTCCATAGATATATTTTATATCAATATGTTCTATTCCTTGAATGCAAGGGGAAGAGTCTTTTTTCTATTTCCTAGACATTTGGCAATATGCATTGTTAAAAGCTAATATTTTAGACCTATTTTAAAGCCTTGCTCAGGGGAGCTTTGCTTGAGAGAATCTAACTCAGGACTTTCCTTGTACATGGTTGGCAGGGGTTCTGCCACTTATGTTATCGTCCAGGTCAATTTCAGAACTATTTAAACTATTCTAAACTAGGGTTCTAGTTAAAAGGGGAAAAAAAAGATAGACATCAAGTTTAGGGTAAATGAAAGGGACTCTTTGAGTAGTATTATTATACAAGTATAGGTTTTTAAACTAACTAGACATAGAAACAGAAAAGCATTTGAAACAGAATATCATTATGCTTCTCTGATACAGGAAAACAAAGTGAAATAGTAAGCAATTAAAATGCTTAAACATTCAAAATAAATATACATAAATACTCCCAATAAAATATCCACCTGCTGAACAATATGGATTTATTTTCCATTTTAATTCAAATAACAAATGATTAAAAATCTAGGTGATAATGATGAGTATCTCTTTAGAACTAAAAATGTTTTTGTTGTCCAGCTGTTATATTAATTTTATTGTTAGTAATGATTCAAGTCACACATTTCAAAATATGCTAAAAATGTCTTACATGTAGGGACATATGTAAGGAACATTAAAAGAGATTTTTATCTTATGATTTATATAGGAAAAAAATAACATTTTCCTACAATTACAGCAGCCTTCAGCTGATGAATCTCTCTGTCTAACCTAAGTTGAATATTTGCTAAGAAGTCAATATTTTAATGCAGAGCCAAAAGTTCACGAATTTCCTCTGGGACTTGTTTAACTGTGTAGCACAATGTCAGATTTGGAGTCTTGTTAGTACGTAGCATAGGAGGATATAGTTTGGCATAACTTAATTTCTATAAAATTTGTTGACATTATCTATCTTCGTTCTGTTAACCGAATGTCATCTTCCATTCTTAAAAGGACTGTTGTCATCAGCTAAACAAAAGATTTGAAATGCATCTAGTAGAATTGAGAGCTTTGAAAGTAAGAAGTTTGCAAGATGAAATCCAAGTATGTAAACTAATATAATAGTTTGTTTTCAGAGGCAGCTGAACACATTCCAAATCCCCATCAAAGCATTTGAAAGTGCAGAGTTCCGCATACTGTTACTCATTCAAATGATGTTAAGGCATGTTGTCTTGCCAAGTCACATTTTTGTATGACCAGGACAAGATCACAATGCACCTCTTCTGCTCTTTTTTGTGTTACCATACAACAGTAATAAATGAAAGACCAGTGATATTTAGATGGATGAGTTGTATGCCAGGAAGAGAAAACTACCAAACAAGGACCTAAAGCGATCCCCTGTCTTCACATGCTTGATTTCATTCCTTAATTAGAGCCATTAATCAATAGGTATGAGATATGAGGCTTTAGAAAGGCTTGGTGACACGACACCTTGCCACCTGTCAAAATTACAGCTTTCTGTTCATGCACCATCCCTCAAATAGTTATTTTCTGCAAGCCTGGCTGCATCCCACAATTCATTATTTACTATATAGTTCTATCCCAGTGCGATGTCAGAAGATAACCCATTGATGATAAGTAATGTTTTATGTTGAATGGTTAATGTGTGTGCGTGTGTGTGTGTGTGTACATCCATATAAACTCTTACACTTAATGTGCTATAGTTAAAATCTTCAAAATCATGAAAACTGTCCTGGTTAACACATTCAGCATATACTGAAATATTACTGGTGTATTAACTAAATCTTTTTTAAAGGAAAACAAAGCATTTTCTAGATTAAATGAGAAAGACTTCTATTAAATATATCTAATAATTTTCATTATATCAAATCGTAATTATTATATAAACTTATTTGAACATTTCAAAAGATAAAAGAAACATTAATCAGTAGCTCTTAAAGAGTAAAAGGTCATTACAAATTAATGGTCTTTCTGAAAATTCTCTCTCTGTGTAAATGTATATATATATATATATATGCATATATATATGTGTGCGTGCATGCATGTATTTTTTTCATGGAAAAAAATTTTTAAGACTTCATGACTTACGAAGTTATTCATAGTTGAGTGTAAGGCATACAGTGTTCCAACACCTATCCCACCCCCAATGTCAATTTCACTCCACAATGTTCTCAGTTTCCCTTCTACGCCTCATTCGATTTCTCTGACAAGTACATTTTCTACTTTGGTTGTTGTAGTTTTGTAGTCTTAGAAACATTCTTTTAAAATAAGGTCACTGTTAAAACCCATGTCAGTTTGCCCTAAATTATAATCTCCATTAATATAGTTACAAAATGCATTATTTCAGACAAGCTTTCTCAGAATCCTGTTGAAAGATTCAGCTCTGCTTTTTACTCAGAATACAAGTGTGACCCACAATTAATTTTTTTCTTAGAGAATACAGACAACCATCAGATAGCTCTCAATCACAAATGACCTTGGTCTAATTTAAACCTTGAATGAAAGAGGAGGAAGAAATCTACTTTTCATAGACCTTGTGCAACACAATTCCCATATACTATTCAATATAATTGCGTTCTATTCAGCATTGCTACAATTATACCTATCCTCTGAATGTTGTGAAGGTGGACCATCTGATTGACATTGTGATTGAAATATATACCTGCAAATAGCTGTCTTGAAATATTCATGAATTTATCCCATAGTTGGAAATTTGGACAAGACTTAATTTAAATTTTATTTTTACATGGATATTAGTCAATGATGATTGTTTCAAATGAGAAATGTCACTTCATCTACAAAGAAAATCACTCCCCAAATATTGACCTCATTTCATTTTTCATTTCATCATCCTGTTATTCGTCGATTGCCTCGAGCAGGCCCCAGTAACGTCTCTTTCATCCTAGCCCAGAGATTATATTCAAGGCTCTTAAGGAGAATGAGAACCATCATTGTTACTGGTATTTGGCATATTTGGTATGCCATGGGGAATTTGCCAGACTCTGCCCTATGGGCAGGCTACATTTGATAGCCTGCAGGTTTGTCCAAAGTAGGAATGACATAATAAGATGTCATAAAAAGATGTCCTGATAAGATGTCGTGCAGCCGGGCCAGGCGGTGGGTGTGACCCCCGCCTACTGGAATTTGGAGGATCTGGGTGGAGGATGCTCGACTCCAATCCGAGTAGGCTGGGAGATCTCGGCCCCGGAACCCGCGTGGATTTGTCCCTCTGCCAGTACCTTCATGTGTGCAGAGAGTGGTCTCAGCATGGTGGTGAACTTCCTGCTTAATTTTTATGTTTCAAGATTATTGCTCAAAGTTGCTGAAGTAAGATACTTTGAATTATAGCAAAAGAATATGCAATATGAAATAAATAGGCCACACAAATAATAAAATAAAAGCAAGAATATGTGCAAGGTATTTGCATATATTATTGTGATAAATGTTTAGATGATTTAAGATGTTACTCTTTTCTATTCTGCTCACTTTAGTTTTGAACACTATACAAACATGACTGAATCAAAGCACTGTTGTACAACTTGAGGGAAATTTTTGTATAAGTTGAGAATATCATACAACTTGAAAATTAAAGGATTCTACAACTTTGGAAATTCTGTCAGTGGGAAGTTTTTGAGATACTAGTAAATTTCAAGAGAAATTAAATTTATTGACCTCCTATTTTGCCTACTCAGTATTTTAAAATATTTTTCATATATAACCAAATTTCCAAATAAACCTGAAAATTGACAGGAACTATACACATCAACATAAATGTATTTGTTATGTATTTTCTCCGAATGAATACTCTGCAGTTATAATTTACATATGAAATAACAATTTGAGATTAATATCTATCAGATGCCAGCAATAAAGAGAATTCTTGTATTAATTTTGTTTAGAAAATTGGTTTTTTTTAAGTGTTAGTGTTTCAATCACAATTAATTGGCATTTGTTGATTTTAAGTGAAGATACAGTCCTTACCAATTTTGTTGTTTCTTCTTTAATATTCTGGTAAGTTTGGGACCATAACTGCAATATGTAATCAAAATATTTGAGGGCTTACTCCTGGCTCTGTAGACCAGATTGTGTTCTGATGATCAAACTCAGATTAGCTGTGTGAAGGCAAGCATCCTAAAATTCATAACTACAAAAATTATTACTAATGTATTACTTTACTTAAAACATGTTTTTAGAAGTTGCTAAGTGAAATGAATCAGAAAGAGAGGGACAGACATAGAATGACTGCACTCATTTGTGGAATATAAAGTAACATAATAGGAGATTAACACCTAAGGATAGTAGAGATAAAGGCCAGGAGAATCGCTCCACAGCTTGGAAGCTGGCCTCACATGCTGGGGAAAATAGGGCAGTTGGGATAGAGAAGGGACCACTAAGGAAATGATGGCTGGAGGGCTCACTCCAGATGAGAGGTGTGTGCTGAAAGTAGTCTATGGACCAAACATGATGACCGCTTATTACCTGTACTACAAACCACAGCATCCAAATGGAAAGAGAGAGTTAGAAGGAATGTAGCTATTACAGAGGCAGGGGGTGTGAAAGGGTGTATGTGGAGGGATGGAGGGATACTGGGAACATTGGTAGTAGAGATTGGGCACTGGTGGAGGGATGAGGATTCAATTATTGTATGATTGAAGTGTAGCATGAGTTTGTAAGTCTGTAGCTATATCTCACAGTAATTCATTAAAAAATAATAATAAAGAAGCACACGTTCCTTCCATATTCTTTTGTTGCTTTGTTTTGGGGGACAAACCCAGTGGAGTGCAGAGTTTACTCTTGGCTCTGTGTTCAGAGGTCACTCCTGGTAGAGCTCAGGACCATATGCAGCATCTGAGTCAGACATATGCAAGACAAGCATCCTGCTTGCTGTATTATCTCTCTGGTACAACATTCTTTACAAAGAGTTTCTCAATAATAACATTTTCAGGGTTAAAAAGTTTTGAAAGCCAATAAAAATAAGAAATAAGGATTATGAGAATGAATGTAGTCCAACTTTCTGTTAACCTTCTTTAATCATACAAATGAATAAAGAATATTTCTAAGTTATTTTTTAGCTCTATAATGGTTTAATGAAATAATATCTCCAATGTTCAGTGTCCTTATCTGAAATAATAACTATACCTCAACTATTAGGTGTTTATTACCGCTTGATTAGATATAATAAAGTTAATCATGTAATCCCTAATTTGGAGTTCCTCTTAGAATTTAAAGAATGAAAAATGTTTAAATCACATTATTTTTTTCAGCAGTTCAGAGCAAATATGTACGTGGAATATTACATTGTGTCTTCCTGGTGGGTGGTTCTTGGAGCATATGATTTGTGGGTCCTATAGGATAAATTACAGCCTCTTTCTTGTCCCAATTTCTGCTTCATATTCTTGTCTATTTATACCATGATTAGTGAACTCCGTTAGTTTTAAATACTACTGGCAAGCTAACATAGACTAATGTTAGCCAGCTTGAAATCATACTTTTTTTCTAAAATATGTTCTAAAATCTTCAGACTAGAACTGGATCCTATTGAAGGATCATGTTCTTTGAAATAGCGCCCTCCCTCCTTATTTATTTATTTATTTATTAATCATCCCACAAAGCCTGTATAAGTCTTAGAGTCACTTTTTTTTTCTTTTTTCTTTTTTTATTAGTGAAAAACCATGAGGTACAGTTATAGGCTTACAAATTTTGTGCTTGGGTTTCAGTTATACAATGATCAAGTGCCCATCCCTCCACCAATGCCCGTCATCTATCCCCATGGGTCCCAGCATCCCCCCCCACCCTCGGCCCCCCCCCCCCGGTCCCATCCTGCCTCTGTGGCAGGGTATTCCCCCTTGTTCTCTCTCTCTTCTTTTGGGTACTGTGTTTTGCAAGAGAGGCTTTGAGTGGCAATCATGTTTGGTCTATCGACTACTTTTAGCATGCTTCTCCCACCCTGGGAGGACCCTCACAACACCCTTCATTTGGTACTCTCTTCTCTATCTGAGCTTCCTTTTCATCTAGAGCCTGTGGCTGGCCTTCCATTCATGGAGCAAAATTCCTGGTACTAATCTCAGCCATTCCTGGGTGTTACTCTCCCTTTTTGTTGCTTTATGTTCCCCAGATGAATGCAATCTTTCTGTGTCTATCCCGCTCTTTCTGACTCATTTCGCTTAACATGATACTTTCCATGTAGTACCACTTGTATGTAAATTTCATAACTTCATCTTTTCTAACAGCTACATAGTACTCCATTGTGTAAATGTACCAAAGTTTCTTTAACCAGTCATCTGTTCTTGGGCACTCAGGTTTTTTCCAGATTCTGGCTATTGTAAAGAGTGCTGCAATGAACAAACAATTGCAGATGTCACTTCGACTATACCTTTTTGCCTCTCGGGGATATATTCCCAGGAGTGCTATAGCTGGGTCAAATGGCAGATCAAATTCTAATTTTTTGAGAGTCGTCCATACTGTTTTCCAAAAGGGTTGGACCAGCGGGCATTCCCACCAGCAGTGAAGGAGTGTCCCTTTCTCGCCACATCCGCGCCAGCACCGGTTGCTTTTGTTCTTGTGGATGTGGGCCAGTCTCTGTGGTGTGAAATGATATCTCATTGTGGTTTTGATCTGCATCCTTAGAGTCACTTTAGAGTGACTTTCCCATAGAGGCTGAATCAATTTGCACTCCCACTGAATGAGGTTTCTTTCCTTTCATTCTCTGTTGAGAATGCTGTTGCATTGGTTGTTCATATTGTTTTTATATTTGGCATTCTCACAGGTGTGGGGTGATATCAGATTGCCCTTTTGGTTTAAATTTTCTCATAATAAATGATGGTGAGCATTTTTTCATATGCCTCTGGCTATCTATAGATCTTTATAGGATAAGTTCAGCTTTTCTCAATTTGAAAATTGGGGTTATTTGGTGTTTTGGTTGTTTGTTGAATAGAGTTTAATGGCTTCTTTATATGTCTTGGTCATTATCCCTTTGTCATAAGTATGGTGTGCAATTTCTTCCAATATAGTAGGTGATATTTTTAGAGGTAGTTTATTGTTTATATTAAACACTTAAGCAAATAAAATATTTTTATCCAAAAGAAGAAACAGATTCAATATTTATTTGATATTAATATCACATCAAATACTACATATCTAAAATATAATTATTAAATATATAGTTTATTAAATATTGCAGTCAATAAACATAAGTAATATTTATATAGATTATAATTATTAAATATATAGTTTATTAAATATTGCAGTCAATAAACATAAGTAATACTTAAATAGATAATAATTATTAAATATATAATGCATATTAAATATTGCAGTCAATAAACATAAGTAATATTTATATAGATTACTAAATTTTGGGACAAAACATGTAGAAAAAGATTTAAAAATGGATGAAGATATGTCAGAAATTAAAAACTATACTTTTTTTACTAATTTCTTAATATTATAATAGCAAAATTTAGTTCTAGTTTTATTTAATATGATTTGAATTGTCTGTATACTCATCAAGATTATTATTTCAGATATTTTTTGTTTGTATATAATACTATGCCTCTAGAATTAAAAAATACATATATATTTAAATCACAGTGGTTGAATAAATAGATTTTTTAAATTATTTTTTGAAAATGAACTAAAATAATGATAGGTGGAGGTATTTATAAAGACTTCTCAAAATCAAATTCTGTATGTTACTCTAATTTTTTTTCTGTAGCATATAAGTAAAAATATTATTTAGTTTTTTTGTTTGTTTGTTTGTTTTGAGGCCACACCCAGCAATGCTGAGGGCTTACTCCTGACTCGGTGCTTAGGGTTCACTATTAGTGAACCTTACAGGCCTATCTTGGGTACCAGGGAGTGGAAGAGATTCTGCTGCATGCAAAACAAATGTTCTACTTCACTTACTGCATTTTCTCTCAGGCCCAGAGTGATACAATTATTATAAAAAGAATTTCAGAAAATCAAAGTAAATTCCAGACCCTATTAATTCCATAAAAAATAAAAACATGATAATTAAAACCAAAGTGAAGGGGCTGGAAGACACTTAGGTAAGTGCTTGCAGGTGCTTGCACTGCAAGCATAAGGCTCTGATTTGATCCTCAATGCTATCTGTACATTGGGAGCATCATCCTAGAAGCCCTGCTGTCTGTGATCTTAAGCATCAGAAGTTAGTTTTTGGTCACATCACAGGAGTGGGTGAGCACAGCAAGTAAAGGTTACAGTTCCAGAGAGCATCGCAACAGTGTGACAGTACAGCTAGGAGTGCAAATTGGTACATAAGTAACACCTTCCAAGAATCACAGTTGAAAAGATGGATGAATTCCATGGCTAGGAATGTGAACACCAGACAGGCACATGTGGCAATCCACAAATAAAATCTTTCACCCTGGTTTGTGTGCAAAACCTATGACCCAAAATGAGCAACCTCTGATGAGCACGGTGCACGGACTACAATTAAATATGCGAGCACCATGACCAAGGAAGTGAGTGAGCCTTCCTCACTGAAACAACTGCCACAGAGGAAAGGCACAAAAAATCCTGAACTAAAACTTACATTGAATTGCACTGTAGCACTGTAGCACTGTCCTCCCATTGTTCATTGATTTGCTTGAGTGGGCAGCAGTAATGTCTCCATTGTGAGACTTGTTACTGTTTTTGGCACATTGAATACGCCACAGGGAGCGTGCTCTACCTTGCAGGCGGGATACTCTCAGTAGCTTGCCGTGTTCTCCAAGAGGGAAGGAGGGATCGAATCCAGGTCAGCTGCGGACAAGACAAACGCCCTACCTGCTGTGCTATTGTTCCAGCCCACATTGAATTGCACAAATACATAATTCTATAAACTCTAACACCAACAAACAGTTCTCTAGACTATTTCTAAGAGCACTTTCTAGGCACAAATAAATACAAAAGCTTATTTCAAATTTATGAATAAAATTTTTCACAAAAGACAGAAATATTAGTAGCAGAAGGGCACCATTGGCACTTGAAGGGGAGCTCTACAATTTCACACATCAGAAAATTAATTCAAATTATTCTGAGTTCCAAGAGGGAGGGAAGAGAATAGAAATAAACTTAAAGATAGATGAACACATTCAACAATTTAATTTCTAAATGGTGGCTAAAAGAATACACTGTATCTAAATAAGAACTAATTAAGCCATGAAAATTGGGCTCCAGCCTTATACTGCACATCCGAAATGAATCTTGTAAGCAACAGCATTTGAAAATTTCATATGGCTTTAGGATCTTATGCTAGATATCAGTTCAGACTTTCTATCTCTATATTAAAGAGATAAAGTAAAGCATTGTCATAGGCATAAATAATCCCCAGCTCTGTTCATGGCAGTAAACCAGGTAACTTGGCAGAAATCTTATTCCT
This sequence comes from Sorex fumeus, assembly GCF_029834395.1. NCBI lineage: Eukaryota > Metazoa > Chordata > Mammalia > Eulipotyphla > Soricidae > Sorex > Sorex fumeus. Next base: position 22,536,772 of record NW_026606059.1, read on the forward strand.
TAAACACATGTAAATTATTTTCCAAAATAATGCAGGAAATAGTACACCCATTCATTCATTCAGTTAAACATGTTTTGGGCACTCCAATGTCAATTTCTGGGCCTGGACACATGAATAAAACATATTTATCTGTCTCAAGAGAGTTGTGATTAATAAACATAAATGTATACCCCAAAATACTGATGTTAATTGGATAAATTCTTTGTATTTAACAGTTTGTCACTACAAGTAAAATGAAGCTCCAAGTACAGCAATACTATTATTTCTGTTTTATATGTTTAAGTCATCATCGTATAATTCCCTTTTACCAGATCTGATTAACCCAAGAAGTTGGGTAAGTATGCATAATAAATATGCTTTGTAACAACAAAATGCTAACTCACTTTAATGCAAACACAGAAACTATTTAGCTCCATAAGTATATTTAATTTAATCTTTTAATATAATAAATTAAAGTTGAAAATCTTCAAAGTCTTTAATATTGCTCCAAATAAAATACAAAGCTTCTGTCCTAATTCAACAGGAAAAGGTCTGTTTCAGAGAAAGGATTGGAGTATATATTTTATTTGCACAACATATTTATTCAAGGCTTATATGCTAGGTAAATCTACAGAACTTTTTGCTATAAAAGGTTATGCCAGAAATATATACCCCTGATAGTCCCTAGAGGAAAGACTTCAAAAGCGTTACTTTCAAATGGGGGTAGAATTTCCAAAGGAGTTCTTCATACCCGTGATTTTAAGCTAGACATCTGCAGGAAGAGAGGCATTTGAATTTGTTGGGAAATAAGTAAAAACAAATTCTGTTCTTGATGAATATTGCTTAGTATTCAAACACTGATGCCTGTCAGAATCAATTCATCTGCAACAGTAAAAATACTCTAAATTTACATGACACCTTCTTCTGAAGAATTCATTTAGCACAAAGTTGGAAAATGTTAAGGGAAGCAATAATATACTTTACAAAGGTATAGAAAGAGGAAAATAAAACTGGCCATGTCTACCTTGAAAGACAAGAGACCATTTTAAGTCAGAAGTTAAACAAATCAAGCAACAAATTTTACTGATTTAACTCTGGGAATTGAACAGTTGCTGGAGATAAATGAATCAGTGAGCTTTTAGTGTCATCTACATAGACCACTAGATTATTTTTGAATAAAGATTAAGTAATGTCCAAGGACATTTATTGAAAAGTTAAGCATTTTTAAAGATGTTACTTTGAATTTAAAAAAGAAAACATTTACCAATCGACTCCTTCAGACATGAAAAGAAAATTATTTAATAGCTACATGCTCTTGAAGGTACAGAGGACAATAATCACATCAGAAATCGTAATAGGAATCATTATTGATAAATTCTGATTGATAGTGTTGAGACCTTATTATTTGATCAATCTATCACATTTTTATTGAGTTTCTTCTTTTTGCCAAGCAAGGTACTGAGCTCTTGGGAGAATTCCATAGTAAACAACATCAAAGACTTTTTTCTTTTGTGCAGCCTTGTTTGGTGAGAAGATATTTGTTGCAATATATTTCTTTGCAAAATTTGATGCGTGAAAACACAATCAATATTTTCCTGTTAACATGAAATTTAATAAGGAAAAACACTGACAAAAATTGTACTCATTTTTTAACCCTCTATAATGCTGGCTTTCTAAAGCTGTTTATATAAATGTTTAATAGATCTATATCCCATGCATAAAATATTATGTGTATGAATATTAACATATAATATAATCACATTGCAAACCCAGTGGTAGCATAAAATGGGCCCAGTAAAACTCTGAGAAAAAAATGTATTGTGTGAACTTATATATGGTAATTTTTACCCCAATAGGGCACTGTTTAGCACAGATTTTCTTGAAAGCAGAGCCTGAGGGAAGGATTAAAATACTGATCCTTTATTTGCAAAGTGCAAACCAAGGGCCACAGAAATGAAAAAGGAGAGTAAGGCAAAGGTGCAAAAGTGCTAGTATATGATGTTATAATACTATCATGTCAAGAAGTGCCATGAAATAGCAGGCTGTTAGGAGTTGTTACAATTTGATATTCTGAAAGTCTCGGGTTATCTTGGAGTCTGTTTGACATCTTTTGGAGAATGTGCAAAACGGAGACCAATGTGTAATCCAAACTTGGGGAGTACTTCAACAAACTGGGCTTCTGAAAGACCTGTTTTGCGTGTCCTAAAGAATTATTGCTTGCAAAACACAAATGAATTGAGATTTTTAATTTTAAAGTTATTTTTCTTCTAACCCTTTCCACAATTATGCTAGTGTCCAAACATCAAAACTGGAAAAGCAAAATATTTTCATTACTTTGTCATAAAGGTAAAGGCCCTCCCGTTGTTCGTCGATTTGCTCGAGCGGGCCCAGTAACGTCTCCATTGGAGACTTCGTTGTTACTGTGTTTGGCATATCGAATACGTCACAGGGAGCTTGCCAGGCTCTGCCGTGCGGGTGAGATACTCTCGGTAGCTTGCCGGGTTCTCCGAGAGGGGCGGAGGACTCGAACTTGGGTCGGCCATGTTGGCTGTTTGCAAGGCAAACGCCCTACCACTGTGCTATCGCTCCAGCCCAACTTTGTCATAAAATCTATTATTATTTTTTATATTTTGCAAAGTAAAAAAGAGCTCAACACATTTATATTGAGTACTATGTGCCATTCAAATGTTTTTAATTGGGCCGGAGAGAAGGTTAGGAAGTAAAGGACTTGTCTTGCATGTGGCCACTAAGTTAAGACCCAGGTTTGATCTCCAGCACAGCACATGGTTCCCTAAGCCTGCCCTAGTCCCAAACAAGCACCAAAAACAAATGTTTTAAGTTCCTATTGGTTATCACTCCTAGTTTATGTAAACTTTTTGTTCTCTCAAAAAAGGATCTTTTTCATTTACTATCATCTGTATTATCTGATTTCTTTAAACTGTAATTTTATGTCAACTAAACGATCTGTTTTAGTCTCTATCTCACCTAAATAGCTTCAAACTTCACCAAGTCAGTTCTTCGGTTTAAGTTCTCACTTGACATCTGTTAAAGCATTTTGCATTGCCTACTTTTGTCTAATATTTTTTTGAGAATGAAATACAATCAGGAGCAGCGTAAATAGTCTAACCATCTTTACTAATGTTTTTAAAAGTAATGTTGGTAATTAATTTACTCTATGTTTATGCTAGTAAGCAAATCCACTAAAAGGCAATATATTTTAATTTCCCTTTTAAAAGTAACACGATAATAAATCAGACTTCAAGAGAAGGTGCTTAAGGCTTCTTCCTGGCTCTGACTTTAGGGATCATTCCTGATGGGTCTCAGAGTACCATATGGGGTACTGGGGATTGAACCCAAGTTGGCCATGAGCAAGGCAAGTGCCCTGCCCATTATACCATCTCTCTAATCCCAAGAAAAACATTTTCAATGAAATGGGTAAGATGGGAAATTTGTAGCTGTTTTTAAGATATTAATCAATATAAATTATGTAATGCAATTGAAAATTGAATATACTAGTAACATATTTGAAAGAGATGGGTATGAAAATGGTCATTGATAGTATATTATAATTCTAATTCAATAATAAATAACATTTTGACTATCATTGGGCAGATAAATAAAATTTATATAACATGTTTAAAATATATATTTAATTGAATCCATTTTAATAACATAAACAAATGCCAACACAAATACATTAAATCTCAGTTTTAAAATTAGATAAACTGAAATGTTATAAGAAAAACAAAAGATAATTCTAAAAGTAAACAGTGGAGCAACATGATACAAGAATTAAGAAATTTAAATTTTAGTCTTGTATCTATCCAAAATGATTAGTGGGCATTTAGTAAAGCATACTTTTTTTTCAAATTCGAAAATTTTTTAAGACACCAAATTAAAATTGAAGTAGATATTATAATGTGCTAGCTTTTCAACTGTGGAAGGCAGTACCAGTGGATTCTAATTTTCTTTACCACAATACCCAACAAAGCATCACATTCATTCTCATTCTATTATTTCCAGCAGTCAGTAGCAACTAATGGAAGTTGGCACTGGAGAGGAAATAGTTTGAACATCTTTTAATTAGATAATCTCTAGCAGCTCTAGCATATCTTAATTCTAGATGTCAGTTCTTTGTGTACATGTTGTGATTAATTGTTCTTTTTAAAAAATAGCAAAATTCTGATTCTCAGTGAGCCCAATTAAGAATACTTAAGAACCTGTGAACTATCCTAGCTGCTAAGGCCAAAGCAAGAAATCAAGCAGCCATTTAAATTAATGACAGTTAAAATTAATTCAATTTGACTGAATTAAGTATCACAGAGGCAGAATAAATTGCAGTTAAAGGTTAAGATATTTGGATTAAAACCCTATCCTCTAATCTTTATCCAAGTTGAAGTATTCGTTCAACAAATGTATGAAGCTCAAGAACTCTGCTAAGTGGTTACAGTGTTGAACAAAATTGACATTATTTCCTGTTTTTTAGAGCCCATTGTCCAAATGAAAATGGGAAATATATAAATGGATGATAACTATGTATTTACACATTTTTAAATGGATTAACTGTTTCCTTAGGAGTTGTCATGAAAGATATATTTTTAAAAATGAAAAATAGATATTTGGGGCTGGAGAGATAGTACAGAACATAAGGCAGTTGCCTTGAATGCAGTGAATCCAGGTTTGATCCCCAGCACTTCGAGGAGTGATCCCCAAACATAAAATAAGTCTCATGCATCACCAGAAGTGATGTAAACATTCCCCCATCTCCACGAAAGAAAAAAAAAAGAAAAGAGATATTTAAGTTAAACCTGAACACAAATAAAATTTTGACCAGAACTAATGTCGTCATGATGAGAAGGAAAGAATTAGACTACTTTTAATGATATTTCATAGAAAAGTGAAATATTACTCCATAAAAGACAATTCTTTGCACAAAAAGGACATAAAATTTACATAATAAATTTCTGGCTTTCTCTGTGTATAAGAAACATCAGTCGCAGAATTGAAAGGAGTCTTTTTTGTTTTGTTTTGTATTTTAAGGAAGATTACAAGTTCCATTTTGGAATGAAAAAATTCAGAGTGGCAATATAGCTGTAAAGAGATATAGTTAAGTAGAAACACTATATGTGGATGTGAAATTTAAAAAGGAGTGCAAGATAGATTTAAAATGGGTCATTTAAAATTGGTAACTGTGAGCAGGTATATGGTATTTAAAACCATGGACAGGAGGTGATTGTCAGGAAACAATTCTGCAGTCAGGGGTAAATCTTAAGATTTTGGGGGTGACAAAAGGAGAGAGAGAACACAGGGGATTGCCCTGCCACAGAGGCGGGGGGGGGATGGGGGGTGGGGGTGGGGGGGATATTATCCATAGTGGTGGAAAATGGGCACTGGTGGAGGGATGGGTATCTGATCATTGTATAATCAAACCCAAGCACAAAAAATTGTAAATCTACAACTGTACCTCATGGTGTTTCACTAATAAAAAAAAATTTTAAAAAATTTAAAAAATGTATCTATATAAAAATAAATGAAAGAATAAAGTAAAAAAAAAGATTTTGGGGGTGAGTTTTGTAGAAAACATCCCCTTCAAAATGTAGTATATGCAATAATATCTGTAAGTACTTGAAAGTTTATTTGGTATTCAGCATCTCAGGACCCACTGTCGACACACTGACATACCTTGAGTGAAACGTTTTTATGTTAACATCTAAAATAGATCAAAAAAAAAGAGAGTGGATGGCAAAGGAAACAGGAAGAAGAAGCAGGTGAATATGGTGTTATGGAAATAAGGAAGGAGAAAACCATGAAATCAATAGTATGTAATGTTGTTTGGAGGAAATATACAATGACAGAAAGAGTATGCATTTATTTTTAAACCATGGTGTTTGATAAGTGATATTAACCTGGGAATATTTGGCGAAACAATTAACATAGGTTCCAAGAATTTAGCTGGTTAAAAAGCTGATTGTGAGAGCCAGGAACTAACTTGGTGATTATGGTTTTGCCCATGCCTCCCGCCTTAACCCCCAAGAGTTACCAAGTGTAAAATAGAATCCTGGAGTCCACTGGCACCGCAGTGGCTAGCACTGGAGATCTTGAGCAACTCTGCAGCCTCACACTGAGTCCAGTTAGCCAACACTCCACCCCAGGGCACCTTGCACCTCATTTCCCCAGCTCCAAAAGAAACTAAAAGAAATAAAAAAGAAAACAAGGAAAAAAATCATTGCAAGTCAGGGAGACATACAAGAGATAACCAAGTAAAATACATAAAAGTGGAAAAATAAAACAGGAATGTGGAGACATCAAGTGGAATATTTCGACCACTCGTCCTCAGGGGTCAAAGGTGGAAGCTAGGGGCTGGAGTGATAGCACAGCGGGTAGGGCATTTGCCTTGCATGCGGCTGACCCGGGTTCAATTCCCAGCATCCCATATTGTCCCCCGGGCACCGCCAGGGCTAATTCCTGAGTGCATGAGCCAGGAGTAATCCCTGTGCATCGCCAGGTGTGACCCAAAACAAGCAAAAAAAAAAAAAAAAGACGGAAGCTACTAGATAGGAGAGTGCCACTGAGGATTGCAGGCTTAAAGGAGAGCTTGGTTGCAGATTGGCTTCAGTGGTAGGGCTGAATGTGTAAGGCCCCAAATGTAAAACCCAGCACTGACTAGCCAGTGATCTATTTCCCTATCTACTCAGAAAGCAAGATGAGGGGCTGGAGTGATAGCACAACGGGTAGAGCGTTTGCCCTGCACGCGGCCTACGCAGGTTCAATTCCCAGCATCCCATATGGTCCCCCGAGCACTGCCAGGAGTAATTCCTGAGTGCAAAGCCGGAGTAACCCCTGTGCATCTCTGGGAATGAGCCAAAAACAAACAAACAAACAAACAAATAAAAGCAAGATGAGAAGTTAACACTAGAAGGGAATATATGGGTCCCAGTTGAGATGTACAGGTCATTCAAAAGCAAGGTAGGCAAGGTCTTCCAAAAGGCCTCATCTGGAGTTATCTTAAGATCCAATATTCAGTGGTGTATCAGAGAAAAGACAGAAGGGGCTGATCAGGACACACGTAAAGGGATAGTGCTGGGGACCTGAGGACCTCGCAGACAAGCTCCTTCATCCTGCAAATTATCAGTTACACCGTCTCCCTCCTGAGTGTTCTTACACTAGTTTGGTGGTTGCAGGACTGCGCTGGGGGTCTTCTTTCGTGGCATCCGGGGCAATCATCACCTATGCATGAGCAGTGTTGGGTCCCCTATGCTATACCTCTTAGTTAAGCAAGAAAAGGAGACTCAGTCCTGACTTTAGGATTAGACAGCATGGGGTAACAGGTGCTGATGGCCACTGCCTAGGGGTTCTCTGTTTGGAGCTGCAACTGCCACATACCATGTCTTCTGCTGAAATTAGTTGTGTGGCAGGAGGGGTAGGATTGGGGCAGGGGGTGAAAGTGTGCCCTCCCACTGCTGCCTACTGCAACATAGACCTGACCCAGTCAAAAGAATTAATGGAACTGAGAAGGTGAGCAGGGAGTCAAAGTGGTTATCAACACAAACAACCAACGATACATGAGAAATGACAGCTGAATGTTCGTAAGAATCATCTATTGAAAACAAAACATCACAGAAAAATGAAGCTAAGGAAAGTAGACACACTGGAGAAATCAGGTATTGACAGAGCTGAAAAACAAAGAATTACACCTAAAAATTAATAGTTTGTTTTTGATAAAGGCTTTTCTTTATTGTTAAAGGTACCAAAGGGAAGATGAGTACTTATTCAGAAGACCAAAAGATTTAGTGAGATGCATGAGAAAGTGTTCATGAGACTTTTAAGTATACTTTTAAAATTTATACTTTTAAAATTTAACTTTTCTCATTAGCGGGGCCATTTGCTGAAAATGAAGGCTGGAAGGTATGTCAAATATTTGAGAAAAGGAAACATTTTTATCTTTCTAGCTAAAAGTATTATTTAATTAACTTATACAAATCCTTCCAGATAATTCTAATATTACCATAATAATGGATTTCTGGGCAATTAAAAAAAACTCTTGGATATCAATTCAGAACATGTACTTAGGCACATTCTTTGTCAACTGCAATATACATTTTTGATAAGAAAATTTATTATAGAAATATAAGAAAATTAAAATCATGATTAATTTTATTTATTTATTTTTATGTAGGAGTACTGCAATGTATTCAGCCACTGATTAGCTGATAGAATTGGGCATGAATTCCACCTTACTTTTTTTCCATTTTTTATAATTTTATTTATTGAATCACCTTGAGAACAGTTACAAAGCTTTCCGGTTTAAGTCTTGTTCATACAATGAAACACCTGTACCTTCATCAGTGCCCATTCTCCACCACCAAAAATCCCAGTATACCCCCATCCCACAACCTCCCCCTACCTGTGGGACAGGTTATTTCCACATTACTCTCTCTCTCTCTACTTTGCTTACATTCAATATTTTTGACACTAGGCCTACCATTATTATTTGGAATTTTATCCCAACACTCAGATCTGCTGAAAAGGCAACTGTTCACAATTTGATTTCTATTGCTGGTTATAAATAACATGATGTCATGTGGCTGCTGTAGTGGCAGCATAATTTTGAAATTCTGAAATTTTAACAATTAAATCTGGAGGGATTTCTGCCAAAACCTGCTGGGTTCCAAGATTTGTTTCTGAGTCTCTTGGATCATGGCCATTAAGCAGCTTGATCAGGAGCCAGAAAGGCCGTTTGTGGGCAGTGACTAGCAGTCTTGTTGGGATGGAGAGGAAAGGGCTGGCTCCACCCCCTTCCCGTGAGGCCCTGCATGTCTCATCACTGAGGGCTCAAACCTGACTGTCCAATGGCCTCTGGAGGATGGTGGCCACCGAGCGGCCTAGAGGGAGCAGGTGGAGGGACAGCACCCTTTCCCTCCTGGAATGGCCTGATGACAGCAACCTACTGTGGGGTCCAGACGCATTTCTGCCAAAAGCCACTGGGTTCCACGATTTGTTTCTGAGTCTCTTGGATTATGACCATTAAGCAACTTGATCTGGAGCCAGAGAGGCCATTCATGAGCGGTAACTTGGGGTCTCGTTGGGACAGGGAGGAAAGGGCTGGCTCCACCCCATTCCATGAGGCCCTGCGTGTCTTGACACTAAAGGCCCAAACCTAACAGTCCAGTGGCCTCTGGAGGATAGTGGCCACAGAGCCGCGAGGGGAAACAGGTCAAGGCAAGAAACCTATTCCCACCTGGGGTGGCCCAGCCCCAGTAACCTACTGCAGCGACTGGATGCATTTCTGCCAAAAGCCATTGGGTTTTGAGATTTGTTTCTGAGTCTCTGGGATCATGGCCCTTAAGCAGTTCGATCAGAAACCAGAGAGGCCTATGCTTCCAATTATATAGCTAAGCCAGAGGTGGTTTGTTGGTGTGTCTCCCATACCTAACTTTTGGCCATTTACTTTCTTGGTAAACTTTTCCCCAAGTTGTTGGGGTCTGGCCAAAGGCACAGCAACAATTTTGGGGTATCTAGAAGTCTGAAGGTACCATTAGGCTGCTGATACACTCACCTCACAGGTACAGATCGACCTAGTGGCAGCACCATACCCCCCGAAATCATGATTAATTTTAATGATACTCAAACTATATTATTACCAATAAAACATCATCATTACACAATGAAAAAATAACCTAATTTAGGGGCCAGAATAATAGTATAGCAGATAGGGCACTTGCCCTACTGGGTTCAATCCCTTGCTTTCCATATGGTCTTTGAGCACTGCCAGGAGTAATTTTTTAGCTCAGATTGAAAAGTAAGACCTGAGAGTTGTCAGATGTGTCCCCCAAACAAAACATCAACAACAAGAAGTAACCTAATTTTATTTATTATTTTTATTTATTTATTTTATTTTTTTAATTTTATTTATTTATTGAATCACTGTGGGAAAAGTTACAAAGCTTTCAGGTTTAGGTCTCAGTCATGCAAATATCAAACACATTTCCCTTTACCAATACTTATTTTTTACCATGAAGAACCCCAATAAAACCCCACCCCCCACCCCTCCCAGTCCCTGTGAGGCAGATGAATTCTAGTTAGCACTCTATCTGCTTTGATTAGATTCATTGTTTCAATAAAAGATTCACCACTATTATTTAGAGTTTACCCCCCACCAAAGGAGCGATAGCACAGCGGTAGGGCGGTTGCCTTGCACACAGCCAACATGGCCGACCCGAGTTCGATTCCTCCGCCCCTTTCAGAGAGCCTGGCAAGCTACCGAGAGTATCTCGCCCACACAGCAGAGCCTGGCAAGCTCCCCGTGACGTATTCGATATGCCAAACACAGTAGCAACAAAGTCTCCAATGGAGACGTTACTGGGCCCGCTCGAGCAAATCGGTAACCTAATTTTATTATGATTCATTTTTTCTTTCTGCTAATTATATTCTTATGGCTCAGCACATTGAATATAAAATTAATAATAGAAAAATTAACATTTCTATTATTATTCATAATACAATCTAAGATACTTTTCTAAAGATTGTCCTATGATATTTAAGAATTGACTACTTTGGGAACCAATGGCGTTACACAGAGATAAAAAGCTCTTGCTTGCATGGTGCATGCCTACATTTGATCCTCAACACCACAAATGGTCCCCCTGCCAGGAGTGATCTTGAACCCAAAGTCAGCTACAAATCCTGAGCACACCAGGCACCAGGTGTAACCCCCCAAGCCAAAGATAAATATAAAATAACAATAATAATAATTTCATAACAAAGAACATCATCAACTTGTTTAAATATTGGGTAAGAAATAACTGTTACTAGAATAGTTTATCTCTCATAGAATTGTTACATGGTCAGCCAGAAATAAAATACAGGAAGGCATGTTATTCAGACAACTATAACACTTCATTGTTAAAGATAAAAATAAAAAAAAAAAGAAAGAAATAATCACTTATTTTTAAAAAAATTGAACATGGCTTCTATTTAAATAAATTGTGAGGAAAATTGATAACTACTAAGTTTGACTATGAATAACCAGTGAAATACAAGTGCCCCTTTTTTGGTAAGCATATTTTTTAGATGACTGGGACAGTTTGACTCTGACACAATTCTATGAAATAAGAAACTCCCATAGGAACTATTCAGTACACCAGAAAAACAATATGCTCTGGGAAAACTTAGGAATTTTTCAGAAAATAAATCTGCATAGTCCTTTGTAAATGTTGCCAGAACAGTAGGTTTGAAACCTACCATCATAGGATTTGGTAACAGCCAAAGTACAATTGAGAAAAGATTTGCATGCCAAAATGTAAGAGGAACTCACAACACCCAGGAGTGATGACACAGAGGATCAAAGGGTCAGGGACCTAAAAAACAAACAGATTGCCAACTCTGTAAGAAAAATCCTGAGGGTCTAAGGCAATAAAAACAAATGAGCAAACAAACAATTTATCTTTGTCAAAAGGCCAAACCGTATACTCAGTAAATCAGACTCTGGCCAAATCCACAGACAACATTATCTCTTGGGAGGTTTGATGATTCTGGTCTATGAAATATGTCTATAAAAAAGCAGGGAAAGTAGGAAACTGCTACTAATATAAATGACTAAAATTCAAGCAAGATGGAATATGTGCCCGCCATGATAAGAGGTTAATTTCCTTGACAACTTTTACTTTTATTTTTTCATTGACAGATTGGTAGCATTTTTGTTTTTGTTTCATTTTTTTCTGTTTTTGGGGAGGGGGGTTGTGGTTTTGTCTTTGTAGATGTGTGCGGAATTCCATAGGGGGTAACTCTGTACAAGCAAAACCATTATAAATGGGATACCATTTGTTAAGAACATCAGAATATGGATGTAATTGTCAATTGGTTTAACTTAAAGGGTACGGGTACTTTTAAATTTCTTTCCACGAAGTATGTGCTGGGATTAAAAAGGACACTTTGGATGCAATTGATAATATATGTTTTATTAAATAGGACACTTAAAGATTAATTTTATTTATTTATTTATTTTTATTTAGTCACCATGACTGCGAAGTTATTCATAGATGAGTTTCAGGTATACAATTTCCCCACACCTATCCTATCACCAGTATCAACTTTCCTCTACCAATATCCATCTCCCAGCTCCCAGGTACAGGTTTAAGTGACAGGTACAGTTTTAAGTGAGGTTATTGTAGATAGGGATCCTAAAAAGGAATCCAAGATAGGGATGTAATAGAGAGACTAAGCGTGAAAACATTTGTTTCCAATTTTTGTTCACTCAGTACATCTTATTAACTAAAGCACAGGAGGCAAGACCTTGCATGCAGCTGATCCCAGTTTGATCACTGGTACCACATGTGAATCACCTAGTAACCAAGAGTCATTGAACCAGAAAGAGACCCAGAGTCCACACGATGTGGCTCAGAAAACAAAAGAACAAAGCAAAAATAAACAAGTGACATTACGAACATTTTAGAATCATCATCACGACGATCCTGTTGTTCGTTGATTGCCTTGAGCAGGTCCCAGTAATGTCTTCATCATCCTAGCCCTGAGAATTTTTTTAAAAAGTGCCATATTCAAGGCTCTTTCAGGGTTAGGAGAATGAGACCCATCGTTGTTACTGGTATTTGGCATATTGGGTATGCCACGGGGAGTTTGCCACACTCTGCCGTGTGGGCAGGTTACATTTGGTAGCCTTCTAGTTTGTCCAAAGTAAGAATGAGATAATAAGATGTCGTCCAGCCACGGGCTTCCGGGAGCTGGGTTTTATAGTCTCTGGGTCTTGGCCCTTAATGGGATTACATGGCACCAGGGGGCCAGTTGGTGGGTGTGACCCCTGCCTACTGGAAGATGGAGGATCTGGGTGGAGGATGCTCAGCCCCGATCCAATCAGGCTTGGAGATCTGAGCCCCGGGACCCACATGCCTTTGTTCCTCTGCTGGTACCTTTATGCATGTGGAGAACAGTCTCAGCGTGGTTGTGGCTGGTTCTGGAGGTCTTCGGCTGCCGGAGCCCTGGTCGGGGTAGTGAGGAAAACTCAACCCGCTCCCCTCCAAGGGGCCCCGGCGAGGACAGCCAGGCTCGGGGGCAGAAGACTCTGTGCTGTTCCATGCTGAGCCCACTCTCCACACTCATGAAGGTACCGGCAGAGTAACAAAGGCATGCGGGTTCCAGGACTGAGATCTCCAAGCCTGCTCGGATCGGGGCTGAGCATCCTCCACCCAGATCCTCCATATTACAATAGGCAGGGGTCACACCTACCAACTGGTCCCCTGGTGCCGTGTAATCCCATCAACGACCAAGACCCAGAGACTATAAAAGCCAGCTCCCGAACATTTTAGAATAGGTAGTTCTAAAAAAGTTAATGCTTTTTTGTCGAACTGAGGGATTTTACTTCCTTGCATGTGGCTGACCCAGGTTCATTCCTGGTACCACATATGGTCCCTGAGCACTGCCAGGAATGATCTCTGACCTCAAAGTCAAGAATAAGCCCTGAACCCCCAAACCAACAACAATAAAATTAATGTCTGTTAATCAAGTAATATGACTTTGGGGCCACATCCAGCTATGCTCAGGGCTTACTCTGCTTTCTGTGCTTAGGATTCATACCTGGCAGTGCTTGAAGTAGCATATGTAGTCCCAGGATCTAACCAGGGTTGGCCATGTAGAAGACAAGCACCTTAACCCCTGTACTATCTCTGTGGTCCCAAGATATTGCCAGTTTAGGTTTTGTCAGATACTAAATTCTGTCAATTGACACTGATGACCTGTTATCTGTTTAATTTTACCCTTTTGTCCCCTGATCATCTCTGCCAGTACAATTCCTTTATTGTGTAATGGATAGTATGCTACAAAAAAATGCTATCAACAGCTTCCAATTTGGTAATTATATGAATTTAAAGTATAAAATTTACGTGGGCTTTTATTTTTATTTGGTAAATCTGAATTATCACATTTTCTTTTTGTATTGACAAAGCAGAGGTTTTTTTAGCTAGAATGTACAGGGTGACAGTTTGTTCAAGTCATATTTTTCAAGAATATTAATTTGAACCACCTGTTTGATAATAACCTCTTCTGCCCTTGTCCACTTTATCAACATATGGATATTATAGATCCACTGAAAGTTTTACTTTTTTTTTTCTTTTTAATTGAGGATTTTACTCCTGTGTGATCAGGGCTTAAATGTCTCTACACTCAGGGATCCTCATAGTGGGTTTTGAGTACCATATTATGGGATCCTGGGGGTCAAATCTGTCTCAGCTGACTGTAAGATAAACACTTTTTTTTGCTGTACTATCTTTTCAACCCTTCCACACATTTTTATGGCAATACAAGTCCAATTCCATTTGAAACTTATTTGCTAGTATCTCAATTACTGAAAAGCATGTAAAACTCTAAAATTTCCCATGTCTCACAATTCAGTGCATTTGGAATGAACTAAAAGTAATACTAATTTGAGACAAAAATGTGTCAATGGGATATTTTCTATAAAGCATACATAGTCTGAGGGAAATTTCAATTGTCTTAGCTACATTTTACATTAAGAATACTCAGCTAAAGGGCCTGTTGGTTAATTGCTATTATTGCAAAATGAAAGAGAGCCTACCAAGCACCTGCATTATACCAAATTTTGTACCATATAGAATAATAAGAATTTGTAAAGTATGATGGATGCTTCAAATTTCCACTTGCAATTTAAAGTAATTTTATTACTTTATGATTAAAGCGATTTTTGTATAGAGAAAGAAAATAAATGTATAAAGAAAGCAAATAGAAAGTAGAATAGAAAAAACTATGAACTTTCATAGTAAGTATATGACTGTTTAAAACATCCTAACTGGAATAAGAACTTATCTAAGAAAACAAATAGTCATATAAAATTAATGTAATTTATTATTATATATAAGGATTAGATGATATCTTAAATATTGTGTAATAACTTTTAAAATAGTTTTGTTATTTATGATTTAGTTTTATAAATTGAATCATTAACATTCACTAATAATTTCCAGATAGCTTGGAAAAATCCCCATCATTTCAGCTTCAACAAGTGTTCATTAGGATGTTTACTGAAATAATGGAGTGTGTTCAGATACCAGCAGCTAGGGAGGGCTAAACCTCCCAGAACTCTGTCTGGCTAGAGAGTGATTAATGCTCAATCTTTAAGACCTTTTGCAGAAAAATATACAAAGTAAAAATAGCACTGGTCAAATGAATCCTTAGTTTTAAAAAAAAAAAAGATGTGAGATACTAGGTGCTCCTGAAACTTGCCTTAAAAGTAGAGGCTGGAAAAATAATAGTCAGATGTTATTCTAAATAATCAAATGTTATATTTTAAAATCTTATCTTTTCAGTTTTTATATTTGTTTCTGTTTTGAAATTAAACCTTGCACTAATCAATTCATAAGTCACTTAATGAGAAACTAAATACCAAATACTTCTTTTTCTGAAAAACCTAATTGTGATTTTTAACTTATATAGAAATATTGGGGTTTTGTTTTGTTTTTGTTTTATGTTTTGGGCCACACCTGGCAGCACTCAGGGCTTACCTCTGGCTTTGTGCTTAGGGATTACTCCTGGGGAAACACTGGACCTATATGGGGTGCCAGGGACTGAACTCGGGTTGGCCATGTACAAGGCAGATACCCTAGCCCCTGTACTATTGCTTTGGCAATATAGAACTATTGCTGAGATTTGACAGTCATAGTATATTACATTCTAGTACAAGTGACCCTAAAATCAATAATACAACAAATCTGATGAAAAACTAACTACTTACATTATAAAGATACATTCAGATATTCACACAGAATGAAGTATGACACCATGTTGACAAGATTAAAATATTAATCCCGAATTTCTTAACTACACACAAAAAGTAAAGTGATGCTTACGAATGCATTTGCTTTTTCTACATGACTGAAAATTTAATGAGTAGTTTCATACAGTCATTGTTATTTTTGGCCCATGTCAAAAGCTATTTAACTGGAAAATGTACTTCTTTTATTCCCTAATAAAAACCAAAATGAATATTTTGAACTTTTACTTGTCAATTGAAAATTCTACTGATGAAAGGAAACATGGTATTATTTTATGTTATACACATTAATATAAATATAATATAATCAATAATAATGGATATAATAATATAAATTCAGTTTAAATGTTCACCATTAAAGGTGAAAATAATAGTCTTTTTAAATAATAGGCCACAGGGATTGAGACACTTTCCTTGCATTCCATTGATCTAGGTTTGATCTCTAGATCCATGTAAAGTTCCCTAAACGCTAACCAGGAGTGATCCCTGAACATAGTATAGCTTAAGCACTGCCCAACTCCAAACCAAAACAAAAGAATTGTTTTATAGAGATAAACCCAGTATAAATCGTAATACTGTAGACAAAAATAAAAATTTCATATGTCATATTTATTAAATTATCAAACCACTGGAATTAAAATAAGTGGATAAAGCGCACACAGTCCATAATCAAGTAAAACTGTGATAGTTTTGTTCATGTAAATATAAAGAAGTTGCATATATTTACCCTAGTTCATAGTGCATTTATGTAGTGCATGCATATAAAGTATAAATAAACAAAATGTTATGGCACCAGAAAGATAGCACAGGGGTTAAGCAGCATACCTTAGATCCATAACAGCACCTTATCCTCACGGTTGATTCAGTAACACTAAGAGGGGCCATTGGCACTCCTGATTAACGCTTAAAATAAAAGTGAAAAAGAAAAGGCCCTCCAGTTGATCATCGATTTGCTCGAGCGGGCCCAGTAACGTCTCCATTGGAGACTTTGTTGTTACTGTGTATGGCATATCGGATTCATCACGGGTAGCTTGCCAGGCTCTGCCGTGTGGGCGAGATACTCTCAGTAGCCTGCCCAGCTCTCCAAGAGGGGTGGAGGAATCGAACTCGGGTCGGCCATGTTGGCTGCGTGCAAGGCAAAGGCCCTACCGCTGTGCTATCGCTCCAGCCCTTAACGCTTAAAATAAATGACAAAAAATTATGCCATTAAAAGGATACAAAAAAACTATATTCAGCCATTAATGTACACTTTCTTTGTTCCCTTTACATATCAGAATGTTTGAGATTTTCAAAAGGTTTATTTAAATGGCATTGACCAGTTTTGTTAATGAGTTATCTAAGTTCTTTTTGTACCATTTTCAAAATAAGTTGAAAACCTGTCATTATTCAATGACTTTAATGACGGAAAATTTCAATATTAAACTATTAAACTGAACTCTGTTTATTAAGGACTGGAGTGATAGCACAGTGGGTAGTGCATTTGCCTTGCAAGTGCCCTGACCCGGGTTCAATTCTTCCATCCCTCTGGGAGAGCCTGACAAGCTATCGAGAGTGTCCCGCCTGCACGTCAGAGCCTAACAAGCTCCCCATGGTGTATTCAATATGCCAAAAACAGTAACAACAAGTCTCACAATGGAGATGTTACTGGTGCCCACTCAAGCAAATCAATGAATAATGGGAGGACAGTGCTACAGACAGTGTTTATTCAAAATAGTGCTTACAATCTGGTAACCTAAATGAAGACAAAATACCAGATATAATGTGGCTATTCTAAAATCTAATCTTGTAATACATGGATTTAATGGTAGAGTCTTTTGTTTCATTTTTCTTGGAGGCCACGACTGGTCATATTAGGTCTTTCTCCTGGCTCTGTGCTTAGGGATCACTCCTTGGGTGACCATAAGCTTGGAAACCATATGCCATTCCAGGTATGGATATAATATCTTGAAAAGTCAGCAGTGTAATCTGTACTGAAATAAAATCAAATTTATAATACATATTATTTCTGATATTTGAAATTTTGCTATGATAAAAACTAGCTTGCTTTTATTTTTAAAAAAAAAAAAAGACTTTTAGGCACTCTTAATTTTATAGAAAACCAGGCTGGAGCGATTTTACAGCAGATAGGGCGTTTGCCTTGCTCAATGCCAACGCAGATGAGATCTTTTAGCATCCCATATGACTGACCCAGGTTCAATCCTTGGCATCCCATGTGGTCCCCCGAGCACTGCCAGGAGTAATTCTTGAGTGCAGAGCCAGAAGTAACCCCTTAGTAATGCTGAGAGTGACAATCAAAAAGCGAAAAAAAAATCAATAGAGAAGAAGGAATAAAGAAAAGTGAATACAATAAGACAGGAATAAGAATGGTGGAACATCTTAACAAAACCTAAAATTTTTACCAGTGGAAAATGAGTAGGAGATGGCACATTTGACAATCAAATTCTGCCCTTATGATTTCTCTTTTATCTTTCATACCTTAGTGAGCCAGGAATAGCCCATGTGCAACGCCGGATGTAACCCGAAAAGCAAAAAAAAAAAAAAAAAAAAAAGAAAGAAAGAAAAATTTCAAATAATGTTATTCAATTTAATTTTACAACTAAACAGTGATAAAGGTCTCAGCATGGATATATTCAGTTCAGAAAAATAGTCATACTTCCTCTGAATCCCTTTTAAAAACAGAACATCATTGATTGCTCCAAATTTGGTACTTATTTAGAGGTGAACTATTGTGTGCATCTGTCTTCCATGAAATATATTTGTATTATTTTCTCTGAGAATATATTTTGCAGCCTAACTATGCAGCCTAAGGTAACTTTACTAAAAGTACAATGGTTCTTATAACCTGTTTAGGAGTTAAACTGTTATAAAATCTAAACTGTTATAAAATAAGTTGACTGTGGTGATTATCTTTTAAAAAGCAAACATTTCCCAATCCTTCTTAAAAGGCAAATCAATTTCATAGGTCTTGCTGAATATTTTATCACTTTTATAAAGGAAAACCCCATAGATTAATAAAATGTGAACTAAAATGATACAAAATCAGAAAAATTATACTTTAGAATTTTTAATAAAAGCTCATACTACAATCCATACATTTGTATTACAGAAAATAAATTATATAAATATGGATCTCATTCTACTATCTTGAGAAACATTGATTCAATTTCTAGACACGCTTTATTAATATTGTTTTCTGATAGATATAGGTTTTAATTTTACTTTTCAAAAATCAGTAGACACATCTAATTTGTAGGAAATAAGTGCTAGAAACTTGGAATCATTTTATATAACTTTTGTCTGAAATTACCTTTTCTTTAGTTCCAATGCTTTGAATAGCAATATTAAAACTTTACGATTTTTTTTTGCCTCATTTTGAATTACACAACTTCTGAGTTAAGATTTATTAGGGCATCATGCAAGTAAATATGAGCTCCAATATGTGCCATTATAATGATGTGCAGAATAAATGTAATAATGGTAGTCGATTAAAGATGAGAGGGAAGGAATAAAGAGAGAATGGAAGGGGAGACCAAAAAATAAAAATTAGGAGGTTGAGGAGAGGGGAGAGAAATGGATAAATACTATAATGAAGCATGTACTCATTTTAATTCATGATGAAATCAACTTCCCATCAAATAGTGGGTATCCTACTTTTGTCATATGATGATCTTTGTATGAATCTTTATCTTAATGAATCTTAATATGAAACTTTTTAAATAATTACATAATTCTACTTAAAATTTATAAGTCCTTTGGTGGAACTAGTGTGACCAAATCAGCATATTTATGTTTGTAATGAGTACCTTCTCTGTAGTATAAATTAATTGTTGATAAAAAATGAATAAATGATACTGGAAACATCATTTTATTCTAGAAAAATATATTTTATGTCTTTAACATGTGAGACTGTGTTTTCTACTATTATGTTTTTTCAGTTTACATCACTCCTCTCTTGACTGTCTTTAAATGTATTTTTCAAACCCCCTTCTATTATACAACTGTTCTCTATGGCAGTGTCCTGTCTGCAAAGGTCATTTACTATCAAGTTTACTGTATATGCCTAATTTTATATTGTGTAATAAATCTTCAACAGCTCCTACATGTGACAAGTCTAAAGGTTCAATCAGAGGTTGGATGTATCAATGTTTAATGCATTTCTCAATAAAAAATTAGCACGTCTTCAACTAAAATAAATGTTCTTGTTTTATGTTCTCTATTTTACAAGACTACTAAAATGTTTTTTATTGTAGTTTTAATGCTCAGACATGAACACCACTAAATTGAAGTGTTTGGTTAACAAAGTAAAATAAATATGAAACACTTGCTGCTTTAAACCTGAAAAATCTAAAAACAAAATTTGTGATCAGTAAGAGGAGACTAATAATGAATAAAACACATTTAATTTATGGAAAATAATTAAATATTTTAATATTTGTGGAAAATATTGAATAGTAATCATAGAGAAGTTAAACTTGCATTTAATTTACTTTAGAGGTAAAACATTTCAAAATACTTTATTTGTAATATTAAGTATTAGCAATAAATGACAACAACAAAAACACTAAATTATTTTGTAAATTATCAGTAATGAAAACTTATTCCATGACATAGGTCTAGAATAATGATTTACCACATTAATTATGGAACAGCTTGAAAAGTGAAGTAAATAACACAAGCCATGTAAAGAATTATAATATATAAATAAAAATATATTTATATTGATGTCCACATATGTTTTATATATACATATCATAAGTAAAAGTTGAAAGAAGATATTTTAGGTGTATCCATTGTTTTCAAAGCAAAAGAATTTGCAGCATAAAATCTCATTAATTTTCTCATAAATTATTTCAATGGAGAGATTTTCAGAGGCCAAGAGCATGTTACAGATCTGAAATAGAAATCAACACAGCAACAAACGCACATTAAAACTGACGTAATTTTAAGATTCTCCATGGTTATTTGGAGGGAAAATATAAGTCAGCTTGCTGATAGAATCAGGGGGCTCTTATATTCAGTCATTTAAGCCAATGCAATTTCTAATGGTTTTACTTGTGCTGTGGTGAATTTACTATAAATCCCACCAGTGTGACAGATTCAATCAGTCCATTTGTTGGAATGACAGGTCATATTTGCAGCAGAATGATCCAGCGCCAAATATTTCAAAATCACTAAAGATATTAAAAATGACAAAGAATACAAAGAGCAAGAAAATAGCAGTCAGTACAACACAATTTCTGAAATAAAAAGGCACTTAGATAACTGCGAAATTACCTGTATCTTGCTGCTGAAAGCAAATTGCTATCAAATCTTACATTAAGAATACTTTTCACTTTAATTAGCTTCTGCTAAGTTTGACAATATTCTCTTTGGTGCAACATATCTGCATCATGATTTCCATTAAGAAGCAGTGAAGCATGCAGAACAAAACATAGGTAGTTAGAAGCTCATGCTCCTTAATGACAAAGAATTCAAAGAATTGTGTGACCTTGAGCAAATCCCTTACCTTTTCTTAGCCCTGGTTTCTGAAAGGGAAGATGCCAAAACATCTGTAGCTCCTTCATTCCACAGTTGGGTGATTTAATGCTTAAAAAAAAAATAGCATCATAAGGTTGGATACTAAAAACTGCAATGCAGTAGACACAAGAGATTGTATTTCTTCAAAATTTTTATGCTAAGAAATTTGATTAAATCAACATATCTCTCCTTAATCTTAAAAATTTATCTCATTGCTGCTTTGATATTTATGTGTTCATTTCTCATACATATTAATTTTCTCACTTTCACAGTGACTATTTTCCTGTATGTTTTCTGACTTTTCCATTTTATACTAAATTTGATAAGTCAGATTAAATAAAAGTAACACAAGAAACCTGTATTATAAGCTAATTTATTGAAGCTTATTTCCAATTCTTTCTAAAACCAGCAGTATGAATATAAACAAAACAAGCTCCATAAGGATGTTGCAGAAAATAAAAAAAGTTTTAACCTAGAATAGTCCTTAGTCTCAACATGCAGTCTAAAATTGTTTCTGAAATATGTGAAAGACATATAGAGTTAAAATGTAAACAGAAAGATCAATCTCTTTTTTTAAAATAATAAATTCATTTAATGAATCACCGTGAGAGCAGTTACAAAGTTTTCAGGTTTAAGTTTTGGTCATACAATGATGAAACACCCATCCCTTCACCAGTGTACATTTTCCACCACCAAAAACCCTAGTATACCCCGCTTCCCACATCCTCTCCCTACCTGCACGGCAGATGATTTTCAAATTAGTTTCTACTTTGATTACTTTCGATAGTTCAACACCAGATCCACCATTGTTAAAAATTTGGGATTTTACCCCAACATTCAGATCTGCTGAAAAGGCAGTATTAGGCAATTTGTTTTCTTTTGCTGATTATGAATAGCATATGATTTTGAAATTCTGAAATTTTAAAAATTAAATCTGGAGGGATTTCTGTCAAAAGCCACTGGGTTCTGAGATTTGTTTCTGAGTCTCTGGGATCATGGCTTAAGTAGCTTGATCCGTAGCTAGAGGGTCTGTTCATGGGCGGCGACCCAGGGTCTCATTGGGATGGGGGAAAAAAGGATCGGCTCCACTGCCATCTCATGAGGCACTCTGTGTCCCATCACTGGGGGCCCCTACCTGACTGTCCATTGGCCTCTGGAAGATGGCGGCCCCTGAGCCACCAGAGGAACAGGCAGAGGAATGGCACATATTACCACCTGGGGTGACCGGGGACTGGTAACCTGATTCAAAGTCTGGGTGCATTTCTGTCAAAAGCCGCTGTTGCAAGATTTGTTTCAGAGTCTCTGGGCAGCTTGATCAGTAGCCAGAGGGCCTGTTTGTGGGCAGCGACTCAGGTTCATGTTGGGAAGGGGGAGGAAAGATCAATCTCTTCTTGCTGCGAGTTAAAGCCTTACCAGTGTAATTAAGTTAACCAATAAAATTTAATACTTTTCAAAAAAGATTTCATTTCAAAATTATTGAACTAAATTTACATGTTCCATGCTGTATTTGTATATCTATATCTTTGTCAGTATATCTATCCATCTGTATATGTGGACAGTTAAAGAGTTTTCTATACAGAGATAGCAATAGACACTTATATAGAGGTAAATATGACAATACAGCCACATATTTAGATTATATAGACAATATTATTATCTATGTATTATAGGGGCTGGAGCGATAGCACAGCAGGTAGGGTGTTTGCTTTGCACGCGGCTGACCCAGGTTTGATTCTTCTGCCCCTCTCAGAGAGCCCGGCAAGCTACCGAGAGTATCCCACCTGCATGGCAAAGTCTGGCAAGCTCCCTGTGATGTATTCAATATGCCAAAAACAATAACAAAAAGTCTCACACTGGAGATGTTACTGGTGCCTAATTGAGCAAATACATGAACAATGGGAGGACAGTGCCGGGGAGGCACAGGCACTTGTTAATACTAGTTTTTGTTTAATCCAAATGTGACAGTGATTTTTTTTTCAAAGTAAAATATATTTTATGACTCACCTTTTCCTTTGATTTCATAAAACTTTTGAAGAAACAAAATCACCTACTGAGTTTAAAAAATTATATGTGATTATATATTTGGTCACCAAACACTTTTTTTTATAATTAGGCATTTGCATTTTTAAGTGGTTAAGTTTTCATATAAAAGGGTTGTTACGAAGAGATTTGATAACTTAATGGATGTATAAAATAATGAGAATAGCACTAACAAGAGAAGGTGGAGTCATGATTAATGAGATGATGGCCATTATTACCATGCAAACAACTTATATTTATGGCTGTGGTGACAGTGTATGAATGGGGAGGTTCAATTCAATAAATTTCTAAGCACAGCAAAACCGACTAAGAAATAACCAAACTCATGTCACTTTGCTATCGTAGGCATAGAAATTAGAGTGTTAAACTGCTGCTCCAATTGCTTAGGCCCAATGCAGTAGATTACTAGTCATTTATACTTGAATAGTAAAGCAAAATCTTGTAAACTCTGCTGCTTAGTTCCCTGATGAGAGAATTTGAACCTGGAAAATCTAGTGTAGAGTGAACTGAATGGATGTAAAACTGTGACTGTATTCCAGAATTCTTCTACCTTCTTGTACAATTTTACCATATTTTCTATAATTTACATATTTTCATTCACATGAAAAGGAGTGTGATTCAGCATAAGAACTTAATTCCTTATATCCAAGTTCTATATTTCGGAAGTTTATCTACAGAATTCATACAGTTATTTTTCTGTTTTGTTTTTTCTGGGTGGCACACCAAGCTGTGTGAAAGCTTACTCCTGGCCCACTCAGTATTCAAAGATCATACCTAGGCATCCTCAGGGGACCCTATATAGTGCCAGTGATCAAACCAAGGTTGGGAACATCCAAGCCAAAGTACTTTACCCACATTACTATGTCTATGGCCTCTCAACACTTTTTTTTTTTTGGTGGAGAGGGGTCATCAAATTATCCTCTCATTTTTGTCTGTATGTAAAATCTCCAAGATACGAAACAAACAAAAAATAAACAAAAAACCTTGTTCTTTTCAAATGCAGACAAAAGCCACAACTGTTGATACAATTCTACAGTGAAATTGATCAGATAACAAAGCTACAATATTAGTATCGATAAGTTGTAAAAAATCAATTTTTTCAATGTGAAAATGGTTATATCTCTCCCTGGGGTTGTTATGTCCTTGTCTAAGAATTTGCTAAACTGTTTGTTGCTAGTTGAGCCTTCAGATAAACACAATTATTATTTAAAAATTCCCAGATGTTTTGTTTTTTTTAGGACAAGATTGGTGAGTGACTTCTAAAATCCATGTAAGTGAAAAGAGTGATGAATAGTTTATAGATTGGAAGGAGAGGAGCAAACATTGATAACTTATATAGCCCCAATTAAAAACTTCATACAAAATTTCAGCAATCAAGACAATGTGATATATGTATAAAGATGCATGTGTGGATATTAGAAAAAAATAAACTGAGTCAGAATAAATAATCAATAGGGCCTGAGAGATAGAATGAGTGAGGTATTATTCTTGCAAGCGGCAGGCCCAAGTTTGATCCCTAAAATCACATATAGCTCCTGGCCACCACATGGATTTGTAATTACAGAGCCAGGAGTAAGACCTGAGCATCTCTGGCAATAGCCCGAAATGCCACTTTTTTTTAAATTAAAAAAAAACATAAAAATTTAGACTTTTGACAAGGGCGTCAAGTCAATACGATGGGGGGGGGGGGGGAAATTAATTGAAAATAATTACACTAAGATGTTGATATTCATACTCAAAATATTGAGCCTGGAACTTCATAGAAACACCATAATAGTTAAAATGTATTAGAGCTTAGACTACAATAGTTTATTAAAATACATGTGAATTTAAAAATGCTTTGTGTTTAAAATAACAAGAAAAGGAAGTGGCAACACACAAAAGAGAAGTATGTCTACTATGTATTTAATATGTATCTATTATTCAAAATATACAAATAATATAAAGTGATATATTTTAAAAGCTTAAATTGATTAACAACTAAATACATATTTGTTTTGTAATTTTATTCAAATTACCAATAAATAATTAAATTGATATTATTATTCACTTGGAAAATGCAAATATAAGGCATGATAATATACCAATTCACATTCCTGAGGGTGGTTATAACAATAAATAAAGAAAATGACAAAAGCTGTATATAAATTGAAACACTTTCATATTGCTCTTGAGATTATAAAATTTGGTAGTTGCATTGGAAAACAATTTGACAGTCGCACAGAAAGGTAAACATAGCTATCGTATTAATCAGTAGTGACACTTAAAGGTACATAGTCTAGAGAGAAACCAGAACACACTTATTATGCACAAATGTTCGGAGTAATGTAATTCAAAATAGATGAAATGAAAAAATAGCACAATGGCAGTCAATTGCTTAGAATATGAACAAATTATTCTATGTGTCTATTGTGTCTACAATAGTATTAATTATTAAAATGGAACAAAATGTTGATAACAATCAACATCTAGAATAAACTTGAAAGATTATGTTAAGTAAATTGAGGCAACAATAAACACTTATTGTATGACTCAATCTATGTGAACTATTCAACATAGTTCAATCCACAAATAAAAACAGTAGATTAGTGATTTCCAGAAACTAAGGACTGCTAATTGTATATGATTTCTTTAGGGAGATAAAAATATTGTGGAAATATAGATGATAACATTTCACTATACAACATACTAAAATGTACACATGAAGCGATAAATTTATGATGCTAACTGCAATCCCAATAAAAGTTTTATTTCATTATCTTTATGTATCTTAGAATCACATCACTGGCATGTCCCAACCTGTATACTATGTACTAGCAGTGTGTAAGCTCTGAGTCATAAACACAGTCTTGTGAGTCAAGCACTGTATTTCTCCAGGACAGAAGTAGAAGTGTAACAAAAAGCTATTATATCACCAAACAGAATAGATGTTGCAGTGTCTATGACTATTGTTAATAGAGTTGAACTGTGTTCACTCAGATGATTGTTTATTTACTCACTGCATGTTATCTTTGCAAAATTATTATTATTCTTTTCAATTTCCCCAAACCAGGTAAACTGAATGATAGCATTTGTTTCATTTCATGCTGTAAGTGATAAATAAGCACTTACATTGTGGCATAGGGACTACTAAAAAAGTGTTAAGCATTATCATTATCTAAGACACATTAGATTATGGGAACCTAAGAAAACACAGGTCTCTTTCAACAATCCAGACAAACTTTCAAGTTGATGTCGAATTTGAGGTATTACTAAAATTGATAGCACAGCGGTAGGGCGGTTGCCTTGCACGCAGCCAACATGGCCGACCCGAGTTCGATTCCTCCGCCCCTCTCGGAGAGCCCGGCAAGCTACCGAGAGTATCTCGCCCGCACGGCAGAGCCTGGCAAGCTCCCCGTGACTTATTCGATATGCCAGACACAGTAACAACAAAGTCTCCAATGGAGATGTTACTGGGCCCGCTGGAGCAAATCGATGATCAATGGGAGGGCCTTTACTTACTTACTTTACTTACTTACTAAAATTGTATTACCAATTTAGTTGAAAATAGCATTAATAATACAGAAATAAGAGGTCCTGCAAATAAGTGAACAATTCTTGAACATATTTTGTTTTCATTGGTTCTTAAACACATGCCAAAATGAACAGCAAATCTTTCTCAAGCAAATTAGAATGGAAAAAAATAATACTTTATTGAATTTGAAAGGGTATATTTAAATAATTTTTGTTTTGTTTTTTGGGCCATACTGAACTGTGCTCAGGGCTTATTTCTAACTCTGCACTCGGGGCTCATGACTGGCAGGGTGGGCGTATGGGACCATATCTGATGACAGGGAGCCAGGCCAGACAAAGGCCCTACCCACTGTACCATTTTCCCAGTTCCTGAAAAGATACTCTTATTCACTTTATAGAATGTTTCTTCATGAGTTATTAATAATAAATAAAAAACAAACAAACACTGTCCTCCCATTGTTCATCAATTTGCTTGAGCGGGTCCAGTAACATCTCCATTTTGAGACTTGTTGCTACTGTGTTTGGCATATTGAATACGTCACGGGTAGCTTGCCAGCCTTTGCTGTGAGTTATTAATAATATTCCAATTTTAATAGGCATTTAAATATCTGCTATTACATAAACAAAGAAGGATAATATATGACAGTGTTATTTTGTTTCTTGAAAAATAAAATGCTAATGCTATCGTATTAAATGCTTTTACCTATCATATTTATTTGCAGCCTTAACAGAAAACAAAAATCTGGTAATCTCTTTTCAGTGTGATTAAATTTTAGAGAAAATATGGAAGGAAGGGTACAGAAAGGCATACAAAGATTACATCTAAGATTCTTGAATATTAAGATAACTTGATTTGTTAGTTGATAGGTATAAAATTTGAGAACATGTTACCAGTATCATTTCAAGGCTGTAGCACTGTAGCACTGTCCTCCCGTTGTTCATCAATTTGCTCGACTAGGTACCAGTAATGTCTCCATTGTGAGACTTGTTGTTACTGTTTTTGACATATTGAATACGCCAGGGGAGCTTGCTGGGCCCTGCAAACGGGCGGGATACTCTCGGTAGCTTGCCAGGCTCTTTGAGAGGGACAGAGAAATCGAATTTGGGCGAGCTGTATGCAAGGCAAACGCCCTACCCACTGTGCTATCACTCTAGCCCATGACAAGGCTAGAATAAATATTAGCCACTAACTACTGTCTTAATAATTTTTAAAAATCTGAGTTTTTTTAAAAAACTAATTTCAAATTAAATATATAACCAGCCTGATTTGGTTATGGTACATGAGGAATTAAATACAACATAGACTGCATATAAATGTATGCCTCTATGTATGCTTTTGTGGAAAAAACAAATATGTTTGTGTCCTTTGGTGCAAAAAATTTAATAAACATGATGGAATAACATTTCTTTAGATTCATACTGCTACACAGGTTTATATAAAACAGTTTTTTCAAGTAAGTTTCTTGTACAATTTAATTAAAGTTTTTATGCCCATTTAGGTATTATATATTTTTCTTGATTGAATAATTCAAAACAACTGTGGATTAAATTTTTGAAAGATGAAAATAATAAATTTTTCTTTTAATTGGCCACACAGTCACTGATTTGTCTAATTTCACATTCAAGATTATTATAGAATATAATTTGGTTATTAGATTAAAATTAAAAGAGTAAATAAAATTATAGTTTTTTATACATAATATTCATAGTAGAAAAAATGCTATTTTTTTATTTGTTTTCAGTAGGAGACAATCCAGAGTTTAAAACAGTTCATTCCACAAATGCTGATCATAGAACTCAGCTTACCAGAGTGAGTGGGAGGTAAGATTGGACTGAAAGGATGAAAATTGTCCAGTGAATTGTTATAGAGAAATATTGGCCCTTTGAGTATAAGCATGTTATATAACATTGGACCTCTAAAATATATAAACATTTACTCTGTTAGACAATATTACCATAATAAAAATTCAATTAAACAAGCTATTACATAGATTTGTGTAGTAAGAGAATTTTCAGTACTTTCTCATTCATAATCTACATAATTTGAGAGAATATTTGAGGAGACTATAAATTTTAGAACAATTTGGAAGAGGTAGTGATATCATTCACATCATTCATTCATTCATATAATTTCAAAGCATATAGTTGATTAAATTTAGGTGCATTTTATATACTGTTCTAGATTTCTATTATAACCCATTAGATGAAATCATTTTTGGAATTGTTTTCAGTCTTCATAATGCTTAGCTCTATAATGAGATAAAGATATGTATATATAATATCATTATGATGTACATTTATATAATTATGCACACATTATATTTTGTATATACATTAATATCATTATATTTACATTATAGAATATCATAATAATGTTATGATAATGAAGCTGTCAAAGGATGAAAAATCTCTTCTGAGAAACTTTATTCTTCAACTCACTTTACATAAGAGTTAAAAGTTATTTCGCTTGACTTAGTGGTGAAATTTGAAATATGTCATGTAAGGATTATATGCCTAATTTGTACATATTTTATGGTGAAGAATTTAATTTTGATATAAAAAATCTGTTTTTAGAATTTGAACATATATCTACTAAGTACCTCTAATTGTTGGGAAATATTCGAAAACAATAGTGTCAGAATTAAATGACAGCAATATAATTACTGGGAATGATTTTGAATAAAAGAATCAGTGCCAGGAATGGGCCTCAACAGTAGGCTTCTTCTCACATGAATAGGCCCTGGAATTGATATCTAACACTAATTTTTAAAACTTATGAGCAGTAATTGAACTGAAGGGGAAAGTAGGATAATGGATAGGGGATCTTGGCTCATTGGTGGTGATGAGGTTAGATCAAAAAAGTCCAAATCATTGTCAACATTCTATTTTTACCATACTGAATTAACTTAAAAACTAAATTAAATTAAAAGAACATAATGAGAATAATAGAAAAATGCAATCAAACTAGCATTGAGTGTAGGTCTTTGACTTTATGCAATTGTTGTGTCTGGTCTTCTGTTTTATTTTCATCTATGACTTCTGAAGACACAAAACAAGTACTAAAGTTAGAAAGACAAGAGGTGAAGGAGAGCAGCGACAATTGAGATTTACTTGTATGGCATTGGAAGCTCATTGTTAGCTTCTTCTCATCTCTAAGCTTTCATTATACTGCCATCAAAGAAATATCATTCTTAAAAAAAAATCTTCCTATGGGTAAGTATAATAAAATACACAAAAATTTAAATTTTGGTTAAGAATAGTTCCAGTTAGTTAAATCAATACACTCTAAAGCCACTAGTTTATATTTTGGCAGTGAGTCACCTAAATCTAACTCTTTTTTTTATTTTATCACGTTTAACTTCAAAGAAAAGAAAACTGCAGTGTTAAGTTTTTTACCTACTCATATATACCTACCCTATATACAACCTGAAACACACTTCTCGCCTTATAAATGGCACTGTGTCTCTTGGATCCATTTTTCATCAATGCTTGTTCTTTAGATTGAGTCACCATGTGTCTTTGATCTCCAATAACTGAAATATTGAGCCATTCAGATTTGTTAATATTAATAAACCTGATGTTAAAGAGCAGGGCAATATGAATTGGAAAGAAAAATAATAAGTGCATACATATATTGTTAAAATATGGTAGGAATATGCATACTAGGAAGTTTTTGTTTTTCTGCAAATAGAAAAATTAGCGTAACTGATGTACACTGTATATGTCACTCTATTCTGTAATGTCTCTTTTGCTCTCATTTGGCCAAAGTTTCTTGCTTATCTGGGTAACTTAAATTGTCTAGAATCAATTGCTGGATTCAGTGATGTCTAAATTGGGTTGTTTTAATTCATCATTGACTTGATCCATAGGGTATGGGAATACTAAGAGGCATCTCAGGGAATCTCTTGAGTTCTAGACATAATCCTCTTTTCATTTCATTCTTTGGATTACTACTCTGCAATGTAGCTGCAGAGTAGTAATTCAATTTCCTCACAAAATTCAATATAAATCATCCAGCCAGTAAAAAACAGACTACTTTGCCTGATAATTTATTGGCATTCAGAGTCCCCAAAGCCAAATGGCAGTCTCAACTTCCAGTTTAAAGTAACTCATTGTGTATCCCATGGTGGAAGTGTTTTATTTTCAGGAACAAAAAAATACCATGATCTGAAGAATCGAAATTTTTGGAAATAAATAAGCAGCAAAATTTAATTAGTGGATCAATAGAAATGATATTGATAAATATTACTTTGAAACCTTTAATTTTTTGACACATGAATGCTAGCTTAGGAAAAAAAGCGTGTATGTACTAAATCTATAAATAGGGAATTGCCCCAATATAATGTATGGCAGAGGCAGTTTTAGTTCTAATATAATTGATATTATTCATGTATAATGTATAGCATAACTGTAGCTGAGGTTGTCAGTAAGTATTATTCTTGCTTTGATTAAGGAGTGATGTAGTTTGATATGCCTGCCTAATTGAGCTATAGTGTTTTGATTTCAATTTTATAATTTTAATCCTGTCACTGTTATATTGAAGTGTGAATATTTCCTACGTAACACTGATTATTGAGAAATGAGAGGTAACATATTGGAATGGAAACAGCATGGGATGTGAAAATAGATAACATGTGCATGCATCTTGGCCTTGTACGAGAAATGGTCTTCAGGGAGTTAGATAATGATAACTCTAAGTGTTCTCATCATCAAATGAGTATAATTGGATATCACAATAATGATAACACAGCGTTTTATGAGAAGTGGATAAAATAGAGATAAATCAGTTAATAAGGACATAATAAGCATTACATTTCTAATTGCCCTCTTTAAAATAATGAGATGCATACTTCTCCATTCCATAAATTATGTTAAAATATTATAAACTAATGAAAAAATCATGAAATAATTATATTTAAAAATTCATCTTATAAATGGCCTCGTGGGGCTGTCAGGACAGGAGCTTCTGTGCTGTGTGTTTGCCCATAGCAGATTTTACCTGTCCTGATGAATGTCAGATATTTCTTGGGGGACCCAAGATGCGTGCTTGCTCCCTGCTTTAATGAGTCACTGGCAACCCAGAGGGAGACCAAACCGAGGTTAGCTAAGTGGGAGACAAGAGCCCTATTGGCTGTCTTATCTCAAGAATGAAGCTTTTCAATGATGGGAAGCAGCCAGCCAGTGGGTTATATGAGGTCCATGACATCACGTGGTCCGGGCTTTTCAGCTGCCTGCCACCTGTCTTCCTAATGTAAAGTCCCCAGATGCTGCTATCAAAGTCCAACATTTGAATCATTCATAAAAAACAAACACAAAGATTTTTGTGTTTTGGATTTTGGACAATGAAGGGACCTCCTACTGCTCCTATGTCTGTCATCTTGGGTCCACTCAGCAAGAAGATATGGTGCAGCAAAATGCAGAGCTACTTAGTCAAAGGTACCATGGTCAAAATAAGTCTTAGGCAGTGTTTAGCAGTACCAGAGACAGAACTCAGTGTTTCGCCTCTGCAAGACATGTATTCCAGTCCTTTCTGTTCTCTTCCCAGCCTATCAAAGATAGCTTGACTTAGTATGCATATAATTTATTTTATTATATTGTGTCATATATTTAAAACATGGCAAATGAGGTCCCATAATAAATTTCTTTATACTAAGTGTGCAAATGTCTTCCCTCTTTATCCTAACTACTCACATTATGAGAAGATACCTGTTTATTCTACTCTTGACTAATATTTATAAAGAGAATGCCCCAAATTATAAATCTTTCAGTAGTTTTTAAGAAATCCAATGTAAAAAAAACAATAATTGTATAGAAACATACTGAGCTTTTAGCTGTAAATTGATGTCAGACAAAGAAAGTTATAATGGCAATTATGTAAATGAATGTAGAAAATTAGCTTGAGACAGTACTTGTTTCAGAAATAATCTTAAAAGGAAGAAGCAAACAAAAGAATTAGAGATGAGTTAGTTCAAAAATGTGACTGTCATTGAGATACATACATAGATTCTATTCATTTGATCCTCACTACCTCCATTACCCAGCCGCCGCCATGCTCCAGGATGCTTTCTGGACACTTGGGCCGAGACTCACGCCCCACAGAACCAGAGAAGCGGAACTCTGTGATCTTGGACTCCAGGCTCAATGACCCAGGAATAGAGATCTTCTGCCTGTTCCCAGCAGCCCGGCAGACCTCCACTACCTCCACTACCTCCACTACCCAGCCGCTGCCATGCTCCAGAACGCTTTCCAGACCCATCAAAAAACACTCAATAGATTCAATAGATTACCGCACCATGTTTGATGGGGATCAAATACAGTTTGAACCATGGACCTGCAAGGACGATTAGAGGCCGCCCTAAAAGCCTCTATCCCTCTTGAAGAACCTGGCAAGCTACCAAGAGTAACCCTCCTTCACAGAAGAGCCTGGCAAGCTATCAGTGGCATATTATATATGCCCAAACCAGTAAATACAATGGGTCTTATTCCCCTGACCCTGAAAGAGCCACCAATACAGCAGCATTAAGAAGGATGAGGAAGGAGTGGCTGATAAAATCTCAGGGCCGATCTAGGTTAGCAAAACGAATAACAAAAATGACTGTCTGTACTTTCAATACACATACACTGGCATCGGATGCATCCCTGAAGGACCTGATGGTGCAAGAGTGAAAGATTAAGTACGACATCATTGGTCTGACCAAGATGAGAAGGCATCAGTCACATCACACCGTTTTTGACACTGGAGAAGAACTGTTCCTCGGAACATGCAACAAAAGAGGCGTTGATGGTGTCGGTGTCCTTTTCAACACAAACTTAGCCATAAACATTGATTCATTCTAATGCCTAACAACCGGAATCAAACAATTACACTTGAATAGATGTGGCTCACTGATGGCAGTTTCTATCTTCGTTGTCTACACACCAACATCCAATTATGATGAAGGAGAAATTGAGAAGTTCTACATGGAGCTGGAGAAGTTCTATAAAGAAGACCACACCTTCTACAAGATCATTGTCAGTGATTTTAATTCTAAGATAAGACTGAGAAGATCAACTAAAGAACTCCACATCGGGACCCATGGCCTAGAATGGAACGAACAGGGTGAGAGATTGTCTGAATTCATCATGTCGACCAAGACCATCCATACTAACTCACAATTGCAAAAGGCTGAATCTAAACATTGGACATGGGAGTATCCCAGAGGACGGTTCCAAAATGAAATTGACCACATCAGATTCAATCGACGGTCTTGCCTGACCGATGTCTCTGTTGTCCCAAAATTCCAAACAGTATCAAACGACTGTCTCTTTCATGAAAAATTCTACTTCATGGAGCAGGGAGAAAGGGCTTTAAAGTTTAAGAAGAAAGCTTCCAGAATGACCACCATCTGGGAGCTCTTTGGCACTATTGCTGCAACATGGGAAGATGCCGTCTTTGACAACATTGACTAGGAATACAATCAACTGGTTCAGCAACTCCATGATTGTACAAAGAACATCGAGAGAAAGATAGCCACAAAAAGATGCCTGTCTTTGAAAATTCTCGAGGTCATTTGCAAATGTGGCTTGGCAGAAGCCTCAGGCAACCTCAAGCTAACATCCAAGCTCGCAAAGCAGTGCAGAGAAGCGATCAAGGAAGACCTCAAAGAGAGAAGAGCAGCAAGCAGTGCTGGCAGATGCTGCAGAAGCCAGGAAAAGCATTCACAACGCCTGCCTGTCCTTTGCCAACTACAAGACCAAGATGACTGCTCTCCAACATCCTGATGGATATATCACACCACATATATCTGGAAGCAGAAGGGCAATGGAGAAGATTATCCATGATTTCTACTCAAATCTCTTCGATAGCCATGTCCACCTGCTCACATACCAAATTCCGCAAGATCGATATGCCGTTCCCAACGTTCTCCCTTCTGAAATCCAACAAGCCATTTTGTTAGTAAAGAAGCAAACAGCATCCAGCCCAGACAAGGTCAGACCCGAACACCTGAAGAATCTGCCATCAGTACTCATCAATACGTTGACTCGGCTCTTCACACACCTGTGTGAATGCAACTTTCTGTCCCAGTGGAAAACCAGCAGGACTGTACTACGGTACAAGAAAGGAGACAACCACCACATTGGCAACTATCGCCCGATCTGCCTCTTGTCTGCCGTCTACAAGCTGTTCATCCTAAATAGGATTGGCAGAACACTAAATGCAAGCAAGCTGGGTTCTGCAAAGGATTCAGCATGATCGCCCATATCCACACGTAACCAAGGTCACTGAGGTTTCTCTGGAGTTCAAGATGCCTCTCTGTCTAACATTCATTGATTTAAAGAAGTCCTTTGTTTCTGTTGAGACGGAAGGACTCATCGAAGCCCTAGCCAAACAGGGAGTTCAAACTCAATATATCAGGATCCTCCATGAGCTGTATTGTGGATTCACCACCAGCATCTCACCATTCTACAGGGAGGTTATCATTGATGTCAAGAGAGAAGTTCGGCAGGGTGATACCATTTCACTGAAACTCTTCAGTGCCACCCTCGAGAATGCCATGCAATGACTGAAATGGGAAGGAATGGGAGTGAAGATAGATGGTCGGCAACTACACTACCTCCGTTTTGCTGATGACATCATTCCAATAACACTAAGCATCAGTCAAGCGGCACAAATGCTGGCCTACTTTGACCGTGAGTGTGGAAAGGTCGGACTACAGCTGGATCTCACAAAGACAATGTTTATGAGAAACAGTCTTGTTCCTGACATTCCATTCACTCCCAATGGGACAAGCATCT
The DNA here is from genome assembly GCF_029834395.1 of Sorex fumeus. Lineage (NCBI taxonomy): Eukaryota > Metazoa > Chordata > Mammalia > Eulipotyphla > Soricidae > Sorex > Sorex fumeus. The sequence goes on from NW_026606059.1 coordinate 22,572,392, forward strand.
CTAAATTTAACAGTTTTGTGTAACTAGGTTGAAAAGTCAACAAGATAAATGACCTGGCAGCTGAATTGTGTAGGAGGAAGAGAGTAGCTTGGAACACCTTCAAGAGCGTCAAAGAAATAGCTAAGAGGACGAAGAACCTCCGGCTCCGGCCACAAGTCTTCGGTTTCACAGTTATTCTTGCATTAACATACGCCTCAGAGACCTGGGCCCTACGAAAACAGGAGAAGAACACTATTCGGGTCTCCCAAAGAGGAATTGAAAGAGCTATGCTTTGAGTATCACGTTTCACTCAAATGAGAGAAAGAATCTGGAGCTCTAACCTCCATTGATGGTTAAGAATCAGGGACACTGTCTTGTTTGCCAAGGCATCTGAAATCAGATGGGATGGACATGTAATGAGATTTGGAGACAACCGCTGGACTAGAACCATTACAGACTGGATTCCATGGGACATCAAAAGACCACGTGGCCACCCACCCAATGGTCAGACATCTTCGTCAAGAACCTGAACAATTAGTTTGAGGCTCTTCCTGTTCTTAGAACAAACAGACTCCATTGGGCTACACTAGTACACGACAGGGACAAATGGAGACATTACTGGTACCCGCTGGAGCAAATTGATGATTAACTGGAAGTCAAGTGATCAAGTGATAAAGTGATCCTCACAGAAGCAATAATAATGCTAATTTTTACATTAAAATATTGATAGTGATTTATGAATTTGTCTTTGTTTTATTTCGGGGCAATACCTGGAATACTCAGGGCTTACTTCTTGCTCCACACTCAAGAATCATGCCTGGTGGTACTCGGGGGATCATATGGGATGCCAGAAATCAAACCTGGGTTGACTACATTCAAGGCAAGTGCCCTACCCTCTGTACTATCTTTCCAGAACCTATACATTTTTCTTAAGTATAGTATGATTTTTGAGATAAAATTTTCAAGGTTCAGAGACAAAACATTTCAATGGTTACAACTTTTACAGGGTAGATAGGCTGCCGCTTAAGAATAGTTAAAATAATTTTTTCTCTTCAAGCAGAAGAAAAACTTGATACTACTATGCTTCCTATTAAATTTTAATGCATGCTACCACATTGTGTGTTATTTATTCTAATCTCAAAAGAATCTGAAAATAAACTACACATGATTCACACTCTAAATGATTGCAACGTGATGATAAGATCAGTATGATAGCATAGATACCAATTTAAATCTTACGGACAATAATCTTATAAAGTGTGACTACTCATTACTTTCCCAACAGTCTCGACATCAATGCCAATTATTTTATTTAAATCTACTTCGAATATAAAAATGTTGGTTTTGGGATTTAAAGAAAAATTAAAATACTTCTTTATCAGTCCTTCACACCCTACCGAGGCCACAAGTTGCCCGCCATGAACGACTCTCCAGCACAGCCATGGCCCCAGAGGCACACGAACCTAATTCAGAACTCAGCAGCTTGCGGCAGAAATATGAATGGACTATGTGTTAAACTACAGCACTGTGCACTCCCTCACCCGGGAGGGGAAGGGTGTTTGTCTCTTCTACGTCCACCCCGCCCTGGCAGCACAGTGACCGCCGCCTCAGAGCTTATTGAACAGCCAGGTATGAGCCGGTGGTGAAGGGGCTACCACAGTTTCATGGTATGGAGGGTGGGGTGGAACCAGCACGTCCTTCACGCCTTACCGAGGCCACAAGTTGCCCCCCCCACGAGCGGTTCTCCAGCACGGCCATGGCCCCAGAGGCACACAAACCAATCTCGTAATTATCCGGCTTTTGGCAGAAATCCCTCCAGACTTAATTAGTAAAATATCGGAGTTTGGACATCATATGGTCTGCATAATCAGCAATAGAAAACAAACTATTTCACAATGCCTTTTCAGCAGTTCTGATGGTTGGGTGGAAATTCCAAATAATAATGGTGCATCTTTTGTCAAAATAATGAATGTGATCAAAGGATCAAAGGAGAAAGAGAGAGAGAGAGAGAGAGAGAGAGAGAGAGAGAGAGAGAGAGAGAGAGAGAGAGAGAGAGCGCTAAGTAGAAATCATCTGCCTCACAGGCATTGGGAGGGGTGAGAAGGGGGGTATATTGGGATTCTTGGTGGTGACGAATATGCACTGGTGAAGGTATGGGTGTTTGATCATTGTATGACTGAGACTTAAACCTGAAAGCTTTGTAACTTTTCTCACCGTGATTCAATAAATAAATTTTAAAAAATACTTCTTTATCAAGAATGTTACAAGCATAATAGTGTGTTAGCAGAAAATTTAAAAATATTGGATGGTTAAAAATAAAACTAGATATTATGAAATTAGGATGATTATTAGTGGAAGAACTAAGGGATAAAACTACAACACAGTTGTTTGGAAAAATGGAGTGTAAGTCAAATTGCTCAGTTACCTCATGAGCAAAGTAATGTAATTTGGATTCTTCTAATGAGAATTTTAATCTTAAGAGTAGAATAAACAAGATCCTGAAGTTAAGGAGGGAACTGAAAAAATGTTAATATGCAAACATGATAAGGGAAGGTATCATGCACATATAAAATTTAGTATGTGAATGCACACAAAATCTAATGTAGACAGCCCTTGAAGAACACTTCATTGTAACGATTAAATATTTGTAATAATTCTGATTGTGAGTAAAGATGATACTCTGCCTCTAGAATTTGTATATAGAAAAGCGTGTTTATCTCCTGGTTTCTAGAAATAGATTCTCTAGAAATGTTAATACTTTTAATTTCTAATGTTTATAATTATTGATAGCACACTAAATTATTAAATTCTGCCTAAAGCATATCAGATTCACCCCTTCAACCTCTGTCCAGCAGGGCTCAACTTCAAAGAATGAGAGGAAACACATACTCATAGACTGTCCAAGCTTTTGGTAAACCTAGGAAGCCATCAGTGAGCTCACAGGCTTGTCATTTATTCAACACTATATGTCTCCCTGACCGTGGCTCCCATCATGTGATCTAGTGTTTCACTTGACAGAGACATTAAGGACACAGCAAGCACATCAAAATTCAATGAGTCCATTAAGAACAGAGACTGGGATATTTCACATGGCCAATCAGCAGGCACCCTTCAAGTATAGAGTAAGGTCGTGAAAGTTTCCTATTGAATTTTTGCCTATGTTGCCTCTATATCTAGAAGTCTTTAAATCCATTTTATTTTATGCTTTCCTGAGCACATGTTTGTTTGTTCTGTAATCTATTCTGTTCTTTGCTGGGTACATTTTTGCTGCCCATTTATATTATAAGACCTATGCTGCTTTGTTCAGGGTCTACCCCAAAACTTAGGTTCCGGTTTTTGTAAAAGAAGTCAATCTCCCATGAAAAACGTTACTGGGTAAGAGACATGGATAGAAAATCAACTGGAAAAGTGTGTGAGGAATTGAAAAGTGGTACTTCCATCTGACATAGATTTAAAATAAGAAAGTTCTAACATTTCCAACTACCCAGGGGTTAGTTTGAAACTCTTAACCGGGCTGAGCCATGGAGTTACTGATTGGACTTAAATGTGTCTACCATATGATGGTCGATGAGTACAAATGTACCACATGTCACAAGAGGAGGTTAAAAGAAATATTAAAACTTGGTGACTAGGATATATTAACAAATTATACATCAACGGGCTTTCTTCATGCTTTCAACTTCAGTTAGAATAAAAATATGGATGTGGAGGAGGAAAAAATGATGATATTTATGTGATTTCTTGAAGTACAGAGTTGAAAGCACAAAAATGATTATCCTCATAGATTTAAATGACAAATTACCACAGAATTTTCTTAAAATCAGGAAATTATAGTTTTAATTATAAGTAATGTAGAAATAATGTGAGTTATGCTATTAAAAATTGTGGCAAATAAGAAGATATTGTACTCTTGTATAGAACCTTTGTTTACATGAACTTTCCACAACTACTATATATAATCAGAATATGCACACATTAGTATCTCAAGAACCTGTACAAACTAGGCAAGAATCCTCCACAGTGGTGACTATATGGGAAACAATGATAGGTCAAAGAGGAATTGGAGACAAGTGCTTCTACTCAGGAAGATCTCAGCAGAGGCCGAAGGGCATCATTGCCCGGTTCCCTAATTTATCTTTTCATAACAGCACCCTTTAGATCTTGATACTGAATCAGAGCACTAAGCATCATGTCAAGAAAGTAAGTGCTTAACTGTGGATCACAGAGCAGGTTGGCTTTGATGCTAAGAATTTTCAGACTGGTGAATTGGAAGCTTGAAGTTTCCACATTGAAGGAAACACCTTTGATAGAAGCCTTGGGGCTGAAATATAAAGAAAGGACTTCTGAGAATCAATTGATGATAAAAGCTCTATCCTGTTTTAACTTACTTTTGTGTATGTGGGGGAAAAATGGTACCAATTATTCTGTTTGCTAAGCTGGTTGGTTGCTCTTGGGGCAGAATCCCAGTATTCCATAATAAATAAATGTAACCCACAAAGATATTTCAACTGACCTTTATTTCAAGAGGAAAAAAATCAAGAACCTTAGAACCTTCAGAAAAGGTTTCTATTTAAGAAATATTACATAGAATAGAATATTCAGCTGCTTAGTCAATATAAAAAAAGTTTGCATTATTAAGATATTGCAAATAATTTCAAGGAAAAGAATTTTTCAAAATAAAATTAACTATAATTCAAATCACAAGAAACATTTTGCAGAAAAAAATTACTTACGATATGTTTGCCCAAATTTCAGTGGTTACCAAAATTGTCAAGTACACTTTAATGACACTTTCTTAAAATACTATGAAATTTAGAATTATATATTACATTTCAAAATATATATTAAAATATTTTAAAGGTCATATGATACATAAAATAGCACTAGTAAAATGGTATTATACTAATCAATAGATATAAAGAAACTCAATTCTTTCAAGATGCTTTTCACATCAGATAACATTTTTCTGGTTTATAGATTAAAAGATTAGATTAAATTAGGATGCTAAATACTATATGCTATGATTGCATCCTTATGTACAGTGTCAAAAATACTATAATTTTGCAATACTTTTTCTTTATGGAGGAATTATTTATAACTGCCTATAACACATGTTAGAACTCTAGGAAAACATGTCAAGATTTTCATCTTAAGAATGAACACAATTTAGAAATTCATATCGCTGAAGAAAATGTTTTCTATTGGAAGAAATGCGGTAGCTCCTTAGGAAAAATATAAATATGGAGTAGAGTAGGGGAAAAATAAGTAGTAGATATTAGGTCCTAAATATAGATCATTCTTAAAAGTATTTTATTGGACAAGATAATATAGTATGTTTCTACATGACAATACAGCAACTATAACATCACTTTCATCACATATTCTAAATATTAGTATAAATAGGAATGTAATAAAGAAACCATGAATGGTAGTAACATCATGACTATAGCTAAAGAGATGACAAAGAACAGACTAAGACGCATTCCGGAAGACCAAAGAGATAACTCATTTAACTGGAGTGCATATTGTACATGCAAGACCTGGTTCAGATTTGATCCTCTAGCACAGTGCATGCTAGAGGATCTAGCCAAGAATGACCTTTCAGCACAGAAATAGAAGTCAGCACTGAGCACTGTACAGTGTGGCCTCCAAATTAATCAAGAGAGTAATTTCAGAATTATGGCACAAATCCCTTAAAAACACAATAAGAAATATCTATATTAATCAGAATAAACTCTCATCAGCATTTAGCCTTGTTTGCCTAAGAGATATTCATTTGTGGGTCTAGAGGTTGGTGGCGAGGTGAATCGAGATGATAAAAAACAGTAAGAAGGGAGCCTCCTGAATTATGAGGATGGTGTTGAGTGACAGCGGACAGGAGGCCAAAGATTGGAAACTATTGTTCACATCAGGACTCTCCCAGTTGATGGAGAATAGAGATTGAAAATCGGAACCAAATACAGAGTCTTTGTGTAATAGTACGGGGGCAGAGCGGAGGACTGAGTGCCTTTTCCCTTCATCTTAGGAATCTGAAAAGTGTGGAGATCAGGTATCCTCCTGCAGGCAGATACTGTGAAAACTGAAGACCTTCAGCGAAGAGTTTAAAGATTTATTAATTCCATCTCTGGTGGCATTAAGAACACAATAAAATTGAAGTCTATAGGCAAAGTACAGCAAGGAGGCACAATTTTAAAGAGTCAAGAACAAAACTAAAGATACATTTCAGTAATGACTCAAATGGAACAGCATTAAGAATTAAGTTTTACAAAGATAAAGAAGCTGTATGAGAGCTACCAGACTCTGCTGAAAGAGGAAACATAAAATAATGGGTACACCAGAAGGTGAAGGAAGTGAGAAGGGAATGGAGATCTGCTCAAAGAAATACGACTCGTTAAAGAAGCTTTGGGGGGCTGGAGTGATAGCACAGCGGGTAGGGCGTTTGCCTTGCACGCGACCGACCTGAGTTCGATTCCCAGCATCCCATATGGTCCCCTGAGCACCGCCAGGAGTAATTCCTGAGTGTAGAGCCAGGAATAACCCCTGTGCATTGCTGGGTGTGACCCAAAAAGCAAAAAAAAAAAAAGAAGCTTTGGTACATCTACACAATGGAATACTTTGTCGCTGTTGCTGTCAGAAAGGATGAAGTCATGAAATTTATATACAAATGGTACTACATGGAAAGTATCATGCTAAGTGAAATGAGTCAGAAAGAGAGGGATAGACATAGAAAGATTGCATTCATCTAGGGAACATAAAGTAACAAAATAGGAGACTAACACCCAAGAATAGCCGAGATAAGTATCAGGAGGATTACTCCATGGCTTTGAGGACAGCTGCACGTGCTAGGGGATAAGACAGCTCAGATAGAGAAGGGAGCACCAAATAAAGGGTGTTGGGAGGTTCCTCTCAGGATGGGAAATGCGTGATGAGAGTAGACTATAGACCGAACAAGATTGCCACTCAATGTCTATTTTGCAAACCACAGCACTCAAAGGAGAGAGATAACAAAAGGGAATGTCCTGCCACAGTGGTAGGGTGAGATGAGGGGAAGGGGGATGGAAGGGATACTGGGACTGGTGGTGGTGGAGAATGGGCACTGATGGAGGGATGGGTATTCGATCATTGTATAACTGAAACCCAAGCACAAATATTTGTAAGTCTACAAATGTACCTCATTGTGTCTCACTAAAAAAAATTGAGAAAAAAAAGAAATAATACTTCTGACTTCCTCAAAAGTGCTTAATACAGAAGTAAGGACATATAGAATATAAGGAAAGTATTTAATAAAGAAACTAGCAGAAAACCAAAATTTCTAAGTGCAAAACAACCTATATGAAGATTCATCGTTTTTAATTAATAAGTCAACAATATGAGGGCAATGGTGAAAGCAGTTGTAAGAGAAATAAGCAATATAAAAATAGCACTGTAGCACTGCACCTGTTGTTCATCGATTTGCTTGAGCAGGCACCAGTAATGTCTCCATTGTGAGACTTGTTACTGTTTTTCGCATATCAAATACACCACGGGTAACTTGCTAGGCTCTGCCGTGAGGGTGGAATACTCTCGGTAGCGTGCTGGGCTCTCTGAGAGGGATGGAGAAATCGAACCTGGGTGGACCACGTGCAAGGCAAACGCCCTACCCACTGTGCTATCACTCCAGCCCATATAAATATAAAGATCTAAAATATAAAGATAAAAAAAATAAAAAATATAAAGACGCCATCACCAGGTTGTCATCAGATCATCCAGCAGAAACTATAGAATACATAAAATGTGGGGTGATATATTCATAATACCAAGAGAAAGTTCCGTCTGAGAGTATCTTATATTGCGATCTCATCTTTCAAAATCATGGAGAAATAGAATTTTTCCAGACACAGGCTAATGGAGTTTATCACCACCAGATCTGTCTTACATAAAATGTTGAGGGCAGGAGAAATACGGGAGTTAGTAGATTTAATCTTCCCACCACAGAAAGTGATCACTGGAGCAATTTCTGAACATTGGGTATGAGCAAAAAAACCAAAAAATAGGAGAAAAAGAAGAAACCAGAGTAAGCAAGGCTGTGGAGAAAAATAAAGACACATACCATATTAGGACCTTCCCATTGCTGTTGTCTGTGGGAAAAATATGCAAATTCCTTATAAAGTTAAAAATTGTTGTACTCAATGGTCATACTCTATGTTTTTCACTAAGTTACTCATTCTCCAGAGCTTGTGGCTCATATTACCATTGATTCAAAAATGTTTCTCTTGAACAAAAGGGAACGCGGGGGAAGGGGAGTGAGAGGAATACTGGGATCCATGGTAATGGGAAATGGGCACTGGTGGAGGGATGGGTATTTGATCATTGTATAATTGAAACCCAAGCACAAAAATTTGTAAGTCTACAACGTACCTCATGGCATCTCACTAATAAAAATTAAAAATTAAAAAAAATTCAAAGGATAAAAAAATATTTCTCTTGGTTTAATATTTTATTTAATTTTTAATAAAAATAAGCTACAGTGCTACAGACAATGTCTAAAAATAGAGTTTTCCAGGGTTGGATACGTAGCACAGGATATAAGCAGTTGTCTTAAATGCTACAGGCTTATGTTTAATGCCCAGTACTACATATGGTCCTATAAGCAGTGCAAAGAGTAATAACTAACCAAGTCATGAGGGACCCCAAGGAAAAAGTTGGTATGGTCCATAAATCCTCACTCCTAACAACAAAATTAGAAACAAATAAAGAAAATAGAATTGTTTAGGAAAGACTGTAACTTTTTTTGTTTTTTACTTTTGACAATTTATATGTTGAAAATAGTGCTTCCCTTTACTCATTGGTTTTGTTCTATCTTCTATCATCAAAATATGTTTCCTTCCCCCTACCCTGACCAGGTCCCGAGTCACCACATGAAGGCTCCTGAATGGCCATGATCCCAGAGGCACACAAACCAATCTGGGAACCCAGCAGCTTCTGACAGAAATCCCTCTGGACTCAATTACTAAAATACCAGAAATCCAAAATCGCACAGCTGCTGTCACGGCTGCACGGCATCATATGCTCCTCATTATCGGCAATAGAAAACAAACTATCCAATCATGCCTTTTTGGCAGGTCTGATAGTTGGGGAAAAATTCTAAATAATCATAGTGAGTCTTCTGTCAAAAAATTGAATGTAATCAAAATAAAGAGAGTAAAGTGGCTGGAGCGATAGCACAGCGGGTAGGGTGTTTGCCTTACAAGCGGCCAACATGGCCGACCCGAGTTCGATTCCTCCGCCCCTCTCGGAGAGCCCGGCAAGCTACCGAGAGTATTCGATATGCCAGACACAGTAACAACAAAGTCTCCAATGGAGACGTTACTGGGCCCGCTCGAGCAAATCGACGATCAACGGGAGGGCCTTTACCTTTACCTTTACCTTGAAGTGAAAATCATCTGCCACACAGGCAGGGGGAGGGGTGGGATGGGGGTATACTGGAGTTCCTTGTGGTGGAACATGTGCACTGGTGAAGGGATGGGTGTTTGATCATTGTATAACAAATACTTAAACCTGAAAACTTTGTAACTGTTCTCACAGTGATTCAATATATATATATATATTACATTATATATATATCTTCATATGTTCAAAGGTTATTTACCTAATTTAAAAATTATTTATATCTGAGCATTTTAATACTATAGTTATTTATTCGCTTAACATTTTTCTCCAGAGATAAGGTGTTGCACCTTAAATGTCTAGTAACTTTAAAGCCTAAAGTAATCTTAGATTTACTGATGATATCCCATTTTTCTGAACAAATAGCTCTTGCAAATTCCATTTAACAATCATTTAATCTTGAGTAATGCATCATGCATCGGTCCTGCCACTGGCCACACACCTCACCATATCCACATCTTCTTCCTTTTAACCTGTTATATGCTCAAACTCATCATGACTTTCTCATGCATACAACCATCTTCATGACCATTCCAATCACTTTCTTCTTAAAAAAATTTCTGTCAAGTCTAATTATACATTTACTGTGAGTCTGAATGTCGCTCAACTGATCATGGCAAGCAACAACCATCCATTCTCACTGCTCTAAATTTAAGTTTGTGAACACTGATGTCAAGTGTGCCCTTAATGTTGCTCAGAAATCTTTTATTTATGTCTCCCTTTATTACACAAGAAAAAATACCTCATATTTTCTCCTTTTGTCTTAGTCTCTAACACTTCTTTGGTCCTCTTTCTCTAAACGTTTCTTTTCTTTTCTTTTTTTTTTTTTTTTGCTTTTTGGGTCACACCCAGCAGTGTACAGGGGTTAGTCCTGGCCTTGCACTCAGGAACTACTCCTGGTGGTGCTCAGGGGATGCTGGGAACTGAACCCAGGTCGGCCTTGTTTAAGGCAAATGCCTTACGTGCTGTACTATCATTCAGCTCCTGAACTTATTTTTGGACTGAGAAATGAAACAACTTATAACCATCACATCTATTCATCTCCCTAAGTCTATCTCTGTATGATCTACCTTGTCCTGGGAATTTTACCTAAGTCCCTTATATAGTCATACTTTATTTTACCAAATTTTGTTAACTTTTTCACTCTTTCCAGCTACTGCTATATCTATTTTCAACATTACCAGCCTTTCTGCTAAGCTGTCCATTACAATCATAGTGAATAATGAATGCATCTACCAAGAAACTAGGATTATCAAAGACCTTGACACAGATACATTTACAGGTTGACTTTTAGGGGATTTTGCTAATTATTAGGCAGAATGTAATAAAGGTGGTTATCCTTTTCTCCTTGAAACACTTTCTTATTTTAATGTCTAAAGCTGCTTTCAACGAAATTTCTTACCTGATCACTAGCTGTTTGCTTCCTTCCCTGGTAGTTCATAGCTTTAAATTCTTAATGACAGAATATCAATCAGGTTTCTTCTCCATGATTCTCTTCCCTCCCCTCTTTTTTAAGCATCTATTTCTAGATCATTTCATACCTTTTGTTAGCTTATTGTGGAAATTATATACTAATAATGCCCTAATTTATATCTCCAATTCATTACTTTTTAATCCGAATCTAGTTCTCACACATACACATGCAATGAACCAAATGTAACATATCTAATAAACGTTTTTCATTTACAAAAATTAGAAGTGATTTTCTGATATAGTCTTACCAAGATACTTTTATGATAAATTTATCTCCTACTACTTTCTCCAATAAATCTATGTTAGATTTTGAAGAGAGTCATTGGTATTTCTAAGGTGATTCCAAATCTGTTGTAAATCCTCCTCTAATTCATAAATTGTATAGTAGAAAATGATTTCCTAAAATTCAGGAAAATGTACCTGAAAGTATGAGATGACCAGTAACATTCCCATTATTACATATATGAAAGGTGTGGAGGAGACTGGGGAAATAGCTTAAAGGGTTAGAGTACATAGTTGGCACAAAGTAAGGACTCCAATTTCATCACCAGCATAGCCTGGTCCCCCAAGTGCTGCCAGGAAGGTCCTGTTTGTCCCTAAGAACCACTGGAGTGACTCTGCTGACCTCCGAACCCTAGGGCCCAACAGCACCAAGTCATGGCTTATAGCATGAACCATAAGGTGTTTTCAGCCAGGCCAAGTTTTTATCTAAATTACACCCAGGTCCCTAGGTGCAGCTTCAGGAGTGTCCCCTACCACTCAGTAAATGTGAAAAACAGCAATACCTCTTTGAATATAGTTGCTAAATTACTCTCCCAATAACAGACTATGAGCATGGTATGAGCATGTGATTAAAATTTGAGATCCCCACATTACAACAATTATTTATGAGCTTTCAGGGTTATTCACAAATAACATGTTAAATCCTCAAGTGCCCACGAGCTCCTCGAGTATTAATTTAAATTCTGTATAAAATTTTAATATGGATTATCAACTATAACGTTATCCATGTATGTCTTGAAGGAGCAATTAAATCTTTAATCCATCCCTGACTATTACAACCCACAGAAATAGCTATCATTATGAACTCTAACAGTAATTAGTATTTTTACCATGCATATACAATAACTGGAAAATATCAAAAGTCTGAGTCTGAGTCCTGTCATTAAACCCTTCTGAGGAGGATGACCTGTATTAGGGACAATTAAGGCAAATTACCAAAATAAGGCCATATACTTTCTCTGTATTTAGCTTACATTCAAAATTGAAAATCTGAATTTTTATAATTATCAATAATAAATCATTTAAAATAATTATAATAACTAAAATAAGATTAATAGACATAAATTAAATACTAATTTTTAAAATTGTAAGAACACAAAAATATATTTTTTTATGAGTAGATTATAAGAGTCACATAAAAGAGTGCAACATGCATAAAATATACCCACCATAAAATCATTCCATATAAGGTCAGAATTTGAAGTTTTTGTGGAAGTTAGTCACAGTAACCACAACAAATTTCTAAGAAGCAATCAAATCATGATAGATCTATTTAAGAAATAACTCAAAGAAGAGGCATTTAATCTAACTGTTTACATTTTTATTGAGATGTCTCAACAAGAAATAGTAAATTTTCTAACTTTTTTCCTAAAACAAAAGCAATATTTTTCATTAAATAATTGAAATTTATTTATACATACAATTTAATAATCACATAATTGTGATTAGCCTACATATTTATTTCATTCCAGATACCAAATTCTATGTAACAATGAGAGAAAAAATATTCACGTTAATCTAAGCTTTTTGGTGAGTGAAATTACTACTCAGTATAAAATTTTAAACATAAGCTCTTTGCACTAAAATGCACTGTAGACTATAGATATACATGGACTTTTTTCCTTCAACAATCACAGGCAAAAGGACTAATTGAAGACCAATAAATTAAGTACAGTGCAGCAAGCAGTCTCTAGCTAACTTGGCCTACACATCAATAGGTCATTCTCAGTTAATTAAGTGAAGGCATAATCAGCTTAATTTATGTAGTTCACGGAAGTTAATGATATCATAGTACAGTACCTGACGTCTGGCCTGCCCATATAACTTGTTTTACACATTCATTTTGTTCAGTTATTCTTCAGAACTGGCACTGCATTCTGTAGATCACCTCTTATGCTTGTCTTCCTGCAGAAATGGGAGATTAATCAATTGAAATGTAAATAAAAGATCACTTAGGAAACACCTATTCTAAACATGACCTTGGTTTTTTCATGGAATGACTTTGAAGCATTTAAATATAAATTGCAGCAATAAGCAGGTTTCTGAAATAAAAGCATATATTTAAAAACAGTTGATACAATGCAGAGAAATGCACATGCTTGTGAACGAAAAGAAAAACCAGTGTAGAGTCTTCTATATTATACAATCAGAAGATATGAAAGCATAAATTTTAAAGATGTAAGACTTAAATATTTTCAACCTGTTTTGCATTTCAACACTAGATTACATACCTGCTAGTGAACCATCTTTCTTCTCAGAGAGGGTTTCTGTCTACTGTCTCTGTAGCTCATCTTCTCTTTTCTGAAGCTGCAAGTTTACACACAAAGACAAACCACAATGTCAACCAATTGGACCTCACTTAAGGAACCTAACAGATCGATTTGTAAAGCAAAGAATGAACAGGACCCTATTTCTGAAGTACGTTGCTCAAACTGCTCTTTCATTAAAAGATGCTCTTTCTTATTGATTTTGGCTTAAGTAATGAGAAAGCTTATCCAAAAATCTTTAGCATTTTGGCTCAAGTTAAGGAAATCAATACAGTCATTTCCCATTTGAACTGCATATGTGAGTTTTATGTACAAGAGACAAGACAAAGCCAAATTCAGATAAATCAATAGCATTGTCAATAGAACATGAAACTGACAAATGGTGTTTTTCAGCAATTAAAGTGAGCTGTAAACATACAAAGACTAATCAATTATAATGTTTTGCCATTAATACGTTTTAATTGGTATAAAACTTATATGTGCATAAGACTCCCCAGATTTAGAAGTCAAAAAACAAAATTAAACACTACGTGGGACTACTGTGTTTCTTTTTAAAAGCATCCAGACAACTTTACATTTGTCAAAGTAAATTGAGGCCTTAATTAGACAGATTTCACTTAGATAGTAAACAAAATGTAGGACACAATAAAATGCCTTATAGACATAGTGTACATACTGTATTTTTAAAAAATATTTTTTTCAAGAACTTAAACTTTCAAATGGTTCAAAAAATATTTCCAATTATTGAATAAAATTAAAAGCTTGTATTTGTGATAAAACAAGACCATTAATCTATATTTGATAAATTAAAAAGCTAGATTAAAGCATTAAATTTTTCTGTAGTTTATTGTCTTTAAAACATACGAAAAAACTTTTGAAATATTTTATTTATAAAGAATACTAGCACTTACTCAAATGACTTGTCAGAGTATTTTATACTGTGATATATCTGTGTATACATATATACATATATGTGGTATATATACTATATATATTTATAGTGGAATAAACTCATTTATTAGAAAAGATGTAATCATACTACTGCTATTTAGATGGATGGAGCGATAGCACAGCGGGTAGGGCGTTCGCCTTACACGCGGCCAACATGGCCGACCCGAGTTCGATTCCTCCGCCCCTCTCGGAGAGCCCGGCAAGCTACCAAGAGTATTCGATATGCCAGACACAGTAACAACAAAGTCTCCAATGGAGACGTTACTGGGCCCGCTCGAGCAAATCGACGATCAACGGGAGGGCCTTTACCTTTACCTTTACCTGGTGAAATCAGTCAGAGGGATATGGACAGACAGAAAATGATTTCTTATATGCGGTATATACAAACAGTGTAAGGGGCTAAAAAGCAACAGCAGGACTGAGAGATAGTGCAGCAGGTAGGGCATTTTCCTTGCACACGGCTGTCCTGGGTTCAACCCCTGGCATCCCATATTGTTCCCCAAGCATCTCCAGGAGTAATGCCTGAGTGCAAAGCCAGGAGTAACTCCTGAGCATTGAGCATCGCTGGGTGTGACCCAAAAAGCACTGCACTGTAGCACTGTCTTCCTGTTGTTTATCGATTTGCTCGAGCGGGCCCAGTAACATCACAGAGAGCTTGCCAGGCTTTGCCATGCGGGCGAGATACTCTCGGTAGCTTGCCGGGGTCTCTGAGAGGGGTGGAGGAATTGAACCTGGCTCAGCCGGGCTGGCTGTGCGCAAGACAAATGCCCTATCGCTGTGTTATTGCCCCGGAGACGTTACTGGGCCTGCTCGAGCAAGTCAATGAACAACCCAAGAAGAAAAAAGAATACCAACAAACAGGATGTTTTGTGGAAGGGAACAAGGTCCATAGGGTTGTTGTTCTGCTGACACTGGTGTGGGTGTGGTGTTGGTTTATCATATGCCTGAAATTCTATTGTAACTCGTGTGGTAAATGACAGTGCTTAAATTTAAAAAGTGTTTTATATCCATGGTAACCTATAATAAAATATTGAGTCATTATCGTTTGCCATTATCCTGCAGTATTCAAGAAAACGGCAGTGCAGATAGCTAATTCATAACATGCAAAGCTAGACATATATTAAAATGCAGATAAAACCTTTGTTTTGAGAAAACGTGATATAACAAAAGTAAGAGGTTAATTGAAAAGCAAAATAAACTACCAAATTTAGTAAGGCACATTACCTAGATTAACAGAAATCAATGAAATCATTAAAACAATTAATAATTTTGAGCTCTATTCAGACTAAGATAAAGACTGTGGCTATTAGAATGCGGATACAAGGCTACAGAGACATATCTATTCTGACTGGGTAATTTCCTCTCTGAAACAGTTCAGTAATATATGCAACTGGTATTATATGACCACTCATTTCTTCCTGTAGACAAGAAATCTTTCATGCTTTTTGCTATCTATGCTAAGTGAATCATAGAACCACAACCCTTTAAAAAGTGAACATACTTCCCCCCCAGTGTTGAGGATATAAAATGAGCCGTTGAAAAATCAGTGGTATTAGTGAAAGCCTCAGAATTTTTCAACCAGTCCCTTCATAGGAAATATGTGGGTCCCACTCATCCTTTGATCTTAAACACGACCAAGGCAAGCATAGATGTCTCTCAATGACAATGAGGATATATCTAAACCCATCATGATTTTCTCTCAACATCAAATTCTGGGAAGAAACTAAAAATAAGTGAGCTCTTGAAGCTTCAAGTTTCATGAACAGTACAAGTTATTACAGAGATATATTTTTTTTAAAAAAACCTGATACACTAAAATAAGACAAGCAAAACTCTAGAAGTATAACAAAATTGTAATAGGATGTTGAGAGAAAAGGAAGATTGAGCTCTAACTTTATTCCAAATCTTTGGCCTTAACCTAATCAAAATTTGTATATTAGTTTTACATAACCAAGAACATATATGACATTTTAAACCTCATTCTACGTTTCGCAGCTAGAGCCAGAGAGATTATATGGAATGTAAGTCTCTTGTGTTTTATCTCTGGCACTGCATATAGCCCCTGAGCACATAATTATAATAGTCCCTGAGCATCACTTTTTGAATATATGGACCAAAAACTCAACAAACAAAATCACAAGACTGAGCTAAATGGCCAGTCTACCAAATTTCCATTTCTACCACCTTTATTGCTACCAGGACTCAGCACATGATATCTTAACTTTCTATCATTAAGAAAATGGCAAATGTATACTGGTACCTTATAATAGCAGTAAAGGCCTAGAAATATTATTTCAGATAAAATGTTCTCTATTTGTAAGAAAAAAATTGACTTCATTATGAAAGTACAAACGTTATTACTTTAATCTCTAGCTTAGAAAAAGTTAATCAGCAAATGTTTAAGAAATAATATAAAGCAAAAACATTGTTGGATACTATATTTTAAAGGAAATCTGATGAATTATGCTATAAAGGTAGTCTACATAAACATTTAAGAAAGACATAAATTCCCAGACAGCCGGTTTTCAACCCCTGAGCTGCGCAGGACCAGCACAGAGGCCCAGCTCTGGGCAACAAAGCTGAACGGCTCCAATTTCAAACAGGTACAGCCCGCCTCCAAGGGCCTGGGACCCTTCCTGGGCACGCGCACCTAGATCCAGCCCCCAGACAGCCGGTTTTCAACCCCTGAGCTGCACAGGACCAGCACGGAGGCCCAGCTCTGGGCAACAAAGCTGAACGGCTCCAATTTCAAACAGGAGACGTTCCCAACTCCTCGCCAGTGCCAGGGACTCTTTCCGGAGCCGCGGCCGCTAACGCGGCCGCGAAATATTTTCCCACTACATATGCCATAGGAACCATAAGCTACCTTCTTAGATGGAAACTTCTCTATTTTAGCTCAGCCACTAGAAACACAGTAGCCTATCTTAACTCACACTGCATATCAAACAGAATAGTAACAGTGAACTGAAGGACTAAACCACACCTCTCACAATGGTAAAGCAACGCAGAAGTCCACCAAACTTTCATATTGAAGAGTCTAGTCCAGATGACACCAACAGAACTGTAGTGTTAGACAACCTCTCTGACAAGGAATTCAGGAGGGAGCTACTTAGGATGCTTAGGGAATTAAAAGAAACAATGGAAACCAATGCCAATAGAAGACAAGAGGATCTGAAGGCAGAAATGAGGAAAATGCAATCAGAAATATCAGACCTGAAAAATCTCGTAGGTGAATTGAAAAGCTCAGTGGAAGGCCTCAGCAGCAGAGTAACAGCTGCTGGGAACAGAATCAGTGAACTCGAAGATGAAGTTCAGAGACTCTCCAGAAAAGAGCAGAAAATGGAAAAGAGACTCACAATTCGCGAACAGATGGCAAGAGAAGATCGGGATGAAGCCAAGAGGGGTAACATAAGAATTATTGGAGTCCCAGAGGTACAGGAAGAAAACCTTGATGAAGAAGAAACTGTCAAAGACATCATTGCTACAGCGTTTACAGAGCTGAAGAAAACTTGTGACCACATTCAGGAGGCCCGAAGGGTACCAGCTAGAAGAAATCCGAATAAAAATACCCCAAGACACATTCTGATCAAAATGACCAAAACCTTAGACAGAGACAAAATCCTGAAAGCAGCAAGATCGAAGAAAGAAATCTCTTACAAAGGAGCATCCTTAAAATTCACAGCTGATTTTTCTGATGAAACTCTCATGGCCCGAAAACAGTGGTGGGACATAGTGAAAAAACTCAATGAAATAAATGCCTCTCCAAAAATACTTTACCCAGCGAGACTCTCATTCATAATAGAAGGAACAACACACAGTTTCACAGACAAACAACAGCTCAGGAACTTCATAGACTCAAAACCATGGTTACAAGAACAACTAAATGGGCTACTTTAAGGCAAGAAAGGCCCCTCAAATACACCAAATTTTAACAGAACAATGGGACAAAATCCCATAACAATAATCTCTCTCAATGTCAATGGGCTAAACGCACCAATTAAAAGACATAGAGTGGCAGGATGGATTAGAAAATTGAACCCAACATTCTGCTGCCTGCAAGAAACGCATCTCAATAGTCAAAGCAAACACAGACTCAGAGTCAAAGGCTGGAAAACAATCCTACAGGCAAACAGCTCCCATAAAAAAGCTGGGGTAGCCATCCTTATATCAGACCACATCGATTTCAGAGTGAGGAAGGTCATAAGAGACAGTGAAGGCCATTTCTTATTGATCAAAGGATCTGTACAACAGGAAGAACTTACAATAATAAATGTATATGCACCTAATGAGAGACCAGCAAAGTACTTAAAACAACTACCCATAGACTTGGAAAAAGACATCAATTGCAACACAATACTAGTGGGAGACTTCAACACTGCTTTGTCACCTCTTGATAGATCAACCAGACTCAAGCTTAGCAAGGACATACTTCATTTGAGGGAAACAATGGAAGAAAGGGAATTAGTAGATATATATAGGACACTTCATCCACAAAAAGCTGAATACACATTCTTCTCAAGCGTCCATGGAACATTCTCCAAGATAGACCACATGCTGAGCCACAAAACATGCCTCCATAAAATTAAGAAGATAGAGATTGTATCAACAATCTTCTCAGACCATAATGCGCTGAAATTAGAAGTAAATCACACACAAAAACAGAAAACTAAATCAAACACCTGGAAATTAAACAGTGCACTATTGAACAACGAGTGGATTAGACAGGAAATCAAAGAGGAAATCAAAAGATTCCTAGAAACGAATGAAAATGAGAACACGAGTTACCAAAACTTATGGGACACAGCAAAGGCTGTGTTAAGAGGAAAGTTTATAGCTCTACAAGCATTCCTCAGGAAGGAGCAGCGAACACACATAAGTAACCTAACCTCACAGCTTAAAATCTTGGAGAAGGACCAAAAAAAGGAGCACAACCCGAACAGGAGAAAGGAAATAATAAAACTCAGAGCAGAGATTAATGAGATGGAAACCCAAAAAACAATTCGAAAGATCAATGAAACCAAAAGCTGGTTCTTTGAGAAAATTAACAAGATCGATAAGCCGCTAGCAAAACTCACAAAGAAAGGGAGAGAGAAAACCCTAATAAACCAAATCAGAAATGAAAAGGGGGTCATTACAACAGAAACCACAGAAATTCAGAGGATCCTCAGGGAGTACTTTGAGTAGCTTTATGCCACGGAACATCAAAACCTCGAGGAAATGGATAAATTCCTAGATTCCAACAGACTCCCAAGGCTGAACCAAGAAGACCTGGAATACCTGAACAGACCTATCACCATCAAGGAAATTGAAATGGTAATAAAAAGTCTCCCCAAGCACAAAAGTCCTGGCCCGGATGGATTCACTAGTGAATTCTTCCAAATCTTTAAAGAGGACTTACTCCCAATGCTCTTTAAGCTTTTCCACGAAATTGAAATATCAAAAACACTTCCGAACAGTTTCTACGAAGCAAATATCACACTGATACCAAAAGCAGACAGAGATACCACAAAGAAAGAGAATTACAGGCCAATATCCCTGATGAACACAGATGCAAAGATCCTCAACAAACTACTAGCAAATAGAATCCAACTACTCATCAAAAAGATCATACACCATGACCAAGTAGGATTCATCCCAGGGATGCAAGGATGGTTTAACATTCGAAAATCAATCAACATAATCCATCATATCAACAAAAGAAAAGATAAAAAGCATATGATCATATCAATAGATGCAGAGAAAGCATTTGATAAGATCCAGCACCCCTTTATGATGAAAACCCTAGCCAAAATGGGTATAGAGGGGACCTTCCTCAACATAATTAAAGCCATCTACCACAAGCCTACAGCAAGCATCATCCTCAATGGGGAAAAACTGAAAGCCTTCCCTCTAAGATCAGGGACGAGACAGGGATGCCCACTCTCTCCACTTCTGTTCAATATAGTACTGGAAGTACTTGCAATAGCGATTAGGCAAGAAAAAGATATTAAGGGATTCAGGTAGGAAAGGAAGAAATCAAGCTCTCACTATTCGCAGATGATATGATACTCTACTTAGAGAACCCAATAACCTCCACCAAAAAACTCCTAGAAACAATAGACTCGTATAGTAAAGTTGCAGGTTATAAAATCAATACCCAAAAATCCATGGCTTTCCTATACGCAAACAGTGAGAGAGAAGAAAGCAACATGAAAAAAACAATCCCGTTCACAATTGTGCCCCAGAAAATCAAGTACCTGGGAATCAGCTTAACTAAGGAAGTAAACGACCTGTACAAAGAAAACTACAAAACGCTACTTCAGGAAATAAAAGAGGACATGAGGAAATGGAAAGATATCCCCTGCTCATGGGTCGGGAGACTTAACATTGTCAAAATGGCAATACTACCGAAAGCATTGTATAAATTCAATGCAATCCCTATAAGGATACCCATGACATTCTTCAAAGAAATGGAGCAAACACTCCTGAAATTTATATGGAACAATAAGCCCCCACGAATAGCTAAAGCAATTCTTGGGAAAAAGAAAATGGGAGGAATCAACCTCCCTACCTTCAAACTGTACTACAAAGCAGTAATAATTAAAACAGCATGGTACTGGAACAAAGGCAGAACTGCAGACCAATGGAACAGGGTTGAATACACTGACATCTCCCCTCAATCATATAATCATCTAATCTTTGATAAAGGTGCAAGTAATGTGAAGTGGAGTAAGGAAAGCCTCTTTAATAAATTATGTTGGCATCATTGGACGGCTACATGCAAAAAAATAGGCTCAGAACTCTGCCTAACACCATGTACAAAAGTAAGATCAAAATGGATTAAAGACCTCAACATCAGGCCAGAAACCATAAGGTACATTGAAGATAAAGTTGGCAAAACCCTCCATGATATTGAAGCTAATGGTATCTTCAAAGATGCCACGCCACTGGCCGAGCAAGTGAAAACAGAGATAGATAAATGGGACTATCTTAAACTAAGAAGCTTCTGCACCGCCAAAGAAACAGTGACCAAAATACAAAGACAGTCTACAGAATGGGAAAGGATATTCGCCGAATACACATCTGACAAGGGGTTGATATCCAGGATATACAAAATACTGGTTAAACTCCACAAGAAGAAAACATCCAACCCCATCCAAAAATGGGGCAATGAAATGAACAGAAACTTTCTCAAAGAAGAAATCCGAATGGCAAAAAAGCACATGAGAAAATGCTCTACATCATTAATCATCAGAGAGATGCAGATCAAAACCACAATGAGATACCATCTCACACCTCAGAGACTGGCCCACATTCAAAAGAACAGAAGCAACCAATGCTGGCGTGGATGTGGCGAGAAAGGGACACTCCTTCACTGTTGGTGGGAATGTCCACTGGTTCAGCCCTTCTGGACAACAGTATGGACGATTCTCAAAAAATTAGAAATTGAGCTCCCATTTGACCCAGCAATACCACTCCTGGGAATATATCCCAGAGAGGCAAAAATGTATAGTCGAAGTGACATCTGCACTTGTTTGTTCATTGCAGCACTCTTTACAATAGCCAGAAACTGGAAGAAACCTGAATGCCCAAGAACAGATGACTGGTTAAAGAAACTTTGGTACATCTACACAATGGAGTACTATGTAGCTCTTAGAAAAGATGAAGTCATGAAATTTACATACAAGTGGTACAATATGGAAAGTATCATGCTAAGCGAAATGAGTCAGAAAGAGAGGGATAGACATAGAAAGATTGCATTCATCTGGGGGATATAAAGTAACAAAGTATGAGATTAATACCCAAGAATAGCTGAGATCAGCACCAGGAGGATTACTCCATAACTTAGAGGCCAGCCGGGTATCCTAGAGGAAAGGGCAGTTCAGATAGAGAAGGGAGCACCAAATAAAGGATGTTTGGAGGATCCTCCCAGGAGGGGAGATACATGTCGAAAGTAGACTATGGACTGAACATGTTTGCCACTCAATGCCTCTTTTGCAGACCACAACACCCAAAAGGAGAGAGAGAACACAGGGGATTGCCCTGCCACAGAGACAGGGGGGATGGGGGGATGGGGGTGGGAGGGATATTATCCATGGTGGTGGAAAATGGGCACTGGTGGAGGGATGGGTATCTGATCATTGTATAATTGAAACCAAAGCACAAAAAATTGTAAATCTACAACTTTAAAAAAAAATAAAATAAAATAAAGAAAAAAAAAAAGAAGAAATCTGAATGGCAAAAAGGCAAAAAAAAAAAAGAAAGACATAAATTTATAAACTATTAAAATAAATTGAATGAAAAATACTAAATGATAGTCTTTTATTAATCTTAAATTATATGGAAAATGGCATCCCAGTTGGAAAAACTAGGATAAGTAAAGTAAAGGCCCTTCCGTTGATCATCGATTTGCTCGAGCGGGCCCAGTAATGTCTCCATTGGAGACTTTTTTTGTTACTGTGTTTGGCATATCGAATATGAGCAAGATACTCTCGGTAGCTTGCCGGGCTCTCTGAGAGGGGCGGAGGAATCGAACTCAGGTCAGCCCTGTTGGCTGCATGCAAGGCAAACACCCTACCGCTGATAGCACGGTGGAAAAACTAGGATAATTCATGCAAAATATTGTATTAGACAAAATACAAATTTAATGATTAGCTATACCAAAATACACTTAATTTGAGTAGGTTCAAAAGGCAAATGTCTTCACTTGATATTGCAGTTCTGTCATTTGCCTGCTGTGATAAATTTGGGCATATTTTGATTTGTCTTGAGGAGTTATCAAATGTGTGAAAGTAGAAAATAACTTAATATTCTCAGAGGGTTGTTATGAATCTCAGACTAAAATGATACATGTCTTTCTTGCTCAGGTTTTCTTTTTTTAAAACATATATTAATCATTGCTATGTATTTCATGACTGAAAAACCAGTTAGTTTATTAAACAATAAAATTATTGTAGTTTAAAATAAGAAATTTAGTATAAAGAGTGAATATAATAGTGATCTTTAAAAAATATATTGCTGATTCAGCAATTTTATGTAAATTAAATTAAGAAATTATTTTATTTTATCTCCAAAAATATTCTGTATTAAGTATTCGATTAAAGATTTATTCTGCTATGGGATCATTCAATAGCTCACTCACTCAGCTCATAAATAATACCATGTATCAAGCACAGTATTTTTAACCCCACCTTGAGTAAAACTTTTAATTATACTCCCTTGCAGAATCATTTTACATATAATAGAATTATAAGTCAAGTACTATAAAGTCAGTGTCAGCACAAAACTTTTCAAACAGTTACCCTAAGAATGAAAATCAAATTAATTCTATATCTTCCAAGATACAGTATTTTGCTCTGGATCAAAGATCACCTGAAGTCAAATATAAGAAGAAACAAAGTTCAATTTTCACTTCCAATAGGTTCATGACTATAAGTCAGTCTCTAAGATCAAATTTGGTGTAATCATCAGTAGAATGCAGAAAATAATGTCTATGTTTCTTTCTGCTCAGAGTTTGGGGTAAAAATTCTAGATATATAACTTATAAAGTTTATAGCTGCATATATATATTATTGTTCATGGTATTTTCATAAGGAAATATAAATAGTATTCCATATTTTTATTGATGCAGTGATACTGAATATTATATCAATCGCCGAAGACTATCAATACTTTCTTCTCCTTCCTTTGTAGAGCCACTGCTCCATCCACCTTCTAAACTTATTTTTTTTAAGAGTTAGCTAAGACATGTCTTCCCTCGGAAGTCTTCTTTTACCTTCTCAAGTCCATTCTCTTATTGATTGAAATTCCATTTCTCTGAACTCCTACAATTACCTGTTCTCTCTCTAAAGGAGCATTTCGACTGTTTGCCTTTTAACTTGTTTCCCTACAGCACCATAAGAAAAACTCCTGGGCATAGAAGTTACATCTTATTTGGTTTTGGTATATATTATAAAGCAAATACTTCAATAAATGTTGATTGAGTTAGTAAATAAATACTGCATTTGGAAAAAAAATCTTTTTAAAGTCCACTATAAAATATATAAATTACAAAGTACTTAATATTTTATAATACAAAAGTATTTTTAACACCATATATGATTACTATTCTAAAATTACAGATGGGGAAAGATGAGAGACTATAATAATAGCAACATGACGCATGTAAATGATAAATCTAAGAGTCTGTGTTCTCCAATCATGACATGGATTGCCTAGGTCTAGATAACTTCTAAAATCGAATTTTACAAGTTCAGAATCTATTTTATCAATTTCCAAGAAACACCGGACTGTAGGTTGTAAATGCAATATGACTAATATTATAAAAAAAATCAAAGTGTGATGAGCAACGGAAGGACAGTGACAGTGACAGTGTGACAGAATATTAATGTATCAATTTCCATTAAAGTATAGAAATACAAGTAGGCAAAACTATTCTCCTCTGTGTTTCATGATCTCACTTTTAGAAGATTATTAAGGGGTAAAAAAAGGTAAAGGCCCTCCCGTTGATCATCGATTTGCTCGAGCGGGCCCAGTAATGTCTCCATTGGAGACTTTGTTGTTACTGTGTCTGGCATATCGAATACTCTCGGTAGCTTGCCAGGCTCTCCGAGAGGGGTGGAGGAATTGAACTCGGGTCGGCCATGTTGGCCGCTTGTAAGGCTAACGCCCTACCCGCTGTGCTAGGGTGACCCCCCCCAAAAAAAAATAAAGAAACTTTCTTATTACTAACTTATTTTTTGCTTCTGGAGAAACAAAATTTTCCATAATAAATTTCCACATTCTTTTTCATTCCTCTTTTGTGTGGTTTCTTTAGGGAAGGACCCTCCTTACTGTGGTCAGGGCTTACTGCTGGATCTCTACTCAGGGGTCATTCCTGGTGGTTCTCAGGGACCACATGCTGTGTTGAGATTTAACTCTGCTATGCCTCATGGACATCAAGTATCTTTTTTTTTTTCCAGTTTACTTAGATTTTTATTTTATGCTGAGCTTATTCCCGGGCTATCTTCTTCAGTTTCTTCTGTGATATCTTTTTCTTCTGTGCAACTTCCTCTTCAGGTTTAGGAACAATCTGTTCTTTTCAGGTAAGAATCACCTCAATGTGGCAGGGAGAGGTCATATAGGGGTTGATTCGCCCATGAGTCCCGTAAGTCCTGCAGTGCATATTGGGTGCCTTGTTCACCTGGATATGCTCAATGACCAGAGAATTCACATCTAAACCCTTGAGTTCAGCATCATTTTCTGCATTTTTAAGCATGTGCAGTTAAAAACTCAGCACTCTTTTTGGGCCAACGACCCTGTGTCAAGCCCTACTTTTTGGCCTGGGAGCACCTGCCAACGCCACCGTTGTAACGCTGGAAGGTCACACATTGCTTCTGCAGAGTGACATCCTTCAAATACTTAGTGGCCTTTCTGATATGCATGCCCTTGATGGCCTGAGCTGTTCCCGGGGTGTTCTTGAAGTGCACGCAAAGGTTCGAGCCCCGAGGACTTGCATGATTTCGTCGGGTTCTCGGGGTCCAGAGAATAGCGCACCATCTCGGGACCTCTGACGGCCACTCACGTCAGATTGACATCAAAGTATCTTAACTTCTATTCTATCTCTCCAGTCAGAAAAATGTCCTTGACAGTCTTAAATTAAGCAATATTTCATATGTTATATATTAATTATTGGACGACCTTTCATTACATGTCATGTATTTAAACAGCATTTCAGGATATATATATATGTGTGTATATATATATATATATATATATATATACGTATATCATATTCTACAACAAAATACTGCCATTAAATTTTTCAGCCTTTCAGAAATAATTCCTTCTATGTAGCAGCCATAGCATTATAACAGGATGGAAAGGCTTAAATTTTAAATGTTAGTAGAATTTAAAATTGACTACAAACAAAAATCAGTTATTTCTCATCTGACAAATATCTCAATCATGTGCTTATATACTGTTTTTCTTCTGGTTGTTTCCTGTGTCTCATTTCTCTTCTTTTATACTTTTTTTCTTAACATATGTTAGTTCTATTCAATTTCCTTCTCAGTACTCTACTAACACTTCCTCTCAATTCTAACTTAATCTCCTATCTTCTTTCCCATTAACCTTTAATATACACACTTGCTATCTCCTCTTTACTTCCGATCTGGCCAATTCATCTCTCATTTCTTTCCTAATATAATAGATGTGAGAAGGGTTACTCAATACTCCATAAAAATAAATGCAGAAATTAAGATCTCCAAGATTAGAAGACGTGATGACTCAATTGCAGTCATTTGTATACAAACATATTTACATATCATCTATTTCTGCTTTTTAAATCTTGCTTTTTCTAAAGAAATATCTTTAAGGAAATAGAGACACACTAATTTTTAATTTTTCTCTCCTCTATCAACTGTAATTTCTCTAAACTGCACCTGAAATAACCTATTCAAAGGACTAAGTGTATCTGCTATTTTTATCTTTAAATCTACCTTAGCGGAGTCACCCTCAGGGTGGGTTCTCAATGACTGTTTGATAAACAGATTGGAAATAAGTACACGTAATAGTTGATGGGGAAAGTAACAGGCAAATTAAAGGTGAAACTACTGTCCACAGTGTTGGATGAAATGATTAGTCAGAACTCACGATATTATGTCCATTCAGTCTCTAAGCCTTCTTGCTGATGATATTTTCTCTTCACCCCTAGGTGAAAATCAAAGATCTTGCAGCTATTTAAGGGATAGGGTGAGGGGTATACTTAGAACGTGAAAGCCTCAAACAGCCAATATGACAATATAAGTGTTGGTTTTAATGCCTAAAAAAATGGTAGTCCCATTATAACACCTGGCTAAAATAAAATCAAAATTCAATTTTAATGACTTTTATTTTGTTTTATTCTGACTTCCTTTAATACTCAGACCTTAAGACACATCATCTGAATTAGTCCCTGTGTACTTTCAAAGCATACTACACTTAGGGCAGGTCAGCGTTGAAGGGTGGTTTTCAAGTAACTGGCATACTCCAAAGCGAGCCAATGACAAGCGTTTAATTTCAAACCACTAAATTAATCATTGAAGTCTTGCATTTCTAGGTTAATTTTTTCTGGTCCACTATGTTCCAAAGTGTTTAATAAATAAAAATGATTAAGGCTTATAGTATTCAAAGCAGATATCAATTGAAAATGTCATCCAACATTTCTGGAATTGACATGTAAGAAAAAAGAAGGTGGTTAGGGCAGTAATATGTTTTACTTAAAATTAAAAATTAATTTTATACTAGGTACTAGGAGACTATATGTTGTTGGGTCTGGCGCATTGCAAGAAGTGAAGCACTTCAAAAGTTTCCAAACTAAAATTGAAACTGAGTTGCCAGACTAAGTAGGAGGTGAAAGATAGATAAAAAGTCAGAAATAAGCACAGGTTGAGGCAGGCAGCGAATTCACTTAAACTCACTTAAAGCTGACTTTGGTCAAGTTTGAAATAGATTTGAGCATTCAAGTAGGAAATACTTAAAAGCAAAGAAACAATCATAGCATGTGTATCCCACAACAGCAGAGACTCCTGAGTCAAAGAAGACTTAGTAGCACAGATGAGTTCTTAAAGATTATAAGAAATGTGGGCTCCACAGAAATACTAGATGTTAAAGTTACTGTTCTTACAACTAAATCACTTCCCCTGACTGCTTAAAAGAAATCTTTGACATTAGGCATTATAACATCTTCATTCATAAGATCATTCTCTTGGATCCTTCATCTGATAAAAAAAATACATTATTTAGGTTTAATATCATTTTATTTGTTAACGTTCTCCATATGTAGTAAAATTTGATAACAAAAAGAGATTTATGAATCATATTAAGAAAATGTTTTACAGATATGTATATATGTTGTTCTTATTTTGTTTGGGAATTTTATTATTCTATTCCTTTCTCTGGGGAGAAGGGATTTTTTTTTCATTTTTATTAGTGAGACACGATGAAGTACAGTTGTAGACTTACAAATTTTTGTGCTTGGGTTTCAACTATACAATGATAAAATACCCATCCCTCCACAAGTGCCCATTTCCTACCACCACGGATCCCAGTATTTCTCCCACCCCCATCCCCCCCATCCCACCCTGCCTCTGTGGCAGGGCATTTCTTTTGTTCTTTCTCTCTTATTGGGTGTTGTGGTTTGCAAAAGAGGCAATGGGTGACAATCATGTTTGGTCTATAGTCTACTTTCAGCATGCTTCTCCCCCCAAGAATGGCCGAGATTAGTATCATTTTTTAATTAATTTTTTTTCTTTTCATTGAATCACCATGAGATACACAGTTACAAAGTTGTTAATATTTGAGTTTCAGTCCTATAATGTACATTTCCCACCACCAGTGTCCCAGTTTCCCTCCTGCTACTCCAGAGTAGAAGGGGATTTTGAGGTCTCTTATAAGGATTTCCATTCCTTTTCTTCAAGATCATCTAGTGACTTAATATAACATATACTTATGTATATAAAATTTAAAGTTTGTGTTGTTATTACTCAGTAACAGTCATGCTTTCTAATGGCTAGAAAAAAATAGCCATTTCTAGCCAACCCAAAAAAAGTTGGGTTTTGAGCCACAGCACACTTTAGCTTTACTGAAAAAACTGTTCTCAATCTCTCAGTATGGATTTATCTAATACATCATATATAATACTATAGACACTTTAAGAACAAATCATTATGAATTGCAGAGTCCAAAGTTCTCAGTACATAGACTTAAAAGATAAAACTACTGATAAAAAACTACTTGAAAGCATGGTAAATTTTACAATAGGCAAAGTAAATAAAAACAAAACTAATCAGTGCTCTATTTAAATTATTTTAAATAAGAACATATTGTAAGAATTAGAAAAATATCAGAATTATTCCAAGAGATAGAACGTTAAAGTACATTGGAACATAAATTACAAAACTTATATTATATTAAAATAGGAAAATAAAACTTGCTGATTAAAGGCAAGGTTGAGTAATATTAAATTGAAGTGAGACTGGCTATATAGTTAAAAATGACACCACCTAACATTTGTCATGTGTTTGAAAATTTACTTCTGCATTTCTATTCCTGCACCACATTAAAAAATCATTCTTTGTAGAGTAGTTGATCTCAGTTGCTTTTGCTGTGCATCTCTGATTAGGAGAATTTTTACTTCTGAATATAGAAAGATGTGGACAAGAAATGGAACCTGAGGCGGGCAGCTCGGACAAATTGATGTGTTAAACTTTAATTGTATAGACTTTAGTTTTGGTAAAAGGAACATTGTCTATATTCAGCTTCTCAGTTTGGCTGAATCACTGAGCTTCGCTGAATCCTAGTTAGCAAGAGCACCTGAATTCATAGACATCAAATCAAGACGGAAACTCATCTTGGAATAAATTTCCTCTGCATACCACTACCAACAAGTGTTAGCAACGGTCCCTACCTCTCCTCTGCAAGACACAGAAACCCTATTAACAGGTGAAAACGGAGGATTTTAAATAATCTTTCTTCCTCTAACTACTTGAGAGCATGACTTTCTACCCATTAGTCTTTCTTCTCATTAGTTATTTCACAATCACTGATTTTTAAGCACTAGAACCAATATTATGCCTCTTGATAGTACTGCAAGTTCAAGTCAAATCTCATTACATTTCTGATTCTTTTCCTTTTATTTTCTGGCCTTAAATCCTAATTCCTCCCATCTCTTAAATTTTAGTGCTCTGGAATCTCACTGTCAATGATTAATGAAACACCTTTCCCCTTTCCCTTCCATTTATTGCTATCATTATTATAATGACCAGGAATCATATATTTTAGTTCTGGGTTTTGTGCAGGTGTTCACTGGGAATCACATTTATTTAGTGTAGTGCTTGTACATATTTTGGTTGCAGTGCTCTCCAGAAATCATATTCTTGGAACAAATAACTACTTTCATGAACATTCTCATCTACTGCCTCTCTGAACTGCGATTTAAATCTCCATAACATTATTTCCAATGACAAGTTCAAGTTTTTTATTTTTATTCTATTTTTTATCCACACTTCTTTATTCTCAGAACCTGAAAATGAAGTAAAGGAACTTTTTGCTCCTCACTTATTTCAAACCAGAACTTTATGTTTTATAATAATCTAACATTCCGTAATCAGCTATCTTCCTATGACAAGGGTTTCCCCCTAACTCACTCATTCTTCAGTTTCAAATGCCTCCTACTTCTTGCTAATTTCATACTCTGTATAGAAGCCAATATCTCAATCACTCAAATGTTTGACTTCAGTCATCCAATAACTCATCCTATAGCAACTATTTGATACTAAGGTTAACTCTTGTCTTTGAGATTTCCGGAAACAATTTCCACATCTCAATTGGACACAATTCTGTGTCTACTGCCATATTTCATCTTTCCAATTCATTCCTCTGACACTATCTCTAACAATCCTTAGATTTCATCAGAATTTTCAGTCCATTTATCCTGTTTGTCACTCCCCCTCACTCACCTATGATGAGTTATAATAAATCTTTCTTTATTCTTTAGGTTGCATTTTACCCAAAACTCAATCTGGCTGGAGAAATTACATTTTTATTTTACATTTATACCATTTATCTCTTTCATCTAATCTTAAAATGTATTAGCATGTAATTATACACAATACGGGTTTTACATTTATATACCAGTAGAAAAACATGTCATTTCTGGAAAAAATATTACTTTATTATTGAGCTAAAATTTAGTAGAATTTCGTGATTAGCTCTATTTACCTATGTGTGTGGGCTGCAGCGATAGCACAGCCAGTAGGTAGCGATAGCACAGTTGGTAGGCCTTGCATGTGGCCGACCTGGGTTCGATTCCTCCGTCTCTCTCGGAGAGCCCAGCAAGCTACGAAGAATA
Organism: Sorex fumeus; assembly: GCF_029834395.1. Classification (NCBI taxonomy): domain Eukaryota; kingdom Metazoa; phylum Chordata; class Mammalia; order Eulipotyphla; family Soricidae; genus Sorex; species Sorex fumeus. The sequence continues at coordinate 22,603,619 of NW_026606059.1, forward strand.
TTCTGCCCACACGGCAGAGCCTGGCAAGCTCCCTGTGGCATATTCGATATGTCAAAAACAGTAACAATAAGTCTCACAGTGGAGACGTTACTGGTGCCTGCTCGAGAAAATCGATGAACAACTGGAGGACAGCGCTACAGTGCTACCTATGTCTGTAGGTGTCACCATCTCCATAATTTTAAAAAGGATATAATGAGGTTAATGTGATCAAAAAGAAAAGGAAAGAAACATATTAAGGAAAGAACAACTGGGCAAAGTCACCAGAACAGAAGATTTTGTCTAGAGAACTGAACTTACATGGTGGTGGGGTGGTGGGCGGATCCTTGAAGCACTGGTGGAGGCAGAGGGAACTGAGCTCTGTATGGTGCAGCCAGTGTTGGAAGGATACATCAAGTGTGATTAACAATATTGTAAACTTCATAGAAACCGTTTTGTCTTGTAAAATAAAAATAAATTTAAAAATGAACAACTGTAATTTAACATAGTTTTATAAATTATTATATTTTGACAACAAGGTGCTAAGAGCTTTATAAAGAGTGCTGTCATTGAATATTAATCAGAGTTTTGGGAGTACAACAACAATATTTGGAAGTTATTTACTCTGTCTTTCCGATTTTATGTTGAAGATACACAAGATGTAAAAATCAAAAGATAGGGGCTGGAGAGATAGCACAGTGGGTCGGGCACTTGCCTTGCAAGTGGTCGACCCAGGTTCGATTCCCAGCATCCCATATGGTCCCCTGAGCACCGCCAGGAGTAACTCTTGAGTGCAGAGCCAGGAGGAACCCCTGTGCATCGCCGGGTATGACCCCCGCACCCCCAGAAAACAAAATAAAACAAAACAAAAGAATCAAAAGATAGATTATTCTGTTTGGTTTTTGTCTTTGTTCTGGGGCCACACCCAGAAGTTCTCAGTGCTTACTTTTGGGTTTGTGCTCAGAGGTCACTCCTGGCAGGCTTGGAGGACCACACAGGATGCTGGGGATCAAACCTGGGTCAGCCATGTAAAAGGTAACTGCCCTACATCTTGCACACTTGCTCTTGCCCCTCAAAATATATATTCTACCACTTGTAACTCTATAACATGTTTAATATTATCTTTAGGTAAACAAATGTCTATTTTTCTGCATCTTATAACATACTTATGAAGACATTCTGTAAATAATTTACCAACGTCTTATTTAAATATAATCCTGACTTTATGTACATAAATAATATGTTGATAATTTTAGAATGAGTTATTTCTAAATTTAGAATAATAAGTTATACAACACCAGTTATATATATCACATAGTATAAATGCACACTTAAATCATTATAATAACAACATAGCTCAAATAAGAAAAATATTGTCAACTACCATTCAAATGTTTGTCTAAATGATTCACTCTAAGAAATATTTTTTTAAGATAAATTGCTCAAAATCATTCTATCCACCTTAAAAATGACCAAATAGAGGTCGATTTGCACAGATCATTTAACATTCGTTTCTTTTTGTGGGGAGGGGAGTCACCCAGTAGTGCGCAGGGCTTATTCCTGGCTTTCTCTTCAGGGATCACTATTGGCAGGTCTTTGGGACCATAGAGTGCTGGGGGTGTAGAATTAGGGTCAGCTACATGTAAGGCAAGTCCCCTGCCTACTGTACTGTCACTAAAACCCAATCACAGAACTTCCTTAAAAAGGAAGTTTAAGACCTATATTTATAGCTCAGTAAAAAGGAATTAGAAAGAAGCTAGGACGGAACCGTTATTGTACTACCATGGGGGTGGGGAGATGTTTTGGGGATACTGGGAAAATGGTGGGAGGAAGCAGGCACTTTAGGTGAAGGTGTGATTAAATACTACAATCAACAGTATTGGAAACCTGTTTAATTTACACTTCATCTGTTCATTTTTAATGAAAATAAAATTACTTTTAAAAATAGACATGTGGACATGTATCTTAAAAATAAAAAGAATTTCTATAATGCAAGTCATACGGTGAGTAAGTTTCAGAAAAACAGTATGAAAGGTTCAGAAAATTTTGAAAAGTAAAGGACTCAGTGCCCACAGGGCAGAGTCTGGCAAACTCCCCGTGGCGTACCAAATATACCAAATACCAGTAACAATGATGGGTCTCATTCTCCTAAAGAGCCTTGAATATAATCTCAGGGCTAGGATGAAAGAGACGTTACTGGGGCCTTCTCGAGGCAATCGATGAATAACAGGATGATGAAATGAAATGAAATGAAAGGACTCAGAGGTAGTAAACGGTAAATTGCCTGCCTTGTATACAACTTACCCTGACGAGATTCCAAGCACACCCAAGTGCATCTTCTATGCAGTCAGAAGTCTCCTGAGCACAGACCCAGGAGTAAGCCCTGAACACACTAAGGTGGGACAAAAAACCTAAAACCAGGAAAAATTATACAGTTTCATTGCATTTAGTATTTTCATAATTTCTAATTTTTTTGTCTCTTTTTTGGAGGACCTAAGACATAAATCACTCTGTTAAATTCAGGAAGAAGCAAAAACAAGATATAGGCAGCTCATCTCTAATGAACCCAACTTTTTGTTTGTTTTTTTTTGTTTTTTGTTTGTTTGTTTTTTGTTTTTGGGGTCACACCCAGCCGATGCTCAGGGATTACTCCCGGCTCTGCATTCAGGAATCACTCCTGGCAATGCTTGGAGGACCATAAGGGGTGCTGGGAATCTAACTTGGGTTGGCTGCGTGCAAGGCAAACGCCCTATCCGCTGTGCTGTTGCTCCAGCCCCAAACCCAACTTTTTGAACAGAGAGTTGGGACTGGAGAAGTATTCACCCCATATATTTATAAATTATAAACTTAATAACTAGTTGTTCAAGACAATGAAGGATCATTATGTTTCCCATCATAAAAATACCATTAGACAGAACTATCTCAAGGTAAAACATATGTGTAAAACAAAAATTTTGACACAAGTATGTATTTGGTGATAGTTAAAAGAGAAAAATTTTATCAGGTAGGAAGAGAATGATCAAATAAGGTGCCAATTTAATAAAGCAGTTAGACAAAGATCTTTAAATAACAGCAATGTGAAGCTTTATGAGAATTTTTAAATTGTCAGCTGTTCAAAAGCCTGGAATCAGTGAAAATATATCATTAAACTTCATTAGTTACTATTTTTGGAAAGAGAAAGTAGTGCCATTAAAAACTTCAGATCTATAATAGTTAAAAAATTCTCATTTATTAGCAATGTCTTCTCAAAGAGACGTCTATAACTTCCACATAATCATGTGCTTACCTCAAAACAATCTCAAAAGATACAAAAGAAAGAAATGTAATTGGATTACAGAAAACAAATGGAGAGGGTTGTCCACTATAACATAAACGATTTAATTTAAATTAGTTTACTGAAGCAGCTATGAGAGAAGTGGTAAAGGACAATAAAAGACTCGAGTATGCAAGGACAAATGTTTGAAGTCATTACCAGTCACTGACCCAAAGAGCAAAAGGAAGGAATGATAACACAGAACTTGGTAAGAACCAGAGATGCAAAAGAGGGATCTCTATAGAGCTATTGTAGAATTCAATCATCTGAGAAATTACAATCAAGAGAATGAGAAGCACTGAGAATCAAATGACTCCTCCATCTTTTCTTGATTTGTTCATTCTGCATGCCAGCACATTCTACTGGCTGATGCAATAGATGGAAGTTAATCTGCCCTGCTGGACGGGAAGGTAGAAAACTGACGTTGGAATGGAAAGATGACAAGGATTAACCAGCAGGTAATGAATAAGAATATATCTTCAGCTCACCCTGGTCTGCTGCAATTGATTTTTAATCTGTCAATTTAAATAGAATAAACTTCATTTCCCAGAATTCTCTTTCTAATATGCTTCCACTGACGGTAGGACATAAGAAATTTTTTTTATATAATATGCAGGAGATATCCAGAGGAGAGGCAAAGCAACAAGTCATTTTGTACCCACACAATGAAGTTTTGTAGCTGGTTCATAAATCCTCTAGGATCTCCTTCAAGTTCTGATTCCTGGGCCAAAAATGTGTGCTCAGTTGTATAAAAAAAGATTTTTCTCTGGTATGCAGATTCATGAATATGAACTGAAAAGACGCTGAATACCTAATCTATGCAAACTGGAGACCATGTTTTTGACTCCCAACTGGTTTTTATTCTCTCCTATTCTGCACCCATCTTTCTTACCAACTAACTTCCAACTTCCAGAATCAAATGCAGTTCCCATAGTTGCATCAGATCAAACACCGGTAACAAATTAGTTAAAATTTATAATATATATTACTGTTTTTATACTTCTTTGATTGAACTCTGATAAATCAATTTTTAATCCTCAGTAAAATGAGAATTTATTAAAATGCAACCCAATTTGATCACAGGACACTAAAAGGAATCCATAAATTAAAATTATCAGGCTCCTTGCAGGTAGATATATTGGTTTGTTTGAAATCATGGGATTATTTGAACAATTTTATTCTATAGCAGAATCTTTTTTAAAAAATTATTTGATCATCTGAAAATAGATAAATAGGATATTAATTGGAGAAACAGAGGATTTGAATTGGAAATATCAGGCAAAACTGAGTAAAAAAAGAAAGATGATTGATTCTTGATCAAAAAAGAGGGAAGATAATATGAAGCAATATGCAAAGAGGAGTAAACAAACCCCTTCACTGCCCTATTATTATGAACCTCCCAAAAGTGGTGATTTCTGAGTATTTTTTAAAAAAAAATATTTTAGTATTTTTAAGGTAATCCTGGTTGAAACAGCCTCCTATGTTTTGAGTGTACAAAGTTACTGCTCCACTGCTACTCCCAGACTTCCCAAGACCTTCGTCTTAAGTTCCTCTCAGAGAAATTAGTGATTTAAAGGAGGTTATTTACATTTCTCCCAACGATATTGGTTGTTTATTCAGGGATTGCTTCTACTTGACCTTATTTTTGTCTTTCCCTTATTTTCTGACTTGCATTTTGCTACTTTCCTTTTGCATTGTGATCTGTATATGCCTGTTGATTTATTCTAAATATTTTTGATTCTAGGTTTCAATTCCTCCGCCCCTCTCAGAGAGCCCAGCAAGCTACCGAGAGTATTTCACCTGCACAACAAAGCCTGGCAAGCTACCTGTACATTCGATATGCTAAAAACATTAACAACAAGTCTCACAATTTGTTGTGAGACGTTACTGGTACCCACTCGAGCAAATCGATGAACAACGGGAGGACAGTGCTACAGTGCAGTGCAGATTACCATGTAGTTTACAACAAAAGTTTGCGGATTGTTTTTAATATGATAAATTAGGTATAGAGTTTAAGTTTAAAACCTAAATTTATGAAGGTTTTTTTAAATTTGATGTATAAAGTACAGAGTTTATTTTTGGAATTCTCTTTGTTATGCTTTTTATTTCTCCATTTATGTCTTTCATTTATCTTTCTTCTTCCCAGGGGTTTTTCACTTTTTACAGGAGACATTTAGTATTTCTTGCAGATCTGGATTGGAAGAAATAAGTGCCTTTAAATGTTTTTTGTCTAAAAAAATGTATATACACATTCAAATTTAAGCGATAACCAGGAGAGCTAGAGGATTCCTGTTTGGGCGTTCTTTTCATTCATTTCTTTGACTATCTTGTGCCAAACTCTATAGTTTCACTGGAGAAATTCAATGTGTCTCTTTAACATTTGATATTCAAAACATCAACTCTCAGTTAACTTATATTGCAAATTATATGCAGTGAGAATTTTATAAATAGGCTTACCTGTACTTTTTATAAAGATATGAAGAAAATACTATCAATTTTCTTACATTTATACTATATGACCCATTATCTAGTTTCTTCACTGTATAATGCAAGGAACAGTTCTAATAAAGTGTTCCCTGCTGTAAGAATGTCAGCTTCCCAACTTCTAACATTTGTGTTCTTCATGATCTGCTATTTTAAATTGGCTAAAATTATATATGTATATAAATTGAATCTTATTTTTAGAAATATAAAAACAAACAGGTAAAAGCTTAAAAATATATTTCTTATATTTTATATGCATATTTATAGCACTGTAACACTGTCCTCCCGTTATTCATCGATTTGATCCAGTGGACACCAGTAACTTCTCCATTGTGAGACTTGTTGTTACTGTTTTTGGCATATCAAATACATCATGGGTAGCTTGTCAGGCTTTGCCGTGTGGGTGGGATACTCTCGGTAGCTTGCCGGGCTCTCCTCATATTTTATATAAGTATATATATTTTATATGCAGCAATAGTGCAGCATGTAGCGTGCTTGTCTGTGTTGCATGCATCCCAACCCGGGTTTGATCCTGGGCACCCTAGCTGGTCTCTGAGCTCTCCAGGAGTATGCGTTAGTGCAGAGACAGAAGTAAGCCCTGAGTACTGCTGAGTGTGGCCCAAAAACAAAAAATATGTTTCAAATGGGACTCAAGAATAGCAAGATATATTTGGCATTTTAACTTTTGAAATGAAACATTACATTATACAATGTGCATCTGCATATAAAATTCAGTCTAAATTAGTAAGAACTAATAGTCCTTAAAGATCAAATTTAAATATATCCCAATTATGTCTTGCCAAATATGTAAGATTAAGTCTGTCCATTGTATGTGAAAATAGCACAGGGTCGGCCAGGGACAGTGTGGTTCACCAGCTTTCCAGGGAACGTTTGGCAATGCCTTTATTCTCATTGATAACATCTAGGAATGAGGACACACTGCTGGAATCACCTAGCGTCAGTTTTTTGTAAAATCCAAAGCAGTCTCTTTTCCCTTGTCTCTGCAACAATATATTATCAGCATGTCAGTAGAACTGCAAGTGAGAAATCCTGTTCTAGATTGTTGGGTAGAGGTTATACCTATTGGGAAAAGATACAAACCATAAGCAGAGCAATCCTAAACTCTCTAAGGAACAGACAAATAATTGATACCTTATGGTGGAGTGATAGTACAGCGGGGAGGGCATTTGCCTTGCACGTGGCTGACCTTGGTTTAATCTCCGCCATCCCATGCGGTCCCCCAAGCACTGCCAGGAATAATTCCTGAGTCCAGGGCCTGGAGTAACCCCTGAGCATTGCTGGATGTGACCCAAAGGCAAAACAAACAAACAAACAAACAAACAATCACTGATACCTGAATATAGAAAAGTACATAAATGTAAGATGCCATTCTGGCAATAGAGTGTTTATGATAGGTGAGATGAGAAAATTCAAGCCACTGTTTTTAGCGGGATTCATGCTGTTATCTCTCTAAAGCCTGTGAACATGGAAACCTATACTGGCCCTGTAATCTGCCACAGTTCCCTCAACATCAATGTATTAATTGAATTCACTAGGTGAGGAGAACTGAATGAGCATGAAACTACAGAAGCTCACTATTTTTCCTATGCAGAAAAAATAAAACACTTTAATTATATGATTCACTGTTACAGTAGGTCACTTACTACAGACTGATTACTATAAAGTAATAAAGAGGAAGAAAAACAATTATTTTGATGGATAGATGAACTCCAGAGTGTATATACTAATTTAGTTATTTAATTTTCATTATACTTATGAAAAACTAGAATTTAATACTATGCATATTTCTTTGGGGAGTTTCATTTTTAATTAGATATGACTTGAGCTCACTCTTTTCCCACTGCTGAAATAATGCACAAATTTAGTATGTGAATGCATCACATACAAGTAGGCCCCTGCTACTGTATTAATAATTTGTTTCCTCACACATAAACCCAGATGGGTCTTCAGCAGAACACAATTAAATAAGATAAAATAAAAAGCTATAAGAAATTGTTGCAATGTGAATTTATCTAATAAATTAATCATTCTACCCCACTATCTTCTAAAGTTTAATTTCGGTCTTATTTAAATGTTCTTCGATTTGAATGTTGATTTTAAATGTTCTTTTGCATAAAAAATAAGCTTTAATTTTCATTTGCATTTGAAGAAACAATGCACAGGTGATAATCATACCTACCTTTGATTATTCCTAAGCATGAGGAGGTAAAGAAAAACCTCCTAAAAGAACAACTTCTTTGTTGTTCGGAATTCTTCAGTAGTGGCAAAGTGGTCAATTAAATCTATCTGGTTTAACTGATATAGACGTTTTAAGGATAAATGTAGCTTCTTGTGTTTAAAAAAGAGTTTAAATATAAAAATTAAAAATTAAAATTAAATTAAAATTGTTGGAATAATATATTATTAATAAATTTCATAAACATGAATATTGTTTTTACTAACCATGTTTTACCAAATACTAAATAGATTTTAAAGTTTTATATAAATAGATGTAATTTATATCATTTTATCCATTTTCTGCTTTATTTTGTTTTGTTTTGGAGCCACATCTGGTGATGCTCAGGGATTGTCACTAGGTCTGTGCTCAGGAATCACTCTTTTTGTGCTAGAAATACCCTATGGGGTGCCAGGGATCAAAAAGGGTCAACAACATGCCAAGTAAGTACCCATGCACTATTATTTCTAACCCATCTTACATCATTTTAAAATGAAAAATATTATTACATATGCATGAAATATATAAAGGATTGGATGGATGCATATTAAGAAAATTTACAAGGAACTTCAAATAAATGATCAAAGAAATAAATAAATTTTTATGTCTCTAATGAAAATAGAACATGCTTTTGACTAAACATTATTTTATTTAAATAAATTGTAACGGGGTGTTGCAATGTAAGCAATAGTTAATTGTGTATGAAGTGAGCAATGATAGTTGTGATGTTGTCTTTTGAATTTACTGAGCTTTTCAATTTCAAACAAAACAACTAAAGTGGAGGTGGCTTCCTCTCTCCCTCCTTCGTTCCTTCTAGCAACTTCCCAGCAACTTCCCTTCCTTCTTTCTTTTTTTTAAAATTAAAAACAGTTTATTGGGGGATAAGGGTAGGGAAGGAAAGACAACACTCAGAGAGAACATGGGCTTCTCCAAAATGTGTTTTGGGGTAAGGTAAAAGTAGATATTTTCCATAACAGCCTTTATACCAAATTCTTTATACAAGTAGGAGTTATGAGGGCTTTTTCTGGGCAAAAATTCATTCTTGAATTCCTATCAAAGCTTTGTCCATGTATTTCTAGAGATTCTCAGTAGCAACAAGTCTCAAAATGGAGATGTTACTAGGCCCGCTTGAGCAAATCGATGAACAACAGGAGGAAAGTGCTACAGTGCTCCACTCAATGATCCATCTGTGCCTTGGATGGAACTCTGCATCCCAGTGAATTTCTTCCAGGCTCCTGAGATGGATCTCTTGTACCAAAAGCCTCAATGTTTTTATTCTGGTTTACACTGCAGACACTGTTTTTCCCCAATACACTTTACTAGGGTTTTTCTGATGTCTGATGTAATATAAATATTCAACGGTCAAACAAACAGAAACAAGAGTAGCATTTTTGAAGGTCCATGATTAGTGGGGCTTGCATATATCTCTTGGGAAGACGCTGTGAGACTGTGAGGCAGGGAAAGAAGCTTGAATATTTGTGCTCAAAATTTAAAGAAGAGGATGCAGCTCACACCTTTCATGCAGGCGTAGCCTTTGTAGCTCCTTGGCATTACCCCTAGCAAAAAAAAAAAAAAAATGACGTTAGTATGAGGTCTATACTACCAGGGTTGGTTCATATTAGAAGACCCTGCTGGGCGGCCCTCGAAAACTGAAAATATTGCCTAAGTATAAGGAACAATGTTTCCTACTATATCCTTCAGATGCAACGAACCATCATTGAAACTCAAATCATAAAAAAAGAAATCAATCAGAAAAGGAAACCCAAATAGCTAATCCTGGCTACATCTGAGTAAGGCTATACATACATTTTAAAATATAAATTTCATAACCTATCAGAACACTGTTTCTTAAAATAGAGAAGATATGAATATTAATCTATGCTGAAGAAAGGATGAAGTTCTGGAAAATTTGATACAAAATATTCTCAAGAACTATCTCATTGAAGTCAGTGAACTTCAAGAAGAAAGTTCCAGCTAGACATCCAGACAATAAATGGGAGTCATTCACTGGAACGAAAAATGAATTGGGTGCCAGATGTCACCACAGAAAGTATTCAAGGAGTGCCAGAAGATGGAAGAACAATTTCTACAACATCTGATATCATCCGCATTTCTAAAAACAACGTGCAAACGGGGAATGTTAAGTCTTACTAAGTTCTCCTTCAAAAGATGGGCATGTTTTTAAGCTCTTGATGCAAAATAACCTAGAGCATACATAAGTTTTAAAAACGTATGTCTTGTAAAATGTTTTTACACAAAAAATTATATTTAATGTACAATTGATAAGTTATGGTAAAAAGAGATGGTGAAGAACACGATATTTAGAGATCTAAGTGATCTCAGTGACAATCTATTCATTCTTATAAATAATCATGGAGCTATAGTTTAAAAAGAAACACAAAGCTTAAACCTTTGAAAAAAAATGATTTTTTAAAGCTGCTGATTTCCTGTTATTTAAAAATGAGAAAATTTACACAAGTATACTTCCTGTTAGCTATTTTTTGCTTTATTCTATCTTTTAATGACATTACCTAACATTTACTGATGAAATACACAATGCCACTTCCAAAAGTATGGCTTCTAGATGTAACATAGACAAAGTTCATACTAAAGAAGAAGGATGTAGTCCTATGTGCATTATCATCTAATCTTATACATTTACCCAAATCATAGGCAGTGCTTCACATTATTTTAAAGAGTGGTTTTAGTTGCTCCTGCTGGTAGAAAACCTTCTGATATGTGAATAATGAGACCTATAACAATTTTTCCAAATAATAGAACCATTTGCTTCAGTGTCTTCCTTAGAGTGTACCTGAGACACTGGGTAGATTTTGCTGGTTAATTTTTTTTCCTTACTTTGAGCTGTCACTATCCACTCACTGATCTTTATAATCTGAAAGAAGATATTTAATCTCCTTCTTTCCATTACAAAATCAAAGTGTGACTTTCCTTTACAAACATATATACAATGGTATGTAATACTTTTATTATAACTTATTTTAAAGTATTCATTTTTTCTTCATTTACTGCCCATAGTCTATGAAAGCTATTTTCCTAGACCCTGCTGTAAACAATCCAGAAATTTGATCAATCTCATTAACCATTTGTGTTCTTTCTATATCAGTTGATATAAATTGGAATTGGAGTTTCAAATTAGTTTGTAAAATTTATAAGCTTAATTTATTTCCTTTCATTATGAGCAAAATGTCAGCTAGTTAAAGTCAACTTCTATCATTTTCCTATAAATTGCCTTGGTGGCCTTCTTTTAAGAGAAAATTTTAGATTGTTAAAACGAGGTTAAAAGTATTTCAGCATATACACCACTCATAATAATGTTATAAAAATCTGAATATTTTAAAAATATGCTCACTTTTTAAAAATGAAACCTATGGGGTTTCCTCAGAAACCATTGCTTGCTTCAGGTGATAAAATTTTATGCATAAAATAGTACGATCTGAATAAACCATTAAAATACCATGATATAGCAAATGTAGAGAAAATGCATTAGGAAATGCTACCATTAGCAAATGCTACCTTACATTTTTCAAAATAAATCTGACTAGTGACTTTTCACAATATTACAATTTGTTGTCACTTATATCGACAGTCTATCATTTATATAATTTTAACATAATCATTTAGGAATTTATTAAAAAAAAAAAAGAAAAAAAAAAGTTCAACTGGCCAGAGAAGAAACACAGCAGTCAGGGTACTTGTCTTGCACCAGGGAGTTTGCACCAGTGACTGACCCATTTTGATACCCGGTTCCCCAAGCATGGCCAGGAGTGATCCCTGAATGTAGAGCCAGGAGTAAATCTTAAGCACCTCAGGCACCAAAACAAAACCGAAAAGCTCTTGGGGTATAACAGATAGCTCAGAGGAGTATAATACCCGTGTTTAGGAGTTGAATAAACCCTATAGTCTCCTGCCTCATGTCCAACCCTAGCAATATCAAATATAGACTTGATTGCCATGAGCACGCCTGGGATGAGAACAATTGGGCATGGGCACCAAACCTTCAGGCCGACAAAGTCTGTACTCCTACCTGAGTCCCTATAGCCAAGCCTTTAAAAAAGCATCTTTATCTTCATGTGATTTTCAGTGATTTGACAGTACTATCTATACTTGCATATATATACATGTATGTATATATAATACACACACATATAACACATAAAGCTAAGCCTGTCAACCATGTGTAATCCACAAGTTGACTGGATTAGATTTTTGTGTTATTTTAAGGAATATCAAGTAAGGAATATCAAATTGTTAAGTTCTTTATAGTACTTTTTTAAAAAAAATTTTATTAGTGAAACACCATGAGGTACAGTTGTAGATTTACAAATTTTCGTGCTTGGGTTTCGGTTATACAATGATCAAATACCCATCCCTACACCAGTGCCCATTTTCCACCACCATAAATAATATCCCTCCCACCCCCATCCCCCCCATCCCACCCTGCCTCTGTGGCAGGGCATTCCTTTTGGGTGTTGTGGTCTGCAAAAGAGGCATTGAGTGGCAAACATGTTCAGTCCATAGTCTACTTTCAACATGCATCTCCCCTCCTGGGAGGATCCTCCAAACACCCTTTATTTGGTGCTCCCTTCTCTATCTGAACTGCCCTTTCCCCTAGAATACCTGGCTGGCCTCTAAGCTATGGAGTAATCCTCCTGGTGTTGATCTCAGCTATTCTTGGGTATTAATCTCATATTTTGTTATTTTATATCCCCCAGATGAATGCAATCTTTCTATGTCTATCCCTCTCTTTCTGACTCATTTCGCTTAGCATGATACTTTCCATGTTGTACCACTTGTATGTAAATTTCATGACTTCATCTTTTCTAAGAGCTACATAGTACTCCATTGTGTAGATGTACTTCCTTTTTCACTTAAAAGTATCTTTTCTCTGCTGGGAAAGAGTTCAAAGACTACTGCAAATAATTTGCATATCAGAGAAATAGGTTCTCTCCCCAGCAAGGCCTGGCCCCACATGCACAGCCAGGAACCATCAACAAAGCCCAGGAATAGCCTTTGAGCACCACTGGGAGGGGAGAAAAAGCAAACAAACAAACAAACAAACAAACAACCCACCAAAAAAAAAACCCCAAAAGTATATTTTCTACAAACTGTACCTTAAAGAGTCCTATAAGTACAAGGCTGTTTACTATCAAAAACTTTAAACATTGCTTTAAATGCAGAATTCTGCACAAAAAAATAAAATGATAGAAACTGTGTCAGTTCTGTAATCTAGCAGTATTATAAAAATTATCGCAGAAATCAATAAAGCTTTCATTCTAGAACAAATCTGATGGTAAGATCTTGTTTATATAGATATTAAACAAATGCATTATTCACACTTTGTAATGATTTTCTAAAAGAAAAAAAGACATTTTTGTAATTATCATATGGAAGTGGTATAATAAATGAGTATAATTTTTATTAACAGAAAGTTAATTTACATAAAACAAATGCTCATTGAATTATTGAATATGATAATATCTACATGCCTATTCCTGTTTGTCATATTTTCTGCCTTTTGGCGACATCAGAATTATAACAATCTGATTTATGCATTAAATTTAATGCATAATATGACAACATACAGATATGTATGCCCTATAATGTATAATTTAAACATGATTGCTATATATTTCTCCTAATCTTTCATGGCTTTATGATTTTCTTGCACAGCCAGAAATTACAATTAAAATATAGGTTGTGAGATACAGATGTCTGTTTGAATTAATGAATATTTTCATAAAAATCTCCAACTATGAATGTTTTAAAAACCTTATCATAAAACTCGCCAAACTTATACATGACAGCAAGCATGTGTTACTGCATTTTCATCTTAAATATTTGATGATTGCCTCTTTAAATCCAAGATTCATAACCCAAAGGCTTTCATTTTCTTATACCATGTGTAATTCAAGAGACATTTATTAGTGAAGTCCTCTTCTTACGCATCAACACAACATGCTAAAAAAAGCAAGATATGAACTTCCCAGAATTTTCAACATATTTTAAGGTATTAATTTTACATAACATTCTTATAATACATATACACTATTTATATTCGTTCTTCTTCCCAATGAAATAAAGGCAGGATTTACAATAAGGATGATTCTGGTTAAACATTTAAAAATACAATACAACTGGAATGCCTTGCAAGTTACATTAAATACGTGTCAATATTTTTTAGTCTCATACCTACAATTTTAGGAAATGGGTGTAGTGCCCAAGTGTGATATATGAGTACTTGAGTATTTGAGAAACACCAATTATTAGAATATAATTTTTTCTTAATAAGAATGTCAAATTAAAAAATTATCTTAGAAGTAACATAAGTAAATAAGGGCAACAGGTCTAATAAAGTCTTAACTTTATCACTGCAGAATGAAATCAACAATTTCATGAGCAATTTTATTGTAGGTCACAACTGAAGGTTGCCCTTTGATGGGCCACTCTCATTTGACCTTGGGGGATACAGAAAGGTAGTTCACCATGGTAACCTTGGTCTTGATGCTTTTCATACAATAAATCATCTCAGCCTCTTCACATAATTCTTTTATTTGCCGTGCAATTGAAATTTCATGCTTCACCAACAGAGAATCTAGGAATTTCTTAGGGATGAACATAAAACCAATTTTTAAATGTGTGAACATGGCTGAAATTGTATGTAACTATTTTAAGTGTATGCCACTATGTCTATTTATTTCATTATAATTTTACTTTGTGTTTTTAAACAGTTTGCAAAATATCTTTTACTCTAACACATTTTAGTCTGTATTGATAGTTACTAAATGTACTATAAAACAGTTTATATAACTTATATAATGTTGTCTACATCTTTAAAAAATGTGTGCAAATGTATTCTTATATGCAAAACACATTTCTTAAAGTTATAGTAGAATTCCAAAATCTAGTAAGTTTTAAAAGGAAGTTTTATGCCTGAAGTCATAATTGAGAATTTACCTTTAATTATGTGAAAATCATAAGAATGTATTTTGTGACAAATTATAGAAAAATGGTGAACCTATCTTTTCTTTAAAAGAGCAACAATTATTAATGTAATATTTTTTCCTGAGCAATTTGTGTCAATATTTCTACATAATCATGCCTTATGATTCTATAACAAAACCTGGTTTTTGAAGTTTTTTCCATTCAACTTTTGTAGTCAAATATGTCGTAACACTACCTTCACTCAGTTTGCATGCGTTCAATTTTTGGTACTTTGTACAAAATATTTCTGCTCGTTACCAATTTTTGTCATCCTGGAAGATTACAAATGCCACATAAAAAATTGAACTCAACTCCTGCTTTCACATCTTCTAAAATTCTTATCACACTAACCTATCCTTTGGTCATCTACTCAATTAAACAGCAAAAACCTTTATCTTTACTTTTTTCTAATCTTAATATTTGTATTTTTAAGAATTCTGTTTCTAACCACTATAAGTATATTCAATGTTATTTAATGAAACTAAATTTAACCCCAAACTAATTACAATGGAAAATTTTTAATTCTGAGCCCTCCAATTTATAATTATCCCCTTTGTAATTTCATCTTCTCCCTACTTGTAGCATTGTACCACTGTCCTCCCATTGTTCATGGATTTGCTCGAGCGGGCACTAGTGATGTTTCCATTACTAGTGAGACTTGTTGTTACTGGTTTTGTCATATCAAATATGACACAGGGAGCTTGCCAGGATTTGCTGAGCAGGCAGGATAGTCTCGGTAGATTGCCAAGCTCTCCGAGAGAGACGGAGGAATCGAACCTGAGTTAGCCACGTGCAAAGCAAACACCCTACCCACTATGCTATTGCTCCAGCCTTCTCCCTACCTAACTAAAATATTATGGAACATGGTGCAAGCAACTGAATTTATATGCCTAATTCCCTTTTGCCTTGCTCCTTACATTTCACTCATATAAAAGAGCAAAGATTTCAGTCATCCCAATAATCTTCTTTCTCTTTTCTGGGATCTGGTCCTACTACACAAAAACAACAACAGGAAATACTGACTTTATTTTCTTTTTTTTAATCAGAGCGTATGCATTTATGTTGTTTTATTGAATTTTTAATAATTTCTCTTAGAGTTTCAGGATTTACAATACCGTTAGTCACGCTTTTCATGAATACATCATTCTGATTCTGCACACATCGTCAGAGAGTCCACTTTCTGCCACCAAGGTCCCAAGGATCCCTCCAAGCCAAGTTGCCTATCCCCACGTACTCGTTTGTATAGACATTTTTCAGTCCCTATGGCCTTGACTATTTTTTCTTCTCTTTCTGTTTTAATCTCATATAGGAGATTGTGTGTTGTGTGTGTGAGAGGGTGTGTGTGTGTGTGTGTGTGTGTGTGTGTGTGTGTGTGTGTAAAGTGGTGACCTCTATAACCATATAGATAAATAGAACTAATTATCTGAAATTCCACAAATCATAAATCAATGATAGTTCAGAAAGTATAGTTTTTTTGACAAAAAATAGACTTTTTTAGACATATAGAAAATTTAATGATTTATATTGATAATGCTGTGCTAATAAATTTTAAAAATACATGAAATAGATAAATCCTACAGATGTAAATTTAGTAAGAATAAAATACATTGAGAAAGTTAAAGGTGCAAATCTGAATAGGCCTATAACAGTATAAAGTATATTTCCCAAGAAAGGGAATATTAGATTCAAATTAGAAAATATTGTTATAGATACTGCTTAATACCTGCATTTTGATTTCATTTTTAAAATTACTAGATCACCAATCCTAATGTAACGCTCAGTATATATACCTCCTGTAATCAGGCCATTTACTGATTCTTCACAGAATTTCAAATCATCTGCATTACACCAGGACATTCATAAAAAGCATACTCTCAGTACATAACTTCACCTTGTGCTGCACAAAGTAAGTGGAATGAACTGAAAATCTCCTGCCATCAAATCTAAAAACCTCCTAGTTTTTCCCCCAGATTCATATTATTTCCTGTTTAAATCAGGGCATTTTTTTCTGCTGATATTTGATTCATTCCCTTCCTACTTTCTCTCTGTAACATCAATGACCCCTTCTCAAATTTTGTCAAGTTCTTCTAGAATGCTCTTCCCACTCCTAAAAGATAAACTCATTCAATCTGTGGCTCTAAGTTCACATTTCCTCCTTACTAGAGACTTACCATTTTCTCCAAAGTAAATCGAATTCCTGTTTTTCAGTTTTATTCCTCATTCCCTTCAATTTACATTTGAACATTTTAATTACAATATCTCAAAATTTAAAATCCTATATAAGTGATTATTGAATATTATTTTATATTGAATATTAGCTGATATTATATATCTGTCATTCAGTATGATTGACATTCCAACATCAGATTAGGACACATAATCAGTACTCAGTAAATCTTTGTTGATCAGTATGAAACACATGGAATGTATGATATGACAAGTACTAAATTTATAAACTCATTTCCTCAGAGAGCCCAGCAAACTACTGAGAGTATCTCGCCCGCACGGCAAAGCCTGGCCAGCTACCTGTGGCATATTCAATATGCCAAAAACAGTAACAGAAAGTCTCACAATGGAGATATTACTGGACCTGCTTGAACAAATCAATGAACAACAGTAGGACAGTGCTACTTGTGCAAAATGATTTCCTATAGCAGCCCAATTTTATTTCATAGATGGAAACTTCAGGTAGAGGACACATAGAGTTTGGCTTCAGAGTTATGATCTCACAAATACACATAGGCTATCTATACAAAATGCTATAAAATATATACAGTATAAGTGCAATGATATTTAGTCCTCATTTTATGATACACGGTGTGCCTCTGAAGTTGTAAAGTCGAATATATTAAAACTATAGGACTTCTTTTAATGTTTTTGCATT
Organism: Sorex fumeus; assembly: GCF_029834395.1. Taxonomy (NCBI): domain Eukaryota; kingdom Metazoa; phylum Chordata; class Mammalia; order Eulipotyphla; family Soricidae; genus Sorex; species Sorex fumeus. The sequence continues at coordinate 22,621,514 of NW_026606059.1, forward strand.
TTGAAATTGATAAAGGATATGTGTTTTTATATTAATCTAGGGTATCTTATTTTCAGTTTGCTTTACCTTAATAGATGAACAACATTCTTCTGCCAGGTTAATATTAATATTGAATAAAGTAAAAGGGAAATAAAACTAAAATGTAAAGCATAGAGCATTTGTCTGTTTGGGAATTATATGACAAAAAGTATGGGCTAAATGAGTCCTCTGAGTTGGAGCAAAGTTATATTCAAAGAAAATACAGGTTACTGGCAATGAGATGTAAAGAAAATTTAAAAAGAAAGAGTATTACAATGATGGAGGTGGGAGAAGCCATCAGAGGGAAATAGAGAAGTCAGTTAAATAATATCCCTCTTCCAATTCTGACTTTACCCCACTAAATTCCTTAGAGCTGAATCTACATAGCTTTTACATTATAGGGAAGAATCACACTCATTATATTTCATTTTTTAGCAACATGCTATAAAGTATTGAAGAACTGAATATAATATCTGATTCAATAATCAAGAGAAGAGGAAGCAATTTTCAACAAAGCCATCCTCCATGGGAAAAGAAACACACTTGAGAGAATATAAGAAGGCTTTCAACTCAGTGGGAAGAGAATGTGAAAGCACTTCATTGAAGCTCATTGTAGCTTGTTCAGTTTGCCTGCCAAGAAATGCTCATTCAATATAGTGAAATAAATTCTCATTCACTAATAAACACAGTCAAATGCAAAGTTGCTTTACAAAGTCAAAGTCTATAAATATCTTAGAAATGGCTTATGATTTAATGTAGCTTCCTTAAGGCATATTTTATAACACAGCTTATTTGCTTATTTTATTCTTTTCTTTGACTTCAGTTGTTCAACTTCATGTTCCTTAAAATATTAATATTTTCATTTGACAAGACCATAATTCTCTATCCCCTGGAATCCTTTGGTGTGCAGATAGTTATTTTTTTAAGTTTTTTTTTATTTTGCTAAATAGAAAGCAAAAAAGATCAATCACAAGTAGTATTAACTACCATCACCTGATTACCCTGTAACACAAGACTCACGTGTTGTCACTTGACCCAAACATTGACCTAGGTGTCAGGAAAACAGTTCAACAGTTGTATCTTCCAGTAATGTACTGGAGACCTACGACAAGCTCACAGTCAAGTAGTAAAGAACTTCTTAATTCACAGGATCATCAAACAGGATTAAGTGCTTTGAAATCCATGGATAGCAAGTACTCCAAAGATTGAAGAGCTCACTAGGTTTCTTATTTCCATCCAGGTCACTCACCTCTTTGCCCTCCCATTAGGTGAATATTGATGAAAGGACTTATAAAAGATGTCTATGACAGCCAAAAGTGATATAGAAAAAGCCCATCATTTTACATTATACAAAACAAATGCATTATGCTAAAAAATGCTATGTATTTTGTAATTTTCTATAATGTTTGAATTCCTTACAAGAATGTCATCAAATGATAAAATTTGATTTTATAAACAGTGACAGAACAGATTTCACATTAAAATCTCTACTAATAATATGCTACTAGACTATTTTTGGGTGATGTTTTACTAAAGATAATTTGATGAAATATAATTGTTCTACAAGACACAAGTACTTTAAAATAACTTTAGCATTTTAAATACTAAAAATTAGTTCAAATAGCATCTCAATCAGGAAAAACATTAATTTTAAATTCTCTGAAATTAAATACATAATATTATTTAATAAATAATGGCTAGTTTACCAAAGCTCAATAAACTGAAAATTCCATATTAATGAAGTAACTTAATTTTAAAATAAAAATACTATCAAATGTTTTCTTGAAATTAAAGGTGATAGTCAAATTATTCAATTTAAAAGAATATTTTGCATTTTTAAAATTTTAAAATTTCACAGTTATTCAGCAATGGAAAACTAAGTATGCCTGCACTGTACAATGTTCATCTCCCTGTTTGTAACATCAACTAAATAACTGGTTTTCAAAACATAATTTTTAATCCTCAGGAGTCTTTTGCAATTCTTTTGCAATGAATTATATCCACTCCTTTCCCCTATCCACACTTCTTCCTGCCAATCAAGGAAGTCTCTGCAGCTCAATTTCAAAGCCTCTACATTAAATGACTGACTGGACTAGTCACCAATCCAACTGACTTGGTTTTTAAGGTTCATTGGATTCTTATTTTCTTCATAGACTTCATAAGAGGAAGGAGGAAAGAATAAAGATTATGACAGAGTCAAATGGTTTTTCTACCGCTACCTTATTTCTTCTTCAAAATTAAAAAATAATATGGTATGGAAAGTAGTTTCACATTGTTGGATTTTTTAAAAAATAGTTTAAAAACACAGTAAACATTTGCAAACGAAAAAAAAGAGATCTAGATAATTTCATATATTATAAATTGATTTGTACTGTTATAGGAAAGAAAATACACAACTACAAAATAAGGAAAATATCTAAATGTTGGATATCTTTACCAAAAAAATTAAGAAACGGAACGGAATGGCAGAATCTTGTGGGCATTGCTTCCTTCTCTGAAAACATCACCTGGATTATAAGAAAGTCATGATTAACAGTCACACACTGTCTTTATCCTCATAAAAGTTATAAAAAATATAATTCAGGTTTATTTTTATTACGTCCCGTTCCCTGTTAATAGTAATCACAACTGAAATGGTTTTTGAGATAGAATCATAGAACAGTCTATTGTTTTCTTTTGCATCAAATAAGTGTTTTTAAAATGTATGATGTTTCAGAGAACAAAATATAGCAATAGCCATCAGGTTTTTAAATAAACTGATTTATATATTTTACTCTGAAAGTAATTTTAAATATTCATACAACTTGTTTCTCAAATTTAAATATTAATAGGGCTGGAAAGATAGCTCAGAAGGCTAGAGCGCTTGAATGCAGAAGGTCTAGGTTTCTTTTTTAAAATACATTCTTATTATTTTTAAGGAACAACTATGAATTATAAAGCTATAAATTTATTTATCATTGAGTAACAGGCATACATTTATACACACATACATTGGTTCTATCACCAAACCCTTCCCCAGTATCCACTTTTCTCCACCAGTGTCCAGTTTTCCTCCTGTCTCTCACTCCGCCCCACCCCCCACACACTTTTAGGCACTGTTATTGGCAATACTATTATTAATAGGGCATCATGCATGTCATTTTATCTTCTTTCAGTACCTAGTCCTGTTCCAGAGGACTACTTTCTATCATCGTCACTGTGGTTCCTTTCTATCCTAAGTATCCTTACCTATCCTAACCACCCGATGCACTGCCCTCCCGCCCTGTTTACTAGCAAGGACCAGTTCTCCTGCTCTTGGTTCTATCAGAGACCCTGAATTTTATGCTCGCAACACATGCCCTAGCATTACCAGGAGCAATCCCCAAGCATCTCTTGATGAGGCCCAAAACAAAAAACAAAAACAAGTAAATATCTTAATAATAAGGTATGGTAAGCAGAAATAATTTAACACTAATTAAGCATACAAAAAACTATAAAATGTCAAGATATTTGTCAACATATTGAGCAGAATCATTCAGTTTACATTCAAATTTTGTTTTATCATTAAGCAAACTCTTTAAAGTGTTGTAACTTTTTTGATTTGTTGTATATGTTAGTAAATTTAGTTAACTTTCATTGCCTTCTTATAATTTAATGGACCTAGCATATGATTGATTGGAATGAACTCATGTTAACAAAAATTTACTAAGAATTCCCTCACAGTATATCTCACTTACATACGTTATTTTCTGAAAAAAAGTCTTCCTGAAGAATTTGTGTCAGATTATAATTTCTTTTATCCACTACTTTCTCACCTCCTTCCAGTCAATATTATTGCTGCTAAATTAATCTAAGGACATTTCTGGTTTCATTCCTTCCTTTTCTCAAAGTTATTTGTCAAATTCCCATAGCCAGATTACCAAATGCAAGACACTGTGCTTGATACTTGAAGTATGATTATTTCATCTTTATAACCCTAGCAGTTTATGTTAATCATGTTTCTACCTTTTAGAAAATACATTGCCTACAGTTCTATTGCCAAAAAACAGCAGGAAAAACTTCATGCCAGAAATAGCCGACTCCATCTGCCAACCTTAAAAGTCCACAGATATAAAAGTCAGAAGATTGCTAGTTTTTTCTGGTGGCTTACAGACCGCGTGAGGACCAGATTCTGTCCTTCAAACAAAGGTTGAAAATCACTGCATCAAATTATCATTCCAAAGCCTTTTCAACATGCAAGGACGTACTTCTCTAAATATATCTCCCAAGATATCTGTACATAAGCCCTCTGTATCAGTTAGATTAGTTTGTGTGCTGTGTAACTTATAGCACATGACTGTCCCATGGCCCTTTCTATTCATCATACTACTAACTTACATACATTGATATCTGTGACTAGAAAATGCCATCATGGTAAAACTTTCAAAACTCTCCCAGTTTTTCTAATATTATAAAATACTAATCATGCACAAATTAGAAGAGAAAATATTTTCATGAATAGTGCCTTCATCTTTCCTATAACATTGTTGAAAGATTTAATTTAGAATCATAGACTCCCTAAGAATAGAACCACCATCTTTTGTCAATATTATAGGGCTGGAGTGATAGCACAACAGGTAGGGCGTTTGCCTTGCATGCAGCCGACCTGGCCGACCCGAGTTTGATTCCTCCACCCCTCTCAGAGAGCTCAGCAAGCTACTGAGAGTATCTCACCCACACGGCAAAGCCTGGCAAGCAACCTGTGACGTATTCAATATGCCAAACGCAGTAACAACAAAGTCTTACAATGGAGACGTTACTGGGCCTGTTCGAACAAATTGATGAACAACAGAACAGTACTACAGTGCTATAGAGCATCTCAACAAAAAGTTATCTGTTGGGAACATTTACTTAACATTTTCTGCTTCCTGCAATATTATATTATCCATTCAATATGATAAAAGAATGATGATTCTAAAATCACAAATGTTATGGTTTTTACTTAAAACGTATCTCATAATGGAATTTCCTTTGTATTTATAGTAGAAAATCAAATGTATTAATGTTTATACCAAGAGGATTCAAATAAATATTATACATTTTGGAGAAATATGGTGAAATATCGAATTGAAGCATTCAAAAGTTTAGTGGAAAGTGACTCCAAACATCACAGAGTCTAAGTATTTAAATAATCCTTTAATATTCCTTTAAACCCTGTTAACAAACCAAATACAAATCAGAGAATAAGATTGAGGGAGTTCAACCTGAGAAATCAATGCTCATAATACATGAGACCAAGTAACATTAGTTAACATTTACTGTGACTGTAACTACTGTATGCTCCGCCTCTATGAATATTAACTTTAGATCTAACATCTCCAGAAGATATTATCCCACCAATTATTGTATTGTGTTAGTGTTCATCCATATTTGAAGAAGAAATTAAGTTGTAAGATGATAAAAACAACAAGAGGAGAGATTCAACCCCAGAACCTGAATAGAGTTAATGATCTTAAGATGTTGCTAAAGCAAGGATATTCCTTGTGTGTGCTTGCATTATAAGGATACATTTAAAGGCATCATGAATGAACAGTTGTAAACTTCTCTTCATTTTAAACTTTTTGGGAAAGAAAAACTACCTGAACTCTTTGACTGCTTGAACAAATTACTTCACACTTGGTGGTGTAAAATAAAATATATATTCACAGTTCTGAAGACTGAAAATCCAAAATCAATATCACAATAAAAATCAGAAAGTCATAAATGCCACACTCCCTCAATGTTCTAGGGCAAAAATATGTTTCTTTTTTTTTTTTTTTTTTTTTTTTTTTTTTTTTTACTTTTTGGTCATGGGCTGTAGCGATAGCACAGCAATAGGGCGTTTGCCTTGCACGCAGCCAACATGGCCGACCCAAGTTCGATTCCTCTGCCCCTCTTGGAGAGCCCGGCAAGCTACCGAGAGTATCTCGCCTGCATGGCAGAGCCTGGCAAGCTCCCCGTGACGTATTCGATACGCCAAACACAGTAATAACAAAGTTTCCAATGGAGACGTTACTGGGCCTGCTCGAGCAAATCGACGAACAACGGGAGGGCCTTTACTTACTTTTACTTACTTACTTTTTGGGTCACAGCCAGTGATGCTCAGGGGTTGCTCCTGACTCAGGAAATACTCTTGGCAGTGCTTAGGGGACCCAATACGGGATGCCGAGGATTGAACCCGGGTGGGACACGTGTAAGGCAAACACCCTATCCGCTGTGCTATCACTCCAGCCCCCAAAATCTGTTTCTTGTCTCTCCAGCTTCTGGAGGCTACTGGTATTCCTGAGATGGTGGTTACACTCTCCAATAATCAAGGCCACTATGCTCAAATTTCTCTCTGCTCCATTTTCACATCAACCTTGTTTGTGGGTCTTCTGTTTGTGTTAATCCCATGCTTTGGCTTGTTAGGCTCTGTGGTTGCATGCCACCCAGCTAATATTTTCCAAATAAGATACCACTTACTAGTATAGTTTATTTTAATGCTGATTATAACTTTATTTTTTATATGATTGGAAAATGAAAAGCTAGGTAAGATAGTGTATATTTATTTTAAGTACAATTTAGGTCAGCTTTTAATTTTCACCAACAAATAGAGAGACCAATTAAATTATCACTAAGTAGGATGAGAATAACATGTATTTTTCTAAGACAGCAATGTATTTCCAAATGCTTGCAAAAGAAAGCAAATTTATCACATATTGTCCACTTTGCTTTAATTTCTCAGAATTAGAATCCTATGCTAACCCACAAAGAAATTTTAATATATTCAACATTAGTAAAACTTTTCTTTTCTATATTTAACTTTGTTTTATTTTAAATAAAATAAAATTTACTTTAAATCCCTATTTAAAACAATAGGGATCACGATCAATTAGTTTCTTTTTACAATTGGCACACATTGTAAAATCACTGAAGCAGAAGAAACTGTAAAGAGAAGAAAAATAAACCAAAGTACACAGATCTCAGATATGTCAAGCCAATTATTCCATTTTACTTAAAAATTTTCTTCAACATTTCATGACTATTCTTTCTTTTTAAACACTGTAAAAAAAATTCAGTGTAGATGCCTGATACATTCCATTTCTGGAAAATGCAGTAACAAAGTCTATGAATTCACTTGGCTGCTCAGCACGACAACTTGAATTTCCTTAATATATAGTTACTTTCTCCGAAATTAAACAATTAATAAGCCAGCAGCTATGTGAGTCATAAATTATTCATATTTACTATGCCAATGAACATTAATCAATTATAAAGAGATACAGAAATTAAGACCAAGAGAAAGATTCAAGCATAGCCTTTTAATATTGAGAATCCACTAACCCAGTCTCTTTAAACATATTTGATTTGTATAATAACATCAATATGCACAACTATGCTTGCTATTCAAGTTTCCAAAAAAATATTCAGTTTATATGTATACACATGCTGTCAACCAGTAACAAGAAATACTCATCACAATTCTGAAGTCTTTGACTAAAAGAGCTTATTAGAGTTCTTTCAAATTATTGTACCTCATCAAATATTTAGTATTAACTCTCGTGGTTTTCCAATGAATTCAAAGAACATTGGGAAATATATTTAGAATAATTTTGCAGTTTGAAGACAAAAAACTTTATACCTATAGATATATAATTATTATGATTATGATCACATAAACAGAACATTCTTTTCAACAATGGGCCCAGTCAGTTGTTTTGTGCTACATCATTCATTAACAAACATGGATTTAGCAACAAATTTATTACCTAAAATCAATTAATGAGCAGTTTTAATCTTATTACCACCAGTATATAAAAGTTTGACATAAAAAGTTCACATTCTGATTTATTTATTAATTTAATTCAGTGTAGAAAAGAATGCAGTTCCTAATCTGGATTAACAAGAATCACTGTCACTGTCCTCCCGTTCATCGATTTTCTCGAGCGGGCACCAGTTACGTCTCCAATGTGAGACTTGTTGTTACTGTGTTTTCGCATATGTCACAGGGAGCTTGCCAGGCTTTGCTGTGGCGCGAGATGCTCTTGGTAGCTTGCCGGGCTCTCCGATAGGGGCAAAGGAATCAAACCTGGGTTGGCCGGATTGGCTACGTGTAAAGCAAATGCCCTACCCGCTGTACTATCGCTCCAGCCCATTAACAAGAATAAAATGATTAAAAGGAAAACTGTGGCATATAAGTGATAAATAAGGACTAAAATAGGGAAGAAATTTATCAGATAGAAAGTTTTAATTTTGATTTGATTATAGGTATCAGTCAAAAGTTAGTGTCAAGAAATAGTCTTGAATCTATTCTTTAGTTAGTGCTCTATAGAAATACAATGCTTATTTATAAATCCAACACAAAGAGGAAAGGGCCATTGACATATTGAATATATTACATTTTCCCTGACTATAGGAGAATTGAAAAGGCAGATAATAATTAATATGCACTGTAGCACTGTCCTCCCATTGTTCATCAGTTTGTTCAAGTGGGCCCAGTAACAAGAAGTCTTCACTGTATTTGGAATATCAAATACATCACGGGTAGCTTGCCAGGCTTTGCCATGGGGGCGAGATACTCTTGAGAGCTTGCCGGGCTCTCTGAGAGGGGCCGAGGAATCAAACCCAGGTTTCCTGGGTTGGCTGCACGCAAGGCAAACACCCTGCCAGCTGTGCTATTGGGATTAATTAATTTTAAGAATACTAATTATTATTAGAAAATAAATATATTAATTAATTATAGGTGCTAAGAAGGACTAGAATGATAGCACAGTGATAGGGTGTTTGCCTTGCAAGCAGCCAGCCCAGCAGAGGCGGTTTCGATTCCTCCACCCCTGTCGGAGAGCCCGGCAAGCTACTGAGAGTATCTCACCTGCACGGCAAAGCCTGGCAAGCTACCTGTGACAAATTCGATATGCCAAACACAGTAACAACAAGTGTCACGATGGAGAAGTTCTAGGCCTGCTCAAGCAAATCCATGAACAACAGGAGGACAATGCTCAAGCAAGAAACATCTGAGTTTTTAGTTATAATTATTGTTATTTTCTATGCACTTGGACATTAGTAAAAATGTGGCATATTTTTCATCTGATTATAATGTATAGCCAATTCAACAAGATCTAATAAGTATTCCAAATTTCTTAGTAAGGATGAAGAATACTTTGCCATTTAGAGTAGAACCAGATATTTTTACTGGAGTTCAGAAAATGCCATTGCTAATAGTAATTCTAATTCAGCAAGCAGTAATAACACTATAAACCCCCACAAAATGCACATACTCAAATTGAAAACTCATGCCCTATGTGTTAGTCATTTCTTACAAAAAGATCGACATATTTTTACAGTCACAAATACACAGTAAAACCCTGCTAAATGCTGTGAGAAATACAGAAAAATACCAGATACAATTATAATAATATGAACAAGCCCACAATTTAATGAAATAACTCATTTGGGTCAATAAAGTAATGTCATTACCAAAAAAAAGATGCTACATACAACAGAGGTGTTGGAGGCAGAGCAATAGCACAGCTGGTAGGGCACTTGCCTCTAGTCTGACCTGGGTTCATTCACAGTACTCTATATGATCCCTGAACCCAGTCAGGAGATTCCTGAGTGCAGAGCCAGGAGTAATTCCTGAGAAACACCCATTGTGACCAAACAAAAAAAAAGAAAAACAAAAATAAATATGAGGTGCTGTGCAAAAAAGTACAGTAGTTTTTTCCAAAGATCCAAAGATCCCCAGGATGGCTACATTTGTTCAAAATGTACCCCAGAACCACCAAGTCAGAATCTGATTTTTAGATGTCAAATGTTGTGACATACACAAGGACTTCCAGAAGCTTATTTACACTTATTAATATTTAAAAAGTGTGTTTCACTCTATTATGAAAATAATGTAAAGGCCCTCCCGTTGATCATCGATTTGCTCGAGTGGGCCCAGTAACGTCTCCATTGGAGACTTTGTTGTTACTGTGTCTGGCATATCGAATACTCTCGGTAGCTTACCAGGCTCTCCGAGAGGGGCGGAGGAATCGAACTCGGGTCGGCCATGTTGGCTGCATGCAAGGCAAACGCCCTACCCACTGTGCTATCGCTCCAGCCCGTGAAAATAATGAGGACAGAAAACAAAAAGAAAGCAAAGGGGCCAGGAACTTCCAGACAAGTGGTCAGGGAAAATGAAAACTAACGTTCAAGAAAGGCTCAAGAAAGGCTTTAATTTGCCAATTTAATAAGGATAAAGATTTTAAGTAGTACGCCAAAGAGATAAAGTCTGAAAATGTAGACTGGATCTATGTAAACAATGGGCTGAAAATCACTGAGTACCCAAGGGTACTGAGCTTTTTGTATTAAAGGTGATTCACGAATTCATTGTGATTCCCAATGCAATCACTTAGCTGCTCTGAGTGCTATTGGTACCTCAAAGTTGACTCCACCCATAAAATTTACCATTAGTCTATGGGTGCCTCTTCAAACAAGTTTCTATTTTCCCCCTGAGGATAGGACCCATCAAATGTCTGGTTGATACTAGAGCACCGTGACATAACCTCCAAACATCATTTAGGGACATCTCTGGAAAACATTATAAATTCTGAGTTTTCTATAGGAGTAGATGAGTTACCTGATACAACAGATACATCCTATTTTAATATCTTTTTCTCCTTATTCCTTTACAGAATTGCTCCCACAAGGACTCCTCAATAAATTTCCTGCATACAATTCTCAACATCAGAGTAGCACTGTAACACTGCACTTCATCGATTTGCTTGAGCGGGCCCAGTAATGTCTCCATTGTGAGACTTTGTTGTTACTGTGTTTGGCATATCAAATACATTACAGGTGAGCATGCCAGGCTTTGCCATGCAGGCGAGATACTCTCGGTAGCTTGCCAGGTTCTCCAGGTGGGGCATACTGTTGTGCTATCACTCCGGCCCTCAACAGAGTAAGGTTTGTTAAAACCTGAGTGAACACTTTCCTCAACCATTTACATCATCATTAAAATAATTTTTCTGTATAATTTATTCTGGTATTAATATTCTTATTTAATCATTTTACTGACATGCTTTAGGTATCCACCCAAAAATACATTGCCCAAAGGCAGGAAATAGGTTGCAAGTTTTACAGAAAAGCCACTTAAGGGGCTGAGAAGATCATTAAAAGAACTGAAGTGCCTGCCTTGCCTGTAAAGGCCCCGACTTTAATCCACAGCACCACTGCTCACTGAACTCTACTGAGGACTGTGATGACGGTCCCCAGCAAGGTCTGAACACTTACTCTTCAGGTCTGTATGGCCTACCAAGACCTGGTTTGGTCCTCAGGCCCTTGGAGCACTGGTTGGGAGGTCCAATAATAGTTCTCTTGAAGCTATTTTAAGTTAAAAGTTCTTGGATATGTATACAAATGAAAACTTTAGAAAAGCATTTATGAACTAAAACTGACCAAATTCTAGGTCTGATTTCATCTCTAAAAGAGGTGATATTGGGCCAGAGCAATAGTACAGCAGGTAGGGCATTTGCTTTTCTTTTTTTTTTTAAATTTTTTCCCTTTATTTTATTTTTTTTTACAGTTGTAGATTTACAATTTCTTGTGCTTGGGTTTCAATTATACAATGATCAGATACCCATCCCTCCACCAGTGCCCATTTTCCACCACCATGGATAATATCCCTCCCACCCCCATCTCCCCATCCCCCCTGTCTCTGTGGCAGGGCAATCCCCTGTGTTCTCTCTCTCCTTTTGGGTGTTGTGGTCTGCAAAAGAGGCATTGAGTGGCAAACATGTTCAGTCCATAGTCTACTTTCGACATGCATCTTCCCTCCTGGGAGGATCCTCCAAACATCCTTTATTTGGTGCTCCCTTCTCTATCTGAACTGCCCTTTCCTCTAGGATACCCGGCTGGCCTCTAAGTTATGGAGTAATCCTCCTGGTGCTGATCTCAGCTATTCTTGGGTATTAATCTCATACTTTGTTACTTTATATCCCCCAGATGAATGCAATCTTTCTATGTCTATCCCTCTCTTTCTGACTCATTTCGCTTAGCATGATACTTTCCATATTGTACCACTTGTATGTAAATTTCATGACTTCATCTTTTCTGACAGCTACATAGTACTCCATTGTGTAGATGTACCAAAGTTTCTTTAACCAGTCATCTGTTCTTGGGCATTCAGGTTTCTTCCAGTTTCTGGCTATTGTAAAGAGTGCTGCAATGAAGAAACAAGTGCAGATGTCACTTCGACTATACATTTTTTTTTTTGTGATCGTGATATTCTTTTTTTTTTTTTTATTTCTTTATTGAATCACCGTGGGAAAGGTTACAAAGCTTTCAGGTTTAGGTCTCAGTCATGCAAATATCAAACACATTTCCCTTTACCAAAACTTATTTTTTACCATGAAGAACCCCAATAAAACCCCACCCCCCACCCCTCCCAGTCCCTGTGGGGCAGATGAATTCTAGTTAACACTCTATCTGCTTTGATTAGATTCATTGTTTCAATAAAAGATTCACCACTATTATTTAGAGTTTACCCCCCCCCCCCCAAATCAGACATGCTGAAAAAGCATTGTGAAGTGATTTGCTTTCTACAGCTGGGTTCAAGAATTAAATGTTGGTTTTGGATTTCTGCTATTTTACTTATTGAACCTGGAAGTATTTCTACTGAAAGTCAGATAGTTAAGAAATTGGTTTTTGTGCACTGGAGACGTGGCCGTGCTGGAGAGCCGCTAGTGGGGGGCAACTGGTGGCCTCGGTAGGGCATGAAGGGCGGACCGAAACGCCCCCCTTCCCATGAGGTTTTAGTCGCCCCCACTGCCCCGGCTCATACCTGCTGTCCACAAGGCTCCCATGCGGCCGCCATCTTTCTTTCCAGAGAGGAGAAGGCGACTGGGGCAACACCCTTTCCCCTCTGGGCAGACATGATGGCCTGGATTAACGCATAGTCCTTTCACTTTTCTGCTCCAAGCTGCTGGGTTCTGCATTAAGTCCTTGTGCTTCTGGGGCTGTGGCCGTGCTGGAGAGCCGCTCATAGGGGGGCAACTGGTGACCTCGGTAGGGCGTGAAGGGCGGACCGAAACGCCCCCTTCCCATGAGGTTTTAGTCGCCCCCACACCCCCGGCTCATACCTGCTGTCCACAAGGCTCCCATGCGGCCGCCATCTTTCTTTCCAGAGAGGAGAAGGCGACTGGGGCAACACCCTTTCCCCTCCGGACAGACCTGATGGCCTGGATCAACGCATAGTCCGTTCACTTTTCTGCTCCAAGCTGTCGGGTTCTGCATTAAGTCCTTGTGTTTCTGGGGCCGTGGCCGTGCTGGAGTGCCGCTCACGGGGGGCAACTGGTGACCTCAGTAGGACGTGAAGGACGGACCGGAACGTCCCCCTTCCCATGAGGTTTTAGTCGCCCCCACTCCCCCGGCTCATACCTGCTGTCCACAAGGCTCCCATGCAGCCGCCATCTTTCTTTCCAGAGAAGAGAGGGCGAATGGGGCAACACCCTTTCCCCTCCGACAGACTTGATGGCCTGGATTAACGCATAGTCCGTTCACTTTTCTGCTCCAAGCTGCCGGGTTCTGCATTAAGTCCTTGTGCTTCTGGGGCTGTGGCCGTGCTGGAGAACCGCTCGTGGGGGACAACTGGTGACCTCGGTAGGGCGTGAAGGACGGACCGGAACGCCCCCCTTCCCATGAGGTTTTAGTTGTCCCCACAGCCCCGGCTCATACCTGCTGTCCACAAGGCTCCCATGTGGCCGCCATCTTTCTTTCCAGAGGGAGGAGGGTGGAAGGGACCAACACCCTTTCCCCTCCGGGCAGCCATGATGGCCTGGATTAACGCATAGTCCATTCACTTTTCTGCTGCAAGCTGCTGGGTTCTGCTTTAAGTCCTTGTGCTTCTGGGGCCGTGGCCGTGCTGGAGAACCGCTCGCGGGGGGCAACTGGTGACCTCGGTAGGGCGTGAAGGACGGACCGGAACGCCCCCCTTCCCATGAGGTTTTCGACTATACATTTTTGCCTCGGCATTTGCTTTTCATGCGGCCAACCCGAGTTCAATATCCAGCATTCCATATGGTCCTCCAAGCACCACCAGAAATAATTACTGAGTGCAAAGCCAAAAGTAAGCCCTGAGCATCGCTGGGTGTGACCCAAAAAGCAAATAATAATAATAGCACTGTAGCACTGTCCTCCCATTGTTCATCAATTTGCTTGAGCACGCACAATAATAAATCACTTGCTCACTTAATCACTCAATCCCCGTTATTCATCGATTTATTCGAGCGGGTGCCAGTAACGTCTCCATTCATCCCGGTTGCGTGCTAGCATAGCCCAATGGTATCTGTTCGTTTTAGGAACATGTAGAGCCTCAAACCGATCATTTAGGGTCTTGATGAAGAAGTCTGACCATCTTATAGGTGGGCGTCCACGTGATCTTTTGATGTCTCGTGGAATCCAATCAGTAATGGCTCTAGTCCAGCGGTTGTCTGTAAACCTCATTACGTGTCCAGCCCATCTGATTTTTGATGTCTTGGCAAATGAGACAGCGTCCCTGATTCTTGAGCGTTGACAATAATAAATAAATAAAATTAAAAGAGGTGATACCATTTGTATCAAATGATATCACTTCTTTTAGGTCAGAGTGTTTTGAACAAAATAGATACACAATAAATGGGCTAAGAGTTAGTATGGGGTTAAGGTGATTGCTTTGCATGCAACTGATCCCTCTTCAATCCCTGGCATGACAAGTACTCCCCCATATCCTGCCAAGAGTAATTTGTGAGCACAAAACCAGGAGTAAGTCCCAAGCACCACTAGGTGTGACCCCAAAACCAATAAAATAAAAATAAAGTAAATAAATGTTGATTGACTTAATAATAATAATTATATAGAATATTACTTTCTCCCTTAGTGCACTTATTTAATCTCCCTGGAAAGTTTTAAGTGACAGTAGTAAGTTACAACTAGAAGGTGATCACACACAGATGTATTTGTTAAAAGTCACACAGATTCCCAGTAGTGCCTGACTTTCTACATTAGAATCATCGGAACGTAATTTTTCTCAGATTTAAATGCCCATCAAAGTCCAACAAATTTCCAAATAACAATGATTGATGCCTGGTTACCCACAGCAGTATGAGTAAAATTAGTGAGACCAATGACTTTATATTATTAAAAATTTCATCAGGAGATTCTGAAGTGTGCTTATTTAGATTTTTAAAAAGTAGTATCCCAGAGATTTTTAATCAATTGGACCAGGACGGTATATGAATGCTAGCTCCTTTTCCTAAATATTTAGCTAATCTAGAGAACCACAGATATATCTTTTACTTAAAAAAAAATCTATAAAATACCAGAAGCAATTGGTCTCGATGAACTACCCATGCCTTTCCCCACACTTAACATTAACTCCCTGAAAACTAAAGAAAACTTCTAAAGCATCCCCATGTTAGATGCCATTAGAATCTGCTAAGTGTATGAAATATATAATAACCACTCGCAAAGAACATATACATAGTTAGAAAAATAAAGGTAAGTAAACATGAGTTGATTGCTCTCACAACTTATCAGTAATCCCTTTGAGTCTTGAATAAATTATTCCCTAGAAATTTCAGAAAGCAGTTATACATTCTTAATGCAATCATTTTGCTCTGACCAGAATCTGTACCTTTGCAACCTCTTCCATCAGTTGGGAACACATGACACCTATCAATCCCTAATGCCTCTACCAAGTTTCTTCATGTTACTTAAATAACATTCATTCCTTTTAAATCAATTTATGTTTTTTAATAAACAAAACCCCAAAATATTTCTCAAGAATTACATTCTCTCATCGTGATAAGTGAAATTTATTGGCACAGTGTATGCGTGATATCAATTTTTCAATGTAATAGAGTTAGAGGGAGAGCGCAAATATTTAGCAAAGGTCTCAGCCACTAGATGCCGCTGATGTGTCTGTAGGCCTCGGAAGTGAATTCTACAGAACTATAAAGGCTTACATCTTGGAAAATAAAATGCTGTTTCTATGGTGACCGCTGAGATTATGGATAATGAGAGTACCATGTTTTCCACTCTCTAAGGAGCTATTGTTCTCCAGATATTGCTCTATGCTGAACATTACTGACCTTCAAAAATGCATCAAATTCATTGGTACTTTTCCTTTCTTTAAAAAAATGGATATTTATTCAGAACTTTTGTGTGTGAGAACTTATACCTATTATTTATTCACATATGTACATATACTGAAGAAAGAAAACATTATACAATGTGCTCTTGCATATTTAGCTACAGAGAAGTGATCAATGGTATGGGCAGTACATGATGTCGCAGTTCCTAAAACTTTAAAGTGTCTTCAAATACTTTAAAATTGTCCAACAAAGAAAAAAGAATTCAAGAAACTAGTTATATGCTTGTCATCACAGCAATCCAAATAACAAACTAGGCCTAATTGTGGGTAAGAGCATGTTTGCAGATGAACAGTGATATAAGAATTTTCAGTTTAGTTATAGAGTCTTGAAATAATTACTTTCTTCTAAAGCTGGCAGTTAGTAGGAAAACAATCGCACTAAAACAATAATCATTTGCATGAAACATTTTGGAATAGGTGACAAATGATGTTAAAAGAGTAAATTATATCTGCTTTCTATTAATTAGTTGTTGATATTGATTAGTCTTTAATATATAAATCTCTCCTAGGAAATCTCTAAGTGTAAGGTTCATAATTGCATAGTTTTAGAAAATTAATGGCAAGGTACATTTATAGCAGGTATTGTGATGGCCTATAAGAATATCTTAACAAAAATAATTCTCCCAAAATAATTACTTGAACTAGCATAGCTCAAGGAAATGCACTTTAATTAATTTAGATCTCAAAATTCAACGAGGGAGAATTAACAACCAGATTGTTCATGTCAAAAGACTTTACATGTACCTAATGAATAGAAAAACTAATAAATATGTAATTTTCCAAAATATATGATAGCTTCTTATTATCTTAGAAAATGTACCCAATCATTTGTCAAAAACTACCACTAAGCTACTTAAATCTAAAATCAATTTCATATGGCACTTCCTTGGCCCTAGTCTCCAGTGTCATTTAATGATTTGTGAGAATCATGACTTAGTAGAAGTTTTTTAATAGTGGTTATATGTTCCAAAAACAAATAGAAAATGGAACAGGTAAGAAAAATCCAGAAAAAAATGACAATGGACATTGATAAAATACTAACCTCGAATTTGAATCAGTTTCCCAGACTACAGGGAATTCTGAAGGTACAAGTTTGCAATCACCTATATGTAGCTATCACCTCCACGACAATATAATAGACACGTTCAAATGACTGAAATAAATGCTGTGCTCTATCCCACAATGTAGTTTACACTCTCTATTAGGTTCATAGATTCCACAATGTAGTTTACTCTCTGTATTAGGGTCCTGAGGTTGACATTAAAAAGGCAATACAAAATATGATGGCTCAAAACAATAGGGATGTGTTGTCTGAGTTCTGGACGCCAGAAGGCTAGGTTGAAGTGATCAGCTGGTCCATCCCTTTTTGATGCTCTGTCTCTTCCCAGCACACCGCAGCTTGCCAGCAATCTCTGCCACTTCCTGTCTCACAGCTGCACACCTCCAGTCTCTGCCTTCATTATCAAATGTCACTCTCCCGATGTGCCTGTGCCTTCACCTGGCCTTTTATCTTCTAAGGATACTGTCATATTGAATTGACAGGCCTTTCTATTCTACTGTGTCCTCATTTTAACTAATTATGTCTCCAATGACCCTATTTCTAAATAAGCTTCAGTGATCTACAGATTAATTACAAAAGCCTTCAGTGTTTCAATCTGCCCAACCAAGGGTATTCTAGCTGTATTTAAGCAATGTAACTTTTTTCAAACTTTTCATCATCTATTCCCATCAGAATTTCCACTGTATTATACAAGATGAGGGAACATAAATGACTTCCAACGCTTCAAAAAATAAAAAAAAGTACTAATTAATCCATTGATCCAGTGATCCTTTCATCCTCATCCACGAGGATCTACCATATTGCAGGCTTTGTGATCGGTCCTGGATTTAAATAGTCCCCAGGCCTGGCAATGAACCTTGGTGACAGTGGTACGTATATTGAATTCTAACTAGGCCATCAAATCTGATCAAATACTTATTGTATGTAGTGAGTCCCTTGTATGAGAATTTTAGGAAGAATGCAAAGGACATTGCAAAATTCATATTTTATAAATTGCATTTTGATTAGGTGTGCCAACAGTGATAGTATTATAATTTTCTTTCGGATTTCAAGAGAAGCTTTGGATTGCCTGTGCAAGTGTTTATTTGGAGAAACAAATATGCAGTCACATTTCCAGCAGCCTAACAGTAATCACTTGTATATCCTGCCAATATCACAAATTGCATATGTTCAACACAGAGCTCATGGTCTTCATTATCTAACTGCATTTATTCCTACGCTACTGATGTCTCTTGTTGACATCAACACCTTTCAATCAGATAGGCTCAAAAATCAATTTTCTTATTTTTTAACACACCTTTCTTGAGAGTTCTTTTTTATTTTCTCATTTTAACTCCATGGTATTTTCCTATTTCTCCTTTTTCTTTTTAATTTCTACTGGCTCTCATTATCTCTCTTAAATTAATGGCTTTTTAAATGGAATCTCAACTTTTGGGGACATATTTGTTCTCATAAAGCACAAATCTGATAATGGTATGACTTAATTAAGAATATGTTCTTCCTCCCTTTGGCTCATGGAAGAAAAAACATGCTTTACTGAAGTCAAGTACTCAAGATTTCTCACATTAAATTTTCAGTCTCTGTTTCTTATTTACCTACTTCTCTTTTAATTCAAAACACTATTTTCAAACCAAAATAACTGCTATTAACTTGAGAGTTCTCAATTCATGACATTACTCACATTAGCTCATCAGTAATGACTTTATCCCATATTGTAGTCCTATTTTAATTCATAATAATTATTTTATTGAAGTGAAATTACCTAATTCCTTATAACTAAATTGTATATTTCAAATATTCTAAAATATTTCATTAATATCTACCAGGCATATCAAAAGTACAACATTTTTAAAACTCCACAGATTTATTTTTTGCAAATTTTGTTTCCCTTATTAATAAAGAAAGATAGATGTTAGGTCTTACTATGGTAAAAATTTTATTCTTTGCAGATATAAACTGTTCAATACATTATAACTATACTCTGAAATATCCTACAACAAGAATATTTAAGGAAATAGTACCAAGAATAAAATACAAAATGGAGCAATAAAATTTCCAATTATTATTTTGGTTAGTTAACACTGTTCCTTAGCATAACATTTTATATTCATTATATATAACATTATAGAAAAAATGTGTGTTTGATGTGAAGTAAAGGGAAAACTAGATTTACAGCAATATACTGATAAGAATATAATTGGGGCAGGAAAGCTAGTGCCACGAGTAAGGCTTTTGCCTTGCATGTGGCCAATATAGGCAATACCTATGGTTCCTTGAACACTGCCAGAAATGGTTCCTAAGCACAGAGCCAGGAGTAATCCCTGAGTACAGTCAAATATGGCCCCAAGCCTCCTTCACTTCCTCCTCCACTTCCTCCTCATCAAATCTAGCTTAGTTAAAAATCAGAATAATTACATCTCAAAAAACTATAATTAAGATTAAATATTTAAGTTGAAATGACCAAAGCAAATTATTTCTATTTTAGTAGAATTATTTTAAATCAAATTGTAAATTTTATCTAGAATATTGTTACCACCTCTAGAGAAATTTTATTAGTAAAAGCTGAAAATTTGATAAGTGATTGTTTTAGATTAAATTATATTAACACATATAATAGTTTTATTTATCATTTTTATGTGAGTTTGTGGAATATATAACGTTTTTGTTGAAAATATATATCTGAGAATTCTAGCCAAGAGGGCAAAATAATGTACTTTAGCATATACACTATTCCCCGAATATAGAGCCACGATCAATACAATGTAAAAAAAGAGAAAACCAGAACTGCGTTTATGCTCAAAACCAAAGGATTTTGCAAATCAGAATCTCAACAGGAATCAGGATAGAATCCAAGACAGCTGGGCACCTGAACGGAAGCGACTTAGTGTCAGCTTCTGTTCAGGATATTGACTCAGGCAGTAATCCAGAAGAGAATAGGAAGCCCAGGAAGAAAAAGCTGCGCTTAGAGAGGAACCTGATATGTGATATGATGACCACACATGCCAGTTTGTTCAGAAATGATAATCCCAGCTTACATTTGTTGTCCTGCCTGTATTTTTCTAGTTTGGTATTTTGTTTATTAATGATCGTGTATATTTTTTTCATCAAGTGCTTTTGAATAGTTGGATTCATTTTAGAAAGATGCTTTATCTCTTATACTTGCAGGGTTTTCCGTAATCTAACTAATGGTGTATGAGGTGCATGCATTAAAGAGTTGAGTAGAACTAGATTTGCCGGATCCTTCCCCAGATACAACCCACACAAAGCTCATACACTCTAGGAAAACATTCAGGGTGTTTACCGATAAGTATGCACTGCAAAGACTAGCTAGGGGGTCTATCAAGCCTCGAGGATGATGATGCATTTCTTGATGCTGGGTGCTTTACAATTAATGACATACCAACGAGTTTTGTCATGTTTCACTTTTTAGACTATAGGATATATAAAGATGCCAAAAATCCAGTTGCTGAACCATGTCTTGACCTGAAAGATGTGGAAAGACTGCCATTTGATGTGGTCCTTGATTAATGTGTGAATCATAGGATGATTTTCAGATGTGAGGTAGGAAGAACTGTTGTACTATAAACTCTATATACATTAATTGAAATAGTATCCAAAATAATAGAACAACTGTTAACATTTGTCAAATAACTGCTTAACGTATTAGCTAAATAATTATGTTTATGATATAATAAAATTTTATTTTGTATAAATAAACCTCCTAGTGAGTTTAAAACATAAATAAGCAAATGAAAAAGTAAATGCATAATTTATATATATTAAACATTTGATATACCATGTAAGTTTCATAAAATATTTGTGGATGTTCATCATTCATGATAAGGCCCTAAAATATCACGGCTAGATGAAAATAAAACTGCACATATTTTCTTAAGAATGATTTAAATCTCCTTCTTAATTTTTTTAAAGTTTTATTTTTTCTTAAATTTAGTTTTGTTTTGTTTTGGGTTCATACTCGGTGATGCTCAAGGTTACTTCTGGCTCTGTATGCAGCACTCAGAGGAACATACCGGATGCCAGGGATCAAACTTGGGTCAGCTGTGTGCAAGGCAAATATCCTACTATCTCTCCAGCCCACTTAAGTTATTTTCACAGCATGCTGAAGTCTGGTTTTAAAAAAAAAAAAAAGCGATGCACAGCTAGCTCGATCTCATAGCACAGCCGGTTTTTTTCCCCTGATCTGCGCGGGACGGGAACTGAGCCCCACATCTCGGCAACAAAGCTGAAGGGGACCCTTTCCTCCTTCCAATCAGGTACAGCCCACCTCCAGGGCCTGAGACTCTCTCTGGGCATGCGCAGCTAGCTTGATCTCATAGCACAGCCGGTTTTTTCCCCTGATCTGCCCGGGACCAGCACAGGGACACTTTCCAGAGCTGCGGCCACCTTAGCGGCCGCGAAATATTCTCCCACTACATATGCCCTAGGAACCATAAGCTACCTTCTTAGATGGAATCTTCTTTATTTTATCTCAGCCACTAGAAACACAGTAGCCAATAACATATAAGCCTATCTCAACTCACAATACATATTAAGCAGAATAGTAGCAGTAAACGTGATGGACTAAACCACACTTGTCACAATGGTAAAGCAACACAAAAGTCCACCAAACTTTCTTATTGAAGAGGCTAGCACAGAAGACATCAACAGTACTGTAGTGTTAGACAACCTCTCTGACAAGGAATTCAGAAGGGAGCTACTTAGGATGCTTAGGGAACTAAAAGAAACAATGGAAACAATGCCAATAAAAGACAAGAAGATTTGAAGGCAGAAATGAGGAAAATGCAATCGGAAATGTCAGACCTAAAAAACCTGGTAGGCGAATTGAAAAACTCAGTGGAAGGCCCCAGCAACAGAGTAACAGCTGCTGAGAACAGAATCAGTGAGCTCGAAGATGAAGTTCAGAGACTCTCCAGGAAAGAGCAGAAAATGGAAAAGAGACTCACAATTCGGGAACAGATGGCAAGAGAAGATCGTGACAAAGCCAAGAGAGGTAACATAAGAATTATTGGAGTCCCAGAGGGACAGGAAGAAAACCTTGATGAAGAAAAAATTGTCAAAGACATCATTGCAACAACATTTCCAGAGCTGAAGAAAACTTGTGACAACATTCAGGAGGCCCAAAGGGTACCAGCTAGAAGAAATCCGAATAAAAATACCCCAAGACACATCCTGATAAAAATGACCAAAACCTTAGACAGAGACAAAATTCTGAAAACAGCAAGATCGAAGAAAGAAATCTCTTACAAAGGAACATCCTTAAAATTCACAGCTGATTTTTCTGATGAAACCCTCATGGCCCGAAAACAGTGGTGAGACATAGTGAAAAAACTCAGTGAAATAAATGCCTCTCCAAAAATACTTTACCCAGCGAGACTCTCATTCATAATGGAAGGAACAACACACAGTTTCACAGACAAACAACAGCTCAGGAACTTCATAGTCTCAAAAACATGGTTACAAGAACAACTAAATGGGCTACTTTAAGGCAAGACAGGCCCCTCAAATACATCAAATTTCAACAGAACAATGGGACAAAATCCCATAACAATAATCTCTCTCAATGTCAATGGGCTAAATGCACCAATTAAAAGACATAGAGTGGCAGGATGGATTAGAAAATTGAACCCAACATTCTGCTGCCTGCAAGAAACACATCTCAATAGTCAAAGCAAACACAGACTCAGAGTCAAAGGCTGGAAAACAATCCTACAGGCAAACAGCTCCCATAAAAAAGCTGGGGTAGCCATCCTAATAACAGACCACATCGATTTCAGAGTGAAGAAGGTCATAAGAGACAGTGAAGGCTATTTCTTATTGATCAAAGGATCTGTACAACAGGAAGAACTTACAATAATAAATGTATATGCACCTAATGAGAGATCAGCAAAGTACTTAAAACAACTTCTCATAGATTTGGAAAAAGACATCAATAGCAACACAATACTAGTGGGAGACTTCAACACCGCTTTGTCACCTCTTGATAGATCAACCAGACTCAAGCTTAGCAAGGACATACTTCATCTGAGGGAAACAATGTAAGAAAGGGACTTAGTAGATATATACAGGACACTTCATCCTCAAAAAGCTGAATACACATTCTTCTCAAGCATACATGGAACATTCTCCAAGATAGACCACATGCTGCGCCACAAAACATGCCTCCATAAAATTAAGAAGATAGAGATTGTATCAACAATCTTCTCAGACCATAATGCGCTGAAATTAGAAGTAAATCACACACAAAAACAGAAAACTAAATCAAACACCTGGAAATTAAATAGTGGTCTATTGAACAATGAGTGGCTTAGAAAGGAAATCAAAGAGGAAATCAAAAGATTCCTAGAAACAAATGAAAATGAGAACACGAGTTACCAAAACTTATGGGACACAGCAAAATCTGTGTTAACAGGAAAGTTTATAGCTCTACAAGCATTCCTCAAGAAGGAGGAGCGAACACACATAAGTAACCTAACCTCACAGCTTAAGAGCTTGACGAAGGACCAAAAAAAGGAGCACAACCTGAACATGAGAAAGGAAATAATAACACTCAGAGCAGAGATTAATGAGATGAAAACCCAAAAAACAATCCGAAAGATCAATGAAACCAAGAGCTCGTTCTTCGAGAAAATTAACAAGATTGATAAGCCTCTAACAAAGAAAGGGAGAGATAAAACCCTATAATAAACCGAATCAGAAATGAAAAGGGGGTCATTACAACAGAAACCACAGAAATTCAAAGAATCCTCAGGGAGTACTTTGAGAAGCTTTATGCCACGGAACATCAAAACCTCGAGGAAATGGATAAATTCCTAGACTCCTACAGACTCGCAAGGCTGAACCAAGAAGACCTGGAATACCTGAACAAACCTCTCACCATTAAGGAAATTGAAATGGTAATAAAAAGTCTCCCCAAGCACAAAATTCCTTGCTCAGATGGATTCACTAGTGAATTCTTCCAAATCTTTAAAGAGGACTTACTCCCAATTCTCTTTAAAATTTTCCACGAAATTGAAATATCAAAAACACTTCCAAACAGTTTCTACGAAGCAAATATCACACTGATACCAAAAGCAGACAGAGATACCACAAAGAAAGAGAATTACAGACTGATATCCCTGATGAACACAGATGCAAAGATACTCAACAAACTACTAGCAAATAGAATCCAACTATTCATCAAAAATATCATACACCATGACCAAATAGGACTCATCCCAGGGATGCGAGGATGGTTTAACATTTGGAAATCAATCAACATAATCCATCATATCAACAAAAGAAAAGATAAAAAGCATATGATCATATCAATAGATGCAGAGAAAGCATTTGACAAGATCCAGCACCGCTTTATGATGAAAACCCTAGCCAAAATGGGTATAGAGGTGACTTTCCTCAACATACTTTAGCCATCTACCACAAGCCTACAGCAAGCATCATCCTCAATGGGGAAAAACTGAGAGCCTTCCCTCTAAGATCAGGGACAAGACAAGGATGCCCACTATCTCCACTGCTGTTCAATATAGTACTGGAAGTACTTGCAATAGCGATTGGCAAGAAAAGGATATTAAGGGCATTCAGGTAGGAAAGGAAGAAATCTAGCTCTCACTATTTGCAGATGATATGATACTCTACTTAGAGAACCCAATAACCTCCACCAAAAAACTCCTAGAAACAATAGACTTGTATAGTAAAGTTGCAGGCTATAAAATCAATACCCAAAAGTCCATGGCTTTCCTATACGCAAACAGTGAGACAGAAGAAAGCTACATGAAAAAAAAAAACAATCCCGTTCACAATTGTGCCCCAGAAAATCAAGTACCTAGGAATCAGCTTAACTAAGGAAGTAAAGGACCTGTAGAAAGAAAACTACAAAACGCTACTTCAGGAAATAAAAGAGGACATGAGGAAATGGAAAGATATCTCCTGCTCATGGGTCGGGAGACTTAACATTGTCAAAATGGCAATACTACCGAAAGCATTGTATAAATTCAATGCAATCCCTATAAGAATATCCATGACATTCTTCAAAGAAATGGAGCAAACACTCCTGAAATTTATATGGAACAATAAGCCCCTGCGAATAGCTAAAGCAATTCTTGGGAAAAAGAAAATGGGAGGAATCAACCTCCCTAACTTCAAACTCTACTACAAAGCAGTAATAATTAAAACAGCATGATACTGGAACAAAGGCAGAACTGCAGACCAATGGAACAGGGTTGAATACACTGACATATCCTCTCAATCATATGATCATCTAATCTTTGATAAAGGTGCAAGTAATGTGAAGTGGAGTAAGGAAAGCCTCTTTAACAAATTGTGCTGGCATCACTGGACGGCTACATGCAAAAAAGTGGGCTCAGAACTCTGCCTAACACCATGTACAAAAGTAAGATCAAAATGGATTAAAGACCTCAACATCAGACCAGAAACCATAAGGTACATTGAAGACAAATTTGGCAAAACCCTCCATGACATTGAAGCTAATGGTATTTTCAAAGATGCCACGCCACTGGCCGAGCAAGTGAAAACAGAGATAGATAAATGGGACTATCTTAAACTAAGAAGCTTCTGCACCTCCAAAGAAACAGTGACCAAAATACAAAGACAGTCTATAGATTGGAAAAGGATATTCACCGAACACACATCTGACAAGAGGTTGATATCAAGGATATACAAAATACTGGTTGAACTCCACAAGAAGAAAACATCCAACCCCATCAAAAAATGGGGCAATGAAATGAACAGAAACTTTCTCAAAGAAGAAATCCAAATGGCAAAAAAGCACATGAGAAAATGCTCTACATCATTAATTATCAGGGAGATGCAGATCAAAATCACAATGAGATACCATCTCACACCTCAGAGACTGGCCTACATCCAAAAGAACAAAAGCAAGATGCTGGCGCAGATGTGGCGAGAAAGGGACACTCACTGTTGGTGGGAATGGCGACTGGTTCAGCCTTTCTGGAAAACTGTATGGACGATTCTCAAAAAATTAGAAATTGAACTCCCATTTGACCCAGCAATACCACTCCTGGGAATATATCCCAGAGAGGCAAAAATGTATAGTCGAAGTGACATCTGCACTTGTTTGTTCATTGCAGCACTCTTTACAATAGCCAGAAACTGGAAGAAACCTGAATGCCCAAGAGCAGATGACTGGTTAAAGAAACTTTGGTACATCTACACAATGGAGTACTATGTAGCTGTTAGAAAAGATGAAGTCATGAAATTTATATACAAGTGGTACAACATGGAAAGTATCATGCTAAGCGAAATGAGTCAGAAAGAGAGGGATAGACATAGAAAGATTGCATTCATCTGGGGAATATAAAGAAACAAAATATGAGATTAATACCCAAGAATAGCTGAGATCAACACCAGGAGGATTACTCCATAGCTTAGACGCCAGCCGGGCATTCTAGGGGATAGGGCAGCTTAGATAGAGAAGGGAGCACCAAATAAAGGGTGTTTGGAGGATCCTCCCTGGAGAGGCGATGCATGTTGAAAGTAGACTATGGACTGAACATGTTTGCCACTCAAAACCTCTTTTGCAGACCATAACACCCAAAAGGAGAGAGAGAACACAGGGGATTGCCCTGCCACAGAGGCAGGGTGAGATGGGAGGGATGAGGGTAGGAGGGATATTATCCATGGGGGTGGAAAGGGGGCACTGGTGGAGGGATGGGTATTTGATCATTGTATAATCGAAACCCAAGCACAAAATATTGTAAATCTACAACTGTACTTCAACAACAAAGTCTCCAATGGAGGCGTTACTGGGTCTGCTCGAGCAAATCGATGAACAACGGGAGGACAGTGACAGTGACAGGGACTAACATGTCTGAGAATACATATTGGCACAATAGATATTAACAGTAGTATGACTTATTTTAAGATAAATTTATTTTTTCAAGTTCAAACTTGCTTATGCTATATTGAAAAGGTATGTGATAGGGGCCAAAAAGAGAGAATTCAGAGGGTAGAACATTGCCTGGCTCACAGAAGACCCAGGTTTGATACCTCATCCACTCACCTGAACACTGATATTAGTTACCACTGAGCACAGAGTCAGAAATAAACCATGACCACCATTAAATGTGGCTTCCCTCTACCCTACCAAGAAAAAGAGAAACGTTCTATGACAGTTGTTACCATTTTGAGATCAAATACTAGAACAATAGCTTATTACTATTTGTATAAAATTAGTACTAAATAGTTCATATAAAATGTATAAGTATAATGAATAACATTATCAAGGCCCTCCCGTTGTTTGATTTGCTCGAGCGGACCCAGTAACGTCTCCATTGGAGACTTTGTTGTTACTGTGTTTGGCATATCGAATACGTCATGGGGAGCTTGCCAGGCTCTGAGTGCGGGCAAGATACTCTCGGTAGCTTGCCGGGCTCTCTGAGAGGGGCGGAGGAATCGAACTCGGGTCGGCAACATTATCAATTCAGGCTAGTTTTTAGAGCTTTGACAACCATTTTATTATTTTAGTTTTATTGGTAGATCAAAGTTGTATATATGTGTTGTTTGCATCATCTAAAATAAATCATAAAACATGTGAAGAACCTAAGGTCAAATTTCACTCCTGTTTCTAACTTAACTAGAAAAACATGGACCGAGTGGAAAATTTGAAGTAATATTATACAGAGAGGTTATAGAAGAATATTTTCAGCCTCACTACTGAGAGAATGAAACAATGAAGCAAAATAAACACCACAAAATAAAAGGACACTTTCATCACTTTGTAAGAAGGAAATTCTTGAGTGACATGCTAGAAGAGAAATCAGAACCCATTTTCCCTTTTTAAGAGACCATTCATCTACACATTTTATTTGAGAAATACGTAATTTAGAAACATTACACAGAATACAACTTTTAATTTGTAGCTTATAATGTTATACATAATAGCACTGTAGCAATGTCCTCCCAGTGTTCATCATTTTGCTCCAGCGGCCCAGTAATGTCTCTATTGTGAGACTTGTTACTGTGTTTGGCATGTCCAATACATCATGGGTAGCTTGCCAGGCTTTGCCGTGCTGGTGAGATACTCTTGGTAGCTTGCCCACATGGCTCTCTGAGAGGGGCGTAGGAACCAAACCCCGGTCGGCTGGGTCAGCTGCATGCAGAGCAAATGCCCTGTCTGCTGTGCTATTGCTCCAGCCCTCCAATATATCTCTCTGTAGATCTTTACAGAGGTATACATAATAAATTCCAAAAATTCAAGACTCATACAATGAAATGTAATGAAATAGAAAGCCCATAGGAAGAGAATAGAGAAAAATGCTGAAAATCACGATTCATAACTTTTTTCCAGAATCAAATGCCTGAAACTACTGGAAAAATCAGCCCAGAATGATGAACACTAAGATATATGCTCAGAAAAATATTGGACTTTAAGATCTTGTCATCTTTCCGGCCAAAAATCTAATGTCTCTTAAAGGGAATATAATAATAGTATTGTTAATAGCTTTTATAAGCACCACTTTATGCTCTAAGTTAAAGCAGAAATTTATTTCAAATACTGAAGAAAATAAAATAGTATCAAAAGATTTAAATCCAGGTCAAATGATCTTAAGTATAAATGCTGGGGCTGGGAGATTGTACAGTGGTTAGAGTACACGTCCTGCAGAAGTGCAACCTGGGTTCAGTCTAGAGCAACACAGAATTGCCTGAGTTTTACTGAAATATCCCTGGAAGCCCTTGAGTTCCACTAGGATGGTCTGAATAATTCAGGCACTGCAGAGACTGGGCAACAGCACCGCCTCAGACCCTTATGTTGAAAAAACTTCACATGATTTGCTAGAAAGTATAAATATGCATAGGATATTATACCCATGAGTACTTCCCAGGGAATACAAGGACAATGAGTTTTAGTCCACCGGGAAGCCCCAGCAATCATCAACATAGAAAGAGTAATGAAAGGAAGACGGAGATGAGGGAGAAGACTTAATTTCAGAAAGAAATATGATTTCAGAGTGAGTAGCTGAACAGTGAGAGTCAGGTCCACTTACAGGGAAACATTAAAGTCAGAAATAACAGTGTCAATGGCAAGAACAATAAGACTTCAGACTAGAGTCGGGTCACAGGGCAATGGTTGCATTAAATAATTTCTTGGTCACCTTAGGAAATTTTGTTAATCCCCTAAAGTTCTAGGAAAGTAATAAGAATGACCTAGGAGAAATCTCCTTACCATTAATTCAGTTTGATTAACCACTAGGTCTAGAGAAATAGGGGTTACTTTAGATTGGTGACACAACAACAGATATGCTCTTATACTGTACCATAGCACTGCACTGTAGCACTGTCCTCCTGTTGTTCATCGATTTGCTCGAGTGGGCTCCAGTGACGTCTGCATTGTGAGACTTGTTGTTACTGTTTTTGACATATCTAATATGCCACAAGGAGCTTACCAGGCTCTGCCATGAGGGCAAATTAGTCTCAGTAGCTATATTATAGAAATATTAATCAAAGATGTTGGTAGTAATCTAAATAAATACCTTGACACAGAATACCTTCACACAGGACCAGGGGTAATATTACAGTGAATAGGGTGTTTGACTTAACTCACAGATGATCGAGGTTGGATACCCAGCATCCCATATGCTTTCCTGAGCACCACCTGGAGTAATTCCTGAGTGCAGAGCCAGGAGTAACCCCTGAAACCTGGGTGTGTCTGCCTCCAATTTTTTTTTAAACTCAATGGAAAACCTTCACACAGAACAGCTTAATTTAATCCCATTTTTTGTCATTGCAAGAAACAACCTTGTGAAGTAACATTGAATTGTTATAAGATTTTTTTTTGATCCTGCTTACTAGTTTACAAAGCACTGGGTACTTAAAATTATGATACTCTACTTTAGTATGTTGTGAGTCTTATGCTATCTCATTTTTCTGCATATACATTCATTATAGACATATAAATCAATGGACTATATTATAAGGAATTTATTTTTAGTTCAACATTAAGTAGTCAAATATTTTGAAAATTCACAGAAAAAAAGTCATGCAAAAAATGAAAATAACTAAATGAAATATGTACTCACAAAAGACTCAATAAAGTTCAAGGTACTTGTCTTGCCTATGGCTGATGCCAGCTGGATCACCAGCATCTCATGGTCCTCTGAGTATTGTCAGTTGCAGCGCTGAAGGCCCTGAGCACTTCCATGTAAGACTGTGGAGGCCCCGAGTCACTACTAGACTGGTCCAATTAATCCCCAGGACCACTAAACCTGAGCAATACCGCATCCTTTGGCCCTTGCATTGAACTGCCTGCAGGTTAGCTGAGAATCACTGAGAGGGGCCCTTGACCTCCTGAGCAATGCTTGGGAGACCCTCAGGAAAAGTCTCCAGGTTTCTAAAATTTTGAAAATACTTGAAACCAAATGTTACATATTACAGTTGAAAACAAATATAAATTCTCCTTAGAGAATTGTAGGGACTTAATATTTCCATAGGTAGAAAGTAGAAATTGAAGTTATGAATATAAAAATGGCCCAATTATTACAAAGCTTTTTGCTAATCATCTGATAAAAATAATTTTATATTTCTTATTGTTGTTTTGATAGACATTTTACAAATATAACAAAGAAATAACCATGCCATGATGACCTTTCTGAAGGCCACACCTACACATATGCCATTTACAACTGTCATTTTTTGAATGTCTTCTACATATTTGTGGGCGATATTTTACCCAGTTACCTCAAATAACAATTGTGTTATTTATATTTTTGAAAAGCAATTTGGATTAAGAATTTAATTATTTCATCTATTTTTACGGACCACAAACGTAAACCTGAAATTTTGAAGCTGATCTCTCAGAGACTAATCCGAACATTTTTGATTATGTCAGAATTCATTCATACTCTTATTTATCTTAAACATTAAACTACAGCTATAGTTTAATTTTATTAACTTAAGATTTTTGTTTATTGTTACTCATATTTTGGAGAGCAGAGAAATATATTTTTATCTCATAAAATATACTTTGTATAATACATCATCCTATTTTTTAAAAATTATAAGACCACTACATTTTAAACTTGTATAACAAGTTCTGGACCATTCAAAATTATATTTAGTATTCTTGACTTTTATATATATATTTTCAAATTAATTTTAAAATTCATTTATATATATTTATATATACATTAAATATATTATTTATATTGAACATTTTATTAATTATATAAAACATAATGTAAAATATATTTTTTTACAGTAATGATGTTCAGCCGTGTAAAGGTCCAAGTTAGAAGGTAATGAGCCCTTAACCTGTCAAGTTATAATGAATTAAGAAGAATATGCAAATATTCTCGAGTACTTATAAGGTTACTTCTATTTCTGTGACCCTGAAACATACTATATTATAGCATAAACCCCCAGTATAATACAAATTAAACTCAGAACTGCTGGGGGGGTTGTTTGCACTATTCTTATATTTGAGTGTGTGTATGACATTCTGCATTTTATTCTTCAAAAGTTGGAAGTAGGAAAATTGAATGTTCAATGCAACGTTCTGTCTTAGGGAAGAACAGTTAGATTTATACTCCATGAAATTATATTAGACTTGGATTTCAACTAAAATGTTTTATAATTGCATACATGTAGATGATATATTAGAGCAGTGTTACAAAACAATGCATTAACCTTTAGCACATATATACACAAAAAATATATATAAAATGTTGACATAAATAAATGAGAACAACAAAGTATGTTCTTGACAGAGACAACTTGTATACTTAAAAAAATCTGTTTACCATCTAATATAGAAATGTACAAATATAGAATGTATTTTATGTGGGAGCAAATTTCTATAATTTCTGTGTCCAAATGCATGAAATTGCAAACCTATAGCCAACAGCTCAGTCCTATAAATTAACTGAGACATATTATATACTTAGATTTATAGTTCTTCTAATATCATACCGCATAATTAAGGTGAACATATGTAGTATTTATATAATCTCATGGTCTGAAAGTTAAACGTGTTAGACAAGATTTTATAGCATATATTATTTCACAAATTACATTTATTTTGGAAAATTGTTGTGTTTTCAGCAATACACACATACAGCCAACTACTAATATGGAATAAAGTTTTAACTTCCTTTGTACGCTCTATAAGTGAACTTAGAATAAGTATACACTAAATAACTTAGATTTGAGAGATAGAAATTATCAGACATAAGCTTAAAACTTTGATTTACCACAATTTAACTAGAAAAGCTGCAAAAACTCTTTTTTCCACTTCTTTAACTTAATCTACAACTTTTCGGGCCTTTAAAGTCAACAATAAAATATCTGAACTAGCCCATCATTTGAAATGAATAGATATTCAAATGTCAAATTGGAGCAACTTGAGGTTACAACTACGGCCTCATAAATCTAAAAGAAATAAAATTAGAATGAAGTGAGATCTTACATTACCAGTTTTTAAATGTAGATTTCTAAAGCTACATTTTCCAATTCTTTGTCTTCTCTGAGCTTCCATAAAAAGATTTCAAAAGGTATTGTGGCCTAACATAAAAATGCACTACTGTGCTCCAGATTTCTTAAGAATATTATCTACTTAGAAGATAGGATCAGATACTAAGTTCTGTGAATCTGTACATAGTCACTTTTCTAAAACAGCAGACTTTTGGCTCTGTACCACCTGACAATTTCTTTGTCCAAGCCACACTAAAAATAGGTCTTATATAATGGAAATGTTGAGACATTAAGTATAGCAATGTGAATGAGCACCACTATAATAAGGATTTCTCATCAACTCTTGGTTTATGTTATATTAACATATGAAAAAGCTATTTAAACATTAAAATTAATACATCATAAAACAATGGTAATGCTTCATACAAAATATAGTTTTATTTGAATCACAACTACTCACAATAGCTATGAATATCCCCATTCAAATTGCTATCATGAATATTGTATAAAATGAGAAGAATAAACTAAAAATTAGAATACTGCTTTATAAATTATACTATGTCAAGCTAACAAATGGTAGACTTGTCATATTGAGCAACTAAATGTCTAAATGATCATTCAGCACTCATAGTGTAGGAAGAAAAAAACATTGGCTTTGTTGGCACTAAAGCAGTTGCTCGATTTTTCATACTGTCATTCTGCTCTATTAGCAAAGCCTAACACAATTAGGTATGAATATGCAGTAATAACATGCAAATTGTTCCCTCACAATTGCCCTAAGGCAGCAGTCGCAGCCTTTCTAAGCTTGATTCCTTCTACATCATTACAGGCTTGGCATAATTCATCAGAATAAAAAATACCTCAGTCTTATTGCATGTGGCCAGCTAGTAAAATCATCGGTAGTTGTTAACCACTCTCCCTCGATGGGTTTGGTAGCGATGCTGTCCCCAGCTTCCTGCCACTCCTGCACTTGTACATGTTTCCCTAGGGTAATGTTAGACACTACATTTGAGCCTGCCAGAACAATTAACCCTACTGTTAATTAGAATGAAATGTCAGGCGCACAGATGGTACAAGCTGGCACCCTGCCATCCCGCCAACTGCTAGTGAAAGCAGCTACCCCACTGCTGACAGCTGCTCAGCCACGTCCCAAACCAGCAGATGTCAAAACTTTCCAGCTGAGGAAGGTTAAAAAAAAAGCAAAGAGGAGGGGTTTCTCATCCCAGCAGTGATGATGACTGTTTTACTGCTATTGTATCTATTACCTGTTGTCATACTGTACCAATCAAGAGGAAGTCTGCAAGCAGCGAGACATAAATTTAAAATAATGGTGCTAATAATCATAACATAAATAAACACAATATGGCTATAATTCAATACATGTATAAAGCATCACAAGCAACAAACAAAAATCACTGAGCTTTCAGAGCCTTCTTAAATTGAACAGTGTATTTTAACATGTCTCATCAAAGAGAAAAAATATCTTTTAACATTCCTAAGTCAGGCCAATAAAAAGCCACAAAATGCTGCCTATCTAATCTTCAGACAGATGGTCACTGTACCATTTGGATTCATATGCAGGGATGAAATTACTCTTCTAACCGGTTTATTTTCGTTCATAATGTATGAGCATTGCTTATGAGTTGATCATTTGTTTCCCTCTGTCTTCATAGATAGGTCAGTACCAAAACAAAAGACATAACAAAACAGTGTTAATAAAAAATGACTTCCAGTAAAACAAAGTTGAGTTAGGCTGCAAACTCAAACAAATATTGTGTAAGAAAAGTTACAGCACATTGATCTGAATATTGTCCTGATTTTTTGGCTAAGAATGGTGCTACTATTATTAATTTAAAAGTTGTTTCTAAAAGAGCACAAGATCATAAGCCCCTCTACATAGTTTTAACTTTAGGGAACAACTTATTGTCTGAAATTGTATTAAATATGGAAAGTGTGGGAGTGCAAAAGTAACCTCCACTCAGTAGTGCTATTTCAAGTCATTCTCTTTAGCAGCATGAATGCAGGTGGATATTCTAACCTAAATGTCACAGGAAATGTGCCATAAATTTTAAAGTTCATGTTTCTCCTATTTCTACTTCAATCAGCCACTGTTTATTGATAAATTATTCATTCCACATTACATAAGTATGCATATATACAAAAGAAAGCAGAAAAGTAAAAGTCTTTTGAGGTATTCAAAAGAAGACAAAATCACACAAATGCCAAGTATTCACTCTAATTAGGCAAAAAGAAACAAAGTGCTAACAGATATATACACCAAATATGAATCAGGGTTTTGTCTGCCATGCATAACAAAAATCAACATATCAAGAAGCGACTTAGTAGAAAGATGTTCAATTGTTTCAGTACGTTCAAATGATTTTATAAACCCTTAAAAACTGGTTTGGAATGTCTAATAATATGGCGAACTAGGTGGCAGAACTAATGGACACTCTAAGAGTCTCAATCATTTCTCCTAAATCTTTAAAATTCAATTGGTCTACTTTGGTTCATGCGCACAAGCAAGGTGTGCAAGGTACACCTTAATTAATGTTTCCAACACATTGAAACAAATGTTTAGGTTGCCAGGAGGACAAGCTGATTCGATGTGTCAAATCCATTAGTGACAAATGAGCCCAATATCCTGTAAAGTCAGTTAAAGAAATCCATGAAGACTGTTGATGAAATCCTGGTTAAACTATAGAGATCAGTAGATGTTCCTAGTATGAATATACTATTTCAGTAGTATTTTATAGGTTTTTAAATGCTTTCTCAGATTCTTTCCTGTTTCTTACAACAGCATTGGGAAATATATTTAGTGATATTATATATATATATGCATATACATATATGTAAAGCATGAGAGACCATTAAAGTAAGTATATGAAATACATAAAAATACATGGAGAATTTTATATTTGTTTGAAATATCTATGGAAAGCTAGAATTTTTCATAAACTATGTTTCTCAAACAGAAATATAAATGAAATGTTTTAAATATACCTTGCTACTTTATCATTTATTCCAAAATCTTTATTTGAGCAACAGCCAAATGTCAAGTACAACCATAGATACCAAGAACAGTGTAGAAAGATGATATAATTTCTGCCCTATCCCCAAAATTAAGACTTTAAGATGTAAATACAAACATATATACAATTGTAAAAATATTCATAAATGTTAGAACAGAGACATACAGAGTATCATGTCTACTGAAGTTCATAAAAACTCTTGAGAGGGACACGAATGCAAACATATTTGAAAATCAATGTTTCAAATATACAAAAAACATTATAATTATTATTACATAAAATGTAAAGAAGAAAAATATGTATGAACTTAAAAACTTACTACCATTAGCAGTAAGATTCTTAACTACAGCCAGGATTATGCAGCAGTACTGCTGGGTGTGGTCCAATTTTTTAAATAAAAACAAATAAAATAACACAAAATTTAGGATGCTGCTAAATTCACAGTAGATGTCCAGCTAGAAACGTTTCAAATTAAACTACAGTTTTATTTTAAAAGGATATATGGAAGATCCAAAATACAAAATAGCTCTAAAGTGTTCCTTGAGTGTCACAGAAATTCCCAATCTGAAAACTGAGACGTAGGTTAAATTTAAATTATGGGTATGGTCAAGATTTTTAAAAATATTTTTGTGGGGGTATGGTGCTGCCAGCAGGTCAATCTGTACCTTGAGTCAAGTGCATCAGCAGCCTCATGGCGCCTTCATGGGGCAAAGTTTACCAAGAAAGGAAATGACCAAAAGTTAGGTAAGTGGGAGACACACCCACAAACCACCTCAGGCTCAGCTATATAATTGGAGGCATGGCCTCTCTGGTTCCTGATGGAACTGCTTAACAGCCATGATCCCAGAGACTCAAACAAATCTCAAAACGGCTTTGGGCAGAAATGCATCCGATCCCTGAAATAGGTAACTGGTGCTGGGCCACACCAGGTGGGAATAGGTTTTGTACCTTGACCTGTTCCCCCTGGTGGCACAGTGGCTGTCATCCGCCAGAGGCCACTGGACAGTCAGGTTTGGGCCCGCAGTGACGAGACACGTGGGAACTCATAGAATCGGGGTGGAGTCGGCCCTTTCCTCCCCATCCCAACAAGACCCCAAGTCACCACCCACAAACAGCCTCTCTGGCTCCTGATCAAGCTGCTTAATGACCGTGATCCCAGAGACTCAGGAACAATCTTGGAACCCAGCAGGGTTTGGCAAGAAATCCTTCCCAATTTAATTGCTAAAATTTCAGAA
Organism: Sorex fumeus; assembly: GCF_029834395.1. Lineage (NCBI taxonomy): Eukaryota > Metazoa > Chordata > Mammalia > Eulipotyphla > Soricidae > Sorex > Sorex fumeus. The sequence goes on from NW_026606059.1 coordinate 22,658,468, forward strand.
TTTCAAAATTGCGAGGCCACTACTGCAGCTGCGTGACATCAGATGTTATTCATAACCAGCAATAGAAAACAAATTGTCTACTGTTGCCTTTTTGGCAGATCTGAATGTTGGGGTAAAATCCAAAAAAAAACAGTTGTGGGTCTGGTGTCAAAATATTGAATGTAATCAAAGTAGAGAGAGAGGAAAGTGGAAATAATCTGTCCCACAGGTAATGGGAGAGTGTGGGATAGGGGTATACTGGGATTTGTGGTGGTTGAGAATGGGCACTGGTGAAGGTACAGGTGTTTTATTGTATGACCGAGACTTAAACCCGAAAGCTTTGTAACTGCTCTCACGGTGATTTAATAAATAAAATTATAAAAATGGAAAAAATATTTTTGTCTTCTAAAATAAAATAAACCTAGTACATTAAAATTTATAATATCTAAAAATTTTATAAATCTATTAACTTTACTAGGATGCTGAATTGTCATATACAATACACACATTTGATTCTTTAAACAAAAGTATACTTCAATACATTTTTGTAAAGAATAATTTTGTAACTCAATACATCAATGTAATAATTCTAAATTTTTATTATTGATTTAAATTACTTGGATTATTTTTAATATTCCAAAATATTACCTTGGATGGACTAGAGCGACAGCACAGTGGGTATGGCCTTTGTTTTGCATGCAGTCCACACAGCCAACCCGAGTTTGATTCCTTCCCCCCTGTCGGAGAGCCCGGCAAGCTACTAAGTGTATCTAGCCCGCACAGCAAGCCTGGCAAACTACCGCTGACATATTCAATATGCCAAACACAGTAACAACAAGTCTCACAATAGAGATGTTACTGGGCCCGCTCGAGCAAATCAATGAACAGGAGCACAGTGCAGTACAGTGCTACCTTGAATATAAATTCCACTGATATTTGAATACTAAATATTTTAAAATTCATAGACAGCAAAGATAAAACATGTCATTCAAACAATGGATCAGTTGACATCCCTTACTCATAGATTTGCTCAAGCGGGCACCAGTAACGTCTCCATTCTTCCCTGTTGTGTGCTAGTGTAGCCCAATGGCATCTGTTCATTCTAGGAACATGAAGAGCCTCAAACAGATCGTTCAGGGTCTTGACAAGAAGTCTGATCATCTCATAGGTGAGCAGCCACGTGATCTTTTTATGTTCCATAGAATCCATTGGGTAATAGCTATAGTCCAGCGATTATCTCCAAATCACATTATGTGTCCAGCCATCTGATTTTTTATGCCTTGACAAACAAGACACCATCCCTGATTCTTGATCATTGACAGAGGTCAGAACTCCGGATTCTTTCTCTCATTTGAGTGAAGCCAGAGCGTGATACTCCAAGCATAGCACTTTCGATTCCTCTTTGGGAGACCCGAATAGCATTCTCATCCTGTTTTCATAGGGCCAAGGTCTCTGAGGCATATGTTAATGCAGGGAAAATAGTGTAATCAAAGAGATGTGCCTGAAGCCAAAGGTTCTTCATCCGAAGAAATAGCTATTTCTTCGACGCTTTTGAAGGCATTCAAAGCCGTTTTCTTCTTCCTGCGCAACTCAGGTGCCAGACCATTTGTCATGTTGACTTCATGACCTAGGTACACATAACTCTTGCATTAGGAGATGTTTGTTCCATTTAGAGCGAATGGAACGTCAGGAACAGGACTGTTCTCATAAACATTGTCTTGTGATATTCAGCTATAGTCTGACCTTTCCACACTCATGGTCGAATTCGTCCAGCATTTGTGCTGCTTGGCTAATGTTTGGTGTTATTAGAATGATGCCATAAGCGAAGCGAAGATAGTGTAGTTGCCAACCATCTATTTTTACTCCCATTCCTTTGCATTCCAGTGGTCACATGATGTTCTCGAGGGTGTCACTGAAGAGTTTCGGTGAAATGGTATCACCCTGCTGAATACCTCTCTTGACATGGATGATCATCTCTTTGTAGAATGGTGAGATCCTGGTAGTGAATCCGTAATACAGCTCCCAGAGGATTCTGATGTATTGAGTTCGAAAGCCCTGTTTGGCTAGTGTTTCAATGACTGCTTTTGTCTCAACAGAATCAGATGTTCACTTGCCTGAGGCTTGTGCCAAGCCACGTTGGCAAATGAACTCGAGAATTTTCAAAGACAGCTGTCTTATTGTGGTTATTTCTCTCTCAGCATTCTTTGCACAATCATGGAGGTGCTGAACCAAAGGCCTTCTAAGGTTCTAAAGGCCTTCTTTAAATCATTGAACATTAGACAGAGAGGCATATTGATCTCCCAAGAAACCTCAATGACCTTGGTTATCGTGTGGATGTGGTCGCTCATGCTGAATCCTTTGAGGAACCCAGCTTGCTCACATGGTTGTCCTTCATCTAGTGTTCTTCCAATCCTATTCAGGATTACTTGAGTGAACAGCTAGTAGATGAGAGACAACAGGCAGATCCGGCGATAGTTGCAATGTCCGGAAGTCTCCCTTCTTGTACAGTAGAACAATCCTGCTGATTTTCCATTGGGACGGAACCTTGCATTCAGACAGGCAGCATGTGAAAAGTCGAGCCAGTGTATTGAAGAGTACTGACTGCAGATTCTTTAGGTATTCCGGTCTGACCTTGTCTGGGCCAAGTGCTGTTTGTTTCTTTACTGACAAAATGGCGTGTTGGATTTCAGAAGGTACAACGTTGGGAACGACATATCCATCCTGTGAATTTGGTATGTAGGCAGGTAGATGTGACTATCGTAGAGATCCGAGTAGAAATCATGGATAATCTTCTCCATTGCCCTTCTGGAAGATGTGATCGATCTTTCAGGACATCGGAGGGCAGAAATCTTGGTCTTGTACTTAGCAAAGGACAGGCAATTCTTGCAAATGCTTTTCCCAGCTTCTGCTGCATCAGCCAGCACTGCTGCTCTTCTCTCTTTGAGGTCTTCCTTGATCGCATCTCTGCACTGCTTTGTGAGCTAGGACGTTCGCTTGCCTGAGGCTTGTGCCAAACCACGTTGGCAAATGAACTCGAGAATTTTCAAAGACAGGTGTCTTTTTGTGGCTATCTTTCTCTCGGCGTTCTTCGCACAATCATGGAGGTGCTGAACCAGTCGATCGCATTCCTCGTTAATGTTGTCAATGATGGCATCTTCCCATGTTGCTGCAATAGTGCCAAAGAGCTCCCAGTTGGTGGTCCTTCTGGAAGTTCTCTTCTTAAACTTTTCAGCCCTTTCTCCCCGTTCTGTGAAGTAGTATTTTGCATGAAGAAGATGGTGGTCCAATCCCGTTTGGAATTTTGGAACAACAGCAACAACAGTCAGGCAAAACTGTTGATTGAATATTATGTGGTCAATTTTGTTGTGAAACCGTCCACCAGGAGACTCCTATGTCCAGTGTTCAGATTCGGCCTTCTAGAACTGTGAGTTACCATGGATGGTCTTGGTCAACATGATGAACTCAGACAGTCTCTCACCCTGTTCCTTCCATTCTAGTACATGGGTCCCGATGTGTATTTCTTCAACTGATCTTCTCAGTCCTATTTTGGCATTAAAATCACCGACAATGATCTTGTAGAAGGTGTGGCCTTCTTTATAGAACTTCTCCAGCTCCATGCAGAACTTCTCAATTTCTCCTTCATCGTACTTGGATGTTGGTGCATAAACAACAAAGATAGAAACTGCCTGCAGTAAGCCACATCTATTCATGTGTAATTGTCTGATTCGTGTTGTTAGGCATTCGAATGAATCAATGCTTATAGCTAAGTTCGTTTTGAGACGGACACCGACACCTTCTTGTCCCTTTTGTTGCATGTTCTGAGGAACAGTTCTTCTCCAGTGTCAAAAACTGCATGATGTGACTGATGCCTTCTGGTCTCAGTCAGACCAAAGATGTCGTACTTGATCTTTCACGCTTGTACCATCAGGTTCTTGATGGATGCATTCGATGCCAGTGTACGTGCATTGAAAGTACAGTTATTTTTGTCCTTCTTTGTTTTGGCAGCCTAGTTCAGCCTTGAGATTTTATCCGACTCTCCTTTCTCATCCTTCTTAATGCTGCTGTGTTGGTGGCTCTTTCAGGGTCAGGGGAATGAGACCCATTGTAATTACTGGTTTTGGCATACTGAATACGCCATGGATAGCTTGCCAGGCTCTGCAGTGCAGGTGAGATATTCTCTGTTGCTTGCCTGTCTCTTCAAGAGTGATAGAGGCTTTTAGGGCAGCCTCTAATCGCTGCTCTATAATCAATCAGTGGATGATAAAATAAATTATGTTTTTTCTTAATTGCCCTTTTATTTTTCCACTAATTAAACAAATTTTCTATAAATTTACCATTGGTTTGTATGTTAGTTTCAGGAGTATAACTTCACACCCACATATGTGGATATTGACATTGACTCCTAGATTTCTCCCACACTCTTTCTTAATCCCTTCTAGTGGCCACCAGAATGTTCTCAGTAAGAGGGTTATTTGTTGTTTGTTTTATGTCATATATTGTACTACTATTAGTAGCTTTATATTATTTAGCACCCTTACAAAGACAGATTCTAATTCTCTCCCCTCAATAATATTTGTCATTTTCAACTCTCATCTTCCATACAGTGGCAACACAAAATGTGAGTTTCATCCAAAGTGCAAATATGCAAGAGAAAAAGTATTTAGTTTTAATGACCAAAAATGAAATATTAAACTTAGTAGATCTTGGGATTGGTTGTTTTCACAAATGATATGCTTTTCCATAATGACTACAGTCATTGAAATCATTTTTTTTCATTTCTTTATTTTAATACTGTGATCTACAAAGTTTCTCATGATACATATGTTATAGGCATTGAATATTTCAACACCAATCCTATCACCAATGGACCTTTCCTCCACCATTGTCTCCATTTTTCCATCAACTTCCCTCCATCTACCCACTTAGCACTAAAAAAAAATATATGTTATATTGTTTGCTACAACCAAATGTCTAATTAAGTGGTTTTAAAAATACTTAAGTTAGACAAAATTTGTGAAAACTGTTATAGCTCACTATGGGGTCATTAAGTCCTTGCCTGAGAGATTACTAAGCTATTTATTGCTAGCTGAGCTGTCTGTGTTAATATTTTTGTTTATTGAACTTCTATTGGATTCTAAGTTACTTTCTCATCTAATTTGGTGTGTTCCTACTAGGATTTCAGTATTGTAGAATTCAGAAGTGTCACACAGTCACAGATGTGGCTGCATGCTCCAGAAACAGCAGAATAATTTTTTTTCTTAAATTACCATGAGATTTGCTCGAGCAGGCCCAGTAATGTCTCCATTTTGAGATTTGTTGTTGCTGTGTTTGGCATATTGAATATGTCACGGGTAGCTTGCCAGGCTTTAACACGTGGTAGAGATACTCTCGGTAGCTTGCCGGGCTTTCTGAGAGGAGTGGAGGAATTGAACCCAGCTCAGTGGGGTGGCTGCGCACAAGGCAAACGCCCTATCCACTGTGCTATCACTCCAGCCCTGAGATACTCAGTAACAAAGATGTTCATGGTTGGGTTTCAGTAAGTCACACAATGTTCTAACACCCATCCCTCCACCAGTGTGCATTTCCTACCACCAATGTCTCCAGTTTCCCTCATGCTCATCCCTATCCCTCAGCCTGCCTCTATATGACAGGCACTTTTTTTCTTTCTCTCTCTCCTTTTCAGCATTATGGTACTGAGAGGTTCCCATATTTGTTCCTTTACTTAATTTCAGCACGCAGTTATTATCCGAACAGATCATTGTCATATAATAGTTCTCTATTTCAGCTTCCTTTCCCCCAGTACTTGAGACAGGTTTCCAACTGTGGACCAATCCTCCTGGAATTTTTTTTCTGCTGTCCTGAGGTATTGGTCTCATATTATGTATTTTTTAAAAAATATACAACAAATGAGCCCAATCATTCTATGTCTATTCTTCTCCTTCTGAGACATTTCACTCAACAAGATGTTCTCCATGTCATCCATTTATAAACAAATATCATAACTTCATTTTTCCTGACAGCTGGATAGTATTCCATTGTGCAGATGTGCCACAGTTTCTTTAATAAGTCATTTATTCTAAGGCACTGCATTCAGGTTTTACCAGATGCTGGCTATTTTTTGAATAATGCTGTAATGAACATAGGAATGCAGATGGCACTTCTGCTGTGTGTTTTGGGGCCCCGAGGTATATTTAACTGGGCTGTGAGTTTACATGGTGACAGTTGTGGGTTGTGGGTGTGGCTTCCAGGGTTTCTGAAAGTATTGGTTGTATGGGGAGAGGTTGACTATCACCACTCTGAGAAGACCCCAAAATTCTCAGCCTGTACCAGGGTACTTGGAATTTTGGGCAGTTTGTTGTCTCAGCAGAGCTTAGTCATAAGGCAGTAGAGTTGAGTAGTTGGTATGGTGGTAGCTGAAGGGCTGTAAGTGTGACTGCTGAGACTCTAGCAGGGTGAGGACTCACTCAGCCAGCCTCTCCCTGAGGGCACGCCCAAGTTTTCAGCCAGGATACTGGCATTCCCAAAAATTTTTGCTGCTTGTTGATTTCTTCTCAGATTTTACTGTGAGTCTGTAAGGCTGGGCTGATAGATGAGCTTACATGATGGTAGTTGTGGGATGTGTGTGAAATCAAATTTTAAATATTGGTCTCAAAGAAATAAAATGATTACCTTTCTATCTCAACAACCAAGATTAAATGTCAAAGACGTCTAGACAGAGGCTGGACAGATAGTTCACAGTGGGTAGGGTGCTTGTCTGACAGATAATTGACCTAGATTAGATCCCCAGCACCTCATATGATCCCCTAAGCATCGCTAGTACTAATTCCTGAGTCAAAAGTATCAACTGAGCACTAAGCAAGCATTGTTGGGTGCTACACACACACACACACACACACACACACACACACACACACACACACACACATCAAACAAAAACCTGACATCCATCTCGAAATAAAATATATCAAGATATTTATTGAAGAGCTGAGAAAAAGTCAAAGTGCGTGTATTTTGAATATATTTTTTGTTCCTTGCAAAATAATAATGTAAATAGATGATAATTTCTTTCCCAGAACAAATAAAATTAGATAAAGACATGTCTATTTAATAAAATTTAGCAGTCAGATTACATAAAATATGTTGCTATCGCTAATTTTTCATCTCCAGTGTTAGAACTCATCAGCTGAAAGATTAGAGCAGAGATAGAGAAATAGAAAGAGGGGATATATATGGAAACATGAATAAAGTTAACTTATCATGATCACGATCACAATCATCCCGTTGTTTGAGCAGGCACCAGTAACATTTCCTTCATCCTAGCCCTGAGATTTTATAAAGTGCCATATTTGACATTGTATAATTGAAACCCAAGCACAAAAATTTGTAAGTCTACAACTGTACCTCATGGTGTCTCACTTATAATTTTTTTTTTTAAAAGTACCATATTCAAGGCTCTTTCAGGGTTAGGAGAATGAGACCCATCATTGTTACTGGTATTTGGCATATTGAGTACGCCACGGGGAGTTTGCCAGACTCTGCCGTGTGGTTAGGATACATTTGGTAGCCTGCCAGGTTGTCCAAAGTAACAACAAGATAATAAGAATGCTTCCGGGAGCTCAGTTTTATAAGTCTCTGGGTCTTGGCTGTTGATGGGATCACCTGACGCCAGGGGCAGTTGTTGATGGGTGTGATGCCTGCCTACTGGAAGATGGGGGATCTGGGTGGAGGAGGCCTAGTCCCGATCTGAGCAGGCTTAGAGATCTCAGTCCTGGGACCCACATGCCTGGGTTCCTCTGCTGGTTCCTTCATGCATGTGGAGAGTAGTCTCAACATGGCTGTGGCTGGTTCCGGATGTCTTCAGCTGCTGGGGTTCCGCTCAGGGCAGGCAGGGAAACTCAACCCGCGCCCCTCCAAGAGGCCCTGGTGAAGACAGCCAGGCACAGGGGCAGGAGACTATAAGTTAACTTATAGCATTGACTTTATAAGACAAATAAAAATATCAAGGTTCAGTTTAAAAATTGATTCTGAATTTTTAAAAAACCTTTCTGGTCACTTCTAGTTTATCTGATGGCCTCTAAAATCTGCATGCTGAAAGTAGACTATAGATCGAACATGATTGCCACTCAATGCCTCTTTTGCAAACCATAGCACCAAAAAGGAGAGAGAGAGAACAAAAGGGAATGCCCTGCCATAGAGGCAGGGTGGGACGGGGTGGGGGAGGACAGGGAGTGGGAGGGATATTGGGATTCGTGGTGGTGGAAAATGGGCACTGGTGGAGGGATGGGTACTCGATCATTATATTACTGAAACCCAAGCACAAAAATTTGTAAGTCTACAACAAGTCTATAAGTCTACAAGTCTGGTGTTTCACTAATAAAAATTAAAGAAAAAAATTAGCTCGCAAGGCTCAACCTGTTACTAATGTTAGTAATCTCTTATACAAGGGCTTAATGTCTCCACGTTGAGATACAGCAATCTTCACTCACTTTATTCTAAGGAAAACTTTTTGATCGTTTTTAGCGAATTATTCATAACAAGTACAGTCACGGTCACAGTTCTCCCATTATTCATCGATTTGCTCGAGTGGGCCCAGTAGCATCTCCATTGTGAGACTAGTTGTTACTGTGTATTGGCATATTGAATACGTCACAGGGAGCTTGCCAGGCTCTGCCGTGCAGGCGAGATACTCTCGGTAGCTTGCCGGGCTCTCGGAGAGGGGTGGAGGAATCGAACTCGGGTCGGCCATGTTGGCTATGTGCAAGACAAACGCCCTACCGCTGTGTTATCGCTCCAGCCCGTCATAACAAGCAATACAAAATAAATCATTTGGGTCTGCTATTGGGACAGACTTTGGTGGTGATTGAAAAATTTGAAATAATGGTGATGGGAAGGTGTAACGGTCCTGGAATTGGTCTTGGAATATTAAATGTAATAATGTCTTGTGAACTACTTTATTAAAAAAAATTTAAAAATTAAAAAAATAAATAAAAATAAAATCTTTACCTAAAATGTCATTTTCCTAAATACCCAAGTGCTTTCCTTTCATTTCATCATATTGTTTTGTGATTGACTTCCAGCTACATTTTACTTCAAGATGTCCATCTTTAAAAATGATGCTGATGTCTGGAAATTTGAAATTATTTGCTTAGAACCACTAAATTCAACAAAGTTGCAAAATCGGTTTCAGAATTCTCCTCAATTGCTGTGAGGATAATAACAATTAGTAAAATAACAATTGTAATAGAAATCACAAAATAAATTTGTAATGCTCAACTGAATTACCTATGTTTTAAAATACAATAGTATTTTAGACTATTACACATATGACTATATTGAATAAAATACCTACACAAGTTTCATCCTGGGTTGAACAGAGGGTAAGTAGCTGTCCTAGAAAATTAGTGGAAAGATTAAAAAAGTGGATTGACCTTAGTTTTAAAAAGAAGTGACCTGTGCTATCTGTGTTTTTGAGGTTTTTCAAAAGATTTAAGAGCATTTCTTTTTATCCTCCTTTTAATGTTTCTCTTAATATCTTTTTTTCTGCCTTTCACTACTCTTAGTGTGCTGAATCTTTTCTATGTTATAAAATACTAGTAGAATCTATGGTTTGAGGGACTGGAGAGATAGCACAGCAGGAAGGGGGCTCACTTTGCATGTGGCCCATCTGGGTTCCATTCTGGGATTCCATACGATGCTACAAGTACTGCCAGGAGTAATTCCTGAGTGCAGAACCAGGAGTGACCCTTGAGCATTGCTGGCTGAGACCTCCCCAAATCCCACACCCCAAAAATAAATAAAACTAGAATCTATGACTTGAAATCAGTGTTCCATACAATTCTAAATATATGTAAATATTCTCAGTAATCTCTATTATTACTTACATATATTAATATTTTTAAAAATATTCCAAGTATTTGAAGGTAATATAAAGGAATAATATAAAATTTGTACTTTCCTCATTTAGACTACTTCCCCATCAGTTAGTTCTGAAACACAATAGCTCACCTTATTTTAGAATAGGCAGATTGATTACCCTTTTCATTTTCTCGAGCAGTCTCACTTCCTATCACAGTCTGACAAAATTCTTTCACACCATCAAAATTCAGTTTGAATGCCAATCCATTACAGTCTTCACAAATTACCTAATAGAAGTCATCAGCTCATATTAAATTTCAATTGCAATTTATTTGAGATGCTCAGAGATGTATCAAATCACTTTAGATTAAAACTATTTATATACATGTCTCTTTTTTCCTTCTTGAGAAATAGCCTTCTACTGAGAACTCTTTAGCAGAGAATGCACAAACTCTCAGTCAGTGTGTATTTTTGAACAAGCTAACGAAAGAATGAGTTGGAAGCCTTGGAGAATGTGAAGGAAAAAGAATAAAGACAGAAAAATAGCTCTGAATGGCTCATGGAAAATGATTTGAGTATATTTTATTTTGCCTTAGTCTTACATCTGTGCAGATGGTTCCCTTAAGTCAAAATATCACATTAAATATCTAATTATTTGTAGATCATCAGAATATGGCAAATAGGTAAACAAACCTGCCAGTCAGTTCCTCAAGGAAATTATATCAATATTTACACATTGCTTCCTGTGCTAAAATAACTATAAATCCTTTTATCAAGTACACTTCTAGATGTGAAGGGCCAAAAAGGCAGAAAAGGGGATGTCTGTACTTACCTATTCCCCAACCAGTTCAAATCTGTGGCAAAATTTTATATAATCTATCCAGAAACTGATGTGAAACTCAGTTCAACAAAGTTTCCACAGTAAGGGACTAAAGATACCAGTGAGCCAGCATCAGGTTGCTGGGCCAAGCAATGAGACATCAAGTTCACACTCTGGGACAGATACATCTGGAAATGACCCTTGGGCCCCGGAGCACCATCTGGAAGGACCTCATATCTGAAGAGTTAGTATCCAGGTGAGTAGGAGACAGGGACACCTTCATTAAAAAAAAAAAATGTCACCAAGCGACAAACGCTGTCATTCAGAAGAGAGTTCTAAGGTGTGAGAGTGGACTAGAGGAACATGAAGGATTGGGGAATGGTGACAGTGGAAGGTCATGTGAAACCTCAACCCTAAAATATAAAATAGAGATGTCTCGAGAGGAAGTGAATCCCTGGAACTCCTACACTGAAGTTCAGAGGGAAGCACGTTGGGAAAACCTAGGGGGTAAAGTGGAGATAAAGCTGCAGTTAAGCATTAAGTCTTGAGATTAAGTATATAAACCCATAAGAAGACCCACTTGCCTTGGGACCCAAAGCAATGACACCAATTGAAGAGCAAACAACAGATAGGAAGAAATCCCAGATGTCATATTTATAGCCTGCCATGGGGAAAAAATAGGAAGGAAGGGAGAAAGGGAGGAAGGGAGGGAGGGAGGGAGGAAGAGAGGTAAGGAAGGAGGGTGAACCGAGATTGCTAGTAGTCATTATATTGGTGTCTCCTGCAATCTTGCTAATAACAATGGTGGTACAAAGCTATTCATACTAATAATGTTGTAATTATTATTATAATAATAATATTATTATAAGCATTAAGTCTGAGATCTCCCAGCCTACTTGGATCGGGGCTGAGCATCCTCCACCCAGATCCTCCAAATTCCAGTAGGCGGGGGTCACACCCACCAACTGGCCCCCTGGTGCCATGTAATCCGATCAACGGCCAAGACTCAGAGACTATAAAACCCAGCATTCACAGCCGCGCGACATCTTATTCTCTCATTCCTACTTTGGATAAACTGGCAGACTACCGAATGTAACCTGCCCACACAGCAGAGTCTGGCAAACTCTTCGTGGCGTACCCAATATGCCAAATACCAGTAACTATGATGAGTCTCATTCTCCTAAAGAGCCTTGAATATGGCACTTTCTTAAAATTCTCAGGGCTAGGATGAAGGAGACGTTACTGCGGCCTGCTCGAGGCAATCAACGAATAACAGGATGGTCGTGATCGTGATATTATTATATTATTCTCTCTCCAGGAGAGTAGCTGAGCAAATTGGAGGCTAAGAGAAACTTCAAACCATTCACCTCTTGCATATAAATAGACTCGGTCCCTACTTCCCATATATCTGTTGAAAAAATAATTCAATTCTGTACAAACAACATCCAAATAGATAGGAAACACAAAGTCACCCTCACAAATTTGGGATCAGATTTTTGGAGCATGGAACTTTATCCCACAAAAATTCCAGTGATAACCAACACACAAGGTATCCCGGCTGCCTACCATCATCAGCAGACAATTTCTGCTAGGCACCCAGTGTATGTTCTGTCACCAGCAGGACTTGAGGCCCTGGTCTCCTTCCAGGCCCCCCTCTACTCCTTGCATAGACCTCTGTGTCAGCTCAAGTTTATGTGTCCACTTCAGATTCTTCCAGACACTTATGACATGACCATGCAGCCACAGCGAGACTCACAATTGTGGGTTCCTAGACTGTTTACTCCCACTGCCCTTTGGACCCACTCAACCATTTCACTGTAGCCACTTCAGGGCCCCTGGTACTGATGCTCAAGCCACCAACACTCAGGCTCATGACCTATATGCCATACAAATGGACCCACACCACAACTCCTGGACCTCGATTTGCCACTCTACCCTTCCAGGTAAGGTTAATCTTGAACTAATATCATTGGTCCCACTTGAAATAGGAGGCAGATTTCCTTCCCTTCCATGTATGTCAAAGCAGACTCTGCACCTAACCTCTGCCACATTAATGGGCCCAAACTACATCTCCTGAAACATACACCATCATGTATGTGCCTTCCAAATGGATCTACTTAGCAAAGTTGGGGGTATAAGTCACAATTAAAACTTCCTTACACTGGGTGAATACCGTCAGAGAAGGAAAAGAGTAACTTCAAGCCTAGACCTTCAATGTCTCATAGGGAATCTAACTACAAAGTGTCATCCTCAACACAGCAAGAACACTGGAAAACCAGTGGGAAAGACATGAAGAAGCCTACCAGGTCCAACGAGTGAAAATACTAAGGAAGGCACAACCAACACCAACCAGCTCTTTAAGTTCTCAGAAAATGACTTTAATTACATCATGGTAAGGGTGTTTAATGAGATCAAAAAAACAATAGCACAAGAAAATATCTGAGCTTAATGAGAAAACTTGAAGTATAAATGACAGAAATGAAGAGCGCAGTAAGTGATGTTAAAAAATAAAAGAAAAAAACAGTAAATACTACTAGAAGCAGAATAACAGCAGCTGAGACAGAGATTGAGAAGCTCTAAATAATTTTGATACACAACTGAAGAAACTAGTAAAAATAAGACAAATTCTTGGACTCATGCAATCACTTATCAGAAGGAATCAGCAGAAAATTTGAACATCTAATTACAAGCCAGGAAATCAAAACAGTATACAAAGATGTCCTCTCCAAAATAAAGTATAAGACCATCTAGTACATTAGTCAGTTCTTCTAAACCTTAGTGAGAGAAAACTTTACTCTCTCAAGGGTAATCATCTGTGGACCATACAATACAAGCATACATGTTACGGACAAGCAATTGGAATAGTATTTGTCCTTCCAACTTCCAAAGAGCAACCATATGATTTTGCAAGCAGTGTATGCACTGCATGTCTGCTGTGCCACCCCCTCTTGTAAACCTTCAAAGATATTATTCCTCATTTCCTCAAAGAAGTAAAGATTACATTTCTCAAACAGCAACTTTTATGATGTCAACATCAAGTAGACAAGGGCATTCCAAAATAATAACTACAAGTCAATATTTCATATTAATCATTAATTCAATACTCTTTCACAAAATCTTAATGAAAGGCATTAAAAGGATCATCTATTAAACCAAGTGGTATTTTCAAAGTAAGCAAAAATAACTCAACATATCAAATCAACAAGTGCAATGCACCATATCAACAAATGTAGAAATAAAAATAAATAACCAAGGCAACATAGATTGTACAGTAGATAGAGTGCTTACCACTGAGCAATGTCTGGAGTGACCCATGAAAACAGGCAGGAGTAATCTGTGAGCACTACTGGGTGTGGCCCAAACACTAAAAAACATAATTAAAAATAAATATATATATTCAAAAAGATACAAAATTTGACAAAATTCAACACCCAAAGGTAATATAAAGGATCCCTAATTATATATGCAGGAAAAATATAAAATCAATAAGATTATAAAACCATGGTTAACTCCATACTGAATGGTGAAAAATGAAAGTTTTTCTTCTAGATCAGACATACAAAAAAGATATCCACATTCCCCACTATTATTTACTATAGGACTAGAATGCCTAGTCAAAAGAAATAAGAATTCCAAAACAGAACGTAAATTCCTGTTCTGAAACAAATAATGAAAATTCTACTATTTGCAAACAACATAATGTTCTTAGGAAACCCAAAAAGATGCATGCCTTTAAGAAACAATTTAAAAACAATTAGAAATAATACCAATACTGTAAAATGGCAGACTGTAAAATCATTGATGTTTTCATGAATTCAGCCCCAACGGCAAGAAAAGCAAAGCAAAAATAAATGAGATTCATATCAAACACAAAGCTTTTTCACAGTGAAAGAAACAGTCATTAAGACAAACAAACATCTAATATCTGGGGAAAATTATATACTAGACCTCCAACAATTGTGCAATCTATAGAAATGACACAGTGGGCCCAAGGATTTGGCCCAAGCTGTATAGAGCATATGTCTTGCATAAGCAAGACCCTATAATTGATCACTACCACATAGCACTACTGGAGCATTAACAAAATAAATGAACTCACAAAGTCAAGAACAAAATACAACTCCACAAAAAATGAGAGAATTGCTGGGCAGATACTTCATCAAAGAAGACATAGCAGATGGACAATAGGCACATGAAAAATGTTCATTATCGTTTATCAGGAAATGCAAGCTCAGGTGACAATGAGATATAACACCACAACTATGAGAACATCTATACCAAAAAGACTAGAAGCAACAAATGTTGATGAGGCTGCAGAGAGAAATCTTTGTGTGTTATAGGGAGGATATTTATTGGTCTAGTCTCTATGGAAAATAGTGGAGAGGCCTCAAAATATTAACCATACATCTACTATACGATCCTGCAGTTCTCTCCTGGAGATTCATCCAAAGAACACAAAACACTAACCCCAAAATATATGTGCACATCTATGTTCATTGTAGTTCTATTTATATCAGTCGAAATATGAAAACAATCCAAATGTACAGTAGATGACTGAGGAAGGAAGATATATTATATACCCACAAAGGAATACTACTCAATCATTAGAAAAGATGAAACTTCCACTTTTGTAGCAACATGGATGGGGATCATGCTAAGAAAAATAAGTCAGATGAGGAAAGACAATTACTCTATGATCTCACTCAAATATAGTATATAATGCATTCAAGCAAGAGACCAGACAGAGTCAAATGAAACCAAAGCCTTAAATTCTCACTGCAATTTTCCCAATGCAGAGTTGGTGTTGAGAGACAGGGTAAGTCCAACAGGCTGTTGCTACTTGGTAGAAGGCATAGAGTAGTAATAACAGGTGTAAAGCTATTGTGCTAAAATACAGCTTTTTAAACCCACACTCTCTCAATAAAAATTCTCTATGAGTCAAGTCTTCTGCCCCCGCGCCTGGCTGTTCCTCGCCGGGGCCCATTGGAGGGGAGCAGGTTGAGCTTTTCTCCCCACCCCGACCAGGGCTCCGGCAGCCAAAGACCTCCAGGACCAGCCACCACCATGCTGAGACCACTCTCCGCACACATGAAGGTACTGGCAGAGGGACAAATCCACGCAGGTTCCGGGGCCGAGATCTCCCAGCCTACTCGGATTGGAGTCGAGCATCCTCCACCCAGATCCTCCAAATTCCAGTAGGCGGGGGTCACACCCACCACCTGGCCCCCTGGCGCCGTGTAATCCCATCAATGGCCAAGACTCAGAGACTATAAAATCCACATCCCGGAACCGTGAATGCGGCCGCGCAACATCTTATCAGGACATCTCTTTATGACATCTTATTATCTCATTCCTACTTTGGACATGCCCACAGGGCAGAGTCTGGCAAACTCCCCGTGGCATACCAAATATGCCAAATACCAGTAACAATGATGGGTCTCATTCTCCTAAAGAGACTTGAATATAATCTCAGGGTTAGGATGAAAGAGACGTTACTGGGGCCTGCTCGAGGCAATCGACGAATAACAGAATGATGAAATGAAAAGAAATGAAAGAAAAATTGACTAACAGTGTAGCATAAGTTAGCCCAGATTTCCATATTTCATTTCAATTTTCATATTTATATGCCTTCACTAGCTCTTAAGTAAAATACACTTGGAAGACATGTTCCAAACTAAGAGAAAATAGAGTTATTTGGGTCTTTACTTTTTTGCTATTAATTGATACAGGTAGCTAAATCATAGCAACCTAATTTGACATAGCTACCTGAACTACTTAAGTCATAGATAGCACATAAAAACAAAGTAAGATAGTTAGCTTCCACTAAAATAATCTAAAATGTACTTAAATGTTAGAAATAGTAAATAAACTTATATTTATTTATTAAAATATATATTCTGCTTTCTATGAAACATTTTGTTAGTATTACACATAAAATAGTCAGAGATGTGGTCTCTGTATTCAAGGAGTTTACAGTTAAGAAATTTAATCATTAAACATCAATCTTATAATAAAAATTTTGGAAAATAAGATGTGAGTAGAAGAGTATATACCTAAATTTATTAGTTGTGAGAGTCAGGGAAAATTTTCTCAAAATTATGGGGGACTTAGTAATTTTTACATAAGTTTTAAAAAATTGTTATTTATAATTTACATGGATATCCTTAATGAATGGGCTGGACGGCAGCACAGTGACGACTGCCTTGCATGTGGCCAACCCAGGTTTGATTCCTCCCTCCCTCTCTGAGAACCCGGCAAGTTACTGAGAGTATCCCGCCTGCACGGCAGAGCCTGGCAAGCTACCGGTGGTTTATTTGATATGCCATAAACAGTGAGAAGTCTCACAATGGAGACGTTACTGGTGCCCACTAGAACAAATCAATAAATAATGGGAGGACAGTGCTACAGTGCAGTGCTATCCTTAATGAATAAATATTTATTATCCTTAATGAATAATGAGAGCCCGGCAAGCTATCGAGAGTATTCGATATGCCAGACACAGTAACAACAAAGTCTCCACTGGAGACATTACTGGGCCTGCTCGAGCAAATTGATGATGAACGGGAGGGAAAAAAAATGAATAATGGATGGCTTAGAGTTACACAATTGAGGCGCAGAAATAGTACAGAGGTAAGGAACTTGTCTTACACACAGTCAAGTTGATTGCCTCGAGCAGGCCCCAATAACGTCTCTTTCATCCTAGCCCTGAGATTATATTCAAGGCTCTTTAGGAGAATGAGACCCATCATTGTTACTGGTATTTGGCATATTTGGTACGCCACGGGGAGTTTGCCAGACTCTGCCCTGTGGGCAGGCTACATTTGATAGCCTGCAAGTTTGTCCAAAGTAGGAATGAGATAATAAGATGTCATAAAAAGATGTCCTGATAAGATGTCATGCAGCTGCAAATGCGGCCGTGCGGTTCCGGGAGCTGGATTTTATAGTCTCTGAGTCTTGGCCATTGATGGGATTACACGGTGCCAGGGGGCCAGGTGGTGGGTGTGACCCCCGCCTACTGGAATTTGGAGGATCTGGGTGGAAGATGCTCGACTCCAATCCGAGTAGGCTTGGAGATCTCGGCCCCGGAACCCGCGTGGCTTTGTCCCTCTGCCAGTACCTTCATGTGTCAAGTAACTCTATTTAATTGAGATATGAGCCTCTGAGCACTTCTATGAGTGGTCCCTGAGCACATAGTCAGGAGTAATCCCTGATCACCACTGACAGTGACCCAACCATTCCCCATCCCCTCAAATAAAAAAAGTTGTTCAACTACAACTTGGTTCTTCTTTAACCTCTGATTCGGAAATTCTTTTACTCTAACAGAAAATATGTCAACGTTTGACATACATGTATCATGCCAAATATGTACATTTTCATGAGAATGCAAATTGATTGACTAATTGGGATGCTCGTATTGCTGCAAAGTCACTCATGAACCAATGTAGAGTAATCACACTGGCATTTAAGTCAAATAATTTTGCTGGTATGTTCTGATATATTAAGAGAAGGTTTAAAGTGCCATATAACTACATATGTAAGTACACCCTTATTGCTGACCTTACAATGCACTTAGTACCTTATACTTCACTAATGCTGTCTCTACTACCACAAGCAATTTATTCTGCCTCATGTTCCTCAAGTGCTCATAAATCAGCATTAGATCCTTTTTACTGAGTTGCTGATTTTAAGCCAGCACAGTAGCATTTGGATTCAAAGTATAATATTGGCACACATATTGATTTTAATTAGTCTAATTAGTTCATTACACTAAAAATCACACAGATCATTTATTACATCAAACCTAATGGCATATGATCAAGGATTTAATATGATAATGAAGTAGATCAATTATCACTCATAAAGGAAGTCATTAACAAGTGTAAACATTGTCAAACTGATACCATTACAAATTAGGAACTCATAGCTAAGGCGATTTGCATATACACACTAATATTTTATAGTCAATCCTTTTAAAAAATGAATACATTTTTTTCTTTCAATTTACTATTGTGGACCTGTATTATTATTTTAAGCTATGCACAAGCTAGTTAAGATGAATTATAGGTTTAATTACTTTTGAGTGTGATGAATTCCAGTAGCCATAAAGCAAAATATACATATATATATACATACGTATATTTCATTGACTAAAATAAAGTTTATTTAAATTTCTCTTTTTGCTCACCTTGAAAACTTAGAATACTCTTTGCCAGTTGAATAGCCCTTATATAATAAAAAACAAAAAAAGCTATGAAAGCTCTTGAAATATTTTTAACACTTGAGATATGGGAGTTAACTTGTGAATTTTTTGTTGTTTTTCAGTAATAAGAACATGCATTGTTACATTGAGCAAGAATAAAAATAGCTGCAAAAGAAATTTTGATTGCAATACTATATATTCATTTATTAATGACTTTTGCAGCCTTAACATTACCAAGACATCTTAAATAAAAGCAGCCAACTGTGCACCCCATTCCTAAACCAATGCATTGCCATTTATCATTATTATTGCTATCATTACCCTTTGCTTAGGGTCCCTTCACTCTGTTTTAAATTCATTTGACAGTAGAGCACATTCAAGCCATTCAGAATTTATTTTTCTGGTGAGAACTTGTAAGGTAGTGTATAAATTATTTCCATGATATCCACATATAATATGATCTAATTACCATTTCCCAAATGTCAGATTGCTCCAAAAAATCCAGACTCTGGAATCTTATAAATCTTTTCAGAGAATTTCCAGTCAAAACATGACACCATTTTATTGACAATACTACATATAAAATCTAAAGTTGCATTATAAATGTTACTTGGTGGTAAATTACAATAGCTAAAAAATAAAATATTCACCTAAAATCTAATTCATCCTGTTGTCAAGATAGCAATTCGGGAAACGACCCTGTATATATTCAGTACTTGAGAACTGTACTGCATTGTATGTAATTCATAGACTTTTTGGAAGAATTAGGTGAGCTAAAATTTATAAAGAACTTAAAACTGTGTGGCACGCACTAGTCACTCAGATGTTAGCTATTATTAAGAGGCAAGTAACCTGTGTGTTCAGATCGCCGACATTTTTCTCATCAAGTAAAGTCCGACAGCAGACTGCAGTACAATGAATATATACTGTTCACCATTATACTTTGTTTTCTGTGCCCGGTAAAGAATATATTCTGATGGTATGATATCTTAATAGTTTCCACTTACCGAACACTCTCACCTTGATGTATCCTCATTTCCATTCCAAGAGCAAAAGCGTTATCTTTTCACGAGTTTCTATTTGTGAGGAAGATAAGTCAAGTTCAAGGTCTTTATGGCATTTTTCGATCCTAGTTCACCCTGCATCTTTACTTCAGTTTTCTGTGTGGCAGCAGTACCAAGTTCTACTGCTTACTGAGCAGTTTCGTTCCTGTCTCAAGACTTGTTTCTTTGTGGATTTCCCTTTTTTTCTTCCTAAAACCGTCCTTACTAATTCTTCAATATCTACTTCTTTTTTTAAACGCACTCCAGTATTCACTATGAGATATGTAGCTCTGGAGAAGTTATTTACTTTCTTAATCTTTAATCCTATGAAATGAATTAATAACAGGATTAGGAGATATGTGCACAATAGTTTGGATTATGATAGAAATTTAAGTAATTGCATTATTTTGTTAAAACTGTCTCCATTCCATCTAAAATGTTTGAAAACCTGCATTTTTTAAACCAACATACATGTATATTATGATTTCAAATCGTATGAGTCATTGGGTAATATAGTTTCAAGCTCTATGAAATTTTCTTAGTAGAAAAACCACATAACTAGTATAGAGGGTACAGGACTTGCCTTTGCATGTGGCCTAGCCTGGTTATATTTCTTATAGTCCCCAGTACCTCCAGAAGTGGCCCCTGAGCATAGAACCAAGAGCTAACCCTGAGCAAATCCATAAACTGAAAAAATGAAAGGAAAATAAAATTGTTGAGTAGTAAATATTGAACTGCCAGGTGAGCAACACAGAATTAGCTTAGAAGTATAGTTGTCAGTTATAAGGATTGTCTCCTTTGAAGCTTAACCATTATAAAGAAGCAAATGATATGAAAAAAAGAAAATCTTAAGGCTAATGATGTTATCCTGCAAAATTACAAATATAAATATATCAAAATATACAGAGCATTAAAATAGTCATATTCTCTTATCTGATGAGCTACGATGACACTTGTATATGGAATATAATCCATGTACCTACAAATTCTCCTACTCTGAAAAAGTAAATGAAAAATAATTTAAAAAGAGCATCTCCATTTCATTTCATGATCTGTAAAAAAAAAAAAAGAACTGCATTTTCTGTCAAGACTAAGAGCTTTGGCAAATTAGTCACGCAGTTCTTTGTTTTTAATTCAGACAAACTGATTGTTTTTTTGAAACTAAATTTACAGACAGACCTGTTGGCAAAATGAGGAAGCCCTTAAGGAAAACACTGAAGATGACAATGCAACCTCTGCCAACAGTGTACACAAAGTGCTCTACAGATTCCATTATATGCATGAGCACACAAGAGTGTGAGCAACACACACACACACACACACACGTTAACTTAATTAATCCATCATTAACATCAGAGCACAGCGCAGCGCCTACTGCACCTGGCTTGACAGCTGGATTGAAAGCACCGTTGACAGCTGGTGCTTATGCACTGGCTTGAAGTGTGGGGGATGATGATGGGCTTGCCTAGGGAGCTAGAGCCTGCTGAGAGGTTACGCATTTAATGAAGGTAATGGTAGTTAATGAGAATACTTTTTTTGCTAGAGTTTGGGGAAGAGTAGGGTAACAAAACAATAAAATGTATGTATTTGGCAATTCGATACCTAGTTCTCTGAAAGATCGTAAGGCCGTATAATCATTTGAAAAAATAAACTGTGTTACGTATTAAGGAACACTGTGCAGTATTTTTAAGATTAAGTGGCAAAATAAGATCAGTGAAGTCTTCATGGATTTGGAGGAGAGGAGCTAAAATAGTCCAAACACCTCAAACATGATCTTCTAATCCTTCACCACCATCCATAGGCTTACCACTGAGTCACTGAACAATATAGAAAGAGTTTACACTAAAAGTCTTATCTTCTCACCAACCCAATGGCCAGAATCTTTATTTCAGTACGATATCACCATAGCTAAGGGTAATTAAGAACTTAACTGTGGCAGAAGGAATTTCCCTGTATATTAAGTTCATTTTATAGTCTCTGAGTCTTGGTCGTTGATGGGATTACACGGCGCCAGGGGGCCAGGTGGTGGGTGTGACCCCCGCCTACTCGGATTCGGAGGATCTGGGTGGAAGATGCTCGACTCCAGTCGAGTAGGCTTGGAGATCTCGGCCCCGGAACCCGCGTGGCTTTGTCCCTCTGCCAGTACCTTCATGTGTGCGGAGAGTGGTCTCAGCATGGTGGTGGCTGGTCCTGGAGGTCTTTGGCTGCCGGAGCCCTGGTCGGGTCGGGGAGGAAAGCTCAACCCGCTCACCTCCAAGGGGCCTCGGCGAGGAACAGCTAGGTGCGGGGGCAGAAGACTGCACTGTTCTCGTCCAGATCCTCCAAATCCCAGTAGGCGGGGGTCACACCCACCACCTGGCCCCCTGGCGCCGTGTAATCCCATCAACAGCCAAGACTCAGAGACTATAAAATCCAGCTCCCGGAACCGCGCGGCCACGAACATCTTATCAGGACATCTTTTTATGACATCTTATTATCTCATTCCTCCTTTGGACAAACTTGCAGGCTATTGAATGTAGCCTGCCCACAGGGCAGAGTCTGGCAAACTCCCCGTGGCGTACCAAATATGCCAAATACCAGTAACAATGATGGGTCTCATTCTCCTAAAGAGCCTTGAATATAATCTCAGGGCTAGGATGAAAGAGACGTTACTGGGGCCTGCTCGAGGCAATCGACGAATAACAGGATGATGAAATGAAATGAAATGAAAATTAAGTTCATAGCACTTCTTTTCACTTATTAATATACAAAAAATATTAGTTTTATCTTTTCTCCAGCATCAACAACATGAGGGCATTAATTTTCCAGAAGAGTCCTGTTC
This sequence comes from Sorex fumeus, assembly GCF_029834395.1. Classification (NCBI taxonomy): domain Eukaryota; kingdom Metazoa; phylum Chordata; class Mammalia; order Eulipotyphla; family Soricidae; genus Sorex; species Sorex fumeus. The sequence goes on from NW_026606059.1 coordinate 22,681,186, forward strand.
CTGACGGCAGAGCAATAGCTAAAGGTGCAGGACACGTGGTTTGTGTGCAGGACACCCACGTTCCATCTCCAACACAATACGGTTCCCAGAACTACTGACTGTGCCCCCCCCCAAAGAAACAGTAACAAAGAGCCGTGTTCTTACGCCACTTCTATACAGGAGCAGGAGTAACCAAAGCAGCAGTAATTTTATTAATAGTTTCATATTATCTATAAAATTAAGTCTAGACCTTTACATTGACATTTGGTGCCTTGTTCACTGATCAGCCCAGATTCTAATTTTTAAGCGTTCTTTTAAAATGCATTGTATTTTTGTATATTTATGTACTTTTTTTTTCTTTTTTGGGTGTTACCTGGCAGTGCACAGGGGTTACTCTGGCTCTGCACTTAGGAATTACTGCTAACAGTGCTCAGGGATCATATGGGATGCTGGGAATCAAACACGGGTCCACTGCGTGCAGGGCAAATGCCCTATTGTTGTACTATCGCTCCAGCACCCACTTAAGTTCTTTTGGTCACCATGTACCAATCATCTGTACTGTACTTTTGGTCATCTACCCTGATCATCTTGCTTCCTCTGGGGTAGCGCTGTAGCACTGTAGCACCGTCCTCCCGTTTTTCATCGATTTGCTCGAGCGGGCCCAGTAACGTCTCCATTTTGAGACTTGTTGTTACTGTGTTTGGCATAATGAATATGTCACGGGGAGCTTGCCAGGCTTTGCCGTGTGGGTGAGATACTCTCGGTAGCTTGTCGGGCTCTCCGAGAGGGGCAGAGGAATTGAACCTGGCTTGACTAGACTGGTCACTCGCAAAGCAAACGCCCTACCACTGTGCTATTGCTCCAGTCCTCCTCTGGGGTACAAAGAAGGATATAAATGTCTTGACTCACTACTGTGAACTTTTATTCTTTCTTTTTTAAAAAAAAAGTTTTTAAAGTTTAACTTTGTCTGTTTTTTTTAAAAATTTTTATTAGTGAAACACCATGAGGTATAGTTGTAGACTTAGAAATTTTTGTGCTTGGGTTTCAGTTATACAATGATCAAGTACCCATCCCTCCACCAGTGCCCATTCTCCACCACCACTAATGGTGGGAGCGCAATTTCTAATTTTTTGAGAAGTATCCATACTGTTTTCCAAAAGGTCTGAACCAGTCAGCATTCCCACCAACAGTGAAGGAGAGTCCCTTTCTCACCATATCCGCACCAACACCAGTTGTTTTTGGTCTTTTGGATGTGGGCCAGTCTCTGTGGAGTGAGATGATATCTCATTGTTGAAAGTTTAATGTTTTTTTAAAAAGTTTAGTCACCATGATTTACAATACAGTTAATGATGGTTTGATGCATAAACAGTTCAACACCACACAATCTCCCAGAGTGTTAGCCTCCCCACCACCATTGCCGCAGGGTCCTCTCAGCCACCCCCACCCTTCCTAAGATCAAATTTGTAGAACATTTCTCATTCTTTTTTTTTTACTTTTTGGTTCTCTTATTATGTTTCTTTCTATCCCACATATGGATACACTCAGTTTCATTTACTATTGGCAAATTTCATGATCCCATCTTTTCTTACAGTGCAGTAATATTCCATTTTGTAGGTCCTTTATCCAGTCACCTATTCTTAGGCACTGGAGTTCTTTCCAAATTTTGAGTTTTCTCAAATCAAGCCTTTGGGAAGCATACATTTTGCAATATATTTGCAAGAAATATTTTTCAGTTTTTTCAGGCAATATATTTTAAATAAGTTGACTAATTATAAAATTAATAAATTAGACCCTAAATTGAAATACAGTTTTGTTTTCTCTCCCTGACCATCCCCTACCTGTCCTCATTGCATCATTTTATCAGTTATAAGTCAGTGGGAGAAGTTTACAAAGATATAATGCAGAAATCCAAATCTGTTTAAATTATATGTAACATATTCCCTTTTATACCAATGGCAGCTATGAGCTTTAGGTCCCTATTAAAGCATATTCAGTATTTTTTTAAATTTCTGACTCATAGTCGACCAATTACAAATTATCATTCCAACTTTAATATGGGGAAAGTGTGGCTAAGAAAGTGAAAAAGACAGATATGTTAAAAGGTATATTTCACACATTAAAAAGTATGAAAGTTAGATTTTCTAGAGCTAATACTTTTAACAGATGTCACTGTCACTGTCCTCCCATTGTTCGCCGATTTTGCTTGAGCGGGTCCAGTAACATTGTGAGACTTGTTACTGTGTTTGGCATATCAAATACGTCACGGGGGGCTTGCCAGGCTTTGCCGTGTGGGTGAGATACTCTCGGTAGCTTGCCGGGCTCTCCAAGAGGGGCAGAGGAATCAAACTCGAGTCAGCCATGTTGGCTACATGCAAGGCAAACGCCCTACCCTTTGTGCTATCGCTCCAGCCCTTTAACAGATGACAATTATAAGTTTCTATAAGTAATAGATTTTTATGTTGTCATTCAGTTCTCCCGAATATTTTATAAGATGCTGCAGCACTGTAGCACTGTCCTCCCGTTGTTTATCGATTTGCTTGAGTGGGCACCAGTAATGTCTCCATTGTGAGACTTGTTGTTACTGTGTTTGGCATATTGAATACGCCAATGGGAGCTTGCCAAGCTCTGCCGTGTGGACGGGATCCTGTTGGTAGCTTGCCGGGCTCTCTGAGAGGGGTGGAGGAATCGAACCCGGGTCCGCCGCGTGCAAGCAAACGCCCTATCTGCTGTGCTGTCACTCCAGTCCTATAAGATATTACAAGCGTATAAAGCAAAGAGCAACTTTATTGACCATTATAAAATAACCAGGTATCCAAATCACAGAATTCCTCTCCTCAGAAAGGTAAATAGTAAGCGGTCAAGATGCACACATAACATGCACCCAGCAAGGCTCAATTCTCAGAACCACATGGTCCCAAGAATTTCTGCATACAGTTATGAGGCTGTCTCAGTGCGGGTGTGACTTTAGAGATCCAACACAACACAAGGGTGGCCTGGGCATCCTTGGCACTACAAGACCTGCAGATTGCACCACCTCTTGGTGAGAATCACTTTGTTATTTCTTCGTTTTTCTTTTTGCAGAGGAGGCCTTTCAGTTCTCTGGGATGTGAATCCCCAGCTTTAGAGATCTCTTCTGTAAAATAAAAAATGAACAAATAAATTCCTCTTATGCCATATAACTGATATAAAATTATAAAACTGAACTTTAAGTGGGACTTTGGGCCATAGCAAACTGACACAAATAGTCTCATGCTACTAAAACTATTTGTCATGCTCATGAATCTGAAGTTTATTGTCTGTAAGTGAGGAATCTTGTGTCTTCAGTCAACATCTTAAAAACAGTGACAAACTAGCTACCTTTCACATCGTCTAAATCTTATGTTTCTATGGTTCTTGAGAAAAACAAGTTTTCATCATGCTTTTTAAATTAATAATATTTATTAGCATGTATTTATCTCTTAATAGAAAAATTTACTGCCCTAAAATGCCTGCACACTATGTTTTTTAGAATATCCTAGGGAATTTTTTAATTAATAACTCACAAAGAATGTAATAAAAATGGAAAAATAATTTCAGTTTTCATTGATTAGCAACTATAATTGTCTAAGTAATCTTTTTATCATATCATAATAAACATTGAGGATTTTAACTTCGCCTATAAATGTTTGTCTGATCTCTGATCTCTTCCTTTATGTGTACAAAAAATTAAAAAATATTGCTTTTTTCTTATCTTCATGAACTGCACAGAATACAAAATATTTAGTTTAGAAACAAAATCAGTATTAGAATAACACCTCGTCATTTATTCAACGAATAGAGTGGAGCACCAGTTCCAACAACTCTAAAAATTAATAAAATTCAGTTTAGTGAAAAAAATCATTATGCATGTACTTAACCAAGTCACTTAAATTCTATGAACCTTAAATTTTTTATCTGTAAAAATATTTTGTTCCATTTTAAACTTCTGCCACCTATAAAATCCGATAATATTTCTATGAAATTTTAAAGACTATCTCTGAATTGTGGATTCTGATGTCTTAGAAAATATCACCTTATATGCCTCTCTAGGTGTAAACTGTTTATACACAAAAATAAATTTTCAATAAATATTGAATGTGCATTGAAGCAGGTAAATTACTTCATAATCTCATTCTCTTTTTGTTGTATTCCACAGTGGGTCATGTTTTTTTTATTCCTTTCTGTTTATCCCAATTTTTTTAGGGAGCTTGGTTTAAAATTCCCCTAATTACAATTACTGACATACAATAGTAAGTTCACAGTCACCAACAGTGTCAAGTCTCAATGCCTTCTTTCCCAACTCCTGGAAAAGTTCATTTTGTCTTTAGTTTAATTAGTATAGTTTAGATCATATGTTTCAAATAGTATTAATACATAGTGTTTTGATCTATAGTTCCTTACTGCACCACCACCAAAGAGTCCAGGGCCCTCCACTCATGTTATTATGGAATGTATGGTTCACCTCATCATGTTCATACCTCCACTCCCCCAACTTCGTTGGGTTACTTTTCACTGGAACTGTAGTCAACAAGTCTATATATTCCACGTTCTGTTTTTTTAAGACACAGAAAATATCTATTTGTGACTCCATTGATACAACAATATACAAAATGTACAACTCTGATGGGCACAGCAAAAATAAAAGTTGGGTAAATTTAAAAAGATCTCCACTATTGAAAAAAATAATTATACTTAAATAAACCTTGATTAATACAGAAAATGATAATCCGAGAGAAATGTTCTGTGAAAGGTGGTAGGTGCTCAGTTGATTTCTGAAACTGGTTCAGATGGTGTCAACTTCTCATTATACAATACTGTGACTGCCTAGAAATAGCTTTGTAATTAAGAAACTTTTATAACTGCAAATAATTATCTATCAGCTGGCTGTCAAATATTAGATTTTTGCATTTGTTGAACTTTTATGCTAGAGTGGGAGAACAAGGGTCACTGAAGGTGATGCCTGCTTTGTAGAACAATTTAAAAAGATCAGAAAGAATCCTGCTGACAAAAAGTCAATATGAATAAAATGGGGTTAATCCACAGTGAAATAAAAGAATCGCTTTCAATGATGCTTTTAAAAAATAATAAACCATACTTAAACTTTAACTTAAAGATGTTATTTGATCTTTAGAACTAAAGTTCTTATTTGTGGAAACTATTTTTAGAATGCAATAAGAGTGTCATGAGGACATTTAGATTGTGCTGGTGAGTTTGATGAAAACTACATCAGAGAATAGGCCAAAGAAATTTAGATTTTTTAACAAAAATATATGTATCACCTATCTGATTAAAGATCTTCATCCCTAAATGAACTTTAGCCAATAAATACGTGTTGAATCATTTAAAAACAGTATCACTTAAACAGTTTCTATCAGAGCAATAATAGCTCTTTTGTCTTTTGTTGGACATCATATATATACACAATAAATTAAGGACATTTATTGTAAAATTTATCTGAAATATAACAATCATGATTGATAAATTTGTCTGTATTTATACCTATATTTTAATATCAAGACATAAATAAAATTCTTAAACATGGACAAAAATTAATTTAGTTATAACAAATAATAAAATGAAATTAGATTAATATTTTCTCTTCTTTGTTTTGCTTTCAGCTGTTCTCAGGGCAGACTCCTGGCTCTGTGCTCAGGGATCACTCCTGATCCTGGGGATCTAACATGGTCTGCCATGTGCAAGGCAAATGTCTACCCACGCTACTATCCCTCTGGCCCCAAGACTGATATTTTTAATACTTATAAATGCGCTGGTGTTACCTTTGAAAAGAGGAATTAAAATATTATGTAATGTGAATGTATTCTCTGCAATTAGATTATTTTTGCGATTTTTACTATTTACAAAACTCACTTTGCTTCATTTATTCACATAAAACCAGAATCTATAAATAACCTATTGCTCAACAATGAGTTAAAAACAATGTTAGTCATAGTAGAAAAAAAAGAGGATTTAAAAAAAAACTCAATAATCCAATGAATTCAAGGAGAGAGAAAGATGTGGAAATAGGTAAAGGAGAATTGAAAAGAACAGTTCTACTAATGTTATTTGTAAAGTGCTGTAGCAGCAGAATTTAAAAAGTGTGCAACTCCTCTAGAATATCACAGAGAAAGATATTGAAGTAAGTCCCGATAATGAGATGAGGTATGAACTAAGCAGAGAATAGGGATAAATAAACTAGAGGCAAATGAAGACATGCATAAGGGCATGAGGACAAATTTTGGAAACTAAAATAGGTCAGTGAGGCTAGCCATATATACAGTGAGGAGCTGGAATGAGGGAGAATGAACTCATAAAAAGCTACCTACAAAACAAATATCATCTAAGGTTGCATCTCATCAAATTAATTTAAAATAATTCTGAGTAAGAACCAACACTATTATTTAGAAAAGTCACTTACTTGATGACATTGTGGATAGAGACTGTAACAAACACAATAATCCTAAATCTCAAGGGCAACTTATAAAGTTCTTTGCTCCTGTAAAATCAAAGAAAACTAAAAGCCAAATGACCATGGTGGCCAAGAGCTAGAGTCAACCTTTGATCTATATCTGAAAATAGAAAGATGAGATATAATAGTATCTAACATGAAGAAAAGAGAAGGATCCAAGCTAATATCAACCTTGTCTTTAGATGAATTTATGGAACTATTATCCAGAATAGAGAATAATAGAAAAGATGATAAATATCTGATGAGTTAAATCTGAATTACATGTTTAAAATACTCTTCAGAATACACGGAAGGATATATGAAAGCCAGTATATGAGATCACTTACAGGAAGTATCCAGGTGATTATGTAACCAAGGGGCACTTCAATTTTAAGGAATGTGTATAAGAAGAATCAGTGAAAAAAAAACTGTAGAAAAATAATGCAGAATGAAAGAAGGTAGTAGCATCCAAAGGAAAAATGTCAAAATGATAACGAGGGACAGTGTCCAAAACTACAACAGTGAAGAGGAGAGAAACCCATTCAGTCTGCTGCATTCTAAACATATCGCAGCTGATAGAAATTAAAGAAACAAAATTTGCTTATATAACTATATATCACAGAGAAAGAAACAGAACAGATTGTTAGCATACTGTCTGTCTGTAACACTGTCTTTCCTTTATTCATCAATTTGCTCGAGCACCAGCAATGTCTCCATTGTGAGACTTGTTGTTACTGTCTTTTGGCATATCGAATGTGTCAGGAGGAGCTTGCCAGGCTTTGCCATGTGAGCGGGATACTCTCAGTAGCTTGCCGGGCTCTCTGAGAGGGACAAAGGAATATTTTCCAATTAATTTTTACTACTTTATACTGTATTTTAAAGTATTCAAAACTTCCAAATGAAGTATTTTTCTCTTAATTTGTTCTTAGGCATAGCAATGTAATTTCTGAGTGATAAAATACTGCTCTAAACAAAAATTTTCTGTCTTTATTAACACATGTGGATATGGACCTGGAAATGCAGAGAGGAAGCAGAACATCCTCAGATAGATAAACAAAGAGAAATTCTTCTGTTATATTTGTTTCTTTTCTTTCATTGCATTTTCAGCACCATTTCTGACAGCAGAGTAAATAAAAACCATAGTTTTATTTCCCTGTTTTTATGCTGCTTTCAGAAACTCTTGGACTCTCAGGTTTTCCCGATTCCCAAAGTTTAGTTGATGTTCAAAATTTTATATATTCGCCTCTTAGACAAATGTGTTACAGTGAAATAGTCTTCATATATAAGAAAAAATGAAATCTATCTTCTACAACAATGTGAATTGGAGCAGTAAGGTATCCTGTTAAGTGAAATAAGTGAAAATAAAAAGGACAGATATGAGATGATTTTACTCAGATGTGGTACATATAAACACAAAACAAGGACTAGAGACGTTTCAATTATAACAAACCCTTTGATTTTGACTATGTACCTGAAGTTATCAAGTGGTGATTAGTGGGGGTTGAGGTGGGGTGAGGCTTTGTCAGGGAGGAAAAGGCTGAATAGAAATTACAAGAGGTCAGTGGTAGAAGGTCGTTGATATTTTTTGATGTTAAAGGTACAGAAATTTTGTTAACTAATAACATATATGTGAATTTTGATATTTTTGATGATGAAGGAACAGAAAAATTGTACAATAAAAATAAATGTGAACATTATTATAACTATGTTACCTCAACCACAATAAAACAAAATAAAAAATAAATGGTGTACTCAATTTGTAAGAACAGAAGCAAGCAATTGATTTAGGATTAAAGTTGATACCTCCAAATCATCCGCTACCAAGTACTTTCAACTCCTTTCAAATATGCTGTTTATGATTATGGAAATTTGTTATACTGATTCATTCATCAACTTAAATCTTCTCAGTAGATGTTAACATCCTGTTAGAGTCAGAGTTGTCCCGAGGCAAAAAATAAGTGCTCCTTGTTTATCCCCTTTGCTTCATTAGGAAAGGTATAAAATTATTAAATCATAAGTTATAGTTAACACGTACACCGTGGTATAAATGCAGTGATGTAACAACATATATGAAATGAAGAAACTGAGTCATAGAGATATTAAGTGGTGTGACTAAAATCAAAGTTAATAAGTAACATAGGATTTGACCCTCATCAGAGTGGCCCCAGAATACAAATACAAACAATACCTCTTTAATATTTCAGTATGGTGAGCAATTTGTTCCAGAGAAACTCTTGCATTACCACCGTATGCTCTGGGTATGCTTTGTATACCCAGTGGTTGTCAGAAGAACAAGTGGTGTTGGAGGGGGTGGGGATGGGAGACTCAAATCAGGAGTCCTGTGAACAAGAGGCTTGTGCTTGAGCCCCTTCAACACTTCTCAACCCCCAAATACAACACCTTCCTCTCCACTCAACACTCAATGTTTTGCCTCTTCAGACAAAGCCTTAAGGCTACTACTTGAAGCTTTACAGGCACTGAAGGGGTACACAGAGGACTCCCGTGCAACGCAGAGGTCTGTACAAGCACAGGCCGACAGCGCTAAAATTCTCTTCAGAGATGATTCTGAGAGAAACAGCAACTGGAGATGAGGATGTGCAGATGCCCCTAAACAAAGTGACAGCAGCCCATGAGAGGCGAGTGAGAACAGACCACATCGAAATACAATGATGTGCTTCTTGTTTCCTTTCGTCTGAGATTGAGAAGCTGATCCTTGGAGCAAGGCTGATTCTCATCAGCAATACAGATAGGTGTTCAGTGGTAGATTTCAGTATCTAAACCTGTGTTTCTAAATTAATAGAGAATTTGAGTTATGAAAAGGATAACAAACATAATGACTACCATTATAGTTAAGACTACAAGGAAATTATTACCGATAAAAGACCATTAATTATTCACAATTTCCAAGTAGAAAGGGCATTTCATGAGGAGTTACTGAAAGGAGTGGGCCACCCAAGGCAAAAGGGAGAAAAATTTTCACATGATACACAATTCCTGTGCTCAAAGAAAAATTATGAAAGGATGGAAAGCATGAAGGGAAAAATACCTGATAGGTAGATCTGGAAATCAAGTGCTTGGCTTTAACTGCTTGATTGTAAATGTAAATATCTATCTTTAAGCTTTGACCTTCTCCTCAGCAATAGGTGACATCTGGTAAAATAAGGGTAAAAACAGAATCTAACCAAGAAGATCCCCCTTTTGAAAGCCCTGTGCGATCTTCATAATTGAGCCCTAGGAAATTAGAAACAGCCAGTTCCTCACACTTGTCCTTGCCCAACTCTTCCCTCCACAAAAGTCTCAAGGTAAGAACTGTCTTCCACATTTGGCTTCTCCCCCAAAGCTTAAACCTTTCTTTGTTTCATTTGCAAATAAAATAGAGCATACCTCAGAGGAGTAGATCACAGGACATTTTATTATTCAGTTTGGTATCCATTAGTTAGAAAATCACCCTTTATAAAAATGTTTACTGATCCAGTTCTCTATAAAAACACTTCTGACCTTGCACACAAGATTATTACTTTGACAACATGAGCCTGCCGTCTCCGAACTGTTGGTTTATTGGGAGTAAAACTCTTTTCTTTTTGGTCACCACACCTTTGAGTAATAGTGGAACAGGGCCTTCTTTGCTCCATCGAACTTGCCCTTTCCTTGTATATAATTGCCACTCCACTGTAAGTTTGCTAATAAAGAATTAGCAGCTATTGTCACCCTAATTTCCTCATACCCTAGCTATTTTCCTCTCTCTCTCTCTCTCTCTCTCTCTCTCTCTCTCTCTTTCTGCCTCAACATCAGCCCACCCCCCAAACACACACACAAATACACACACAAACACACAACAGGCTGTATGTTCCTAAGACATGTCATGTTGTCACCAAGACATAGAACTTATGGGCAAAACACTTCTTTTCTTCCTCAAAGTTCCAAAATGTCTAATTCTGAGGTGCTTCTTGAAGTCATAACCTATAAGAGCTCACTGGTCCTGTCAGAACATTAGTGCATCTGGCTAAATGTTCATGAAGAGATTCATCACAAGTACTACAAAACCAAGTGACAGTTCCCTGTCTATCTTATAGTATCTCTCTATAGACTGAGACACAAAACAAACCATATGTTAGCAAAATGTCAATTTAAGAAAAGAAAATAGAAGAAAGAGGCAGAGTCCCAAAGTAATGTTTAACAAAGATTTCTCTGAGATGAAAAATTGTCCCATCTTCAGACTGACTGACTCACTAACTTCTGAGCTGTATTGAGGAAACACATAACTTCTAGACATACATTTAAAATTTTAAGAATAGAGAGAAAATATTATAACCCACCATAAAGAAAAATAATACTGATAATTATATATGTTTTACAGAAATTATTTGAGTTTTTTCCTGGAATTTTCTAAAGTACCAGACAATATGATCCACAGTTGCAGAAATATCCAATGAGAGAGACAATAGCTCATATCAGTCAATTTTACCATTCATTTTGAGTGGTAAAAGAAAGATGCTTGAGGATGTGATAGAATTCATAGTATATACACATGTAAAATCTAACTAAAGAAAAAGTCTTTTAAAAATTTGACCAATTTAAAAATGAAAACAATTAGTGGCATGAAAGTGAAGGACAATACAGCATAAAGGATATAGCAGTAAGTAAAGAACTTCATCTTTTATAATTACATGGATATTAAATACATGACTGTAATGATATTTATTTTCTGTTAAGCATTAATTCAAAATAAAGATGTTGAAAATGTATGATACAAATTCTTAAATAGATATTTTCATGATAAAATTATTTTTGATAAAAAATAATGGAACTTTAATGATAAAAATAGACAATAAAAATAGTAATTTACCTAAACAAAGATAGTAATTGCAAGTTATAGGGAGGAGGAGAAACCAAAAGATTTAGTTGACTTCTTGGTATAGTTGAATAAAATTGGCAAATAAAGCATGTGGAAACCAAGTATTATGAATTGAATTATATTTCTAAAATGTACATGAATTGTTCTCCCTTCCGAATTCCAACACACCATCTTGTCGGTAAAGAAACGAACAGTATCTAGCCCAGACAAGATCAGACCTGAACACCTGAAGAACCTGCAGTGAGAACTCATCAATATAATGGCTCGGCTCTTCAAGTGCTACCTGTCTGAATGCAAGGTTCCATTCCAATGGAAAACCAGCAGGACTGTACTACTGTACAAGAAGGGAGATATCCACAACATTGGCAACTATCACCCCATCTGCCTATTGTCTGTCGTCTACAAGCTGTTCACTCAAGTCATCCTGAATAAGATTGGCAGTACACTAGATGAAGGACAACCATGCGAGCAAGCTGGGTTCCGCAAAGGATTCAGCATGATTGACCATATCCACATGATAACCAAGCTCATTGAGGTTTCTTGGAAGTTGAAGATGTCGCTCTGTCTAATGTTCATTGATTTAAAGAAGGCCTTTGATTCTGTTGAGATGGAAGCGGTCATCGAAGCCCTAGCCAAACAGGGCATTCATACTCAATACATCAGGATCCTCTGTGAGCTATATTACAGATTCACTACCAAGATCTCACCATTCTACAAGTAAGTGATCATCCATGTCAAGAGAAGGGTTCAGCAGGGTGATACCATTTCACCGACACTCTTCAGTGCCACCCTCGAGAATGTCATGCGATGACTGGAATGGGAAGGAATTGGAGTGAAGATAGATGGTGAACAACTACACCACCTCCACTTTGCTGATAACATCGTTCTAATAACACCAAACATTAGCCAAACAGCACAAATGCTGGTTGACTTCAACCATGAGTGTGGAAAGGTCGGACTACAGCTGAATCTTATGAAGACAATGTTTATGAGAAACGGTCTCGTTCCTGATGTTCCATTTGCTCTCAATGGAACAACCATCTCCGAATGCAACAGTTATGTGTACCTAGGCCGAGAAGTCAACATGATGAATGACTAAGAACCTGAGTTGCGCAGGAGGAAGAGAGGGACTTGGAATGCCTTCAAGAGCCTCAAAGAAATAGCTAAGAGGACGAAAAACCTCCATCTCCAGGCACATCTCTTCGATTCCACTGTTCTTCCTGCATTAACATATGCCTCAGAGACCTGGGCCCTACGCAAACAGGATGAGAATGCTATTTGGGTCTCCCAAAGAGGAATCGAAAGAGCTATGCTGGGGGTATCACCCTTCACGCAAATGAGAGAAAGAATCTGGAGTTCTGACCTCCTCCAGTGATCAAGAATCAGGGACGCTGTCTCGTTTGCCAAGGCATCGAAAATCTGATGGGCTGGACACATAATGAGATTTGGAGATGCCCGCTGGATTAGAGCCATTATCGAATGGATTCCAGGGGACGTCAAAAGACCACGTGGCTGCCCACCTACAAGATGGTCAGACTTCTTCGTCAAGACCCTGAACTATCGGTTTGAGGCTCTTCGTGTTCCTAGAATGAGCAGACACCATTGGGCTACACTAGCATGTGACAGGGATGAATGGAGACGTTACTGGCGCCTGCTTGAGTAAATCGATGACTAAGGGGAAGTCAAGTGATCAAGTGAACAACGTAAATTCTTTTTCAAAGTAGTTTCATTGAAATGTAAGTATATAAGATGAGATGATATGCATATATTGAGTCCTGATTCAATATAACTAATGCCCTCATACAAGGGAGAAATTTTGGCACATATGGTACTCAAGGAGAGGACCATATGAAGGAGAAGAGATTAGAGTGATGCAACTACAAGGCTGTAGATATTGAAGACCCTAAAATTGGAAGATTAAAGATTAAAGATTGCCAGCAACCATCAGAAGCAGATTCTCCCTCACACCTTCAGAAGGAACCAATTCTGACAATATTTTTAGACTTCTAAACTCTGAAGTTGGGAGACAATGAATTTCCTTTGTTTATGTCATTCCACTCACTGAAGCTTTATTACAATTCAATATTACAGGTGTAATTATGGAGGAACAAGTTGTATACTGTTTTCAAATATTAGCAGAAATTTATGCTTTTGGTTCTATATTTAAAAACTGCAAAGAAAAAATTTAAATAACTGAAAAGAGAGAGTAGGAGCCTTAGATCAAAAGAAAAGGGAAAAATGAATTGCTAAGTCAATAATAAGGAAAAGGAAATAAAAATGCTAAGCAAAATCAAACGTTATTTAAAATGTGAACAAACTTAAGTAAACTAGATACTAGTATTGTCTTTAATTTTTAAATTTCTATTACTGTTGTTTCTTGCCTCCCGTCTGTGTTGCTCATGACTTAGTCTGACTCTGTAATCAGGGATCACTCGTGGTTCTCGGGAACCACATGTAGGGTTGGGATCAAATTGGGATCAGTGCATGCGAGGCCTTATTCCCTATACTATACTATGCCTTAATCCCTATACTATCTCCCTGGACAGATTTAAATGTTTTACTATAGTGCAAACTTTGCAAGAAATATTAACAAATAGCTTTAAAAATACTCAAAATTATTCAGTTTCTCTCTTGGTGAATAAAGACTTCATTCTCAGGCCTCTCATTATTCAGTCGTCTAATTACATGACTACATCTAGCTAATGGGCTGAGATAAAGGGAACATGTATATAACTTAAAGGGGGAACATGGACACCAGTGAACTTTCTCTTGTGCTTCAGTGAACACTGACACCTCAGGTTGAGATTATAGAACCACAATATTCTGACAGCTTTAATTATTGAAACAACAGATGTGTGTGTGTGGGGGGGGGAGGGCAACTGAGTTGCGTTATCAAAAAAATCTTTATTGGATATTTTGATAGCAAAAATTATACCTCTTTTAAGCCTGTGGAATGTAATGGTTAATTTATTGCTGAAACATAGCATCTTATCTAGACTTACACATATAAATATTTATATATAAATATAATTATTACACATATAATATAAATATCATAATTTATGAAAATATATAAACAACCTTACATAAATACACAGCAGTGATAAGTTTGTTGCTGGTAGTTTAAAGATAGAGCAAAAACTATTCAAAGTTGAATAAAATTTTGCATAAAGTACATTATAAAATTCTGGTATATTTCACAGATTGACATATCAGATAAAAAAAAGATTTAAGGGCATGAAAAAACTCAATACTTGATTTAACAGATACTTCTTTTAGTGATAGAACAGCAGTAGGGCGTTTGCCTTGCACACAGCCAGCCCGGCCGAGCCAGGTTCGATTCCTCCACCCCTCTCAGACAGCCTGGCAAGCTACTGAGAGTATTCAATATGCCAAACAAAGTACCAAGAAGTCTCATAATAGAGACGTTACTGGGCCTGCTCGAGCAAATCGATGAAATGCATTTCTTTACATGTGTTAGTTGGCCATAATACAAAGTTTAACTTATTTTAAAAGTTTACTTTCTCTTATTCAAAAAATTTCAATAAATTTTCAACTATTTTAGATGCTATTCAGTGGAAAATAAAACTAGCAAAGTGTTAAAATAGATTCTGAAAAGAAAAATATTAAACCCTATACCATAGCAGTTCTGAAGCTCATATCTCATTATTGATATCAAGGAAACATCAACTCAAGGAGTGAAAATTTACCACTACTACAAAACTGCCTTCTGTCTTTAAATTAAACTCTACTAAAAATAGCACCTAGGGTATATGATGCCTTATATTTCATACAAAATGAGAGGGGGGAAGCATTTAATTCCTTACAAAATTCCAGAATAGCTTTGATAGGAGGAAAAAAGAACTTCAATATACAACACAAGGTATTTAATTTTCTCCTCCACAATTCTCAGCTTCATTATATTTTAGTATTAAAAGATTCCTCTCATACATCATAATACATTTTTCATAAACTAAGATGAACATATATCCTGGCTTGTCCAAGGGATTTGTGGCTTATGCCTGATGTCTAGGAGTAATTATTAAGAGTACTTCTTTTCACTTTTAAAATCGTCTCCATTTGAATAATAAATATTTTCATTATCATAGTCTGTAGTGACACAGTCCACTGTTTAAGAGCATAGAGGTCTGTGAGCTTTTCTCTGCAAGGATATGTTAGGACAATCAAGCCATCTATGATTCATTTTTAAATACCTTGTTTACCCTATCTGTGAAAGAGGAATCAAAGGAATTAAACACAAATGAAGCAGTAGATTGAAAGGACTGAAACAAGTATATGATCTTGAACCAGTTTTAAAATATATTTATTAAAGAGTAAAAAAATGCTTTGATTTGCTTCATGATGAAAATATATTAGAAAAAATATAATAAGACTTCATTGAATATATGAAGCATATTTTTCTAAACAAACCATTCAAAATTAACTAGGTATAAACTGGAATATAATTCAGGTTATTGTTACAAAAGGTTCAATATAAATTTTTAGTCACCTTTTGTATATTATGATCTTTTACATGTTTAAAATGTATAGTTAATTGAAAATGCTATTAATAATATCTTGGTTATTATCAAACCTTCTTGGTTAAATTTTATCCCAAAATGGCCTTCATTTTGGTAGAAATATCAAACTCTATAAATCTTCAGAGTAACCCCAACTGATAGTACCATAATACTATTAGCTCTATGTTATTGAACTCTATAATTCACTGAGTAATGCCAATTGAAAGTAAGATTAGTATTAGCTTTATGTTCTCAAACTTCATGTATTAATGGAAAATTAATTCATACATTATTCTATTCTCACTACCCAGTCAGTATAGTACAAGTGTAATAACAGCACATATCCAGTGGCCATTAAGAGTTACAGCAAGTAGGGTGCGTGCCTTGCATGCAGTCAACAGGGATTCAACCACTGGTACCACATATGGTCACCAGAGCCCCACTAGGAGTGATTCCTGAGTACAGAGCCAGGAGTTAGTCTTAAGAAACACTGGGTGTCAGAAAATATAAAAAGCACATATCCCTCTGTTTTCCTTTATTACAAAAATCCATGAATTTTTCCTTTAATGTGGTATTTTTGGTTACTTTATTGTAGTTCATATAACATGGTTATAGTCGCATTAATGTTTATGGTTTTGATGTAGAAAGCTAATTCATCTTTGTCACTCTCAACCAAAGTGCACAAGACCCTTCACCATAATTTTGTTTTTGTTTATTCATTTTCTGGTTTTGAGTCTCTGTGCTCAGGGCTTACTCCTGGCCCTGTACTCAAGGGTTAGACCTGGAGTCTTGGGGGGATCATATGGGGTGCTGGGAAGTAAGCCTTTACCCACTGTACCATCTCTCGAACCCGCCACGATTCTAGTCGATTCTAGTCTACTTCATCACCCTTCTTTCCATCTCACTGCTTAGTAATCTCAGTTCTGTAAGTGTCAAAGGTTCATCATCATTAGATATGAAGTATTTCCTTGCTTAGTTTCTCTGTATACACAAATGAATGAGACCATCCAGTGTTTGCTCTTTTCCCTCTGATTTACTTTCCTCCACTTGATGTCTCCATTTAGTCTATGCAAATTGCCGAAACAACAAGATTTCATCTTTTCTTTAGCTATATAGTATCCCACTGTGAAAAGATGACACGACTTGTTTATCTGTTTCATAGTTTCATCTGTCAAATATCATAGTTTTGTCTGTCAAGAAACTATGACTTTAGATGTCTCCTTGTCTAACTCTGAGCATATACTATTTCTATATATGCTCAATATTTGCTACTTTCTGCTTTTTACTCCCTTTCACAATGCTGAGTAGTAACAATATCTGAACTTCTTTGTTTATTATCAATCCTCTTTTTATCTAATACTCTAGTTTTTCTCTATATCAATTAGGAAAGTAAAAAAATGTTCTATCCTTTGTTTTTTCTTCATTTTCATATCCTCACTGTGAGTTCAAAAAGAGGGGGGCTCGTAACACGTGCATTTGGTGGCCAAGCGCCATTCCCTCACCATGGGAGGCCAACCAGGATGAGCTCACAAAGGAGGAAATGGGGCCACCAAGCTGGTTGGTGTTCAGTCTTCGTATTCCAGTCTCTATTTAGCCATTTATTCCAGTCTCTTCATGCACCCATTCAAGTCTCACTGTACACCCTGTTCCAGTCTCACACTGCCCCTCATTCCAGGGATTACTCCTGGCCCTGTACTCAAGGGTTAGTTCTGAAGTCTTAGGTGACCATATGGGGTGCTGGGGAGTAAGCCTTTGCCACTGTACTATCTCTCAAGCTCCCCACCATTCCAGTCCAGGGTTAGTTAAGAGGAAAACACCAAAGTTTGGGGGTAGCAATTACACATAGGTGTGGTAGCACAATCAACAGATGTAAAGCCCTTCCTTCCAGGGAAGCTCTTCTAGGACAAAATCTCATCCTGCTAGGAGATCTGCCCAAGGGCAGAATTCCATCTAATTCCTTCCAACTCCCTTCTTTCTTTAACCAGTATTCGTTTAAACAGTCATCTTGAATTTACTTCTTAATAATATTTCTAGTTATTTTGTATGGACACAGTAAGAGATTTACTATGCTTCAAGGGTGACTCTTCTGAGACACCTTGCTATACATTCCAGGCTACAGTCCTCAGGCCAGATTAGTACTTCCTAATTCCAGCAGGGTCCTTATCCAGTTACTTCCTTTTGGGTCACAACAGAGTTTATGCATGACTATGCTCTTAACTTAATTATAAGTTTTATGTAATTTGTCCAATCCCTTTTCAATGCCTAGGTAGTTTCCGGCTTGCCCTGGGTCCATCCAAGTCCCATGTTGGACCTTCCTTTTGGAGTGGACAACTAGGGTAACTGGGGCTTAAGTTGAGTAAATATGATAGATGTCCAGGAATAAATATTATTAGGAGTCAATTAAATCTCAAGTAACAAGAGCATAGCATCAGCTGTCTTCCTGAGTCTACACAAAAAGGATATTTCTCTAATATAAACTGCAAAGGATACCAAGAAAAGAGAAAAACAATATTACACTTACAAATACAAAAATCCAGAATCCTCTGAGGAATCTGACTTTACAATTCACAGGGTCTGGTTCGGGGAAATGAGTGACTAACAAAGCAAAAATGAGAAGTTAAAGATGAATGGGAGTGCCTCTGGAACATTGTTATGGCTGTTACTCAATAAACCTAAGCTCCTTGGGGTGGGTGGGGGAGGATGGGGGAGGAGGGTGGCAGGAACCAGTGTTATCAAACACACTTCTGTTATTTCTGGTCACCACAGATGTGTGCTAGTGTGGGTGGTGCCTGTAGTAATTGAGGATGGGGGGGGGGGTTCCTACACAAGGTATGTTTCTGCCACAGCAGACAAGCATCCTACAAGTTAATTCAATTCTGACATTATCTATCTATGATAAGGTCAGAACCAACAGGTTAAGTTTCAATCCCCATAAGAATCCCTACTTTGGTTGCCAACCAGAACTTGAAGTCCTCAGGTTACCTACAACTTCTGTCCCTTTAAGCAATAAAACAGAAGTTCCCACAACCCCATGCGCAGGTTCTATTAGTTTGCCAATATTACTCGTAGGATTTGGGGAACTATTAACTTCTACCTACTAGTCTACTTAAGAGCATGTAAAAGGACACAGGCGATGAGATAAGTTAAGGTGGTGGTGGGGCAAGGGGGGAGAATCCTGAACACGGGAGCTTTCATTGCTCTGCACTTGGTGAGCATCAACCATTCTCCCTACACATGCTTATACTGGCTAATCTGGATTTAAGCCTCATCGTTGGGTTTTTCATTGAACATTTCACATGTAGACACAATCCCTTTTAAAGTCTATTTCCAGTTCCTTCATACTCCCTAGAAAAGTGGGGAGGCATATTTGAAAGTTCTAAGTTTGCAATCTGGTTTGATCTGTCTAATGACCAGTCTCACCCAGAAGCCATCCAGATGTTCACCCAGCATCACTGCAGTAGAGCTTTTGACTAAAATGAAAGGCCCCATTGAAAGTTAAACAAATTGTTTATTAGATCATCAAAGTGAGAATTTATAAGAACAGTCTGATGTTACTCTGAGAGAACTATTCCAATTCCCACAAGTCTGGGTCCATTTTAAATATCTCGTGACAGAGTGGTTTTCATGCACACTGGAAAAAGCAAGAACAAACCATTCACATAAAAATTACAATTATTTCTGACATGGACTTCCAGTTTTCACCAATAGAATTTGGCTTTTTTATGTCCTAGGACTGTCTTAAACTACACAATGTCCATGTTGTCTGCACAGATGAGGAAATCTATGAAGAAATTTTAGTCCTTGTTTTGACTTCCACAGGCACAAAACCTAAATACCAATTGCACAGACTTCCTGTTACTGGCTTCTTCAGTCACAAGCAGAAACTGTTAGTGATTGGCTTCCTGCAGGTATCAAAGACTTCACAAGTGGATCCCACAATATTAAAAATTAGTCTATCAGTGATAAGAAGACCTTGTGACTGGTGCCTTTGAAGAAATAAGGATCTTGGAGAGCTTATGACTTAAAATTTTTTTTTAAATATCTAAAAATATTAGCAAAGAAAGTTTGTTTTACTTTTTTGTTTTGTTTTGTTTTGTTTGGGGGTCACATGTGGTGTTCAGGGATCACTCCTGGCTCTGGGGTCAGGGGTCAGGACCACTCAAAGGATCATATGCAGTACAGGGATCAAACGAGGTTTGTTAAATGCAAGGCAACTATCTGCTAGACCCTAAATATATAAAGAAAAATTTTAATATATGATTAATAATACATAATTATACAAAGATTAGAATCATAATATTCTATATTATTCTGCTTTAAATAATTGACTCAAATACATAGAGTTTTGGAAAAACAGCATGAAAAGAAATCACTTTAATCTTTGTATTATGTCTTCAGTCTCAGAATAAAAATTTATTTTTTTCCTTTTTGGCCCACAACTTGAGGTTCTTAGGGGTACCTTTTGGCTCTGCACTCAGGAATTACATCTGGCAGTGCTCAGGAGACCATATCAGTTGCCAGGGATTGAACCCAGGTCAGCTGTGTTCTCTGCCATCCCCAAATAATTAAAATGTTAATATTAAAATTTGAATCTTTCAATTTAAATAATTAAAATAAACAATTTTAATAATTTGACTAAAATTTCAAATTCTAATGGCATATATTGAGCTGAAATGTATTTTTATATTTGAGCTGAAATTTATTTGGATAGTCATTTTAATAACTGGTCATTTCATATGTGGTTTTTCTACAGTCTTTAGGAAAGCAAAAGATCCCCAGTGAACTCTCCAAAACCATGTTCATTAAGTCTTTGGTAAGAAGATTTTTCAGACTTGAGTATACACCCATATCCTGGAGATCTTCTGAGATGCAAATTCTAATTTAGCACATCTGGCTGGAAGCTGAGAATTCATATTTATAATAAGTTTCCAGGTAACATTTCTCCTGCTATTCGGGCCTACACTTGGAGGGACAAGAACTTTCTCATATTATTGGGGCAAGTGAGAGTACAGAGAGTGGGGCAATTGTTCATGACTGAACTGGATTGGATCTGAACACCATATGGTCACCAGAGCCCTACTAGGAGTTATCCCTGAGTGCAAAGCTAGGAGTAAGTCCTGAGTATAGCCAGAAGTGGCCAAAGGAAAGAAAAGAAAAGATCTTTCTCACTGTTGCACATCCATTGATCATTCACATATATGAACAAGCAAACATCTCCTCCTTTCTGTCCCACGATTTCTGGAACTCACTTGATCCTTTTAATAAAAGTTATGTGTCTCCTCTTTGCCTCTATTGCAAACCAAAACACCCCAGAGGAGTGAGAGAGAGCAAAAGGGAATGCCCTATCACAGAGGCGGGGTGGGGTGGGGTGAATGGGGTGGGGGTGGTGGGAGGGATACTGGGATTATTGGTGGTGGAAAATGGACACAGGTGGAGGGATGGGTACTCGAACATTCTATGACTGAAATGTAAGCACGAACGTTTGCAAGTCTGTAACTGCTTCACAGTGATTCATTAAACAAATAATATAATCATAAAATTTTTTTAAAAAGTTTAAGTACCCTTCATCACACACAAAAAAAAAGTTATGTGTCTCTCTGAACCTGGAAAGGGGGGTGGAAATGATATAAACTACCTCCCACACAGAATGTTTTTTTGTATAAATATAAAGAGAAGCATGAGGAAGCTAGACAATTCACAGATAAGCTATTTGAAAACTAATAAAACTATCCTGAATTATATAATGTAAAATTTTGCAAGCGCAGATTCTCTCTCTCCATAAATACATATACTTATATATGGTTACGTATATATACATATATACTTACACATATATGTATAGAAACAAAAAACTGTCAATTTGAAATTCAAGAAAAGTAAACTCAAAACTAATTTTAAGGTCTACCAATTAAACATAAGCAATCAGAGAAGAATACATAGCATCAACTTAAATTTTAGGGGGGAAAATGAACTAAGCATAGAATAAAACGATAGAATATAAATTTGGAAAAAAGATTTATAGTGAAGAAAATTTAGGGGACAAAGACTTTATAAACCAAGAAGGTCATAAAACGTATAATTAGAAAAAGTCTAGAATGTAGAAAAATTTTCTAGTATTATTAGAAAATTTAAAGATTTTAAATGCAATATTAAAAATTATTTCATAAAAACTATAAAATCTGATTATCAAATATTTTAGAACATATAAATTATCTAGCTATCACATATTACGAACAGGATAACATTCAATCTAAGAGGAAAATTCAGTAATCAAGTAGCTACATTTTTTATTTATTTATTTAATTAATTAATTTTTGCTTTTTGGGTCACGCCCCGCAATGCACAGGAGTTACTCCTGGATCTGTCCTCAGGAATTACTCCTGGCATTGTTCAGGGGACCATATGGGATGCTGGGAATCAAACCCGGGTCAGACACGTGCAAGGCAAACACCCTACCCGATGTACTATTGCTCTAGCTCTGGCAGTTACCTTTTAATGTGATAATAAATGTTGAGTGTGCTGTAATTGTTGGAAATGATCACACTCTGGACAAGAATTAAGTGCTGATAGTAGGTAAAGGGATACATATGATAAACTTTCAATACCTGTATTACAAACCATAGTTCCCAAAAAGAAAGAGAGAAAGTAAGAGAGAGGGAGATCAAGTGAGTGAAAAAGAGAGAGAGGGGGAGGAGAGGGAGGCAGATTGGGTTGGGGTAGAATGAGGGAAACTGGGGACATTGGTAGTAGGAAATGTACGCTGGTGAAGGGATGGGTGTCAAAATATTGTATGACTGAAACCCAGTCATGATCAGCTTTTAAATATTGTATCTCCCTATGATTTGATAAAAAAATAATAAACGGAATAAAAATTGTAATGTTTTGGGAAAAAATAAAATAAATATTTAATATGTCTGATTATCATCAATAAATTAGGTTTGTGTGTGCAGGAGAGATAGTCATTTTATTCCAACTTTATGATTCAAATTGAAAGGCAAAAAACTGAAAACAATTAAATATAATATGTAGAGGATCCAAAAATTATTTTTCCCACAAAACATTAGAGTACACTGCACAAGAATCAAACTATTATCTTACACCTTAGGGAATATGATTAAAAACTGAAAGTTGTGTGTATAGAAACGTTGAATTGAGGATAAATAGTGGAATAAAATAATTTTTGCTCTATACAGTCTATATCTGAACTATTTCTTTACTTGTGAATAGCCGATGATAACATAGCATAGGAAAACCTTCCATTATAAACAGGAGTAAATGAAGCACTTTGGAAGTAAGCTACCTTTTAGACCACCAACTCTCTATTGGCTTAATTGAGCCCCATTGTACTAAGTGGTACTTTAATGGGAGGGAGGATGTAATGCAACTACAAGGCACTTGACACAACAGGGAATATTTTACTCATCTGAGAGGATACTTACAGATTCTGCAGTGATAACAATTGTCTAGTACCACTTCACACAAACACCTCTCTACTTTCCTATGTATAAATTCACTTTTAAATTTGTTCCTGGAAGAAAGGGTGATTTTTGCACACTTCAAAAAATGTTCAGAAAGCAAAAGTTATTTTCAAATAAAATTATACTTTAAACTAAAAGAGTTCTTCAAACTCCTTGAAAGCATCAACAACATCTTCTGTTGGCACCGTCGTGTCCAGTGTGAAAGACTGCACATGCATACAAGTGTGTGCATTTCGAGGTGGGGGAGGAGGAACAATCTATGTGACTATTGAGAATTTATAGAAATGTGGGGGGGGGGGAATGTGTTGTTCTTGTCCCTAGGTTATCAAACTCCAGGATTCAGTTTGAAGTTCTAAACTCCTTTTTTGACCACAATAAATAACTCAACGTTGATTCACTGTGCCAGTACCTCACTGAAGTCCCCTTCTGCTTAGAGGACATGGCCCCATTACGCATAGGTTAGGTTATCTATAAGCAGGCTGCCTGGAAAAGCTGTAGCAATGCTATTCAAGGCAACAACATATATCCTCTATTGTAGCTCCCACACTTCTAAGAATTTATCTTTAAAGCTGTCAGAAGAGATGAAGTCATGAACTTTGCTTATAAATGGATAGACATGGAGAGGATTGTGCTCAGTGAAATGAGTCAGAAAGAGAGGGACAGACAAAGAAGGACTGCACTCATTTGTGGAGTATAAAACAACATAACATGAGACTGACACCTAAGGATAGTAGGTACATGGGACAGGAAGATTGCTCCATAGCTGGAAGCCTGCTTCATGAGCAAAGGGGAGAAGACAGCTGGAATAGAGAAGGAATTGCTAAGAAAATGATGACTGGAGGAATCGGTTGGAATGGGAGATGTGTGCAGAAAGTAGATAAAGGACCCAACATGATAACCTCTCAGTGTCTGTATTGCAAACCATAATGCCCAAAAGTAAAGATTATGGGGAATATTGTCTGCCATGGAGGCCGGGGGAGGGTGGGAAAGGGGGATATACTGGGGATATTGGTGGTGGGGAATGTGCACTGGTGGAGGGATGGGTGTTTGATCATTGTGTGATTGTAACCCAAGCACTATAGTAAAGCTTGTCACTATATCATTGTGATTCAACAAAATTTTTTTAAAAATTAATTGTACATATATGTGGGAAAAAGTATATATTTGAGAATGTGTTACAAAATGATGTACATACTAGTAAAAATTTAGAAACAAAATGCATGTTTACTCAAACCAATAAACTGTTGTATTCTTAAATAGCAAGTACTAATTTTAACTTGATATAGAAAAACATTTATGACATTGAAAAATTTCAGTTAAATTTAAACGGCTAAAAATCATCAGTTAACTCTTTTCCACTTTAATGTGATAGCTATACATATGTATAAAGTAAACTATGGGAAAATTTATAAAACATGCAGGCAGGTTAGAGTACTAAGATCTGTTCGGGCATAATAAGGTCAGAGATCATTTTTATCCTCTGTGTATTCTTCTTTTTTGTGTTTTATAAAATTGATCCATGTGAACCACTATATGTCATAACAAGAATATAATACTCTGCGTGCATATATAAGGTTCAGATATGGGTGAGATAAACTGTATTTTAAGTCTCTGTATCGTATATATGTTGATATACATGAGACTATATAGTATTCAGTCACATATAATATATAATTCTGCCTAGGCAGAGAACGGTTCTGAGAAAATAATTTGATGAGTCAATTGAGGCAAGAGGTGAAAGCCAGAAGCCAGGAAAACAATGTCAGCAGTAGTCAAGATAAGAAAAGCAACGCAGGTTACAAGAAAAGGGCTTTGATTTGTTCTTGATAGGAAGGGAAAGATCACAGAAGGGCAAAGAGGGATGATGCATGGAGGCAGAGGCAGTCAGAAATCAACCCGTGGAAACTCCCTGAAGTGCAATGACTTAAAGGACATCTTTAGAGTAAAAGGAACAGAGTCAATTTAATGTTCTTTTTTAATTTATAGTATGTATACTTTAAGCTCCTACAAAACCATTCAATAATATTTAACATGTTTGTTGTTATGCATAGGAGTCAGGTTTTTTTTTTTTGCCTCAATTCTTTTTAAAATGCTAACATTCTCTGAATGTATAGAAACCAGAGCAGAAACTGACAGAAAAGAGCTTGGAGATACATGGAACTGTGAAAAACTTAGCCTGGAGAAATTCACAAACATCTTGGGAAAGGTTCTATGCTTTCACAGGATATTGAAATAGAGAGCGGGCTGAGAGTAAAATCAGTGGTTGATTTGAACCACTACCGAATGGATAATTAAAAACTAATTAATGAATCAGCAGAGGAACCCAGGTGTGTGGGACCCGGGGCGTAGATCTCCAAGCTTGCTCAAATTGGGACTGGGGCCTCCTCCACCCAGATCTCTCATCTTCCAGTATGTAGGCATTACACCCACCAACTGCCCCTGGCACCATGTAACGCCATCAACCGCCAAGACCCAGAGACTATAAAACCCTGCTTCTGGAAGCATTTTATTATCTAGTTCTTACTCTGGAGTACCTGGCAGGCTACCCAAAATATCCTGCCCACATGGCAGAGTCTGGCAAACTCCCCGTGGCGTATTCAGTATGCCAAAAACCAGTAACAATGATGTGTTTCATTCTCCTGACCCTGAAAGAGTCTTGAATGTGGCACTTTTTAAAATCTCAGAGCTAGGACAAAGGAGACGGTACTGGGGCCTGCTCGAGGCAATTGATGAACAACAGGATGACAGTGACAGTGATATCGAATGGGTTGTTCTTTTATTATTATTATTATTATTATTCATGAATCACTGTGAGATATGTTACAGACTTACAAACTTTTGTGATTATGTTTCAATCATACAATGATCGAGTACCCATCCCTTCACCAATGCTCATTCTCCACCACCAGTCACCAAGTAGATTATTCTTGAGCCTAAGACTTGATAAATTTGCTTAGGAGTTTTGGTGTTTTCCCAGGACCTCTTATCTTTCCTTCTTATTTCTCCTCTTGAAATGGGAATGTTTTACTAAGCCTCTTCCACCATTTTATTTTGTAAGGGTTAAACCTAGTTGGCATTACTGGTTCACAGATGGAGACAAATTTTATCTCAGAATAAATCACACCTCAAGTTTCACTCACATCTCACCCATAGTTAGATATAATTTCAAACTTCAAGCTATAGAAATAATGATGGCATTTAAGGGAGTTACTGGACTGGTATGAATGTATTTTTACCTTCAAGAGAACATAAAATTTGGGTGCCTATTATAGAATGCTATGGAATAAACTGTGTCTCTCAAAATTCATAACAAATACTTAACCCCAAATGTGATGTCATTTGGAAATGGGCTTTGGGGAGATAAATTAGGTCACAAGTATGTGATCCCTATAATGAAATCCATGCCCTAAAAGACAAGAGAGCTCCACTCTGCTACTTTCTTCCTCTACTTGTGACAAAACAAAAAGTCAGGGCAGTCTAAAACTCATGAAGAGAGCAATCAAGGGGGAGCTATTGGACAATAATTCATCTTGAACGTCATAGGCTCAAGAATCTGAGAAATTAATTTCTGTTGATGAGCCACCTTTATAGCAAACACTATCCTCCCATCGTTCATCGATTTGCTTGAGCAGGCCCAGTAATGTCTCCATTTTGAGACTTGTTACTGTGTTTGGCGTATTTAATATGTCACGGGTAGCTTGCCAGGCTTTGCCGTGTGGGCAAGATACTCTTGGTAGCTTGCCGGACTCTTCGAGAGAGGTGGAGGAATCGAACCCGGCTCGGCCGGGCTGGCTGCACGCAAGGCAAACACCCTACCACTGTGCTATCGCTCCAGCTCACCCTTATAGCAGCCCCAATTAATTAATATAGTGATATAAAAATCTAAACAAAGATAAGAGTTGGGTCAAAACTTTAAATCAAATAAATGTTAGAAACTATTATACAATTAGTTAATCTGATTTATATCATTTGCTTTCAGTGAGAAATTTCATTTACTACTATAAACCTAGCTCTAACATTGTTATCTTCTTTTTGGGATAACCTTTAGTTTTCTCACATATCACTATCCTCTTCACTTATCCTATCCACTTCCTTTCAACCCAGGCTCCACTTATAATTAAATGTCTGTCTACTGGTTTATTGCTGACCTACTATTAAAAAATGACTTAACCACAGTTCAGATTTCTGTTTCCATCCTCAATTTACTTTAAAAACTAATTAAAATATAGCCACTCTAGATTTTAGGCCTTGCTACTATTTTGCTTCTAAACATTATCCTCAACACCTGCAGTCTTGGAGAAATTTTGGCTTCCTTCTCTAATTTTCTAACATATGTTCCTTCATCTATGAAACTATAGTATGCCTACCGACTCATGTGAATATCAATGTTTGGGTTTTTTATTTCTTTCAGCAGGAAATTGTGGCTGCCTGGACCTATAGTTTTTATAGTAGTCCTTCCACCAAAAATCAACAAAAATTGGAAGAAGGTATTAAGATCCTACAAGCTAAAACTGAGTCAAGTGCATTTTTGAAAGCCCATTAAAATTTTTAGAATTAATGAGTAATGACGTGATGACTTCATTTGTAACCAAACTACTGAGACTACTCTCCAAGAAATCACAGAAAATATGACTTCCTTATTAGTAATAAATTCTGTAATCCAACTTTATATAATCAGTTCAAATCATTTATCTTCAGTTTGAAAACTCTGACATTGCCTCTAAGTGTCTTAAATTCCTCACTTAACAAGAGTCTTAGGTATAACACAAAATATTTGTTTTTATCCCTAAATTTTATGACTTCACATCTTCTAGTTTGCTTCATTCATTAGCCATAGCAGATTTCCTAAACCTCAAAACATGGTCTCAGACTAGATCCCTTTACATTGTCCTTATTTCAGCAGAAGTCTCCCTTACTTCTTCCTTTTTATCATTAATGGATTAGACTCCCAGAAATGTTGTGACACATTATTTTACCAGAAAAGAAGAGGGAGGAGACATGGGTAGATAAATAGGGAAAGTGGGATCAACTCTGTGATGGAATATGGAAATTAGGTTTTGGTGGTGATGATCCTATTATATTTTTAGATGCTAAATTACAGTGATGTATGCTGAAATCTATATAATATTATAAGCCAATGTTACTTGCATAAATTATTTTGAAACATGAGAAAAGAAAAAGTGTAGGAAGTGACTCACTATCTTATAAAACGTTTTAACCCATCATGGCTAATTGAAAATTATCTCAATTGCATTATCTCCATTACCTCACTTCTCCATTACCAAAAGTAAAACACCTTTGTCCTTTGGAGACAAAAGGCCACCTTACTTCTCTCTCCTATAAAGTGTCAGGTATGCAAGCAATGGAATCAAGAATGGTAAGACAGAAGGTTAGCTTCAAGGCTGTCTTAAAAGAGATCTTCATACTTGGCAAATTTTATAGTAAATAATTGAATCATACCTTAAAAATGTTAGTTTTAGAATTTACAATATAATTTCTATTTCTGAACTCCTTCATGGGTGAAAAAAGGGAGAAAATAAGATTTTGAATTAAAATTTACTTCATTTATAAATATTCTACTCACTATTATTTAGCATTATAAATTTTCACTTTATGAACTGGAAAGAGGTAATACAGATGTAGATGATAAATTGATGAAGAGATAGATAATTTAATAATAAAAACAAATGATAGATAATTATATGACATTAAACTTTTATCGCAGGTCATGTTCCAAATGAAATTAATGTAGATAATAAAATGCCCAAATAGTCAAAGCAATCCTTTTCCAACTTATTATTTCAAAGCTATAGTAATCAGAATAAGATAGTTTGGTTATAAAGACAGACTCTCACTCTGGTGGAATAGAACTAAGAACCTGAGATAGATTCTCAGTTTATTGACAACATATTTTCAATGAAGGAGCAAAGAATATGAAGAGGAGCAAGCAAAGCCTCTACAACAAATGGTCCTGGAAAAATTGATCAGTCGCATGCTAAAAAAAAAAAACAACCTCTGACACCCTTTAACATCAATCACAAACGCCTATTCAATGTCAATAGAAGACCTGATATCAGTCCTGAATCCATAAATTATTTTGAGGAAAGCATAAGAAAACTTCAAACATTGAACCTAGAGGCATATTCAATGATTCAGTTTTATTGGCCAAGTGAACATAAGCAAAGATGGGACTATATCAAATTAAGAAGCATCTGTAGTAGAGAAGAAATGATAACTAGAATTAAAAGAGATATCCATAGACTATGAGAAAATATTTACCCACCATGTACCTGGCAAAGTTTTGTTATTCAAGATACATAAAGCACTCATAAAACTTCACAACAAAAAACAAACTTCAAAAAAAATGGGGAGGAGATTAATAGACATACCGATGGACAACAGGCTAATGAAAAAATTCCCTGCCTTACTTATCACAGGGAAATGCAAATCAAAACAGAAAAGAGATATCACTGAATAACAGTGAGACTGGCACATGTAAAAATGAATAAAATCAACCAGTAATGGCATCATGTCTACTGATTCAAAATATTTTGAAAACAATCTGAGCTGTTCTCAAACAACTAAGAATTGCGCTGGAGTGATAATGAAATGGGCAGGTTGCTTGTTTTGCACGTGACTACCTAATTTGACCTACAGCACCCCATATGGTCCTTCAAACCTGCCCTGAGTGATCCCTGACTGCCCAGCAGAGCAAAAAGTAATCTGTGAATATCTCTGTGCATTGCCCAAATTAACTTTCTCCTCTGCTCCTTCCACCAAAAAAACCACCAACCCTCCAGCAATTCCAATTCCCAAGCCCCACAACCACTATTTTAGAAAGACATTTACAATCCCATGTTTATTACAGCATTATTCACAATAGCCAAGATCTGGAAACAACCCAAGTGTTCAAGAAAAGATGTTGGATAAATAAACTGTGGTACATCAACACAATAGAATACTATTTAGTTATAAACAAAAAAAATCAAATAATGCAAGTTATCATTATGTGGATGAACTAGAGGATATCAAACTAAATGAAATCAGCTAGGACAGGTATAGATACAGAGTGTTCTCTTCCATATGAGGTATATTAAAAAATGCTATGGGAATCAGAGCGTATTTAATGGTGGCATGAAGGGATATAATTCAGCAAATAGATGACTTGCGGCTGCTACCAAAAGAGTGTGAACACTGCTATAAATAATCTCTCTTCATTTCCCCTTACAGAATGATTTTCTTCACAATTTCTGAGGAGAAAATACTAAAGAATGTTGTAAATTATTGGTTTGGTTGAATCACTGGATAGCTACATATATCAGTTCGAATTTTTCCACCATTCTTATATGGAAACCCATGTATCTATTCAAATTCACTAGTATATAAAACTAACTGTGAAAGAATGAAGAAGGACAAAAATGATGGTCTGTACTCTCAATGCATGTATGCTGGTATTGGATGCATCCATCGAGGACCTGATGGTACAAGAGAAAAAGATCATTGGTCTGACTGAGACAAGAAGGTATCAATCACATCACACACCGTTTTCGACACTGGAGAAGAACTGTAGAACTGTTCCTCAGAACACATGACGGAGTTGTCGGTGTCTTTGTCAACACAAATTTGGTCAAAGCATTGATTAATTCCAATGCCTAAAAACCCGAATCGGGTAATTACACTTGAATAGATGTGGCTCACTGCTGGCAGTTTTTATCTTCGTTGTCTATGCACCAACATCCAATTATGATGAAGGAGAAATTGAGAAGTTCTACAGGGAGCTGGAGAAGTTCTCTAAAGAAGACCACACCTTCTACAAGATCATTGTCGGTGATTTTAATGCCAAGATAGGACCAAAAAGATCAACCAAAGAACTCCACATCGGGATCCATGGCCTAGAATGGAAAGAACAGGGTGAGAGACTGTTTGAGATCATAATGTTGAACAAGACCATCTATGGAAACTCACAATTCCAGAAGGCCAAATCTAAACATTGGACATGGGAGTCTCTCGGTGGACTGTTCCACAACGAAACTGACCACATCATATTCAATCGATGGTTTGCCTGAACAATGTAGCTATTATCCCAAAATTCCAAACGAGATCGGACCACCGACTCCTTCATGCAAAATTCTACTTGACAGAGCGAGGAGAAAGGGCTGCAAAATTTAAGAAGAGAACTCAGAATGACCACTAAATGGGAGATGTTGACAATATTGTGGCAACATAGGATGATGCCATCATTGAGAACATTGACGAGGAATATGATCAACTGGTTCAGCACTTCCATGATTGTGCGAGGAACGCTGAGAGAGAGATAGCCAGAAAAAGACGCTGGACTAGAGCTATTACTGACTTAATTCCAAAAGACTGCGTGGCCGCCCCCCTACTAGATGGTCAGACTTCTTCATCAAGACCCTGAACAATCGGTTTGAGGCTCTTTATGTTCCTAGCACGAGCAGACGCCATTGAGCTACACTAGCACGTGACAGGGAGGAATGGAGATGTTACTGGTGCCCCCTCGAGCAAATCAATGAGTAACGGAATGTTAAGTGATCAAGTGCTCAAGTGAAAGAAGTAATCCTTGATGTATTTAGTTACTTGAATCTTATGAATCCATTTACGGCATGCCATATAACAGACACTTCCTTTCTGTTCTAAGTAAGTCTCCCTAAAACAAACAAAATTATCTCTAGTCTCTCCCTAAACAAGTTTTCTAAGTGCAAGGAAATGTTTCTCAATTGTATAGCCATGGTGAAATCTACAATTGTGTGTAAAAAATAATCAGATCAACCAGACTCAAGCTTAGCAAGGACATACTTCATTTGAGGGAAACAATGGAAGAAAGGGACTTAGTAGATATATACAGGACACTTCATCCACAAAAAGCTGAATACACATTCTTCTCAAGCGTACATGGAACATTCTCCAAGATAGACCACATGCTGAGCCACAAAACATGCCTCCATAAAATTAAGAAGGTAGAGATTGTATCGACAATCTTCTCAGACCATAATGCGCTGAAATTAGAAGTAAATCACACACAAAAACAGAAAACTAAATCAAACACCTGGAAATTAAACAGTGCACTATTGAACAACGAGTGGATTAGACAGGAAATCAAAGAGGAAATCAAAAGATTCCTAGAAACGAATGAAAATGAGAACACGAGTTACCAAAACTTATGGGACACAGCAAAGGCTGTGTTAAGAGGAAAGTTTATAGCTCTATAAGCATTCCTCAGGAAGGAGGAGCGAGCACACATAAGTAACCTAACTTCACAGCTTAAGAGCTTGGAGAAGGACCAAAAAAAGGAGCACAACCCGAACAGGAGAAAGGAAATAATAAAATTCAGAGCAGAGATTAAGGAGATGGAAACCCAAAAAACAATCCGAAAGATCAATGAAACCAAAAGCTGGTTCTTTGAGAAAATTAACAAGATCGATAAGCCTCTAGCAAAACTCACAAAGAAAGGGAGAGAGAAAACCCTAATAAACCGAATCAGAAATGAAAAGGGGGTCATTACAACAGAAACCACAGAAATTCAGAGGATCCTCAGGGAGTACTTTGAGTAGCTTTATGCCACGGAACATCAAAACCTCGAGGAAATGGATAAATTCCTAGATTCCAACAGACTCCCAAGGCTGAACCAAGAAGACCTGGAATACCTGAACAGACCTATCACCATCAAGGAAATTGAAATGGTAATAAAAAGTCTCCCCAAGCACAAAAGTCCTGGCCCGGATGGATTCACTAGTGAATTCTTCCAAATCTTTAAAGAGGACTTACTCCCAACACTCTTTAAGCTTTTCCACGAAATTGAAATATCAAAAACACTTCCGAACAGTTTCTACGAAGCAAATATCACACTGATACCAAAAGCAGACAGAGATAGCACAAAGAAAGAGAATTACAGGCCAATATCCCTGATGAACACAGATGCAAAGATCCTCAACAAACTACTAGCAAATAGAATCCAACTACTCATCAAAAAGATCATACACCATGACCAAGTAGGATTCATCCCAGGGATGCAAGGATGGTTTAACATTCGGAAATCAATCAACATAATCCATCATATCAACAAAAGAAAAGATAAAAAGCATATGATTATATCAATAGATGCAGAGAAAGCATTTGACAAGATCCAGCACCCCTTTATGATGAAAACCCTAGCCAAAATGGGTATAGAGGGGACCTTCCTCAACATAATTAAAGCCATCTACCACAAGCCTACAGCAAGCATCATCCTCAATGGGGAAAAGCTGAGAGCCTTCCCTCTAAGATCAGGGACGAGACAGGGATGCCCACTCTCTCCACTGCTGTTTAATATAGTACTGGAAGTACTTGCAATAGCGATTAGGCAAGAAAAAGATATTAAGGGCATTCAGGTAGGAAAGGAAGAAATCAAGCTCTCACTATTCGCAGATGATATGATACTCTACTTAGAGAACCCAATAAACTCCACCAAAAATCTCCTAGAAACAATAGACTCGTATAGTAAAGTTGCAGGTTATAAAATCAATACCCAAAAGTCCATGGCTTTCCTATATGCAAACAGTGAGAGAGAAGAAAGCAACATGAAAAAAACAATCCTGTTCACAATTGTGCCCCAGAAAATCAAGTACCTAGGAATCAGCTTAACTAAGGAAGTAAAGGACCTATACAAAGAAAACTACAAAACGCTACTTCAGGAAATAAAAGAGGACATGAGGAAATGGAAAGATATCCCCTGCTCATGGGTCGGGAGACTTAACATTGTCAAAATGGCAATACTACCGAAAGCATTGTATAAATTCAATGCAATCCCTATAAGGATACCCATGACATTCTTCAAAGAAATGGAGCAAACACTCCTGAAATTTATATGGAACAATAAGCCCCCACGAATAGCTAAAGCAATTCTTGGGAAAAAGAAAATGGGAGGAATCAACCTCCCTAACTTCAAACTGTACTACAAAGCGGTAATAATTAAAACAGCATGGTACTGGAACAAAGGCAGAACTGCAGACCAATGGAACAGGGTTGAATACACTGACATCTCCCCTCAATCATATGATCATCTAATCTTTGATAAAGGTGCAAGTAATGTGAAGTGGAGTAAGGAAAACCTCTTTAATAAATTGTGCTGGCATCACTGGAGGGCTACATGCAAAAAAATGGACTCAGAACTCTGCCTAACACCATGTACAAAAGTAAGATCAAAATGGATTAAAGACCTCAACATCAGACCAGAAACCATAAGGTACATTGAAGATAAAGTTGGCAAAACCCTCCATGACATTGAAGCTAATGGTATCTTCAAAGATGCCACGCCACTGGCTGAGCAAGTGAAAACAGAGATAGATAAATGGGACTATCTTAAACTAAGAAGCTTCTGCACCTCCAAAGAAACAGTGACCAAAATACAAAGACAGTCTACAGAATGGAAAGGATATTCGCCGAATACACATCTGACAAGGGGTTGATATCCAGGATATACAAAATACTGGTTAAACTCCACAAGAAGAAAACATCCAACCCCATCCAAAAATGGGGCAATGAAATGAACAGAAACTTTCTCAAAGAAGAAATCCGAATGGCAAAAAAGCACATGAGAAAATGCTTTACATCATTAATCATCAGAGAGATGCAGATCAAAACCACAATGAGATACCATCTCACACCTCAGAGACTGGCCCACATTCAAAAGAACAAAAGCAACCGATGCTGGCGTGGATGTGGCGAGAAAGGGACACTCCTTCACTGTTGGTGGGAATGTCCACTGGTTCAGCCCTTCTGGAAAACAGTATGGACGATTCTCAAAAAATTAGAAATTGAGCTCCCATTTGACCCAGCAATACCACTCCTGGGAATATATCCCAGAGAGGCAAAAAGGTATAGTCGAAGTGACATCTGCACTTGTTTGTTCATTGCAGCACTCTTTACAATAGCCAGAAACTGGAAGAAACCTGAATGCCCAAGAACAGATGACTGGTTAAAGAAACTTTGGTACATCTACACAATGGAGTACTATGTAGCTGTTAGAAAAGATGAAGTTATGAAATTTACATACAAGTGGTACAATATGGAAAGTATCATGCTAAGCGAAATGAGTCAGAAAGAGAGGGATAGACATAGAAAGATTGCATTCATCTGGGGGATATAAAGTAACAAAGTATGAGATTAACACCCAAGAATAGCTGAGATCAGCACCAGGATGATTACTCCATAACTTAGAGGCCAGCTGCGTATCCTAGAGGAAAGGGCAGCTTAGATAGAGAAGGGAGCACCAAATAAAGGATATTTGGAGGATCCTCCCAGGAGGGGAGATGCATGTCGAAAGTAGACTATGGACTGAACATGTTTGCCACTCAATGCCTCTTTTGCAGACCACAACACCCAAAAGGAGAGAGAGAACACAGGGGATTGCCCTGCCACAGAGACAGGGGGGGATGGGGAGATGGGGGTGGGAGGGATATTATCCATGGTGATGAAAAATGGGCACTGGTGGAGGGATGGGTATCTGATCATTGTATAATTGAAACCAAAGCACAACAAATTGTAAATCTACAACTGTAAAAAAAAAATTAAATAAAGGGAAAAAATAAAAAAGACAATTGACGAAAAAAAAAATAATCAGGTTGTTCTGAGTAATTGTTCAATATAAATGTATCTGCTTATGTAAATCACGGTCACAGTCCTCCCATTGTTCATCAATTTGCTGGAGCAGGCCCAGTAACGTCTCCATCGTGAGACTTGTTGTTACTGTGTTTAGCATATTGAATACGTCACGGGTAGCTTGCCAGGCTCTGTCGTGCAGGCGAGATACTCTCAGTAGCTTGCCATGCTCTCCAAGAGGGGCAGAGGAATCGAACTTGGGTCGGCCATATTGGCTGCATGCAAGGCAAATGCCCTACCACTGTGCTATCGCTCCAGCTTATGTAAATATATAAAATAAATGTATAAAATATAAATAAGTATAGAAGCTATTTATCAAGTATATGAGCTTACCATGAATGTTCATATTATCTCTCCCCCCCCAGTGTCTGGTTTTGCTGATATTTTGTTAAGTTTATTATGATGAATATTTTTTTACCTTATTCTTCCTTAAACATAACAGGAATATTTTCTTAGCCTTTTAAATAGATATATAAAATCATATATTCTCTACTTATATTGCCAAATAGAGAAAAATAAACATCTTATCATAAGAAATATCTCAAATACAATCCCTACTGTGCTTTTATTCTTTTCTATTTTATTTTATTCATGTTTATGTGGGTTACCAGAAAGAGTGATCATTCAAAAAGTGAACAATCATTTTTTAATAAGTTCTTCTTCTCATATGTCTTCCTCAAATGCTATCAAACAAGTATATTTTTCAAGACTCTCTAGATGCAATTACGTCTTTCTTAAGCAATGTCAAGCTAGAGATAATTTGACTGGTTAAAAGCCAGGAAAATTAGAAGTTAACTGGTGAAGAGGAGCTAATGAAATTCCTCAGAATTTCAACTGTCACATTTGAGATAGATGAGTTTCCTAGCATGTTTTGATTATAGCTTCAAATAAGAAGAAAAGTAAAATATAAAAAAGTTGATTTTCATAAATGTCATCTTCAGCATAACAAAATAAAAGAATCCATGGGTTTCTATTATTAAATCACTAAGAAATCAGATATAATGTGTAAAGAGTTATGGTTTAATGAATAACCAGTTTATTTATTCAAGAAACTATCATTGATGGGCATTCTGTGGTGACAAAACTCATTAGCAAATTTTCATTTTTAAGGGTTTACTATAAGCATAATAGTGGGCACAAAAATAACATTAAAATGTTTTTAAGTGTGATAATAGTTGAATTTACATAGAATTTATTGGGAGAAATCATTTCCTCCTACCAGTGGGAGTTTCAGTAAATATGTAATGAAGGAAGAATGGACTTGATTTAGGAATTGTCATTCTGACAACACATGAGAATGAGAAAAAGCACTGGGTAAAAGTACACAATGATGGCAAATGAATTGACTGGAATAAAAGAATACAATCCCTAAAAGTAATCCTGGAAAGCAGTATTAACTCATTCATTCAACACTGGATGCCTACTTTCTATCCTTGGAAAATATTTTTCTCATTCTCTTATAGTTAGATACTAGGATGTATATACAATTTGATAACAACCTGTATTATGAGTAATAAAATTATTTGTGTCTAACTAAAATCTTATATCTTCTGCCCATCTATGAAAAATGGTCACAGGCTAATTTTATTTAACTTTTTATTTGGGGACCACACCTATCTGTGCTCAGGGCTTACACTTGGCTCTGTGCTCTTGAATAATTCCTCGGATGCTGAGGGAACATATTGGATGCCCGGGATTGAGTCCATGTCTGCTGTGTATAAGGAAATAGTTTTACTCATTGTTCTACTGTTCTGGATCCTGAATTGATAGATTCTATGTAAAATAAAATCTCATTCCCTTCACACTTTGGAGTCTCCAGCTACTATTGTGTTGCTAGCAGTGCCCTCCTTAAAATCTGTTAGCAGTTGTTTTAAATATTTAGCTGTTCCCTCATTAGGTACGTATACATTTAAGAGTGTGATTTCTTCCTGTTGTACGTATCCCTTGATGAATAGAAAATAGCCTTTGCTGTCCCTTCTAATCTTTTTCAACCTGAAATTAATGCTGTCAGATACTAGTATTGCCACCCCAGCTTTTTTGAGGGAGCTGTTTGCTTGCAGAATTGTTTTCCATCCTTTAACTTTGGGTCTGTGTTTGCTCTGACTGTTGAGATGAGTTTTTTGTAGGCAGCAGAATGTTGGGTTCTGTCTCTGAATCCATTTTGCCACTCTGTGTCTCACTGACATTGAGAGAGATTATTGTTATGGGGTTTTGTGTCATCTTTCTGTAAGGGTCTGTTGTGCTTGTAGGGTTTGTCTTGTCTTATAGTAGCCCCTTTAATCCTTCTTTTAGGTTTGGTTTTGAGTCTATGAAGTTCCTGAGCTGCTGTTTATCTAGAAAATAGTGTACCGTTCCTTCGATTTTGAGTGAGAGTTTAGCCGGATAGAGTATTCTTGGTGAAGCATTCATTTCAGTGAGTTTTTTCACTATATCCCACCATTCCCTTTGGGCTTGGAGGGTTTCCTCTGATGGGTCTGCTGTGAATCTAAGGGGTGCTCCTTCTTTGACCTTGCTGATTGCAGTATTGTGTCTCTATTGGCAGCATCAAGCATTCTAACTATCATATGTCTTGGGGTGTTTTTGTTAGGGTCTCTTTTAGCTGGAACCCTTTGGGCTCCTTGAATCTGAATGGCTGCATTGCCGAACTCTGGGAATTTTTCAGCAATGAGTTGTTTAACCGTGGATTTTTCATTGGGATTATTTCCCTGAGCTTCTGATACTCCAATTATTCTAATGTTGTTCCTCTTGGAATCATCTCCTAGGACTCTGATTCGCTCTCGTTCTATTTTGAGGTCCTTTGCCATTGTTTGTTGTTGCCTGTTGGCTTGGTGCAGCTGATCTTCCAGCTCACTGATTCTGTCTTCAGCTGTGGCCATTCTACTGTTGAGAGCACAGACTGAGTTTTTTATTTCATCTACGGAGCCTTTGATTTGTGACATTTCTGTGTGTAGCGTTCTAATTTCTGCTCTCATTTCTTTCCGTATTTTCTCAATTGTCCGATCCATTGTTTCTTTCATGCCCTCCTTCAGTTTACTGGATATCTGTCTGACTGTTTCATTGAGTTCATTGAATATCCTCATGACTTCATATCTGAATTCTTTCTCAGAGAGGTCCCTTACATGAGTAGCACCTATTGAGGCTTCTGAACTCTTTTCATCGTCCTCTCCTCGTGGTGGGGATTTGCGTTGTTTCTTCATGTTGGTATGTAGGTATGGGAACTGTGATGTTACACTAGATTTCTTGGTATGAGTAAACTATGGCCCGGATTTAGGCCACGCCCACTTTGCAGAAGCCACGTCCACTTCTGAAGAGGCCACGCTCCAAGAAAACCTGGTGGGGGCGGGTGGAGGGGAAGGTACTTGGAAAGGAAGAAGACCTGCACAGCATTGGGGACAAAGAGGAAGAGGCACAGGTCCAGGGCTGCTTTTGTCCCAGGGTCCTAGAGGACGCCTGGGAGCTTGCATGGAGAAAGCTAAGTCCCGGGTTTGAATAATGACACATAAACTGACCTGGGAGGGGGAGAAGACCGGCACAGCGTTGGGGATGAAGAGTCCCTTCAAACTTTGGGAAAAATAAGGTGGATTAAACTATTGCTTATGTATAACAGTATAATTAGGAGGGAACTCTTACCATAAATTTTATAATTATTTTCAAAATATATAGTAAATGACTTAAGAAAAATGAGTCTGTATTATTCAAGAAGAATGGTGCCCTGACTCAGCAACTGCTAATTCTAGGAGAAAAAACTATTAAAGTGACATGAAGATATTGCTCTGGAATGACAATAACTCTCTCATTTGTGTACCAAGCAGAAAATACATCCTTTCCCATTAGCAAGTTTCAGAGTGTTGAAGGAACAGAAATCTGCAGAGAATAAATAGTTTGAGTTCATTACTGCTTTGCATTTTCTAAGCTACATAGTCACTTGCAATTTCTTTGCTGTTGATAAAGTTCCAGTAACTCTGTTCATCAAAATGATGAAAGTTAACATTACCATAATAAGATGACTTCTGCTAAAATTAAAATAAAATTAAAATAGTGTTTCAAAGTGACACAAGGCCAGTGGCATAAGGTCTTGGGCATTTTGTAGTTGTGAACATTCTGTAACTGAACATCAAAACCATCATTGTCAACACTACTAGCATGTTACTTTAAAAATATGCTATCATATTTTTAACATAAAAACTGTTATCCCAATGGCAATGAAAAGGAAGAAGAGGAACTGGTCTTCAGTAGAAGCTTGGTACTGGGGAAGGGGTGGGGGTAAAAGGGAAGGGGATACTAGGGCATTGGGGGAAGGGAAAGGGACTGCTATAGAGGCAGGCTGGGGGTGGGTAGGAGGGAGCTGGAAACACTGATGGAAGATAGTGAGCACTGGTGAAGGGATTGAACAACATATGCCTTGAATTTAATCATAAATATATTTTGATTTTGTAATTCAAGGTGATTCAATTTTTTTAAAAGGAAAAAATGTCACTTTGGGCTGGAGAGATAACATAGGGGGTAAAGTGCTTGTCTCACACACAGCTGAGTCCAGTTAGATGCTGAGCACCACAAATGGCTCCCTAAACATTGTCTTTGATACTAGCTACAGTTTAATAACTTAAGCTGGTAGTTATTGTCATTATTTAATTGAGATTTTTAAAACTTTAACCTTTTAAAAAATGTTTTATTAAATCACTGTGAGATAGTTACAAAGCTTTTATGATCGAGTTTCAATCATACAATTATCAAACATCCATCACTCTACCAGTGTAGCTTTCCCACAACCAATATCCCCAGTATCCCTCCCTCTCCCCCAAACCCACCCCCTGCCTCTATGCAGGAAGTTTCCTTCTTACTCTCTCTCTCTACTTTTGGGCATTATGGTTTGCAATACATATACTGAGAGGCCATCATGTTTGGTCCTTGTCTACTTTCAACACACATCTCCCATGCTGAGTGATCCCTCCAACCATCATTGTCTTAGTGATAGCTTCTCTATCCCAATTGCCTATTTCCCCAGCACACGAGGCAGGTTTCCAACTATGGACCAATCCTCCTGATTCTTTTTTCTACTGTCCTTGTTATTTTAGTCTCATACTACATTATTTTAAATTCCACAAATAAGTGCAGTCATTCAATGTCTGTCCCTCTCTTTTTGAATTGAGATTTTATTTTACCAATCATACTACAGGAGTTTTAATTATATTTTAGAAAATGAATCAGTCTCTTATCCTATTTAAATCTTGTTTGCAAGACTTATCTTGCTTGTATTTTCATATGGCTCACACTCAAGAGCAAGCAGTAAGCTTCAGCGGAAGATGTTTATGCAATCTGTTGTGTTGTTTCCTAAAAATTGCTACCTCTGTACCAGATTTCTCAATGTGCTCACTATCTTGTAAGTTTAAAAAGAATTTAACTCACCCAGTATATATTGGAATCTGAGGAGAGAAAAGTGATAGAGGTATCTGCTTTCAATGGTTTCCCATACAGAAACAAACTGCAATACAATTTAGCAATTTTAATCCATCTGTCTTTTTATCTGCATATAGTTAAGATATTTTTAAAAAGTGAATTGTAAAGAGTAGCCATAGTGATAATTGACAGAGAAAAATCAGATGCAAACTGCTTTTGGAGCATGAAAGAAATACTATCTGCCTGGAATAATCATCTAAGATGTGAGAAGCTTGAGGAATTTCATGTTATATTTTTTAATTGAAAGCCCAAATAGAACTCACTTATTTGGATTTATAAATTCTACCTTATTGAACTGCTTAGAAAGTCTATCATGTGTATAAGGACCATATCTTCATTGTCTACAAAACCACTTGATGGTTTAAGAAAATTTAATATTAAGGTAGGATTCCCCTCAATTTTAAAAGAGTGTTCCTCACCCTTATGATCGTAAGTCCTCCCTCTGTCTCAAGAAATTTGCTATATCATTCATTTTCTCTTTTTAATGAAAAGTTTATTTAATTCAAAACAATTAGCTCTCCAGGACACTAGTAATTTCCTCAAATGACTTATGATCTTTTTTAAGTGCATAAAATATTCACTATATGTTTTTGAAGGTGGAGAATTCATTTAGATAATCAATGATTGCGAAGCCCACTCTACCACCACACTTACTACCCCAAACCCCTACCTCCTGGCCTCACACACAGATTCACAGTTTAAGAAGGGATGTCTTTGTTTAATTTCTTCCAACTTGTCTCATCAGCACATTTTTGTTTATATTTTTATTAGTGAAACACCATGATGTACAGTTGTAGACTTACAAATTTTTGTGCTTGGATTTCAATTATACAACGTTCAAGTACCCATCCCTCCCCAGTGCCCATTTTCCACCACCACTGATTCCAGTATCCCTCGCACCCCCCATCCCCGCCATCCCACCCTGCCTCTGTGGCAGAGCATTCCCTTTTGTTCTCTCTTTCCTTTTGGGTTCTGCGGTTTACAAAAGAGGCATTGAGTGGCAATCATGTTAGGTCTATAGTCTACCTTCAGCATGTATCTCCCATCCTGGGAGGATCCTCCCAACAGCCTTTATTTGGTCCTCCCTTCTCTATCTGAGCTGCCTTTTCCCCTAGCATGTGCAAGCCATGGAGTGAACCTCCTGGTACTTATCTCGGCTATTCTTGGGTCTTAGTCTCCTATTTTGTTACTTTATGTTCCCCAGTTGAATGCAATCTTTCTATGTCTGTCCCTCTCTTTCTGACTCATTTCACTTAGCATGATATTTTCCATGTAGTACCACTTGTATGTAAATTTCATGACTTCATCTTTTCTAACAGTCATCAGTACATTTTTGAAGTACACTTAACATCCTTACTCTGTCACTCTCTTTGTTTTTCCTCCTGACTGTCAAGTTTTGGGGAAAAGGAATAAGTCTTTGTTCCAATATATATTATTTGCAATTAATTAATCAATTAATTTAATTAATAAATTTAATTTGCAATTAATTAATTTGCCATTAACATCACTTCCGGCTTCTAGTGCCCAGACTATTAATTCAGATTGCCCTTGTTAAACCTACACATGAGTTAAGTGACCAAAAGCAAAGAAAGCGGAGAGTTTTATCCTACTTGGTAACTATATGTGGCTGTGTGCCATTATTTACTAGCCCTTCTTCTTAAGACACTTTGCTGTGGATAATCCCTTATGAAAATAAGATTTGTAGAGTGACCAATAACATTACACATCCAAATGATGGCCTATAAAATGATCACCTGAGGTCTGGTCTCTCCTTTATCTTTCCGGTCCTTGCTACCTCAATTCTTCTATAATTTGATAGTGTATGTAATGTTTACCCCAAATCATAAAAAGTTAAATTAGATATTATTGTGTGTCCTACCTAGATCAGTTAAATCAAGAAACAACTATGTTTGGAGCCGAATGATAGTACAGCAGGGAGGGTGTTTGCCTTGCACGTGGCCAACATGGGTTTGATCCCCGGCATCCCATATAGTCCCCTGAGCACTGCTAGGAGTAATTCCTGAGGCAGAACCAGGAGTGACCCCTGAGCAGTACACAGTGTGGCAAAAAAGAAAATAAAGAAAAAAGAAAGAAAAAACGAAAACACCTATGCTTTTTTATAGCATAACAGAAGAGCTCACTAACTTCAGGTTCTTATGGAAAGTGTGAAATATCAGCACACCAACCACTTGATACATTCGATGTTACAGCTCTTTATTTTATAGCTAAGTCTTCAATGTAATCTTCAGCCACAAAAATAGCAACTTCTGTGTTTATGTCCGAGATGGTAGCTACAGGAACTGCACCTCTCCCTTCCTTTATCTGCTTTCCTCATGTTCTTGCCTCTCTTCTTGTCTTTTTCTCTCTCCTTCTCCTTGCCCTTCTTCCTATACATATCCTATGTTTATGCACATCATATATTCCCACCACTTGTTTGTCTCTACTGATTGTTTACACAGTTTGCATGCATTGATTAGAAGAACCAATCATATTTTATATGCAAATGACGGTTATGGAATAATTGTGGGACAACCATTCAGGTTGCAAATGCAACCTGAAAATATATGTTGTTATCAACAAACGGTTTGTAGAATGACCAATCAGGTGATGTAAGTTTAAGGAAAAAAAGACACTTTGCTGCTTTGAATTTTACATACAACCACTCACCTTGATTTCCTACTTTCCTAAAGTATTTTTAGGAAAGTAGTATCTTTAGGAAAGTATCTTTAGGAAAGATAGGATACTAATATCTTTACTAGTATCTTTAGGATACTAACGTAGTATCTTTAGTATCCTACTTTCCTAAAGTATCTTGAGAAATTTTCTCAAGATACTTTTGCTGTTACTGAATCCATCCAGCTCTATACAATGATTTCCATTCTATAGTCTTGCAAGAACAACTCACTCTAGACCACTGTTTTCTTCAATTATTTACAGTACTGCTAGCAGCTTAGTGAATCTTGGGTGCTCACTCGGCACTGTTTTAGATGTTACACTTAGATCCTATATTTTCTTCCTAATTTTTTTCAAAGCTTTTGGGGACAGCAACTAGAGTGAGGTGGTGGGATTCTGTAATAGGATTTCCCACCCGTCACCTTTCTGAGAGGCCTCAGTCCTTCTGCATATTCCTCAAATTACACAATTTAATGTTCCACTAGTCTGTTTCCAGGCCATTTCGCTGTGTTTATCAGAGCAGTTTAGCCTTCTACTTCATAACAACTTCTGAATTGAATTTTGTATATGGAAAAGGCTCCTTTAAAAATCCAATAAAATGGATATTGATAATCAATCTAAAAGGGAAATCAAATGAAAATAATAGGACAAAAAATCACTTAATCACTTACTCACTTAACTTTTCGTTAGTCGTCGATTTGCT
Organism: Sorex fumeus; assembly: GCF_029834395.1. NCBI lineage: Eukaryota > Metazoa > Chordata > Mammalia > Eulipotyphla > Soricidae > Sorex > Sorex fumeus. The sequence continues at coordinate 22,725,971 of NW_026606059.1, forward strand.
CGAGCAGGCGCCAGTAACGTCTCCATTTGTCCCTGTCGCGTGCTAGTGTAGCCCAATGGCATCTGTTCGCTCCGGGAACATGAAGAGCCTCAAACCAATCGTTCATGATCTTGACGAAGAAGTCTGACCATCTGGTAGGTGGGCGGCCACGTGGTCTTTTGGCATCCCGTGGAATCCAGTCAGTAACAGCTCTAGTCCAGTGGTCATCTTTAAATCTCATTACGTGACCAGCCCATCTGATTTTCGACACCTTGGCAAATGAGACAGCATCCCTGATTCTTGATCGTCGATGGATGTCAAAACTCCGGATTCTTTCTCTCACTTAAGTGAAACGTGATATTCCAAGCATAGCTCTTTCTATTCTTCTTTGGGAGATGTTAATAGCGTTCTCATCTTGTTTGCGTTGGGCCCAGGTCTCTGAGGCATATGTTAATGCAGGAAGAACAGTGGAATCAAAGAGATGTGCCCGGAGCCGGAGGTTCTTCGTCCTCTTAGCTATTTCTTCGACGTTCTTGAAGGCGTTCCAAGCAGCTCTCTTCCTCCTGCGCAGCTCGGGTGCCAGGTCATTTGTCATGTTGACCTCTCAACCTAGGTACACATAGATGTTGCATTCGGAGATGGTCGTTCCGTTGAGAGCGAATGGGGCGTCAGGAACGAGGCTGTTTCTCATAAACATTGTCTTCATAAGATTCAGCTGTAGTCCTACCTTTCCACACTCACGGTCAAAGTCGGCCAGCATTTGTGCCGCTTGGCTGATGTTTGGTGTTATTAAAACAATGTCATCAGCAAAGTGGAGGTGGTGTAGTTGCCGACCATCTATCTTCACTCCCATTCCTTCCCATTCCAGTAGTCGCATGATGTTCTCGAGGGTGGCACTGAAGAGTTTCGGTGAAATGGTATCACCCTGCCGCACCCCTCTCTTGACAACAACGATCACTTCTTTGTAGAATGGTGAGATCCTGGTAGTGAATCCGCAATACAGCTCACGGAGGATCCTGATGTATTGGGCTTGAATGCCCTGATTGGGTAGGGCTTCAATGACCGCTTCCATCTCAACAGAATCAAAGGCCTTCTTTAAATCAATGAACATTAAACAGAGCGGCATCTTGAACTCCCGAGAAACCTCAATGAGCTTGGTTATCGTGTGGATATGGTCGATGGTGCTGAATCCTTTGCAGAACCTGGCTTGCTCGCATGGTTGTCCTTCATCTAGTGTTCTGCCAATCCTATTTAGGATGACTCGAGTGAACAACTTGTAGATGACAGACAATAGACAGATCAGGCGATAGTTGCCAATGTCATGGATGTCTCCCTTCTTGAACAATAGTACGCCTATCTTCAAAAACTCTTGTGGTAATTCGCCAGCGTGGTTTGGCGCATGCCTCAGGCAACCACAAGCTAATGTCCGAGCTCGCAAAGCAGTGCAGAGATGCGATCAAGAAAGACCTCAAAGAGAGAAGAGCAGAAGTACTGGTAGTTGTGGCAGAAGCCAGGAAAAGTATTCGTAATGCCCGCCTGTCCTTCGCCAACTATAAGAGCAAGATGACTGCCCTCCGACGTCCTGATGGATCCATCACATCCTCCAGAACTGCAATGGAGAAGATTATCCATGACTTCTACTCAAATCTCTTCGATAGCCATGTCCACTTGCCGACATACCAAATTCCACAGGATGGATATGTCGTTCCCAATGTTCTCCCTTCCAAAATCCGACACGCCATTTCGTCGGTAAAGAAACAAACAGCACCCAGCCCAGACAAGGTCAGACCTGAACACCTGAAGAACCTGCCATCAGTACTCATCAATACACTGGCTTGGCTCTTCACTTGCTACCTGTCTGAATGCAAGGTTCCGTCCCAATGGAAAACCATCAGGACCGTACTACTGTTCAAGAAGGGAGGACAAAAAATATAAAATTGAAATGGTAAGCGCACTAAGTATATTTAACAGTGGCTTAGATAAAGTACAAGAGAAAATTAGTAAACTAGAAAATAGGTCTGTAGAAAATGTCCAAACTGAAGGAGAGAGAAAATCAGAAAGAAAAATACAGGATTGTGCAAACCAGATAGCCCCTAAAGCGCTGGGTCACCTGCTTTGCATCCTGGATACCCGGTTTTCGGCCTTGACACTTCACAATCCCCCAAGGACTACCCGGATTGACACTGAAGCATGGAGCAAAGAGAAGCTGCTGAGTACTACCAGGTGTGGACTCAGAACAAAATAAAGAGCAAAAAAAAAAGAACATAATACAATAAAGAACATATCAAGACAAGCCCCATTTTACAAATAAAGTTTCTATATAGTAAAACATACTGAAGGAACCCTAAAATAATTTCCGATCAGCCTTGAGAAATTGCAACAGAATCATTCAGTAATTTCTGAAAAAAATGCTTTCTAAGCTCCTATGTCACATAGAATATTACCAAAAATAACTTTTGAACACAGTTTTCTTGATAAAAATTATTAGAATTATTTACAACTAAAGATTTAACTTTAATATGTACTAAATGCCTTTCAAACTTTTGCATTTACTTTTAGTAATTGGCAGAAGTTACAATGTATAAAGGCACCACAAAATTTAAGCTAGAAATTATTGAATTCTTAACCCTAGGGGAAACACAGAATTAAGTTCCTACCAGATTTTAGTTGCATTTTCATCAGCCATCAATGCATAAAACCTGGTTTTATGTTTTTATGTATATTTATGTTTAAAGACATTTCATTTAGTATACATTGTTTATTTATTAGTGTTTAACAGCACTATAACTCATGCTTCAATGAAGCTAATCTAACACAGCCTTCTACAAAAGGCATAGTACAGCCTCCTGCCTTTAGAAGCACTACATAAAATTTCAACAGTATTCATGGGGGCCATTTTAAATAGCAAACTAACCAATAAAAAGGACAAAGTTGTAAAAATGTGGCACTAAATACACTATTTAAAAAGGGAACTTGTTTATACTATGAGAAATAAGAAGGCAGACCATCAACCCCAACTGGGGACATGAACATTAGGTAACTGCTTTGCATATGAGCATTGTATGAAGGACCAATAAAGTGCCATGAATATTGTTTTGGAGTAACAAAAAAAATTACCTAATAGATGAATTAACAAATGCAAAAATATTCAGAATGGTGATTATACACATACAATTCATTTTTAAATTGTGATGATTTATATTATGCATTTATTGTAATGAACATAGAAATGGACACAGTTTCCTAAGTTAAGAAATCTTCAACAAGAACAAGCTGTTCCCTCTCCTTTGTCCCAACACTTCAATTCTTCTATGCCCAGAATTTCTGTTTATACCAACCCTATTATATTCTAATAAACTCATTTGCTTATATGTTAACAAAACCTCCGATTTATTTGCTATGTGTATTACTGATTCTCTTTAATCATATGATGTAAAGTTCTCAAATACAGGGTTTTATTGTTCACTGAAAAAAAATTAAGCAAACAGCTATAAAGAAAAAAATACATTTGATAGGAGACTATCACCCAAGAATAGCAGAGATAAGTACCAGGAGGTTTACTCCATGGCTTGGAGGCCAGCCACACACTCTAGGGGAAAAGGCAGCTCAGATAGAGAAGGGAGCACCAAATAAAGGGTGTTGGGAGGATCTTCCCAGGATAGGAGATGCATTCTGAGAGTAGACTTTAAACCGAACGTGTTTGCCACTCAATGCCTCTTTTGCAAGAGCACAGCACCCAAAAGGAGAGAGAGAACAAAGGGGAATGCCCTGCCACAGAGGCAGGGTGGGATGGGGGGGAATAGGGGGGTGGGAGGGATACTGGGATCAGTGGTGGTGGAGAATGGGCACTGGTGGAGGGATGGGTATTCCATCATTGTATAACGGAAACCCAAGCACAAAAATTTGTAAATCATGGTGTTTCAACTAATAAAAATCTAAAAAAAAAAAAAAGAAAAAAAAAGCCTGGCAAGCTACCCCCCCCCCAAAAAAATAATACATTTGATATGTTTCTTTTGGCCATTTCCAGCTATAGCTTAGGCACACAGTGCTTAACTCAGATCCATAGTAAGATAGAGGGAATAGCTCTAAAGAAGTAGAGACCCAGGTTCTAGGCCTGATCTCCAATTTTAGTGGGCATGTTATTTGACACACTCCTTGATCTGAGCCTTAGTCAACTTTTACAAAGAAGAAAGCAGGGGACTGGAGAAATAGCACAGTGGGTAGGGCGTTTGCCTTGCACGTGGCTGACCTGGGTTCGATTCCCAGCATCCCATATGGTTCCCTGAGCACTGCCAGGAGTAACTCCTGAATGCAGAGCCAGGAGTAACCCCTGTGCATCGCCAGGTGTGACCCAAAAAAGCAAAAAAAAAAAAAAATACAAAGAAGAAAGCGCTCCCCTATTAACATCCTGAGCTACCAATGATAATTTTTTTTTTTGCTTTTTGGGTCACACCCAGCGATGCACAGGGGTCACTCCTGGCTTTGCACTCAAGAATTACCCCTGGTGGTGCTCAGGGGACCCTTATGGGATGCTTGGATTCGAACCCAGGTTGGCTGAGTGCAAGGCAAACACCCTACCCGCTGTGCTGTTGCTCCAGACCCCCAATGAAAAAATTTTGACAAATAAGATCATAAAGTCTTAATAGGTATTCAAAAACAGGGCTGAAGTGATAGCACAGCGGGTAATGTGTTTGCCTTGCATGCGGCTGACCAGGGCCAATCCAGGTTTGATTCCTTGTATTTCTCTGTCCCTCTCAGAGAGCCCAGCAAGCTACTGAGAGTACTGCACCTGCACAGCAGAGCCTGGCAAGTTACCCGTGACGTATTCAATATGTCAAAAACATTAACAAGTCTTACAATGGAGACGTTACTGATACCCGCTCGAGCAAATCAATAAACAACTGGAGGACAGTGACAGTGATTCAAAACCAACTTAAAATGACATTAAATGACAAATTCTTAGATGTTTCCATCTAAATAAAAACACTTTTAAATATGTCCTTGCCTACTTTTATCTCACTTCTAGTTTTCTTTTTTGTTGTTTTTGCACTTGTTTTGCACCACACTCAGAAACTACTTCAAGCTTGTTCTGGGGAGACACTCCCAATAGTTCAGGGGACCATGTGATGACGGGAAACAAACCCAGGATTCCTGTGTGCAAAGCAACTTTGAGTTTTCAAGTAACACAAATTTTATTTGTCTGTAGTGATTCTGCATGATTCTATAAAATATCTTTACAATGACACTCTGCTGAAAGAAGTCCAAAATCAAGAAAGTAAGTAGGCATATTAATTGTTTGATAAAATAATAACTGGCAAAAACAAAATATTTAGACATGCACTGACTCACTTTAATTAGAAAAATTAGTTGTTTTCAATAGATGCAGCAGAAGAATATTTCTGTTTACTGAATACAGCAAAGTTAAAGCTACCAAAAGTATCCTGCCCACACGCCAGAGTCTGGCAAACTCCCTGTGGCATATTCAATATGCCAAAAACCAGTAACAATGATGGGTCTCATTCTTCTGACCCTGAAAGAGCCCCGAATGTGGCACTTTCTAAAATCTCAGGGCTAGGATGAAGGAGATGTTACTGGTGCCTGCTTGAGGAAATTGATGAACAACAGGATGACAGTGATACAGTGATACTGAGTACAGCCTATACATTATGAAATATACCTTAAACAAGTATAGCATTTTTATGATGCTAAATTTGGGTACACATGGGAAAAGATTAAAATCTCCTTATGGAACCAGGCATAGTACCTTAATTTTTCTCTTTTTTATGATAGGATTGTTTTTCTCATGAGATTTTGGCAGGCCCTTAAAATTGATGTCATTTTTGATTAATTCTTTTTGTGCTTTGATGACAGCTAATGGAATGATTTGAAAGCTATTTGCTTTACAAAAAAGATCCAATATAGCTGCCTTTTGTGCCCATTCTTAAAGCTCTTACTTTTTTTCCCCCAAGTAATTAGTAAAAGAGAAGAAAATTTGCTGTAATTACTAAGTACTATAAACTATATCTGGGCACCTGACATTAACAGTAGCTGTCATTAAAATGAGATCACTTGAATCACCTTAAGGAAATGTTACTTTTTACTATTTTGATGTTATAATCTGATAAATATCTTGACAAGATACTAATTCTGAAAACAGAATACCAGGTTTTCAGTATGTACTTATTTTTCTCTTATTCAAAATGTAGAAGTGATTAAAGTTGTGTCTTCAAGTCTATCAAGTCCTTCTAAGCTGACATAAAAATGGATCAAAGCCCTCAATTATTTCATAAGAATCAGCAGAGTTCAAACATTGTAATTATTAGTCAATTTTAAAGACAGATCAAAAAGTGAAATGCAAGAATATCCTCTCAATTTTATTGAAATAATCAGCTAGTTTTCTTTGAGGGCAAGACTGAGTAAAAAGGTTTTAATGTGCACAATGATTAGAAATGTTTCTTTCTCTTTGTTAAAGTTAACATTTGTATGTCCCCAGATTTTCTATTAGTTCCTGATACATTTATATCACAATACAATTTATCATATAGAATTTTCACTGGTTTTATAACACTTTCTAAAATTATCAAAAAGTACAAATATTTGTTAAAGAAGATCACAATATTATCACATGAAAACAACAGGAGAAAAGTGGGGGAAAATGGAACAAATAGTTGCATGAGAAAAGACTAACTCAAAATGTTATTATCATAATTTCACACTTTAATCCAAGAAAAGAAGATATGCAACTACATAAGTTTTATGCTAAAAGGACCAAGGATCTTAAATTACCTTAGTTAAACATTTTTACAATGACAAAAAAGTCATAAGCTATATAAACATAAATGTTTTTAATTTACAGAATAATTAAATGCCCTTTAATAGCAAAATTTTATGTTATGGATCTTCTATTTCCATGCTACATAGAGTACATAATTATAGCAACCATGAATGCCAAGAATAAAAATATTTGAAATTAATGATACCTAAGTTATCCTTAGAAATTAATGTTTTCCTCCATTCGGAAACAACAAAGTTAATTCTATTAAATGTGATAAATGAAATGTAAATTAAAATTTTAATAAGGTGCTTGTTAATCCATTTGTTCACAGCTAACTTGAACTCAGTTAAATTAGCTCCTTAATATGAGCACTAGAGATATGATTTCTTCCAAATCTCAAGGGCAAATAAGTGTTACAGGACTGCTTGCCTGTCCCGTGATAGCTCCATAAATTGTTATTAAAATTATTCACTAGACACTTTTCTGTGATGCATTGCATTTATAAAATCAACTCTGAGTTGTTAAAGATAGTAAAAGACTTCTAACAGCAATTCTAAAACGAGATACAAAGGCAAAATATATCCATATATGAGCCATTAAGGAATATTTATCATTGCTTTGGTCATTTTATCTCTATGAATTGCAGAAAATAGTTTTCAAGTAATTGTAAAATATTACATAATTTCTGAAGGCATAGGTTTTCTCCTGGAAGCTTGGAAATATATTTAGTACGTGTTGTGTCCTCTTTTTAATCTCCAGAATAATGTGTCTTAATTCCAGGTAACTTCAGAGTAGTATCTGCTTTACACAATGTATCTAGTGTATAAGTCTACTATACATTAATTTTAGATAACATTTAAATAATTTAAAATTTTTAAATGAAAGGGTTGCAAAAGTTAATACTTATAGTAACAATTCATTCTCCATGGCGAGAGATAGTATTTCACCAGGAAATCTGAGATTGGGGCCAGGCAGCCAATTCAAGGAATGTAGGCTGGAGCCCGGCATTTAGTCTCTGGAGTCCCCTCATCCCTGGGTGGCCCCAATCTTTAAAGCAACCCACAACCACAGGCCCAGAGCCCTAAGATGCACAAGAAGAAGGAAACAAATGAAGACATCTGAGACTAGGTCAGATAGATAGATAGATAGATAGATAGATAGATAGATAGATAGATGATAGACAGATAGATAATCTAGATAGATATATGATAGATAATAGATAATTGATGATAGATAATAGATGAGTGATAGGTAATCCAGATAGATGACAATCTAGATAGATAGATGATAGGTAGATAATAGATAGATCACATAATGCATAGAGAGATACTCAGCTAATCTCATACCTCAGCTTTTATTTATACTACATAAAAAAGACAGACATAATTTTATTTTATTTTATTTATTTTTTTAATTAGTGAAACACCATGAGGTACAGTTGTAAACTTCAAACTTTCATGTTTGGGTTTCAGTTATATAATGATCAAGTACCCATCCCTTCACCAGTGCCCAATCTTCACCACCAGTGATCCCAGTAACCCTCCCACCCTCCACCCCATCCCCCCCAACCCGACCCCAACTCTGTGGCAGGGCATTCTCTTTTGCTCATTCTTTCCTTTAGGGTGTTGTAGTTTGCAATAGAGGTATTCAGTGGCCATCGTGTTTGGTCTATAGTCTACTTTCAGCACACATCTCTCATCCCAAGCAAGTCCTCCAAGCATACTTTACTTGGTGTACCCTTTTCTAACTGAGCTGCCATTTACCCCAGCATGCGCTGCCAGTTGCAAGCCATGGAGCAGACCTCCTGGTACTTATCTCAACTATTCTTGGGTATTCGACTCCATTTTCTTACTTTATATAGAAAGATGAGTGCAGTCTTTCTATGTCTGTGCCTCTTTTTTCTGGCTCATTTCACTTAGCATGATACTTTCCATGTAGAACCAATAGTATGTAAATTTCATGAATATTTTATAACAGCTGCATAGTATTCCATTGTGTAGATGTACCAAAGTTTCTTTAACCAGTCATCTGTTCTCAGGCACTCGGATTTTTTTTTTCCAAATTTTGGCTATTGTGAACAGTGCAGCAATGAAGATACAAGTGCAGATGTCATTTTGACTGTACTTTTTTGCTTCTCCAGGATATTTCCCAGGAGTGGTATTGCTGGGTCAAATGGGAGCTCAATTTCTATTTTTTTGAGAAGAATCCATACTGTTTTACAAAAGGGCTGAACCATTCAATATTCCCACCAGCAATGAAGAAGGGTCCCTTTCTCACCACATCCGCACCAACATCAGTTGCTTTCGTTCTTGTGGATGTGGGCTAGTCTCTGTGGTGTGAAATGATATCTCATTGTTGTTTTGATCTGCATCTCACTGATGATTGGTGATGTAGAGCATTTTCTCATGTGCCTTTTAGCCATTCGGATTTCTTCTTTGCGAAAGTTTCTGTTCATTTCCTCGCCCCATTTTTTGATGGGTTTGGGTGTTTTCTTCTTGTGGAGTTCAACCAGTACCTTGTATATCCTTGATATCAACCCCTTGTCGGATGTGTATTCGGCGTTTGTATTTTGGTGACTGTTTCTTTTGAGGTGCAGAAGCTTCTTAGTTTAAAATAATTCCATTTGTCTATCTCTGTTATATCTTGGCCAGTGGCGTGTCATCTCTGAAGATAATGTTAGCTTCAATGTCTTGGAGGTTATTGCCAACCTTGAATGTACCTTATGGTCTGATGTTGAAGTCATTAATCCATTTTCATCTTACTTTGTACATAGTGTTATGTAGAGAGCTGAGCCCGTTTTTTTTTTGCATGTAGCTGTCCAGTTTTGCCAGCACAATTTGTTAAAGAGGTTTTCCTTGTTCCACTTCACATTTTTTGCTCCCTTATCAAAGATTAGATAATCAGATGTTTGGGGGGAGATGCCAGTATATTCGACCCTGTTCCATTGATCTGCGTCTCTGCCTTTGTTCCAGTACCATGCTGTTTTAAGTGTTTCTGCTTTGTAGTAGAGTTTGAGGTTGGGGAGGTTGATTCCTACATTTTTCCCCAAGAATTGCTTTAGCTATTCGTGGGAGCTTATTGTTCCATATAAATTTCAGGAGTGTTTGCTCCATTTCTTTGAAGAATGCCGTAGGTGTCATTATAGGGATCACATTGAATTTGTACAATGCTTTGGGGAGTATTGCCACTTTGACAATGTTAATTCATGAGCAGGGGATATCTTTCCATTGCCTTGTGTCCTCATTTTATTTCCTAAAGTAACGTTTTGTAGTTCTCTTTGTACAGGTCTTTTACATCCTTAGTTAAGCTGATCCTAGGTACTTGATTTTCTGGGGCACAATTATGAACGGGATTGTTTTTTTCATGTCACTTTCATCTCTCTCATTATTTGCGTAGAGTAAAGCCATGGAATTTTGGGTATTTATTTTATAGACTGCAATTTTATAGACTGCGACTTTACCATACAAATCTATTGTTTCTAGGAGTTTCTTGGCAGAGATTTTAGCATTCTCTAAGTATAGTATCATATCATCTGGGAATAGTGAGAGCTTTATTTCTTCCTTTCTTACCTGAATGCCCTTAATATCTTTTTCTTGCCTGACCGCTATTGCAAGAACTTCCAGTACTAACTTGAGCAGCAGTGGAGAGAGTGGGCATCCTTGTCTCATCCCTGATCTTAGAGGGAAGGAAATAGTTTTTTTCTGATTGAGGATGATGCTTGCAATAGGCTTGTGGTAGATGACTTTAAATATATTGTGGAAAATACCTTTATACCAATTTTGGTGATGGTTTTAATCATACACGGGTGCTGGATCTTGTCAAATGCTTTCTCTGCATCTATTGATATGATCATATGGTTTTTGCAAAATGTCTGAGACTGTCTGACTTCATCATGTCGACCAAGACAATCCATGGTAACTCACAGTTCCAGAAGGCCAAATCTAAACGTCGGACATGGGAGTCTCCCGGTGGATGGTTCCACAATGAAATTGACCACATCATATTCACTTGATGGTTTTGCATGACCAATATGGCTGTTGTAATTCCAAAGGGATCAGACCACCATATGCTTCGTGCAAAATTCTACTTCACGGAGCACGAAGAAAGGACTGTAAAGTTTAAGAAGAGAACTCCCAGAAGGACCACCAATTGGGAGTTCTTTGGCACTATTGTGGCAACATGGGAAGATGCCATCAATGACAACATTGACAAGGAATAAAATCAGCTCATTCAGCACCTCCATGATTGTGCAAGGAACGCTAAGAGAGAAATAGCCAAAAAAATAAGCCTATCTTAGAAAACTATTCAGCTTATTTGCCACTGTGGCTTGACGCAAGCCTTAGGCAGCTGAAACCGAATGTCTGAGCTCACAAAACAGTGGAGAGAAGCAATCAAGGAAGACCTCAAAGAGAGAAGAGCAGCAGTGCTGGCAGAGGTAGCAGAAGTTGGGAAAAGCATTTGCAACCCACTCCTGTCCTTCACTAACTACAAGACCAAGATGACTGCCCTCCAACATCTTAATGGATCTCTCACATCTTTCAGAATGGTAATGGAGAAGATTATTCATGACTTCTACTCGGATCTCTTCGATAGCCATGTCCACCTGCCCACATACCAAATTCCACAGGATGGATTTGTCATTCCCAATGTTCTCCCTTCAGAAATCCAATCCGCCATTTCATTGGTAAAGAAGCGAACAGCACCCAGCCCAGACAAGATCAGACCCAAATACCTGAAGAAACTGCCATCAGTACTCACCAATGCACTAGCTCAGCAATTCACATGTTATCTGTCTGAATGCAAGGTTCCGTCCTAATGGAAAACCAGCAGGACTGTACTACTGTACAAGAAGGGAGACTTCCAAGACATTGGCAACTATTGCCCAATCTTCCTGTTGTCTGTCGTCTACAAGCTATTCACTCAAGTCATCCTGAATAGGATTGGTAGAACACTAGATGAAGGACAACCATGCGAGCAAGCCAGGTTCCACAAAGGAGTCAGCACGATTGACCATATCCACATGATAACCAAGCTCATTGAAGCTTCTCGGTAGTTCAAGATGTCACTCTGTCTAATGTTAATTGGTTTAAAGAAGGTGTTTGATTCTGTTGAGATGGAAGCAGTCTTCAAAGCCCTGGCCAAACAGGGCATTCAAACTCAAAACATCAGGATCCTACGGGAGTTGTATTACAGATTCACTACCAGGATCTCACCATTCTACAAGTAAGTGATCACCCATGTCAAGAAAGGGGTTTGGCAGGGTGATACCATTTCACAGAAACTCTTCAGTGCCACCCATGAGAATGTCATGCGACGACTGGAATGGAAAGAAATGGGAGTAAAGATATAGGGTCGGCAACTACACCACCTCCACTTTGCTGATGACATCATTCTAATAACACCAATATTAGTCAAGCAGCACAAATGCTGGCTGACTTCGACCGTGAGTGTGGAAAGGTCGTACTACAGCTGAATAACATGAAGACAATGTTTATAAGAAAAATTCCCATTCCTGATGCTCCATTCACTCTCAACGGAATGAACATCTCCAAATGCAACAGTTGCGTGTATCTAGGTCGAGAAGACAACATGACAAATGACCTGGAACCTGAGTTGCCCAGGAGGAAGAGAGCGACTTGGAATGCCTTCAAGAGCATTATTATTAGGGTTCCCTCTCTCTTTCTTTGTGAGTCTTGCTAGTGGTTTATCTATCTTGTTTATTTTCTCAAAGAAACAGCTTTTGGTTTTCTTGATCTTTTGGATTGTTTTTTGGGTTTCCATGTCATTGATTTCTGCTCTAAGTTTTATGATCTCTTTCCTTCTACCTGGTTTGGGCTCCTTTTGTTGGTCCTTTTCTAAAATCTTGAGCTGTGAAGTCAAGTCGTTTATGTGGGCCCTTTCTTCCTTCCTCAGAAATGCTTGCAGAGCTATAAATTTTCCCCTTAACACAGCTTTATCTGTGTCCTTTAGGTTCTGGTAACTCTTGTCCTCATTCTCATTTGTTTCGCGGTATCTTTTGATTTCTTCCTTGATGTTATAAGCGGTATTATAGACTCCTGTGTAGATCTATTAGTTCTCTGTCTTCTATTTCTTCCTTCAGAGCCATTATTTCCTTGCTGAGTTTTAATCTTCTTGATCTATCCAGGGGTGATAAGGTGGTATTGTGTTGCTTGCAATGTCCTTCATAAGGTCTGTTAGCAGTTACTGTATGAATTTGGCTGGTCCTTCATTGGGTGAGTATATGTTTAGGAGTGTGATTTCTTCCTGCTGTACACATCCCTTGATTAATAAAAAATGGCCTTCACTGTCCCTTCTTATCTTTTGCAACCTGCATTCTATGTTGTCCGATACTAGTCAGGCCACTCCAACATTTTTGAGTGGGTTGTTTGCTTGCAGAGTTATTTTCCATCCTTTGACTTTGAGTCTGTGTTTGTTCTGATTGTTCAGATGTATTTCTCTTGTAGGCAGCAGAATGTTGGGTTCTGTTTGTGTTTTGCCACTCTATGTCTCTTAATTGGTGAATTCAGACCATTGACATTGAGAGAGACTATTGTTATGGGGTTTTGTGTCATCTTTTTGTAAGGGTTTGTTGTGCCTGTAGGGGTTCATCTTGTCTTACAGTAGCCCCTTTTGCCCTTCTTTTAGGTTTGGTTTTGAGTCAACGAAGTTCCTGAGCAGTTTTTATTCAGTAAATATTGTACCATTCCTTTGAGTTTGAGTGAGAGTTTAGCCGGATAAAGTATTCTTGGTGAATCGTTCATTTCAGTGAGTCTTTTCACTATATTCCACCCTTCCCTTCATGCTTGGAGGGTTTCCTCTGATAGGTCTGCTGTGAATCTGAGGGGTGATCCTTTGTATGTGATTTCCTTATTTGACCTTGCTGCTTGCAGTATTGTGTCTCTATTGGTGGCATTGATCATTCTATCTTATGTCTTGGGGTGTTTTTGTTAGGGTCTCTTTTAGCTGGCACCCTTCGGGCTCCTTGAATCTGGATGCCTGCATTGTCCAGCTCTGGGAACTTTTCAGTAATGATTTGCTTAATAGTGGCTTTTTCATTGGGACTGTTTCCCTGACCTTCTGGTACTCCAATGATTCTAATGTTGTTCCTCTGGGAATCATTCATGAGGACTCTGATTCACTCTCGGGCTATTTTGAGGTCTCTTGCCATTGTTTGTTGTTGCCCATTGGCTTGGTGCAGCTGATCTTCCAGCTCACTGATGCTGTCTTCAGCTGTAGCCATTCTACTCTTTAGGGCACAAACTGAGTTTTTTATTCCATCTACTGAATCTTTTATTTGTGCTATTTCTATGTGTAGCTTCCAATTTCTGCTCTCATCTCCTCCTGTATTTTCTTGATTGTTTCTTTCATGTCCTCCTTTAATTTACTAGATATCTGCCTTATTGTTTGAGTACATTGAATGCTTAATTGAACATCTTCATTACTTCATATCTGAATTCTTTATCAGAGAACTCCCTTAAGTGAGTCACATCTAATGAGGCTCTGTTCTCTTTTCATATTCCTGTCCTCCTGGTGGGGATTTGTGTTGTTTCTTCTTTTTTGTGTGGTTGTATTGAGACTGACATGTTACATGAGATTTCTGGGTATGAGTAAACTACCTGTGGCCACGTGAGCATCTGCTGGCCCCGAATTAGGCCACGCCCACTTCTGAAGTGGTCATGCCCACTTCTGAAGAGGTCATGCCCCCTACAGGTACCTCGTGTGGGGGGGGGTACAACCTGGGGGAGGAGAAAGTCAGGTGCCATGTTGGGGATGAACAGGAAGAGGTGACATAATTTTAGATGATATAAAATATAGGGTCTCATATTTTCTAGTTTCTGTCGTAGGTAATGCTTAATACTAAAGTCAAGTATAAAAAATTGGACAAAAAAAAAACAGTACTGTGCTTAAGATGACGCCAAGGTAATCATTCTGTCAATATGTGAATAGTTTGAATTTCTAGCATCTTAGAAATAAGTGTTGCAAACACTTGTCAAAAATGAATACTTCATTTTATTTTAGTGGTTTTATGCCACACTGGTAGTGACCAAGGCTTACTCCATTCTCTGTGCTCAGGGATTATTCTTCACAGGCATGGAAATATATGGGGAGCCAGTGATTGAACCCAGAGTGGAGGTGTGCAAGGCACGTGCCCTACCTCTGTACTATCACTCTAGCCCCCAAAATATAAATTTTAAACACATAAAGCATGCTTATAAGAATAGCAACCAAGTGGTACCTAAGAACTGATAGTTCTTGGAGACCAGAGTCATAGTACAGTGGGTAGGACATATGCCTTTCACAGGGCTGATTCGAGTTTGATTCCTGGCATCCCATATGGTTACCAGAGCACCAACTAGGAGTGATTCCTGGGTGCAGAGGCATGAGTAATCCCTGAGCATTGCCGGATGTGACCCAAAAAGAAAAATAAAAGAATTTTTGGTTCTTTCTAAATGTCCAACAACAGATGAATGGATAAAATTGTGAGATTTTATATATATATATATATATATATATATACATACATACATACATATACACAAAACACAATAGAAAACTGTGCAGCTATAAGAAAAATATATATAATCTTGCATTTTGCTACCACTTGGCTGGAAATGTAGGATATCATGTTAAGTTAAATAAATCGGAGAGAAAAGAACAAATACTGGGTGATCTTACTCAGACTGGTGTATAGACAAACAAAAGAAGGAAAAGTATGAAAGTGTGAGAAACTTTTGGCCTTGAATTACAAAACTCTACCACGAGTTTTGGAGAAGAATTGGAGGGAATGAAGAGACAGAAATGAGCATGTTAGACAGTAAAAGAGATTCATGTTTTTACGAAGGACAAAGGATCCAAAGTACCTTAATCTTTGGGCAGGACAGATAGTACAGGGGTTTAAGCACTTGTTTAATTCAAGTGCCTTGTACTTCAATCCCCAGCAACTCATTTCAGCAAAACTAGTTCCTGGAACTGATTAGTGATTAGTCACTCGTATTGCATGCCTTCCCCAAAACACCCTAAGCACTACTTGGGGGCCAGCTCATCCAAAAGAGTGACTTTAAATCTCTAATGAGAGTTAAAGGGAGATAAATCAAATGCAGTGAGAGTTTATGTAGCACTGTTTATTTGAAACAATTAAACCCTAAAGTTTTATTAGAGAAAAGGTTTCCCATAGTCATCATAGCTTTCCCTAGTGTGTCAAAATATGATACTTAAAATTCAAAGTAATTAATAACATGCCAAGTCCAGAAAAATTAGAACTAAACTGTAGAATAACATTGATTTGTTCTTTCTCCCTTGACACAATGAGCTTAGGTTTAACGGGTTACACCCATCACAGTGCTCCCGAGTCACTCCCATTCCTCTTTGCTTATCTTTAACTTCTCTGTGCTCTCCTACCCAACCAGTTAATTATCCCTTTTCCCTAATCAGATTCTGTTAACTTGTAAGTTCAGATCCTTCGAGGGACATTGAATTTGTATTGTAAGTCAATATTGCCTTTCTCCTCTCCTTTTATCTTTTGAATAGTTTACTTTAAAGAAATTTCCTTTTTCCATGGACAAAAAAGACTTTTAATATTATGCTTTTGGGACTTGGGAGTTAATTATCTCCAAACAATGCACACTCCCACACTCCATAGCATCTGCTTCCTCAACTTAAGCCTCAGTTGCTCTCATTTCCTAGCATCCTAAAATCAGGGTCCCACGAGGTACTAGATGGACCCAGGGAAAGGTCTGAGCTACCCTGGAATTGAAATGGTCCAGACCAAAGCACCACAATACTCAACTATAAATTGAGAGCATGGTCATGGACAAATGCTGTCATGATACACAAGTAACGATGAGATTAGGACCCTGCTATGGATACGAAAGACTAATCTGGCCTGAGCACTGTAGTCTGAGATAAGAGATGATCCCAGGATAGTAATTCTAAAAGCTTAACGTATCTCTTACTGTGTCCATACAAAATGATTACAATTAAGAACGTTTATGTGATTGTTGAACTAAGAAGAGGAGAAATACAACCATAATTGGAATTTTAATCTTGGGAGAATCATCATGCTGCATGAGAATCTATCCTAGAAGAAGCTTTCCATGAGGGAAAGACTTTACTTCTGTTGATTGTATGACCACACCTATGTGTAAGCCCCAACCCCTCATGATTTGGGATTTAACTAGGCTGTAACAGGGGTCTGGGGATTCCGGGACCAGAAGGAGATTGAAGAGGGAACAAGAAGGAAAATGAAGTAGCATATGGGAGGAAGAAGCAGGAGGATAATCAAAGGAGAATGAAGAGGAGATTGGAATAAACTGCAACTGACACCAACAAGCCTGACCCTTATTCCTTTGCCTGTCCATCACCATAGGCCACCCCCGTGGTAGGAGAAGTGGCCCGAGAGTGCTGAACGCAAGCA
Organism: Sorex fumeus; assembly: GCF_029834395.1. Classification (NCBI taxonomy): domain Eukaryota; kingdom Metazoa; phylum Chordata; class Mammalia; order Eulipotyphla; family Soricidae; genus Sorex; species Sorex fumeus. The sequence continues at coordinate 22,743,139 of NW_026606059.1, forward strand.
GAAGGAGAGAGAGCCTACACTGAGGCCTTTTGTAATTTTATTTAGCAAATACACACTAAACAAAGTAAGAAGATCAAATAAGCAATTGTAATAGAGAAGCTGAATGCCATGATATATTGAGAATAGTACTGTTTTGAAGTATAAACAGATTGGAAAGATTCTAAGTAGAAAAGAGAAAAAGAAATATCTAACTGTAGCTATATTTTCTGTATCCAAATAGATACATGTCACTCAACTTTATAGAGCTTATAGAGACAAATTGACAAAATATAGACCCCAAATAGGAAGATGGATGACTTCAACTTCTTAGTTATCTGCTGGAATTGCTATTGATCATAAGTGAAACAACTTTAAAAAAAACAAAAACAGTTTACTTGCCTTGCTAAGACTTAAAAAAAAAAACAAAAAACTTTACTTAGCTTGCTAAGACTTTCTGATGTCCAAAGATAAATAATTAATAAGATGAACTTGGCAAAAGGGTACTTTTAGAAAAATATTTCTTACCAAAAAGATAGTGGAAAAGTAGAAATTAGAAAATTAGAAATTTCTAGTATCATTTAATATAAAAGGTTGAACATTGCCAGATTTTATGCTATTTAGTGATACTGCAAACAAAATGTGGTGGTCCACACCTGACTGTGCTCAGGGATTGCTATGGATTCTGTCCTCCATTCTGAAACCTGGAGAAAGGGACAATATTTCCCTTAGTGGAAGGAAAGTGTCCAGGATTTGAACCAAAGTTGCTGCATAAAATATGGGGGCCTCACCTTCTGTACTCTCTAGTCTCAAAAATAAACATTTTTAAAATTTTTTAAATATATAAATGTTTTACTTTTTGATTTGATATCTTTCAAGAGACCCATTGTATTTACTGGTTTTGGCATATTGAATATGCCACGAATAGCATGCCAGGCTCTGCTGTGCGGGCGGGATACTCTTGGTAGCTTACCAGGCTCTCCGAGAGGGAAAGAGGCTTTTAGAGTGGCATCTAATTGTCCTTGTAGATGTTCCCATGTTTCAAACCATATTTAAACCCTATCAAATATGGTGCGGCAATCCTGGAAGATGGGTATTAAGTGTCTTATGATGTGTCAGGCCGCGTGGTCCAGAAAGTGTCCTGGAGCATAGCAGTGGCTGGGTAATGGAGGTAACTGAGGTAGAGGAAGTCTGCCAGTGAGGTATTTATCTGAAACCAGTAGGGTGGGTTTTCTATGTGGAATCCCTGGGTCGCTGGCGGTTGGTGGAAGAAGACAGACAGGGTAGGATGGGGCTCCTGGTTTTAATCCCTTGGTCACTTGTGGTTGGTGGGAACAGACAGGGAATCTCTGTTCCTGAGTCCGTTAAGCCTGGAGTCCAAGGGCTCAGAGTTCCGCTTACCTGATACTGTGGGGCTCGGCTCTTCACACGCCATCTATCTGAATGCAAGGTTCTGTCCCAATGGAAAACCAGCAGCACCTTTCTACTGTACAAGAAGGGAGACATCCACGACATTGGCAACTATTGTCCAATCTGCCTGTTGTCCATCATCTACAAGCTATTCACTCGAGTAATCGTGACTAAATTGGCAGAACACTTGATGAAGGACAATCATGCAAGCATGCCGGGTTCCACAAAAGATTCAGCACGATTGACAATACCCACATGATAACCAAGCTCATTGAGGTTTCTCGGGAGTTCAAGATCCTGCTCTGTCTAATGTCCATTGATTTAAGGAAGGCCTTTGATTCTGTTGAGACTGAAGCAGTCATCAAAGCCCTAGCCAAACAGGGTGTTCAAACTCAATATATCAGGATTCTTCGTGAGCTGTATTATGGATTCACTACCAGGATCTCACCATTCTACAAGGAAGTGGTCATCCAGGTCAAGAGAGGGGTTCAGCAGGGTGATACCACTTCACCGAAACTCTTCAATGCCACCCTCCAGAACATCATGCAAGCTCGAGAATGTCCTTCTCAACTGGAATGGGAAGGAATGGGAGTGAAGATAGATGGTCCGCAACTACACCACCTCCACTTTGCTGATGATATCATTCTAATAACACCAAACATTAGCCAAGCGGCACAAATGCTGGCCGACTTCGACCATCAGTGTAGAAAGGTTGGACTACAGCTGAATCTCACGAAACAATGTTTATGAGAAAAAGTCTTGTTCCTGACGCTCCAAATGAACAAACATCTCCAAATGGAACAGTTATGTGTATCTAGGTCAAGAAGTCAACATGACAAATGATCTGGCACCTGAGTTGTGCAGGAGGAAGAGAGCAGCTTGGAACGCCTTCAAGAGCATCAAAGAAATAGCTAAGAGGACAAAGAACCTCCGGCTTCAGGTACATCTCTTTGATTTCACTGTTCTTCCTGCATTAGCATATGCCTCTGAGACCTGAGCCCTACGAAAACAGGATGAGAATGCATTCATTTTTCCCAAAGAGGAATCGAAAGAGCTATGCTTGGAGTATCATGCTTAACTCTAATGTGAGAAAGAATCTGGAGTTCTGACCTCCATCGACAGTCAAGAATCAGGGACACTCTCTCGTTTGCCAAGGCATCGAAAATCAGATGGGCTGAACACATAATGAGATTTGGAGATGACCGCTGGACTAGAGCTTTTACTGACTGGGTTCCATGGGACGTCAAAAGACCATGTGGCCACCCACCTACAAGATGGTGAGACTTCTTCGTCAAGACCATAAATAATCAGTTTGAGGCTCATCATGTTCCTAGAATGAGCAGACACCATTTTGCTACACTAGCATGTAACAGGGACGAATGGAGACATCACTGACAACACTGGCGAATTTGCCCGCTCGAGCAAATCGATGAGTGACAGGATGTCAAGTGATCAAGTGATTTTTCAAGAATGAGAGTTGAAAATTAATACTTTTAGTATACAAAACCTTTGAATGAACGGTGAAGAGGGAAGAAGATAAAAGAAAGCTAAGACAGTTACATCTTTTAAGAAAACTATTTAGAAGCAATAAATCACTTTAATAAGAAATAAACAATACATGTTTAGCTTAAACTAATAGATATAAGATGTCTGAATTACAACCAAATAATTTACTTATAGAAAATCAATATAAAACTTTCAGCAGTTAAAAATTCTTAGTTTATTACTAAGACGAGCTGATTTTAAGTACATCAAAATTTAAGAGTATGTAATGAAGCACAATGTGAATGAAAAATTCAAATGATTCTGAAACAGCATGTCTTATCTGATCTCTCTTGTTCAAACTCTTTGATCCAATATAATTTATTAATAGTAGACCCATATTCTCAAACCTTTATTTTCATGAACCTTACTTTTATTTCCTTTCTTGCTTTTTTTGTGAAAGACCAATAACAAGTAATTGCACTAAATATTTCATGATATTTAAAAAGCATTTAAATAGGTAAAGAGAATGAAAATGCATAAATAAAACAAAAGTAAAAAGCTGAATATATTTAGGGGCTTTACATTTAAGCATTTTCTAGGTGGATTAATGAATGAAATGGTTATTTTATATTTAAATTATTAAATTGGTAATTTGTAAGTAATATACAAACACTTCTAAGGAAATAATTTTTTTGCTTAGTTGTTTTAGGGTGAGATAGAGGAGAAATAAAGTAAGATCTATTCAGTAATATTTCTTTTTCAGGGTAGAGTATGTTTGAGATTAGACTAATGCTGGGTCTGGTCTAGATTAGATATTGAAGTCTTTCTTTCCAAACTCCTGGGATATAATGTATTCAATACCAAGAAATATATTGCTGAGCAAGTGATGGAATGTCTCATGTAGAGAAAAATTGACTTCCCATAGACTATGTAATATGAAAAGAAAAACTATAATGAGAAGCAGTGTCAAAATGTGAAATAGTTTAAATAAATTCATCATTCACATATGATGAAAGAAAGAATATCACCTACACATTGCAGATACAGGTAAATGAACAATGAATGGAAGAATGGCAGCATGTCTAGTTTGGAAGACAATGCTCACATTTACCTTGCACTATATTTATTGGATATTTTTAACCTTAATAAGAACTGAAAAAGGTTTCAATGAGGCCATGCGGCCTAGTGAAGACTTGGTCAAAAAGCAATAATTACAATATAGTATAGGTCAAAAAGTCACAGGCTATTGCAGTTTGAATTACTATTCATTCATTCCTTGTTAAATCTAGTATTACAACTTAAAAAGAAGAATCTAAGCATTATAAATATTTATATATTTTGTATTGAAAGATATTTTATTCTATTTTTTCCAATAAAAACTCAAAACATTTTCACAGAAACGAAGATATATATTAAATTTTTATCCATTTTGTCACAGCAGAATATAAGATGAGCAAAACCAGTTAACACTTCAAGTAAGATTAGACATATGCTTAAGTTTATATAAAATGGTTTTTAGGGAAAAAAAATGGAGAATCTATCACTTTAGGCATATCCATGTTGAACAATAAGAACATAATAAAATTAATATCTCAACAGATAGCTTGTAAGGCAGCATACAAGTTTGAAGTATTTCTACAAAACAGAGATAATTTCCCTTTGTGTTCTGACTACTAGTGCTTCTAACTAGATAAAAGAAATATTTTTTGGTACTAAAGTACAGTTACATAGATGATCTCAGAAAGATTTGCTTCAAATTTTTTTAAATATGTTATTCTTTAGATCATAATCTTATTTTATTTAAACACATGCAGATTACATACTTTAAAAACTACTCAACCACTAAAACTTATTAATAACTCATAGCAAAAGTATATTACAAAATTTAGTTTTACACAATGCCCAAAAGGCAAAGAGAGGGCGGAGAGAGAAGAAAAGTACCTTCAATAGACGGAGGCTGGAGGGGTGAGTCAGGGTGACAGGAAAGAAACTGGGGACACTCATGATGAAAATATACAGTGGTGAAGGGACAGGTTTTGGAACATTGTATAACTGAAACCCAATCATGAACAACTTTGTAACAGTGTATCTTATGGTGATTCAATTAAAAAAATTAAGAAAATAAGTAAAAGAGAAAAGTATATAAATTTAGTTTTACTCTGAAACTTTAGCCTCGAAACACTGAATCTCATAATTCTCAAAATATGCCAGAAAAAGTTTAAAAAATAGGCAACTAATGGTACACATATATCTCCTTGATATATAGAGACAAATAAATGTATGTCCTTGTATATATAGAAATGTATGTGTGTATGTATATGTGTGTGTATCTACATATATAGGAGTGACATGAAAGAAGCAGTAGGTAAAGGGAGTTTTTTAACTCAAGATGAAAATTAATGTTTTAACAATTTAAAATAGTGAAGCCAGTGAAATCAGTACAAGGAAAGGTGCTTGCTTTGCATGCAACATACACAGGTTTGATCTCTAGAGTCACATTAGGTCACTCCAAGCACTGCAAGTAGTGATCTCTGAGTGCAGAGCCTTGATACACAGCCTTGAACACAACCAAGTGTGGCTGAAAAATTATTCAATAAATATTTCCTAGGATGGGTCATATGCCCTTTGCTTTGAGGTAGCACTGTAGCACTGTCGTCCCTTTGTTCACGGATTTGCTCGAGCAGGCACCACTAACGTCTCCATTGTGAGACTTGTTACTGTTTTTTGACATATCAAATACACCATAGGGAACTTGCCAGGCTTTGCCATGTGGGCAGGATACACTCGGTAGCTTGCCAGGCTCTTCAAGAGGAACGAAGGAATCAAACCCGGGTCAGTCGAGTGCAAGGCAAATGCCCTGCCCGCTGTGCTATCGTTTCCAGCCCTTCATTGAGGTAGGAGACAAAAAATGTAACTCTAAATGTGATTTTGAAAATATTTACTTATTAATAATAGTAAAAATCAACTAATATTCTCTAAAATTCTGAATATTGTACTTCAAATATATCACCCATAAGAAAATTATTGTTAACCTCGTTTTATCTTTTCTATCTCTTTGGAATAAAAAAAATTAAATAGTTGTCTTTAATGTTCATAAACTCACTTGATCACTTGATCAATGACATCCTGTTATTCAACGATTTGCTCCAATGGGCGTCAGTGTCATCTCCATTCATTCCTATTGTCTGCTAGTGTAGCCCAGTGGCATCTGCTCACTCCAGGAACATGAAGAGTGTCAAGCCCGATTGTTCAGGGTCTTTTTTTTTTTGAAGAAGTCTGACCATCTCATAGGTGGACGGCCACACAGTTTTTTGATGTCCCGTGGAATCCAGTCAGTAATAGCTCTAGTCCAGCAGTCGTCTCCAAATCTCATTGTAGATGACAGAAAACAGGCAGTTGGGCGATAGTTGCCAATGTCGTGGATGTCTCCCTTCTTGTACAGTAGTAGAGTCCTGCTGGTTTTCCACTGGGATGGAAACTTGCATTCAGACAGGCAGCATGTGAAGAGCCGAGCTAGTGTATTAATGAGCACTGGCAGTAGGTTCTTCAGGTGTTCAGGTCTGACGTTTTCTGGGCCGGGTGCTGTTAGCCTCTTTACGGACAAAATGGCCTATTGGATTTCTGAAGGGAGAACATTAATCACTTAATCACTTAACGTCCCGTTAGTCATCGATTTGCTCCAGCGGGCGCCAGTAATGTCTCCATTTGTCCCTGGTGCGTGCTAGTGTAGCCCAATGGCATCTGTTCGCTCCGGGAACATGAAGGGCCTCAAACCGATCATTCATGATCTTGACGAAGAAGTCTGACCATCTGGTAGGTGGGCGGCCACGCAGTTTTTTGACATCCCGTGGAATCCAGTCGGTAACAGCTCTAGTCCAGCGGTCTTCTTTAAATCTCATTACGTGACCAGCCCATCTGATTTTCGACACCTTGGCAAATGAGACATCATCCCTGATTCTTGATCGTTGACGGATGTCAGAACTCCGGATTCGTTCTCTCATTTGAGTGAAACGTGATATTCCAAGCATAGCTCTTTCTATTCTTCTTTGGGAGACCTGAATAGCGTTCTCATCTTGTTTGAGTAGGGCCCAGGTCTCTGAGGCATATGTTAATGCAAGAAGAACAGTGGAATCAAAGAGATGTGCCCAGAGCCAGAGGTTCTTCATCCTCTTAGCTATTTCTTCGACGTTCTTGAAGGTGTTCCAAGCCGTTCTCTTCCTGCTGCGCAGCTCGGGTGCCAGGTCATTTGTCATGTTGACCTCTCGACCTAGGTACACATAGTTGTTGCATTCGGAGATGGTCGTTCCGTTGAGAGCGAATGGGGCGTCAGGAACAAGGCTGTTTCTCATAAACATTGTCTTCGTAAGATTCAGCTGTAGTCCTACCTTTCCACACTCACGGTCAAAGTCGGCCAGCATTTGTGCCGCTTGGCTGATGTTTGGTGTTATTAAAACAATGTCATAAGTAAAGCAGAGGTGGTGTAGTTGCCGACCATCTATCTTCACTCCCATTCCTTCCCATTCCAGTCGTCGCATGATGTTCTGGAGGGTGGCACTGAAGAGTTTCGGTGAAATGGTATCACCCTGCCGCACCCCTCTCTTGACATCAACGATCACTTCTTTGTAGAACGGTGAGATCCTGGTAGTGAATCCGCAATACAGCTCACGGAGGATCCTGATGTATTGGGCTTGAATGCCCTGATTGGCTGGGGCTTCAATGACCGCTTCCGTCTGAACAGAATCAAAGGCCTTCTTTAAATCAATGAACGTTAAACAGAGCGGCATCTTGAACTCCCGAGAAACCTCAATGAGCTTGGTTATCATGTGGATATGGTCGATGGTGCTGAATCCTTTGCGGAACCCGTCTTGCTCGCATGGTTGTCCTTCATCTAGTGTTCTGCCAATCCTATTTAGGATGACTCGAGTGAACAACTTGTAGATGACAGACAATAGGCAGATCGGGCGATCGTTGCCAATGTCATGGATGTCTCCCTTCTTGAACAGTAGTACGGTCCTGCTGGTTTTCCATTGGGACGGAATCTTGCATTCAGACAGGTAGCGAGTGAAGAGCCGAGCCAGTGTATTGATGAGTACTGAGGGCAGGTTCTTCAGGTGTTCAGGTCTGACCTTGTCTGGGCCGGGTGCTGTTTGTTTCTTTACTGATGAAATGGCGTGTCGGATTTCTGAAGGGAGAACATTGGGAACGACATATCCATCCTGTGGAATTTGGTATGTTGGCAAGTGGACATGGCTATCGAAGAGATTTTAGTAGAAGTCATGGATAATCTTCTACATTGCCGTTCTGGAGGATGTGATGGATCCATCAGGACGTCGGAGGGCAGTCATCTTGGTCTTGTAGTTGGCGAAGGACAGGCGGGCGTTACAAATACTTTTCCCGGCTTCTGCCGCATCGACCAGTACTTCTGCTCTTCTCTCTTTGAGGTCTTCCTTGATCGCATCTCTGCACTGCTTTGCGAGCTCGGACGTTAGCTTGCGGTTGCCTGAGGCATGCGCCAAACCACGCTGGCGAATTAGCTCAAGAGTTTTCAAAGATAGGTGATTTTTTGTGGCTATCTCTCTCTTGGCGTTCCTCGCGCATTCATGGAGGTGCTGAACCAGTCGATCGTATTCCTCGTCAATGTTGTCAACAATGGCATCATCCCATGTTGCCGAAATAGTACCAAAGAGTTCCCAGTTGGTGGTCATTCTGGGAGTTCTCTTTTTGAACTTTGCAGCCCTTTCTCCCCGCTCTGTGAAGTAGAATTTTGCACGAAGGAGACGGTGGTCCGATCCCGTTTGAAATTTTGGGACAACAGCGACATCAGTCAGGCAAAACCGTCGATTGAATATGATGTGGTCTATTTCGTTGTGGAATCATCCACCGGGAGACTCCCATGTCCATCGTTTAGATTCTGCCTTCTGGAACTGTGAGTTACCATGAATGGTCTTGGTCGACATGATGAACTCAGACAGTCTCTCACCCTGTTCGTTCCATTCTAGGCCATGGGTCCCGATGTGAAGTTCTTCAGCTGATCTTCTCGGTCCTATCTTGGCATTAAAATCACCCACAATGATCTTGGAGAAGGTGTGGTCTTCTTTATAGAACTTCTCTAGCTCCATGTAGAACTTCTCGATTTCTCTTTCATTATAATGAGATGTTGGTGTGTAGACAACAAAGATAATAACTGCAGGCAGTGAGCCACATCTATTCAAATGTAAACGTCCGATTAGGGTTGTTAGGCATTTGAATGAATCAATGCTCTTGGCCAAGTTTGTGTTGACAAGGACATCGATGCCTCCAACACCTCTTTTATCGCATGTTCTGAGGAACAATTCTTCTCCCGTGTCGAAAACCGCATGGTGAGGTTCATGCCTTCTTTTATCGGTCAGACCAATGATGTCGTACTTGATCATTCGCGCTTGTACCATCAGGTCCTTGATGGATGCATCTGATGCTAGCGTACGTGCATGGAAAATACAGACAATCATTTTTGTCTTCCTTCGTTGTGGCAGCTTAGGTCGGCCTTGAGATTTTGTCAGCCTCTCCTTTCTCATCCTTCTCAGTGCTGCAATGTCGGTGAAGCCTTCAGGGTCAGGTGAATGAGACCAGTTGTAGTTACTGGTTTTGGCATATCGAATACACAGCGGATAGCTTGCCAGGCTCTTCCGTGCGGGCGGAATACTCTCGGTAGCTTGCCAGTCTTTCCGAGAGGGATAGAGGTTTTTGGGACGACCTCTAATCACCCTTGTAGGTGTTACCATATTTGACACTACTTCCACTACCCAGCCGTCGCCACACTTCAGGACGCTTTCCGCGTGGCAGCTCTGGCCGAGACTCACGCACTACTGAAGACCCACAGAACAAGATAAGCGGAACTCTCTGAGACCTTGGACTCCAGGCTCAGCAGACCCAGGGACAGAGCTTCTCTGCTTGCTCCTACGAACCACAGGACGCTTTCCGGACCCGCGTGGCAGCTCAGGCCGAGACTCACGCACTACTGAAGACCCACAGAACAAGATAAGTGGAACTCTCTGAGACCTTGGACTCCAGGCTCGGCAGACCCAGGGACAGAGCTTCTCTGCTTGCTCCCACCAACCACAGGTGACAAAAGGATTCTAATCAGGAGCCCCACCCTACCCTGCCCTGTCTGCTTCCATCAACCACCCAGGGATCGAATTGCACACAGGAGACCCACCCTACCCAGATAAATACCCCACCGGCAGACTTCCACTATCAACACTACTTCCACTACCCAGCCGTCGCCACACTTCAGGACGCTTTCCGGACCCGCGCGGCACATCATAAGACACTAAATACCCATCTTCCGGAATTGTTGTATGGTATTTGATAGGGTTCAAATATGGAAGGGAGAACATTGGGAATGACATATCTATCCTGCGGAATTTGATATGTGGGCAGGTGGATGTGGCTATTGAAGAGATCCGAGTAGAAGTCATGGATAATCATTTCCATTGCCCTTCTGGAAGATGTGAGAGTTCCATCAGGACATCAGAGGGCAGTCATCTTGGTCCTTTAGTTTGCGGAGGACAGGAAGGTGTTGCGAATGCTTTTCCTGGCTTCTGTTGCATCAACCATCACTCCTGCTCTTCTCTCTTTGAGGTCTTTCTTTATTGATTCTCTGCACTGCTTTGCGAGCTTGGATATTAGCTTGCAGTTGCCTGAGGCTTGCACCAAGCCACGTTGGTGAATGAGCTGAAGAGTTTTCAAAGCCAGGCATCATTTTGTGGCCTTCTCTCTCTCAGTGTTCCTCACACAATCATGGAGGTGCTGAACCAGTCGATTGATTTCTTCGTCAATATTGCCAATGACAGCATCTTCCCATGTTGCCGCAATAGCGCCAAAGAGCTCCCAGTTGGTGGTCATTCTGGGAGTTCTCTTCTTAAACTTTGCAGCCCTTTATCCCTGCTATGTGAAGTAAAATTTTTCATGAAGCAGACAGTGGTCTGATCCCGTTTGGAATTTTGAGACAACAGCGACATTGGTCAGGAAAAACCATCGATTGAATATGATGTGGTCAATCTCATTGTGACCTCCACTACCTCCACTACCCAGCTGCCGCCATGCTCCAGGTCACTTTCTGGACACTCGGGACAAGACTCCGCAGAAGTGAAGCCCCACAGAACCAGGGAAGTGGAACTCTGTGACCTTGGACTCCAGGCTCACGGGGACCTGGGAACAGAGATCTTCTGCCTACTCCCACCAATTTCCACTGACCCAGGGATTACACCCCGAAGCCCCACCCTACCAGTACCAGATAAGTACCTCATTGGCAGACCTCCACTACCCCACCGCCACTACGCTCCAGGCCTCTTTCCAGACTGCGTAACACATCACGAGACACTCAATACCACTTAATAAATCTTCCAAGGTTACTGCACCATATTTGCAGGGGCTCAAATATGGTTTGAACCTGGGATCACCTGCAAGGTTGATTAGATGCTGCTCTAAAAGCCTCTATCCCTCTTAGAGAGCCTGGCAAGCTAATGAGAGTATCCTGCTCGCAGGGCAGAGCCTGGCAAGCTATCCATGGCATATTCGATATGCCAAAGCCAGTACATACAATGGGTCTCATTCCCTTGATCCTGAAAGAGCAACCAATACCAAAGTGTTAAGAAGGATGAGGAAGGAGAAGCTGATAAAATCTCAAGGCCGAACAAGGCTTCCAAAATGAAGAAGGACAAAAATGAATGTCTGTACTTTCAATGCACATACACAAGCATAGGATGTATTCAATGAGGACCTGATGGTACAAGCGTGAAAGATCAAGTATGATATCATTGGTCTGACCGAGACAATAAGTCATCAATCACATGATGGCATTTTTGAAACTGGAGAAGAACTGTTCCTCGGAACATGCGACAAAAGAGGCGTGGTGTCAGTGTTCTTGTCAACACAAACTTGGCCATGAGCATTGATTCATTCTAATGCTTAACAACCCAAATTGGATGATTACACTTGAATAGATGTGGCCAGCAGTTTCTACCTTCGTTCTCTATGCACCAATATCCAATTACAATGAAGAAATTGAGAAGTTCTACATGGAGCTGGAGAAGTTCTATAAAGAAGACCACACCTTCTACAAGACCATTGTCAGTAATTTTAATGCCAAGATAGGACCAAGAAGATCAACCAAAGAATTCCACATTGGGACACAAGGCCTATAATGGAACGAACAGAGTGAGAGACTGTCTGAGTTCATCATGTTGACCAAGACCATTCATGGTAACTCACAATTCCAGAAGGCCAAATCTAAACGTTGGACATGGGAGTCTCCTGGTGGATGGTTCAGAAAATATTGTAAAGAATTAGAATGTGTTCGATATTAAAACAGCAGTAGCCAAGGTATTTGAAAGTAAATCTTTTATGTACTATTTATTGAAATTATTGTTAGTGTTCTTTAAGTTCCTCATATAGTGTAATCATTGTGGAAACACATTTCTAAGAATTATCTCCTAAGACTATGCCACATAGATTATCTCAAATGTATGTGCTAAAAAACTCACAATAGTCTTATCCTCATAGCTTTCAAATGTAAATTAGCTAATACCAACTGAAAATTATACACACATACATACACACATACACTAGTCATTACAATTGTCACTGTCACTGTCCTCCTGTTGTTCATCGATTTGCTCGAGTGGGCCTAATAACGTCTCCATTGTGAGACTTGTTACTGTGTTTGGCAGATTGAATATGTCATGGGTAGCTTGCCAGGCTTTGCCGTGAGGCCGAGATATTCGGGTAGCTTGCCAGGCTCTCAGAGAGGGGTGGAGGAATCGAACCTGGTTCAACCAGGCCAGCCGCACTCAAGGCAAACACCCTACCACTGTGCTGTTGCTCCAGCCCTAGGACAGCAGATAGGGTTTTTGCCTTGCACATGGCAATAGTGGCCAACCCAAGTTCGATTCCTCCACCCCTCTCGGAGAGTCTGGCAAGCTACCGATAGTATCTTGTCCACATAGCAAAGTCATTACAATTAATGAAACAAAAATTACCTGTATTTTAACAAAACTTTGATTATGTCTATCTTTTGTAAATAAAACTCTTCTTCCATGATGGAATGCATATTCCTACACATATAATCCAAGACACACATTTAAATTCACAATTAAAATAGGTGCTCACTTTTCTCTTTATATTCCTATATTGGGAATGCATTAATTTTTATAAATAAATCTTATCTTATGAACTAAAATATAATTTATTTATCTTATGAATAAAATGATCCAAGAAAAAAACATAAAAGAAAATATACTGGCATTGAAAGAGGGGTAGTCAGTATATAAGAGCAATACACAAAATCAATTATATCACTATACATGAGGAGTAAGCAACTTGAAATAGAATGAGTCAAACAACTCCATTCATAAATGCACTGAAAAGGACTAAAGAATATATTTGACGTATGACATAAATATTTCATGTTTTTACTGTGCAATAGAAACTTCTTCAGACACTGACACATAAGGTGCATCAAAGATTCCCTGATCTAAGAAACCTTCCTGTCATGGAGCTTTGAGCAGGAAATTCACAGTTTTAAAAATATTTCAAATAATACCACAATGAAGTTGCTTCATAAATAATGTCGTGGATTTAGGCAAGTGGTCTGTGACATGATTTCCTAGAATTTCTGAACTGTGGAACATGCAAGTTTAATATTTATAGTCAGGAGCTGGAGAGAGAATACCCTGGGGAAGGTCCTTGCCTTGTTAGTGGCCAACCCAGTTTGACCCAAGGCACCACACATGATCCGTTAAGCACTGCCAGGAGTGATTCCTGGGCACACAATCAGCTTCATGTCCTGAGCACAGCTGAGTATGCCCTCATCCCCCACCCCCACCAAAAGAAAAAAAACATAAAAATATTATCAGAATGCTAATTTTTCTGTGGAAATATGGCACCAGTAATAATACTTATTAAAGCTTGTGGATAAGCAATTAGATTTTAAACACCAGCTAAGTGAGATTATAGCACTAATTTAATCTAACAATTCTTAATAATTTAATCAAACAATTCTTTACACCAAAAGTTCAGAATTTGGAATAAAAATATTTTCAAAGGAAGAACATGTCCTACTAATTTAAAGAAATTTAAAAACAAGATATTCTAAAAAGTGAACATCTTTCCCTAAAAAAATAGAAAAAAATTACACTTGCTACTGAATATTTAGATAGCCATGCCTCATGTATAAAATAAGTTGGATAAAGATATGTATATTTGAAACAAATTGAATTGAAAAATTAAATCAGATATCTAAGAGAATATCATCCACTCAAAAAAGAAATTGTCTTCCCTCCCTTGAATGTATAGCAGTATGTTATACCTCATTAAAATGCCAAAATGTAAGGTATATGCGGTAGGTGAAGAAGAAAAGAAAAAAAATGTTTGTCGGTTGGCAGGTTTTACAAAGTGACGTAGTCTAGAAGTGGAGGATTAAATTGTATACCAAAGGTAAGAGGAAGGCCATCAAAAATAAAACCTTGCTGTTAAGCATGAATCAAATCCCAATGCAACATACACATTCACAATCAAGCAAGTTTTAATATATGCAAGGGACAAAATCAAACTTCACAGCAGAAAAATCTGTAAACACTTATTCAAACATTGAGTATATGACACATAATATTACTTAAGTCCCTAAAGATTTGGTTTAATATATTTTCCTATATTAAGTCTTGTATTTATAAGGGAAAGTAATGTGTTTTTATATTGCTTTTGGAATTATTCCCAATTACTGCACAGTGATGTTTTGTGTTCTAGAAACTATCCTTAAAATAGAGCTACCCTGGAATTACAACTCTAACAATTATTCTTAAAATATTTCTTTAAAATATATAATAGGTCAAAAACATTTGTATCAATGGCCTACAAACATTAACTGACATGACCATAACAAATATTCTTCTGAAAAAGTAACCTAAAAAATAAAATTTTCTCTTTGTACCATTTCAATTGGTATTTCATGAGCATCAAAATAATGGTTATCATAGAATACAAAATAAAAGCATAATGATCCTACAATTTTCTTTCCAAAAATTAGATATAACTTGCATGAGAAGTTACCTGTTGCGATTGTCTAATAAGGTCTCTATATTTTGTTTAATTTCTGAAAAGTCAGTCCATTTCCCACCAGTCTCTTATTATGTACTATTCAATTTCTTGACTGCAATTTACTATGTAATATCTTAAAATTAAGAATTATTTTTATTTTCATTAATGGTTGCCAACACCCTGTAGTAGAAGAAGCATTGCAATTGTATGAAGTACTTAAATTTTAAACTTCCTTTCTCTTCCATAAATTTATGAAAAAGGCATAAATATTATCTGTGATTTTCAATACTGTATTTATTTTGGGGGGAGTTGAGACCTAGTTTTGGCCTTCAAAAATCACTCCTAGCTGGCTCTAGGGACCATGTGAGGTGCAAGGATCAAACGCAAGTTAATTCCATTCCACACAAACAGCTATACTGTCATTCCAGCCCCCATTTCAATTTTTTTTTAATAGTACAAGATGATTACTACCTGAACTATAACTCTCTGAAAAGAATTTGAAGAAAATTGACACACTTTTCACAAATGAATGCTTATTGAAAATATTATGTATGTATATAGCTTCCTATGCTATATTACACAAATATTAGGGTGTATTTGAATAAAGTGTCAATATGGTACCATTCTAGTCTGTAGAACCTTTATTGGTTTGTAAAACTAACCGAGTTTGGGAAACCAAGTGACCTAGTGTTTACCCATACATTATTAGTCGCTTATATAAGACATCAGAGAAAGAGAAAGGAGTCCCTGTTCCTTTCACTAATACTTTTTGTAGGCAAATACACACTCACACACACACATCTACACACATTTAACGAAAAGCTCTGCTAAAACTGCTGCATTTCTGGTGGACACTGTATTTCACCAATCAATCAAATACAACAAGGAGGGCATCAAAACGTCATCAGTTTCCACAATCAGTTTATCCATTCTCTAAAAGGTAACTAAATAAATATGTATTTACATAATTTATCTAAAGTCAAATGGAATTCTTTGTAAACTCTACAAATAAAATTTGCCTCACCTAGATTCTTATCACCACTAATATGAGTTTTAGTTACTTTTAAATCCTGGTTTACACTAACTAAATTCCAACTTCATTTAAGAAATATACCTGACCATAAACTCTCTTTCTTTCTTTCTTTCTTTCTTTCTTTCTTTCTTTCTTTCTTTCTTTCTTTCTTTCTTTTTTTGGCCACATATCTGGCAGTGCCCAGGGCTTTCTTACAACTCTGTACTTTGAAGTCTTTCCAAGTGGGTTCGGTGGACCATAAGGGGTACCAGGGATTTAGCCCAGGTCTGCAGGTCGTGTGCCCTACCTGCTCTACTATGACTCTGGCCCTGATTGTTCTTTCTTTTATGGGGCCAGGGGAGTGTGACTAAACTGGCAGTGCTCAGTGCTCACTCCTGCCTCTGTACTCAAGGGTCACTTCTATCGAGATCCAGAGGACCAAATGGAGTGCTTAGATATGTAAGCGGGCAGGCTGCATGAAAGGCATTGACAAGTACAGCATCTTACAAGTTGCACTCTCGCCAACCACCTGATTTTTCTTTCTTAAACCCTTAAAGACTTTTACCCATCTAGCAAAATATTAGAATGTCTGTTTAGGAATATTACCTCTTTCTTTTCAAAAATAAGAAGACTTTTTTGAGAGTGTGTATTCTTAGTTTTGCATTGCTGTTTTCTGGATTAACCGATATACAACAAAATAATGATCACCCTCTTATCAAGTTGATAGACAGGTTACTTATAAGATAAACTTCAGAAACAGCCAAATTAGTGTTACATGTGTCATATTAGTATTATATATACATATGCAAATACATTGTACTATGTATATAGCTTCTTTTACATATGTTATGAACTAAATTTGATCTAAAAATATAGGTAATAAATAGTGATATTAGAAAATATATGCACATCTTAAATATGGAAACTTGGTATCAATGATAAAAATGATCCCAAGTGAAACTGGAAATAATAGTGGTAGTAAGGTGCAATAGTGGTGCGATTGGTGTTAGAATATTGAATGTCTGTAAAAAATTTTCATGAGCAACTATTTTATTAGAATAAAAATTATTTTTCAAGATCCCAGTTATACCTAGGGTGATGATTAATTTTATTTGTCACTGACTGGCCCATCTACTGCTGAGATAGTAAGTATATTACAAAAGTGTCCGTGTATATATTTTTAGATGAGATTAACACTTGAATCAATAATCTGAGTAAAAAGAAAATTGCCCTCTTCAGTATGATCAAGCTCCCTCTAATCCACAGAAGGTCGTAATAGAACAAAAGGCTAATAAAAATCATAGTCATTCTCCGCATCTGACATCTTTTGAGATTGGACATCCGTCTCTAGCCTTTGGACTCAGCTTTGGATTGAAGCTCTACCATTGACTCCTCCGGCTCTTCAGCCTTTAATCTTGTATTGCAACTAACAGCTCCCTTGAAATTCCAACTTGTCCACTCTAGATCCTAGAACTTTTCAGCTTCTATAAACACAGCAACCAATTGTTCATAGTTTTCTTAGCGACAGAGATAGAGATTTATATAACTTATTTGTTCTAGATCTCTCTATCCCATCAGATGTATCTCTATTCTCAGGTCACAGCCCTCTTTATGCTATTTTCACAAATGGTTCCTCTTCTTTATCCTAAAGATCCACACAGGACCATATTGCTTGATTTGAGGAACACTACTCTCAAATAAATACCCATATTAATACACCTAGTGACATTCTTTCCTCACTTAATCTATAATAATTCTTTAGAAGGATTTTTAGGGAAAAAATATCTCTGAATCTTTGAGAAAATAAAAGGTGTTTCAATTATTGAAGTTATTTCATTAAAGTGAGAGCTAGCCTGCAACTAATATTAAAATCATAAGAATATAAAGTGTGGAGTCAGAATTCTACTGATCTGAATACCTGCCCTAGCTGTTCCATTATTTTCTTCCATGAGTTTCAGTTGCTATATTTGTAAATAAATAAATTTGGACAAAAGTGGCTATTTTTCAAGTTTCTCATAACAGAAGTCTTTCTTCAAGTGGGAATTCATGTGGGGATGCGATATCTTTTTTACATGTCCATAAACAAAGTATGGAGTGTTCGTACAATAATCAAGCACCATGGGAGGCAAATTGAAAAGCACTGAGCCAGCTGTGCCCCACAAACCTATCACTGAAGAATCCTCAAATTGGTAATGTTTTATTAATCATTACAACAACATTTATTGGCATCTGGGCTGCTGCACATCATATACTCTATTCATGTACTCATGTACTCATCTAACTTTACTAAGTAGCAAATAAAGCCTTTCATATTCTCATCTAAGTTTAATTAGTAAAAAATAAGATCCAGTATGCTGATTCGCAATTATTATACACCGAATACATGATAGAGCTAGGATTGAAACCCAGAACAATTGGACCATTAATTCTATGCTGATTCTCACGAGTGTTAACATTTGTTAACATTATTAGATAATGGACACTGTGATATGCCAGTATCTCTAATTATCACCTAATATCAGTATTAATATTGTCATTTTGCAGACTTGGAAGAGAATAAGTTAGGAAACCTATTCCTTGTTATGTTTTCAAAAGTTATTTACATCCCCATGCCTTGACATCAATGCGTTCTTCCATGAAGTTTAGGCAAACATTATAAAAGTTTGCATTTGTGTGTGTGTATATATATATATGTGTGTGTGTGTGTTTTCATTTTCTTATTATATTTTAAGTAACATTGGAGACGTTACTGGCACCTGCTTGAGCAAATCAATGAGCAATGAAATGACAAGTGATAGAAGTGAACATTTTTAGAATAGTATAAATTTTGTGGTGAACATTATTGATGTATGAAGGTAGTAAACGGATTACCACCAAAGTGCCAAGACCCTCCACCACGTTCTAGATGTCACCTCTAGTCCCATTTTCATCTCCTCCTTTTGCTTGTTAATCAATTTTGTCAAGGGTAAGTATTTATCACTGATACAATCTATTCCTTCTTCTTTGTAGATGTATGTTTAAAGCTAAGACTATAGCATGGATAAATCACAGCTCTCATTTAGATACAGTCTCATTCCTTTCTAAAAGTATTCATAGACTATTCAAGAACTTAAGAGATCATCACTATTATTCTGACACCATAAGCAAATTAATTTCACTAAGAGATCAAAATAGTCATGTAAGATATAGGAGCAGGTTTTTAAAATCATTTAAAACATGAATATATGTTTAATCTTCACTGTACATTTTCTATAACTATTGAGAGTAACTAAATACTCTTCTAAATACTCTAACATTGAATACTAACATTCCAAGTGTAATTAATAGCCTGAATAAGTTTATGTGAACCTCTAAGAACAAATATGAGACAATTTTTATAGATTATTGTTTAAAAATAAAAAAAACTCTGCTTTTGATATTTTTCTTAGACCCTCTTCAATTTCTCCCAAATAGAACATAAAGAGAAAAATGATTTTAAAGAGATATTGAGTCTCATGTATTAAAAATAAAGTGCTGGATTTCCTCCAGAAGCAAACTGGTAATTGTGTTAAAATGTGGATGCTGAAATGTCTTCCCAAGCTGCCTCTTGAAGTTGACCTGGTCATTCCAGTGACTGCCAAAAATCCAAAATTGGCACTTCTTCTCAAGTCAAAATACAGGGGTTGGCCAGCTGGAAAATTGCCTGAGGAGTTCCAATAATTTGAAAATCATCAACATAAATTTTCTCTCTAAAAAGAATGCTTCTTCTGGGGGAAACTAAAAGACTATTCCAGAGAACTGTTGACACATAGGTACTTTACCGACAACACATCCAAGAATTGACCTGGATTTATGCTTACAGAACCAAAACTGACACCCACTTGGAAAGAATGGAAGCAAACACAGTTCCATTTCCTATAAAATTAAAAGGCAATTTTTTTAAAAAAAATCTGTATTAAAGTTTGATTTAGAGCTTAGCATAGAGTTTTTACTTTACTTTATCAAAAGCAGCTTCATGTTACCAAACCTGATTGTAGTGTGATATCTTAAACACTTCTAAACCAATTGCATCTTTTAAAGGCTTATTGAAGGTAACCAAGATTGCTATTCAACTTTTGGGATTCACGCTCTAAAATCTAGTTACATAAGCTATTTTCGGAAGAGCTTTTCAAAGCTCTCTTTGATCAGCCCATTCTCTCCTATCAGAGAATTCCTAACAAGACAGACCATAGGGTTTGGTTTTGTTTTGATTTGCTCTGTTTTTATTTGCTTTGTGATCCCTTTTACCTTAAGAATTCATGAGTTTAATGACAGTGATTAAAAAATTCTAAAACTCTTCCATGCGAATGTAAGTTACTAAAGTGATGATAATCAGCTGAGAAGACAAAACTCTTTTGAGAATTACCGTTTGTATTTCCTCACAAATTGCATTTTAATGGAATTCTCAGAAATGGTTTTATTTAGAGTTAATGTATGTATTTAATTAACCAGAAGTGCAATGTTTTCCAATGAATAAAAAGTTTCATGTCAAAATATGCCCATCTAATAAATGATAGCACCAGTATATGAAAATGTTCTACAAACTTATGGGGGAAAATCACATTATCATAATATACTTTCACTAAATCATAACGATTGATTCTTATATCAGTCCTTTGAATGACTAAGAGGGAATTACTAGTCAGAGCTGAGAGATGAGGAAACTAGTATCATTGTTTGATTGCTAGTACTCAGGGGTGAGCTCCACTGAGGAAGTCACCAAGAATGTTAACATTAACAGTGCCGGGAAGCAAGAGAGCAGGGCAAATACTGAAATAATTAGAGACAGGCAGGAGAGGGGTCAGAAATAGGAGACATGCACTTACATATGTGGGTTTTTTTTTTTTTGCTTTTTGGGTCACACCTGGTGATGCACAGGGGTTACTTCTTCCTGGCTCTGCACTCAGGAGTTACTCCTGGTGGTGCTCAGGGGACCATATGGGATGCTGGAAATCGAACCTGGGTCAGCTGCGTGCAAGGCAAACGCCCTACATGCTGTGCTATCTCTCCAGCCCTCTATGTGGCTAGTTTTCCTTGCTACATTTGTGATAAAATTTTTTCTGAATTTTTTTAAATGAAACATCGTGAGATAGAATTACAGATTTCCACACTTTCGTGATGATACTTCAGTCGAATACCAATCCCTCCACCAGTGTCCATTCTCTACCACCAATGTTCCCAGTATCCCTCCTGCCACGCACCCATTCTCCCCCAACGCCTCTGTGGCAGGCACATTCACTTTTACTCTCTCTCTCTCTCCTTTGGGGTGTTATGTTTTGCAATACAGGTATTAAGCGGTCATCATGTTCGGTCTATAATCTACTTTCAGCATGCATCTCCCATCCCAAGTGAACCCTCCTACCAGTGATTAAGTTTTACCTTTTTAAGTATCTAGTCATTTTCTCCCCCAAATTATCATTTCTCCCCACAATTGAGCTATGCCCAATAATTGCAGAAATTAGCATGAAAATTCCATGAATAACACCTTGGGGGGAAGGAAAAGACAAACTACTGTTAGTTTTATGTCCGCACATATAATCTGATCTGTATCATAATGAACTTTTGTGTAGATTTTAATAATTACTTGAGCTTTAAAAATATTTCACTTTTCACTTGGTCAAAATGAATTTAGTGATCAACCAAAAAGCAAACACATTCATTCAATTAATATTTATTGAACATTCTGTGAATGATTTGTTCCTCTTAGTATACAACTGTTTTCACTTGTGTCTAGCAAATATAGTCAACCCCTGCCCTCCTTTCTGTCAGTTTCGAGTTCATTAGCCCCTTTGATCTATTTGTTTACATGTCTTTTTGTACCCCTATTTATCATCAAGACACCAGAATGCAAGATCATTGAATACTTGTAGTTTATCCATTTTCATCAAAGATACCATCTCCAGTGATTTGGGGCAATTTATAAGTGACCAACTTATAAACACCTATGAACATAATATTTTGATAGAGTGATTTTTTGCCTACATAATTGCAACTCTCCTAAAAATATGACAGGGTTCTACTGTGATATGTTAGAAAACATAGCCTATAACTTCACAAGATCATTGTTCATGCAACATAAAATTAGTGTTCACAGACACAAATAATTGTTGAAAGACATCCATGTTCTCAAGATGTCTTCAGTATCCTCCACCCAAGTGACTACGTTTCATCTTTTGTTCATTCTATGTTCCAGGTGTAGTAAGTACCAGACCCACACAAACTTACAGTAGAGTTCTGTTTTGAAACAGATAAAGTACTGAAAACTACTAGAAAATCAACCCATTTAGCTCTTTGAGTAAGCTTTCATTTTTTCATTTCATCATCCTGTTATTCGTCGATTGCCTCGAGCAGGCCCCAGTAACGTCTCTTTCATCCTAACCCTGAAATTATATTCAAGGCTCTTTAGGAAAATGAGACCCATCATTGTTACTGGTATTTGGCATATTTGGTACGCCACAGGGAGTTTGCCAGACTCTGCCCTGTGGGCAGGCTACATTCGATACCCTGCAAGTTTGTCCAAAGTAGGAATGAGATAATAAGATGTCTTAAAAAGATGTCTTGAGTAAGCTTAACTCATCACAAATGCTAAGGCATATTTCTACACACCATTAAACTAAAATATAAACCCTACTTTTTAATTTGAAAAATAATATTATTCAATATACATGGTAAAATTTCTATTTTAAAATCACTTGTATCATAGTCATATCATCAAGTTTAAGACTTAATAACTTAATCACTTAACTTCCTGTTAGTCGTCGATTTGCTCTAGTGGGCGCCAGTAACGTCTCCATTTGTCCCTGTCGCGTGCTAGTGTAGCCCAATGGCATCTGTTCATTCCGGGAACATGAAGAGCCTCAAACCGATCGTTCATGATCTTGACTAAGAAGTCTGACAATCTGGTAGGTGGGCGGCCACGCGGTCATTTGACATCCCGTGAAATCCAGTCCGTAACAGCTCTAGTCCAGTGGTCGTCTTTAAATCTCATTACGTGACCAGCCCATCTGATTTTCGACACCTTGGCAAATGAGACAGTGTCCCTGATTCATGATCGTCGACGGATGTCAGAACTCCGGATTCTTTCTCTCATTTGAGTGAAACGTGATATTCCAAGCATAGCTCTTTCTATTCTTCTTTGGGAGACCTGAATAGCGTTCTCATCTTGTTTGCGTAGGGCCCAGGTCTCTGAGACATATGTTAATGCAAGAAGAACAGTGGAATCAAAGAGATGTGCCCAGAGCCAGAGGTTCTTCATCCTCTTAGCTATTTCTTCGACGTTCTTGAAGGTGTTCCAAGCCGCTCTCTTCCTGCTGCGCAGCTCGGGTGCCAGGTCATTTGTCATGTTGACCTCTCGACCTAGGTACACATAGCTGTTGCATTCGGAGATGGTTGTTCCGTTGAGAGCAAATGGGGCGTCAGGAATGAGGCTGTTTCTCATAAACATTGTCTTCATAAGATTTAGATGTAGTCCTACCTTTCCACACTCACAGTCAAAGTCGGCCAGCATTTGTGCCGCTTGGCTGATGTTTGGTGTTATTAAAACAATGTCATCAGCAAAGCGGAGGTGGTGTAGTTGCCGACCATCTATCTTCACCTCCATTCCTTTCCATTCCAGTCATCGCATGATGTTCTCGAGGGTGGCACTGAAGAGTTTCAGTGAAATGGTATCACCCTGCCACACCCCTCTCTTGACATCAACGATCACTTCTTTGTAGAATGGTGAGATCCTGGTAGTGAATCCGCAATACAGCTCACGGAGGATCCTGATGTATTGGGCTTGAATGCCCTGATTGGCTAGGGCTTCAATGACCGCTTCCGTCTCAACAGAATCAAAGGCCTTCTTTAAATCAATGAACGATAAACAGAGCGGCATCTTGAACTCCCGAGAAACCTCAATGAGCTTGGTTATCGTGTAGATATGGTCGATGGTGCTGAATCATTTGTGGAACCCGGCTTGCTCGCATGGTTGTCCTTCATCTAGTGTTCTGCCAATCCTATTTAGGATGACTCGAGTGAACAACTTGTAGATGACAGACAATAGGCAGATCGGGCGATCGTTGCCAATGTCATGGATGTTTCCCTTCTTGAACAGTAGTACGGTCCTGCTGGTTTTCCATTGGGATGGAAACTTGCATTCAGACAGGTAGCAAGTGAAGAGCCGAGCCAGTGTATTGATGAGTACTGAGGGCAGGTTCTTCAGGTGTTCAGGTCTGACCTTGTTCTGGGCCGGGTGCTGTTTGTTTCTTTACCGACGAAATGGCGTGTCAGATTTCGGAAGGGAGAACATTGGGAACGACATATCCATCCTGTGGAATTTGGTATGTCGGCAAGTGGACATGGCTATCGAAGAGATTTGAGTAGAAGTCATGGAGAATCTTCTCCATTGCCATTCTGGAGGACGTGATGGATCCATCAGGACGTCGGAGGGCAGTCATCTTGGTCTTGTAGTTGGCGAAGGACAGGCGGGCATTACAAATACTTTTCCCGGCTTCTGCCGCATCTACCAGTACTTCTGCTCTTCTCTCTTTGAGGTCTTCCTTGATCGTATCTCTGCACTGCTTTGCGAGCTCGGACGTTAGCTTGCGGTTGCCTGAGGCATGCGCCAAACCACGCTGGTGAATTAGCTCAAGAGTTTTCGAAGATAGGCGATTTTTTGTGGCTATCTCTCTCTTGGCATTCCTCACGCATTCATGGAGGTGCTGAACCAGTCGATCGTATTCCTCGTCAATGTTGTCAACAATGGCATCTTCCCATGTTGCCGCAATAGTACCAAAGAGTTCCCAGTTGGTGGTCATTCTGGGAGTTCTCTTTTTGAACTTTGCAGCCCTTTCTCCCCGCTCTGTGAAGTAGAATTTTGCACGAAGGAGACGGTGGTCCGATCCCGTTCGAAATTTTGGGACAACAGCGACATCAGTCAGGCAAAAGCGTCGATTGAATATGATGTGGTCTATTTCGTTGTGGAATCGTCCACCGGGAGACTCCCATGTCCATCGTTTAGATTCTGCCTTCTGGAACTGTGAGTTACCATGAATGGTCTTGGTCGACATGATGAACTCAGACAGTCTCTCACCCTGTTTGTTCCATTCTAGGCCATGGGTCCCGATGTGAAGTTCTTCAGCTGATCTTCTCGGTCCTATCTTGGCATTAAAATCACCCACAATGATCTTGGAGAAGGTGTGGTCTTCTTTATAGAACTTCTCTAGCTCCATGTAGAACTTCTTGATTTCTCTTTCATCATAATGAGATGTTGGTGTGTAGACAACGAAGATAGAAACTGCAGGCAGTGAGCCACATCTATTCAAATGTAAACGTCCGATTTGGATTGTTAGGCATTCGAATGAATCAATGCTCTTGGCCAAGTTTGTGTTGACAAGGACACCGACGCCTCCAACACCTCTTTTATCGCATGTTCCGAGGAACAATTCTTCTCCAGTGTCAAAAACGGCATGGTGAGATTCTTGCCTTGTTGTCTCGATCAGACCAATGATGTCTTAAGTTTAAGACATTTGGTGATATATAGCATCACCATCATGATCACGATCATCCTGTTGTTCGTCAATTGCCTCGAGCAGGCACCAGTAACATCTCCTACTTCCTAGCCCTGAGATTTTAAAAGAGCCATTACAATGCTTTTTCAGGGTTAGAAGAATGAGACCCATCATTGTTACTGGTATTTGCCATATTAAGTATGACATGGGAAGTTTGCCAGACTCTGCCGTGCGTGCAGGATACTTTTGGTAGCCTGCCAGGTTCTCAAAAGGAAATATGAGATAATAAGATGTCGTGTGGCCGCAAAGGTAGCCATGCACTTTCAGGAACTGGGCTTTATAGTCTCTGCGTCTTGGCCGTTGATGGGACCAACCTGGTGCTGGCTGCAGCTGGTGGCTGTGACGCCTACCTACTGGAAGATGGAGGTTCTGGGTGGAGAAGGCCCAGTCCTAATCTGAGCAGGCTTGGAGATCTCAGCCCCAGGACCCACATGCCTCGGTTCCTCTGTCAGTTCTTTCATACATGAGGCTTGTCCAGACAAGTGGAGAGTGGTCCCAGCATGGCCATGGTTGGCTTCGGAGGTCCTCAGCTGCTGGAGCTCCGCTCGGGGGGGGGGGGAGGGAAACTCAACCTGCCCCCATCCAAGGGGCCCCGGTGAGGACAGCAAGGTATGGGGGCAGGAGACTCTGTGCTGTTCTCTTCCGGGAGCTGGGTTTTATAGTCTCTGTCTTCGTCATTGATGGAACCAGCTGGTGCTGGCGGCAGCTGGTGGGTGTGACGCCTACCTACTGGAAGATGGGGGGTCTGGGTGGAGAAGACCCAGTCCCAATCCGAGCAGGCTTGGAGATCTCAGCCCCGGGATGCGCATACCTAGGTTCCTCTGGTAGTTCTTCTTATATATATATAGCATATATTTTTAAAATATTCTTTTTTTCTAATATGTAAAAATATTGCCAGTTTCTTCTACTTTATGAAAATACATTTTAGTTATTCCAGTGTCCTCAAATTTCATTTCTTTATTTTTCTTTTTTTTCTTTTTTTTTAATTTTATTTATTGAATCACCATGAGAGCAGTTACAAAGCTTTCATGTTTAAGTCTCGGTCATACAATGAAACACCCTTACCTTCACCAGTGCCCATTCTCCACCACCAAAACCCCCAGTAACCCCCATCCCATACCCTCCCCCTACCTGTGAGGCAGATGACTTTCTCTCTCTACTTTGAACAAACACAGTCGATATTTTGACACCAGACCCACCATTATTATTTAGGATTTTACCCCAAAACTCAGATCTGCTGAAAAGGCAACAGTAGACAATTTGTTTTCTATTGCTGGTTAAGAATAACATAAGATGCCGTGCGGCTGCAGTAGTGACTG
The DNA here is from genome assembly GCF_029834395.1 of Sorex fumeus. NCBI lineage: Eukaryota > Metazoa > Chordata > Mammalia > Eulipotyphla > Soricidae > Sorex > Sorex fumeus. The sequence continues at coordinate 22,769,982 of NW_026606059.1, forward strand.
CGCAATTTTGAAATTCCGAAATTTTAACAATTAAATCTGGAGGGATTTCTGCCAAAACCTGCTGGGTTCCGAGATTTGTCCTGAGTCTCTGGGATCATGGCCGTTAAGCAGCTTGATCAGGAGCCAGAAAGGCCGTTTATGGGCAGCAACTCTGGGTCTCGTTGGGATGGGGAGGAAAAGGCCATCACCACCCCTATCCCGTGAGGCCCTGCATGTCTCGTCACTGTGGGCCCAAACCTGACTATCCATGGCCTCTGGCGGATGGTGGCCACTGAGCCACCAAGGGGGAGCAGGCGGAGGGACAGCACCCTTTTCCCCCTGGGGTGGCCCAGTGACAGTAACCTACTGCAGGGTCCAGACGCATTTCTGCCAAAAGCTGCTGAGTTTTGAGATTTGTTTCTGAGTCTCTGGGATCATGGCCATTAAGCAGCTTGATCAGGAGCCAGAGAGGCCATTCATAGGCAGCAACTCAGGGTCTCGTTGGGGTGGGGAGGAAAAGGCAGGCTCCACCCCTATCCCATGAGGCGCCGGATGTCTTGTCACTGCGGGCCCAAACCTGACTGTCCAGGGGCCTCTGGAGGATGGTGGCCACTGGGCCCCCCAGGGGGAACAGGCCAGGCACAAAACCTATTCCCACCTGGGCTCAGCACCCGTAACCTACTGCAGGGACTGGATGCATTTCTGCCAAAAGCCACTGGGTTTCGAGATTTGTTTCTGAGTCTCTGGGATCATGGCTGTTAAGCAATTTGATCAGGAACCAGAAAGGCCCTGCCTCCAATTATACAGCTGAGCCCGAGGTGGTTTGTGGGTGTGTCTCCCATATACCTGACTTTTGGCCATTTACTTTATTGGTAAACTTTGCTCCAAGTTTTTGGAGTCTGGCCAAAGGTACAGCAGCAATTTTGGGGTATCTGGAAGTCTGAAGGCACCATTAGGCTGCTGATGCACTCGCCTCACAGGTACAGATTGACCTGCTGGCAGCACCATACCCCCTCAAGTTTCATGTCTTTTCTCTAAATTTATGTCAGAATATGTGGCTAAATATGCTCAGAAGATGACATATAATGTTTTAGTGCTAAGAGATTAAGAAGCAGCTTTGATAGGTAGAACTCACAAGCCTTAAAGGTAGGTGGAGCCTCGAGATGTCAGGAATCTGGATCCCTAAGGATCACAAAAGACACTCACTAGACAGACACCACCAAAATATAATATGTATGTCCAAAAGGATTCTATTACATTAAATTATAAAGATCCTTGGGATATTCTGTCATTTGACCAATGACATTCTCCATTATTCATGGTGGAAATTTTAAAAGCACAAAATTTATTTTCTGTTTTCACATGTTTATTATGATTTGTTAACTTTATAATTATCCAGTATGATCTTAATTGGAAATTAAGTGAAGGTCTATGTGACTTAGAATAATTTTGTTAGTTGTATTACTATAACTTGTTATCCTGAATAAGCTACATTATTCACTTAGAAATTATGTATTATTAAATTTATTCTGAAATTTTTAAGGTCTTCTGTGACTTTTCCTATATGTACTTAGAACCAGAGTGCTTTTTCCTATATCATTTTCTTGCTTATGGTTTTGTCAAGGCCATTTTATATATCTTATTACCATTCATCTTAGTGAATTCTTTTACTCCCTCTAATGGTGATTGATTCTATTGATTCTTTGAAGTTTTCCAAAATCACTTAATCTCTACTTAATGTGTCTTCTTTTTGACTGATTAAAATCATTATTTTACTCATTTCTCAAATTTCCTATACCAGTTCAAAAAATATTAAATATTAACAGAAAATGACCCACCTGCCTTAATGCTGACTTCAATAATAATATTTAAAGTGGTTCATCACAAGAATAAAACTAACAACTGGTTTGAGATATGCATGTAATTTTATTTAAAAGAATTTATTTCTATTTATAAAGAATACTTATTCTTTGACCTGTAGTCAGTTGTACTAGGAGATTGTATATTGTTAAGCATTCTTGCATTCCTGAAATAAACCCCACTTGGTCATGGCATATTATTCATTTCATGTAGTGCTGGAGTTTATTTTCTGGATTTTATTTACTGTTTTACATTAATATTCATAAGTGAGATGATTTATCATTTTCTTTTTTGTGGTGTCTTTGTCAGATTTTGGAGTCAATGTCATATTACTTGGGTTTTCTCAAGAATTGCAATGCTTTCTTTATATTTTATGCCTGGAACAACTTAAATTGCATAGGAATTACCTGTTCTTTGAAGGTTTAAAAAAACATTCATCCATGAAATTCTTTGGTATTTTTATAGGCAAAGCCTTAATTTAATAATATAATGAATTCCTTCCATAATCATTGTTTTGTTTTGTATGTTTATATCTTTTGAGTCAATCTGGTTATTTTCAATTTCTTAGAAAGTTTATGAAGATGATATTGAGTTTTAATTGACCATATGTAGAGTAATAAGTGTCTTAATAGTAAAACTTTGAATTTTTTAAAAAAGATTTTGTAAAGGGGTTACTCTAAAAATCTTATTTCATGGATTCTAACAGGAAATTTGATATTTTTTCCAAAGGTATTGTAAGAAAGATATTCTCAAAAGTATATTTCATGGATACTAATAGAATAACACAAAAAAAGGATTCATGGCTAATGCTAGTATAATATTTGTTTTAAACAAATATTAACATATTCTTTTCTGTAAAACTAGTCAGCATACTTAATATTCTTATGTGTACTTTAAGGGGTGAAAGTAACTACAAATTGTTCATATTTTACCATATAATCTACCACCACTTTTTTTTATAGAAGCATCTTGACAGGGGTGGGGGTCAGAGTAATAGTTCAGCAAGTGGGATGTTTACCTTGCATGCAACTGACCCGGGTTCAATCCCCAGCACACCATATGGTTACCTAAATACCACTAGGGTTACCTCTAAGTACAGAGCCATTGGTAAGCCTTGAGCACTGTTGGGTGTGACCCCAAAACCAAAAATAAATAATCAAGCATCTTTTGGGACTTGTGCTTTCTTCTCCATGCTTTGGAAAAAAGTTTTAAAGACTTTAAACAAAGTTTTTATCTTAGGATGGATGAGACTTGACTGCAACGAACTCATGTTATTTTATGCCCTCTAGAAAAATCATAACAATGCAGTAATAAACATACATAATGTTCAGGCTGGAATTGTATGTAACTCATATGAGATGGTAAAGTGCACATCGCATATATATATGTATATGTATATGTATATACATATACATATACATATACATATACATATATATATGTAGCTCTGGGTTGAATCCCTAGAACCACAAAATTAAATATGTTCATAAGCATTTAACGTCACACTTGTTTGACTTGTTCGATCATTTTCATGCTCATACCTTTGCTTATATATCACTTGGAAAAACTGCAAAGACTTTAAATGTTTTGTAAATAAGAAAATTTTTAATAAAGTTTTTTTGTTTTGTTTTGTTTTATTTTATGTTTTCATTTATGGTCACCCATCAGACAATGCTCAGGACTTACTTCTGGCAATGCAAGGACCATATGTGGACCATATGTAAACCTGGGTCAGTCATATGAAAGACAAGAACCTTTTTCTGGGGATATGGTGCCGCCAGCAGGTCAACCTGTACCTACAGGGCAAGTGCATCAGCAGTTTGATGGTTCCTGCAGGCTTCCTGATACCCCCGAACTGCCGCGGTGCCATTGGCTAGACCTCAAAAACTTGGGACCGAGTTTATCAAGAAATTAAATGGCCAAAAGTTAGGTATGTGGGATCCATGCCCACAAAGCACCTCCAGCTCAGCTATACAAGCTCATTATTTCAGAGACTCATAGATAAATCTTGAAAGAGATCAAAAGCTGCAGTTAATCTCGGACCTGCACATAGCTGAATAGATTGGGGTAAATGGGAGGGGTGCAGGTTGGCCTGGTGGCTGACCCAAGCAGAGCCCCAGCAACCACTTGCTTCCACAATCCAAAATCACTGCCATACCCCCAGCCTGATGCCTTCATATCAGGACGGACCTCACCAAGATATTACCGTCACTGTCACTGCCCTCCTGTTGTTCATCAATTTGCTCGAGCGGGCCCAGTAACATTGTGAGACTTGTTACTGTGTTTGGCATATCAAATACATCACGGAAAGCTTGCCAGCCTTTGCCTTGCGGACAAGACACTCTTAGTAGGTTGCCAGGCACTCTGAGAGGGGCAGAGGAATCAAACTTGGGTTGGCCAAGTTGACCGTGTGCAAGGCAAACGCCCTACCCACTGTGCTATTGCTCCAGCCCCACCAAGATATAATCTGCTGGAAATTCGGGTATGAGGGTTTTATGACTGAAATCTCCAGGGTTTCTCAGAGTTGGAATGGGCTACCTTCCCCCCACTTCTCAATAGTCATGGAAGCACTGGCAGTCACCCCCATAAACCAACTCCAACTCTATTATTGGCCTTCATTCAGAAATCCATAAATAAATCTCTAAAGAGACCAAAAGCCGCAATGAATCTTGAACCCGCTCGTGGCTCAACAGGCTGGGGTAAATTGGAGAGGGGTGGGTTGGCCTGGTGAGCACCCAAGCAGAGCCCCCAGTAGCCGCTTGCTTCCACAATCCAAAATTGCTGCCATACCCATAGCCTGACTCCACCATCTCAGGACGTATTTCACCAAGAAATAATCTGCTGAAAATTCGGTATGCAGGCTTTGTAACTGAAATCTCCAGGCTTTCTCGGAGAAATCCCAATGGGCTACCTCCCAACTCCTCCCTGTACTTCCAGAAGCCTCGGCAGTCATATTCATACCCCAAAGTAGCCACCCAATTGAAAAGCTACTCCACCCATTCCATCCCCATAAAAATACCAAATGCCCTGAACAAATACCACGACCTCTTAGCAACTGTATTGCAAACCATAATGCAGAAAAGGAAAAGATGAAAGAGAATAAGAAGGAAAGTGCCTCCCATAGAGGGTGGCTGGGGGTGGAGGTGAGAGGTTGGGGGATGGTGGTGGGAAAACAGGGAACACTGGTGGTGGGAAATGTACACTGGTGGAGGGATGGGTGCTGGATCATTGTATGACTGAAATCCAATTATGAACAGCTTTGTAAGAATCTATCTCATGGATATCCAATTAAAAAAATACTTTAAAAAAGTAATGTGGAGTTTATGCCCAATTCAATCAGCTTCATCAATGGCTGAATAAATAGCAGTACTCCTATATTTAAAAAAATAAATAAAAGAAAGAAACTTTTCCTCTGTATTATCTCTCCAGCCCCTCAAACAAATATTATTTTAAGTAATTTGGGACTTTGTATAATCTTTACTTTTATCAACTAAAATAAGAGTTATTGAAACAGGAGATATTTAATGTATTTTAGACTTTAAACATAAAATAAAGGCTTTTCTCTACAATATTATGCTGTCTGTAATTTAAAAAATAATAAATTTTATATCATACTAAGTAAAGTATTTGTGAAACTCTTCAGAAGCTTGTTCATTAAGAACTAACTTTGGTATCTTGAAAAAATTCAAAAGACTTAAGAAAAAGAAGTGAACAACAATATGTGGCCATTATAATTATAGATGTATATTCAAACAGAACATTCAGAAATTAATATTTTCTTATTCAGAAGATCTAGCAAGTAAAACACAGATGACTTAAACCCAATTTAGAAGCTGTGATCAAGTGGTGTCGGCAAAGAATGGATAGATAATGTTTCCAATATTTTAAAAGTTCAGTAAGATAAAGATAAATTACATTAGGCTTTGCTCTAATTAAATAAGTAAAAACACTTGACCTCTTGCCTGTAATTCAAAAAACTCTAAGAAAAGGAGAAGAGAAATCCTTGAGTACAGTTATTCAAAGTAAACTACCTCACACATAATTACTTATCTTTCTGGTTTGGGGGCCACACCAGGCAATATTTGGGCCTTACTCCTAGCTCCATGATCGAGGACCAAATGTAGGCCCAGGGTTTGCCTCAGGCAAAGCAAGTGCACTAGCCCCAGTACTATTTCTTCTGTCCCTATTTCTCTTTGTTTTCCAGTTTTGGTTTGTGCTCAGAGATTAATCCTGACAGGAACGAGGGCATCAGGAGATAGTACCCAGGTCCTCTGAGTGTGAGGCAAGTGCTCTATACACTGTACTATTCCCCCAAGTCCTTGATTTCAGTTTGTGAGAAGTACCTAAATCAAAACAGTGAAATTCTGGTGGACACATACAGAATTACAAGGGTTTAGTAGTGTTGAGTTGATGCTGGCTTTCTCGGCTAATAAATGACTACAACTGTGTGCTTCTCTTCCTAACTGCATTCATTAACTCTGTTGGAAGCTTGTAATTTTCTGTGAGGAACATTTACACCATAAGAATTGGCAAACATTACAAATGAGTAGTTACTAAGCATTTACTAGAATACCACTTTTAATTATTCAATCATACTAATAATATCCTAACCCTGAAAGAGCCTTGAATATGGCACTTCTTAAAAAATCTCGGAGCTAGGATGAAGGGGACGTTACTGGGGCCGGCTCCAGGCAATCGACGAACAACTAATAATATCAATTGCTATGATTTTTGCTCTCCTCATTATATGTGTACATTAATAAATCATAATTCACTCAACTTGAGTTTCCAAAAATTACATGTGCACACACATGGGCTGGAGTGATAGCACAGCCTTGCATGCAGCCAACATGGCTGACCCGAGTTCGATTCCTCTGTCCCTCTCAGAGAATCCGGCAAGCAACCGAGAGTATCTCGCCCACACGACAGAGCCTGGCAGGCATATTGAATATGCCAAACACAGTAACAACAAGTCTCATGAAGGAGACGTTACTGTGCCTGCTCGAGCAAATCAATGAACAATGGGAGGACCGTGACAGTGACATGTGGACACAATACTTATTTTATTACTTTAGAAATTTCTAGTTCTATCACAGTTGGTGTTTTTCTTTATTTGGTTTTTTTCTTTGGACCACAACTGGTACTCAAAAATTAGTCCTGACTCTGTGCTCAGGGGTCACTTCTGGCGAGATTCAGAGGACATAATGTAGTACTAGGGAGTATCCAGGTCAGACACATGCAAAGCAAGCACCTTGCCCTCTGCACTATTTCTCTGGCCCCAGATAAGCTTTTTAAGTACAGAAGATTACATCATTGCATTCGCCTGTTTATTATTATCTATAACATTTTAAACATATTGAAATCTTTGATACAATTCATTATCTATCTATGATGTATAAAGAAGAAAGTCACCAAACTTTAGGACTTAAGTGACTGATCTTGCATATGCATATTTTTATAATAATTTTCATTCCAGTTTTCTATAAATAATTGAAAATAAAATAATCACTGAATAAGTCTAAGGTACACATCATGTTGTTCTGATTTATACATATTGTAAGGTGATTACCACTTTTGTTCAGCTAAGATTTATCTTCTCATATAGATAAAATAAAAATATGGAAGAGGGCAAAAGTATTTTCAGATTGTGATTAAAAACTCAGGATTTACTCACTTAACTTTTATACATATCAAACAGAAAACTGGAAATTTGAACCATTTAAATATTATAACTTTAAGTATATATTATAACCAAGTAAATATTATAACTTCAAGATATTCACATTCTTCTTCACTATCTTAATCATAAATTTATAAGAGGAGAACTTTTTTCACTGGTGCTGGAATAGTCCTTCATTTAAAAATTTTCATTATATGAAATGGTACTCTTACTTATTTTGTATCATGTTGAAAATTTGATAATCAGGTACTCTGATTAGACACCAAAAGTTATCAAATATGATAACATCATTTTGATAGACCCTGTTGGGATTATTTCTTTGTCTACCTCCTTGTACACATTGACACACAACATTTTTTTGTGGGAAACTGCCCTGTAAATCAGGTCCTAAGGTCTGAGCAATATCCTGGGTAAAACAAATTTAGAAAATATTCAGGTTTAAGCAGGGAACATCCTGCTATGTCAGGTCCAAGAAGAAAACAACATGCTAGGGAAAGTATGGGCCTAAGTGAGAAATGTCCTGTTAAGGAAAGTACAGACTTAAACAGATTTATGGGGATACCAAAATAGACAGTTTATCAGGGAGAGTCCTACCAAGAAGAGAAAAGCATCCCCGCAGTCTTAAGGCTATTACTTCTCTACCCTGTACCCTCCATGCACACAGCTATGCTAACAGTTTATTCTTCTAAGTACCAACTGGTTACACACAGGAGGAAAAGAAGGATGTCCTTATTAAAAGGTCGAAGGTGTCCTCTGTTCAGGAGTGTTGGAACTAGTTTACAACCTGGACAAGCCATAGTGTCTGTGCCATTCTTTTTGACAAATCCTGCTAGATGAAAGTCAAAGGGACCAATCAAACTGATATTATTACGGTGATCTACCACAATCCTTATAATTACATAATATAAGATTATTGTTGTTGGTCCAAGGAGACAGTGCAGTGAGCGAAACAAATGCTAATCTGATCCCCTGAACAATGCCACAAGTACTATTTGAGAACAGAGCCTGAAAACCAGCAGGTATAACCCCAAACAAATATTTAAAAACTTACATTGTTTAAGTGTAGTAGAAAATTGAAAACTCAAACATCAGTAAATAGGATGAATGTATCTAACTCTGTTCTCATATTGACTCTAGTTAGATAGATAAAGAGTAGAAGGGATAAATGTTGTACGTGGAAAAATTAAAACTTTCCCTATTTCAGAGAGGAAATACTTCCTCTTACTTAATTCATGTAATAAATTTCCTCAATAAACATTTATTAATTGCCTACTCCATGTTCAGCAGTATACTGACGCTGAGCAAACAGAAATTAAGCAATTGTGGAAAGAGGATATAAAAATCAAATAAGTGGAAAATAGCATAATGCGTACTTGCTATAATGGATATAGAACACCGTGGGACACCAAATGAAAGAGCAATATATTTAATCTAGGGGGATGATCATGAAAGTTTTCAGAGAATTTTCTCAGAAAGACTTTAAAATTAAACGTATCGTTGAATCACAGGTATTTCAAGCAGAGTGTGATACAAGCAAAGGAACAAAAACTCCGAACAGCAGGGCACATTCAGGGAACTTCCAGTACTTTTAGTTCTGTTGTAGTATAGACTTTGGGGAGATGGAGAGAGATTGAAGGTCACATCACACAGAGAGTAACAGATAATAGGAGAAGAGAATTGGGGATATTGATTGTGTCTACTCTGAGAGAAAATAAGCCTAAACCATGGGTGGTAATGAAGGGAACCTAATAGGGGAAAAAAAAGTAGAGATTTCTAGTCACAGAGTTCCCAATGAGCAAGTTAGGAAAAGATGGGACAGTGGTGAGAATGAGATAACAGAGTATGGTCTTTCCGAGGTACAGAATTCAAAACATCTGTGGAGGATGAAAACCATGAAGAAACAAAATGAGAAGCTAATGGAATTAAGAGTTCTAGATAGAATTCCACGCCTAATGGTGGAAACTGGGGATAATGGGAAGCCGTGACTCATCTATGTTTCATTTTATTTTTAAAAATGTCGTGCATTATTTTGTAGTTAAATCCCTTTAACTTCTTCCAAAATCTTAAATAAAATTGGAGGCTAAGGTCTTGTAACTTATTTATCTTTTGACCTACTTATGACAAAATTGCCAGATCCCCTTACTTGTCTGTGTGTATGGACATTTGTGTACGTATACTTACAGTAGCATTGTAATGCTCCATTTTAGATATCAAGTATATAGAAATAACAGAGAGAAGGCTGTTTTTACAATCAGACAAACTCAAGAGTCTAAATTATGCTTGCCAGGCATAATTTAGATGTTTATGTTTATGTTTAGATCTTATTGTCATTGTTTTCCAAAGAGAAACTAATATTTTGTTATTTCACAATATCTAACAGTAATACCACAATATTGTTCAAATATATGCTATTATTCCCTCTCTAATAATTCCCTTAATCATAACCCCATATTGCTCTACAAAACCCAATCAACAGTGAAGAAAGTGTGTGGGAAAAAAAAGGAGGACATAACTAATCATGTTTTGCAGGGTGTGGGGATGGGGAGGGATCTGAATATGGCATTATTCCCATGAGTTTATGATGAGCAGATAGATAAGTTACCTAAAAACAGTTGTTCTTTCTCTATAGAAATTATCATGTCAAGTATGTTCCTTTATATTTATTACTATTTCGTGTTAGAACATACTATCTAGATTTTATAACCAGAACAAAGTCTATCCCAATTAGATTTGACTCAAAAACATTTATTAAACATTTATCTCAATGAAAAAATAATTTACATAGTTCCCAAACTGGATCTCGTTGGGTCTGGTGCTTAGAGGTTTGCTCTGCACATTAAACACTCAATAAATGTTTGCTAAATTAAATTAAAGGAGTTATTTTACTGCAACTTACCCGCCCTCCCATGATTAATGAATCATCACTAAGTGAGAAATTAATGAGGGCACTTTGCACATCAGGAAAACAAAATGTGTTCCATTTTAAAGAGTGGCAAGAATTCCTAACAGGGGGAAAAGAGAAACTACTCAAGAAATCTACACGGAAAAAGCCACAGTCAGACGGCTGACATGGGGAGTGACCAAAGAGCTGCCAAAACCACTGCCTGAGAGTGACATAGGCAGTCTTTTCAAACTAATCAAGAACTCATTAATCCAATCTCCATATAAGTGAAAAGGAACAAAGTCACCGAAGAGCCTATTAGTTCATCTCCAAAGGAGAGACAGCACTTAAATTCCATTTTCACTACTGCCTTGAATAAAATAAAATATTAAGTTTAACCAAACAAAAGAGAATACACAAGGTAAGTCAGGTAGTAAAGCTGACTAAAGGGTGACCTGGTAAAACACAGGCAACCAAGGACCAAGTAGGAAAGGAAAGAAATTTTGAATCCATGTGTAACAAACATGTTATGTGATTTCCTGAAATCAAAAATCTAGGCAAACAATTACTGGCAGAAGATATTCGCATGGTTCTGTCGGAAGAGATAATGGTAGGCAGTAAGAAGTCTGAATAAGCAACAAGACGGAAAAGAATGTAAAGGCTTTCAGAAATCTGGTGTGCAGAGTTAGAGAAGATTCAGAGAGAAGAACAAGTCATGGAGAAATTAATCAGAACACAGGGAAAGATCACACATTGGCTCAAATTCTTAACAATTTCACTTTTTTCAGCCGGAGTATAAGCACACGTGTAAAATGTCCTGATAGTGAGTCAACAAGTTCCTGCCCTGAAGCTTGTTTTATAGCTTTCTACACTATGCACATAATGGATTTTGAATTTGGAACAGAGGAAAATGACTCAGATAAGGTGTGACAAATGTCTATCAGAAATGAAATATGTCACTAGCATTTTTTTTCTTCAACTACTTAATTGGGGACAAGGCGGGGAGAAAAACCACATGACTAAAACACCCACTGTACTTTCATAGCATATAGCTATTGTCATTGACACGTGATCACTTGGTACTTTTCACTGTCATTGTCACTGTCCTCCTGTTGTTCATCGATTTGCTCAAGCGGGCCCAGTAATGTCTCCATTGTGACACTTGTTACTGTGTTTGGCATATCGAATGTGTCACGGGGAGGATGCCAGGCTTTGCCGTGCAGGCGAAATACTCTTGGTAACTTGCTGGGCTCTCCAAGAGGGGTGGAGGAATTGAACTCGGGTGGGCCATGTTGGCCGCTTGCAAGGCAAACGCCCTACCCGCTGTGCTATCGCTCCAGCCCACTTGGTACTTTTAGCATAGCAAATCTATTACTCATTTTTATGTTACTGCTAACATCATGCCCTTGTGAAATTTATGCCGTGTGCACATTAGATCTCTGTTATCTATATAATGAACAATTAATGTAAAGAAGAAATACTGACAGTAAACTGGAGTACAAAATACTTGCAAAGTAGGTTCTAGGGTCATCTCAAAAAACGTAAGTAACACAAAGTGAACTTTAAGGTGTCCGCGATTACTTTTCATGAGCCTATGGTACTGCTGAGAAATGGCAATTGGAAAAGAGAGAGTTTTGGTTTAACCCAGAATAACCTAACGATTCACACACATAAGGAAAATGAACATGTAGATTATAAAACCATAAAATTATCTTCTTCATTAGGTAACACTTTCAAAATTAATTTTTCTCTACAATCCTCCTACTCTTTTTTTCTTTTTGATTTGATAAAATATAGAACTCACAATTTCTTCCAGAAGACTGTCCACCTTAGGTATTATTGAACAACAAAATATCAGTTGTTGTGTTTTTTGGATGTCTAAGGGACTAATATAGTTTTATTTTGACATTAACATTGCCATATAAAGATAGTTAACTATAATTTTTTAAAAAATAGAATAATGATCTACTGAAACAAGTCCCTCCTACCCTTGTCAATTAATTATAGTCTAGCAAGTTTCTTCTTTGATACAAAGTAATATCCACCCACAGAAACCTTGAAATAGTCATGGACTTTCTAGTATTTTTGAAAACTCCATGTGAACTTGGTTTTTTTAATTATACTTAGATTTATTTGTCCTTTATTGTAAGACACAGTGATCATAACATTTCTGGAGGTTTTAATTTTGATTCTTTTTTTTACTAACTAGGACATGTTAATGTCATGACATTTGATTTGGTTAAAATTATTATGACATGTCAATTTTATAACTCTCGGCTCCAAAAATGAAATTTTAATCAACAATTTCTTTCAAATACCATCTCGAAAAGGTATGGAAGAAACTGTTAAGTTTAACATCAAAATAACTGCTTAAAAATAAACTATGAACACATTTAATACAGGACCTTGTAACAATTAGTGTCCATTCTTGCCAACAGGTTATTTTCTCCATATCTGATTTTAGGTTTTACAGTGTAATCATCAGGCCAATAATAGCTAATCAGGGCATAAAATAAAGTTAAAGTGTTTTACCAGCCTTATAAACATTTGTGCTGCTAGATTTTTCACTAGTTGAAAGCAACAAGGCAGCCTGTTAGGTAGCTGAATATAGAGTATATTGGAATTGGACCATATGCTGTTTCAAAGAAACATCTGACTTAGCTAAGAACATGCTTTTGATTTATTAGTTGACTTCTGTGCAGACATATGTGATTTCTTGATTCCTTTATTCATGTCACACTTTTGATGCAATCAACCCTCATGTTCTCTTCTCTTTTCTCCAATTCCTCGGAGAAAATACAATCAATCACCAAAGAAATGTAGTGAGGTAAGAGCCCTTTTTCTAATACAATTTTCCTTCTTTATCCTACTGTTTTAAAATATATATACTTTGAAAGAGAAAATAAATAAGGTGACTTAGTGGTGATCTTCCTCTCTGTGTGTTTTCAAATTTCGGCTGCCCAGATTTGTCTATTTTGATATTGGAAATTGAGAGACAATGATAAGATTTATCTTACTTTTGTACTAATTTATTCCTTTAAAATATTGTAGTTTGTCTAGAATGCCCAAATGAAAAGAAGTTTGAAAGACCAGCAAAAAGTCATGTGCTATGAATAAAAATGGAAAATCCGATGATAGGAGGAAACAAAGAGTATTTTGTGATGAGTTTGATACTTATTGAGCATATTACATGAGGAGAAATATAAATGTTCTACCAGATTTATCATAATAATGCTTCCAAGGAAAATAAATATTGGCCTTAGTCCTGTTTTTCCATTCAAATTACTAAGCCTGGGGATATAAACTTGTGCAGTCACACAGCTAGTAACTTAGAAACCTGTGTTTCAAACGTGAGCCACCTGGCTTTGTGGCTTGCTATAATATTATCCCTCATTAACTTTAAAACATGGCAAATCTGAGCATGGAGGGATAGTACAGAGGTTAAGGCCATTTGCTTTGCAGTGGTAGACTGTGGTTTAATCCTTAGTACCACTTCTAAGTTCCTCAAACTCTTCCAGGAGAGATTTCTGAGCACAGAATCACAAGTAAATCTAGACCACTGTTGGGTGTGGAGCCAAAACAACCTACCTCCACACCTAAATAAAAACAAACACATGATAAATCCAAGTTCTGACTGGAAAAGAGACAATGAATATGAAAGTCAGAAAATCTCTCTTCTCCTAACAGAGCAGCCTAACCATATTCTGGAATTGTCTCCTCTAACTAACAAACAACTGGTTATTTTTACTGAAGCTACTTCCTCTCAAAAGGGGAAATTTGAAAATTAACATTAACGCAGGACTGGCAGATACCATTAAGGCATGTAGGAAACACGTAGGAAATACAAGCACAGGCACAATCAGGAACGATCCCAGGAAGCCTATGGTTCAGGGACTCCCCTTCCCAGCCCCAACCTCAACCTATGACTTTGCTCCTGTGACTAGCTGCTCTAGCACCTTGGAAGCACAGGGGACAAGGCCAAACAAGAGAAATGGTAGCAGGTATATACTGAAGAACAACGGGACTATTGCAAGTGGCATTTGGTGAAAAAGACACAGTCTGAAATAAAGAATTGGACCTTGTTAAATTAAGAACCTTAAGGAATCGCAGTGAAGAGAGGGGCAGATTCTCAGAAAGGAAAGTAGTAATAAGATATTTCCACTGAGCTCTTTTTAGTTGGTAAGTCACTAGCCTTTCCACTGCTTCTGTTGGAGCAAACAACACCAAGAAAAACACAGAACCTCCCACCAATTCACTTGACGAAATAAGAACTAAAACAGAAAAAGAAAAGTCTCTGTAATTAACAGTATTGTCCCAAATGCATAATGCAGAAGAGACATTGGTACTCCTATGCTCATTGCACACTATTCATAATTGCCAGAATCTGGAAAAAACTCAAGTGCCCAAGAACAGACAACTGGATAAAGGAATATTGGTACATCTATGCAATGGAATACTATGCAGCTACTAAGAAAAAAAATGAAGACATGGATTTGCTTATATATGGATGGACACGGAGGTTATCATGCTAAGTGAAATGAGTCAGAGGAAGAGCGACAGATATAGAATGATTACACCTGTTTGTGGGACATTAAAAAAAAACATAGTATGAAAATAATACTCAAAGATAGTAGAAACAAGAGCCAGGAAGACAGGTCCATGGTAGGAAGCTTGCCTCAAAGGGAAGTGAAAGAGGTGGTGAGTGCAGTTAGTAAAGAGAAAGGACCTGTATAACAATGATAGTTAGAAATGACGACCATGAATAACTGAGTGCAGAAAGTAGGTAAAGCGATTTACATGATCTACTTTCAATAACAATATTGCAAAACACAAAAACACAGTGCCCAAAAGAAGAGAGAGAGAGAGAGAGAGAGAGAGAGAGAGAGAGAGAGAGAGAGAAATATCTTGCATAGAGTAAGGCTAGGGCAGGCAGGAAGGAAACTGGGGACTTTGATGGCAGGAAATGTCCACCGGTAAGGGGATGAGTGTTGGAACATCTTATGATTGAAACCCAATCATGAATAGCTTTGTGACTGTGTATCTTATGGTGATACAATTAAAAAATAAGAATAGAAATGGCACTAGGAAACGAAATAACCACATACAAAAGATTGAAACTTGATCATCTCACACCAATGCATGATATGGTTTAATGACTTGGATGTTATAGGCAATATATTGTATAATGTTGATTTCTAGATGCTTTTAGGAATACACAAAAAAACAAAATCAAAAACAAATTGAACAATAAAAAGCTTCTGTACAGCAAGAAAATGATTATATAAAAAGGACACCCTTCTGAATGAGAGAAAACATTTTACATCCATCCAACAAAGGGTTAATATCCAAAAAATTTACAGAACACTCAAAAGTCAAGAGCAACAGAAAAATATTGGAAGAAAAGATGAATACTTTCCCAAGGAAGACATATAATGGCCAACAGGCAAATAATAAAAGAAAAAAATATAATTTTTCATCAGAGAAATGAAATCAAAGTAAGAAAAAAATGTCACATCAGAGTCACACCTCTGAAAATGACTGATATCAATATAACTATAGGGTCATGGAGGTTAAGGAACTTGTCTTGCTCTTTGCTTACCCAGGTTCTATCTCAGCACTCCATATGCTCTCCTGAATGTTGACCGAAGTGACCTCTGAGCTCAGAGTCAGGAGAAAACCTTGAGCACAACTGAATGAACACCAAAACAAAATAAAAACAAAACAAAATAAAACTAAAACATAACTTAAAAGTGCTGGCAAGAGTGTAGAAAACAAGAGACTTCATATACTGTTTCTGGGAATGTAAATTGTGCAGCCTCTGTGAAAACAGTGTATTTGTATTATGAATACTAAAATATGAATATTAAAACCATCTAAAATATTAAAAGTGTATTGTCCATCAAATTCCTTCTGGAAGAATCTATCTAAGGAATACAAAAGCACCGCTCCAAAAATTCATATGCTCAACTATGTTCATTAGAACTTTATGTATGCTAGCCAAAAATAGAAAATAATCCATATACCTAAGAGATGAGTGAATATAAAACATAAAGCCTTCATGCACAGTGAAATACTATTCAGCCATAAGAAACGATGAAATATTGCCTTTTGCTACAACATGGATGGAACAGCCAAGCTAAATGTGCAGATAGCTATGTTAAAGTAGTAACAAGAAGGAAAATACCAGATGATTTTGCTCATATAGAGAACATTAATAATAAATGAAAAGAAATATAGCACTTTAGCACTGTCCTGCCATTGTTCATCGATTTTCTCAAGAGGGCACCAGTAATGTCTCCATTGTGAAACTTGTTGTTACTGTTTTTGGCATATCGAATACGTCACTGGAAGCTTGCCAGGCTTTGCCATGCGGGCGGAATACTCTCGGTAGCTTGCTGGACTCTCTGAAAGGGATAGAGGTATTGAACCCGGGTTAGCCATGTGTAAGGCAAATGCCCTACCTGCTATGCTATCACTCCGGCCCACAAAGAAATATCACGATCACGATCACGACCACCCTGTTGTTCGTCGATTGCCTCGAGTAGGTGCCAGTAACGTCTTCTTCGTCCTAGCCCTGAGATTTTTTTTTTTAAAGTGCCATATTCAAGGCTTTTTCAGGGTTAGGAGAATGAGACCCATCATTGTTACTGGTATTTGGCATATTGGGTATACCACGGGGAGTTTGCCAGACTCTGCCGTGTGGGCATGTTACATTTGGTAGCCTGCCAGTTTGACCAAATTAGGAATGAGATGATAAGATGTCGCGCGGCCGCGAATGCTGAGTGTGATAATCTCTGGATCCTGGCCGTTGTTGGAGTTACACAGCAGTTGGTGGGTGTAACTGTCTAGTTACTGGCAGGTCCAGTCCCAAACTGTGCAGGCTTGGAGATCTCAGCCCCGGGTCCCACACACCTGGGTTCCTCTGTCAGTTCTTTTATGCGTGAGGCTCATCCAAGTGTGTGGAGAGTGGTCCCAGCATGGCCTTGGCTGGGCCTCGGTGGTCTTCAGCTGTTGGGCCCTGGTGGAGACAGTCAGGCATAGGGTAGGAGACTCTGCCTTGTTCTCTCCCAGGAGCTGAGTGTGATGATCTCTGGATCCTGGCCGTTGTTGGAGTTACACGGCAGTTGGTGGGTGTAACTGTCTAGTTACTGGCAGGTCCAGTCCCAAACTGTGCAGGCTTGGAGATCTCAGCCCCGGGTCCCACACACCTGGGTTCCTCTGTCAGTTCTTTTATGCGTGAGGCTCATCCCAAGTTCTCCTGGGAGAGAACAAGGCAGAGTCTCCTACCCTATGCCTGACTGTCTCCACCAGGGCCCAACAGCTGAAGACCACCGAGGCCCAGCCAAGGCCATGCTGGGACCACTCTCCACACACTTGGATGAGCCTCATGCATAAAAGAACTGACAGAGGAACCCAGGTGTGTGGGACCCGGGGCTGAGATCTCCAAGCCTGCACAGTTTGGGACTGGACCTGCCAGTAACTAGACAGTTACACCCACCAACTGCCGTGTAACTCCAACAACGGCCAGGATCCAGAGATCATCACACTCAGCTCCTGGGAGAGAACAAGGCAGAGTCTCCTACCCTATGCCTGACTGTCTCCACCAGGGCCCAACAGCTGAAGACCACCGAGGCCCAGCCAAGGCCATGCTGGGACCACTCTCCACAAAGAAATATAGGAAGAAAAATTAAAAAACAAACCCTTGGATTCTGATTGCAATACTGGTATTTTCAGAGGCAGGATGGCTAGGTATGGGAGAGAAAGGGCTACGTGAGAGGATATTTGGTTCAGGCGTGATGTAGAAACAAATACTCATAGAGAAATGAATCTATCATGCTAAAACATAATTCAGTCCTTCAAAGTAATAGTCATCATTTTTTAAATAGAATAAAAATGAAACTTGAAAAATTACCTTGGTTCTCTATTTCTATATCTCCAAAACATGAATATTCTCTATTCATTTAAACATTTAAAGAATATGTCATGTTTTTTTTAATGTGTGAATTGTGAAGGGATCCTTGAAAGATCCAGTGAAACCATAAAGATACTCTTTCTTCAGAGATGAAATGTCTTAATTGATCTGTCTAGCTATTCTTATAACTAAGAACCTTGTCTGAGTTAGCCAATTATTGTAGAATCAGTTAGAATCCAGGTGTTCTGCCAATTATATTCCTTTTTCCCCCAATTACCTAGAAATAGAACCTGATAATTTCTGCACCTTGAATATTTGTGTGTGTGTGTGTGTGTGTGTGTGTATTGGGGTGGGGAGTGGGGGTCATTTGACATGATGGGCAGACAAAACTCTTTAGTGTAAAAGTAATACAAACTGTACCATCATTAAAACTATTTAGGGCTAACCTTCATGGGGTTTGGGATATTATGCAAAATAATAGGTTAATAGATCAGATGGGGAAAAAGTATTAAAACATATAATTATTACCATTCTTCCAATTTTAAGGAGGAACAGTATCTGCCACTAAGTTGCTTTTGTTCTAATTGTGGTGATAGTCAGAGATGCAGAATTGAAAATAAATGGAAAAAAAGCAGAGTTTTTTTACATAATAAAAAATAAGGTGAATTTTCCCTCTTGAACCCAGTACAATTAGGCTCTATCTTTATCCATCTACAAATCATTCAAGTACAGGTCATCACTGGTCCACAGAGCTGAAGCACTATCACTTTATATTCCACATACCGCATGACTACAAAAAAGCACTTAGCAGAACTGTTAATTTCTCCACTTATCATCATTTTCCTATAGGTCTTTTTTTTTCTCCTTCCTTCATTGGTTGCTCCTTCTTTTCAGTTCTTTTTTTCTTTTGGGAGGGGGGAAAAGGGTGCACACAGTGATGCTCTGAACCAATTCCTGGCTCTGTGTTCTATAAGGTAGCTGAATATATGTTAGATAGCACCGTATGTGGTGCTGGTGATCAAGCCTGGGTCAGGCTTGTGCAGGGCATATACCCTGCCTGCAGTACTATCTCCCTGGTCCCAAATTGTTCATTCTTAGTTTCCTCATGCAGTTCCTTCTATTCTCCCTTAATACTTATATTTGAAATGTCTGGGTCAGTCCTTATTATTCTTATTATTCTTCTTTACATATTATAGCATAAACACATGAGTAAACCAAATCAAAACAAAGACTTTGAGTGAGTTTCTAGCATGTAAGCTAAGAATAAAACTGGGGAACTGATTTAGATCTCTGCATTGTTGCAGACATTTTGAAAATGCATATAAGGAAACAACAAACACACTGACCCAGCAATTGGCTGAGTGTTCAGTAAATGGGATTTTCTTCAACAAAGCATGTCTAACATATCAGACTTGGGAAGGAATGATACTGCATGTGGGGGATGAAGAACAAATAGATCTTTATATCTCTATAAAAAGAAAAAACATGGCAAACAGGATGAGGGTCAGTATGAGATTATGTGAGCAAATAGTTTGCAGTGTAATGAAGTAAAATTTTGTCAATTAACATGACTTAAGGGAATATATTAGAAGAAATGGCTCTTTCACAGAATGTACTCATATCACAAGCATTTAAATACATAGAAAGATGTTTCACCAAAAAAAGGGGGGGGGGAATGTGTAAGTTCAATAAATTTAACCAACCACAGCTGCATAGAGACAAACCCATGATATGCTTGTTGTTGAACTGTCACCAGCCTGGATTAAGACTGACGCCATTTGTTACTTAATATCTCTTCATCTTCAAAAAGTTTAGAAGCAGGGTAGTAGAAAATTCGATGAATCCCCAAAATAGGCTCCCATTCTTTTCTCAGGTATGGTCAAGGAAGATAATGAAGAAAAAAGGTAGCAGAATAAAGGACTATGAAATAGAGTAAAGAAGGCAGCTATAAATAGCGAGCAGAAATGGAGTGAAGACAATGATTTTTACATCTCTACATTAGAGAAATATGGAAGAACAGTATGTTCTCCAAGAAATCAATATTAATAGCGAATTAAAAATGAGACAATTCAACTCGGGTGATTTCCAATGGGAAAGAAAATAGGGAATCCAGAGAGAGAGACTTGGAGAATCATCAGAACATGAAACAAATACCTCTGTCCAAAACTGAATGAGAGAAAGGGAAAAGATTGTGCAGAAGCCCTCTAGAGTGCAGAGCAATTTAAAGAAGTTTAGCATAGTCATCAGGGAGTTGTTCTTGAGA
This sequence comes from Sorex fumeus, assembly GCF_029834395.1. Lineage (NCBI taxonomy): Eukaryota > Metazoa > Chordata > Mammalia > Eulipotyphla > Soricidae > Sorex > Sorex fumeus. The sequence continues at coordinate 22,790,557 of NW_026606059.1, forward strand.
TAAACTAGGAATCCAAACTGTTTCACCATTACATAACCCAGTTTGTCAATAGACTTTATAGATCTATCATGTCAGTTCCAGGATGTTCAACAAAGCCAAATATCCACTGTCCTATTATATCAACTTCATTTACCAGTATTTCTTGCATTGTGGATGACTTCTGGTGGTTAAGGATAAAGAGAGATTCGTAGTTTATGACAACTTCTGCAGGTCACTCCAGATGATGAAATAGATCAAGATCTATTTCAGATCTTGATACAATTCTAGTGCTTTTTCTTTCAGAGTCAATAAGATCACCACATCATTGGCTACTAGCGTGGCATGCATGGAAATTTTTACCCTAGGCCATTTCTCCTTGTCCACACAGTGGATCCCCAGCTGTTCTGCTCAAAGTTCGTCCCACTGGGAAGATTTACCCACTCCATTTCTGCTCGGCATTTCCCCAATATGGTGCTAATACAGCTATATTCTGTTTACAGCTTACTGATACTATCTAGCTAACCTATGGATAATTCAAACTTGATCTTTCTGATCCTTCATTTTTGATTTTTGTTTTCTGATGAGCTTCTTTAGTGGTCCTAGCAAAGGAGGGCAACTATTGGACTATTTGTATATCCTAGACTTCAGAATAGAATATCTTTATTCTGGGAAGACTTTGGTAGGGACAAGATGGCGGAGAAAGGGAGGAAGGTGACACTCAGAAGGTGACATTCACCTATCCAGCCAGATCAACTGATTCAACCCTGGCGATCACTGGAGTAAGAGATATCTCAGCCAGATGGCTCTTTTTTTTAACATTATGTTTTGTGACACATGAATGTAAACCATTTATGGTCCTCTTATTGAAATGTAAGATAATACATTTTCCAAATCAGTGCTCATATTCAAATATATGAAGCCTTATCGAAGTAAAGTACCATATTTGGCATAGTGACTTTAACCAGAACTTCTATTTGGTTAACCTATAGCAATCTAGAGTCATTTCCCCGCATCCATCCAGTCTTGGCAGGGTCCAGAGAGGGCAAATAAATTGAAATGTTATAGAGACCATAACCTCTACATCATCTATGTCTTTAATGGTGACACTAATCTCTACCACACCATTGATATAAAATAATGCTTCTCTTTACTTCTTGTCCTGGGGCTAGAAGGGATTAGTTTCAGAGGTTTCATTTGACCTTCTTCATTATAACTCTCCCTCCACAGGCCAGGGATCCAATATGGCTATCAACCCAATTACTAAGTATATCAACTCTGATTCTGCATTCAGGACGTGGATAAATGGTCATTGTGTGGTTCCATAGAATTAATGGAGCAGGAATTTAGGAAAATTTCTTTTATTACATGATTTCAATAACTGAAATCTAGCGCACCATGATGATTCTGGAACTTCTATAATCAGTGCCAATTGAAACCATGAATCCACTAGTGCTCAAGTGTTTTGTTATTCTACATTCCTGATACATTATATACAAATTATACAAATTATACTATTACGTACAAATTAATTAATTATACTATTATATACAAGTAGTCCAATTGGTACCCAAATAAATGACATAAATCTTTAGGAGAAATATATATCATGGTATATATTTGCCATGTTGATGAAGACTCCTTCCCTTTCCAACAAATTCAGACAGCACTTTTGGTAGGTTCCAGAACTAAAAATTGACATGTCCAGGCATCCAGCAAAAAATCTTCATTTGTGAGTTTGTTTTGCAGCCACATTTGGCTGTCTCGTGGCTTATTCTGGCTCTCTGCTCAGGGATTACTCCTGCTGGTTTTCAGGCATCAGATGTGGTTCCAGGAATCAAATGTAGGACACTGTATCACTGTATCACTGTCATCCTATTGTTCATTGATTTCCTCGAGCAGGCACCAGTAACATCTCCTTCATCCTAGCCCCGAGATTTTAGAAAGTGTCACATTCGAGGCTTTTTCAGGGTCAGGAGAATGACACCCATCATTGTTACTGGTTTTTGGCATATTGAATATGCCACGGGGAGTTTGCCAGACTCTGCCGTGTGGGCAGGATACTCTTGGTAGCCTGCCAGGTTCTCCAGAGTAAGAACTAGAAAAAAAGATGTTGCTGGGTTTTATAGTCTCTGGGTCTTGGCCGTTGATGGGATTACATGGCACTGAGGGCAATTGGTGGGTGTAACGCCTACATACTGGAAGATGGGGGATCTGGGTGGAGGAGGCCCAGTCCCAATCCAAGCAGGCTTGGAGATCTACGCGCTGGTCCTGCACACCTGGGTTCCTCTGCCAGTTCCTTCATGTGTGAAGCTCATCTGAATGTGTGGAGAGTGGTCTTAAGCATGGCTGTGACTGGAACCGAAGGTCTTCAGCTGCCGGGGCACTGCTCAGGGCAGGGAGGGATGCAGGTCATAAAGGCAAATATCTTAGTCCCTGTATTCTCTTCCAAGCCCCCATATCTTGATGCATTTATTAGACAAGACTACACTTAACTTAGTCATCATTCTCCATATTCTTTCTCCTCTTCCTTTCTCTTTCTCTCAAATCAATGTTAAACTGTATTACAGAATACATGCTTTATTTACAACCTCCAAAACTTCCTAAGGGAATTATGGTCTCTTGGCTTCATATAGATAGTACCACCACTGGTCTCTCCTATTAATAGAGGCTTCATGTCTATCACTTGCACAATCCTTAAGCCATATAGTGAATGTTCTCTCTTTCCAGTTATCTCATGGAACATTATACCAAAGTGGGTTTCCTGGCCCTATATAATACCTCCATTACAACACACCAAAGTTACTCAAGCAACCTTTCCCCTTCATATCACCTGCAGATCAACTCAGACATTACTAATTGATTGATAACTGTTCATCTATTTTCCAGTTATCTAGGAGCCAGCAGAATAATACGTGCGCCCTGTGCCTTGAGTCTTTGCTAGGGTATTATTCCTTACAATTTAAGAAACTATTTACAAATTAATAGATGGCTTTTTCAGACTTACATTCTGGATGCTAGACTAGTAGGTATTCTTTAAAAACTATTCCCTAACACTCCTTCACTGTTGGTGGGAATGTCCACTGGTTCAGCCCTTCTGGAAAACAGTATGGACGATTCTCAAAAAATTAGAAATTGAGCTCCCATTTGACCCAGCAATACCACTCCTGGGAATATATCCCAGAGAGGCAAAAATGTATAGTCGAAGTGACATCTGCACTTGTTTGTTCATTGCAGCACTCTTTACAATAGCCAGAAACTGGAAGAAACCTGAATGCCCAAGAACAGATGACTGGTTAAAGAAACTTTGGTACATCTACACAATGGAGTACTATGTAGCTCTTAGAAAAGATGAAGTCATGAAATTTACATACAAGTGGTACAATATGGAAAGTATCATGCTAAGCGAAATGAGTCAGAAAGAGAGGGATAGACATAGAAAGATTGCATTCATCTGGGGGATATAAAGTAACAAAGTATGAGATTAATACCCAAGAATAGCTGAGATCAGCACCAGGAGGATTACTCCATAACTTAGAGGCCAGCCGGGTATCCTAGAGGAAAGGGCAGTTCAGATAGAGAAGGGAGCACCAAATAAAGGATGTTTGGAGGATCCTCCCAGGAGGGGAGATGCATGTCGAAAGTAGACTATGGACTGAACATGTTTGCCACTCAATGCCTCTTTTGCAGACCACAACACCCAAAAGGAGAGAGAGAACACAGGGGATTGCCCTGCCACAGAGGCAGGGGGGGTTGGGGGGATGGGGGTGGGAGGGATATTATCCATGGTGGTGGAAGATGGGCACTGGTGGAGGGATGGGTATCTGATCATTGTATGATTGAAACCAAAGAAAAAAAATTGTAAATCTACAACTTTAAAAAAAATAAAATAAAATAAAGGGAAAAAAAAACTATTCCCTAAAATCAGAGAGACAGTGCAGGAAGAAGCCACTTGTCTTGCATGAAGTTAGCCCTGATTCAACTCTTAGCACCATATATGGTCATCAAGCCCCATTCTCTAAGAGCCAGCAGAATAAAACATGTGCCCTCTGCCTTAGGTCTTTGCTAGGGTACACTATTTAAGAAACTGTCAACAATTGAATAAATAGTTTTTCAGACTTATATTATGAACCCTAGATTAGTAGGCATCCCTGTCCCTGGGCAATAATCAATGTGACCCCAACCCCTCTTCCCATCTCTCTCTCTCTCTCTCTCTCTCTCTCTCTCTCTCATACACACACACAGAATGAGAGAGAGAGTCCATTCCCTGGAAAGCAGGGGGGAAGTGATGAAGACTCATTCTGAACCAAGCACCAGAGACACTTACTTTGTATCTGCCAAAAATTCTTAACTACTAGACACAGTATATATGCAAGGAGAGAGCATACCCCTCTGCACATTTAGAGAACATAGAGGAGTTGTAGGACTTAGCACTCTCAGTAACTTTGTCTTATTTCACAGATTCACTAGTTTCCTACTAGGGCTCTGACCTTGCCTGAACAACATTTGCTTGGCGCTTATCAAATGTCTTTGTATCTGTGCAACTGAAATTCTTATTTCTTCTCCTATCATTTGATTTTACCTGCTATCAAAATATGCTAATCCCACTTAATCTTTCCAGTTTTCACACTCAGCTGTCAATCATCTAATTACAGTCAATCTTTCATTATCTTTCTGCAGAACTCCATTACAATAACCAACCAAGTCCACTATCACCAGTGTCCACAACTAACTCTTTCAGGACAATCCCTTATGTGGATGTTTTCCTATGTTTAGATTAATGTGGTTCATGTCTAAAAAATGTGGAAGCATTTTAAGATAATTAAGGGCACAAATGTCAGTGTCAAAGTGCCTGAATACAAATTCTATATATCACCTTTATGATCTAGAGCAACGTATTTATTTAATCATCTTTGTGATCTAGAAGAAATTACTGATAATTTTTTATGTAGGAGTACTGCTATTTATTCAGCCACTGATTAAGCTGATTGAATTGGGCATGAACTCCACCTTGCTTTTTTTTCATTTTTTGTAATTTTATTTATTGAATCACTGTGAGAGCAGTTACAAAGCTTTCATGTTTAAGTCATTAAGCAGCTTGATCAGGAGCCAGAGAGGCCATTCTTGGGTGGTGACTCAGGGTGTCAATGGAGCAGGGAGGAAAGGGCAGGCTCCACCCCCATCCCGTGAGGCCACGCATGTCTCATCACTGCTGGCCCAAACCTGACTGTCCAGTGGCCTCTTGAGAATGGCAGGCACTGGGCGGCAAGGGGGAATAGGCCAAGGCACAAAACCTATTCCCACCTGGGGTGGCCCAGTACCAGTAATCTATAGCAGGGACTTGACAGATTTCTGCCAAAAACCACTGGTTTCCAAGATTTGTTTCTGAGTCTCTGGGATCATGGCCATTAAGCGGCTTGATCAGGAACCAGAGAGGCCGTTCATGGGCTGCGACTCAGTGTTTCATTGGGATACGGAGGAAAGGGCCGGCTCCACTCCCATCCCCTGAGGCCCCACATGTCTCTTCACTGCGGGCCCAAACCTGACTTTCCAGTGGCCTCTGGAGGATAGTGACCACCGGGCTGCCAGGGGGAACAGGTCAAGGCATGAAACCTATTGCCACCTGGGGTTGCCCAGGGCCAGTAACCTACCGCAGGAACAGGACGCATTTCTGCTAAAAGCCGTTGGGTTTCAAGATTTGTTTCTGAGTCTCTGGGATCATGGACATTAAGCAGTTTGATCAGGAACCAGAGAGCTATGCCTTCAATTATAGAGCTGAGGTGGTTTGTGGATGTGTCTCCCACATACTTAACTTTTGTCTGTTTACTTTCTTCATAAACTTTGCCCCAAGTTTTTGGAGTCTGGCCAAAGGCACAGCAGCAATTTTGGGATGTCTGGAAGTCTAAAGGCACTATGAGGCTGCTGATGCACTCGCCTCACAGGTACAGATTGACCTGCTGGCAGCACCATACTCCCGAATACTGATAATTTTTAAACATTCTGTGCTATATTTGTTTTCTCTGCAAAATGGGATTGCAATCATAACAATGCTTACCTATCAAATTATGAACATTAAATGAGCTAGGATAAGTAAAAAATTAGAACAGTTATCAACATATAGTTGGCACTACATAAATGGTAGTTATGTGTTATCACACCAAGTTCCCAGAAGAGAACAAAGCAGAGTCTCCTACCCCGTGCCTGACTGTCCTCACCAGGGCCCGACAGCTGAAGACCTCCGGGACCTAGCCAAAGTCATGCTGAGACCACTCTCCAGATGCTTGGATGAGCCTTGCGCATAAAGGAACCAGCAGAGGAACTCAGGTGTGCGGGACCCGGGGCTGAGATCTCTAAGCCTGCAAGGTTTGGGACTGGACCTTCCAGTAGCTAGACAGTTACATCCACCAACTGCCATGTAACCCCAACAACGGCCAGGATCCAGAGATTATCACACCAAGCTCCCAGAAGAGAACAAAGCAGAGTTTCCTACCCCATGCTTGACTGTCCTCACCAGGGCCTGGCAGCCGAAGACCTCCAGAACCAGCCACAACCACGCTGAGACCATTCTCCACACGCATGAAGGTACCAGCAGAGGAACAAAGGCATGCGGGGCCTGGGGCTGATATCTCCAAGCCTGCTCGGATCGGGGCTGAGCATTCTCTACCCAGATCCTCCATCTTCCAGTAGGCAGGGGTCACACCTACCTACTGCCCCCCTGGCGCTGTGTAATCCCATCAACAGCCAAGACCCAGAGACTATAAAACCCAGCTCCCGGAAACAACATCTTATTATTTCATTCTTACTTTGGACAACCTGGCAGGCTACCAAATGTAACCTGCCCACACGGCAGAGTCTGGCAAACTCCCCATGGCATACCCAATATGCCAAATACCAGTGACAATGATGGGTCTAATTCTCCTAACCCTGAAAGAACCTTGAATGTGGCACTTTTTAGAATCTCAGGGCTAGGATGAAGGAGACGTTACTGGTGCCTGCTTGAGGCAATCGACGAACAACAAGATGATAGTGATTGTGATGTGTGTTTTATAGAAAGAGAGAAAAAAATGGCTTAATCTTTATCAAAAATAATAGCCATAGATATTGGACTATAAATCATCCCTTCATTGTAAATTATCAGTAGTTTTTAAAATTTTGTTTAGAAACACTTATGAATTTTATCTTTACTAACAATAATTAAACATATAGGGAATATACTACAAGAATTGGATAGGTAAGCTAAGATCCCTCGTGATTATACCAAAGCATTTTCTGGTCATTTTAAGTTTATGCATGACTAAACATGCTCATATATTACCTCAGGTAATCAGCTCATAGATAATCAGAATACATGATTGCTCTTTTGAGTTTGAGCGACAATTACTTGAGAATAAAGAGAAACCTATAGAATTTTATTGTCCAAATTGTGTTTATTTGGCAGTTCACTAGGGACATAGAAGATAGCAGCATAGAAGACAGCTAGCTGAAACAAACTTGCCTCAATGCATCCTAGAGATTTACCAGTCTGGAAAAGCCAGAACATGCAGCTCTTACATCATATTGATATAACACGACTCGGAAGCCTCATACTACAGAGAATAGAACACGAACTTAGATAGAACTGGAAAGCAATGTTTGTAATTATAAAGACATAAATCTTCATGTCCCTAAACAGATGAAACCCTTTGCCATGTTACAAATCCATATACGTATCTATGTATAAATACATAGATACATAAATATATATGTAAGAAAAAAAGTACTTAGCCTCAGTAATTAAATACACACTGTGATATGTATCTTTACAGAAACTTTGCATGTGGGAAAAAAGATTTCAATCTGTTTCTAAGGAAAATCATCTTTCACAAAACATTCATAAAATAATTTCATTTTAAAAACTGCATACTTATTTCCCTTAGAATAATTCTATTTTCATATGAAATGCCCTGGTCATTTGTTGTTTTTGCTCCTTTTCATATTTTTAAATTTCTTTGTAGTTTCATCTTCTAGCATACAAGCTATCTAATGGCAAATCTGTCTCATGTTTATATCATACTAAATTGACAAATATGTCATAATATCATCACTAAAAATCTTGTTTCATTCTCATTCATTTAGTGAACCTTAGCAGAATTTTCTAAGAAGGCTAATTTAAATATTATAGATCTAAAGGCGAAAAACACACAAAACATAAAGTTTATGCTTTTTTCTCAATTACTTGCTAAAACCAATGATTTTATTAAATCCCTTTTACTTCATATTATTAAACAAAATACTTAAAGATGAGATAATAAGACTATCTTATGCTTTTTGCACTGTTTTGCTCCTCAGAAGATTTTTGCTCTTGAAACCAATGTTCTACCTTGGAAACGTATTTCCATTCTTTCTCTCTCACACATCTTCCTAAGAAAGTTTCAGTAGAAACTCGCTTGCTAAGCCTATACTTTCAGGGATCATTTCTATAGTTACTTATTAGAGAAGCAGCTCTGAATGTGTACAATCCCAGAAACCATGAGGAGAACATAAAGTGTTCTCTCCTGAGGTTGGACCTGACTTTTGAGTATTGTTTTTGCAACTGTTCTTTGTCATCAGTGATGGTTCATATCACTACTAAACTGGCATGAGGCAGAGGACATGATTGGAGTGATTTCTGCCAAAAAGAAAACAAAGGTGCAGTGTGGGATGGGGGATGGGAAGTGGGAGGGATACTGGGATCCGAGGTGGTGGGAAATGGGCACTGGTGGAGGGATGAGTATTTGATCATTGTATAATTGAAACCCAAGCACAAAAATTTGTAAGGTACCTCATGGTGTACAACTAATGTACAACTGTACCTCATGGTGTCTCACTAATAAAAAATTTTTTAAAAAATTATAAAAGGCACTGTATCACTGTAAAAAAAAACAACCCGATTTCTGCCAAAAAGAAAACTAAGGGGGAAAAAAAAGAAACTATTTTGCTTCACAAAAAGGAGGAGGAGAAGAAGGAGGAGGGGGAGGAAGAACAAGTTTTGCCTAGAAGGAAACTAAATCTGTGCTTCTTCTAACCTGGATAATGAATGACACAGTTCAACTAAGCAGCTGTACATCATTCTTCTTGATGCCTGGGGCATCTACAGGTTCAAAATATCTATAGGTTCATGGCAACTTACTCTTAGAAACATAGTTGTAGAACCAGAAAAGTTTTCATAATTTAACTAGACCATAATCTTCATTTTCATATTTGCCCAAGAGCACTCAGCTCAGCCTATACAGTGAACACAAGCTGTTTCCTTAACTCAAAGCTCAGTTCCTGAAACTCTCATCACTTTTAACCAAGGTCTAGGAACCCTTCCCTTCCCTTTCCTTCCCTCCCCTCACCCCCTCCCCTCCCCTCCCCTCAACTCCCCTCCTCTCCCTTCCTTTCCCTTTCCTTAATTTTATGGGCACACCTGGTGGTACAGAGAGCTTACTCCTGGTTTGCCACTCAGAGATCACCCCTGGCAGGCTTGGGGGGAGCATATGGGATGCCAGTGATGGAACCCCGGTCAGCTCTGTGAAGGTAAATGTCCTACCTGCTGTACTATTACTGCGGCCCAGATACCAGGAAATTTCTGTGATGCAAAAATAATCAAAAGCCATGCTAAGTCAGTCACTTAATCACTTAATCACTTAACTTCCCGTTAGTCGTCGATTTGCTCGAGCGGGCGCCAGTAACGTCTCCATTTGTCCCTGTCGCGTGCTAGTGTAGCCCAATGGCATCTCTTCGCTCCGGGAACATGGAGGGCCTCAAACCGATCATTCATGACCTTGACAAAGAAGTCTGACCATCTGGTAGGTGGGCGGCCACGCGGTCTCTTGACATCCCGTGGAATCCAATCAGTAACAGCTCTAGTCCAACGGTCGTCTTTAAATCTCATTACGTGACCAGCCCATCTGATTTTCGACACCTTGGCAAATGAGACAGCGTCCCTGATCCTTGATCGTCGACGGATGTCAGAACTCCGGATTCGTTCTCTCATTTGAGTGAAACGTGGTATTCCAAGCATAGCTCTTTCTATTCTTCTTTGGGAGACCTGAATAGCGTTCTCATCTTGTTTGCGTAGGGCCCAGGTCTCTGAGGCATATGTTAATGCAGGAAGAACAGTGAAATCAAAGAGATGTGCCCGGAGCCGGAGGTTCTTCGTCCTCTTAGCTATTTCTTCGACGTTCTTGAAGGCGTTCCAAGCCGCTCTCTTCCTCCTGCGCAGCTCGGGTGCCAGGTCATTTGTCATGTTGACCTCTCGACCTAGGTACACATAGCTGTTGCATTCGGAGATGGTCGTTCCATTGAGAGCGAATGGGGCGTCAGGAACAAGGCTGTTTCTCATAAACATTGTCTTCGTAAGATTCAGCTGTAGTCCTACCTTTCCACACTCATGGTCAAAGTCGGCCAGCATTTGTGCCGCTTGGCTGATGTTTGGTGTTATTAAAACAATGTCATCAGCAAAGCGGAGGTGGTGTAGTTGCCGACCATCTATCTTCACTCCCATTCCTTCCCATTCCAGTCGTCGCATGATGTTCTCGAGGGTGGCACTGAAGAGTTTTGGTGAAATGGTATCACCCTGCCGCACCCCTCTCTTGACATCAACGATCACTTCTTTGTAGAATGGTGAGATCCTGGTAGTGAATCCGCAATACAGCTCACGGAGGATCCTGATGTATTGGGCTTGAATGCCCTGATTGGCTAGGGCTTCAATGACCGCTTCCGTCTCAACAGAATCAAAGGCCTTCTTTAAATCAATGAACGTTAAGCAGAGCGGCATCTTGAACTCCCGAGAAACCTCAATGAGTTTGATTATCGTGTGGATATGGTCGATGGTGCTGAATCCTTTGCGGAACCCTGCTTGCTCACATGGTTGTCCTTCATCTAGTGTTCTGCCAATCCTATTCAGGATGACTCGAGTGAACAACTTGTAGATGACAGACAATAGGCAGATCGGGCGATAGTTGCCAATGTCATGGATGTCTCCCTTCTTGAACAGTAGTATGGTCCTGCTGGTTTTCCATTGAGATGGAACCTTGCATTCAGACAGGTAGCGAGTGAAGAGCCGAGCCAGTGTATTGATGAGTACTGACGGCAGGTTCTTCAGGTGTTCAGGTCTGACCTTGTCTGGGCCGGGTGCTGTTTGCTTCTTTACTGACGAAATGGCGTGTCGGATTTCGGAAGGGAGAACGTTGGGAACGACATACCCATCCTGTGGAATTTGGTATGTTGGCAAGTGGACATGGCTATCGAAGAGATTTGAGTAGAAGTCATGGATAATCTTCTCTATTGCCGTTCTGGAGGATGTGATGGATCCATCAGGACGTCGGAGGGCAGTCATCTTGGTCTTATAGTTGGCGAAGGACAGGCGGGCGTTACGAATACTTTTCCCGGCTTCTGCCGCATCTACCAGTACTTTTGCTCTTCTCTCTTTGAGGTCTTCCTTGATCGCATCTCTGCACTGCTTTGCAAGCTCGGACGTTAGCTTGCGGTTGCCTGAGGCATGCGCCAAACCACGCTGGCGAATTAGCTCAAGAGTTTTCGAAGATAGGCGACTTTTTGTGGCTATCTCTCTCTTGGCGTTCCTCGCACATTCATGGAGGTGCTGAACCAGTCGATCGTATTCCTCGTCAATGTTGTCAACAATGGCATCTTCCCATGTTGCCGAAATAGTACCAAAGAGTTCCCAGTTGGTGGTCGTTCTGGGAGTTCTCTTTTTGAACTTTGCAGCCCTTTCTCCCCGCTCTGTGAAGTAGAATTTTGCACGAAGGAGACGGTGGTCCGATCCCGTTCGAAATTTTGGGACAACAGCGACATCAGTCAGGCAAAACCGTCGATTGAATATGATGTGGTCTATTTCGTTGTGGAATCGTCCACCGGGAGACTCCCATGTCCATCGTTTAGATTCTGCCTTCTGGAACTGTGAGTTACCATGAATGGTCTTGGTCGACATGATGAACTCAGACAGTCTCTCACCCTGTTCGTTCCATTCTAGGCCATGGGTTCCGATGTGAAGTTCTTCAGCTGATCTTCTCGGTCCTATCTTGGCATTAAAATCACCCACAATGATCTTGTAGAAGGTGTGGTCTTCTTTATAGAATTTCTCTAGCTCCTTGTAGAACTTCTCGATTTCTCTTTCATCATAATGAGATGTTGGTGCGTAGACAACGAAGATAGAAACTGCAGGCAGTGAGCCACATCTATTCAAATGTAAACGTCCGATTCGGGTTGTTAGGCATTCGAATGAATCAGTGCTCTTGGCCAAGTTTGTGTTGATAAGGACACCGACGCCTCCAACACCTCTTTTATCGCATGTTCCGAGGAACAATTCTTCTCCAGTGTCGAAAACGGCATGGTGAGATTCGTGTCTTCTTGTCTCGGTCAGACCAATGATGTCGTACTTGATCATTCGCGCTTGTACCATCAGGTCCTCGATGGATGCATCTGATGCTAGCGTACGTGCATTGAAAGTACAGACGATCATTTTTGTCTTCCTTCGTTGTGGCAGCCTAGGTCGGCCTTGAGATTTTGTCGGCCTCTCCTTTCTCATCCTTCTCAGTGCTGCCATGTCGGTGAAGCCTTCAGGGTCAGGTGAATGAGACCAGTTGTAGTTACTGGTTTTGGCATATCGAATACACAGCGGATAGCTTGCCAGGCTCTTCCGTGCGGGCGGAATACTCTCGGTAGCTTGCCAGTCTTTCCGAGAGGTATAGAGGCTTTTGGGGTGACCTCTAATCACCCTTGTAGGTGTTACCATATTTGAACCCTATCAAATATGGTACGACAATTCCAGAAGACGGGTATTTAGCGTTTTATGATGTGTTGCGCGGCCGCTTGCGGCCGCGCGGGTCCGGAAAGCGTCCTGGAGTGTGGCGACGGCTGGGTAGTGGAAGTAGTGTCAAGAGTGGAAGTCTGCCAGTGGGGTATTTATCTGGGTAGGGTGGGTCTCCTGTGCACAATTCGATCCCTGGGTGGTTGATGGAAGCAGACAGGGCAGGGTAGGGTGGGGCTCCTGATTAGAATTCCTTTGTCACCTGTGGTGGTGGGAGCAAGCAGAGAAGCTCTGTCCCTGGGTCCGCCGAGCCTGGAGTCCAAGGTCTCAGAGAGTTCCGCTTACCTTGTTCTGTGGGTCTTCAGTTGTGCGTGGGTCTCGGCCGGAGCTAAGTCAGTAAATCCTTCTAAAACGAGCCATGAAAGAAACAATGCACTAATTTAGAAAAATCAAGAAAAATCAGAACTTCTAGACACTGTAAAAACTGTTTAGAAAATATATAAAATCCTGGAGCATGGCTATAAACCTTTAGTCCCCTGCCTGTACATTTGAGATATGCGGGGATATTGTCCACAGACCTTCACTGAACCTTCGATGTAATAAGTGATCAGCTTTTGCTTGAAGCAACTTATCACAGTTTCAGAGACCTCTTTTTGAAGAAATTCCTGCTCTAAGAATCATTGAAACCCACAGGAACTGGGAGTTGTGGGTTGGAGGTGAAGTTAGGTAATGCATACTGAGGTTTCTTAGGCTAATGGTGTCGGGTTAAATTATTGTCCTGTTTTAGTTTTTTCTTTTCCTCGTGGAAAACTATCTCCCCTGTTATGGCAGTAAGATATACAATGCAAATAATTAAATACATGGAAAAGGGAAGATAGTTTACAAGGAAATTACTTCAATCTTATTCCTTTAGGACTCTTCAGAATTTGCCTGCCTGAGATGTAGAGGGAGTATCCTCTCTTAAATTCAGAGATCAAAATGAGTTAAAAAAAAAAAAAAAGGAGGGAAATTTGGACTAGGCTCAGAATTTTCGACTTAGGGCCTCTTATGGGTGTAATTATGTGATTGTGGAAAACATGCAGACACGCAAAGATGGCTTAAAAATACAAGGGAATAGTAAAGTTCTTCGTGTTTTAAGTACAGAATTGAATTGCAACTAAAGTCACACAAAATTGGTCTTTAGAATCCTAATTCACTAAAGAAAAAAAAGGCATATATCAAAATGATGACAAATTAAAAAACTGAGTCCATAACAGGTGAGGGACCTTCCAAAAATCAAACAACTGTCAAAGACAAATCCAGGTCTGACCTCTGTATTATTACACATCTATAATAGCCAGCTTATTACTGTTGTAGAACAGAAGCTTAATTCTGAAAATTCAGAATCAAAATGTAAGGTATAGACCCATAGTACAGAGGGGTAAGGCAGTTGCCTTTCATGTCGCTGACCTGGGTTCAAAGCCCAGCTTTGAAACATATGGTCACATCACCAGAAGTGATCTCTGAATACAAAATCAAGAGTAACCCCTGAGCATCACTGGGTGTGGTCCCCCAAAACAAACAACAACAGCAAAAAAGAAAATGTAGACTGTCTGAATCTGTGAACTGAGACTTTTGAGGCATGTCAAGGACACAGAGCAATTTAAAGGGTTTACATATTTTCCCTTTATCATTATTGAATGAGCTCTCCATTCTCCATGGCCATTGCTTTTGGCTAGCTATGAGCTGTGGAAACATTTTTCCTGGATTAATCTATTCCCTGGAAAGGAAATTCAATCTGGCTTAAGAGAAAAAGTTCCTCTCCAAGTAATGATAAATTATCGAAATTGAAAGCTCACACCATAAACAAATTTGAACAGTACAGACATCTTACAAAATTAAATTTCCATCTAGTGAGTTTGAATGATGTTTGGAGAAAAAGAGCATAATATTTTAAGCGCTACTTCATATGACTTCCTTCCATAGTACTGTTTTTAGAGCCCACTTCCAGGTAACTGAAAACACAATTATAATGAATTTTTATACCTATAAACTATTTTTAGCAAAATTTTGAATGGAACTACTATTAGTTTTGCTTTTAAAAGGAAAAATAGGCCTGCAAGTTTTTATATTCATGCAGTTATATTGAAATTAAATATAAACCGGACACATCTTAGAATGTATTAAGAAATTTAACCACACAAAAGTTTCTGTGTGCATTCCTGTTTTTTTTCTTTGTTGACCACTGGAACTGAGTTTCATATTTTCATATAATTCATACAGAGCCCCTGTTTCAAATTCACCTTAGTACTGTCTCTGAAATTGTTCCATAGAACTTGAAACCAGGAGGTAGTTGACTTAATATTATTTATCTTTTACTGTACAACAAATTATTCAAAATTTAACAACTTAAAAAAATATTTATCATCTTATAAACTCTATAAGTTGGAATTCTGGTAAGGTTTTAGCTGGGCTTTCACTAAACACAACCAAATGTTTGCTACACACAGAGGCATCTCAAGCCTCACCTAGAAAATAAGTTCATGCTCTTGTCTGGGAGGGTTCAGTTCCTCACATGCTGTTAGACTGAAGGTGTTGATACCTTTTTTCGGTGACCAGAGACTTCCATTGGTTCCTTGATGAGTTAACGTCTATATAGGGCAATATACCAGACTGCAACTTCCTTCATTAAAACTGGCTAGAATAGGGGGAAAGAGAGAAAGTATAAACAAGAGGGAAGTCACAGTCTTCTATAACCAAATCCCAGAAAGGATATCCTACTATTATCATCCTATTCCATTCTTAGATTCACTCGAACTACCTCAATGCCAAAGGCATTAAAATCATATTGTATGTATCACTGAGAGTTATCTTTAGAATACTTATCATACCTTAAAGGTTATTCTAAAAAATAAATGGTATTAATATACATGAACTTTTTAGCTTAAACCATAGCAAATATGATATGAGTTTATTCTCCCCACCTTACTAGAATTAAAGTCCTTGAAAACAACACCATTGACCATTGAGTCCTTTACTTCCTTAGCACTCTGCAAAGCTTATTTGGCTCTCACCAGTCACTGGAGGAATAAAGAAAAATGATACATACATACTTGTTCACAATTTAGCTATAAGTTTCTCCATTTCCAGAAGTTAAAACTTATTCACCTTTTAGCAGTGATTCATTTGCAGTACAAGTAGTCAGAATAATGGTTCCCCCCAAAAGATGCCTATTCCTAACCCTCTAGAATATGTGTATAAATAACAAGTTATTTTTTATTACAACTTTACAGATGTAAATAAAAGACCATGATATGGGAGTCTGAAATTATTCAGGTGAATATAAAGTTGTCATAGAATCTTTTAAAACATAGACATTTCCTGGCTATAGTCAGAGAAAATGATATGACTGTAAGAAGATTAGATGGATACAACATTGCTGGCCTTAGAGATACAAAAGTCAGCCACAAGTCAAGGAATGTGGACACTCTTTAGATGAAAAAGCAGGAAAATGGACTTAAACCAGACTCCAGCAAAGAATGCAAACCTGTCGACAACTTTATCTTAGCCTGATGAGATCAGTGCTGGAATCCTGACCTCGAACTGTAAGATATAGAGTTATTTGTCTTAAGTCATAAGTTGTGGTCATTTCTTATATTATGAAAGTAGTAACATAAAAACAATACAAGGAAAGAATATGCAATTTTCTCATGATAGAAATCAAACACAAGCATCAATGAATGTTTAATGAATGTAATCAATTTTTAATGTAAGATACTGCAATCACAAAAATATTAAAAATCTCTAGTTCAACTGGACAATTATGAAACAGTGGGGATATACCATTTTGTTATGCAATAATAACATTAGTCATCACTGAAAGTGGTGAATTTGTGTTTTATCAATCTTAAACACCTAGAGAATGTTTTATTTTGAGGCAGACACTATGATGTTTTTTAAACAATTTATTTAGATCGATAAACCCTATAAAATAATTGCTATTATCATTCCTATTTTTCAAAGAATAGTGGAGTTTGGTCAGAATTTAGAGTCGGCAATCTAACTTTTGTATTTGCTTTCAGTCAGAAGTTATGTTTCTTCTAAAATTATAAAAGCATATATTCTCTGAAAGTTGCCTAAGATACTCTTTTGAGACATAGTTCAAATTGTACAAATTTTGGGTTATTTTCTGAATTCTTTCATTCAACAGTGCTTCTGTATTTTGGGAACAGGAAAAAAGCTACAAAATGAAACGAACAATAAACACAAATGGAACATCAGTGTGGCAAACTGCAGCCAAAATAGCAAAATCAAGAGCTACAGATACACATACACACACACACACACACACACACACAGAGAGAGAAAGAGAGAGAGAAAAAGAGAGAGGGAGAGTTCTTAAATGGCAAAAGAGAAACAAAGTCTCATATACAAGGGAAATGACAAATTCACGCAAGATTTATCTAAAGAAACTAGCAGCAAAAATGACCTAAAGCCCCAGATAAAAATGACAACAAACTTCTTCACATCAATAATCTTCATAAATGTCAATGAACTAAACTGCTCTACCAAAAATCATAAAGTGGCTGCATGAATCAGTAAACAAAATCCAGAAGAAGGTAAGCAACATTGGGTTGCTTACAAAAACTAAACAAACCTAAGCCACACTTGAATTTGTATGATAAAAATAGGTTCAAGTAAAAGGATGGAAATGATCACGATCACAACCATCCTGTTGTTCGTCGATTGCCTCGAGCAGGCACCAGTAACGTCTCCTTTGTCCTAGCCCTGAGGTTTTTTAAAAAGTGCCATATTCAGGGCTTTTTCAGGGATAGGAGAATGAAACCCATCATTGTTACTGGTATTTGGCATATTGGGTACACCACGGGGAGTTTGCCAGACTCTGCCATGTGGGCAGGTTACATTCGGTAGCCTGCCAGTTTGTCCAAAGTAGGAATGAGATAATAAGAAGTCACGGAGATTCCAGGAGCTGGGTTTTATAGTCTCTGAGTCTTGGCCGTTGATGGGATTACACGGCGCCAGGGGGCCAGTTGGTGGGTGTGACCCCTGCCTACTGGAATTTGGAGGATCTGGGTGGAGGATGCTCAGTCCTGATCCGAGCAGGCTTGGAGATCTCAGTCCCGGGAGCTGCATGCCTCTGTTCCTCTGCCGGCACCTTCATGTGTGTGGAGAGTAGTCTCAGCATGGTGGTGGCTGGTTCTGGAGATCTTCAGCTGCCGGAGCCCTGGTTGGGGTGGGGAGGGAAATTCAACCCGCTCCCCTCCAAGGGGCCCCGTTGAGGACAGCCAGGCACGGGGGCAGGAGACTCTGCACTGTTCTCTTTTGGGAGCTGAGTTTTATAGTCTCTGAGTCTTGGCCGTTGATGGGATTACATGGCGGCAGGGGGCCAGTTGGTGGGTGTGACCCCTTCTTACTGGAATTTGGAGGATCTGGGTGGAGGATGCTCAGCCCTGATCCGAGCAGGCTTGGAGATCTCAGCCCCGGGACCCGCATGCCTCTGGAAGATGAAAAATAACCACAAAAACTTTAAGTAGATTTTTAAAAATTGCAGAGACAGCCATATTGGTATCAAATCAAATAGCCTTCAAGATAAAGAAAGTAATAAGAGAAAAGAAGTGGACATTAAGTACTGGTTAAGGGATCAACAGATCAAGAGGATTTACCTGTTACCAATGTATGTGTACCAAATGAAGGGGGAACAAAGTTCATAAAGCAGTTTCTAATAGACCTGAACAGAAATATGAATGGGAACATGATAGTAGTGGGATGCATCCCACTTTCATCATTAGACAGATCAATAAGACAAAACAACTATTTAAAAAAATGTGAGCCTTAAGGTAGAACTGAGATTAGTAGACACATGTAAGAGGCCACATTTAAAAGCCAAATATCCATTCTTCTGTAATGTACACACAGCATTACCCAGGATACAGCACATGCTGTGGCACAATTTGAATATCCATAACTTATACAATATAAATCATAATCAAGTATTTCCTCAGAGCACAATGGCATAAAGGTAAAATGTAACCATAAAAAGAAAGTGGAGAAAAACAGCAACACTAAAAACTGAAATATATATATATATATAATATTCAAATAACTATTGAATCAAAGAGGAAATCAAAGAAAAATTCAAAAGATTCTTTGAAATCAATATGACTGAAAACACAAACCATCAAAACCAATCAACACAGAAAAATCAGTTCTATGGTGAATTTCATAGCAATACAGGCCTATATCAGGAAAGTTAAAAAATCTCAAATCAATGACCTAGCCTCACAAATTAACAAACTATAATAAATAAAAGTAAATTCCAAAGTAAGTTTAAAGAAGAAAATAATTAAAATTAGAGTAAAATAATGATATATAAATCAAGAAAATAATAGGTTACACTTTTTAAATGAGCTCATTTTTTAAAGAAATGAACAAGATCAAAAAACCCTTCACTAGACCCATAAGAAAAAAAAAATAAAGAAAATCCCAAATGCACTTAATCAGAGATGAAAGGTGAATAATTTTATCAGATACCTCACGAATACAAAAGATTATAATAGATTGCAGCAAATAGTTCTATGCCTAGTCTACTAACTGGAGAACCCAGAAGATATGAGTGGAGTCTTAGAATCATGCCATCTCCCAAAGCTGAATCAGGACGAAGTGGAAAACCTGAACAAAATTATCCCAAGCAAAGACGTTAAAGCTGTACTTCTAAAACTTCCCCCCCACCCCCCAAAAAAGTCCACATCCAGGGAATTAACAAGTGAGGTATTTAAAACCTTTGGTGAACCCTGATAAACACTGAAAAAATAGTTCTCAAAAATAACCTTAGCAAAGTGAATTCAACAATATATCAATAGGATCATACACCATGATAAAGTGGGATTCATTCCAGGGATGCAAGGATAGTTCAATACATGCAGCACTGTAGCACTGTCTTCCCGTTGTTCATCAATTTACTCGAGTGGGCCCAGTAATGTCTCCATTGTGAGACCTGTTACTGTGTTTGGCCTATTGAATACGTCACAGGGAGCATGCCAGGATTTGCCGTGTGGGTAAGATACTCTCAGTAGCTTGCCGGACTCTCCGAGAGGGGCAGAGGAATCAAACCTGTCTAGGCAGGGCCGGTGGCTTGCAAGGCAAACACCCTAGCACTGTGCCATCACCCCAGCCCTCAACAAAATAAAGATAGGAAACTGTTTCTCAAGATACTAATAGATGTTTACAACTAATCCACAGCCAACATCGTACTCAATGAAGAAAAAAATTAAAATATTTTTCTCTGAGATCAGGCAGAGGGAAGGATGTCCACTTTCTCCACTATTCAATTTCGTCTTGGCAGTCCTCATCGCAGTAGCTGACAATAAAAAGAAATCAAAATAGTGCAAAACAGGGAGTGGGGGGTGGGAAGGAGTAAATTTTCCGTAGTTTCAGATGACCTAATGATATACATAGACAATTCCAAAAACTGCACTTAAAATCTCTGAGAAACATTAAACTATTGGAGCAAAGAACAAGTCACAAAATCATTACTTAAAAATTGGTCACATATTTTTATGTAAATAATGAAATAAAAGAGAAAGTAATCAAAAAGTCTATTGCATTTAAAATTATGTTCAAAAACATCAAATACCTAGGAATCAACTTTATCATAGATGTAAAAGATATTGAAAGAAATAGAGTGGGATAAAAAGAAATGAGGAAATATTCCATGTACTTGGATTGGGAGCATTAGCATTATCAAAAAGACTGTCCTACACAAATCAATACACAAATTCAATACAATCTCCATAACATTTTTAATGATATGCTTCAAGGACTTAGAATGAAACCACTAAAATTTGTATGAAACCATAAAACTCTCTAAATAGCTAAAATTATTATGAGGGAAAAAGATGAGAATTACCAAATTTCTTGTCTTCCAGAATTAAATATTTGGATGTACTGATAATTAATCTATGACAAAAGATCTGGGAGCACGAAGTGGAGGAAAGAAAGCATCTTCAGAAAAGGGTGCTGGGAAAATTGAATATCCATATGGAAAACTGAAGGAAAGAAGGAAGGAAGGACAGAAGGAAGGATGGAAGGAAGGAAAGAAGGAAGGAAGGAAGGAAGGAAGGAAGGAAGGAAGGAAGGAAGGAAGGAAAGGAGGGAGGGAAGAAGGGAGAGGGAGGGAGGGAGGGAAAACTGTATGCACATCTCACATCATACTCAAAATATCATTCAAAGTTGATTAAAGACCTCAAGATTACGCCTGTGGTACAGAAAGACATAAGACAATGTAATGGAAAGTATTAAATGATGAAAAATCTTCAGTCTTAGATACGGAATTGAGAATACCACGTAAGAGGAGAGTTCATAGAAGGAAGATGATGAGGCTGGTTGGATGTAACATAAGCACACTGGTAGAGGAACTTGGGTAAGCAGAATTCACCATGTCATTAAGCTGCCAGGCTGTCTTTACTGGGGCCCCTCAGAGGGGGGTGGGTCGAGTTTCCCTCCCCACCCCAAGCAGAACCTCGGCAGCCGAAAACCTCCACAGCCATGCTCAAGGCCACTCTCCTTATGCTTGGACGAGCCTCATGCATGAAGGAACCCTTAGAGGAACCCAGGTATACGGGACTCATGGCTGAGATCTCCAAGCCTGCTTGGATCAGGACTGGGCCTCCTCCACCCAGATACCCTATATTCCAGTAGCTTGGCAGTCACACCCACAAACTGCCCCCAGCATCACATAATCTCAACAATAGCCAAGATTCAGAGATTAAAACAAAGCTCCCAGAAGAGAGCAATGCAGTATTTCTCACAGGGCAGACCCTGGCAAGCTACCCATGACACATCCGATATACCAAAAACAGTAATAATAATGGGCCTCATTTCTCTGATCCCTGAAAGAGCCTCCAATATGGCAGCATTTGGAAGGACAAGTAAGGAGAGGCTGTTAAAATCTCAGGGCTGGGATGAATGAAGACGTTACTGGTGCCCGCTTGAGCAAATCAATGAATAATGGAATGACAGGTGATTGATACAGATGATACAGGTGATTGTAAAGATGTGCACCAAACTATAAAAACTTTTTAATGAGTATTCCAAGAGAATACTTAAGGGGACAGGAGGAGACACTGAGATATTATGGAGGAATTCAGACCCTGGAGTCTTAGAACATTATATACTGAAATCTCTAGTGTTAACAATAATGTAAGTAATATTGTCTGAATAAAAAATTGGAACAAAAAAGAATTTAATGACAAGTAACAGATACACAAACAGATTATGAAAGAATACTGGAGCGATAGCACAGCGGGTAGGGCGTCTGCCTTGCACGCAGCCAACATGGCCGACCCGAGTTCAATTCCTCCGCCCCTCTCGGAGAGCCCGGCAAGCTACCGAGAGTATTCGATATGCCAGACACAGTAACAACAAAGTCTCCAATGGAGACGTTACTGGGCCCGCTCGAGCAAATCGACGATCAACGGGAGGGCCTTTACTTTACTTTACTTTACATTGTTATAACTTCATTCAAGGAAAACTCTTACTTCCTGTGAGGGAGCTCATAATTTAGAAGAAAATTTGAGCACCTAAATAAATGTGATCCTTTTTATATTTATAGAAGAAGTACATAATATGCTAAAAAAAAGGGAAAAAAAGGAAGATTTTCAGGGAGAGATGGAAGAGACTTCAAATACTGAAGCTCTTAAAGAGCAACAGTGTAATTTGTCACTGTCACTCTCACTGTCCTCCCCTTGTACATTGATTTGCTCGAGCAGTCCCAGTAACGTCTCCATTGTGAGACTTGTTACTGTGTTTGGCATGGCGAATACATCACGGGTAGCTTGCCAGGCTTTGCTATGTGGGTGAGATAGTCTCGGTAGCTTGCCAGGCTCTCCGAGAGGGGAGGAGGGATTGAACCCCGGTAGGTCGGGTTGGCCGCGTGCAAGGCAAATGCCGTACCACTGTGCTATAGCTCCAGCCCCGCTTGTGTAATTTGTAGTGTTTTGAATTTTAGAAAGTTTATTCTACAAGATAGAGAGAAAAGTGAGGCTAAGGAAAGTAAATCCCTGCAGGTGGGGGCCACAGATTTGTTAGGAGATAGCAAGGTACAGAGATAGTGATTTGGACTAAAGCAATGACATCAAAGACCATTAGAAAATAAAATGAGATCAGAATGGTATTATGGTTAGGGATCCAAGATGTGTCGCTTTACTATCTCTCCCTGCAGTTATAAGCCTCCATTCTCGTAAAAATAAAAGCAATATAGAATGATGAGAAATAGTGTACCTATTTAAATACTAGATAGAGGAATGACATGGAGTTTGGAGTTTGTGTGGTGGTGCTATATTAAGGACTTCTGATATTAGCCTGGAATAAAATCTGGACCATGCGTTTAAAGAATATGACAGATATAATACTAGAAAGCAACAGTGTTAAGCAACAGACTGAACAGAAGAGGGAATAAATTAGAGACAAAGAAAAGAATACTGTAAGATACTAAATGAAAAAATTTTAATTTTTTGGTTTTTATCTCTTAGACTAAATTTATCTAAAGAAAACATTTCTTTTCACAACAAATTAAGCACTGTTTTTTAAAGTTCACATTTTACCTGTAAAAACATGAGCAACACTCCACTATGTGGAGGAACTGTTCTTTATATATAGTATTTTTTTAATGTTCAAATATAACTGCTAATACAGACCCAGAGATATTAAGTAGATTCTCCAGGGTCATCCAGTCATTGATAAAGTTAAGATTTTAATTCAGTCATCATGATGCTAGTCTGATCAATGAACTCGTAGCCATTGTATATTTAAAACATGTTTAGTTCCCACTTTAATGATCAGAAATTTTTACCAACTTGTAGTTCTTTCAGAGCACACATGGGTTCTGGAAACAAATTAACTGTTCAAATCTTCATTTCACCACTTAGTATCTGTGAGAAGTTAAATAAATTCCTTCCTCAATCTGTGCCAATTTCTGTTATGTGTAAAGGAGGACAATAATAGTTCTTGTCACCTCAGGCACTTCTGGGGACAAAATGACTAAATACAGAAATACAGATAAGGGGTGTATATCTGTGTCTGGAGCACTTTACACATATAATAAAATCTCTCTATTAATACTGCCATTATTCAACCTGAAGAACAGAGTACTGGTACTAAACATTGACACCCTGCATGGCTCCAGTTGAGATCATGAATAAAGAATAATGACTTCTAAAAGGGAATCCTTAGTACTGTGGATAGTTTACCTCACCAAGACAAAGAGGCTTTGTCTTGGATCTTTAAATGGAGAGATTATTCTGGATTAAATAGGAAGAGAGATAAAACAAGGGGGGAAAAACGTTAAAAAATAAAACAGAAGGTTGAGAGAATCTCAACCCACAGTTGAATTTCAGATTGAAGTGAAAGGCTTCCTTCCTGCAACCCAAGAAATGCAGATGATGTCGAGAAACTGAAAACAGCCATCAGTTAACCTAAGGAGGTACAACTCTGTCAACAATTTAGAAGGGAGGGAGAGAGAGATAGAGAGAGGGAGAGAGAGTGAAAGAGAGACAGAGACAGAGACAGAGACAGGGACAGACAGACAGAGAGAGACATACAGAAAGAGAGACAGAGAAAGAGGGAGAGAGGGAGAGAGTGGGGAGAGAGTTTTCCGAGCTGCTTATTTTGTGGTAATTTGCTACAGGAGCAATAGTAAACTAACATAAGATCTATGTTTAACTTTTTCCTAAAAGACTCAAATATATTGATTCAAAAACTATGTAATATGCTGAAATAAATTTAACTTCTTAAAGTCAGCAATTTTAAACTATGTTAGGGGCATAAATCAATGTCTCCTTTACATTTCTATTATTAAATTTCTTGGTACCTAAAAGTCGCTGAAAGGCTAAAAGAGAGTATGTATCATAAATAAGATGCTATTACATTTTTTTTCATCTTTCCTGTATACTTGAAGGAAAAAATATGAATTTCAGTTATTTGGGGGAAGGGGTTGTTGATGGTTGCTTTGGGGTTACACACTAAATGCTCAGAACTTCATCTCCACTCTGTGCTCAGGGATCACTCGTGGAAGTGCTCAGAACTGTGTGGTGCCAGTGACTGAACCAAAGACACATGCAAGGCAAACACCTTAACCTGTCTCTCCAGCCCTGTGGCTAGTATTTTAAACCCATAGACAAATCATGATAAGACTCTTCTAGTTAGGACCATTAAACTTGAATTTACAATGATAAAGAACTCACACAAACACACACAGACACACACACACTTTATGATCTACTTTTCCACTATCTAGATTGAAACTTACTAGCTCTAAAACGAGCACTGTTTATAAATGGATGGACATGGAGAGTATCATGCTAAGTGAAATGAGTTAGAAGGAGAAGGACAGACAGAATGAATGTGTTTATATGTGGGAAAGAAAAAAGATATAGTAGAAGACTAATATCGGAGACCAGTGAACTGGTCAATGGTTGGAATCTACCACAAGTGTCTTGGATAATAATGTACACTGGTGGAGGTATGGGTGTTGGAATACTGTATGACTGAAATCCAATCATGAACAGCTTTTGAGGGGCCTTTTATCTTACAGTGATCTAATAAAGAAAATCTTAATGGAGGCAGGGAAAGGGAAAGACCATCCTTTACCATTCTATCAGTAGAACTAGCAATACTCCAAGCAATACTAAAAATCCAGAAGATTTTTATTAAATAAATGAGGGTCATGAAGAAAGTACTGGATCGAGCACAAGCTTTGCATGAACAAGACCTGGATTGGATCTCAGGAACATGCCTAAAGCCCCCAGCATCGCCAAAACGGCTCTGCTCATCAAGCTCTGAGACAAAGAGCGACAGAGAGAAGAGAGAGCGAGTGAGCATGGAGGCCTGAGCATTCCAACATGCGACTGGAGGTCCCTGGTCCACCGAGCACTGTTTGGGCAACCCAACAAATAAGCTATAAATAAATAAATAAATAAATAAATATTGCAACACCAACTATAAAATATTGAAAACAAACCATAAAGTAAAGTAAGTAAAGGCCCTCCCGTTGATCATCGATTTGCTCGAGCGAACCCAGTAACGTATCCATTGGAGACTTTGTTGTTACTGTGTTTGGCATATCGAATACGTCACAGGGAGCTTGCCAGGCTCTGCCGTGCGGGCAAGATACTCTCGGTAGCTTGCCGGGCTCTCCGAGAGGGGCGGAAAACAAACCATACATTATGATATCACCTAATGATGAGAGTATACTGTACCTCCTTAAAGAGATTAAGTGATACAAAGTGAAACTTATTTTAAACATTTTAAACATCATTTTTTGTCTAGGTTTATTTGTTTCTTTGTTTTTGGGCCACACACTGCTACTTGTGGCTTATTCCTGACTCTGGCTCAGAGATCACTCTGGGTGGGCTGGGAGTACCTTATGGGTGCTGGGGGCTGAAACTAAGGAGGCTGACTGGAAGGCAGACGCTGGACCTGCTGTATTATTGCTTAAATACTAAACATGCATCTATATACATTCCTTTCAAAGTTAATAGACATAATTCACATTCAGTGGTGCCGGACCAGCTGACAGTCGAAGGGTTGAAAGGGAAGGTGGGGATCAAGAAACTATATACAAATGGTTGAGAGGGCTGAGTTCTCATGGAACAGCAGCATTAATCTTTATTTCAGACAGCCTTTTATACATCTCTATAAGGAACTTGGCAGGTAAAATCATCCATTGTAATTGAAAAAAAAAACATATTCCCAAGATCATACATTTCTTTGATCATAACAGGTATAGGAAACATAATATAATGAAAACAATATTACTTAGATCAGTAATGGGAAATAAGAACAAGGTAGAAATAACAGCAAAGTATACTGAAGAAGAACCTCAATACATCAGGATCCTCCGTGAGCTATACTATGGATTCACTACCAGGATCTCACCATTCTACAAAGAAGTGATCATCGATGTCAAGAGAGGGGTTCGGCAGGGTCATACCATTTCACCAAAATTCTTCAGTGCCACCCTCGAGAACATCATGCGATGACTGGAATGGGGAGGAATGGGAGTGAAGATAGATGGTTGGCAACTACACCACCTATGCTTTGCTGATGACATTGTTTTAATAACACCAAACATTAGCCAAGTGGCACAAATGCTGGCCGACTTCGAGCATGAGTGTGGAAAGGTCGGACTACAGCTGAATCTCACAAAGACAATGTTTATGAGGAACAGTCTCGTTCCTGACATTCCATTCGCTCTCAACAGAATGACCATCTCCAAATGCAACAGTTATGTGTACCTAGGTTGAGAAGTCAACATGACGAATGACCTGGCACCTGAGTTATGCAGGAGGAAGAGAGCGGCTTGAAACGCCTTCAAGAGCGTGGAAGAAATAGCTAAGAGGACGAAGAACCTCTGGCTCCTGCCACATCTCTTCGATTCCACTGTTTTTCCTGCATTAACATACGCCTCAGAGACCTGGGCCCTACAAAAACAGGACAAGAACACTATTTGGGTCTCCCAAAGAGGAATCAAAAGAGCTGTGCTTGGAGTGTCACGTTTCACTCAAATGAGAGAAAGAATCCGGAGTTCCAACCTCCATTGACGATCAAGAATCAGGGATGCTGTCTCATTTTCCAAGGCATCGAAAATCAGATGGGCTGGACACGTAATGAGATTTGAAGACAACCGCTGGACTAGAGCTGTTACCGACTGGATTCCACGGGATGTCAAAAGATCGCGTGGCCGCCCACCTACCAGATGGTCAGACTTCTTCATCAAGATCCTGAATGATCGGTTTGAGGCTCTTTGTGTTCCTAGAACAAACAGACGCCATTGGGCTACACTAGCACACGGCAGGGATGAATGAAAACGTTACTGGTGCCCACTCGAGCAAATCGATGATTAACGGGAAGTCAAGTGATCAAGTGATCATACTGAAGAACACTCTGACCCTTCCTGTGTATTTTCCATGATTTACCAAGGTGTTATTTCCTGCATATGTCACAAATTCACAATGCATCCATTTCTTATTAACTTCTCTTGCAAACTGAGGATGATGTAGTATTGACTTCTCTATAGGCTTGAGTTAGCAACATAATAGCTACTCCATGTATTATAGGTAGTGGAACAGAGAGCTATTACAAGTACACTTGGCCCTCTGAGTGAGGCAGCTCCCAGAGCTAGGTCCACGTAAGGACCCTGCATAAACAGGCAACTCCCCACACGATGGCTTGATAATTAGAACAGATATTGAAATACTAAGGCTCTGATATCTAAGGCTTGCTTTCGGAAATTTCCCTCCAAGTTAGTCATTTTGAGGATCCATTTTTCACTTGCTTTCCAGAAAAATGAATATTTTCACGGGTGCCTGAGAAATACCCATGATTGCCTTGATTCACAATACCTCCAAGATAGCAATTATTCCCTGGAAGTCGTTTAGCTTATCCTTTATCTGCAAATATCATAGACAATGTAAACCATATGTGCGATTTAATTTTTTCCAAAATATTCTCATCTCAACGTGTATTCAAATAAAATGAACCATTCTTTTTTCATATCTTTGGAATCCAGTGCCCATGTTACAATTAGTGCATAGTGCACTTCTATGCACAGATGTGCTAGTGGCTGTTTTACTTCTCCAAATCCAACTGTACTTTCTGCTCTATTACTGTTGGTAATACTGTTATACCAACAGTAATATTGTTGGTTCACCTAGCAGGAAGAGAACTGCCATCATTGGGGAGATTTTAGCCTTCACCTCCTTCTCCTCCTCCTCGTCCTCCTACCCCCCCTCGAGACTTTTACTTTTAACATTTAAGGTAGCACTGTCCTCCCCTTGTTCATCTCTTTGCTCCAGTGGGCACCAGTAACGTCTCCAATGTGAGACTTGTTAGTTTTTGGCACATTGATTATGCCACAGGGAGATTGCCAGGCTCTGCCCTGTGGGGGGGTGGGGGGGGATACTCTCGGTAGCTTGCTGGGCTCTCTGAGAGCAACAGAAGAATCAAACCAGGTTCGCTGCATGCAAGGCAAACGCCCTATCCACTGTGCTATCACTCCAGCCCTAATGTTTATTATGATAAAATAATTCCATATATGTGATATTTAGATGTACCATTTAATATTTTAAAAAATCTCAAATCGGGCAGTTTCTTCGATGTTCCTTTAATCCTGACCACAATGTTGCCTATTCTGAGTTAATAGCAGAATAATAAAAGTAGTTTTCTATGAAGGGCTTTTAAATTTTTTATTTATCTGTAGCACTGTAGCACTGTCTTCCCATTGTTCAACAATTTGCTCCAGCCGGCACCAGTACGGGGCTCCATTGTGAGACTTCCTGTTACTGTTTTTGGCATATTGAATATGCCAAGGGGAGTTTGCCAGGCTCTGCAGTGCAGGCGGGATACTCTCGATAGCTTGCCAGGCTCTCGGAGAGAGACAAATGAATTGAGCCTGGGACAGCGGCCTGCAAGGTAAACGCCCTACCCGCTGTGTTATATATTTAATATATATTTAAATTTATTATTTAAAAAAATTTAGGCACAGTGATTTTCAGTTTTGTCCATGCTACGTTTTCATATCCCAGAGCATTTCAGGAAAAGTTCTAGAAACCTGATCAGAGCTGCTGCAGGACTGAGTTGGAGGAGGGAGGAGTTGGAGGAGGACGAGAATGACTGTGCAGGCGGGGAGAGACGTTCTAAAACGCTAAGACCTACTATGTGCAGGAAGACCAACCTATCCGTAGGCCAATCTTAGCGCACACCGCGTCTTCCCCAGTTCCTGGAGGGTTCTGAGCCCCCTGCTGCCCGGTGCTCACTACCCGGGTGGAGTGAGCGTGCCCTAGCCGCCTGCCAGGTCCCCTTTGCTGCAAAGAGCAGACCCCGGACCCTCGGCTCTGCGACAGAAGCCAAGCAGGCCTGCTGTGGCCGCCCTAACGCAGGGCCCTGTCCCCGCCAGTCCCCGCGGTTGAAAGGCCAGGCTAAGTGCGGAGACACCGGCCACCACTCGGAGGCGCTTGTCCGGCTGCCCGTGGGAGTCCACCGGCCGGGCCGAGCCGGGACTGTCTGCACCTATCCCACCCCCGCAGCCCCGCGCGCGGCCCGGCCCCAGGCCAGCGGCTCGTCACCCTCGGGCCAATCAGCGACGGGTTTCTTCCAGCCAACCAATCACTGCGGCGTCCTCTCCGGCTCTTCGGCTCTTCGGCTCTTCGGCTCTTCGGCTCTTCGGGCCTTTCGGCTCGTCGGCGTTCCCGGTTCCGGGACTCTCCCGAGGCCACTTTGGCCACAGCGTGGTTCTCATTGGTTGAAACTCGCCCCGGTTGTAGCCACTTCCGGGTCTTTGCGTCGCTCCGGAAGCCCGCGAGTTCCGGAAACCTGGGGCGAGCAAGTGGAGCTCGGAAAAGCCTCTGCTTCCCGGGAAGTGTTTCCGGAAAAGTTGCACGGAGCTCGGGCGTTTCGCACCCTGGTCAGGTCAGTGTCTGCGGGGCAGAGCCGTCCTGCAAGTCCGAGGTCGTTGAATGCCGCGGGGAGGGCGTGGTGTTGCACGACCTTGGAACTGGCTCCTTGGCTCCACTTGCCCTGGTTTTTGGCCTTCTCTCCCCAAAAATTAAAAGAAAAAAAAAACAACAAAACAAGCAACCAAACAACAACAACAACAAATTTCGTAATTTCGGCAAAGGCAATGAAGAAAACCTGCAATATTGATAGTAATATTACGACCGCGCCTCTTAGAACATTAGACTTAAGCTGCTTTTTTTTTCCTTTTTTTTTTTTTTTGGCATTCCACAAAGTAACTTTGCTGAGACAACTTTAGTTTTCCCCCACCGCATGTTGTGCTGCTGAGAGCTATGTATGAATGACTTTATCAGGAATCATTCGAATCCAAATTAACAATAGCTCCTGTTGCATGCAAAGTGTTGACCTGCTTCGGGGGGAAAAAAAAGTCATGATTAAGTTACATTTTTTTCCTAAACTTATGATTTTTCTTACAGTGGAAGCACTATAGAGAAATTTAAAATTGGAACGTTTGTTAACTTCGATTTTTGGCAAGAAATATGAGAATGAGTATCATTAGTATTACCCTGGTGGTACCTTAAATTGAAACACTGAATTTATTTATGTAGTTCTTTTGCAAAAACAAAAACGTAACAGTGAAAAGACTTTTCACAGGAGACTAAGTTGTTGAATGTTGAAGTCTAATATAGTCTAGTATTCTGTAATCTTGCGGTTTCTTTTTATCTTGACATTTTAAAGTAATGACTGTAAGACTGAGATTCTATGCCTAATTTGTTGTTTAAGCAGTTTTCCCTAATGGCTTGCCTTTAGAACAGAACTGAACAGAAATAAACTTGTAATGACTGACTTTTTGTTTTTCTACATTTCCTCTCTGACCATGCCCACATTATCAGTTATTTGTATAGAGAAATTAAAATTGGAGTTGAATGACCTTGAGCCAGAAGGGATATGAAGGAAGATAGTGGAATTATGTGCAGAATCAAAAGAGAAATGTATTTCTTTAAAAAAAAATTAATTGAAGTAATGGATCAGAGAATGCTTGACTAACTCAAGAGACTTGATGTCTGACTCAGGTTTACCATTGATCAGCTTTGTAAAGGTCCTTCTGCTCTTAGGAGTAGCAACCAATCTGTGATTTTAAAACTGTTCTCTCAGAAAAACTCCTGTAGAAAATTATTAGCGTCATAGAGAGGACACAAAATAAGTCACTACTAAGAAGTATTTTTAAAGAGCGGCTACTTTATGGCCTCTGCATCAAAAACAAGATTCTGGTCAAGAAAAAATTAAATTCATATCTCAGACTTGATGTTTTTCCACTAGCACTCAAATTATGTTTTGATACTCGTTTGTATTCAGTGTATGCTTATTTGATTGCTAGTTTTTTTTTTATAATGAGATATCTTCAAGTTAATGCATTATTAAAAGCCATAAATATGCTTGTATTCTATCTCACTTGTTCAATAGATACAAATGTAATTCTTCTTTTTAAGAAAACTAATTGTACTTACTCCTGGCTCTGCTAGGGATCTAATCATATGAGGTGAAGGGGATTGAACCCAGGTCTGCTGCTTGTAAGGCAAAGCTCCTATCCTCCACATTATCTCTCCAGCCCTTTGTTTCTTTTCTTCTTTTTTTTTTTTTTCAACATCTGAAGAACTGGATGACAATCTGGTTGTTTTTGAATGAATTTGAATGAAAAGGTTTTACTTTAAGCAATGTAGGATGGAATTCAATCCAAATTTAACAAATACCCTCTTTTAAAAACTTGCTTTTTGTATTTTTTAGTTTTACTAATGTTTACCAGAAATTTCCTAATTGTCAATTTGGCTTTAATATGAAGCCTTCATTTTTGTCTTCTAAAAACAGATAATAGTAAACTATTGTACACAATGTGTCACAGAGTAGTTCTTCCTTCTCCTTTGATTATATCTTTGTTTTTTTAAGGCTCATCCACAGTCTCTCCAGTGTCCAAAACTCTACAATTAAATGTGTATTCTAATAATTTCCAAGTAATTAGAATTTCCAGGCCATTAGATCCTAAAACCATTTTCTAATATAAGTGCTTAAAGACTTAGTGGCTTCATGGGACTCAGGTTTGTTCATATTGGATTGACTTTTTTTTGTTGTTGTTATAGTGCATATCTGTATCTGTAGTTTCTTAGCATGTAGACTCTGAAAATAGTTTCACCTTCGTCCTGTGTTGCTGAAATGTTCGTTTCCCTTTTAGGCCCATCACCTTGTCAGTATTGGACCATGGCTCTGCTACTTCTAGCTGTGCGATTTCCTAAAGTTGACTACTCTGCACTTAAATTTACTGGTTTTAAAACAAATGATAAACCACATCTTTCCTAATCTTGTAAGGGTTTGTTAAGTTTCCAAAGGGCACTTTAGCTCCTGTCCTGTCGTTCCTATTCACACTTCCAAGTTGTTAGTGGTATTTATCAGGGCTTCCTTAGTTTTTTGTTTTGTTTTGTTTTTTTTAAAGAGGCATCTTTCTATTTCCATCTTACATTCTGATTTTTTTTTTTTACTTTCCAAGACATCTGTATTACTCTCCCATCTTCCAAAGCTATGTTCAATATTATTTTGGGAGTTGGGAGTGGTTATTTTAATTTTTTCTTCCTCTACCATGGTCCTTTAGGAAATTCCTACAAGGATTCAGGATGGGGAGTTTTTTTTTTTAGTTGAATATATTTATTTATATAATATTTTTATTGGCAATGATGTAGTATGGTAAAATTACTTGTCTCAGTCACATGGCTTACTGGTGAACCTGGGCTAGAATACATAGCTAATCAGAACCAGTTTTTAAAATTCATTTTTAGATTTTAAGAGAAAACAATCCAGAAATTCAAGAAAAGGTGTGGTGGGACTTACACATAGATCAGAAGACTAATTTACATGGAAAATAAAGTTGTCTTAATTAAGTGTGCTTTCTTAAAAGACTGTGAGGTATCAGTTTTCTGAAAGAAGGTACAAGTTTCATGTTGTTCTCTCAAACATATGTTTGTGAAACTATGCCCAAATATTGGAAATTCTGTTTTAAGTTATTCTATAAATATTTTGTTTCAGTTTTTAGTTACTTGAATAAAATTACCATGAATGATATATGGAACTTACTTGTATAAAACTAATAGTTTTGAAGACTGTCGTATGTGAGTTGTTATCTTCTCCAAACTCAAAAACGAAACAAGAGACAAGTAGATTACTTAGTATTGCCACCCTTTTTTTTTCCAGTCGTATATGCTATTTTGAAATTTTCATATATTTGTAAAAGGCCAAATCCCAAAAGAAAATTTCTATTTGGATTTGGATGAACATCGAATTGAATACAATAGTAATTTAGAGATGTAATGTCCAAAACCCAGCTTACATTTTTTCCTATAATATCTTACAATCAGAAAAAGTTTTGTCTAGGGTTTGTTTTTGGTTTTTTTCCATAAACTATGAGAGCTAGGTACTGTGTGATTAAAGAGAGTGACAAAAGAGTAATGGCAGGTCACTTAGCAAATGTGTGGCAGAATTGGGATTTGAACTTAGGGTTGTTGATTTCTAGACCTGTTCGCAGTGCCAGAGGTCACAGTGTTCTAATGGGTCTCAGCCATAGCTTTTTCTCTTTTGCTCATGTTGGAAATGTGTTCTGGGAATCAGCGTCCTGTTAAATCCCTCTTTGATGCATGTCCCATTTATTAGTATTGATTTCAATACAATGGACAGTAAATCTATCTGACTACACAAAAGAAATAAAATAGTAGGGTGTCGGTTCAAAGTTTAACCTCTGGTGCTGGAACTTTATTCACAGAGCCTCATAGTATGAAGTGGTAGTTTAAAATTTGTATAAACCTAAAATACAAAAGTGAACGTGTGGTTTTATTATTAACATGCCTTGTTATGTTGTAGCAGTACCAGCGTCATACTAAATATTGGTTGACTTGTGGATCTGGCAAAAATAGCCTGGTAGCAGTGGTGAATGGCTTGCTAACTATAGGTATTACGTGGAAATCACGTGTTTTTGCTGACAAAATTTACATGACTATAAATTTATATGTAGAATTTTTGTCGGAAGCATGCATTGACAAATATGCCTAATGGTAATTCATCCAGTTTGTACTGAGATTCTCAGAACAGGTCAATAATAATGTGTATATTGATAGCAGCAATGTGGGAGATGTTACTTGGTATTATAGTTAAAAATCCATGTTATCCCCTTAGTCATAATTACATTAATATTGACATACCCTTGACAGTATTCAACGTGATTATTGATAGATTTTTGTCAATAACATGTTTTCAAATAAAATATATTCATTCATAATTTGTACTATGCTCAATGAAATCCCTAGAATGCAGCTTTAAGAATACTTTAGTGAGATGCAGTTGGTTTGAGTTATGGAATATGGTACAAATGACAGTTTTCTTTTGGGATTGAAAAGCATAAGAGGAAAGCTTGAGTTGCTTTCGGTCATACTAAGGTTACAGATTAATACTCTTGGTGCATGAACAAATTTTCAGTTTTCGGTAAAAGAAGAGTGTGGTATGTCTGATGATAATGCATCTACAGGAGACCTTTTTAATAGTTTTAGTTCTAGATTCTTTTGTCTTAAACATACTTGTTGATATGTCAATCACATTAAATTTAGTAAATGCTCTGCATTTTAATCTTATCTTGATTTTGCCATAAGCATCTTTTTAACGTGTCCTTGATACCATACCCATCCTTCATTAAACATTTAATGCCAGCTTTCTTTTTTATTGAATCACCGTGAGATACACATTCACAAAGCTGTTGTTCCTGGTTGGGTTTCAGTCATATAATGTTCACCCATCCCTTCACTAGCGTATATTTCCCACCACCAGTGTTCCCAGTTTCCTTCCTGGCATCCCCTCTCCTACCCCACCTGCCTCTGTGGCAGGCACTTTTTCTTTCTTTCTTTCTTTCTTTCCTTCCTTCCTTCCTTCCTTCCTTCCTTCCTTCCTTCCTTCCTTCCTTTCCTCCCTCCCTCCCTCCTTCCTTCCTTCCTTCCTTCCTTCCTTCCTTTTTTCTTTCTTTCCTCCCTCTTTCTTTCTTTCCTTCCTTCCTTCCTTCCTTCCTTCCTTCCTTCCTTCCTTCCTTCCTTTCCTCCCTCCCTCCCTCCCTCCCTCCCTCCCTCCCTCCCTCCCTCCCTCCTTCCTTCCTTCCTTTTTTCTTTCTTTCCTCCCTCTTTCTTTCTTTCTTTCTTTCTTTCTTTCTTTCTTTCTTTCTTTCCTTCTTTCCTTCTTTCCTTCTTTCCTTCCTTCTTTCCTTCCTTCCTTCCTTCCTTCCTTCCTTCCTTCCTTCCTTCCTTTCCTCCCTCCCTCCCTCCCTCCCTCCCTCCTTCCTTCCTTCCTTTTTTCTTTCTTTCCTCCCTCTTTCTTTCTTTCTTTCTTTCTTTCTTTCTTTCTTTCTTTCTTTCTTTCTTTCTCTCCTTTTGGGCATTATGGTTTGCAGTACAGGTACAGAGAGGTTATTATGTTTGTTTCTTTACCTACTTTCAGTGCACAGTGGATTTGGGGAGTATCATGTGAGTGAAATGAGTCAGAAGTAGAGGGACAGGCATAGATTGGTTGCACTCATTTGTGGGATATATATATATAATAACAAAAAAAAGGTATGAGACTAATGTCCAAGGACAGCAAAAAAGAGGGCCAGGAGAATGGATCCGCAGTTGAAAACCTGCCTCAAGTGCAGGCAGAAAAGTCAGTTGGGATAGAGAAGGGACCACTGTCACCATGACAGAACTAGGCAGTTCTGCGGGTTCTGCTTCTTGGCCTTGCCCAAGTAAGGCATGGTCTCCACCCCTTCGGGCTATCTTCCTGCCCCCAAAGAATGAAATTCTAGAAATCAAAGAGAATGAAATTCCGTGATATAATAGGAAAAATAGCATTGCCTGGTTTTGGCATTCTAGAAAAATCCATTTGAATTAAATTCAGTGGTATTTGCTTCAGTTCACAACAGTTCCCACTTGGGGGTTGGAGGGAAGATGAACTTTTTAAACTTTTCAACTTTGAGCTTATTTTGGAGAAACAAGATTCTGATCTACAACATAAGGAGTGTTTTTTTAAGCTTACTTGAATTCTGGAAAGTGAGAAAGTGTCTAGCCAATAGTTGGGTCTAGATGGCTATCGGTGTAACAGCAAAGTACCAGTTAACCAAGTAGTTGGTGATTTTTTAATTTGAAAATGTGAACATACCATGATCTTCCTTCAGTTTCATAGTTCTTAGGAAAGCAAGTGGAGTGACTTTTCCAGAATGTTTCCAGCACCTTCCTTAATAGTTGTTCACTGCAGGAATCCTGTAACTCGTCTCCCTAAGCTACAGTGTCTCTTCTTCCCTTCAGTCTTACTAAACTCTCCCACCATCTTAACCCTCTAAAATGTATATCCCAGTGGGGTCTCTTCTTGGTGATTGCTCATACTGGCAAAATCATTGCAGTTTGCTTAAAACGGGATTTTTTTACTGTGGGTTGACTCAGTGGGCAAGTTTTCAGCCAACCTGTTCTGATCACAGCAGATGACTTCTCCTTTGCTGTCAGATACCAAGTGGAAACACACTGCAAATTAAAAACTGGGAAGATCATTCATGTTGGACTGTCTCCTAGCAAGTCTGATTCCCCTCTCTCTGATTACCTGCTTCAATCCCTGGCACTGCATTGGTCCCCCAGCACTGCTGGGTGTGGCTCCCAAAACAGAAATTAAGTTAATGTAAGAATGCTCTCAATGGAGACGTTACTGGTGCCCACCCGAGCAAATTGATGAACAACGGGAGGACAGTGCTACAGTAAGAATGCTTAAATAAAAGGATGTTAACTGAAAGTTAAGTAGTTGAGCAAATTCCCTGGTACCCAGGAGAATGACTGGGCATGTGGTAGGTACTTTATAAGCTTTGGTTAAGTTAGGTAGCCATTTATCAGAATTTGCCCGCCTTCGCCTGCACGGCAAAGCCCGGCAAGCTCCCCGTGACATATTCGCTATGCCAAACACAGTAGCAACATTCTCACAATGGAGACGTTACTGAGCCCGCTCGAGCAAATCGATGAACAGCGGGAGGACAGTGCAGTGCTACAGTGCTACATTATTCTGTTGACAATTGCTTTGTGTGCTTTTAAATCATCTCTGTCATTTTTTTTCCTGTGCTTTTTCCCTATCAAAGGGCAAATGTTATTGTAGAGCAGGAGTGGGAAGATCCCATACACAGATTAATTGAACAGCGAGTTGTATTTTATGATTTTTTTTCCTACTCCTGGGCATTGTCCTTCTCTAAAGCTCATTTTACAGAATAACTGTACTTGCAGGAGAAAAAGGAAAAAAGAGTTCATGTGATATACTGATGACAAACCAAGTAACGTTGGGTGCTTCTCTCAGACTGGCCTGTACTGTGCTCTTTCTGCCCAGTGAAGCACCCCAGAGTCAGATATTATCTGCATGCACTGCCATGCCTTGCTCTAGGCCCGGATTCCCAGGGTGCTTCCTGTAGGAGGGGATAGTACCCTTGGGTGTAGTTAATGACATGCTTTCTGTTTATTCCGTTAAAGAAGATAGATTTCCAGGACGGGTGCTAAGTGAATTTTTTTTTTTCCTGAAAATAAGGCAGCAGACCAAGTACATTTGGGAACTTCTGGCTGAGTCAATATTTCCTAGGAAAAATTTATTTTACCACAGGTTGATTGAGGTATTAGTATAAGTGGTAATAAAGATTTCAGTCTTTGAAACGAGCTGTGCCAAAATCAACTCCCAGTCTTTTCTTCCTATGCCCGTCCCTAGCCAAAGCAGCAGTATTGTAATAATACTACTGTTTTACAGTTTCCAGACCTCTTTCCTAACATTATCTGGTTTAATCTCAACAGTTTCGTGAGATAGCTGTTATTTCCAGCTTTTAAAAGAACCACAAGCTTAAGATATTTTTTTTAACATCATGTGCAAAGTATGTGACAGAGCTGTAACTCTCGAGTCCAGGTCTGACTGTGTTTAAGTCTGGTTTTAGAAGTGTGTGTGTGTGTGTGTGTGTGTGTGTGTGTGTGTGTTCATTCTATCTTGGTTGCTTAAAAGGAAACAGAGCATAGGAGGGTTATTCTACGTGGATGGATTGTTGTGTATAATGAACTCTTCAATGTTTAAAACTAAAAGAGGTCAGAGAAATGACTAAGATAAATGTTGGAGTAATATTAATGCTTCAAAATAAAACATGAAGCAAAATGTAGAGAAGCAAATTATTCATCTGGAAGAATAAAGATTTAAGAGCGACTTTGTAATAATCTGTTGGTTTATTAAAGAATCTTCTGTAGAAAGGAGAGTAAACCCAGCTGTTGTTAACATATACTGAGGCCAGGCCTTGGGAGTAAAGGCAGAAAGGGGGTGGGAGAAGTAAAATTTGTAACAGAAGGGATGGAAGAATTTTTGATAATACTGATTGTCAAATACTGAATTGGTTAGAGTACACATTGGCATCTTCTTTGCTGCAGACAGTAAAATTTTCTGTCTTTGCTAAATGTTCCCTTATTTTCAAATTTATTTTCAGTCACCATGAAATTACGAAGTTATTCATGATTGGGTTGCAGGCACACAGTGTTTTAACACCTTTTAAACCTTTAACCAGTGTCCACGTCCATCCACCAATGTTCCCAACCCCATTTGCCTTCCACCCACCATTCTCACATGCTTCTGTGAGAGGCTTTTTTAAAAATTATTTTTATATATAAATTCTTGCTGAAGCTCTAGCACAGTGGGTAGGGCATTTGCCTTGCATGCGACCTACCCAAGTTCAATTCCTCCGCCCCTCTCGGAGAGCCCAGCAAGTACAGAGAGTATCCCGCCCACATGGCAAGCTACCTGTAACGTATTCGATATGCCAAAACTCAGTAACAACAAGTCTCACAATGGAGATGTTACTGGTGCCCGCTCGAACAAATCGATGAACAATGGGAGGACAGTGCTACAGTGCTACAAATTCTTGCAGTGTGATTTGCAGTCCTGTTACTGATAGGGTTTCACATATAACACTTGACCGCCTCTTTGCACCACCTCGTCCTCGCAATTGAACTCTTCCCTCTGCAGTGGACGCTGCCCTCTCCCTGGTCTCTGCCCAGCGTCTGCAGGTAGCTTGTTTCCTACTGAGTGTCAGTTCGCATGTTGTTTCCATTGATCATGAGTATTTGTTGTTGCACTATTATGTTCCTTTATGAGAACAAAATGAGATATGAGAGAGATCATACTGTGTGGCTCTCTCCCTCTGACTAACCTCACTCCGCAGTGCTCTCCAGGTCCTTCCAGGTAACAGCAAATTTCATGACTTCATTTTTTCTTATGGCCAATTAATATTTCATTATATATTGGTCACTGTCACTGTCAATTGATTTGCTCGAGCAGGCACCAGTAACATCTCCATTGTGAGACTTTTTGCTACTGTGTTTGGCATATCGAATATGTCACGGGGAACTTGCATACGTCATGGGGAGCTTGCCATGCTTTGCCGTACGGGTGGGATTCTCTCAGTAGTTTGCTGGGCTCTCCGAGAGGGGTGGAAGAATTGAACCCGGGTTGGCCTCATGCAAGGCAAATGCCCTACCTGCTTTGCTATCGCTACAGCCCTATGTATAGGTACCATAATTTATTTTACTGAATGTTTTCAAGTATGATTTCATCAGAACCAAATAAATTCCTCTGGGGAGTGACTTCTTTTGATTAGTTGTTCACTAAATTAATATGAACCTTAGGAA
This sequence comes from Sorex fumeus, assembly GCF_029834395.1. Lineage (NCBI taxonomy): Eukaryota > Metazoa > Chordata > Mammalia > Eulipotyphla > Soricidae > Sorex > Sorex fumeus. The sequence goes on from NW_026606059.1 coordinate 22,830,544, forward strand.
GAGAGATCTCCCTTCCCTCACAAACCCGTTCATCTCAGATGCTCTCCAAAATATTCAGTCAGTACATTAATTAGCTGCCAAAGCACTCATTCCATTGTGTGTAGGTTCAGCACACATTTACTTAGCATCTACACTAAGCCCAGCTTTGCGGTAAATTCTGTAAGAAGAATGCAACAGACATGATTTGAAACTGATCATGACTCTAGGATCTAAAGCTACACAAAGTGGCACCACTGACTCCTACATAAGCCACTTACTTCCTCTGAATTCAACTGCATAAGATTTCTAGTCACAACAGTTTAATATAGGGAATCCTAGTATCCATAGCTCGGTAAGGTTAGCTTTTCAGGTGGACCTTGATAATAAGGAGAACTTTGCTTAGCATTCAGACCTCAGGCAACGAACTCTGGGCAGGATGCCTAATTGTAGATAGTGCTACTATCACTCAACACAGTCTTGCTTGCTTGGGAGGGTCTTGTCTGAGGAAAACTGAACCAAGTATCAGAATCACTTTGTAGATGGCAGCTGCTTTGACAACTAAATTTGAGGTATTCACCTTTAACTGGCTAAGGGTTAGGGGAAGATAGATCCACATAACCAAAAGTCTGGTGCATGCTGTTGAGGACTTAGGTGTGTAGCATACACAGTTGTTCCCAGAGTTCGAAATGATAATAATGGAATTTGGGGAGCTCCTTTGGAGGTTCTACAAGGAAACGTGGCTACTCAGGTCCCCTAAACCGAAGAACCCCGGCCCAGTCTGCCTGTATCAGGGTATGTCTGTCCTCTTCCACCAACCAAGCTCAGGTTTGAGTTGGTCGCACGTGGAGCAGTGAGTGGGGAGGGGATCCCCGCCTCACAAGCCACATCAGTCAAATCAAGCCTGGCGATCAGTGAGGTGACAGGTGTCACAGCCAGATTGCCCTCATGTCCAAAATGGATTTTGAGACAGTTATAAAGGACCTTGCAAAGGAGTGTAGAATGTAGAGAACTGATAGTTGAGGGCAATGGAATCATTGGTAGAGGAAGTAAAGTATTTTATCTATTTATCTTGGCTTTTTGTGTCGCACCTGGCAATGCACAGGGCTTACTCCTGGCTTTGCACTCAGGAATACTCCTGACGATGCTTAGGAGAGCATATGGGATGCTGGGAATCGAACTTGGGTCGGCTGCCTGCAAGGGCAAGCATCCTACCCCTGCATTACTGCTCCAGCCCCGAGAAAGTAAAGTATTTTAGATACAGGAGCAAGGCACAGACTTGGGACTGAAAGATGGTCTGGAATTACAGCCTTCACTGGGGAAAACAGAATAGTGTCAGTTTGCCAAGATCACTTCACTTGATCACTTGATACCCTGTTACTCATCGATTTACTCGAGCGTGTGCCAGTAACGTCTCCATTCATCCCTGTTGCGTGCTAGCGTAGCCCAATGGCATCTGCTCGTTCTAGGAATATGCAGAGCCTCAAACCGATCATTCAGGGTCTTGACAAAGAAGTTTGACCATCTTGTAGGTGGGCGTCCACACAGTCTTTTGACGTCCCATGGAATCCAGTCAGTAATGGCTCTAGTCCAGCGGTCATCTCTAAATCTCATTACGTGTCCAGCCCATCTGATTTTTGATGCCTTGGCAAATGAGACAGTGTCCCTGATTTCTTGAGCGTTGACGGAGATCGGAACTCTGGATTCATTCTTTCATTTGAGTGAAGCGTGATACTCCAAGCATAGCTCTTTCGATTCCTCCTTGAGATACTCGAATAGCGTTCTCATCCTGTTTTCGTAGACACAGAATTAAACTAGCTTGGCTTTGAAAAATTTGTATTTTATCCCAGGGGTAATAAGAGCTAAAGGAAGAGGTGACTTGGAAAGTGTGGGCAGAGTTCTCTAGACTTGTATTCGCTTATTGAGGAATTTTCATCCTCCACTGTAATGTTCGCAGTTGTGTTTTTTCTTAATTACACAAAAGTTTGAGAAAATTTGTCAACAACAAGAAATGAGAAGAATTTTCTTATTCACTAATTATTTTGTGTATCATTTTTAGAAGTCTTTTCATCAGCACCCCTTCACAGTATCATCATATCAGTAACATAAATTTCGGTTGCACCTCATTAGAAATCGAAATTTGTGTGCCTTGGAATTCCGTTCTTATTGAGTAGTTTTTAAAACGTATCTAGGGCCAGGCGGAGCACTTGGGGAGGCGGCACTGGAGGCTACTGTGACTATACCTGGTATAGCACAGGGTGCCACGAAGTGCAGAGGACCACACGTAAGGCTTTGTATGTGCCGTGCATGAGCTCTTCCCCTTGGGTGATAACTCTGCCACTTGGTTTTGAAATTTAACACGTTGCCTTGAGATTCGGTGGCACCATATGCTTCTGCTACTGCTCTAGTTCATTTTTGTTTGTTTTTGGGTTTTTTTTCTTTTAATCACACTCAGCTGTGCTCAAGGCTTACTCCTGGCTCTGCTCAGGGATCACTCCTAGCTCTGTGCCCAGGAACCACTCCTAGCAGGGCTCAGGGGACCTTACATGGCGCCGGGGATTGAAGGAGGATCGATCCTGAAGCTAGTGACAGCCCACTTAAGTCTCCAGCACCTGCTCTAGTTCATTTTCTTGCCTCCCTCTCTTGCAAACTCAAGTTGAGGCCTGCTGCCAAGGTCTGGGGAAAAAGCCAGGATGTGTCTCTCTCTGAGTCCCAAGCATGTAGTAGGGTAGGCTGAGTATGATTGTTGTGTTTGTGTAATCTGTGAATGGCCTTTGTCCTCATAGCACCACCTAGAGAAGAAAGGAAAAGCTGGAGTCAATGGGAGATTTGTACCCCTTTAGATTAGGAATGAAAACTAACCAGAAATGAGTTGGAGGGCTGGAGTGAGCGCAACACGGAACTGTGTGAGTGATAGATTGGGGGAGGAGGGGAAGAGTGAGCACGATTATAAATTGTGCTTTGAAGTAGACTAGTCCTGCAGTTTGGTGAGGTGGGGAACACTCAGTGGTCCTCAAGGCTGACTCCTGGCTCTGCGCTTAGGGATCACTCCTGGCAGACTTGGGGGACCATTTGGGGTGACAGAGATTGAACCTGGGTTGACTCTGTAAGACAAGCACCTTACCTCTCGTCCTACCCCTTTAGCCTCTAGCCCTGTACTTTTTAACGTCACTAGGAAACTTATCAGAAATGTAGATTTGTGGTTTTCATCCAAAGGCTAATGAATCAAAAACCGATTGAGACTTTTAGGTCTAACAAATCTCTGAGTGATTGTGATAAACATTCAGGTTTTAAAACCACGAGACGACAAGAACAGTGAGACCACTGACTAGGGAAGATGACAGATGTAAGACCAGTGAACTTAGCTAATGAAATGGATTAAGTAATTGCAGTAGGAAAACTCAGCTTTTATTATTAGAAAACTTTCAGTTTTTAATAAACAGGCTCTAGCTATCTTGTTTATGTCACGCCCTTCTTGGGCATAGCACAGAAGTAAATCAAGTGGATTTAAAATAGATTAGTCTTAATCAGATCTCTCAGACTCTCCACCCAGGTATTTTTCTCATATCTACTTACAGAATTTTTTCCCTTCTTAGATGTCTCATGGGACCCTCAGATCTCAAGCCCCGCATGTGTTTTGTTATCTCTTCCTTCTGATGCATATCTCTGTGCTTTGTTTCACAGAACTGCACTACTTTCCATGCAGTTGGCTATTTTTGGCTTAGTTCTCACTAAATTATTTTGATTCTACCATTGAAGTTTTCAAAGGTACCTATTTCTCTCCATCCCTACTGGTTCCTAATTTACGCCACCATTACTTTCTCACTAGATCACTTTTATAGTCATTTAGCTATCATCTTAGCCACTCCAGTCTCTCAGTTTCTAATCTGCCTTCAGTGTAGCTAAAATATGCTGTCCAGAACGCAAGTTTGATCAGTTCTTTGCTTCTGCCTATGAAGTTGCTCCCCATTACCTTTCTTTTGAATGTACCGTCCAGCTAGTACATGGGGCAGGGCACTTGCCTTGCACAGACCCAACCTCGATTCAACCCCCACAACTCAGTGTGGTCCCCCAAGCCCTACTGGAGTGGTTCCTGAATGCAGAGCCATGAGTAAGTACTGAGCACAGTCTGGTGTGGTTCCCCACCCCCCCCCCCAACAAAAAATTTTAAAATAAAGTAATATACCCTGTTCAAGGTATACAATGCAGCCTTATCTCTTCATCCTTGTCTTTTTAGACCTGACCTGCTATTCCCTCTTCTTGGAGGAATATTCTTAAACTTCCTTGACTAGTCTGACACTGCTAACCCTTCAGGGGACCATTTAGACAGTGCCTCTTTTATGAACCCTTCTTTGACCTTCTCAAGTCTAGCAGTATATATAGCACTGTCCTCCACTGTAGCACTGTCCTCCCATTGTTCAGCGATTTGCTCAAGCGGGCCCAGTAACGTCTCCATTGTGAGATTTGTTGTTACTGTGTTTGGCATATCAAATATGTCACGGGGAGCTTGCCAGGCTTTGCCATGCAGGCGAGATACTCTCGGTAGCTTTCCGGGCTCTCCAAGAAGGGCAGAGAAATCAAACCCACCTCGGCCGGGCCAGCTGCATACAAGGCAAACGCCCTACCACTGTGCTATCGCTTCTGGAGTCTAGTTACAAGTGAATGTCCAGAATTTCCCCCTTGCATGTCATGTATTACTGCTTATTATAATTGTCTTTTTATTTTATTGATCACACTTTCTCCCCTTCTAGACCCACTAGATTGTAGTGACCCCAAGGTTTGAGACTATCTGCTATATCAATATGTCATGGGCTCTGAAACGTAACTGGCAAATGGCAGATACATAACAAGCTTGTTGGAATAAGTATTAATATTCTGAATATGGCCATTTGAAATCATTGTAAAGGTTAATGGTCAGTTCCCTCTACCAGTGCTCCCAGGTTTTCTCTCACCACCCGCATGGTCTTTTGAAATAGGTTTAAGTAGTTAGTGGATAGGATTTTGTATTTTCTACCTTTCACCCACCCCTAGTCATTTTATCCTCTTTATCATTTCATCTAATACTTGTATTAGTTCATTCTATATGCTGGACACTATGCTAGCTGCTAAATTTCTGCTTGACATGATTCAAATAATCTGCAAGAGGAGCTATCCTGTTGTGGAGGAAATAGATCATTTAGAAGTAGTTTACGTATGGCACATCAAAGCCTAGAAAGAGAACAGAGTGCTCAGAAGACAGCTTGGAGATGCAGCTGACATCGTTTGAAGAGTCAGGAAGAAGTGATGTATGTCAAATCCAGTATTTAAAATAGTTTGGTTGACTTTTTCAGTTAAAGACTAGGATCAGACTGTTCAGTCAAAGAAACAGATAGGGATGGGGCTGGAGTGATAGCACAGCGGGTAGGGCGTTTACCTTGCACGCGGCCAACCCAGGTTTGATTCCCAGCATCCCATATGATCCCTCGAGCACCACCACGAGTAATACCTGAGTGCATGAACCAGGAGTAACCCCTGTGCATCACCGGGTGTGACCCAAAAAGAAAAAAAGAAAAAAACAGGGAATGAATGTCCACGAGTGAACAAGAGAAGGTGCTGCTTTATGACCAGAGTTCAAGGCATTGGGAAGGAAAGCACGCTAGGTGTGATATGGGGAGCTTTGTGTTTTATAATTCTTGCGGTATGAAAAAGACACTGAGGGAAGTTGATCCTGAGCTAGATCAACAAGATGTAACTCAGGAGAGATGGGAGCAGTCAGGATTTAGGAAAGGACTTGAAAGTCATAGAGTAGTGAATGGATCTGAAAAATATTTTGGATGAAAAAAAATTAGACTATTAGTGATAAACTAGACTTGTAGAGAGGAACAAAAACTCTCCTAACCACCTTCTTTCTTTCCTATAGTTCCTGACTAATATGAAGCAAAGATTTTACAGAATAACTTGCAGCAAAACTCCCTACTTCCATAACCATCGATTTACAAATTCTTGAAGGAGCTGTAGGAAAGGGGGAAGGAAAGGTCACCCCAGGAAGCCTCTGGCACTTGTGAGTAAGACACATTCCTGTTAACTCTTGTCGGGGGAGAAAATAGCACCTAACCCATCATCTCATAGTCATTTTTGTTTCATGTATTTCAGCTTGTTAAACATGTAATCTTCTGCAACTCGGTCACATGGGATTAGTGGGGAATTTAAAAAACTTGAAAATATCTCTGATGACTAAGAATATTCCGATCTTAACGATTGGAATATTCCAATCTCAACTTTACATTGGCATGCATTTTCCGATCCTTCCAAGAAATCATATTTAACTTTCTTTAATAAAACTCATTAATATGTTATAGGATTTTAAAGCACTTTGAAGACTGTTGTTGTCTCCAGATTTGTAAGTGAAGGAAGCCAAGTCAGAGATAAGATGAAATGACTCGTCTGAGATCACATGGCCACTGGTAGCTGAGAGTCAGTGTGATTCCGGCCATGTATAACTTAGAGTTTGTGGGTGGGGGAGGGGCCGGCCTTTCAGAGCCTGAGAGATCATCATCAGATCTCCGAGCCCCATCTCTTCGGATCCCGGAAGCTAAGCAGGGTCCGGTGGTTAGTACTTGGATGGAAGATCTTCATCAGGCTTTGTGTGTTGGCATTTTCATAAGTAAGTTTTAGGCAGATTTCTTATCCTAGTTTGACTTTACACGTTCATTAGTAAAATAGAAATATCTAAACTAGTCTCTGGGACTAGGAAGACGGTATAGGAGTGAGTAAACTGTCTTATGCCTGCATGTAGCCAACCTCGTTCAATCCCCTGCACCAATAACATCGCTAGCCACACCGTTGCAGTAGGAAGTGGCCTGAGAGGCCCCTGAGCTCCCTGGGGTGGCCAGGGTCAATCCCAGCAGTACCACAATCTAATACCCAGCAGTACCACAGCCTAAGACTCAGCTGTGAACCTAGTTGACGAGAATCACCTATAGGGGTACGCTGAGTGCTACTTGGGAACTATTCCCAGTAGTTTAATTAATCAGTTGTTGACATTAGCCATTAACATGCACATAATAAGCACTTAATAAAGGTTTTGAATCTTTCAAACTAACCACTGATCTACTTACATGTTTTATTTTTTAAGATTTTTCTCCTTTTCACCTAGTTGTTTCCTTAATATATTTATAATAGACTCTCAGTATTTATTTTTATATCGTAGCTTTGTTAGAAAACTATATGATAGGTACTTTTAAAAATTAGTAATGACATTTCTGCATTCATGTTATTTTGTGGTATTAAATTTTTTCCATAGTATGAGAGAAGAAAACAATGAAGATGTATTTATTATTTAAACTTCCTTTACAAATCACTGTCACTGTCCTCCCGTTGTTCATCGATTTGTTCGAGCGGGCCCAGTAACATCTCCATTTTGAGACTTGTTGTTACTGTGCTTGGCATATTGAATACATCACGGGTAGCTTGCCGAATACATCCCAGGTAGCTTTCCAGGCTTTGCTGTGCGGGCAAGAAACTCTCGGTAGCTTGCCGGGCTCTCCGAGGGGGGCGGAGGAATAGAACCCGGCTTGGCCAGGCTGGCTGTGCGCAAGGCAAACTCCCTACCGCTGTGCTATTGCTCCAGCCCCTTTATAAATATCAAGTGGATTTTTAAAAAGAGTAAATAACTTCTTGACAAATAAATAACAGCATCCATAAAAGTGCTGAAAATTAAACTGAGGTCTTTTCTTACCTTTAGCAAAGTTGCATGTAAAAGCAGTGTTCATTGTTTTTGTTAAGTCTATATAGTTCTCAATTTTTTGTATTATTAAGAAGCCCCATCACTGTTCGCTTCAGGATTTTACTATCTTTCTGCGAACACATCTGACTGATGTTAGTTAATTAGAGGTATGTTGCAGAAATGTGCCTCTGTTGTGAAAACAAATTAAAACCTGTTTGTTAGTCCTCTGATGTGGGTTGTCAAAAAAGAAAAAGAAAAGAGAGGAAAAGTGGGCCTGAGAGATAGTGCAAGACTTAGGCACTGGCTTGCCTTACATATGACCCATCCTGGCTTGATCTCCATCATTCTGTGTGTCTATTCTCACTGTCAGGAGTGATACCTGAGTACAGAGCCCGTTGTAAGCCCTGACCACCAACAGATGTGCAAACACACCCTCACACTTCCCAAAAGGAAAAGAGAAGGGGGAGAGTTGGGGAGAGAGAGAGAAAGAGAGATTGATTCCAAGTAAGTGATTGATTGCAGGTGGCCGACCTGGGTTGATTCCCAGCATCCCATATGGTCCCCTGAGCATCTCCAGGAGTAACTCCTGAGTGCATGAGCCAGGAATAACCCCTGTGTGTCACCGGGTATGACTCAAAATGCAAAAAAAAAAAAAAAGTGATTGATTGTTCACGACTATTCTTCCACTTTAGAAAGGCCCAGTTTCTGTCCATTCCTATCATGTCCATATCAAAGTTTTCCCCATGTCAGTTGAGTTGGTATTATGCTAGTGTAGCTATTTGACGAAACTCCCTGTTGTACTTTTTCCTAGAGACTGCCAAGGCAGGCATGGCTTCGGGAGAAGAGAAGTTGAAGAGGACAGACCGAGTGCTCAGAGTAAGTCAGCTAGACGCGCTGGAGCTGAACAAGGCCCTGGAGCAGCTCATTTGGTCCCAGTTCAACCAGTGCTTCCACGGGTTCAAGCCGGGCCTGCTCGCCCACGTGGAGCCAGAAGTGAAAGCGCTCCTGTGGCTCCTCTTGTGGAGATTCACCGTCTACTCCAGAAATGCCACCGTGGGACAGTCGGTTTTGAATATCCAGTACAAAAACGATCTGTCCTCAAAATCCCAGCCACCGACCCAGAGTCAGAAGCTCTGGTACGCCGCCTGCACCATCGGCGGGACGTGGCTGGAAGAACGCTGCTACGACTTGTTCCGAAACCACCACTTGGCGTCGTTGGGGAAGGCGAAGCAGTGCCTCAACGTCACCATTGGACTCTTCAAGCTAGGCGGGCTAATCAATTTCCTGATCTTCCTCCAAAGAGGCAAGTTCGCCACCCTGACAGAACGCCTCCTGGGCATCCGCTCGGTGTTTTGCAAGCCCCAAAGTGCCCGTCAGGTCAGCTTCGAGTACATGAACAGGGAACTTCTCTGGCACGGCTTTGCCGAGTTTCTGATTTTTCTCCTCCCCCTGATCAATATCCAGAAGTTGAAGGCCAAGTTATCTTCCTGGTGCATCCCTGTGAGCGGTGCCCCCAGCCGTGACAGCACGTTAGCCACCAGTGGCAAAGAGTGTTCTCTGTGCGGGGAGTGGCCCACCATGCCGCACACCATCGGCTGCGAGCATATCTTCTGTTACTACTGTGTCAAGAGCAGCTTTTTATTTGACATCAACTTTACGTGTCCCAAGTGTGGCTCAGAGATACAGAGTGTGCAGCCGTTGAAATCAGGGATAGAGATGTCAGAGGTGAACACTCTCTAGGCACTCAAAAGTGTTTTCTCTGAAGAAAATGGTATTATTATGTCTAGATCCTTGATTGTCTTCACCCCAAGGATACTTAGATGTATGTCTCTAAAAGGGTAGGGCTGCTCAGTTACCAAGTTACCAGCTTCTCTCTTTCCAGGTGTTGCTAAAATCTTATCATAAAAAACCATGTGATGCTAAATATATTGTGAAAATACATTTTTTTTTAAAAAAAGAAATCATTGCATTAAATTTTAATGTCATGAATAATGGGTAGGGTTTTTTTTTTTTGTGAGATGACCACTAGGAATACTTTTTCATTTTGCTGCTCCTAAAAAGAGGTTAAACTTTAAAAAAATAAAAGATTTTGGAGACTCGGAATGAGTGTGCGTTTGTTTTCACAAATAACATGATGCCATTGTAATCTGGTCATGATAAGGCCATGTTTTAGACCTTGAGATCTGATGCCCCAGTTGTAACCTTAAGCTTTTCTTTGAAGACGTTTTTTTCAAGGAGCTCGTTTGGCTTCATGCTCAGGAATGATGGCTCCTAGAAGCCTAAAACTGATGTTTTTCCAGCTTTTTGATCTCACTCACTAAAGCAAGAATTTCTTGCCTAATATTTCCAGTAAAGTCCAGGCACTCACTGTCATTAGTCTGCCTGGGATTACTTGCACATTCCTGACCCAGGATGGATAAACAGTGTTGCTCATTACTCAAATCAGGATGAAACCACTTCATTGCTATCACATGAACCTAAAATAGTAGGAGGCATTTCACCCCAGGATACTGTGGTACTGTCGTAAGTATGGTCTTGATGGGTAAAAACAATAGACCCTCAGGATCTACATTCTTCTTCTTTATACTTCATTCTATTTGCACTGTTTGTCATTATCTTTGTTTGTTTGGTAGGCCACACCCTAGGCTGTGTACTCATCCTGGCTCTGTATTCATGGATCGCTGCAGGTGTGGCCCAGGGGACCTGGGGATCAAACCCAGGTCAGCCACATGCAAGGCAGTCATGCCATCTGCCACCAGTCAGCCACATGCAAGGCACTCATGCCACCATGAGCCTTTGACTCACTACTTGCAATTTTAAATTTTGTCAATGATCAAGTTTGAAATGGACATAAGTGACTTAATTGGATTAGATCTCAGATTTGAAAGGATGAAAACCAACAGAATTTTAACAGACCTTCTATATTCTGAGTAAGTGCCATATTGTCATAATGTTAATCAGAAAACACAGTAGATTCATAGATTCTACACTTGCTAATAAATAGAGTTGTCGGTCTTACGGGGATTGCATTTTCTTTCTCTAATGCCAATTCGAGCAACAAGGTTTTTTTCTAAATTTTTCTTTAAAAAAAAAATCTTTTTTTTTTAATCTGCCACCCCACCCTCCACCTGACCCCACAAAAGTGTCAGAGACAGGGCTTTTCTGTTCTTATTTTCACTGAGTAACCAGAATGTATTTTGCTAGCTGAGTGACTAAACCTAACCTCCACAGGGCAGATAGAGATGTTTTTGGTATGGGTGGGGGGCATCACTGTGGTAATATGTATTTTTTGTTGTTGAGGCATTATGATTTACAATTATATGTATATGTATTATATGTAACGTATAATATGTATATATATTTGGTTTGGAGGCAGGACAGTATATAGTGGTGCTCAGAGCCAATCACAGCTCTTTGCTTGGGAATCACTCAGCAGTGTCACGAGACAATGCAGTGCCCGGAATGGATCTGGGGCTCCGCATGCAGAGCAGACTTCGCATGTGCTCTGCTCATTGAACTTTTTCTCCAGCCCAATAATTCTGATCTTACTGTGGGTATGCCCTCACCCGAGACACCAATACACAGGTAGATATGGGAAGGGATTTGAAGTACAAGATAATAATTATGGATCTATCTTAAACTAAGAAGCTTCTCACCAGTAGATTAAAAGTAACACAAGGGAGGAAGAAAAATGTTCACACTAACAAGATATCAGAGAAAATCTGATAAAAACAATGTGTCGGGGTGGGGGTTGGGGGGCTTAACTATGGTAGGATTTAAAGTAGGGGCACACTCCCCCAGTCCCACCAAGAGAGAGTGCTGAGTGCAGAGCCAGGAGTAAGCCCTGATCACCTCTGGGTGTGGCCAAACACCACCCTTCCAAAACTGCATTGCACTGTATCACTGTCTTCCCATTGTTCATGGATTTGCCCGAGCGGACACCAGTAACGTCTCCATTGTGAGACTTCTTGTGACTGTTTTTGGCATTTCAAATACGACACGGGGAGCTTCCCAGGCTCTACTGTGCTGGTGGATACTCTCAGTTGCTTGCCGGGCTCTCTGAGAGGGATGGAGGAATCAAACCTGGATCTGCTGCATACAAGGCAAACGCTCTACCCTCTATTAAAAACTTTCAAAATACTAAGATTGGGGGTTGGAGCGATAGCACAGCGGGTAGGACGTTTGCATTGCATAGGGCCGACCCGGGTTCAAGTCTCAGCATTGCATGTGGTCCCCTGAGCACCGCCAGGAGTAATTCCTGAGTGCAGAACCAGGAGTAACCACTGTGCATCACCAGGTGTGACCCAAAAAGAAAAAAAAAAAAAAAGAATACTAATATTAATGTGGGACATTCTGTCAGGACTGCTGGGCTAAATGAAAAGTAAGTGGGGATAAAGTGGCCTCGGCTCAACCAAAGTCACCTTATATTATTAAGAAGGCAAGAACATTACTATTGCCGTATTTGAAGAAGCCTTCAAAATGCGATGGGACTTAAAAGCCAACAATTTATTTGAAACATTTGCTTTTAACAAAAACCTATCCTTCCCCGCCCAGCCCCTCCCTTCCTTCCCCACTTCCTCTCCCTGCCCAGCCCAGTCCCTTTACTGTATTAAAAACTATTCTTTCCCTCTCAGCCAAAACAGTTGATCTTATTGTCTTCAGAACTAATGTTTCATAGTTCTGTGCAGCTAAAACTACAAGTAACTTGGCATCGGGTCTTTTGTATATTTGTTTCCCTTTTTTTCCCTTCAAAAAGTATATAAATCACAAATCAAGATAGAATATGTCTCTGTATTTGTTTTCATTTGTTTCAATATTTTTTAAAAAAAAAACTTTGGTTTTAAAATGTTAACCAAAAATGCATGTACTATTTTGTATGATGGTTATGGAATCCTGCCTTGAGTTGTTATTCTTGCAATTATAATAAGTCAAATGAGGTTAAACTAAGTCACCGCTGAGACAAGATCCAAAAGTATGGTTATTCAGTCAGCAATTCACTTTACTTCTCATTACTGTAACAGTAGAATAACTTTTTTTTTTTTAATTAATAGATTTAACTCACACCTTGCTGAAGTCCCAGACCCATTAAGACAAACCTATCAGGTTAAAAAGAAGCTGGGTGTAAACTTGTTAATATCCATTGCCTGAGAATTTATCTCAAGGAAATTATAAGAACTTGGATATAGATTTATTGAGATTATATTAAGTGTAGCACTGTCAGTAATAAAATGAGAAATAATATAAATATTCCACAAAAGGGGGAATACATATATGGTATAGCTATTAAATTGGCCCAAACAGTTACATACAACAGGAAGGAATTTTGGGGGTATTTTTTTTAAGGAATCTTATATAAAATAAGTGTGAATAATTTTAATTGTATGGGAAAGTACTCAGAATGTAAATTTAAAATTTAAGGACTAGTATAGACATGAGATCGAACAGCTAATGAATATATTATCGCTTTGTCTGAGTCTGTAAAATGACTGTACATTGTATTTTTCTGGGTGGTGGTGCTCATTGCTTCAGGAAGACTGGGAGTGGGCTCACTCCCAGTGCTCCTCAGCCCAGTTATTGAGCTCTGAGAGTTTCTGTGCTGGAGACCCTCAGATATGCTTGGGTGCTGCTACGGGGAGTCACGCAATGCCAGAGGTTGAACATGGGGCCTCATACACACCTGCATGTGCTCCAGATCTTTGATCTATCTACCCTGCCTAAGATTATCATATTTCCTCCTCTGGGTACTTGATCATTGTATAACTGAAACCCAAGCACAAAAGTTTGTAAATCTGTAACTGTACCTCGTGGTGTTTCACTAATAAAAAATATATATAAATTTTAAAAAAAGGAATTAAGACGGGGCTGGAGAGATACCACAGCAGGTAAGGCGTTTGCCTTGCACACAGCCGACCCGGGTTCGATTCCCAGCATCCCATATGGTCCCCTGACCACCGCCAGGAATAACTCCTGAGTGCAGGGCCAGGAGTAACCCCAGTGCATCACCAGGTGGTGACCCAAAAAGAAAAAACAAAAACAAAAGAATTAAGACACCAGGTCGGACCCAGATTATTGTATTCCTTCCAGATCTGAGTCCAAATGCTGACATTTCTGAGGGATTTTTGAGGTTTGATTGCCAATAAAGCATAATGCAAACTTGAACTTCAGCTGCAACTTCAGTCACAGTTCTGAATTAGGGGAAAAAGAGGTGTCTGGGATGGTTTATTGCTAAACTTATCATTAAGTAATTAGTGACCAGCATTCCCAGTGGCTTCTGATCTTTTAAATGCACATCAATTTCCAAGAGTACTTGTTTAGTCAACAAAATGATAAAACGATGGAGTTGTCTTCCACTAATGGAAGTTATGGTTAATTTCTTTTAAAATGCTTAGCCGCGGACCAAATTAAAAAGGACAAATTATGTTCTTTGGGAACAAGCACTCCCACCTACTACTATTTCACATGATATTCGTTAGCATCCCTTTGAAAAGTTATGAGCATTTCCTTCAATTTCAACCTGAGTCTTCTGCTAACAACAAAGCAAACTCTGAATTTGCTGATAGGGAGAGATTATGTCTTTCTCTCTTTCTGTAGCACTATACCTCCCCAAACTGGCAAAGTACAGATGTTCAGTAAATAACTGAAGAAGGTAAAAGAGGAGTTTAACCATGAAGTTTCTCAAAATATGGAGCAGAGCAGTTGATGGTATTATTGTGCAAAGATTTCTACGTGCATTTCTATTATAGTACAGAAAGGCCCGGTATCCCCAGTTTGCCTTTATAGTGTTTCTTAGGAGTGCCATTTTTAATTTAAACTGTTCTGTGGCATTCTTGCTTTGAGGGAAAACACAGTTGGAATTCAGAAGCACAATAAGAGAATTAATAACTTTTCTTTGAAAATACATGCAATTTTGGAGCTGTCAATTTCAGCTATGTCTCTTTAAATACTTTTTCTTCTAGAATCCAACTGGGTAGATGGGATTTTTTTTTTAATTCCATTATAGAAGTAATAGCCCTGTTTTGGTGTTTTGTAAGCAGATAATATTCTGCTAGTGACTGTCTTTTCAGTAATGCATTGCTCTGAATTCTGAATTCTATTATTTTACATCTACAGAAGCTTAAAGTGTATTTTTTATAAACAGCAAACTTCACCTCATAAAAATTCATTACATAAGGGCATAAACAAGTGCTTTTCCTTCTAGTCATTGGCAGTAAGTGATTCATCAGTTTTCCTCAGAAAACCAATTTCATTGCAGATGTTCTGTAATTTCCAATCTCCCTGAATTGTGGAACCATATCACACAATCCCAAAGCAAGGAATGTAAGGATTTTTTTAAGGTCTGTGCTTAGTCTCTTTAATAGGATTGAATATCATTTGCTGTCTCATCAACTTTATTTTAAAAATATTAAGTAATCAGTTTCCTATTCTTTCCTGCACATATTGATTCCACACATAGATGATAAAAAAAAATTAGGCTCACAGATTTGCTTGATGTCTGAAAATAACCTTTTACTCCTTTTCTCCTCTTCCTGAAATAAACTAGAAATACCAAATTTTTCCCTAAGTCTAGATACATTTTTCTCAACAATGTTTATTTTCACTTTTTCAAGCTCACAGTAAGAGAGGAATGTAAAGGATAGTGGAAAGTTCAGGAAATGAGTGTTTGTTCAATAATGGAATTTCTAAGAGTTAATTTTGGGCAGACCACCTTTACCGATATCTGATCTTAGTTTTGTTCAGTGTTCTAGTGTTGAGGATTGACAATGGTCATATAGATAGATTACGTGTAATTAAAGGGGGGAAATAGCTACAGATTGTTGGTCAAAGACCATATATGACAGTAAAAATTTTTCAGAAATGCTGATAAAGAACAAGGTCAGATTTCATGAATGTCTTATTAGAGACCACACTTTTAAATGCCAGAGCCAGTAAGTAGACACTTGGCCTTGAATTATAAAATTTATGGGGGGAGAGGGGGCTGGGGCAGGCAAAAAGGGGATGGTGGTGTGGTGTATTATGGTTGGATTGGGGGTAACAGTGGTGGTGAGTCAAGGGCATTTTTGTGGTAGTGGGGTACAGTAACTGATACCAGAAACTACCACTCATAATCATGTTAGCTACACTCAAATAAGAAAAAAGGACAGGAAGGAAACACAGCAGGGCAGATAGCTCAGAAGACTGGAGCTTTTCATGTAATAGTCCTGGTTAGAGCCCAGCACCACCCGATCCACTGACCACTAATGCCGGAGCCCTTAAGCAGTATAACTGTAGCTTCAAAACAAGACAATAACAAAAATCCATTCTGAAATTTAACAGTTGAATCTAAAGCATGAGACTTAAAGTTAGTAGCAACACAAAGTTATCGAGTATTGCGAGGGTGAACTGATATTTCTAAGATAACCTATTAGATTTTGAGGTTGGTCCTTATTAATGGATCTGCCTTTCACTGCAACTCTGATTACCTACCTATTTGCCTTAATGAATAAATAACATAAGGAAAGCCCACAGGCTTTTCTTAGAAGCACTATTAGCACCATTCTTATGTGATGGCCTCAAGGAAGTATGAGAGTCTACCCATGATTCTGACATTGTGCCTGAAATTAAATTATCAGTGAATAGCAGTATGTCTACAAAGCAGGTCATTCCCTGTATCACTGTATCACTGTCATCCTGTTGTTCATAGATTTCCTCGAGCAGGCATCAGTAACGTCTCCTTTGTCCTAGCCCTGAGATTTTAGAAAGTGCCACATTCGAGGCTCTTTCAGAGGAGAATGGGACCCATCATTGTTACTGGTTTTTGGCATATTGAATACGCCACAGGGAGTTTGCCAGACTCTGCCGTGTGGGCAGGATACTTTTAGTACCCTGCCAGGTTCTCCAGAGTAAGAACTAGATAATAAGATTTCAGGAGCTGGGTTGATAGTCTCTGGATCTAGGCCGTTGATGGCATTATACGGCGGGGGCAGTTGGTGGGTGTAACGCCTACATACTGATAGATGGGGGATCTGGGTGGAGGAGGCCCAGTCCCAATCCAAGCAGGCTTGGAGATCTGTGCCCCGGGTCCTGCACCCCTGGGTTCCTCTGCCAGTTCCTTCATGCGTGAGACTCATCCAAACATGTGGAGAGTGGTCTTAAGCATGGCTGTGGCTGGAACCAGAGGTCTTTGGCTGCTGGGGCTCTGCTAAGGGTGGGGAAGGAAACTCAACCCACCCTCCTCCAAGGGGCCCTGTGAGGACAGCCAGGCACGAGGCAGGAAACTTTGCGCTGTTCTCTTCCAGGAGCTGGGTTTTATAGTCTCTGGGTCTTGGCCGTTGATGGGATTACATGGCACTGGGGGTCTTTATCTATAGTATATGGCATTATCTATAGTATAGATTACATGTAATAGGTTGCCACATCTAAGTGTTTTGTTCTTGCCACCAAGCAAGGATTAAGGCAGAGAAATGACAAAAAGTAGCGCCTGTACACATACAAACAATGGAGCACCAGTGAGAACATTCTGTCTTATCTCTTGCACAATCTAATTACTAAATATTATATATTTTTACTTATTCTCCTTCAGATTCATTTTTGAATGCCATCTCATATAAACTGAAGTTTAAGGTCATGGAATGATAACCTACCTTAACTCCATTCAGATCGGTGATTATTGAACAAGTCTTCTAGTTTGTTTAACACTCAGAATACAAAGGAAAGTAGGAGCCAGAGCTCTAGAGAAGATGCTGAGGATAAATAGGCAAAGTTCTTAGAGAACTTTCGAGAAATAAATAATGGATTCAATTAGGACCCACAGAGACTTGCCACAGGAAGATAACTTTTGGGTTCACAATTGGTAAGAATGGAGATTACCTCCAGGCAAAACAAAAGGAAGACATTAAAAATGAGAAATGTAAATACTTCTGAGATTCAAAATATGAGCCCTTGATAAGCAAGATCAGATGGTAATCATTAGGAGCCATACATTGTAACAAACACTATGTTTAGTAGCACTGTAGCACTGTCCTGTTGTTTATCGATTTGCTTGAGCAGACACCAGTAATGTCTCACAACTTGTGAGACTTGTTACTGTTTTTGGCATATCAAATATGTCATGGGAAGCTTGCCAGGCTTTGCTGTGCAGGTGAGATACTCTCTGTAACTTGCCGGGCAAGTAATGTGGTTCAAAATATGCCTACATTTACAAATGTATGCCTACATTTAAAGACATAAGCTTTAAATTATGTCATTTAAAGCTACTGATATATGGAAAGATTTATGTACCAAGATATTCACCTTATTGAGTATTGGAAAACTCAACAACAACTAAATATCTTCAACAATATGCAGGATAAATAAATAATTCCATAGAAAATATTTAACAACATAAGATTTTTATTCTATATCCTAGAATAATATTAGAAGCAAATATATAGTATATACTTTTGTAAAATCAAAAGACCAGAGAAATTTATACCAAAGTGATGGTAGTTGCCATTTTGGGAAATTGAAATAATTTTAATTTCCTTCTACTTAATATTCTTTATTTTCCAAATTTAAGCAATAAATATGTAAACATATAAAAACATGTTTATTCTACTTTCCAACAAAGAAATGTTAATCAGTATAACAGTTTCTCCTATCACTGTGAATACTCATTAGTGATAAAGACCTAGTAATGATGTTTGAATAGAACAGCTTTTCAGTATAAGTGAAAATTTTAGATATTTCAGGACTTTAGACCCCAAAGTTCCATTTTTTAGAATCACAAGAAAGCAATTCAAGATGGTTGATGATTAGGTGTAAATATGACATCACAAGTCACATTCCTAATGTTACTTCTAATTTTAACACGATTGTTGTTTGTATTCAATATGCCAAACACAGTAACAACAAGTCTCACAATGGAGATGTTACTGGGCCTACTCGAGCAAATTGATGAACAATGGGAGGGCAGTGCTACGGGCAGTGCTACAACTCAATATATTTTAGTATCCCTGGCCATTTACCAAGAATCAATGCCAAGGGCTCTGTTTGGCACTAACTACCTCTGTTGCAGGGTACCTAATTGCTGTAGCAACAATGCAAAAATAAAAACTTCTTTTCAACCTCCTGACCTTTGCCCCCTCACTCCCCCCCCCGTTAAAAAAATAAATGATAACTTTTGAATCTTATTCAATCATGTCATCCACAGTTTACACCACAGAACCTGAGATTAAATGTCTTACATTCAGTTTAGACCTGCCCCAAACTGCAAGTGGTAAAAGCCTGGTGCCCATCGTCACTTAGGGACGATGTATCCATTGAGCCAGTTGAGGCCTTGTATCCATTGAGCCAGTTGTGACCTTGGTTTCTCCCCTTAAAATATATGTTTCCTTGGAGTTAGTGCAATAGAACAACAGGTAGGGTGCTTACCTTGCATGCCACCAACTAGGATTCAATCTGGGGCATCCCATATTGTCCCCGAGGGCCACCAGGATTAATCCCTGAGCAAAGGCAGAGTAAGCCTTAAACACCTCCAGATTTGCCGCCTCTTTCCCACAAAAAAAAAAGTTTTATTCACTTAGAGAAATAATCCAGCTATAAAAAACAACAACATAACTCTCAGTTGCCTAATTCTTTCTCATTGAAGAATAAGAATATAATGACTAGGTAATTTCCTCCATTAACACTAGTATTCCATACATGTGTGAATGGGGAATTTATGGAATAAATCTTGAATATAAATTATATTCAAGGCTCTTTAGGAGAAAAAGAGCCTTGACTATAATCTCAGGGCTAGATGAAGGAGACGTTACTGGGGCCTGCTCGAGGCAATCGACGAATAACAGGATGATTTGTGATTTGTGATTGTGAACACCAGTATTCCATACATGTGTGAATGGGGAATTTATGGAATAAATCTTGGGAAAGTCTTAGTCAAAATTACTTGAGGAAGGAATATTCAAAATGACTATTTTGACTGAGACTGAGGGGGGAAAAAAGTAGGGATTTATGCCCCTAAAATCAGCATAGGATTGGTGAAGAAATTTGCATAGTGTCCTTCCCAAGTTCGTGAAGAAATATGACCAATGTATAAATCAGGTTCTCCGGGGAACCAGCAAGATAGGTATATATGTATGTATAGAGAAAGAGAGGTATTTTTTAAAAATTACATTATGTTATGTAAGTTTTATGTTTGCGTTATTATAAGTCAACATCCATATATACTAAAATTGAATAAGTACATTTAAAAATGTTTAGAATATAAATTCCAGCAGTAGAAATATTTTCGTCTATTTTAAATGCAATAACGTGGTTTATAACATGTATCATGTTGTATTTTAATAATTGCAAGCAACTTTACTATTCCCACCACCAAAGAGTTAATAACTGTCCACCACTGTCCCTAGCTTTCTTCTTCTGCATATAAATTTAGAGATTATTTTAAGGTAGTTTCTCCCAAGAGTATGGAGACTAGAAGGTTCAAAGTCTGCAGAATAACTCAGCAGCCACCCAAAAGAGTTGACGCTGAATTTTTTTATCTAAAAGGTAGGCAGAATTCTCTCTTCCTTAGGAAAGAGATTCTTATAATTTTAATCAGATTCTTATAATTTCAAGTCACTGAAAGAAGGCCCTTTATGAGTAGAAAAATTCCCACTGCTTTTCAAGTGAAAAAGAATTACAGAACTGAATCCGTACTTTGAAAAGGATAACTTTATTTCTCCAAGCCCATCGGTGCATAAATGTTCCAACAAGAGAAACCAAGATCAGTCTTTCCTCAAAATGCATCATTTTCAAAAACGATGCCTCAAGTGCCACCAGGAGCGAATTTGTGCCACTTCCGTACTAAGGGTATGTCCAAGCAATGCCATTGGCCATGTGTTAGCTACCAGGTGCTATGGTGTATACTAAGAATCACCACCAAGAACCATTAAGATTCAAAATTCCTGGTTCAGTTTCTTACCGTGGGAAAAAGGGGAGGAGGAAAATACACAGGATTTGAAGGAATCTTTTTTCCTTGTGAAGCACCTGTGGCCAAGTGGTATTCTGTGCTGAAAAGAGGATCTGGAACTCACACTGGACAAATGATAAGGGAACATATACTTATGAATCACTTTCACATATATAACTCATAAATAACTCAATAACTCAATAAACCAACAATGATACCAATGCTTCCATATTAGGGTCGACTGCCTGTCAAGTCCATCAATTTAAATGTTGATTTAAAAGAAGAAAAAGACCACCACAAAAATACCCATGAACAAATATCTGAGCTCCCCAAGTTGCCAGATTAAAAAAATAAAAGTCGTGGGGGCTGGTGATAGTACAGTGGGTAAGGCGTTTGCCTTACACGCAGCCTACCTACCAGGTTCGAGTCACAGTATCCCACATGGTCCCCTGGGCACCTCCAGGAGTGAGTGATTCCTGAGTGCAAAGCCAGTAGTAACCCCTGAGTATCGTTGGTATGACCAAAAAATGCAAAAAATAAATAAAATAATAATAGCCGTCCTGTGTGTGTGGTGTTGGGGGAGGTGGTGGTGGGGTTGGGGGAAGGCTGAGTGGTGGTTGTAAGGTTTTCCCAGCAAAAGGTAAAGAAATGTTCTTAAGGAGATTGTTAGAGACAGGCTTATGCGCTGGAGCACAGAGTATAAAAGTATAAAACCTGGTCAGAATAGAGACAGGTTTTGGGTTTTTTTGGTCTTTTTTATGTCGTTTGAGAAGAACCTAGCAATGGTCTGATGTAATGAATACTTAAACTATAAGATACCTTAAACATTTTTATTTCTGAGAACTGTCAAATAAGGCCCAATATGCACTGGTAATTTGTTTCTCAGCAAAAGCTAGCTAATGCAATAATGGATTCTAATACAGAAACTATTTTAGACCATACTCATGCTCAACGACAATAAACTGGAAGTTTGCCACATAACACAGAAAAAAATACATATTTTTTCTGCACATTGAAATTAAAATACTTTTTGTTAGGAACTTTAAGCAAAAATGATATCCTTAAAAATTCTATATTAATATGCAAAACGTACAATTCTAGTTAATAAAATTATTAGAATGGCAATATTTTTAGTTACCTTATTAAAATCAATGACTAACCAAAAAGAGGCATTAAGATTTTTTTGCTGCTATTGTTTGAATTTTATCTGCCTAGTCATATGATAGGCATCCCACAAATGAATATTGATGACTAGATTTCCCACAAATTAAGTAAGAATTTATTTTTTTAATGATTAAGTATTTTGGTTTTGCTTAGTTCATGGGTTTACTGAACCACTGACCTTTAAAATGTTTTCCTGCCTCTATTTCTTACAACTGTGATTACACTATCTTTAGAAATAACTGTTGATATATATAATTGCTAGACCCAATGTTCTGCTCTGCTAAAGACATTAATTCTTAGACACTCTGATCTGTTAGAACCTGTTTCTAATCTCCAATGAGGCATATGAGTTGGGAGGTAAAATGTGTTCCAAGATGTTCAGTAACCTTCTGAACCAGGAAACTGGATTTTTATCTTCCCAGCCTTCTATTTATTCTTTGGAAAAGATAGAAGCAACATTAACTGTATCACAAACTCATTGGCTCAAGTGTGTCTTCAACCTTCTTAGTGAACTTATTTTTTTACATTTTCTCTCAACATCCCTCAATGCTGAAAAAGAAATCTTGAAACTTAATTTTTATCAACCTTTTTTTTCCAAAATATCTTCCTTATTTGGTTAACTAACAAAAGGGAGATCTTTAATGTTTATTACTTTCTTATTCTGTTGAATGCTGATGATTCATATCTTTATTCACAAAGGCAGGTCATACTAAAGAGTTTCTCAGGTTTGAAATGAAATTAATGTTCAAATGTAAAATATAGTGAAGCATGAAACATTCTCTAGCGACTGAGGAGAAAATACAGTGGACATGGCAGTTATCATTCACAAGACAGACCTGGCTTCGATCCCTGGCTCCACACACAGTCCCCAAGCACCAATAGGAGTAAGCCCTGATTGTAGAGCCAGGAGAATGCACTGGAATCTTCCGCCCCACCACCTCAGACAAACCAACAAAACAACAACAAAAATGAAACACTATCTAGTTATTTACACTTGAAATTCTGAGAAATTCAGAATCGTAATCTAAATTCAGAATCATAATCTCTTGGGAGGAGCAATAGCACCACGGGTAGGGCATTTGCCTTGCACATGGCTGACCCAGGTTCGATTCCTCTGTCCCTCTTCGAGAGCCCGGCAAGCTACTGAGAGTATTTGATATGCCAAAAATAGTAACAACAAGTCTCACAATAGAGATGTTACTGGTGCCCACTTGAGCAAATAGATGAACAATGGGAGAACACTGCCACAGTGCTAATCTAAAAACAAATCAGTGTTTCATCTATTACTCTCACTAGAAAAATCAAAAAAAGCCTTAAAGTGAAACTTTAAAGTCAAAGATGATCAGATACCTATAGCAAAATTTTAATTGTCAAAAACTTTATAAAACTATGCTAAAATGAATGCTTATGTGTTTGGGAGAGCACTTCTATTTCACTCCAAATCTGTGTATTAAGAACTTATTCCTTTTACAAGAACCAAATCATGTTCTGTCTCCTCCATCCGACTCTAATCAGCCCTCCTGTTTTTGACAAATTTTCATCAAATGATAAACCTGAAACAACATTTCTTGAATATTACCGCTGATATACTCTTGATCAGTTACCCAGTTCTTATTAGTACTCCAGTGACTAAATTCATCTCTCCTATTAAAGACAAACATGTTTATAAGCATCCTAATATCCTTAAAACATGTACCTGGGCTGGAGAGATAGTAAAGGGATGAAGGTGCAAGCCTTGCATATGGCAACCCCAGTTTTATCTGTCCTTGTGAGCATTCTCACTGGGGTGGTCCCAGTAATCCTCAGCATCTCAGAGTCTGAGCTGTACCACATCCTCAGGCATTTACTATGACCGAATCAGAGTCAATGAGAATTTCTTTGAGGAGTCCCCAGATCTTCTAAGCTTCACTTGGGTATCCCCGCCCCAACCCCCAACCCTCAAAAGGAGAGAGAGGGTAAAAGAAGAAGGGTGTCTGCCATAGAGGCAGGCTGGGGTTAGGGTTAGGAGGGGAAGTTGATGGGAGTGAAACTGGGAACATTGGTAGTGGTAAATGTACACTAATGAAGATACAGGTGTTGGAACATTGTATGACTGAAATCCAATCGCAAACAACTTTGTAACTGTGGCTCTCATGGTGATTAAATAAAAAATTAAATAATTTTTAACATATTATGAGACAAGAAAATACAGACCAAAGTTCTTCTCAAGGAAATTTGTGTAAAGCTTTATATTACATAGAAACAAATTAAAGAATAAAAAATATTTTTAAAAGTTTTCATCTCCATTTTTGGAAATAAGTTTATGCCGGTCCTAATTATTTCCTGTAAAACCATTAGAAAAAGTCTAACCTTCCTTCTCTAAGACAGTCCTTTACTTAAAAACAGGACAAAACTTTCTTCTCTAGACCAGTTCTGTTTATTTAGCCCTCCACAGAACAAACCTACATACACATTGCAAACAAAAACTGGGTCAAAGTTGGTGAAAACAAACTGAATTTTAGGTCACATTTTGTGCCATAAATGTTGACCCTGAATCTAAATATAAAGTGATGGCCTCCCAGAGGAGAGCTATCTTTCAGAACTTTTACGAAGACCTACCTGTCAGACTCAGTCTCCTAGGTTTCAGCTGACAGAACTGAGTTTATAGTAAGAAGTTTCTTTTTGAACTCAGATAGGGATGTCTATATTATTAGACATAGACTGTCTTAATCACATGATTTCATATTAACACTCTCATCTTTGCTCCCTTCCTAAATTTTTCTGTTGCTATCATCATCACTAGCTTCTCAAAGGTAAAATTTTCTTGGTTGGCTCTTCTTATTAAAATGAAATTGGAAGTTATTATGTAACTGTATTGATACAAAATGAATTATGCTTCAAGGTCAACTCTATTATACTCCTATTTATTTATTTTTGTCTAGGAGTGACATCCAGCAGTGTTCTGGGGACTATATAATGGTGAGGATCATATCTGGGGTTCCTGCTCACAAAGCATGCATTGCAGCCCTTTGAGCCATTTCCCCAGGCTTATTATTGTATAATTTAACTCACTGAGAGCTTTTATCTTATTACTAAATTCTGATCTCATTTTCAAAAACCATCATAAAATGCATCTCTTCAAAATTAAACTCAACGGTTTCAAAAGTTAACTATGATTACCCCCTACTTCATTTATTTGCTATTTTCTTGTAACTGTTTCACCATCTGTCCAGTCATCATAAAAGGAAACTTGGAATTATTTCTCACTACTTGCTTCTTGACTTTTCAGTTGGTTGCGTAGTTCTCTGCATTTGCCTTATTATCTCTATCCTATCTTGCCACCGCTTTCTACTTCTACTTTTATTGCCTTAGTCCTAGTTTAGATTGTTATCTCAGACTTCCTTGCCTCCAGTTTGACATTCAATCATTTTTTTACAACCAGTCTACCGTCCAGTCATTTTTCTATAATCATGCTTAGGATCAAGATATCAATCTCGTGTCTGTACTTCTCTGATGATTTTTCATTAATGTGGAAGAAAAGTCCTAAATTCAGTTGCTTGGTATGCCTGAATCTGTAATCCTGATGCCTGTTTGCTCTCCTCAATGAAAACACTGAAGAGTTCCATCCATAGTACACTACTGGTGATGCCCACTCTTCCATAATCCACACTTCTTCCTATATGTCAGCAGCCATTATGACAACCTAATTATCTTTGTTTCTAGTTCATGAAGTTACCAGTGGTCTTAAATAATAACCACCCATCATAATCAAGGTAACAACTAGTAGGAGTAGGAATTAATTTATTGTAAATGGAATAATCCCCCTAAGGATGACACATTAAATTTTGCCAAGATTTCTGTTTCACTATCTTTAAATTTCTTGATGAGAATGTGTCAACTCCAGTCTTAGTAAAGTATGCTTTTGTAAATCAAATCAAATTGTAAAACAGTACCATAAATGGGTTTTTCTTATTTATACTGTTGCTTTAATCTAGGACTTTGAAATTGTTTTTCTTTTCCTTTTGTATAAATCCACAGAATACAAAATCTTGACATAAATGCATGAAAGCACATGCCCTTTAAATATGTTGGCAAAAACTTTTGCTAATCATTTTCCCCAAAGTAAATTGTATCAAAGGGTTTTTGTTTTATGATGGAGATAATTTTGCTCACATCAAGTGGTGCTTAGGAGTTAATCCCTTTGGGCTCTGTGCATTATTCAGTTCACTGTCTTTCAGGGTCCAGGTAGTGGTGGAGATTGAATATGGGCCTTCAGTATTTTATAAATGCATAATAGTCCTTTGAGCTCTCTGCGTGGGCCTAGAAGATTGTAACCAGTGAGAAAAATCCAAACATGTTAGCTGAACCCTTATGTTACAATGAAATATTAAAAAATTTAATCAAAATAAACAAATAAAAGTTCTTACTGGCAAAAATCTTACTTGACTTTTTTGGTTCCAAATCTTTCTTAGAGTGCAAGCACAGACAAGTTAGAAAAAATTTCTCTTTAGGGTTTAAAATAATTTGAAACCAGAAGATAGGAGGGTGGATTGATTCAAATTCAAACAGCATAAAGTAAAGTCTCCAGGTATACATTTTTTCTGAGGTGATGGAGTTTTCTGGACTATACATTAAATAATCTGCTCTATTAGGCAACATTTAATTTAATATTTTTAATTATGTAAAAATTAACAGTATGGGGCTAGAGAGTATTTGAGTTACATTTTTTTTCTTTTTTTTAATTGTATTGAATCACCGTGAGATAGTTACAACCTTTCATGTTTGAGTTACAATCACACAATGATTAAACACCCATGCCTCCACCAGTGCACGTTGCCCACCACCAATGTCCCCAGTATATTCCTCTCCTCACCCTGTTCTGGCCTCCATGGCAGTCTTTATTCCCCATACACAAAAGAGAGTCTCTACTTTTGGGCATTATGTTTTGCAATACAGACACTGAAAGGTCACCATTATCTGCCTTCAGTACCCATCTCCCATCCCGGCCAATTCCTCCAGCCATCATTTTCTTAGTTACCCCTTCTCTGTTCCGTCTGCCTTCTCCCATCTGCTCATGAGGCAGGCTTTCAGCTATGGAGCAATCCTCCTGGCCTTTGTATCTACTGTCCTTGGGTGTCAGCCTCATGTTATGTTATTCTATACTCCACAAATGAGTGCAGTCCTTCTATGTCTGTCCCTCTCTTTCTTTGACTCATTTAACTTAGCATGATACTCTCCATATCTATCCATTTATAAACAAATTTCATGACTTCATCTCTCCTAACTGCTACATAGTATTCCATTGTGTAGATGTACCAAAATTGCAGCGTTCCAGACACCCTCTCCCCTCATCCTGTCCAGGTACCTGCCCAGTATAAATGGGCCCTTCCGGATCGCGCCTCAAGTTACTTTAAAGGTTAATATGTAAAGGACTGCATCTTTGTATTGAGGAATTCAAGTCTTTAAGGGGGAGGAGCAGCATAATTAGCAATATTGAGGAGATGCCAAACTGGATTGCTTGAGGAAGCCAAAGAGAAGAAGGGAAATATAAGAATCCAGGGACTGAAGAGGACAGTGCATGAAAATGGTATCCATATAGGCAGTCTGGGATATCATATGGAAAGATGGTCATTTCAAAATTGGTACCACATTTTCTTTGTTTACTAGTATTCATGACATTTTAATAGCATTTACCTCTCGTTGAAACTCAAATCTCTGAAGTTGCTTCACATTCTTACCAATCAACAAAGAAAGTGAAGTCAAGTTTTAGCTACCTAAGAAAACAACGGAATCATCATATGAATGATAATACCAAATCTTTAAGACTGTGATTCAGGCCACTGGTTCTAATGGCAAGAATTTCATTAACTTCGTTGAACTCAAGATTATTTTTCAGAAAGGTATTTTCCAAACTATAGATCAAGACTCATTAGGAGTTATTAAATCAATTTGGTAGGCTGGGACAAATTGCCTCTTCACACTTATAAAAGGTAATGTATTAATCAATATGAAGTAACCTATTATTGATATCTAAGTGCCTTTATTTATACAAATTTTCTTCTAATTTACACAGAGTTAATTCGGGTTAGTTGAGCCTCTTACAACTTTACTTCAGTATCAGTTAAAAGTGGTCTTCAAGTTAGAGTATCTTTGGATGCAGGAAAGAGAGAGTTTCAAGGTTCAAGATAAACTTAATGACCAGTGTTTGAAGTGATTGATTAACAGCTGACCTGATATCAATGACAACTTTTGCTTATGTGGCCCCTACCTAACTTTAAAAAAGACAAATAGCACATGTTATGTGCAGTCTTATACATGTGAGATAAATGGACATGAAGTTTAAGCTATAGCCCTGTACATCCACATTTCATAGAGAATTCAACATTTCTGAATTTGTTGATGATGCAGTTTTGATATTTTAGTAATTGCTTAACGTTTCAGACTACTAAGCATCAATTTTGTTTTCTTCTCTGAAGCAAAGGCATTTTTCTGTTATTGTACGCAAGACACAATTGGACTTTATGTATTTGGATTTTCCTATAAGTTAATTAAACTAACATATATTAAATCTCTGCTAGTATATTAGGCCATATGAAAGAATCAGGGATGAATTACATTCCAGTTATTCATTTCTCTATTATATATTTTCATGCTATCATCATTTCTCTGACCATATCCTCTAAGCTGTATCACAGTACCACAAGTACCCATGGTAAGAGATTGTCATTGAGCTTAAAAATAAATAAATAAATATTCTAAATATCCTGTCACTGTCACTGTCACTGTCATCCTGTTGTTCATTGATTTGCTTGAGTGGGCTCCAGTAATGTCTCCATTTGTCCCTGTCACATGCTAGTGTAGCCCGATGACATTGGGAGCTATTTCAGGGTCAGGGGAATGAGGACCATCATTGTTACTGCTTTTGGCATATCAAGTATCTACTAGTAGCTTGCCAGGCTCTGCCGTGTGGGCAGGATACTCTCAGTAGCTCGCCAGACTCTCCCAGAGGGATGGAGGCTTTGGGGGCAGCCTATAATCACCTTTACAGGTGTTCCCAGTCAGGCATATTATGTGAGAAGGATACTTTCGGTAGCCTGCCATGTTCTCTGAGAGCAAAAACTAGACAATAAGAGGTCATGCAGCCGCATTTGTTTTATAGTCTCTGGATCTTGGCCATTGGTGGGTTTACGCGGCAGTTGGTGGGTGTAACTGTCTAGCCACTGGAAGATGGGGGATCTGGGTGGAGGACACCCACTCCCAATCTGAGCAGGCTTGGAGATCTCAGTCCAGGTTCCTGCACCTTGGTTCCTCTATGTGTGAGGCCCCTCTGAGCATGTGGAGAGTGGTCTCAGCATGGCTGTGGCTAGGTTCCAGAGGTCTTCAGCTGTTGGGGCTCTGCTTGGGGCAGGGAGGGAAACTCCCTCCCCCAATAATATCTAATCATAATATCTAATATTTATTCTAACTATCCTAATCAGAGAAAAAAATCATTGTGAAGTATTTCAATTCTGGTAAAGAATTTTAGGTGAATAACAAGAGCTGCTAGGGAAAATGGACAGCAACATGTAAAAATAATTAATTCAGACATCTACCTAACATCATACACAAAAATCAGATCAAAATTCATTAAATACCTGAATCCATAGGCAAATGGAAGAAATAGGAAAAACCCTCCATGACATTGAATCTAAGGATATCTTCCAAGATGAAATACCACTGATCAATCAAGTGAAAATAAAGATAAACAAATAGAACTACATTAAACTAAGAAGCTTCTGCACCGCAAAAGAAACAGTGACCAAGACATAAAGACAGCCCATCGAATGGGAAAAGTTATTCACCCAATATCCTTCTGATAAGGTATTTAATATCAAAGATATACAAGGCACTGATAGTACTTCACAAGAAAAAAACAACTAACCCCATATGGGGAGAAGAAATGAACAGAAACTTTCTCAAAGATGAAATTCAGATGGCCAAGACATAAAAAAATGCTCTCATCACTACTGATTGGGGAGATACAAATCAAAACAACAATGAGAAATTATCTCACACACAGAGACTGGCAAACATACAAACAAACAAGAACAACCAGTGCAGATGTGGGGAGAGAGGGATTTCCATTCATTGTTGTTGGGAATGTTGACTGGTCCAGTCTTTTTGGAAAACAAGATGGACATTCCTCAAAAAAAACTAGAAATTGAGCTCCCATTTGACCTAGTAATAATGCTTCTGGAAATATAACCTGGTGATCCAAAAACACTTACCAGAAACACCATCTGCACTCCTATGTTCATTACAGCACTATTCACAATAGCCGGAATCTAGAAACAACCTGAGTTCCTGAGAACAGACAAATGGATAAAGAAACTGTGGTAAATCTACACAATGGAATACTATGCAGCTATTAGGAAAATGAAGTCATGAAGTTTATCTATAAATGGTTGGACATGGAGTGTGTCATGCTGAGTAAAATGAGTCAGAGGAGAGGGACAGATAAAGAATAACTGCATTCATTCGTGGTATCACTGTAGAACTGTAGCACTGTCCTCCCATTGTTCATCAATTTGTTCAAGCAGGCACTAGTAATGTCTCAACAAATTGTGAAAATTGTTACTGTTTTTGGCATAGTGAATATGTCACCGGTAGCTTGCCAGGCTTTGCCATATGGACGAGTTACTCTCAGTAGCTTGCCAGGCTATAAAAAAAAATAGCAGAAAATGTATATCAAAGGTCAGGGAAAACAGGGGCCAGGAGTACTGGTCAATGGCGAATATACCACAAGTGTGTGTAGGGCAGAGGGTGGGTAAGATAGAGAAGGGACCAGATATAACAATAGTAGTTGGAAATGATCATGCTGGACAGTAACTGAGTGTTGAAAGCAGGTAAAAGGATATGTATTGCAAACTACAATGCCCCAAAGGAAAGGAGAGAGAGAGAGAGAGAGAGAGAGAGAGAGAGAGAGAGAGAGAGAGAAGTACCTGCCATAGAGCAGGCTGGTGGGGTGGTGGGGCTGGGGAGTTTGGGGATGACGATGGAAGGGAAACTGTAACACTGGTGTAACAGTGGGTGTCGGAACGCTGCATGACTGAAACCTAATCATGAACATCTTTGTAAAGCTTTCTCACAGTGATTCAATAAAAAAAGAGAATTCAAAAAAGAATTGAAGGTGGACTAAACTACCTCTCTCCTTTTCTGATATTTTTAACATAAAAAATCTTATGGTTTCAGTTACATGGTAACTATAGTGTTAACATTCATGGTTTTGATTCAATATCTTTCACTCAGACTCTATAGATTCTTCATTAATTGTCTCAAGTCCTTATCGCCTTAACTCTTTCCTTAAACTAAATGCTTCTGTAAGCTGGATTTGCTCTCTTTGTCTCTGATTTATATGTTGAAACATTAGCCCCTCATACAACTATTTTTAGAGATAAGTACTTTAGGAAGTAACTACAGTTAAATAAGTTTATAATGGCAGAGTGAAAATCTAATAGCTTTTGGTACTGTTTCTCATACAGGAAGAGGAAAAACAGAGATCTCTCTCTTGTGTCAGTACATCCATCTGTTCACACACATCCACACATACACTCACACTGAGCAAAACCCATAGAGGCTAGTAGTCAGAAGAAGGCTATCCAAAAGCTAGAAGGCAAGTACTCACTAGAACTTAGCATGTTAGAATATTAATATTGTACTTATAGCTTTCAGAACTGTGAAGGAATTGATTTCTATTTCTTTAAGCTATACAGTCTACAGTATTTTATTGTAGCAGTCAACCAAACTATGAGTTGTGCTATCTTATATGATCACTAGGGTGTATAAATTAAGTTAAATCTCTTTCTCCATGTAAGTTCTCACCAATAAAAGAGAAATCTCTGACTCCTACTTTTCTGTCACAAGGCAAACTTGCATAAACACCACATGTATTATACTTGATTGCCATTACTTGTGTATCTGTTCTTCATTAAAAAATAAGTTTCTTGAAAATAGAGATCAGTCTGCAGACCATATCAAATGAAGGTACCCTGAAATGTAGTATTATATATCAGGGTAGCTTAAATGTATTATGTTATCACTGTATGGGGTATGCCATGTTATGTATCTTAATAAGTAATGATAAAAGATTTTGCAAATTAAAAAAGGTCTGTTGTGACCTTAAGCTCATCTGCAAAAGCCACGGATTTGCAATTTTAACCACCACTCAGGTAACAATTTATTCTAATATTAGGCCATAAAACTCATTTCCAGTTTGCCATGTTATTCACCTTTGAAAACTTGTTTCAGAATGCTGGATCTTAACCATTGAACAGTCCCTTTATTACGTCTATTTTTTTCTACCACCATTGTTCTTTAAATATCTACAGTTTTCTTTGTCTCAAGTCCTAAACACATTATCATCTGCATTATTAGAGCTGACAACTTGATTAAAATAATGCAATCTTGTAATATTGAATGCCTCTATATTTAATTATTTAAAAATACTTTCCATAATATAATAGTTATTATAAAATAGTTAATGAATCAATTTAGTTATAAGCATATTGGTTCTTTGTTCTGTTACAAACTATAGTCTGACTCTTTGCAGTATTCATTGCTATAAAAGAACAAGCTAAGCTTTTTATTAAATACTTAAATTCACAGGATTTATATTATTAGGTACAGAAATGTTTGTCCAGCTCAGTCTTTAGTTAAATTTCCCACTATTAGTAGGCATTCATAAGTGACATATGGCATAAAATTCTTTATCTGTGCATAACAAAGAAAAAAACATTAGGCCCCTTAAAAGCCATACATATTTTGATGATTCAGACGATGAGTGGCAATAGAAATACATTAATAAAATAGTGATTCATATTCATTCCTTATTCCTTGGTGCAATTAGCTTTCTAAGCAAAGAATCATGCCCATTGTAATGGTAAAAGAGGACCTTATAGCTTAAATTTTAAATAGATCATTTAAAACAACTGTTTCGTTTAAATCTGATAGATTATTCTCAGCACAGAGCCCTATCTATGAGTCATTTTTTGGTTTATGCAAACTCAGAAAATCATATTAGCTATAAAAAGTAAATTAAAATGGTCTTAGTAAGAAGCTATAATATTATTCTCAAGATCTCCCTGATCATTTTTTTAATTCTGAGTAATCTCTTTATTTAATAAAAGATCTCCATGTTTTATTTAAAAGATTTTTGTCACTGTAGAATTCCAACCAGAGTCTGTTGTAAGAAACAAAGGAACTAGAAAATGTAAGTCAAAGCCAATAGTTCAAGTAATCCTTTATCAACTCTACCTTTTTTGCTTATCCAGACTCTAAGAAAAGGGGTTTTATGGAGGATAAAAAACAAACAAACCTCAAATCCCACATCACTGAACTGAACTACCAAATAGGTTCATTGTATTTGGGTATTTCAAAAGAAGAGCTCGAGAGCATTGTTGTTGACTTTTAGTTTTTATTAAAAATGTTAGTATTCCAGAAATCCCTTAATTGGTCATAAAAGGACCAATTCAACCTTACCTTCCTATTGAATGCAATGTAATAGTAAATTTTTACTATGCATGAATCTTGTAACTCTCATCCCATGGAAAGTCACCGTAAGCTTCCCAAATTAGAAACCATTTCAATTTTTGATTATTCTAGATTATTCAAACTACTTTGCTCATTCAGTTATCACTATATATTCTTGCACATCATCAGAAAGCTCTGTGTTTCGCGTGAGATAACAGTTCTCACCCTCTAAATCACTCAATATAGCAATCAATCGTTCAGAGTGTCAAGAATTTAACCCTTACAATTGACTTAGGGTAGGTGTGCCCAGCATTACTGTACAGATGACAAAACAACAAAATTAAACCCAGGAATCATTAAAGTTTAAGAATTAAGTCCACAACACCACAGGGCTATAGATTACAGAACATTTGTTCCCACCAAAATGAGTCCTCAGTAGTTTTACAGTGTATTGATTTTCTGCTTTTCTTTATTATTTGAAATTTATAATGATTTACTGAAATTTTTTTAACTTTCTCCAAACATCTTTTTTTGTTGTTGTTCTTTTGATTTTTTTGAGGTCACACTCAGTGATGCTTAGAGGTTACTCCTGGCTCTGCACTCAGGAATTACTCCTGGCAGTGGTCCCGGGACCATATGGGATGCTGGGGATTGAACCCAGGTTGCCGCGTGCAAGGCAAACACCCTCCCTGCTGTGCTATCACTCCAACCCTCCCCAAACATCTTTGTTTTTTATTTATTACTTTAGTGGGTGGGGATTCCCAGGGCCATTCCAGTTCTATTCAGTTGACAATGCAGGACAATGGTTCAGTGTTCATTCTGGCTGTGCAGCCGATCACCACCCCAATGACTTAGTTGTTATTTAAAAACTTGACTTCTTGCTATCTTGCATGCTAAAATTTAAAAACTACATTTGATTTCTAACAGATAGAATACTGTTTTAAAACACTTAAGCAGGAAAATGCTATTCAGTCTTTTTGTGTTATAAATATGTTCTTACTTCCCTCACACACAGAGAGAATAGGTCCACGGGGATAACCTCAGAATGAACCCCATTTTTCAAGCTAGTCATGGGGTGAAACAGCTGGAACTAGAAAGCGAATGTGGTCATGAAGAAGCACAGCCTGAAGAAGAGCCAAAAAAGGGCCCTTAGTCATCCACGAGTTTGAGGAGTGATTTTTAACACACCAGGAAGAAGTGAGTCAACGAGGATGTAAATCAAAAGGGGATAGGAGGAAAAGGAAAAACATAGTCTCTTTTATGGAAATTGAAAGATCTTCCTTGACCAAAAGGAAATTCTGGGAAAGATCTCTCTTCCTGCACATCAGCAAATTGCAAAGTTCCCACTCGTTTTCATGCCTCTGTCAGAAAAGTTTTCTCATACCAGTGGGTCATACGGGACGAGAATGGAAAGGAAACTCAGCTTTGCTATCAAATGAAGAAAGATGCAGAGACAGGTTTTCTTTCTTTCTTTTTCTTGAGAAATTTTAAATCTGCCATATGAGCTGGATTATGTTCCAGGACTACGATAAAAATCTTCTCTAAGAACTTTCTAGATTAAAAAATCATAGACTAGAAACCAAGAGGCCTGTCATTTTTTTAAAATTTTATCAACCTCCTTTAAATATGAAAGTTAACCCCACACAGGTTTTATTTTTTAAACATGTTTTTCTCCCATTACAAAAACTGTCCTGGGTTTGGAGTGGACTTTTTAATGTAAAATGGCTTGATTTTTAGTTTATTAATGCATCTTAGGACTGTCAAACTGACATTTATATTTTACAGGTTACATAATTTCTATTTTAAGGCACAAAATTTAGGAGCTTTTCACCCCCATGCATTCTTATGAAAGAATGTTTGGCATTGAAAAAGAATTTGTTCATGTCTTTTTAGAAATATGATAAGCCTGAGGACAGGTATCCCAAACTTTGTTCTGGCGGTGCAGGGTCACTTCCAGTGATACTCTACCAAATATCTTCCCAGTCCTGAAAATCAGAGTCATCTTAACCCACATCCTATCTTAATAAATGTTTTCCCTAAAATTCCCACTCTTCATTAGAAAATTATTATTATTATTATAGCACAGCGGGTAGGGCGTCTGCCTTGCACTCAGCCAACATGGCCCACCCGAGTTCGATTCCTCCGCCCCTCTCGGAGAGCCCAGCAAGCTACCGAGAGTATTCGATATGCCAGACACAGTAACAACAAAGTCTCCAATGGAGACGTTACTGGGCCCGCTCGAGCAAATCGACGATCAACGGGAGGGCCTTTACCTTTACCTATTATTATTATTATTTTATGTAGGAGTACTGCTATTTATCCAGCCACTGATTAGCTGATTGAATTGGGCATGAACTCCACCTTACTTTTTTTCCATTTTTATAATTTTATTTATTGGATCACTGTGAAAGCCGTTACAAAGCTTTCGGGTTTAAGTCTCTGTCATACAATGAAACACCTACACCTTCACCAGTGCCCATTCTCCACCCCAAAGAATCCCAGTATACCCCCGTCCCTCACTCTCCCCCTACCTGTGGGGCAGATGATTTCCACAACTACCTAATTTTTGGCCGTTTACTTTCTTGGTAAACTTTGCCCCAAGTTTTGGAGTCTGGTCAAAGGCACAGCAGCAATTTTGGGGTATCTGGAAGCCTGCAGGTGCCATCAGGCTTTGATGCACTCGCCTCACAGGTACAGAGTGACCTGCTGGCAGCACCATCCCCCCTAGAAAATTATTTTTAAGGCTCAATTTAATCCTATAGGGCACCTAGATTGGCTTTTATTGCTACAACAAATTAAAAAGTGGCCTAATCAGGATAAATATACTATTTCACAGTTCTGCCTTGCATGCAGCTGACCTGGGTTTGATCCTTGACATCACATATGGTGTCCTGAGCCTGCCAGAAGTAGTGTCTGAGTGCAGAAACAGAACGTGTGTGTGTGTGTGTGTGTGTGTGAGAGAGAGAGAGAGAGAGAGAGAGAGAGAGAGAGAGAGAGAATCATCCCTTTTTCTCACTGCATTTCTGAGTATCTGCTTGCACACCCTCTCTTTTCCTTCCTTTTTCCTTCCCCCACTTTTTGCTTATATGACACTATTTCTATCTTACCATCCTAATTCTACTTAACTTCAGTATTTTTCCCCTGATCTTTGACGTTCTTGATAGCTGCCCTTGATTTCTTCTAGATCTTCCCTTTGGTATTTTAATAGACAACCCACTCATCATTCATATATTACAGTTTGGGGGACAAAACTCACATATTTTCACTTATTTAATTTAACTAGGTTACATATTAGCACTTACACAGAATTATTTAATCCTTAAACATTAAATTATAAATTCTTTCTCACTGTGACCTTTGAATTTTCCATTGTCAATCTTGAACTATTTAGTCAGCTTGTAGAATAAGTCTTTCAAGTCCAACTTCTTGCTAATCATTAATTTAAATCAGATATACTCATTTTTAAGGCCAATTCATTCACTATTTTTGGAGTACTTAATTAAAACTTATTCTCTGCTATATATTATTAGTCAGTGATAATTTTAAAGGGAAACATTCCTATTGTTCAGGATTAGACTTTATTTGGCTTTAATCTGGCTCCATTCTCCTACCTAACCAGTCAGATTCTTGTGGAAATTTTCAGTTATTCACCCCAAATTTTCTCTACTCTTTGTCTTGGTACTAATTCTATTGTATAGGTTGTTCCAAAACATAGGTTCAGTGATTTCTATGTCACTTAACTAAGCAAAAAAGAAACAAAATAGTTGCCTGAATAAATATATGTGGATAAACCCTAACTTTTATTTTCTTTTTTGAATTTTCTGACTTTCCCAATTAATCAGTAGAAATATACCAAAAATTATTTACCAAAAATATATATACATATATATAAACACTAGAGTTCTTCCTACACTAATGATGCTTAATAATTAATAGCTAGCTTATTAGTTTCTCTTTTGCTTTTGTTTGTTGGGGGGTGACTTCCACCGTGCTCAGGGCTTTCTCCTGGCTCTGTGCTCAAGGATCTCTCTTGACAGTGTTCAGGGTTTCATATTTTGGTGCCAGGAACAAAATTCAGGTAAGTTGTATATAAGTCAAGCACACTCTCTGCTATACTACCTCTCTGGTTCCTCCTTTTTAAGTTACAATGATTAATTCACTATGGTTCAGTTTTTGTTTTTCTTTTTGTATTTTTCAGAGGAAGGGGAGTTCTCAAGCTGTGTTCAGGGGACCCGGTGGCTACTTCTGCTATTGACCAACCAGGCCATCAGCTCAATTCTAGAGTCAAGGTTACAAAACTGTTTTGGTCCTGTGGTATTAGATCACCCCAAACAATGCTCAGGGCTCATGGAGTCATGCTCAATTGGTGTTCACAGACCTCCAAATTTGGGCACCTGGAGATGCTTAGGGAATTAGTTTTTGCTAGGTGTTGAACCAAAGTCAGCCTCATGCAAGACAGATGCCTTAACCCATTTAGTTTAAATATTTCTACTTTGTGTGTGTGTGAGTGTGTGTGTGTGTAGTCCTATAGATAAAACCCACAACTTAACAAATGTGAGTTATAAACTTTGCTTCAGAACCACATCTACCCTATCTACTCAGAGATCTCCACTAGCAACATATTTCACACATAAAACACACTAAGTCATCAGGGACAAATTCTCTTGATTCCTATAATTTATTCTCTTCCAAATTTAACATTCAATGGCAAACCTTCCTTCTAAGAATAACTCAACTATCTGCTTTAATACATTTTATGGGCATTTCTACTTTCCCAGTATCTTGCTGCTTGCTTCATTAATTACCTGCCCCTCTTATATCTGCCATGTCTTCAACAAGTTTAGTGGTGTCCTCTCCTAACCAAGACTTTCCCTTAGTTTCTTTGGTTTCCATCACTACTAAATTTTTCAGCAAAGATTACTGATGAACTTCGTTTTCCCACTTCCTATTTTCTTGAGAACTCTGACTGACCATAAAATATCATTGCAACAATTTTTTTTAAATGGTCATTTGGAATCCGTTGGTCACATTTCAATTCTCATCTAGTTTGACCTCTTTAAAAAATGTTATTAATATACTGCCATTTTTTAATTTCTTCCTTGACTTTCATGAAAGTGCTCTATCTTTTTAGATGGCTGATCTGGGAAACATTCTATAATTTTTCATTTTTTCATCAAATCCTATTCACTGATGCTTTTTCCCTATCTTACATTTATTTTCTCTGTGGTTTATTTGAAGTCTAGACTTGGTACTTCCTTCATGACTCTGGTGTCAGTGAACATACCTTTATGCTGATTATTCTCAAATCTGTATCTTTAGTATTCCTACCCAGCAAATGCCCTAGACTGAATCTTTAAGTAAGATCTCATTCAACTATTGTAGAATTTGGTTAAAAAGTGCAAATGGAAACTGACATGCCACCTTTCTAAGTATGTTCTAAATCAAGCTAACAAACTGTTCAATAAAGTACAGTGAATAATTCTCCTTTAACAAACATGTCTCCATAGCAACCTGGAGGGTCATGTTCAAATCTGAACTTCTAGTATTTTTAGAAATTCCACGACACAACATAACATAAGAGAGAGTCCTTCAATTTTTGTCCTCTCTTCTTTTATCTCTTGCCTAATGCTCAATTCAATACCACAAGGTAATTTATGTGCAGACAAAGAAACCCCCACACTCCATACTATATTGGGAATCCTGGTGCTGGTGGATTAATGAGAATATGGAAATTATAATCTGCTGGTAATGAAGACAAAAGTCACTTGAAAAGAGTTAACAGGCAATATTGAAGTCTCCATTTTGGTGCTAAGGGGTAAACAACTTCAGTGAGTTTAGGGAAGATCCATTTCCAGATCAAGGCAGAATATGAAAGAATAACATTATCTGTTAATTATAATATGACTGGGGAAGCTGCCACTATTTTTTCTTGGACTCTGTTTTAAGTGGTTATTTTTAAAGTGCCCCAGAAAAACACAGCAGGAAACTGTGGTGAGATTCATTGACTTGGATAGGTTTTACATATTCAAACAATAGTTGTGAGAAGATTGTCCTAAAGTATAATTCCTAGCCAATAACGGAAGATACGGGGTTTCTGATTACCTATAGCCTCTCAAATATTTCTCTTTTGAATATCTCAGGCATCTGAGAGGATGGGCCACTGAAGAGGTTTGCATCACTTGGGTCTGTTTGGGCACGGTTTCTAGGGTCTCAGGATCCCATAACTGATCTAGAGATAGTGGGCTCCAGGCCATAGATCTCTTATGGATATCTCCCCACAGGGGAGATATATCCAAACAAGTTCTCTAAATTGTGAGTCCCAGAGCAAGGGCATCCTTCTTTGCCAGATTACAAGGGTAAAAATGCTAAAACAGCCTACTGGTTAAATCCTTAACAGTGGTTGATTCAGTTTTTACTAGCTGATATTTATTTCCATCAGGTTATTGTATCTAATCCTGGTAGTTATACTGTAGTCTTACATACACACACACGCACACACACATTATATATACATGTATATATCACATAGTTCCAAGAATTGAAAATAATCCTTTTTTTTCCTTTTGCTTTTTGGGTCACACCCAGCGGTGCACAGGGCTTACTCCTGGCACTGCACTCAGGAATTACTCCTGGTAGTGCTCGGGAGACCATATGGGATGCTGGGTATCGAACCCTGGTCAGCCGTGTGCAAGGCAAAGGCTGCTTGCTATCACTCTCGCCGCAAGAATTGAAAATAATCTTAATCTCCTTTCGTGCCCACTTTCTTTATTTTAATGGGTCTCCCAATACTATCGCTTCATTCTTTGAAATGAATTAAACCTTTCTCTTTTCCAATTTTGCTTCCACTTTGTAACTTTGTAATTCATGGTGATTCAATAAAAAAAAATCATAAAATTAAAACTGTATGTTGGATTCAGGGGCTGGAGCGATAGCATAGCGGGTAGGGAGTTTGCCTTGCACGTGGCTCACCTGACTTCAATTCCCAGCATCCCATATGGTCCCCCGAGCACTGCCAGGAGTAATTCCTGAGTGCAGAGCCAGGAATAACCCCAGTGCACTGCCCGGTGTGACTCAAAAAGCAAAAAAAAAAACAAAAAAGATTCTTAAAACTCTATGTTGGATTCAGATCAAAGCTATCACCTAAGAAAATTATATTAATCTTATTTTTGTAATCAAAGTTCTCCATTTATTTTTGATGCATTTTGATAATTCTTCTTACTCCTTAGCCCTTCTTTCTCTCCAATTCACTCCATCCATCCACTCATCATCCATTCATCCATCAAAAAAAAAACAGTTATTGAAAACTTATTATGAACCAAGTAGTCTGTACTCTCCTGTGAATTTTGTTCTCATAGAATTTTGATTAGTGGGGGAAGACAGATAGTAATGAAATAATGATCCTAAAATATAAGGATAAACTGACATGGAATAAGAAAAGAATTCTAAGAGCAAAGGAAGTGATTTTATAATTTATAACTATTTTTCAGGTTAGTTGAGGTGAATTTTTCTGAGGAAATGACAGGTGAGTGAGATCTGATGGACTAGTAACAGTTACTCAGTGAAGTGGGGATAAGGAACATTCCAGGCACAGGAGCTGGGATAGAAAAAGTTATTAGGGTGGCTCTGGTTTATCTGAGGGGCTACAAGGAAGATAGCTGAGTGCAGAGAGCAAAGGCTGAATGATATGAGAATCCGTTTAACAGGGAGTGTTGATATTTTGTCACTATTGTAAAGGAAAAAGAACACCTTTCTTTCTTTCTTTCTTTCTTTCTTTCTTTCTTTCTTTCTTTCTTTCTTTCTTCTTTCTTCCTCTTCTTTCCTTCCTTCCTCCCTCCCTTCCTCCCTCCCTCCCTCTCTCTCTCTCTCTTTCTTTCTTTCTTTCTTTCTTTCTTTCTTTCTTTCTTTCTTTCTTCTTTCTTCCTCTTCTTTCCTTCTTCCTCCCTCCCTCCCTCCCTCCCTCCCTCCCTCCCTCCCTCCCTCCCTTCCTTCCTTCCTTCCTTCCTTCCTTCCTTCCTTCCTTCCTTCCTTCCTTCCTTCCTTCCCGCCAGTCCTTCCTCTCTCTTTCTTTCTTTCTTTCTTTCTTTCTTTCTTTCTTTCTTTCTCTTTCTTTCTTTCTTTCTTCCCCCCTCCCTCCCTTCCTCCCTCCCTCTTTTCCTTCCTTCATTCCCACCCATCCTCCCTCCCTCCCACTCCCTCTCTCTCTTCCTTTTTTCCTTCCTTCCTTCCTTCCTTCCTTCCTTCCTTCTTTCCTCCCTTCCTTCTTTCCTCCCTCCCTCCCTCTCTCTTTCTTTCTTCCTTCCTTCCTTCCTTCCTTCCTTCCTTCCTTCCTTCCTTTCTTTCTTTCTTTCTTTCTTTCTTTCTTTCTTTCTCTGTCTGTCTTTCTGTCTTTCTTTTTTCTTTCTTTCTTCTGACAGGAAGTGGGGGAGAGAAACAGCTGGCTTTCTTTTGATTCTGTATTTAGACATCACTCCTGGTGGTGTTTGAGGATCATTAATTTTAGTGTCAGGGATTTGAATAAGGGTCTTCTGCATACAAGGAAAGCAACTGAAGTCCTGTACAATCTCTCCAGCCTCTCTGTTGAGTTTTAAGCAGGGGAGATAGCATGCATAGCTTTGTAAGAAACATTATGATTATGATTTAGGAAATTGTCTGAGGATAAAAAAGTGGGTAAAGATTAACCAGTTATAAGAATTTCGCATGAGATTTGGTTTTTCTTATTGGCAATGGTAATGCTAAATAAATAGATTTTATGACAATATAGATTCTAAAATTATCTTAAATTAGTGATATATTTTGGGACATTAAGAAAGAGAAAGACAGCACTGCTTCTGGATTATGCATAATGATGGTTAGGGCCATTTCTAAGAGCCCTGAAAAATTTAGGTCTAGAGAAGATTTTTTCAGAGTCAGGATTTCTGTTCCAGTACACTAAAATCAAATAAAAAGTTTCTATTGATCTTAATTTGAAACTCACTTGTCTAAAAATTTCTTAAAAATGTTAGTTTGAAGAGCATAAAAACCAAGATTCTATCCTCAAGAAACATCAACAGGTAAGAATTTTATGGTGGGAATGCTGGCTGGTCCAACCCTTTTGGAAAACAGTATGGACGATTCTCAAAAAATTAGAATTTGATCTCCCATTTGACCCAGCTATAGCACTCCTGGGAATATATCCCAGAGAGGCAAAAAAGGTATAGTCGAAGTGACATCTGCAATTGTTTGTTCATTGCAGCACTCTTTACAATAGCCAGAATCTGGAAAAAACCTGAGTGCCCAAGAGCAGATGACTGGTTAAAGAAACTTGGTACATTTACACAATGGAGTACTATGTAGCTGTTAGAAAAGATGAAGTTATGAAATTTACATACAAGTGGTACTACATGGAAAGTATCATGTTAAGGGAAATGAGTCAGAAAGAGCGGGATAGACACAGAAAGATTGCATTCATCTGGGGAACATAAAGCAACAAAAAGGGAGACTAACACTCAGGAATGGCTGAGATTAGTACCAGGAATTTTGCTCCATGACTGGAAGGCCAGCCACTCGTGCTAGGTGAAAAGGAAGCTCAGATAGAGAAGAGAGCACCAAATAAAGGGTGTTGTGAAGACCCTCCCAGGGTGGGAGAAGCACGCTAAAAGTAGTCTATAGACCAAACATGATTGCCACTCAATGCCTCTCTTGCAAAACACAGTACCCAAAAGAAGAGAGAGAGAACAAGGGGGAATACCCTGACACAGAGGCAGGATGGGAGGGGGGGGATGGGGAGTTGGGGGGATGCTGGAACCTGTGGTGGTGGATGATGGTCACTGGTGGAGGGATGGGTACTTGATCATTGTATAACTGAAACCCAAGCACAAAATTTGTAAGTCTATAACTGTACCTCATGGTGTTTTACTAATAAAAAAAGAAAAAAAAAGAACTTTATGGTATCTGTGTGTGTAGGTGAAGGAGCATGTGTGGAAGAAGATAAAAGTTTAGGAATATTTTCTGTTGTGAGTTATACTTGGTATTGTCTGTGTCCTTCCCAACTGAAAGTGCTTTGAAGCTAGAGAACACATATTCCTCATTATTCAATGTTTTGGAATATTGTGTATCTGAAATGATGAATGTTGGGATCATATTTTTCTCCCGGTGGAAAAAGTCTTCTAAATAATTTGCATGCATTCAATGCTTTGAAAATTTAATTTAAAAAATTTAAATTGTTTTAAAAATAATTACTTCCAAAGGAAAATTTTCAGCATATTCATATGAGAACGAATATGCGATCATAATAATATCTTCCTCTTTGTCTGTTCACAAATTATGAAGCAGTCTCATACTATTTATGTTCTGATTTTTAATGTGACTGTCACCTAAATTTGAAACTATCATAAACTAAAAGCAAAGAAATATAAAAAGATTAATTTTCCGGAAGTCATAAGCTTCATTCTAGGTCAACTCTACTCCAAAATAACTCTTAAAGGTGATCTCTTCTTTCAAAACATTTTTAGTAACAAAATGATTTTAAGCTTAAATAGGTTAACTTGTACACCTTCGTGTTCTTTTTACAGATAAACAGAAATTTTTAACTGCTAGGTCACTACCTGCATGTCAAACTGAATCTACGGTGAATCTAAACGTGCTTTGAAATTGTTTGCTTTAAAAGTTTCCTTG
The DNA here is from genome assembly GCF_029834395.1 of Sorex fumeus. Classification (NCBI taxonomy): domain Eukaryota; kingdom Metazoa; phylum Chordata; class Mammalia; order Eulipotyphla; family Soricidae; genus Sorex; species Sorex fumeus. Next base: position 22,874,436 of record NW_026606059.1, read on the forward strand.
TAACCGTAATCTTTCACAATTTTCAAAAACTGATATTAATATAATTTATTTTTTTACCTATTTTTTTTCCTGATTCCTTCCTCCGGTTAAAAATTGTATGAGAAAGGAGATGCCTGTTTGAAATCTCTAAAATAAAATGACCCGAGTAATATTTTGAAAATTTTTGGCTGATGTCAAAGATGGAAATTAACAATGTGTATGTCTTGATAATTGGGCTGAAACTTTTCTTCTTGGTAATTCTTGATGTATGTAAAAATGCAAATTTTCACACAAACTTAGGTAGCTTTCTAGGAGGGATTTTTCCCTAATTGCCCCACCTGGAGTTTTATTATAAGGGTATGGCCAAAGGGAGGCCGCTTTGACTCAAGGATAGCCTTTTCCAGAATTTTAACCCGGTCTTTTGTCCTATCTGGAGTTGCCTTTCTGAGGGCCTCCTCTCCAGCTTCTGCATCTGGATAGAGCGTTCATGCCTGGGAGCTACTTCAGGACTGGTGACTTGACAACTTCTTCAAATCCTAAATTGATATTTTTGTTTCCTAAAGAATGATTCTGGAGAAAGTCTGAAGTCTTCTTATTACTGACCCACCCAAGCTTTTTAAGGTGGGTCAACATTACTTTACTATGTTCCAAGAATGTCGGCAATTATAAAAAGGAAGAGAGGCTGTTGAGATGGATATCTTCTGGTAGGGCCCAGGTCATTCAGGTTATCAGGCACTACTCAGGCCCATTCTCCCATGCTTCTGACACACCAGGCAGAGAATTCTTTCCTTAGGGCCATATCCCTAATCTTTCCCTATCTGTTCCCCTTTGGACCTATTATTTTCTAATTTGTGGGTTTTTCACTAATTTAAGGTTAAAATCCAGTATCAATTTATTTGCCTTTTTCCTTCATTACACATGGTCACAAAACAAATGAACAAATGTAGTTTTTGGTTTTTCTGTGTTAAAAAACTTTTTGCAATGAAATTGTATTTTTATACACACACAGGGCCCCCTTAGCTAATATGCAGTAGCAAGAATATGCCATCAACTCCTTGCCCCACATTTAGCAATCTGAAAATATGACAGGAGCAAATAAATGGGATAAAGAACAGATTCTTGGCGATTGAACTTTTTAATTCAATTGTTTTTGTAAATAGCACTTACTCGCTAGACAAAAGCGTTTACCAATTTCTTCCAGGATGTTATATTAAATGCTGACTTCATCTGTTAATGATATGCTTTGATGACAGAGAACTAATTTTTGTTTTGAAAAGAGAAAAAGAATTATTCATGTTGCAGGCAGTTAAACGGGGAAGGGGCTCTAGTGGGAGGTAGACAAGGCATATTTACGCCTCTTCACAGCCTATCTGAAAGATCTCTTACTACCTTTGTTTCATGGGTTAGGTCCAGACAAATAGTCATATGTAACTTTATTTTTTTTTACCCGAAGTTCAGATTTAATAGATATTTTCAAAAAATCTTGTCAAGTGTTTATATCAGTTTCCACTCCTGTTATCTTTCTATTAGAGTTCCAGTTAGTTGCTTTTAATTAGTGCCAAAATTTGATATTGTCAAATGGACACATTTAGCATTATTTTAGCTTCTTTCTGCACATTCTAATTTTAAATTAATTTATATATGCAACATAAGCATATGTAACTTTAGAGGAGGCAGAAATGTAATTTTCTCAACATATATTAACATAAAATTAATATCAGGATTCTGATGTGTAAAAGGTGAGTATGACTATATGTTAGTCAACTACTTACAAATAGCTTGTACTACTAATTCTCAGTTACAGAAAAACACATATGTATTAAGGAAGGAAAAAGTAAAATTAAGAAAAACAATTATTTGCTTTTTTTTTTTTTTTTTTTTTTTGCTTTTTGGGTCCCACCTGGCCATTGACAGGGATTACTCCTGGCTCATGCACTCAGAAATTACTTCTGGTGGTGCTCGGTGGATCATATGGGATGCTGGGAATCGAGCCCTGGCTGACCACTTGCAAGGCAAAGGCCCTACCCACTGTGCTATTGCTCCAGCCCCATTTGCTTTTTTGTAGGCAAAGTGAAAACCATATCATAGGGCCTGTGAAGATAAGGAAGAGAAATAGAGGAGGGAAAGGGAAAGAGATGGAACAGAAAAAAAGAATTTTGAAAAAAAAATACCCCAAAATTACAGGGCAGAATTTTTGTATGGAAAATGACACATAAATCAAATACATAATTTAATAAAATTATTAATAATAATTTAAAACTTATAGATAGAATATGTAATATTAATATACATCAATAAACTTGAACTACTAAGTTCTATAAATAAATTTTCTTCAAGAGGTATACAATCCATTGCTTTAGGGATTATTTAAAACTGCAATAAAACATAAATATATTTTTCTTTCTAATTCATTAATCCTTTTAATATGTCAAATAAACAAAATTAAAGATGATTTTACTAGATGTTCTAAATTTAATTTATAAATTTTAATATCCATTTGTATTAAAAATAAAATTCTTAGCAGTGAAGAAATCAAAGGATAAATACGTTCTTAACTTAATATAGACATTTATGGAATCTTATATATCATCATGCTTAATGTTGAAATAGAAAGTAATTCCATTTGGTGTTAACAATAGGGAAAAAGTGCATAATTCACTGTTAATTCTTTAGTAATTTTTTAGAAATACTAAGTAATGAAGTAAGAAAATAAAATGAAGACTTATATACTGAAGAGAGTGAAGCAATTATTTAAAACTTCAAATGATGTAATTTATCTATGTAGAAAAAACTCAATAGAATCACCTGAAAAAACTATTAGAACAAGCAAAAGATTTCATTAAAATAGAAGCATAAAAATCTCAGTAGCTTTCTTCAATGCCTATAATGATCACATTATTATAATCAAAATTCCTAGATGTCATGAAAAATTTAACTGCTAAAATTTAGTTCACAGATCACAGATCACAGATCATCCTGTAATTCGTCGATTGCCTCGAGCAGGCCCCAGTAACGTCTCCTTCATCCTAGCCCTGAGATTATATTCAAGGTTCTTTAGGAGAATGAGACCATCACTGTTACTGGTATTTGGCATATTGGGTACGCCACGGGGAGTTTGCCAGACTCTGCCGTGTGGGCAGGCTACATTCGGTAGCCTGCCAGTTTGTCAAAGTAGAAATGAGATGTCATAATAAGATGTTGCGCGCGATTCAGGGAGCTGGTTTTTATAGTCTCTGAGTCTTGGCTGCTGATGGGATTACACGGCGCCAGGGGACCAGTTGGTGGGTGTGACCCCCGCCTACTGGAATTTGGAGGATCTGGGTGGAGGATTCTCGACTCCAATCCGAGTAGGCTTGGAGATCTCGGCCCCGGAACCCACGTGGCTTTGTCCCTCTGCCAGTACGTTCAGGTGTGCGGAGAGTGGTCTCAGCATGGTGGTGGCTGGTCCTGGAGGTCTTCGGCTGCCGGGGCCCTGGTCAGGGCGGGGAGTTACTTGTAAGTAAAATTTAGTTACTTGTAAGTAAAAATATGATAGAAATGAAATCTATATAATAAAATTAATATTAAATATTAATATTAAAATATAAGCTAAAGGGGGCTGGAGAGATAGTGCAGTGGGTAGAGCACTTGCCTTGTATACAGCCATCCTAGGTTTGAACTCCAGTACCCATATGGTTTCCCAAACACCATCAAGAGTGATCCATGAGCTCAGAGTCAGAAATAAATCCTGAGCATCACCAGGTGCGGTCCCAAAACCAAAAAGTACAAAAACAAATTGCAAAAGCTTCTCCCTATGAAGAAAACAAGAGTATCTCACCCGCACGGCAGAGCCTGGCAAGCTCCCCGTGACGTATTCGATATGCCAGACACAGTAACAACAAAGTCTCCAATGGAGACGTTACTGGGCCCGCTCGAGCAAATCTATTATCTATTTATCTAAATTTCCATCTTTGTAATATAATCCCATGTATTTCTCTTCATCATGTACATAATTATACCAAAGTACAAAAGCAATGATTCATTGATAAAAATTTAATTCAGGTGAAACAAAATCCAAGCGTTTCAGTTGTTTTAATGACACTGGTAACTAAGAAAAATATTCAGCACAATCAATTTTCAGAATAAAATGGACAGACCAATTTTTAATTGTTCCCTTGTGCCCTCATTTTAGTCATACCCTGTTTTTCTCCATTGCTGTTATCTCATTGCTATTAGTTCAGTTTTTCTAGAATGCAATAAAAACACAGTAATATAGAATAGTAGTCTATTGTCTCTTTTTACTTAATATGAAGATTCTGAGATGCATCAATGTTGTCACATTTGTCAAGAGTTCTTTTCTTATAAATAGTACACCACTTGTTTATTCAGTTACCATATTGTTTAATTTTTTGATTATCATGTGCATAGTGTTATTATACTATTTGACTACTATATACATAACTCTGTTATGTATGTTGATACACCTAGGTTTTTGTATAAACATATATACAAAATTTTTGTTTTGTGTTTGTTTTAGGATCACACTGGTGGTGCTCAAGACTTATTCCTGGCTCTGTCAGAAATAATTCCTAACAGACTTAAGGTACCATATGTGCTGCTGGGGATGAAATCTAGGTTAGCTACTTATAAGGCAAGTGTCCTTACCTTTGTACTATCTCTCCAGACTCAATATGCCAGGATTCTCATTTTTTGATGTGACTTTTATTTTTATCAAGATTCCCTATATATGTATTTTGGAGATTGGCATCACGTTCAGTTGTGCTAAAGGACTATTCCTGGCTCTGTGCTCGCGGTTCATTTCCAGTGATACTCAGGAGATCATGTAGAGTTAGCATCAAATCTAACCATCCTGTATACAAGCAAGTGCTCAGTCCATTGAGCTATCTCTCCAATCCTAGACATATCTCTTGAGAGACAGAAAAAGTGAGCAAACTTAAAGTGCTTGTGTGGTACAACATCAAAAAAGTGCATCAAAAATAGAATTCTATGAGGCCCTACAAAGTCAGTTGGCAAATCCAGTCACCATCTCTGAGAGAATGGCCCACTGTGAAACAATAATTGGTTTCTGGCTTGAAAGTTTATGAGCACAAAGCTAGGACATTTTCTAATTAAAAAGTCAAAAGTCAAAGATATAAAATCTTAATAGGATCAAAAGCAAAGCTGGGGACCCTCCTCCTCACTGAACAGGTACTCATAGACCTGAAGGAAGTGGTAGCACTGTAGCACCGTCCTCCCGTTGTTCATTGATTTGCTTGAGCAGGCACCAGTAACATCTCCATTGTGAGACTTGTTACTATTTTTAGCATATCGAATATGTCACGGGTATCTTTCCAGACTTTGCCAGGCTGGCCGGATACTCTCAGTAACTTGCCAGGTTCTCAAAGAGGGGCGGAGAAATCAAATCTGGATTGACCGTGTGCAAGGAAAACACCCTACCCGTTGTGCAATTGCTCCAGGAAGTGGTATGATACAGAAAATGTGCTATGTTAAAAAGATGTTCAAACAAGGATATTCTGTTTGGCTGTTATCACTCAGATTTGAAGGAATGATGCAAAGCTTATCAGATTAGCAACAAAAAGTTCATAATCACTAAAAAAGCTTTGCAAGAAGCATTAATGGACTGGGAGACACAATAATAATTAAACTGGACATCTAGCAAGTGCCTGACAAAAGCTGAACCCCAGAGCGCAATGTCCCTAAGCGTTGTGTAGGGGTCCAGAATTGCCAGGGTGCCTGGGTATGTTCAGCACTGCGTGGTCTGAGCAGAATAGCGTTCTTGCGCTGTTGTTCTGAACCAAGAGCTTATTGGCTGAAAATAACTGGTACCCCTCCCTACCCTCATGTTCTGAACCCACTTGGTGCAAATAATTAGAAAGAAATCAAAAAGAAAATCTAACTAAAATTGTGTCCAAAAATATAAAATACCTAAGAACCAACAGATATTGTGTACTGAAATTTGCTTATCAATGAATGATCATGGAGAGTATTATGCTGTGGAATGAGTCAGAAGTAGAGGACAGATCTATAGAATAACTGCACTCATTTATGGGATATTAAAAAAATAGCATTAGATTAATATCCAAGTCCAGGAAGACAGGGGCCAGAAGTACTGGTCAATGTTTGGAAACTTCCCACACAAGTGTATAGGAGACAAAGGGCAATTAGGATAGAGAAGGGATCAGTACAACAATGATATAATAGTCGGGAATGATCTCTTTGGAGAAAAATTGAATGTTGAAAGTATTTAAAGGGATAAACATGATCACCTTTCAGTATCTGTGTTACAAACCACAATACCCAAAAGAGGAAAGAGAGGGGGGCAGAGAGAGAGAGAGAGAAAGAGACAGAGAGACAAAGAGAGAGAGACGGGGGGGCAGAGGGGAGAGAGAGAGAAGAAGGAAGAAGGATAAGGAGAAGATGAAGGAAGAAGAAGTTATAGAGGCTGACTGGAGTTGGTAGGGAGAAAAACAGGGACATTGGTGCTCGGAAATGTACATTGATAATGGAACTGGTATTGGAACATTATGTGACTGAAACTCAATCATCAACAACTTTGTAACTGTGTATCTCACTGTGATTCAATTAAAATTAAAAAAAGAGTTGACACGCAGGTAGCAGTATATATAAACTGAACACTCCCTTTGCTCACTGAGTTATCTCAGAGCTTACCTTTGTACCTGTCTTGTAATTTCATTTTCATTTCATTTCATCATCCTGTTATTCGTCGATTGCCTCGAGCAGGCCCCAGTAACGTCTCTTTCATCCTAGCCCTGAGATTATATTCAAGGCTCTTTAGGAGAATGAGACCCATCATTGTTACTGGTATTTGGCATATTTGGTACGCCACGGGGAGTTTGCCAGACTCTGCCCTGTGGGCAGGCTACATTCGATAGCCTGCAAGTTTGTCCAAAGTAGGAATGAGACAATAAGATGTCATAAAAAAAAAAAGCTCTGATAAGATGTCGTGCGGCCGCGAATGCGGCCGCGCGGTTCTGGGATCTGAATTTTATAGACTCTGAGTCTTGGCCGCTGATGGGATTACACGGCACCAGGGGGCCAGGTGGTGGGTGTGACCCCCGGTACTGGAATTTGGAGGATCTGGGTGGAAGATGCTCGACTCCAATCCGAGTAGGCTTGGAGGTCTCAGCCCCGGAACCCGCATGGCTTTGTCCCTCTGCCAGTACCTTCATGTGTGCGGAGAGTGGTCTCAGCATGGTGGTGGCTGGTCCTGGAGGTCTTCGGATAATAAGAACAGAAAAGGTCTTGTAATAAGAACAGAAAATGTGTGGAATCAGTGAATAAATAAATACATAAAGTTAAAAGAAAGAGTGTATAACACTGAAAACTATTAGAAAGAAATAAGAAATGGAAAAATATTTCACGTCCATGGATTAAATGAAATAACACTGCTAAAATGACCTTCCTATCCAAATATTATAGATTCACGGCAATACTCATTAAAATTCTGCTGACATTAGAACAAAATCTGCTAAAATTTTTATGAAATCTCTAAACAAAAACCCAAAAGAATTATAAGTGAAAATCTGGGAGATTTTGCAATTCCTGACTTTTAAATTACTCTATTAAGTCATAGTAATCAAGACTGTGTGGTGCTGGAATGAAGAAAGTGAAGAAAATGTTTCTTTCTTCATAGAAAGAAATAACTAATTAATCACTTGAACAAATTTATCTGGATTGTGTACATATTACAATATAAATTTCTGCTTCATTTTTGTATTTGTTTTGGGGGAAAGGCAGAACTTCCAAGTGTTTGTCCAGGGGGTCAGAGGGCCTCATCAGCCAATCTGTTGACAAGGCAGTTGATTTAGCCCCCGGGCCTATGGGGGGCATTCGGCTGGGCCCTGCAGTGCTGGGAATACCAAGACCATCCCTGCAGTGCTGGGCTTCCAGAGCTTTACTCCATGGTACTCTAGGGTCTCCTGGGCTACAACTGGGAATGCTCGTGGGACCATGTAGTGCCTAGAATTTAACTGGTTCTGTACTGCCATACTAACTGAATATTCTGACCACTATAGATGAATTTCTTAGTTTACTATGTATATGGGCTGGAGCGATAGCACAGCGAGTAGGGCATTTGCTGGGTTCGAATCCTCCGTCCCTCTTGGAGAGCTCAGCAAGCTCCCACCCACACGGCAGAGCCTGGCAGGCTTCCTGGTGTGTATTTAATATGTCAAAAACAGCAACAAGTCTCAGAATGGAGACATTACTGGTGCAGGCTCGAGCAAATCGATGAACAACAGGAGAACAGTGCAGTGCAGTGCTACTATGTATATAGGCTATATGTGTTTTTTAAAAAATTCTATCATGTATGGGCTGGAGCAATCGATTCCTCCGCCCCTCTTGGAGAGCCCAACAAGCTACTGAGAGTATCTCACCCTCACAGTAAAGCCTGGCAAGCTACCCGTGATGTATTCAATATGCCAAACACAGTAACAAGTCTCAAAATGGAGACATTACTGGGCCCACTCAAGCAAATCGATGAACAACGGGAGGACTGTGCTATTGTGCTATCACGTATCTTAAATTAGCATTGATGTCTCATTGATGTATAAATATAACTATACCAAATGATGATAAAACCAAATAATCAGTCAAAGGTGAGGATAGACACCATTTCTCAATATATTTGATGTTCTATATGGAAATTGTATAAATAACTTATATAAATGTATATATATCATATAAATGTGTTATAAAATTATATAAATAATTTATATAAATAAAACTTATAGCACTTACATACTTATGTCCATTGTCTCTTTTTCTTCCTGCTAAAGTTTTAAGATAAATTAACTGCAAAAATTAAAAAATTAACTATGGAATTAAATTAATTCACATTTATATAAATATTTTACTTCTGTCTTATTTTCTATGCCTTGAATGTTCTATTGAATCATATAATGCTAACAATATTACAATCAAATATTCATTATATTTTCCAAATATTGAGGATCCTGTCTAGATCTGTTGTATAATATTTTTAGGTATTATCATTGTGTATCTGCTACATTGTTCAAAAATCTGTTCTTTTTTTCAAAAACTGGTTACAAGTGATTTTTGAGATGAAATTATTAAACTACTTAAAATTCACACAAATTTTAAGGTAATCATCATGAAAGCATATTGCCAAACGTTTCTATCTTGTATTGGAGCATTGAGAACTAGGAGACAGAATGGAAAATACCCATCAAGCAAAGATACTTATTAATCAACTTGTCTTCTCATTTTCAGAGTGTCTAAATTTTAAGGACTCCAGGGTTGGCTTCTAGAACTATTCTATTCTTATTCACAGAGAGAAAACAGGCCTGAACCATGGATTAGGAAAGCTTACTCGTTATTAGAAAAGCCCTTTTTAGGAGAATCATAGCTATTTGTCTACTGCTGAGAAAGTTGGACTCTGTTCAAAGAATCTCTTAATTATCTCTCTGATTGCTGAAGCTGCAGTTAACATATAGAAAAGTGTTCTTACCTATAACGAATTCCCAGATGCTGTGGCATTTATTAAGGAAATATTTAAGTTGAGTCATTGTTCAGAGGATATTTTATTATTTCCTTAGAGCACCACCCATGCCTCAGCTTATTAGTTTCCTAGAGGGAGGTTAAAAGAAATCCACATGAATGTATTGTATTCTCTGTCTGGCTTTATTCCTTACTTAACCTTGTACTTAACTCATATAAAAATTTTTTAAAAATATTAAGATTCGAACGTGTAGTGACTTTAAGAACTCTTAAGCAGGAAAGTTTTTCAAGTCTACTAAGATTCTCACTGCTTTCTGAAATATTAATATAAGAAAAATTAAAGTTCACCAGTTATTCATTTCTTTCAGATTATATTTGTAGAGTTTTTAATATGAACAAGGTTTGTTATTCAGCTCAGGAATACAACGATGAATGGTACAGATTTTGATTTTGGCTACATGCATGTACAGAGTCTATAGAGAGGGGAAGATAAGTATTGATTTATACAATGCTCTGTGTCCCATGTTGAGAAAAGACACCTAATGAGCACTCATTCCGGCAGGGAGACCAATGTGTTCCTGGAAAGAAGTGTGTGAATCTGCCTTTGGAAGAGACACTGTCAATCAATCACTGTCCTCCCGTTGTTCATTGATTTGCTCAAGCGGGCCCAGTAACGTCTCCATTGGAGACTTTGTTGGTAACGTCTCCATTGGAGACTTTGTTGCTACTGTGTTTGGCATATCAAATACATCACGGGTAGCTTGCCAGGCTTGGAAGAGACAAGTTAAGTATAATTAAAAAACAGAACACTTTCTGTTGTAACTGGAACATAAGAATGAATAGAGGGGGCACTATCAGGGAAATAGAGTAATAAATGCTAGTTTAGTTCCTGCTAAAGTATAACCATAAATATCCCCCCCAAAATTAGCAGTGTACAATATCGGTTTAGCTGAGAAACACATATATGTCTATATAGAAATATGGGTGGTTACAGCATGCTTGTCTCTGTAAAAATATGGACAGCTACTGCTGCAGAATTGATTAGAGAAGAAAAATGTGGTTTGATGCAATGATTATTGCTATTGACAGAGGTGATTCCTCTGGGAGGTGGACAGAGACTGTAAATATCTATCCATTCAGTGATGGGGCAGAGGAGCTATGTGGCAGAAAATGAGCTCTGGGGTAAATAAAAACAAATCCCAAATTCCCAATATTTTTCACTGGGTGGCATCTGAACTGACAGTGTCCTCCCAACAATCTCATTTAGGTAAACTTCAGAGTTTTTTTTTTTTTTTTTTTTGCTTTCTAGGTCACACCGGGCGATGCACAGATGCAGAAGGGTTAGTTCTGACCCAGGAATTACTCCTGGCGGTGCTCGGGGGACCATATGGGATGCTGGGAATCAAACTCGGGTTGACTGCGTGCAAGCCAAATGCCCTACTCGCTGTGCTATTGCTCCAGCCCCCGAACCTTCAGAATTTTGCTCACAGACCAGAAGCTCAGAACTGAACAAATTCTATATTGAATATGAATCAGGAGTGGCCAGAAACATTGCTAGGTATCGTTCAGTGATACCTCTGGGCCATTCCATTCAGATTCTCTCAATAGCAAAACACTGAGAGAACACAGTAATAGTTTTGATCTTCTCATTACCCTTCCTGTCCTGTCCTCTTCACAACCATAACAACAAAGAAGAGTTGCAGACTTAAAGCCCAGGGTGCCTTTTAGAAAAACAAAAGAAGGGGCCAGAGCAATAGCACAGCGGGTAGGGCGTTTGGCTTGCACATGGCCAACCCGGGTTCGATTCCCAGCATCCCATATGGTTCTCCAAGCACTGCTTGGAGTAATTCCTGACTGCAGATCCAGGAGTTTCCCCTGAGCATCGCTGGATGTGACCAAAAAAAGGCAAAAAAAAAAAAAAAAAAGAAAGAAAAGAAGCCAACCCAGATTATATGTAGGCAAAACAAACAAATCAAAAAATTATAATAAAAATAAGCTGTAGTTCTTAAATTTAACAACAAATTTCCAGAGAACAATCATACATACACCGAATTGAAGGAGGAAACAAAAGAATCAGATGGTTATTGTAAAGAAACAAAGTTAGAGAAACTCAGCAAAGCATAGAGTGGCAGGTTTGAGATATTTAAATCATAAAAGTAAACGGAGTTCTTCACCAAGAATAAAGGTATTTTAAAAAATTTCAAACAGAAATGCTAGTCAAAAAGCAAATCAAGAGTTAATTTTGTAAACAAAATTATATCAGAAGCTAAAAACAAAATGATAGAAGTGGTTAAAATGGGAAATGAGATGAAAAATTTAAGGAAAATGAAAAAAATTATGAGAACTATAAGATTACATTAGAAATTATCAGGGTACTACTTGCATATTCAAGAAGATGAGGGGCTGGAGCAATTGCACAGCGGGTAGGGCATTTGCCTTGCACGTGGCTGACCCAGGTTCGATTTCCAGCATTCCATATGGTCCCCCGAGCACCGCCAGGAGTAATTCCTGAGTGAAGAGCCAGGAGTAACCCATGTGCATCGCCGGGTGTGACCCAAAAATCGAAGAAAAAAAAAGAATATGAAGACAGGGAGGGACAGAAAATACTTTTAAAGAAATAATATAGATAATATCCCCACTCTAAAGAAAGAACTAACCAAGTTTTTTTTCCCTATCGAAAACATTTTTTCTCTTTTTCTTTTTTCCGTTTTGAATCGATCACTGTGAGATACATAGTTTACAAAACTGTTCATGATTGGGTTTCAGTCATACAATACATACACCCATCCTTCCACCAGTATATGTTTCCCACTACAGTGTCCCCAATTTCTCTCCCACCAACCCCTGCCCCAGACTGCCTCTAGCCAGGCACTTTCCTTCTCTCTCTCTTTGTCTCTCGCTCTCTTTCTCTTTCTCTTTCTTTCTCTTTCTCTCTGTCTGCCTGTCTCTCTCTGTCTCATCCCCCCTCCTCTCCCACCCCCCCAACTTTGGAGTACTATTATTTGCAACACAGATACTAAGAAGTTATTGTGTTTGTTCCTTCACCTACTTTCAGAACACAGTTCTTATCTAGAGTGATCATTTCCAATTATCTTCATGCAATGTAAAACAATTTTGTTTTGATACAATCAGTTGTGTTTCTGTTCTTATCTTTAGCAATGCAATAGTAATGTTGAATCACCTCAGAGATCCAGATCATGGAACTATTGCATATTTGCTTATATTTTCCTTAATGTATTTTATGTATTGTGATTTAGTCTTGAGGTATTTGATCTACTTTGAGTTAACTTTCGTGTACGGTGTGAAATACAGATTCAATTTGTCGCCTTTAAAAAAATCTGTAAACGGTTATCCTTTTATTTCAGAACTATTTGTTGAAGAGTTTTTCCTTGCGTTGCTTCATTTATCATAGATTAATCATCCATAGATCTGTGGGTTTATCTCTGAGTTTTAAATTTTAATTCATTGATCAGATAATCTATCTCTATTCTAAGACCATGTGGTGATGATTTTTCCAATTTGGCATTTTTCCAATTTGCCTAATTGTGGGAGTGATGACTTCTATGACTATATTGGAAAAATTGTGAAGAAAATGAACATCTTTGCCTCTTGCTTCATCTCAGAAGGAAGTCTTTCACCATTGAGGGTGAAATTGACTGTGAGTTTCCTGTAAATGAACATCTTGGATAAGCCTCTTTATATTTCTATCTTTTTAAGGATATTTTAAAAAATTGATGAACATGAATTGATGTTGAAGTTTGTCAGAAGCTTTCCCTGCATCAATGCATATAATCATATGATTTGTATTTTTCCTTTTGTTGATGCAGTGTATTACATTAATTGATTTGCTAATATGTAAATCATCATTGCATTCTTGGAACAAATCCCACTTGATTGTGGGTTACTGGCACTAGATTGGCAGGAGTGATGAAGTAGTATTGCAAGCATAAGACATTAATTGAAAAACTGTTACAAACCATATTACCAAATAAAATTTTAAATAATTAAAATATACTTTCAAATAAAAAGGTAATGTTTATAAAGGATGGCCTAATATATAATTTGAAAACCCACCAAAGGATTCATAAACTGTACTATTGCCTCCAATTTCAAATTTTTACCATTAAAACATGTATACATTAATTCCTACACTATTTGAATGCATCATCTTCAGCATTGTTCACACTATGGCTTACCTGGCATAACATTTTTATGGCATCCATGTTACTTAAAGCTGTATCTCTTATTCCAGAAGGACTGGCCTATTTTTTCCTTTTTTCTATGTAGGCCTTCAACTTATTGAAGTAAGAACCTCCGTATTAGAGAGAACAGTCCACTTACCTCAGTCTATCAGTCTATCCATTTGATGTATCTCTCATTCAGAAACTCTCAGGAACATATCAGAATAAGGTTTGACCAAATATCTGAACACCCTTTTATTCCAGAAGTTGACATATGACATTAATCATCATAGCTGATGAGCATGTTAAAGGACTTACTAAAGAAATAAACTTCTGAGAAATATCTGTGAAAGTAAGTGTACCCGAATGCCAATATATGGAGAAGCACAGAAAGGTAAGTGTGAAAGAACTTAAGAAGAATTTGTCTTCCTGATTTTAAATAATATATATACTGTAGCATGGTAGCACTGTCCTCCCATTGTTCATCGATTTGCTTGAGTGGGTACCACTAACATCTCTATTGTGATACTTGTTGTTATTGTTTCAAATATGCCACAGGGAGTTTGCCAGGCTCTTCCGTGAGGGCGGGATAGACTCAGTAGCTTGCCTGGCTCTCCTAGAGGGATGGAGGAATGGAACTCAGGTCGGCCATGTGTAAGGCGAATGCCCTACCAACTGTGCTATCGTTCCAGCTCAATATATGTATATATATATACATATACATATATACACATATATACATATATATACATATATATATACATATATATATCACTTGATCACTTGATATCCCATTACTCATCAATTTGTTTGAGCAGGTGCCAGTAATGTCTCCATTTGTTCCTGTCACGTGCTGGCTCACTCCAGAAACATGAAGAGCCTTAAACCATTTGTTCAGGGTATTAAGAAAGAAATCTGGCCATTTCGTAGGTGGATGGCCACACGTTCGTTTAACGTCACAAGGAATCTAGTTGGTAACAGCTCTAGTCCAGCGGTTGTCTTCAAATTGCATTACATGTCCAGCCCATCTAATTTTCGATACCTTGGCAAATGAGACAGCGTCCCTGATTCTCAATCCTTGACGAAGTTTGGAATTTCGGATTCCTCTTTCACTTGAGTGAAGCATGATACTCCAAGCATAGCTCTTTCAATTCTTCTTTGGGTGACCCGAATAGCTTCCTCATTCTCTTTTTATAGGGCCCAGGTCTCTCAGGCATATGTTAGTGCAGAGAGAACAGTGGGGTCGAAGAGATATGCCCAGAGCTGGAGGTTCTTTGTCCTCTTAGCTATTTCTGTGACGCTCTTGAAGGCATTCCAACCCTCTGTCTTCCTCCTGCACAATTCAGGTGTCAGGTAATTTGTCATGTTGAGTTCTTGACCTAGGTACACATAACTGTTGCATTCGGAGATGTTCATTCCATTGAGGGCAAATGGAATGTCAGGAACAAGTCTGATTCTTATGAACATGGTCTTCGTGAGATTCAGCTGCAGTCTGATCTTTCCACACTCATGGTCGAATTCGGCCAGCATTTGTGCCGCTTGGCTAATGTTTAGTGTTATTAGAATGATGTCATCAGTGAAGTGGAGGTATAGATAGATGGTGTAGTTCACTCCCATTCCCTCCCATTCCAGTCGTCGCATGACATTCTCAAGGGTGGCACCAAAGAGTTTCAGTGAAATGGTATCACCCTGCCAAACCCTTCTCTTGACATGAATGATCACTTTCTTGTAGAATGGTGAGATCCCAGTGATGAATCCGTAATACAGCTCACAGAGGATCCTGATTTATTGAGTTTCAAAACCCTATTTGGCTAGGGCTTCTATGACTCTTCAGTCTCCATAGAATCAAAAGCTTTCTTTAAATCCATGAATGTTAGACAAAGCGGCATCTTGAACTCCCGAGAAACCTCAATGAGTTTGGTTGTCATGTGGATATGGTCGATCATGCTGAATCCTTTGTGGAACCCGGCTTGCTCACATGGTTGTCCTTTATCTACTGTTCTGCCAATCCTATTCAGGATGACTCGTGTGAACAGCTTGTAGATGATAGACAACTGGCAGATCAGGCAATAGTTGCCAATGTCATGGATGTCTCCTTTCTTGTACAGTAGACCGGTCCTCCTGGTTTTCCATTGGGACAGAACCTTGCATTCAGATAGATAGCATGTGAAGAACTGAGCCAGTATATTGACGAGTACTGATGGCAGATACTTCAGGTGTTTGGGTTTGACCTTGTCTGGGCTGGGTGCTTTTCGCTACTTTACCAACAAAATGGCATGTTGGATTTCCGGAGGGAGAACGTTGGGAACGACATATCCATCCTACAGAATTTGGTATGTGGGCAGCTGGACGTGGCTATTGAAGAGATCCAAGTAGAAGTCATGGATAATCTTCTCCATTGACCTTCTGGAAGGTGTGATAGATCCATCAGGATGTCGGAGGGCAGTCATCTTGGTCTTGTAGTTGGCGAAAGACAAGTGGGCATTGCAAATGCTTGTATAGGCTTCTGCCACATCTGCCAGCACTGCTGCTCTTCTCTCTTTGAGATCTTCCTTGATCATTTCTCTGCACTGCTTTGCGAGCTTCGATGTTAGTTTGTAGTTGCCTGAGGCTTGTGCCAAGCCACATTGGCGAATGAGCTTGAGAGTTTCCAAAGACAGATGTCTTTTTGTGGCTATCTCTCTCTTGGCATTTCTCTCACAATCATGGAGGTGCTGAATCAGTTGACTGTGATCATATTCCTCGTCGATGTCAGCAATGACGGCATCTTCCCATGTTGCCGAAATAGTTCCAAAGAGCTCCCAGTTGGTGGTCGTTCTGGGAGTTCTCTTCTTAAACTTTGCAGCCTTTTCTCCCAGCTCCGTGAAGTAGAATTTCGCACAAAGGAGACAATGGTCTGATCCTGTTTGGAATTTTGGTCCAAACAAATGTCCAACAGTGACCAATCAGGCAAAACCATCGATTGAATATGATGTGGTCAATTATGGTACTGTCCACCGGGAGATTCCCATGTCTAATGTTTAGATTCCGCCTTCTGGAACTGTGAGTTACCAGGGATTGTTTTGGTCAACATGATGAACTAAGTCTCTCACCCTGTTTGTTCCATTCTAGGCCATGGGTCCCGATGTGGAGTTCTTTGGCTTATCTTCTTGGTCTTATTTTGGCATTAAAATCACCGATAGTGATCTAGTAGGAAGTGTGGTCTTCTCTATAGAACTTCTCTAGCTCCATGTAGAATTTCTTAATTTCTTCATCGAAGTTGGATGTTGATGCATAGACGACAAAGATAGAAACTGCAGGCAGTGAGCCACATCTATTCAAGCATAAGAGTCCAATTTGGGATGTTAGGCATCTGAATGAATCAGTGCTCATGGCCAAGTTCATGATGATGAGGACACTGACACCACCAATTCCTCTTCTGTTGCATGTTCCGAGGAACAGTTCTTCTCCAGTGGAGCACTATATATATATATACACACACACACACACACACACACACACACAAATGTGTGTGTCTGTGTGTGTGTGGTTCAACAGGTAGGTAAAATATTATGATTCAGAGGAAATGATGAAAATCCAGCAAGAAATATTGGTAAGATAAACTCCTGAATTCATTCCATGACGAGCAATGCGTTGAGGCTGTTTCTGGGAAGCACAGCTGGAACTTGTTTGCAGACTCAATCTGCCTGCCCTGACTTTTTTTGTTGTTGTTTTTGTTGTTTTTACTCACATTCTTAACACTGAACATCTCTGTTTTAGACACGCTACATTTTACATTTGTCTGATCCTTGGCTCTACCTTAAATCTCCTATGAGAGTACCTATTAAATAATTTTCGTATAGTGAGCTCTTCCTCATCCTTTAAAATCCAGTTCTGATATTTGCATCTCTACATAACTCCCTCAGACTTCCTGTGATCCAGTATGTTATTGCTACCCTTGTACTTTGAAAACTACATGATCTCTTTTAGCTCTGGTCACACTGCAAGGCGATGTTTGATTTATACATTTTCTCCATTAAGTTACTTTCTATAAGACTGGGCCAGATAACTTTATTTTGTGATGCTATTATTTAGCGCACTACTTTACTGGAACATTTGTTTTCAAAATTTATTTTAATGAATGAAAATAATAAAAACTGTAAAATCTGAATTGAATCTCAGGATATATTTATACTTAAAAAAATCTTCCAATACTTGGTTATCTTTAGTAAGGAATGGCCATACCTTTTCAAATTTTCACTCTGCAAGCATACAAGAAGGTTGAGTATAAAATGCCCAGGGCCAATAAAACAATGCCCCTAGGGTTAAGACTAGCACCTCAAGCACTGCCTGATAACTTGTGGCAATCTGAAATTAACTTCTTTTGTCCCTTAGTATCAGATGACCCCTAAAGATAGTATGAATATCCCTAGGCTATAAGTGATTCTGTTGAAGGAGGCTGTATAGTTTTTCACTGAGCCATAGAAAGATAAAATTGAGGGACACAGGTTAGAGGACTTGCCTGAGGCTAAAGAAAGAGCCAGTCTTTGAGTTCTATGGGCTCTGGTCCCATTTCTGTTTTTGGAGCATAACCCTCTTTACTTCAGCAAAGCTACTAATAGTTTAAGAATCTATAATAATAAAACAGAAAACAGGATAAATACTCTTTTCTAGTAATAGGCCTTTGCCGCATTATTTCTTTCACAAGCTTAGGGAGATTATTATATATAAATATGTACATATACTCTCATATAAAATAATTATAAATATACATAAGTATACTGTTATATGTGGGTATGCTCATATAAATATGTATTTTTACATGATCATAAATATAGAGATACACACATACACATATGAGTAATACCTCTTAGAACTAAAACTGGTCCTTGTATACCATACCCAATGTAATTCTTATCATTTCTATTTGAGATTTACAGCCATTTTTTTTTAAATTTGCTGTTGCTGCTCTTTGCTTCACATCCTATTCTCTGGGTTAGCATATCTGTAACTAGTTTACGTGTGAGTTCAATTTTTTAGTCTATTTCCTTGTCAAATTTTCGGTCTTTGAATTTTCTTTTTTAAAAATGCCAAAAGTAATCAGAATCTAACATAAGGGATGGGAAATGATACTTGGCAGAGGTATTACTGAACCTTTTCTCTCTCATGTCCCCATTTTTCTCCTTTATCACAAAATGTACAGTAGAGTCTTTGGTGTCTCAAAAGTAGGCTGCCCTCCATTAGAGGAGGGTCTTTCAAAAGTAACTCTACCTTTGTGTAATGGTCCAATTCTAATCCAAGTTATTTAATTTCTATTATACTCAAACTGTCTCTGTATATACTTATTTTTAATGGTTTTCTCTTGGGGCTCAAGTAATTCATATTTTATGTGAAGTAACTTAATTTTATGATGTGTCTGGTATAAATAGATTTTTTTCCTTCTCTCTTCCTCTAAGACAATGACAATTAGATTTTCCATTTATGGTAACATTAATGCAATCTCCTGGAATTTAAGCACATCATTTCAGTCTACTTTCTAATAGCAATCTCATTTGCCAAGCATTAAATTGAGTGTAGTGTTTAATACAGACCTGGAAATACCAACATCAAGAAAAGCTTTGACTGAATAACCAATCAGAGGTGAACGGGGTTTCAAAAATCCACATGGTGGTCTATCTTTGTCATATTTTCCATTTGAAAAACTGCCACCCACCTACCTTTAGAAAAGTTGTAAAACTGCCTCTGCATACAGGCATAATAGCACCTAAGATTTCCATTTTAAGTTCTATGAATCTCATCTACTAAAAGTCCCCACACACTATTAGTTTGAAAGGCGAATGTTTTTTTATTGAAAAAAAAAAACCTAAAAGCTTCCACTGCTTGCCATTAATGATACCCACATACTCTTTCTACAGGCGATATTGCTGTCAGTCAGGTAAATTAGTGCTAGGAAAAGTGTTGTGCTCAAATAAAACAGACCGGGCCTAGAAGAGTTCATTCTAGTCTCATTGTTCTTAGGTTCCATGCTGCTTGAACACAATAGCAATGAAGCTGAATCTTTGACATTGTGCATTTTAACTAGAATATTTTGACATCCTGTTTTACTTGTTATACTTGTGTCGAAGGGAGAAAAAAGAAGATACGTTCTATTTTGCACACACAAAAAGAATATCATTTTTTAGAAGTCACTTTAAAAAGAGTCAAGTCAAATTCAATTTTATAGAATCATATATACCTACAAAAATGCCCCAGAAATACATGACCTATGTTAGCTCATAGGTTTTGTTTTTTTCAACTCTTCTTTCCAGCCAAGATCAATCCATCTTCTCCTACTGACTCCATGAAATATCTCAACCAAATTTCTTTGGATTTTCCTGTGAAAACCAGGCTGGGCACCAAGAATTTCTGAATTCTGATGAAAAATATTTATGGTCTCTTAATGCAAATATTGGAATATGATCAGAACACTAATGATACTCTGCACTTCATCTTCTTTTCATCTATTCTGACAGTGTAGCTTTAGAGCTTACTCAGTGCCTGGCTGAGCTAAGGACTTGCATGAAAGCTGACTGGCTGGATTTCAAGCTAAATAAAACAGAGGTGAGAATGTTGGGGGTAAAGGGCAAGAGAGAGTCAAGGACATCATTTAAAGAATGTTTAAGCCTGGGGGTTTTCTTACTTGCAACTGTTCTCCAAACACCTTAGAACTCAGTTAGGTGTATGCTCTGAGCTTGATCTGGGGAACTTTCTGAATCTGGTAGACATTATGAAGCAAGCTGACACCATGACAATGGCTCACGAGAGTGCCTTGTCCATGCTTCCTACTCCTGTCATTTTTCAAATGATGCCTCTACCAACATATACCACAAAATTCCTGGAACAGGGGGCTGGAGCCATAGCACAGCAGGAAGGGCGTTTGTTTGCCTTGCAGATGGCCAACCCAGGTTTGATTCCCAGCATCACATATGGTCACCTGAGCACCACCAGGAGTAATTACTGAGTGAATGAGCCAGGAGTAACCCCTGTGCATCACCCAGTAAAGTAAGTAAAGGCCCTCCCGTTGATCGTCGATTTGCTCGAGCGGGCCCAGTAACGTCTCCATTGGAGACTTTGTTGTTACTGTGTCTGGCATATTGAATACTCTCGGTAGCTTGCCGGGCTCTCCGGGAGGGGCGGAGGAATCGAACTCGGGTCGGCCATGTTGGCCGCGTGTAAGGCAAACGCCCTACCCACTGTGCTATCGCTCCAGCCCTGTGTGACCCAAAAAGCAAAAGAAAAAAAAATCCTGGAACGTAGGATTCCCTATGTCACTTTTGCATCTTTGGAGTTTAGCTTAGTGCTGGCATAGAATCAGAAACCAGTACATGTGTGTTAAATGAATGCATAGTGAGTGAATGAATGAATAAATGAACACCCCAAATAATTTAGTAAGTGACTTAGGTTAATCCTAACTTTCCATGTTCTTTGACTGCAGGTGAAAAAGAAGTTTAGTATAAGTATCAAAGCTCCACATTTTAAATAATACCCAAGATAAAAAAAAAAAAAGAAAAGAAACAAAAAGAATAACCAAAGACTTTGTGTGATTGAGGATAATCCTCCTCCTTCAAGGTCCTAAATAGTGCAGCCTGCGATAAGGATGCATAGGTCAGCAGTGTGGATGAAGCCTGGATTTCAATACAGACTTTTTCTTTTAGCCAGGAATCCTAGTGTGGCATGAAACCAGGAGACTTCTAAAGTCTCAGGAAGATTCATTGTTCGACACCACTCTCCAACATCTCATTTGCTGATTGCTCTAACTAGAAGATTATGGCTGTTTTTCTTATAATGATTTTATAGTAGATATGCAAGAGATATATCCATGACTGTACCTCTTGCTACCTTGGGACTATGGTCTTTGAGTGGCCAATGTTTTTCATTACACATGTATGTCGGTGCTTTTCCAAGGACGGTATCCTTCTAATCTTGTTTCTTTCTTGACCCCTGTGACCTGCTGTTTGGCCTTCAACCCTCTTGTCTTCCCCAATTTACATGATTTTTACTTGTGCCCACTTGGAGTACCCTGGGGGCTTGTAGGGGCCCCTTGTTGAGAAATGCTGCTCTAAAGAAGGTTTATTTTTTCTGAGGGACTAAATAAAAATATCAAATAAAAATTCTTCATTGATTTAGCAAATAAGACTTTTGAGAACCCATCATGCTGGTCAAACATAAATGGCAGGACACTTAGTTAACGCATTTAATTTAGAATTTAAATAAAAATTAGTTATCTTCTTTTAAATTTCAGCAAACTTGCAGATACTTTAAAGCAAATAAAAGACCATGAGGTATCTTATTCTTGGCAAACATCATTCCCAATAGGTCCTGGTTTCTTGTAACTATGTTATACCGTATTGCACTGAATATCAGAGATGGGTGCTTTCTCCTAATCTAAGAGATTTCTAATGATTTTAACTACTTACAACAAATACATTCTGATTTTGAAGAATGAGTTATCACACATCAAAAAGATAAATTTTAAATATTAATTCACAGTATAAAACAAAACTTGTGGAGTTATAGTCTCTTTCCATATGAAAATGGTACCTAATTACATATTTCAATGTAGTTCCAGTTGATTTTTAAAGTGTCTCCATGACTGTAATAGAGGGAAATTGGCACTTTATTAGTAAGTGTAGTATGGCAGTTCATATCCTTAAACCTCATAAATATTTGCAATCTTTTTGTTTATTTTATTTTCTTTTTTGAGAGGAGGAAGATCATCACCCCAACTGTACTCAGGACTTACTCCTGGCTCTGCACTCAATGGTCATTTTGGTCAGTGTTTAGGGCCTCTATGGGTTGACAGAGATCAAATCCAGGCTAGTTGCTTGCAAGGCAAACACCCTACCCATTGTACTATTTCTCTGGCCCCGTGTACTTTTATGTGGTTATGGCACTGTAGCACTGTCCTCCCATTATTCTTTGATTTGCTCAAGCGGACACCAATAACATCCCACAACAAATTGTGAAACTTGTTGTTACTGTTTTTGGCATATTGAATATGTCAGGGGGAGCTTGCCAGGCTTTGTCGTGAGAGTGAGATACTCTCGGTAGCTTACCAGGCTCTCCGAGAGGTGCGGAGGAATTGAACTCAGGTGGGCCATGTCAGCCGCGTGCAAGGTGAACACCTTACCTCAATAAAAACATTTTAATAAAAATTAAACAAAATTAAAGGTACTGCTGACATGTAAAGCAACTAGGAGTAGTCATCCAGCTATAACGAAATTCTCTGTCCCTTATCAGTGAAAACATTAGTCAAAGAAACTGAAAATGAAGTGGCATACACAAAAAAGATAACTAAAGTGCTGAAGTTTATCTCTAGATTTTTTTAAACTAAATTTTAGTTTATTTGGTAATTACAAACACAATACAGTCAGAGGACCCCAGAGACAGTGGCAAAGGAGAGTGCATTGAGGCATTCTGGTGGAGAGTATGGTTTTGGAACATTATATACATGAAGCCTTGTCATTAACAGTATTGTAAATCATGGTGCCTAAAAATAATAATAAATGAAAAAAATCAAAGTAAAATACAAATTAAAGCTAACATAATTTAGAAAAATAAGAAATTAATATGCAAATAATATATCTAATGGTAATTACAAAGACAGCATCTGCCATATCACTGAAAGATATTTCGCCTATCAGTTATTCAGTTATATAAAAATAAATGCAACACTCCACATAGTGTTCATAAGTTCATACTATTTCTTTAATGATGTATTGTATGTTTTCTAAGTAGCTATATGCCCATAACATTGTTTCTTGCAATAATTGTCCTTGCACAATATTTTATTATTTATCACAAATATAAATACACATATCACCATGTATTTTAATCATGAATGTTGTGCTCTCTCTGTATGTGTATATATATAGATATACACATATGTAATGTATATTAATATATATGAATATCCCCAAAGGTTCTCAGGACCCAAGAGACCACTCATGAAGATTCTCAGTCAAGCATTTGTGAGAGCCAGGGAACATGTGTTGTGAAAGACCAGTGTCAGTGGTCGTGCAAAACTATACCTGTGATGCTCCAAGTCAGTAGTTTCTTAAATAGAGCATTGCTTGGCCCACCTGGTGGGAACCGGAATTTTTGATACAAGGTCAGCATGATTTTAAAACATGTTGTTATTAGAGTGATGCTATCAGCATCTGTTTAGTAATGAATAAAAAAAGAAGATTATTATTGACAGAGATGTAGTTTAGTAGTAGAGTAAATGGGTCCAGGTTCTATTCCCAATAATCTAAATGGAGGAGATAACAGAGAATGTTGGTATTGTTGTTATATCATTGGTGTTGCTACTCTATCATTATTATTTAATTATCAGGCAAAAAATGCTATCCTATCGGTCAGGATGTTAGTCAGAAAGTGCTGGATTCAATCTCTAAGACTGCCAAAAAAAAAAAAAAAGAAGAAAATATCTCCCCCAAAGTAACTTCATATGATCCAAGAATTTCATTATTTCAGAAGAGATGATCACTACTTAACTTTATATAAAATTTTGCCTGTAAAGTAGTTACAAAACACACTTGTGCCTTTGTGAAAGAAGCGAGAAAGAAATAAGGGCTTGGGAGATTAAGCAAAACACCAACAGAGATCTGAAATTTTCTTAGAAGTTTCTACTTTTGTAAACAAGTCCATACTATTCAAATATTCTAGCTCGTTGTGGGTAGTAAGGACAAAATAGGTGCTAAATATTGTGATATGGAATCTTATTCTTAATATCTAGAGGAATTATATTTCTTAGCATGAATTTAGAATTTAAGAAACAAATCCTGCAATATAATCCCCTAGTGAAACATTTCCATCACAGCTATAAGCTTGTCCCTTAATACACATAAGCCCCTATAGAACAGAGTCTAGCTTTTTGCCTTCTGCGGACACCACTATGCATAACTCACCATCTGCTACAAAGGAGGACACAATGAAATGTGCATTTTCTTTTCCTGTGGGAATTCAATTATTTGTGCCACACTCAGGGCATACTCCTGGCTCTATGATGTCGGGGGTAGAGGCTCCATCAGTCAAATGCAAGGTAAGTGTTTTAAATCTATAACTCTGGTTCAAAATATGTATATAAACAGTCATGCTAGTGCTTATCCTAAAAGTAAGTACTTAACTCAAATTCTAAAAACGGATTTATAAAATTTTCATTATCATTTATTACAGCAGAGGTATTAACAAAAAAGTTTACCTTACAAGAGTCATATTCTAGTTATTTTTTTAAAAATGTAGAATGATGGTGGCTGGAGCAATAGCACATGGGTAGGGCGTCTGCCTTGCACATGGCCGACCCGGGTTCGATTCCCAGCATCCCATATGGTCCCCTGAGCACTGCCAGGGGTGATTCCTGAGTGCAGAGCCAGGAGTAACCCCTGTGCATTGCCGAGTGTGACCCAAAAAGCAAAAAAAAAAATGTAGAATGATTATCTCAAATACACACATATCTGCATATTTAAAATTTATTTGAAATTACAGGACCAAATCTGATTCTAAAAGTTTTAATGTGAATACATAATATAAATATATATTACAATGTATTTCTATAAATATATTACAATATAAATACATAGTTTTATACTGCTGTAATACAGTTGCTGCATTGTTAAAATCCCTAATAATTGTTTAAAGAAAAAGGATCTAGATTTTGAATGGAGTCTATGAATCAGTAATAAACACAAAGCAGCATTACTCAGCATTATGAAGATCATTTATCTTTCTTTCCTTTTAGACTGCAATCACCCTGTGGATGTCGACTGGTGTTGTTCACGAAGTCTAAATTGCTGTCTTACACATGGTAGTGCTACATAAATATTTGGTGAAGGAATTAATAGAAAGTGCCAGAATGGAAAAGCACCAGCTCAAGGCCTGAATACAATTGCTTTCACTTTTCCCATTTTATACCATAAGAGACTGAATGTAAGAATACATGCTGGGAAGCATGACTTCTTCTTCTTTTTTTTTTGATAGATGCTTTATTTATCCGAACATCTTTCAGACAGGTGGAGGGAATGTGCTTCAGGAAAAAGAGTGGGATGCTGGGTGTCAGGTCTCCAGGGTTTAATTCCCAACTCTGAATCTTGCTAGCTTCAAGGCCTTGGGCAAGTCACTTAACCTCTGTTCCAAACAGAAATAATATCACCTCCTCCCAGGAGCACACCACGGCAAGTTTGATTGATGGCTAAGCTCTTGGAGTCTTTGATGAAATGTGCTGAATGGCTGCCAAGTATTACTATTGCTAATAATAATAATGTTTTTCTAACACAGTCCCACAGAGCAATATAAATCGGTAACAAGGGACAGATTTCTTCAACGGAGAAAATTGTGACCAATTCTTTTTTTGAAAGAAGGATGAGGGGCTTAATTGCACAATGGTATCATTTTCTGTGCTCTGTTCTCTCCTTACAAGTTAGGAAAACATGTCATGTGTCTACATGTGATGTTTAGTCTTCTTTTTAAAAGGAGAAATGAAGGACAAAGATTGGAACTAAGCACAGGCACTGTCGCAGTATAGAAACATCTTGTTTCTTGGGTAGGTTGATTTCCAATATTACAAATATTAAAAGGATGCACAGGAAAGTAGGACTATCATTAGCTATTTCATCCATTGCATAGTTTTATTATATCTCAAAAAATGGAAGCAGACTCTAATTTATTAATTTAGTTTTAGAAGATCAATTTCTCGAAATAGAACCATTATTCTACATTAGTTAGAAGTTTTTTCTTGTTCCTTACAATGTCTAGTGATTTAAATAATTATTTTCAAAATTAATTTGTGAATAAAAAGTACAGTGTTTTATATTTACATTTATAAATACCCTCCCCTTTTTCAAAGGCAAGAAAATACACTGCCAATTCAAACCTTTTCTCAGTACAAAAGTAAGTTTTTGACTGATAGGACAGTACATTACTTAATGTATTTTTTGAGGGGTGCATTCAATGGTGCTCAGGGGTTACTCGTGACTCTGCATTAAGGAATATTCCTGGTGGGGCATGGGGGCCCATATGGGGTGCCAGGGATAAAGCCCAGGACAGTGACATGTGAAGTGAGTGTCCTACATGTGTACTATCCCTCCAGCCTCACATTTCATGAATTTTATTATAAAGAGCAACTTACTGCTAGGCGGTTTTCATAAACTTTTGCCATATGTAACTGTAGCTTTCTTTGAAAATTTCAATAATATTTGGTCTTAATAGAGTAGGCTCGATTTTATAGATCCAATCCTATTTCTCAAGCTTTGTGGATTTATTTTTTCACTTTATTTATTTATTTATTTTAAAATTTTTATTACTGAAACACCATGAGGCACAGTTGTAGACTTACAAACGTTTGTGCTTGGGTTTCAGTTATACAATGATCGAGTAGCCATCCCTCCACCAGTGCCCATTCTCCACCACCAATGATCCCAGTATCCCTCCCACCCCTCCATCCCCCTCCCCCCATCCCACCCTGGCTCTGTGGCAGGGCATTTCCTTTTATTCTCTCTCTCCTTTTGGGTGTTGTGGTTTGCAAAAGAGGCATTGAGTGGCAATCATGTTCGGTCTATAGTCTATTTTCAGCATGTTTCTCCCATCCTGGGAGGATCCACCCAACACCCTTTACTTGGTGCTCCCTTCTCTATCTGAGCTGAATTTTCCCCTAGCATGTACAGCTGGCCTCCAAGCTATGGAGTGAACCTCCTGGTACTTATCTCGGCTATTCTTCGATGTTAGTCTCCTATTTTATTACTTTATAGTCCCCAGATGAATGCAATCTCTGTCTGTCCTTCTCTTTCTCACTCATTTCACTTAGCATGATACTTTCCATACAGTACTACTTGTATGTAAATTTCATGACTTTCATCTTTTCTAACATCTACATAGTACTCCATTTTGTAGATGTACCAAAGTTTCTTTAACCAGTCATCTGTTCTCAGGCACTTGGGTTTTTTCCAGATTTTGGTTATTGTGAACAGAGCAGGAATGAACATAGAAATGCAGATGTCATTTTGACTGTACATTTTTTGCCTTTCCAGAGACAAATTGTGAGCTTGACAGCCAGTCTGCTGGGCAGGGAGGGACCCAGAAATGGGCACCCTGGGTCTTCTGGTGCCAAGGGGCCTGGAGATTTAGTCCTCGAACCCGCACACGGTGGTGGGGTGGGGGTGTGGGGCGGGGGGCTTGATAGTGGAAGCTCTCGGTCACCAGGATTCCATCTGGAGTAGGCAGAGAGAGCGCACCTGCTCCTTCCAGTGTGCCCCTGGTGAAATTGGCTTGGTATGGGGTGCAGAGAGATCTATCTCTGGTGCTGTGGTATCTTCCAGAACTTGCTGCTGTGTCTCTGAACCATACTGATTCTTGTGAAAATTAAATTAAATAATACATGTAAGTTACTTAGAAGAGAATATGGAACAAAAAATAATATTTAGTAATTAATCATAATTATATAGTCTTATATATTAACAATCCTATAACAACTAAGATTGTTTTTTCTGAAGTATTTTTATAAATATAAAATTTATATTATGCATATTGTTTCTTTGGGAAAAAACTGAGTCCTGTATATGTTCTTTAAAATGTCTATATTGAAATCTGGTTTCCAATGTGATAGTGTTTAGGGGTGGTCCTTTGAGAGAGTGAAAGATTATGTATGTGAATGGGATTGATTATGCCCTTAAGAAAGAGAACTCACTTCACTGATCCATCTAGTATGTGACGGCACAAGAAGATAGTTCTCTGTGTATAAGGAAACAGGATTTCTTACTACTTGAATTGCTAGATCTTCATCTTAAACTTTCTAATCTCTAGAGGTATAAGAAATAAATGTTTAAGTCTCCCAGGCTATGGTATTTTATTATAGCAACCCAAACACAGGATTATACTGCATGAGCTCTTTCTAACCTGCTTTTTATCCTGTAGTACATTGCAAGGATTTTCTCATGTGTCTATATTTTTTTTTCTACATTTGAGGAACAATTATGTAAAGAGAAGAAAACAGAATAAAAGAACATGGATGACTTTTACATTCTTCCAAGATCTATTTCTACTGAGACAAACAACCAATGAGCATCTTAAATCCATAAATCACTTGTATCACTTGTCACTTGTCATCCTGTTAATCTTCGATTTGCTTGAGTGTGCTCCAGTAACGTTTCCATCCATCCCTGTCGCATGCTAGTGTAGCCCAATGGTGTCTGCTTGCTCCAGGAACATGAAGAGTCTCAAACTGTT
The DNA here is from genome assembly GCF_029834395.1 of Sorex fumeus. NCBI lineage: Eukaryota > Metazoa > Chordata > Mammalia > Eulipotyphla > Soricidae > Sorex > Sorex fumeus. Next base: position 22,903,313 of record NW_026606059.1, read on the forward strand.
TGTTCAGGGTTTTGAAGAAGTCTGAGTATCTCATAGGTGGGCGACCATGCATCCTTTTGACGTTCCGTGGAATCCAGTCGGTAACAGCTCTAGTCCAGCAGTTATCTCTAAATCGCATTATGTGTCCAGCCCGTCTGATTTTCAATGCCTTGGCAAACGAGACAGTGTCCCTGATTCTTGATCATCGACAGAGGTCGGAACTTCGGATTCTTTCTCTCACTTGAGTGAAATGTGATATTCCAAGCATTAAATAGTGATAGAAATAAACTATATATACTTTACACTCAACTCTCTTTAAAAAATTTGTTTTCAAACCTTTTTGATATTTTTCTGACAATATTTGATAGTGAAGTAATTTAAAAAATAACCATATATTGACAGAATTTATATTTTCTTTTCATCACTTACTCATTTTTAAAAACTACTGAAAAAGAAATTATTCTTTGCCTTTTCTTTCATATCAGAATGATATAAATCTCTACATAAATATCAATGTGAGTAAAAGGTAGCTTCTGACATAAACTAGGGACATGATGTCAATTTTTATTTTTATATTCATTAACTCATGCTTGGCACATAGTTATCCTCTTCACCTTTTTAACCTTGCTTTTGGTTCTCTGAACTGCCCTCCAAAGGAGGACAATCATTTTTAAACAAAGGTTATTCACTGAATCTAGAAAGTAAGCAATATATGAGTTCAATTTGGTGGAAGGATAAAAGAGAATGAAGCACAGCTATTAGAATCAAGACCTGCTCCTTGAAGTTAATGCACATAGTACATGTGGTTAACAAGGACATTCTTCATGGACTGCAAGGAATGGTGTACATCTAAATTCTACATATAAAGCTGTAATTTCATTGAGAAACTCTACTGACATTGATAAATGATGTCACCAGTAAGCTGTGCTTGAATTACAACTTTAATTATTTACACCTGGGTCTACATTATTCCTATATTATACTTGTCATAGTATTATCTTGTCCTGGGCCTGCTAAGAGAAACCATGATGATAATTTATTCCAACAGTGGGTCAGGTAGAATCGTGTAGTAGCATCAGTCAACAATTTCACAGAAAGATGAAAGTAATGCTGAATTTCTAGGATGCAGAATGTCTAGAATTGAGATAAAACCCATTTTGCAACCTTTCTTAATTAGGTTAATGAGACTTTCCTCTTCTCTTGGAGGCATATAGTCTCCCACTTACTGTTCTCTTCTATCTTTCTTTCCTTTTTTCTTTCCCTCTTTCTCTCTCTCTACCTCTTTCTCATACACAAAGGCACACATTTCTCAATATTATTATTAAACTCAAGTACTGAGATTAGTAGAAACATGAGAAGTATTTATTTTAGATATTTTCATTTCAAATTTAAGTGTCCCTGTATACAGACCTTTTCCCTTTAAAAAATTACATTTTTTGCTTCTTAAAGGTAAGGTAAAGGCCCTCCCGTTGATCGTCGATTTGCTCGAGCGGGTCCAGTAACGTCTCCATTGGAGACTTTGTTGTTACTGTGTTTGGCATATCGAATACTCTCGGTAGCTTGCCGGGCTCTCCGAGAGGGGCGGAGGAATCGAACTCGGGTTGGCCATGTTGGCCGCTTGTAAGGCCAACGCCCTACCGCTGTGCTAAAATGTAGAAATGGCAGACTTATTTGAATATATAAAGGTGATTAAGAGATTTCAGGTAAAAGACTGTACAGTGGGTAAGGTGCTTACCTTGCATACAGTCAAGAGGGGGACAGAGAGAGAGAGAGAGAGAGAGAGAGAGAGACAGAGAGACAGAGAGACAGAGACAGAGATTTCAGATTAATTTTAGGTTCCCAGTTTAGAGAAACATTATTTAAAGATTTCCCTTAAAGAAGGATATCTTCAAGGTAAATATTATTATTAATACTGATAATATTTAACATGATGTTTTGCCATGAATAAACTGCAAAAGCTTGCCAAATATTGGTATTGTTGGGAATGACTACTACTTCATAGTGATATTTATATACCTTTTAAAACTTTCTCCCATAAAAAAGATAAAAGAGATAGCATGGGAAAGGTTTTAACTAGACATTTATCACAACTAGCACTTGAGATCTCCAAGTAATTCATGTGATGGTGTAAATGAGGAGAAGTTTCTTTATTGAAAAAGGAGACTTCAGTCACCTGTAATTCTATCAGTCAAATATATCTGGAAATACTTGGAGCTTATGCATGCATCAATGATGTTCACAGTATAAATCTGTAAGCTAATTGTAATACATAAATTATAAATATATAAATGTAAGTATGTGCATATGTTGATATAGAAAACTATTTAGTATTTTTCACAATAATTCATATATATATATTTCCTTGATAAACAGAATAATATAGTGTCAAAAGAAGAAAAAAAATATAAAAGTAATGGATATTTCAAGGACTGGAGAGGTAGACTGGTAGTAGAGTTCTTGACTTGCATGCCAACAAGATTTTATCTACCTGATTTTATCCCCATCAATCATATTGTTCCTCAAGTTTCGCCAGGAGTGACACCTAAGTACAGAGCCAGGAGTAACCCCTGAGCACAGTCATGTGGCCCTAAAAAAATAGCAATAATGGGTAGTCAGAGGAAACCCTGAGACATTGGTGGTGAATGCTGACATTCTGACTTTGGGAATGTGTTAGGACATTCCATGTCTAAAACTCTCTTATTAAAAGAATTATGAATCAAAGTACCTCAAAAAATTTTAAGAGAAATGTAAAAATAATTTTAAAATGAATCACTGTCATTGTCATCCCATTGATTGTCGAATTATTTGAGCAAGCGCCAGTAACATCTCTATTCCTCCCAACCCTGAGATTTTAGCAACCTCTTCTTACTCGTCTTTTTCCAACAATTGGAGGCTCTTTCAGGGTCAGGGGAATGAGACCTATTGTCTTTACTGTATTTGGCGTAAATACAGTATACATTGTCTTTACTGTATTGCCTCTCAGACAGACTGGCAAGCTACTGAGAGTATTCTGCCCGCAGGGCAGAGCCTGGCAAGCTGTCTGTTGTGTATTAGATATGCCAAAACCAGTAATAACAATGGGTCTCATTCACCTGACCCTGAAGGCTTCACCAACATGGCAGCATTGAGAAGGATGAGAAAGGAGAGGCTGATAAAATCTCAAGGCTGTAGAGGAAAGGGCTGTTCAGATAGAGAAGGGAGCACCAAATAAAGGATGTTTGGAGGATCCTCCCAGGAGGGGAGATGCATGTCGAAAGTAGACTATGGACTGAACATGTTTGCCACTCAATGCCTCTTTTGCAGACCACAACACCCAAAAGGAGAGAGAGAACACAGGGGATTGCCCTGCCACAGAGACGGGGGGATGGGGGGATGGGGGTGGGAGGGATATTATCCATGGTGGTGGAAAATGGGCACTGGTGGAGGGATGGGTATCTGATCATTGTATAATTGAAACCAAAGCACAAAAAATTGTAAATCTACAACTTTAAAAAAAATAAAATAAAATAAAGGGGAAAAAAAAAATCTCAAGGCTGAACTAGGCTGCCACAACAAAGGAAGACAAAAATGATCGTCTATACTTCCGATGCACGTACGCTAGCATCAGATGCATCCATCGAGGACCTGTTGGTACAAGCGCAAAAGATCAAGTATGACATCATTGGTCTGACCGAGACAAGAAGGCACCAATCTCCCCATGCCGTTTTCGACACTGGGGAAGAATTGATCCTCGGAACATGCGATAAAAGAGGTGTCGGAGGCGTCAGTGTCCTTGTCAACACAAACTTGGCCATGCGCATTGATTCATTCGAATGCCTAACAACCCGAATTGGACGTTTACATCTGAATAGATGTGGCTCACTGCCAGCAGTTTCTATCTTCGTTGTCTACGCACCAACATCCAATTATGATGAAGGAGAAATTGAGAAGTTCTGCATGGAGCTGGAGAAGTTCTATAAAGAAGACCACACCTTCTACAAGATCATTGTGGGTGATTTTAATGCCAAGATAGGACCGAGAAGATCAGCTGAAGAACGTCACATCGGAACCCATGGCCTTGAATGGAACGAACAGGGTGAGAGACTATCTGAGTTCATCATGTCGACCAAGACCATTCATGGTAACTCACAGTTCCAGAAGGCAGAATCTAAACGTTGGACATGGGAATCTCCCGGTGGACGATTCCACAACAAAATAGACCACATCATATTCAATCAACGGTTTTGCCTGACCAATGTCACCATTGTCCAAAATTCCAAACGGGATCGGACCACTGTTTCCTTTGTGCAAAATTCTACTTCACAGAGCGGGGAGAAAGGGCTGCAAAGTTTAAAAAGAGAACTCCCAGAACGACCACCAACTGGGAGCTCTTTGGCACTATTGGGGCAACATGGGAAGATGACATTGTTGACAATATTGACGAGGAATACGATCGACTGGTTCAGTACCTCCATGATTGTGCAAGGAACGCCAAGAGAGAGATCACTTAATCACTTAATCACTTAATCCCCGTTATTCATCGATTTATTCGAGTGGGTGCCAGTAACGTCTCCATTCATCCCGGTTGCGTGCTAGCATAGCCCAATGGTATCTGTTCGTTCTAGGAATATGCAGAGCCTCAAACCGATCATTTAGGGTCTTGACGAAGAAGTCTGACCATCTTGTAGGTGGGCGTCCACGTGATCTTTTGATGTCCCGTGGAATCCAATCAGTAATGGCTCTAGTCCAGCGGTTGTCTGTAAACCTCATTACATGTCCAGCCCATCTGATTTTTGATGTCTTGGCAAATGAGACAGCGTCCCTGATTCTTGAGCGTTGATGAAAATCAGAACTCTGGATTCTATCTCTCATTTGAGTGAATCGTGATATTCCAAGCATAGTTCTTTCAATTCCTCCTTGAAAGACCCGAATAGTGTTCTCATCCCGTTTTCGTAGGGTCCAGGTCTCTGAGGCATATGTTAATGCAGGAAGAACAGTGGAATCAAAGAGATGTGCTCGTAGCTGGAGGTTCTTTGTCCTTTTAGTTATTTCTTCAATGCTCTTGAAGGCATTCCAAGCCGCTCTCTTCCTCCTACGCAACTCAGGTGCCAGGTCATTCATCATGTTGATTTCTCGACCTAGGTATATATAACTGTTGCATTCAGAGATGGTGGTTCCGTTGAGAGCGAATGGAGCGTCAGGAACAAGGCTGATTCTCATAAACATTGTCTTCGTAAGATTCAGTTGTAGTCCGATCTTTCCACATTCACGGTCAAAGTCGTTGAGCATTTGTGCTGCTTGGCTGATGTTTGGTGTTATTAGAACGATGTCATCAGCAAAGCGGAGGTGGTGTAGTTGCCGACCATCTATCTTCACTCCCATGCTTTCCCATTCCAGTTGTCGCATGATGTTCTCGAGGGTGGCACTGAAGAGTTTTGGTGAAATGGTATCACCCTGCTGAACCCCTCTCTTGATATGGATGATTACTTCTTTGTAGAATGGTGAGATCTTGGTAGTGAATCCACAATAGAGCTCACGAAGGATCCTGATATATTGAGTTTGTACGCCCTGATTGGCTAGGGCTTCCATGACCACTTCCGTCTCAACAGAATCAAAGGCCTTCTTTAAATCAATGAACGTTAGACAGAGCGGTATCTTGAACTCCCAAGAAACCTCAATGAGCTTAGTAATCGTGTGGATATGGTCGATGGTACTGAATCCTTTTCGGAATCCAGCTTGTTCACATGGTTGTCCTTCATCTAGTGTTCTGCTAATCCTATTCAGGATGACTCGAGTGAATAGTTTGTAGATGACAGACAATAGTCAGATTGGGGGATAGTTGCCAATGTCGTGGTTGTCTCCTTTCTTGTATAGTAGTACAGTCCTGCTGGTTTTCCATTGGGATGGAACCTTGCATTCAGACAGGTAGCGTGTGAAGAGCCGAGTCAATGTATTGATGAGTACTGATGGTAAGTTCTTTAGGTGTTCAGGTCTGATCTTGTCTGGGCCAGGTGCTCTTTGTTTCTTTACCAACGATATGGCATGTTGGATTTCGGAAGGGAGAACATTGGGAACGACATATCCATCATGTGGTAGAGAGAGATAGCCACAAAAAAAAGCCTGTCTTCAAAAACTCTTGTGCTTATTCGCCAACGTGGTTTGGCGCATGCTTCAGGCAACCGCAAGCAAATATCGAGCTCACAAAGCAGTGCAGAGATGCAATCAAGGAAGACCTCAAAGAGAGAAAAACAGAAGTGCTGGTAGATGAGGCAAAAGCCAGGAAAAGTATTCATAACGCCCGCCTGTCCTTCTCCAACTACAAGACCAAGGTGACTGGCCTCTGACGTCCTGATGGATCTATCACATCCTCCAGAATGGCAATGGAGAAGATTATCCATGACTTCTACTCAAATCTCTTCTACAGCCATGTCCACTTGCCGGCATATCATTCCACAGGATGGATGTCGTTCCCAGTGTTCTCCCTTCCGAAATCTGACACGCCATTTCGTCAGTAAAGAAACGAACAGCACCCAACCCAGACAAGGTCAGACCAGAACACCTGAAGAACCTGCCATCAGTACTCATCAATACACTGGCTCAACTCTTCACACACTACCTGTCTGAATGCAAGGTTCTGTCCCAATGGAAAACCAGCAGGACTGTACTACTGTTCAAGAAGGGAGACATCCAGGACATTGGCAACTATTGCCCGATCTGCCTATTGTCTGTCATCTATAAGTTGTTCACTCGAGTCATCCTAAATAGGATAGGCAGAACACTAGATGAAGGACAACCATGCGAGCAAGCCGGGTTCCTCAAAGGATTCAGCACCATCGACCATATCCACACGATAACCAAGCTCATTGAGGTTTCTCGGGAGTTCAAGATGCCGCTCAGTCTAACGTTCATTGATTTAAAGAAGGCCTTTGATTCTGTTGAGACGGAAGTGGTCATTGAAGCCCTAGCCAATCAGGGCATTCAAGCTCAATACATCAAGATCCTCCGTGAGCTGTATTGTGGATTCACTACCAGGATCTCACCATTATACAAAGAAGTGATCGTTGATGTCAAGAGAGGGGTGCGGCAGGGTGATACCATTTCACCGAAACTCTTCCGTGCCACCCTCAAGAACATCATGCGACGACTGGAATGGGAACGAATAAGGAGTGAAGATAGATGGTCGGACAACTACGCCACCTCCGCTTTACTGATGACATTGTTTTAATAACACCAAACATCAGCCAAGCGGCACAAATGCTGGCCGACTTTGACCGTGAGTGTGGAAAGGTAGGACTACAGCTGAATCTCAAAAAGACAATGTTTATGAGGAACAGCCTCGTTCCTGATGCCCCATTCGCTCTCAACGGAACACCATCTCCAAATGCAACAGCTATGTGTACCTAGGTCGAGAAGTCAACAATACAAATGACCTGGCACCTGAGCTGTGCAGGAGGAAGAGAGCGGCTTGGAACGCCTTCAAGAGCATCAAAGAAATAGCTAAGAGGATGAAGAACCTCCAGCTCAGGGCACATCTTTTTGATTCCACTGTTCTTCCTGCATTAACATATGCCTCAGAGACCTGGGCCCTACGCAAACAGGATGAGAATGCTATTTGAGTCTGCCAAAGAGGAATTGAAAGAGTTATGCTTGGAATATCACGTTTCACTCAAATGAGAGAAAGAATCCAGAGTTTCAACATCCGTCGATGATCAAGAATCAGGGATGCTGTCTCATTTGCCAAGGTGTCAAAAATCAGATGGGCTGGTCACGTAATGATATTTAAAGACGACCGCTGGACTAGAGCTGTTACTGACTGGATTCCACGGGATGTCAAAAGACCGCGTGGCCACCCACCTACCAGATGGTCAGACTTCTTCATCAAGACCATGAGTGATCAGTTTGAGGCTCTTCATGCTCTTCTAGCGAACAGACACCACTGGGCTACACTAGCATGCGACAGGGACAAATGGAGACGTTATTGGCGCCTGCTCGAGCAAATCAACAATTAACGGGAAGTCAAGGGATCAAGTGATCTTCTTACTCGTCTTTTTCCAATGGTTGGAGGCTCTTTCAGGTTCAGGGGAATGAGACCTATTGTCTTTACTGTATTTGGCATATCGAATATGCCACAGGGAGCTTGCCAGGCTCTGCTTGTGCCAGCGGGATACTCTCGGTAGCTTGCTGGGCTCTCTGAGAGGCATAATACTTTTGTGAATATTTAAAAATTGGGATGATCAATTGCCTTCTAATGTTTAAACAAAAAGTACATCCATCAATCTAATATGGTTCTTTTCTTATCAAGACTTCAGAAGCTGTTAGACATTCCAATGTTGTTTTATAACTTTGCATATGGCTAAGCATTCTTTTGTAGAAATACATATAGCATATAAGAAAATGTTACAAGACAAAATTTAACTTAGAGAGAGCAGTGCCAGACTTATCCTTAACCTCTCACAGTTTTCAAAGCAACTTCCCCCACCAAAAAAGAAAAGAAAAGGAAAGAAAAAGAAAAAAAAAATTCAAAAGTGTTACATGTGAATTGAACTGTTACCAAAATATTCTGGAAGCTATTTCAAAACTATTTTTAAAAATCTCATAGATCTATTTTCTAAGCTGAATTAAAAGCTCTCTAGTTTATAAAGCAAGATAAATTTGACAGAAGTAAAGAAGAGAAACTAACATCATTTTAAATGGCCATTGTAATTTAGTGTCTTTCTATAGACACTGTAATATTGAGCACATTATTAGTCTGCCTTTAGTCACATTATTTATGTTTTAAAACTGAAAAATAATATCGCAAAAGGACTACCCAGTTCTTAGTCCTTTATTAATAAGACAATTCTTTAAAAGTCAAGTCTAAGGGCGAACCTGACCTCATAATGGAGCTTCTAAGTAGACCCATGTCTGTGGCCTTTATTACTTCCTCAATCAAAAAAGAGTTGTGTCTTCTCACGACTTTGGATTTTCTTACTGGTAAAGTGGAAGAAAAACACAAAGTTACTTTATGTTCTTTTTTCCATTCTTCTTTACCGTCTCCTCCTTTTCAATCTTCTTTTGCCCTTCTTCTCTTTCCTCCTTTATTTTCTTTATTTTATCCTCCTCCTCCTGATCTTTGTCTTCCTTCTGCTTATGATCATGCTTTTTCTACTTCTTCTGATTTTATTTCTTCTTTTTCTTATTTTCCCTCTTCTCCTAGCTTTTCCTTACTTCCAACCCCTTCCCTCCCTCCTTTCTTCCTTTTCCTCCTAAGATTCTTCGAACAAACTAAACCTGACTCCTTGGATTATAAACATATGGCTAAGTAGGCATAAATACAGAGTAAATAAATAAGGAAAATGGAAAACTAAGCCATATCCTCCAGCTCAGATTTTATTAGTAATAAAACTAAAATTTTGTTTTCATCTATTTTCTATGGCTACATAGTGTTACTTATTGAGTTACAAGAGAAGGAACAATGCATGCATTATTGATCTGGAAAGACAGACGTAAGTCCCAATGCCGAAGACAGCTAAATGATATTTTTATTTTGCATTTTTAGATAGTTCTTCTGGAAATGCACCGTGTTTTCTAATGTTATTGTTTATTTTTCTTTCTTATAGGGCCCTACCCAGTGGTGCTCAGGGCTAACTCCTGACTCTGAACTCATAGAACTCTCCTGGAGATGCTAAGGGTCCCCTATAGACTGCTAGGGATTGAGTTCACGCCAGTCACATGCAAATAGTATGTCCTGTAGGATAACACTGTTTTGTCCTTCCTGCATAGCCTCAGGTAGTTTAGGTGTATTGGTTTGCTCTCATCACAGTGATCCTATTCCTCTGTGTTTATTTGTAACTTCTTTCTTTGTGCTCTGTTGACTTTTAAAGATTGTTTTTCTCTTCTCTTTAAGTCCTTTGCATACTTTCATACTTTATTCAAAGCAATTTCCTTTTTATGTGGACAAAAGAAGACAGTATATGCTAAGCTTTTGTAACATAACTCTCAGTGATATTTCCCTCCCGGGCATCTGTTCTCTCACCTAAGCTTCAGCTGCCTTTACTTCCTAGCACCCCCAAAAGCAAGGTGCCGACAAGGGACTGGATGGAACGAGGGTAAGCAGTAAGCTATGTGCTACCCTGGCATCAAGAAGGGCCTGGCCAAAATGCCATAATGCTTAATTATGAGTTAAGAGCTTGGTCATGACAAATGCTGTCACGATCCAAAAAGTAATAACTATATTTTGACCCTTCTAGGGTTAGGAATGATTAATCTGGTCTGAGTGCTGTAGTCTGAGTCTGTGGCAAGATGTTTCCAGGAGAGCTGCCCTACAAGCCTCAGTGTATCTCTTACTGTGTCCATACAAAAATAACTAGTATTGAGATGTTGATAGAGTTATTGGACTGAAGAAAGGAGAAAAACACCCTAGGAGGTATTTTGTCCTTGGGCAGTCAGGAAGGGCTTTGGAATACCTTTTAGGTGGTGTTCCCTTTGAACTTGGTGGGCCCTCAGGAAGGGCTTTCTTATGTTAATTTTGCTACCTAACTGGGAGGGAGAGAGAGAGGGAGGGAGAGAGAAAGAGAGAGAGAGAGAGAGAGAGAGAGAGAGAGAGAGAGCAGGGCGGCAAGATGGACCACGAAGAGACTAGCAAGGGGGATAGAGAGAGAAGAGTGTAGAAGAATACACGAGCAGGCACGTGGAGAGAGAGAGAGAGAGAGAGAGAGAGAGAGAGAGAGAGAGAGAGAGAGAGAGAGAGCCCAACCTGGGAGATGGAGCATGGAGAGATGAGCGGGAGAGACAGAGGGAGCCGGAAATGAGGAGCAGTGTGGAGTCTAGGATGGGAGGCTCAGAGAGCCTGAGGCAGGCAAGTGGGGAGAATGGAATAACGGCATTTGATCAATCAAAAGGCTTGACCCTTGTTTCCTCTGCCATCTGCCCCAGTGCCTGGGCCACCCCAGCTGGGTAAGCAGCCCGGCTTCCCCTGCCTCAAGGTCGGCAAGGGGGAGAGTGGTCGGGGCCCCACTGGCCGCCCCTAAAGATTTCTTAAATGTCCCACCTGATGTAGTATCTCTTCAGCATGGTTTTTGAAGCAACATGTTATGTGGCTATTTTTTTCCCCAGTAGTTAAGCTAGTATTGGAATGGTAGATCACAATAAATTGCTTTTCTAGCCTTTAAAGTGGATGTCTTTTTGACTACCATGAACCCCAGGGCTCCAGCTTACCTCATATTGTAGTTCAGACCCAGAAAATAATTTAAAAAACATGGAAACAGTTATTTTGTCAGATGTCACTGATTAGACTCTTTTGCTACTGAATATATAGAATGATTTTTGCTTTATTTCTTTTTTTATCAAGTCCTTTAAATTTCATATATTATGTTTGAGAAGCACAACTTCATAACAGGCATTATAAAATATATAATATGAGACCAATACCCAAGGTCAGTAGAAATAAGGGCCAGAAGAACTGGTCCATGGTTGGTAGCCTACCTCAAATGCTGGGGAAGAAGGCAATTGGGAGAGAAGGGACCATCATGGCTATCATGACAAAGATAGTTTGAAATGATCACTCTGGATAAAAACTGTGTACTGAAATCAGGTAAAGGAACAAACATGATAACCAGTGTGGCAAACCATAATACCCCAAAGAGAGAGGATGGAGGCGGGGGGGGGGTGGGGAGAGGGGGAAAATATCTACCATTGAGACATACTGTAAGGAGGTGGCAGGAGGGAAAATGGAACATTGGTAGTGGGAAATGTACACCAGTTGGGGGTGAGGTGGGAGGGAGGGGCATTGGAATACTATGATGAAAACTGACCATTATCAGTTTTATAACTCACAGTGAGTCAAAAAGTAAAAAATAAAAATTAAAAAAAAAGAACCTGAGTCACAGTCTTTCTCCTAGTCTTATTTAGTGCCAAGGGGTGAAATGTAGTGAGTTCCACTTTGTACTCATATAGTCTGTCTCAGAGTTGCTCTGCTGATCCGTGGACTTCATTCAGGTGGTTGGATTTGGACACAAAGGGAAAGTTACTGCTTTAATAAAATGTGCTCTTACCCCATCTCCAATAGAAGGGCCCTTATTAAACATGGAATAGTTTATTCTTGATTGAGGTAGACAAGAACCCTAATAAAATTTATTCAAACAAAAACACTAAGAAGGCAAACAAGGTAAGTAAGTGCCAGGAATACTCTGTTCTTTCTTAGAAACTATGTTTGCTCAATGACAAAGAGAAATCATATTGGTTTAAAACCTATCAAAACTTGATCTTTGGGAAAATGAAAGAGAAATAAGTTTGGTTAAATTGGGAAAGAGAGATATTTTCCTAACAGCAAGGTTAAGCTCTTACAGAAGAGGGTAGAGCAATACGGGCTGGAAAGGGCTCTTGTAGGTCAGGCTAGGCAAATAAGTAGGAGAGCGTGTAGTGCAACTAGGCTTAGCATTGCTGATACAGGGGATCAAAGAAGAGAATTTCAGTTGTTACTTTTCAAAAAAGTTGATTGGGTTCAAAGAAAACTATCCAGGGCAGGGTGGCAAGATCCCTGCGAGCTCATTACAATGATTCTGTTGCATATTCAGTGGATAATTCAAAGAAATCTAGAGAAAGACAATCAGGAAGAAATATATCCTTAAATAATTTCAAGTTATCACTCCCTTAAGACTTGAATTAACTGTCAACTAGCAGCTTATAACGTTTGGATATACAGTTGACATGAGCAATATAGATTACAACATGAGACCCGTGGGGCCAGAGAGATAAGTAGGTAAGTTACTTGCCTTGCAAGGGCCTTCTCTAGTTCAATCCTGGCACTTCAGAGGGTCCCTGAGCTCTCCAGGAGTGATCCCTGAGTGCAGAGTCAGGAGTAACTTCTGAACACCACGAGGTGTGGCCCCAGAGCAAAAGGGAAAAAGGGAGATAAAAAGTTCATAAAAGGAATTGATAAGGCTAGAAAGATAGAAGAGGGGTTAAGGGTTTGCCTTATAAATAGCCAATCCAGGTTCAGTACCCTGGTAACCACTGAGTATATACACAAAATAAAACAAAACAACAAAATCAAGAAAAAAGTTATAAAGCAGTAGAACTATTTTCTATGATAATATAATGATGGCGGGTAGGGTGTTTGCCTTGCACTAGGTCGGCCGATATGGCCGACCCGAGTTTGATTACTCCGCCCCTCCTGGAGAGCCTGACAAGCTACTGAGAGTATCTCACCCAGATGGCAAAGCCTGGCAAGCTACCCGTGATGTGTTCGATACGCCAAACACAGTAACAAGTTTCTCAATGGAGACGTTACTGGGCCCTCTTGAGCAAATCGATGAACAGGAGGACAGTGCTACAGTTTCCAATATGTCATTAATGCTATCATCCAAACCCCATAGAATGGACAACAACAGGAGAGAATGCTAAGGGCAACTATGAATTTGGAATTTTTCAAATGTGTCAATGTAGGCCCATTCTTAGTTTTAAAAATGGTACCATTTTGGTCTGTGATATTGATAATATGGTAATATGGTAGGCTATCCATGCCTGAGAGTGGCGTATAATTGAAATATTGAAATATGTGCACCTTTTTCTCAAGTTTGTTGTATATTTATAACTACTCTTAAAAAAGTTTTTTGGGGCAGGAATATGACTGACAATGGAGATGCAGATACTTAACATATGGGAGGTCTTAAGTTCAATCCTGATACCACGTGGCACCTAAAGCAGTGACAGGTGGCTCTAATGGTTCTTTGAGCATCCCTGATCTGAGCTTTAAACCACCAGTTTGGCACCACAGCTGAAGCATCACCTTAGGCACTGCTGGACTCCACTACATATGCCCCTTATGAAAAGTTAAAATTTTAGCACCAAATGTAGACTACATAACTAGCAGCCATGATGAGTTCATGACTGGAGTGTTGAGAGCAAGAGGCAAAAGATAACAGAAAAGTAGCTGCTAGATACAATTGAAAAGAAAATGAACCAAAAGAGAGCTTGATAATTTTCTGCATTTTGTGGCAACACAGTGATATCACAAATGAGAGAGGAAATAGTACATCAGTGCTTATTCCCTTACAGATGATAAATATCTGCATTAGTGAGATTTCACATTCACTAAGTCCAAAGTCTGTATTTTTGTTTGAGATGTAGTCTCAACTAAGAAGTTTTCTCTGGTAACTCTCACAATACTCTCAAATTTAGTAGCAAGTAGTGACTAGGAAAAAAGTCTTAGAAAACTAACAAGTTTACAGTTTGCTTATTTAAATTTTTTGTGGACCAGAGAGAGAGAGAGAGAGAGAGAGAGAGAGATATGAGTTCCAGCAGCCTTGACCTGCCATATAAAGGGCCCTAAAACAGCTCCTTTCTGAATGTCTGTCCGACTGTTCCAGAGAATAGAAAGAGCAATCTCCAGGTTAATCCCTTAGCGTCTTCCAGGGGTATTAACAACAAACACTCACCCCCAGAACAGCAAGAAGACTAGAAAATGATGGGTAAAGCATGTAGAAGACCACCAAAATGCTCAATGAGCAAAAACAATATCAGCAAAGACATAAATTACCCCAGCAAATCTACAGTCAGTGTCTCTAGTGATGGTGTGATGAGGATGTTCAATGAGTTCAAAGAAATGATCTCAGAGGTAGTCAGCAAAGCACGAAAATATAAGAGACAAAATAAAAAGAACAATGACTATGACAGAAATTACAAAGAGGGTAGATAGTATAAAATGTCAATAGAAGCTCTGAACCACAGAATAATAGAAGTTGAGCAAAAGTTTGAGAAGCTCCCAGATGAAAAGGAGGAAATCACTAGGAAACAGCAGAAGATCAAAAATAGTCTGAAAAGAAACAAAAAGGAGAACTATGGGTCGAGTTTAAGAAGGATAGTATAAGAATTATCCTGAAGAACAGGAAGACAAATGTGATGAAGAGCCAGTAGTTAAATAATCAACAAGAATTTACGACATTTGAGGATTATAAGCACAAAGATCCAAGAGGTCCAAAGGGTTCCACTGAAAATAGACCCATTAGGAAAAATCTGAGACACATTAAATTCAAAATGACAAAATACAAAGGTGGAGACAGAGTATTGAATGTAGCAAGATGAAAAAATGATCTTATATACAAAGGAAAGCCCATAAGATGTACAACAGATTTATTAAATGAGACTATGAGTCAGAAGAACATGAAAGGATACAACACAAGAACTCAATGAAATGAAAACCTCACCAAGAATATATATTCATCTAGATTATCATGCAGATTTGAAGGAATTATGCAGAGTTTTATGGACAGGCAATAGCTTAGGAAACTAGCTTGAAACTGTTTTTAAAGAAGCCTTTTAAGAGCTCCTCTAAAGAATAGGAAGTTTCCCATCATGTGGCATTGAGTATGACACTCACTAATGGTGCATATGATTTTTCTCTACTTAAGAAAAGTTAAAAACCTATAGCAATTAATCATCACAAATTGACTTTTATTGATTTAGTTTCTGATAATTCGATTTGCTATTCCTTTAAGTTTTATTGGACCGAGTGATGTGAAATAATTTAGTCCTATGCCTGACAAGGGGACAGGCTGGGGAATGAAAGGAATCCTGGAAATATTAGCGGAGGGAATAGAATATTTATGGTGGTATTGGTGTTAGAATATTTTGTGCCTGAAGCAACTCTATTATGAACAACTTTAAATCACAGTGTCCCAATAAGAATTTCTAAAAAAGATTGACAACTTGTTTTGTGCAGGGAGAGTTTTGTAGAGGCTTTACCTGCTGTGTCTTAGCATGTCACCTGTTCAGAAAAAGCACTTTCAATGTAAAAGACTCAGGTAATTTTTTCCCCTTGGTGTGTGCTTTGAGCCAATTATAATTCAGTGCCAGAGGGAACATTATCTGACATACTAGTATAGCATCACTAATCTTTCAGATCATGGAGAAAATAAAAAGTGGTTTGTAATTTGCTGGACTGATCTAGAGAGAGCAATGACACAGAGTGTTCCGAACTAATCACTTAAGTAAGGGGTAGAGAGAAAAAAAACTCCAAAGACATGAGGTCATAAAGTAGGCCAATTCTAAGAATCACAGGAAATGGTGTATGCGAGTTCCTGTTCTAAGCCTCTTTCCAGAATGAAGATCGGTTTACTAGCCTAGAGCAGTACTCTTTGTTTCTTGAAACTGTACAAACCTTGTTTAAAAGCTAAACAAAATGCTCTTTGTAAAACCATAGATCTTACAGGATTGGTGCTTGTCAGCAGGTGTAGAAGCGCTTAAACCTCAGATGTACTGACTTGATTGTAATGGTGGGGCCCTAGACCAATGTGTACAGATGATGGTCTGCTGATCATAAAGGCTGAAGAGTTTTGACCTATAGTAGAACTGAAGTTTAGGCATTATTGCTTAAAGAGTAAGTAGGATTAGTAAGCATATTCCACATATCATCCCTCAAAAATAATATTCTTTACCCTAACAGCGTACTATATATAACTTCTCTGCAATTGAATCTGTTCCTTAAAAAGTTCAGTACAATAATCTTCAGTTCATATATGTGATCTAGAGCTTATTTAATGTACGCTTCTCTTAAGTAGGAGAACCCAGATCAGCTCTTCTGATCCACTTCTATTCTATGCCCTGATCACCAAGTCTACTACCACTGAAGGGGTCAATATTCTCATGGTTTAGCTTCATATTTAAGATCTTGGATTCTGGAGTCTTAGAGGTCTGATATGCAATCCTGGTCTTACACATGTTCAACTGTATTGTCATATTAGGTACATTGAGCTGCCGATCATATTAAATAGCCATTTTCTCATATGTAAAATTTGGATATTAATAGTGTCTATTGTTAGTAGACTTGTGAAGAGCAATCAATTAAAATGTACTAGAAAAATAAATGCACTTTCATGGGAAATATTGTGCTGTTTTTTGCCTTCAGGAAATGTTAATTCCACATATCACATGATATTATGTTTTCTTAAATAACCTTTTCTTTAAAACCTGAAAGACTTTATACACTTTATCTTCTGTTAGGTGCACTTCCCTCAACTCTCTCTGAAGAGAAACTGACATTTTCTCTGGAGAATACATGCTATTCATCCAAAAAAATAAATATTGCCTCAGTGCAGCTTTTCAAAACATTGAGAAAGTGTACTAAATTACCCTTCTTACCATATGCCAGAAGATTTTTTTCTTACCCTCCCAACTAAAAGTAATGTATCTTAAGTCCTAACAGATTCACAGGCTTAACTCCTATGACTAATATTGGGCAGGCTCACTGAGGATTTATTAGGGATCAATGTGACCAATGAGTTTGGCAGCTGGTAGTTGTCCTCCTTCCTTCTCATGCAGTAAAAATAACATTGTTGCCATTATTACATCATTTCAGTGTCTCCAAATATGTTCATCAGTCTGATCACTGCTAAATGTTTTTATAAAAAAAAAAATTCTTTCTGCTTCTTGAAAGCTAGCCGACATTTAAAGTGCTGGCAAGTTACCAAAACACAAATCTTTGTCTCCTTCCTCACCTCCCACCTCCTAGTTTATTGTGAACAAGTAATAGTCAAAATATTTGGGGAGATTGGTGTTACCCATAGGAACATCAAGTTTCTCCAACTGATTAATTCTCACTGTTCTAAATTAGCGATGCAATATTGTTGCAAGTGCTAAAACTGCCAGGAATGGCCTTACTTTTGTGTTAAAGACACCGTGTCTGAAATTAATGGCAGAGCTAATCCTGATTTATTCCACTAAATGCCAAATCTGTAAGGAAAGGTCAAAATGGCCAGTGGGATTCGCTTATGGTAAAAGCGAAAAACAAAACAAGAGGTAACAATGGACAGAGGAGGGGAATGTAGGCTGGCTTAATGTTGCCCTCATTTACCCAGACAGTCCGCTTACAATGCATTTGTCACCTAGGATCATCATGGTGAGCCTTCTGGGTGGTTGCTGCCTCAGGCCCTGAACTATTTTATTCATTCTTTCTCATTGGAGCCAAGTGTCTCTTGAAAAAAAATTTAAAAGTCACACCGCTCATGTTCTTAAGACCTTAAGATTACCTCCTCCTTAAACCCATGCCAACAGGAGGGGCTCTTTTCTAAGTTTCCTCCTTGCAAAAAAGTATTCTGTCATTAATCTTTTACATTCAAAACATTGGGGGCATGCTAGACTTGCATTTAATTAATGCAGACACTTGGAAGACAAGGCGTCCAGGTCTTTCAAAGCAAGGAAAGAAGAAATGTTTCAGGCCCAAAGATATGGCATCTAAAGCCCACAGCTTATCTCCATCATCTCAGAACTATTGAGGTTAGAGAGGAGAAGCAACACCGAGTGTATAAACAACTGGGAGCAACGCTTCTTGGGATTAGTGCTCTACCTTGTGTGAACAGGAGAGTTATCAGGCTCTGACACCATTAACTGAAGCTGATCCAGCTTTCGGCATTTGAGCAGTGAAAGAGGTACCTGTAAATCCCCACACTACTCTAAATCGAGTTCCTCTTGCTATCTTTCTTCTTCAGCCCACTGACTTCAATGCTCACCAGGAGCTTCAGTATTGGATGAAGCTTTTGTGATTTCATGCGCTTCCTACACAGCCAAGTGACTGACTTTATTTACTGAGTATCAGCAGGCTAAGAAATAGACCTTTTGCTTCCTCTCACCCCCGAAGATCAAAGAAACTTTGAGAAACCGTGGTTTGAGAACTGGCTCATTACCCTCACTGATATCTCACAGCAACATCAGCATATGCGATAATTTCCCTCTGAAATAAGACTTGCACCACTCTGATTAATAGCACATTTCAGATTTACAACCTTCAAGGAAATATTAGTGATTCAGTAATATATAAAGCTGGGGTGAGTGACCTGAGGATGCAAATCAGTAATGGACCACGTGTTTTACATGAATGAGGAGGCTCTGGGTTTGATTCCCATCAACACACATAAAAAAAGTTAAAAACCTTATTTTTAAAAAATGCTGCATAGTTCCTATTCTCTCATTTCACAGTTTAGATTATAAAGTCTCCACTTCTTTCCATGTTTCGTTAATACAGCAAGACAAAGTGTCACAGAGATTGTTTTCCAAGGAAGTATAAATGATATTCCAAAGACAGTATCTCCAATATTATATATAGGTACTTTTAAGAGTTTCTCCTAAGTATACTATCTTTTAGCAATCTTTACAAATTATATTAATCTTTACTTTTGAAGACATCGCAAATCAAAAAGATTAGTGCAATTTGGTTGTTCTTATGCTTTTATTGACCTGTAAACATTTATTATAACCAGAAGCAGATATGTGCTATTAGTCCTTCCTTTAAACTTGGCTGCTTTTGAATCATTTACAAATATTTTACAACATTTAATGTTTTTTTTTCTGGAAGAGGTAAGCTTTCAATTTCCTCGGTCATGATTTCTGTGACTAATCTGAGGTAATCCATGTGTAAGATTCTTTATTTGAGTCTTTTACAATCCCCTCTGTGGATATATACATTTAAATTCCTCCTCTTCTCCAATTCCTTTTCCCTTAATTTTTAAAAATTCCATTTCTATTTATATGCTTTCTCTGAGAAATTCACTACAAACAGATTGAAAGTAGAAACATTAACTTTAATTTTACCCAGGCAGCTTAACTATGATTTTCACAGAGCAGTGTGGCCCAGCCCCCAGTCCTTGACCAAAACCCATGAGACTTCCAAAAACATGAGGAGTCTCTTCCTCATATAATACATCCTGTTTTTTTTTTTTGACATGATTTGGGTGACCTGAATACAAGAGATGGTCTTGATCTTCCTAGGAAGTATCAGACCAGCCACCATGGTGTGTGTGTGTGTGTGTGTGTGTGTGTGTGTGTGTGTGTGTGTGTGTGTGTTTGTATCTGTGTGTGCATGCACCCACGCACTCATAAATGTGTGTCTGTGTATACATGTGTTTGTACATACCTATATGTGTGTGTCTATGCACACCCGAGCACAACATGAAGTCGCGATCAATACTTTGGGGTTGAACAGAGGCTAGTTAGGTAACTACTGGAAAGAGATGGTGAAGCAAAGAGTGAATCTGAAGCCTCAGTACCTGGGAATCTTAAAGCAGAAGGAAGAGGAGAATAAGCAGGTCTTATTAACTGGTTTCACTGCTTCTAGGCTTTGTCTTCCTTCATTCTCCTCCACACTGTAGCTGCCAGAAAGTAGAAATCTGATCATGATAATCCCTTGCTTAAAAGTCTTTAATAGCTCTCTGCTAACCCACAAGATGAAGTCCAGACTCCTTAACATGATATATAAAGCCCTTCATTATCTGGTTCCGGCCTTCATGGCCAGCTTTATCTGCCTCCACTCCTCACAAAGCTAGACCGTATAGTTTTCCTGAGTTCCTGGGATGTGCTAGAAGAATCAGAGTTGTTCTTTTTATTTCAGATCACTAAGATGAGAAGTGCATGAAGCATCAGGAACTTTGAATCTTTAAGAGATTTGTCTCTTGACTAAGAGCTAAACTATGAGATGAGCTTCTGAGAAAGATCACTTGATAGAACTGTACTGCTGTAAGGTGCAACTGGAGAATATGTTCATCCAAGTTTGCTTACGAAGAATTCTGGATCACTCCCCCAAAAGTCTAAAAACTCACTTGGATTTCTAAGGGTATTACTTATTATTAAATGTTGGGGCTTCACTTACTTCTCATTCAGAAAAATCACTGAAGTACTCTCTTTTCTAAATGGTGTTCATGTGTTTCTCTGTACTTGAAAAATTCCTCTCAGAAACTCATCTAGACAGTTGTGAAAATTAGAAAATGTGGTGAAAGATTGCACCCATTTTTGAGATATTTTAGTGAATGTTGACTCTTTAACTGGATGGCCCAAATCCAGTGTTGCTCAGGGGTACCAAGGATTGAACCTGATTGGCCATGTGCAAGGCAAGCACCTTCCATGCTGTCCTATCCCTCAAACTGTGACCCAGTTTTAGAACCTTTAATTTTAATTTTAATTTTCCCTTCTTTTCCCCTCGGTGTTGTGGTGACCTGGGGTCACACATCTGGCTGTGGTGCTCACACATTCAACCTTAGTGCTCACTTGGGCTCATGCACTTTTGTTTTTTCTATTTGTGTTGCTTGTACTCATGCTCACTGGAGAGTTTCACTCATTTAGCGGCTATGTTCTCCTGGGGGTTGTACAACTTAATTGCAGTGCTTACACACACCTGCCGTGCTCCAAGTATTGGATACACTGGGTCTGGGAGTCCAGAGGGTCTATACCTAAAGCAGCAGAAACTGACCATTCCAGGGTTTGAACTCAGCCTTGCACTTGCTAGGCAGGTACTTGTTTTCTTTTTCTTTTTTTTTTTTTAACTTCTGAGCCACTCCTAGGTCCTCATGGATTTCTATATATCATCAGATGTTTTTATATCATGTAACTTTTTAGGAGGTAAAAATTCCCCCGTCCTTAATTTCTATTTCTGGGCAGTTTCTTCTCTATGAAGTTCCTGGGATTATTTTGTTCTACCCTTTATGCCTTGGTGGACCTAAGGATTGATTTCTGAGTCCATTGCTCATCTATTTTCATTTTCTGACCTTCTCAAAAATGTTTCATCTTCCATCCAGACTAGGGCTGGAGCGATAGCACAGTATCTCAATATGCCAAACACAGTAACAACAAAGTCTCCAATGGAGACGTTACTGGGCCCGCTCGAGCAAATTGATGATCAACGGGAGGGCCTTTACCTTTACCTTTTACCATCCAGACTATAATGACTGGCAGAGACTCTTAAAGAAATCTCGAAAGGAAGCAACTGTTGCAAAACTTTTTCAGATACCCTTTCCTAACTGAGCCCCCGCCCCCAGGTGATCTCGGACTGGTATGGAACCAGCTGCCACCTTAACAAACTTTGAGGAATGTGGGGGAGAGAACAGCCCCACTATGCCCAAAAGTTGGCCACCATACCTGGAGCCAGACTCCACCACCTCATGACTGTAATGACTTGTAAATCTGCATCTTTCTAAGACCTAGCTTTAGACCAGAGTTTTCCAGCATGGGCTATATTGACCCCTGAAGGCACTGGAATGATGAAGGGGGCAGAAAAATAGAATTAGGGTATATCTTATGCTTGTTCTCTTAAAGAAGAAAGATTTTCAGGGTATCTCTGAGAGATAATTTGTTTCTGAAAATAGGGCACTAGGCCAACATATGTTTGGGAACTTCTGTTTTCTTCTTTTTTTTTTAGTTTTTATTTAGGCAACATGATTTACAATACTGTTAATACAGAAATGCAATGTTCTGCCACCATATCCTCCACCAGATTATTAAAATCCCTTCACCGTTGTCTCAGGTTTTCTTACACCACCCACCTCACCACATCTCCTTCACAAACTCATTTCTGTAGGTCAATTCTCAGGTTCTGTTGTTATTGAACAATTGTTATACTCATACTGTGTTTCTTTATATCCCACATACAAGAAGGATCATTCTATATTATTCTCCTTCTGACTTATTTCATTTAGTATAATATCTTCTAGTTCCACATATGCTGAATTAAATTATATTATTTCACCTTTCCTCATACCCGAGTAGTATTCCATTGTGTGCTAAGTAATATAGAAGCTCAATTCTTAAGTTTTTTAGAATGATCTTCATACTAGTTGCCACAGTGGCTGAGCTGGATGCCATTCCTACCAACAGTGGATGAGGGTTCTTTTTATCTCATAACCCCACCACTGGTTGCTTTTATCTATTTTTCTCCCTTATTCTTGGAGTCATACCTAGTGGTGCTAAGTGTTGTTTCCTGGCCATGCTGGGGGAACCATATGTCATATGTACTGTTGAGAATGAGCAGGGATTGTTTGTAATGAAGGCATGTATCTACTTCCTGCAACTATCTCTCAGGCCCTGTTTCTACTTTGTAATGTATGTCACTATATTGATATGAAGGGATATCTAGTTGCTTGGTAACCTCTGCTTTAGACTTTTATCTAAACACCTGCTGGCTGACTCTGCCTTGAGTTACCATGGGCAAGTCAGCCTTAACACGTCTGGAATAAGCCTCTTTACTTTCCTTGTCAAATAATATTTTTCCAGGAATCTTCATCTAAATTGATAGTACTAGTTACACAACTAGAATTATGAACATTATTTAGTCTCTCCTCCTTCTAATGCCTCACATTGAATCAATTTTTATATTCTTGCCAATTTGCTTATAATATATTTCAAATCTATTTTTTGCTTCATACCTATTGTATTGACTATATTTCAATGAGTATCATAATAGATTTCTAACTCATGTAATAGCCCCATAACTGTTAATCCTGCTTTCATTCTTATTTTTTTCTAATTCAGATACCATAATTTCCGTAATTCAAATCTTAATTTTTTAATGATTCTGTTTTGCCTATCACATATATCCCCATGATATCCTATAGACCGTTCTTGATTTGGACTGAAAATATTTCTTCAGGATCCTATCATCTACTATCTTCTTTTTATTTTTTTATTTTTTATTATTTTTTTTATTGTATTTATTTATTTTTTAATAGTGAGGCACCATGAGGTACAGTTGTAGACTTACACATTTTTGTGCTCGGGTTTCGATTATACAATGATCAAACACCCATCCCTCCACCGGTGCGCATTTCTCACCACCACGGACCCCAGCATCCCCTCCCCCCCCCCAGCCCCCATCCCACCCTGCCTCTGTGGCAGGGCATTTCCCTCTCTCTCCTTTTGAGTGCCATGGTCTGCAAAAGAGGCATTGAGTGGCAATCATGCTGGGTCGACAGTCTACCCTCAGCATGCTCTCCCATTGTGGGCGGATCCTCCCAACACCCTTTATTTGGTGTTCCCTTCTCTTTCTGAGCTCCCCCTTCCCCTAACATGTGTGGTTGTCCTCTGGGTCATTGAGTAAAATTCCTGGTACTAATCTCTGCCATACTTGGGTGTTAGTTTCCTATTTTGTTACTTTATGTTCCCCAGATGAATGCAATCTTTCTATGTCTATCCCTTTCTTTCTGAGTCATTTTGCTTAACATGATACTTTCCATGTAGTACCACTTGTATGTAAACTTCATGACTTCGTCTTTTCTAACAGCTACATAGTACTCCATTGTGTAAATGTGCCAGAGTTTCTTCAACCAGTCATCTGTTCTCGGGCACTCAGGTTTTTTCCAGATTCTGGCTATTGTAAAGAGTGCTGCAATAAACAGACAATTGCAGATGTCACTTCGGCTATACTTTTTTGCCTCTCTGGGATATATTCCCAGGAGTGGTATTGCTGGGTCAAATGGGAGCTCAATTTCTAGTTTTTTGAGAATCATCCATACTGTTTTCCAGAAGGGCTGAACTAGTCGGCATTCTCACCAACAGTGAAGGAGTTTCCCTTTCTCACCACCTCCGCGCCAGCACCTGTTGCTTTTGTTCTTGTGGATATGGACCAGTCTCTGTGGTGTGAGGCGGTACCTCATTGTGGTTTTGATCTGCATCTCCCTGATGATTAGTGATGTGGAACATTTTCTCATGTGTCTTTTAGCCATTCGGATTTCTTCTTTGTCAAAGTTTCTATTCATTTCATCTCCCCATTTTTTGATGGGGTTGAATGTTTTCTTTTTGTGGAGTTGAACCAGTATTGTGTATATCCTTGAAATTAACCCCTTATCAGATGTGTAGTTGGCGAATATCGTTTCCCATTCAGTTGACTGTCTTTGTATTTTGGTCACTGTTTCTTTGGAGGTGCAGAAGATTCTTAGTTTAAGATAGTCCCATTTATCTATCTCTGTTTTCACTTGCTTGGCCAGCGGTACGATATCTTTGAAGACACTATTAGCTTCTATGTCATGAAGGGTTTTGCCAACATTTTCCTCAATGTATCTTATAGATTCCGGTCTGATGTTGAGGTCTTTAATCCACTTAGATCTTACTTTTGTATATGGAGTTAGGCAGAGATCTGAGCCCATTTTTTTGCATATAGCCGTCCAGTTTTGCCAGTATAATTTGTTAAAGAGGCTTTCCCTGCTCCACTTCACTTTTCTTGCCCCCTTATCGAAGATTAGATGCTCGTATGCTTGGGGAAGGGACGTCAGTATATTCAACCCTGTTCCATTGGTCTACAGCTCTACCTTTGCTCCAGTACCATGCCGTTTTAATTATTACTGCCTTGTAGTAGAGTTTGAAGTTAGGGAGGTTGATTCCTCCCATTTTCTTTTTCCCAAGAATTGCTTTAGCTATTCGTGGGGGCTTATTGTTCCATATAAATTTCAGGAGTGTTTGCTCCAATTCTTTGAAGAATGTCATGGGTATCCTAATAGGGATTGCGTTGGATTTATACAGTGCTTTGGGAAGTATTGCCATTTTGACAATGTTAATTCTCCTGATCCATGAACAGGGGATATTTTTCCATTTCCTCGTATCCTCTTTTATTTCCTGAAGTAGAGTTTTGTAGTTTTCTTTGTACAGGCCCTTTACTTCCTTAGTTAAGGTGACTCCTAGGTACTTGATTTTCTGGGGCACAATTGTGAATGGGATTGTTTTCTTCATGTCTTTTTCTTCTCTTTCACTATTTGCATATAGGAAAGCCATGGACTTTTGGGCATTGATTTTATAACCTGCCACTTTACTATACAAGCCTATTGTTTCTAGAAGTTTCTTGATAGAGGTTTTCTACTACCTTCTTTTTAGATGTGTAAAAGGAAACCAAAATTTTCCTGATCTAGACGATGATGTTGTTCACCTCTGTGCTTGTTAATACCTTCTTTTACATTCACATTGAGTGACTGTGGCAGGAAAATGTTCAACCAAATATTCAGTGTTCTCCTTGTCCTAGCATGTGATCTGGAAAAGGTGACAAGTCTCTGGCTGATAATCTGGAGTGAAGGTGAGCTGTGTCATCTCTATGTCAAGGCAGTTCTAAGAAAGTGTCAGTATCTTCATTATCTCTTTCAACAACGACAGAAATATACTGAAATGTCAAGTTGCAAATTACAAGAAATTATAAAGTCAGAGTCATTGTTGGATAAGAGACAGAATGAACAGATCTGCTTTAGCTTGTATAAATAAATATTCATTGCTTGCTGTTTGTATTAGTTGGTGTGACTAGTTTGCTTATTCTATGGATACTGACAAATTTTGTCTTCAAGATTACATTTATAGGGGTTGGAGTGATAGTATCGCAGGTAGAGCGTTTGCCTTGCCCGTGGCTGAACCGGGTTTGATTCCCAGAATTCCATATGGTCCCCAGAGCACTGCCAGGAGTAATTCCTGAGTGCATGAGCCAGGAGTAACCCCTGTGCACTGCCAGGTGTGATCCAAAAAGCAGGAAAAAAAAGTTACATTTATAAATCCCTAATTCAAGGAGCCTTTTCTACCTATATCCTTACCCATACTTTTGTGCAATTCCAGTTCTTTCTCATGATTTCACTTTTTCCTTGTGTTTCCAAAACAATTTATTTTCTTTGTTTTTTTAAATGTTATTTTAGGTACTATGATTTATAATATTGATAATGGCAGTATTTTATACAAAAAGTCCCCCAAAGCCTACCACCACATCCTTCACCAGAAAGTCAGCTACCCTGCACCATATTCCTGTACCCCACCATACCCGTCCACCCCTCATCACTCATCCCCGTCCACCCCGTACCCCCTATCCCCACACCACTTGGCCTGCAGTGAAAAATTTCCTATTAAAGATCAGTTCTTAGTTTCTCTTGCCTCTGCATATTTGTTGTTTGTTTACTGTTTTAATCTATTCACCATGTATAAGAGATATCATTCCATGCCAGTCCTTCTAACTTCACCCAATATGTTAGAAGTTAGTCAGCATTTAAAGTTAGTCAGGAGTTAGTCTGATCCTCTCCAGATCTATCCATGTAGCCACAAATTGCATGATTTTGTCTTTTCTTATAGCTGAGTAGTGTTCCACAGTGCATATGTATGACAGTTGTTCTTGGACATGCTAGCTGTTTTCAGATTTTGGCTATTGTGAATAGTGCTAAGATGAACATAGGAGTGGATATGTATTTTATGAGGACAGTTGGGTGTTTGTGGTAAAGACAAAAAGTAGAATTTCTGGATCATATGGAAGATTCTTAGTACTTTGAGAAGTGTCCATATTGCCCAAACTGATTTTAAATCTGTCATGGTACTTCTTTGTGTGTTAAAGTATTTAATGAGGGTCCCAAACGAGGTTACAGTGGGTAGAGTGCTTGACTTGCAATTAGCTAATCCATTTTTGATCCCTGGCACTCCATAAGTAGCCCCAACTTCACCAAGGGTAACCCTGACCACTGTTTGATGTGGTTTAAAAACAAAAGCATAAAAATATTTTATGATAATTTATTTATTCTATTTTTCTTCCCCATTGTTTGTATCTTTATTACAGCTATTTTTATATATACTTGCATATGTAATGTACAAAATACTTTTTAAAATTTATTTATTTTTTATTTTATTTTATTTATTTATTTTTTATTTTTTATCATTTTTTTTATTAGTGAAACACCATGAAGTACACTTATAGACTTATAAATTTTTGTGCTTGGGTTTCAGTTATACAATGATCAAGTACCCATCCCTCCACCAGTGCCCATCCTCCCCGACCACGGGTCCTAGCATCCCTCCCCCACCATCCTCCCCCCCCCCCCCCCCCCGTCCCACACTGCCGCTGTGGCAGGGCATTCCTCCCTGTTCTCTCTCTCTTCTTTTGGGTACTGTGTTTTGCCAGAGAGGCATTGAGTGGCAATCATGTTTGGTCTATAGACTACTTTTAGCATGTCTCTCCCACCCTGGGAGGGTCTTCACAACACCTTTTATTTGGTGCTCTCTTCTCTATCTGAGCTTCCTTCTCACCTAGCACATGTGGCTGGCCTTCAAGTCATGGAGCAAAATTCCTGGTACTAATCTGAGCCATTCCTGGGTGTTAGTCTCCCGTTTTGTTGCTTTATGTTCCCCAGATGAATGCAATCTTTCTGTGTCTATCCCGCTCTTTCTGACTCATTTCGCTTAGCATGATACTTTCCATATAGTACCACTTGTATGTAAATTTCATAACTTCATCTTTTCTAACAGCTACATAGTACTCCATTGTGTAAATGTACCAAAGTTTCTTTAACCAGTCATCTGTTCTCAGGCACTCAGGTTTTTTCCAGATTCTGGCTATTGTAAAGAGTGCTGCAATGAACAAACAATTGCAGATGTCACTTCGACTATACCTTTTTGCCTCTCTGGGATATATTCCCAGGAGTGCTATAGCTGGGTCAAATGGGAGATCGAATTCTAATTTTTTGAGAATCGTCCATACTGTTTTCCAAAAGGGTTGGACCAGCCTGCATTCCCACCAGCAGTGAAGGAGGGTCCCTTTCTCGCCACATCCGCGCCAGCACCTGTTGCTTTTGTTCTTGTGGATGTGGGCCAGTCTCTGTGGTGTGAAATGATATCTCATTGTTGTTTTGATCTGCATCTCTCTGATGATTAGTGATGTAGAGCATTTTCTCATGTGCCTTTTTGCCATTCGGATTTCTTCTTTGCGGAAGTTTCTGTTCATTTCCTCGCCCCATTTTTTGATGGGGTTGGGTGATTTCTTCTTGTGTAGTTTAACCAGTACCTTGTATATCCTTGAAATCAACCCCTTGTCGGATGTGTATTTGGTGAATATTCTTTCCCATTCTGTAGGCTGTCTTTGTATTTTGGTCACTGTTTCTTTTGAGGTGCAGAAGCTTCTTAGTTTAAGATAGTCCCATTTGTCTATCTCTGTTTTCACTTGCTCGGCCAGTGGTGTGACATCTTTGAAGATACCACTAACTTCAATATCGTGGAGAGTTTTGCCAACTTTGTCTTCAATAAACATTATGGATTCCGGTCTGATGTTGAGGTCATAAATCCATTTCTATCTTACTTTTGTGCATGGCGTTAGGCAGAGATCTGAGCCCACTTTTTTGCCTGTAGCCGTCCAGTTTTGCCAGCACAATTTATTAAAGAGGCTTTCCCTGCTCCATTTCACTTTTCTTGCCCCCTTATCGAAGATTAGATGATTATATGTTTGGGAGGAGATGTCAGTATATTCAACTCTATTCCATTGGTCTGCAACTCTGCCTTTGTTCTAGTACCATGCTGTTTTGATTATTACTGCTTTGTAGTAGAGCTTGAAGTTAGGTAGGTTGATTCCTCCCATTTTCTTTTTCCCAAGAATTGCTTTAGCTATTCGTGGGGGCTTATTGTTCCATATAAATTTCAGGAGTGTTTGCTCCATTTCTTTGAAGAATGTCGTGGGTATCCTTATAGGGGTTGCATTGAATTTGTACAGTGCCTTGGGAAGTATTGCCATTTTGACAATGTTGATTCTCCCCATCCATGAACAGGGGATATTTTTCCATTTCCTCGTGTCCTCTTTTATTTCCCGAAGTAGCGTTTTGTAGTTTTCTTTGTACAGATCCTTTACTTCCTTAGTTAAGGCGATTCCTAGGTACTTGATTGTCTGGGGCACAATTGTGAATGGAATTGTTTTCTTCATGTCACTTTCTTCTCTTTCATTATTTGCATATAGGAAAGCCATGGATTTTTGGGTATTGATTTTATAGCCTGCCACTTTACTATACAAGCCTATTGTTTCTAGGAGTTTCTTGGTAGAGGTTTTAGGGTTCTCTAAGTATAGTATCATGTCATCTGCGAATAGTGAGAGCTTAATTTCTTCTTTCCCTATCTGGATGCCCTTAATATCTTTTTCTTGCCTAATCGCTATTGCAAGTACTTCCAGTACTATATTGAACAGCAGTGGAGAGAGTGGGCATCCTTCTCTCGTCCCTGACCTTAGGGGGAAGGCTCTCAGTTTTTCCCCATTGAGGATGATGTTTGCTGTAGGTTTGTGGTAGATGGCTTTAACTATATTGAGGAAAGTCCCCTCTATCCCCATTTTGGCAAGGGTTTTCATCATGAATGGGTGCTGGATCTTGTCAATGCTTTTTTTGCATCTATTGATATGATCACATGATTTTTATCTTTTCTTTTGTTGATATGATGGATTATGTTGATTGATTTCGAATGTTGAACCATCCTTGCATCCCTGGGATGAATCCTACTTGGTAATGATGTATGATCTTTTTGATGAGTTGTTGAATTCTATTGGCTAGTATTTTGTTGAGAATCTTCGCATCCGTGTTCATCAGGGATATCGGCCTGTAGTTTTCTTTTCTTGTGGTGTCTTTGTTTCCTTTTGGTATTAGAGAGATATGGGCTTCATAGAAACTGTTTGGGAGAGTTTCCGTTTTTTCAATTTCCTGGAAAAGCTTGAGAAGAACTGGCAATAGGTCCTCTTTAAATGTTTGGAAAAATTCGCTAGTAAATCCATCTGGACCTGGGCTTTTGTTTTTGGGAAGACTTTTGATTACAGTTTCAATTTCCTTGATGTGAATAGGTCTATTCAGGTACTCTATATCTTCTTGCTTCAGCTTTGGGAGATGATAGGAATCCAGGAATTTATCCATTTCTTCTAGGTTCTCTTGTTTCGTGGCATACAGACTTTCAAAGTAGTCTCTGATGATCTCTTGAATTTCTTTAGTTTCTGTTGTGATATCCCCATTCTTATTTCTGATTCGATTTATTAAGGCTCTCTCTCTCTGTTTCTTTGTGAGGGTTGTTAGTGGTTTATCTATCTTATTTATTTTCTCGAAGAACCAGCTCTTGGTTTTATTGATCTTTCAGATTGTTTCTTTGTTTTCCATGTCGTTGATTTCTGCTCTAAGTTTTATGATCTCTTTCCTTCTGCCTGATTTAGGCTCTTTCTGTTGATCCTTTTCTAAGGTCTTGAGCTGTGAGGTCAAGTTGTTTATGTGCATCGTTTCTACAGTCCTAAGATATGCTTGCAGAGCTATAAATTTTCCCCTTAATACAGCTTTCACTGCATCCCATAAGTTCTGGTAGTTTGTGTCTTCATTCTCATTTGTTTCCAGGTATCTTTTGATTTCGTCCTTGACTTCGTTCTTGACTCACTCATTGTTCAGCATCGAGTTGTTTAATTTCCAGGTGTTTGATTTTGTTCTCCGTGTCAGTGTGTGATTCACTTCTATCCTCAGTGCGTCATGGTCTGAAAAGATGGCTGATACTATTTCTATCTTCCTGATTCTGTTGAGGTATGTTTTGTGTCCTAGGACATGGTCTATTTTGGAAAATGTTCTGTGCACACTGGAGAAGAATGTGTATTCTTTCTTTTGGGGGTGTAAAGCTCTGTATAGGTCTATTAGCCCTTTCTCTTCTATTTCTTCTTTCAAAGCCAATA
Organism: Sorex fumeus; assembly: GCF_029834395.1. Taxonomy (NCBI): domain Eukaryota; kingdom Metazoa; phylum Chordata; class Mammalia; order Eulipotyphla; family Soricidae; genus Sorex; species Sorex fumeus. The sequence goes on from NW_026606059.1 coordinate 22,934,457, forward strand.
ATTCCTTGCTGGGTTTTGTTCTTGGTGATCTATCCAGAGTTGATAAGGCGATGTTGAAGTCTCCAAGTACTATTGTGTTGGTAGCGATGTCCTCCTTAAAATCTGTTAGCAGTTGTTTTAGATATTTAGCTGTTCCCTCATTAGGTGCGTATACATTTAAGAGTGTGATTTCTTCCTGCTGTATGTATCCCTTGATGAAGAGAAAATAGCCTTCACTGTCCCTTCTAATCTTTTTCAATGTGAAATTAATGTTATCGAATACTAGTATGGCCACCCCAGCCTTTTTGAAGGGGCTGTTTGCTTGCAGGATTGTTTTCCATCCTTTGACTTTGAGTCTGTGTTTGTTCTGGCTGTTGAGATGAGTTTCTTGTAGGCAGCAGAATGTTGGGTTCTGTCTCTGTATCCATTTTGCCACTCTGTGTCTCTTAAATGGTGAATTTAGACCATTGACATTGAGAGAGAGTATGGTTATGGGGTTTTGTGTCATTTTCTGTAGGGTGTGTTGTGGTTGTAGGGTTTGTCTTGTCTTATAGTAGCCCCTTTAGGCCTTGCTTTAGGTTTGGTTTTGAGTCTATGAAGTTCCTGAGCTGCTGTTTATCTAGAAAATAGTGTACTGTTCCTTCGATTTTGAGGGAGAGTTTAGCCGGATAGAGTATTCTTGGTGAAGCATTCATTTCAGTGAGTTTTTTGACTATATCTTGCCACTGCCTTCAGGCTTGCAGGGTTTCCTCTGATAGGTCTGCTGTGAATCTAAGGAGTGCTCCTTTGTATGTGATTTCCTTCTTTGCCCTTGCTGCTTGCAGTATTGTGTCTTTATCGGCAGCATCGATCATTCTAACTATGATATGCCTTGGAGTGTTTCTGTTGGGGTCTCTTTTAGCTGGCACCCTTCGGGCTTCTTGAACCTGAATGACTGCATTGCGGAGCTCTGGGAATTTTTCAGCAATGATTTGTTTGTCGGTGTTTTTTTCGTTGGGACTGTTTCCCTGAGCTTCAGGTAGTCCCATGATTCTAATGTTGTTCCTCTTGGAATCATCTGCTAGGACTCTGATTCTCTGAAAAGCTATTCTGAGGTCCCTTGCCACTGTTTGTTGTTCCGTGTTGGCTTGGCGCAGCTGATCTTCCAGCTCACTGATTCTCTCTTCAGCTGTGGTCATTCTGTTTTTAAGAGAAGAAACTGAGTTTCTCATTTCATCTACGGAGTCTTTTAATCGTGACATTTCTGCTCTCATTTCTTCGCGTAATTTGTCGATTTTTTCTGTGGTGTTACTGGCTGTCTTTCTGACCATTTCATTGAGTTGATTGAACATCTTGATGACTTCGTATCTGAATTCTGTGTCAGAATGATCCCTTAGGTGAGCTGTATCGACAGAATGTTCTGGATTGTTTTTGTTGTCCTCCACTTGTGGTGGGGATTTTCTTTGTTTCTTCATATTGCTGAGTAGATTGGGGACTAAATTCCTTGGGAACTAGGTTCCTTAGAATGGGTAAACAACCTGCGGCCACATCAGCAGCCGCGGGCCAGAAAATAGGCCACGCCCACTCTGAAGCCACGCTCACTCTGAAGCCACGCCCACTCTGAAGCCACGCCCGCTCTGAAGCCATGCCCACTTCTGAAGAGGCCACACCTCTACAGAAAACTGGGTTTGAGATGAGATGAGCGCAGCGTGAGTAGTGAAGAGGGGACGGCAGCCGCTAACGGCTGCGTTTCTCCAGGCGTCTGCCGGGATACCTGAGGTCCCGAAGGGAGAGATGGAAGTCCCGGGGCCACACACCAGGGGCTGGTCTGACCTGGGTTTGAGATGAGAGGAGCGCCGCGTGACTACTGAAGAGGGGACGGCAGCCGCTCACGGCTGCGTTTCTCCAGGCGTCTACAAAATACTTTTTATACTATCATTATCTAGGAAATCATTGATATACTATCAGTGTAATAAAAGAAAAAACACACAATACTGCAGAATTCAGACTAACCTAATCAGGAGTCTTTTTTGGTTTTTTTTTTTTTTGATTGTATGGTAAGGGACAACAGCTGTTTAATTTTTGTCTTCATTTCAAAATTCTGGTCAGACTTCCATTTACAAAATCAAACTCCAAGTAAATAATATGTGAAGAACAATTCAAATTAGAAGAAAACATGTATGAATGTATTTCCTATATGAAAAAAGACCCCTATGACCTATTATTAAACATTTGTTATTGATCTCCTTGACTCTCTACTGCACTTCACTCAGCTACAAGTCTTTGGGCAAGTTCCTTAGGCTCTCCAGATCTCAGGTTCATCGTTAGCAAAGTGGCAGCAATGATGCCACTCTCATAGGCGTGGCTGTAGGAATTAGATTGTAAACCATCTTTATCAATAATAGTGGGGATCCGTAGTGAGAAAAGAGTCCCCGGGCAATTACTGTGTGAATGTCTCTGTGTAAGTACACAGCTGATGTGGGTTAGCCCTCTATATACTGAGGCTACCTAGTGTAGCCTTTTGGTCTAGTGTCCTATTTAATCTATTGATCCAAATGTCATCGAGCAATGCAAGACTGTACATATGAAAAGTGCACGGTTCAATGCCTGACATGACTACACTAAGACCCTGTAGCACTTTTGCCCTCTTTCTTTCTTTCTTTCTTTCTTTCTTTCTTTCTTTCTTTCTCTCTCTCTCTCTCTTTCCTTCTTTCTTTCTTTCTTTCTTCTTTCCTTCTTTTTTAAAAAAATTTTTATTAGTGAAACACCATAAGGTACAGTTGTAGACTTACAAATTTTTGTGCTTGGGTTTCATTTATACAATGATTGAGTACCAATCCCTCCACCAGTGCCCATTCTCCACCACCACTAATCCCAGTATCCCTCCCACCCCCTCATCCCCCATCCCACCCTGCCTCTGTGGCAGGGCACTCCCTTTTGTTCTCTCTCTCCTTCTGGGTGCTGTGGTGAGCAATAGAGGAATTGAGTGGCAATCAGGTTCAGTCTATAGTCTACTTTCAGCATGCATCTCCCATCCTGCGCGGATCTTCCCAACACACTTTATTTGGTGTTCCCTTCTCTATCTGAACTGCCTTTACCCCTAGAGTGTGTGGCTGGCCTCCAAGCCATGGAGTAAACCTCCTAAGCCTGGCAAGCTACCAAGAGTATTCGATACGCCGGACACAGTAACAACAAAGTCTCCAATGGAGACGTTACGGGGCCTGCTCAAGCAAATCGACGATCAACGGGAGGGCCTTTACCTTACCTTACCTTTACCTTTTATTCTATACACAGATGAATGCACTTATATTTTTTGTCTGTTACATCTCTGATCTAAAGGCTTATGTATTTTTTAGAGTTAACAGCTTTCAGTTCCATGATCAGGAAAAAATGAAGGCAGTCCTGTTCTACACAAGATCAAAAAGATGTGGCTAAGAGTTAGAACCCACCTGAATGATTGAGCTGGTCTCCAATACATTTATGGAAGGAATCGGGAAGTGTTGGGTGGCTTCATGATCATGAAGGCCTCTCACTAGAGAATACAGTGACTGTGCTGCTCTGGGTCGAGGTAGGGAACCCTCAACTGATAATATTCTTCCACTTCTGTCTCAAGGAGATGAGTCATGTTCTGCTTCTTTTCAAAAAATCTAGTAAGTGGACCCTGTTCCAACCTTATCACTGTCTCCAGAAATACAAATATGGTGGAAGGAGGGGAGTTGGGTACTATTGGAATTTATTACTAATTTTTTTGGTTTGTTTGAGGCCATACCTGTTGGTGTCCACAATGTACATCTGGCTTTCATTCAGGGACAAGGGGTATTGGTGGTACGATGAACCTGTATGAGCTGTGTGCAAGGCAAGCCCTTTGCTCTGACTACCACTGCTCCAGCCGTGTACACTATTTCTCACCAAGATCCATATCTTTTCTGCCATGTAGTTTTGCTGTACAGATTAAGGAGTTGTATTATTTTGAATGAATGATTATCAGTATGTTGAGAATATGTATTTAACAATGATTAATAATAAATAAAATCACTTTTGCCTTGTAATTGCATGAAGGAACCAGCAGAGGAACGCAGGTGTGCGGGACCTGGGGCTGAGATCTCCAAGTCTGCTTGGATCGGGACTGGACATCCTCCACCCAGATCCCCCATCTTCCAGTAGCTAGGCAGTTAAAGCCACCAACTACCCCAGCACTTGGCATCAATGGCCAAGACCCAGAGACTATAAAACCAAGCTCCTGGAACCTTTTATTGTCTAGTTCTCACTCTCGGAGAACCTGGCAGGCTACCAAGTGTATCCTGCCTGCATGGCAAGCAACCCGTGGTGTATTCAATATGCCAAAACCCAGTAACAATGATGGGTCTCATTCCCCTAACCCTGAAAGAGCCTCCAATGTGGCTCTTGCTAAAATCTCAGGTCTAGGACAAGTGGAGACGTTACTGTTGCCTGCTGGAGGAAATCCATGAACAATGGGATGACAGTGATACAGTGATTACCCTTGTTCAGCAATAGTATTTATTTTGTGTTTAGCATGTCTCACACATAGTAGCTACTCAATAAGTCAGAATAACACAGCTTTATGATGCTGTTATTACTCATACAATTGGACTTTTTTTGGGCGGGGGGCACACTCAGTGGTTCTAGGGCTTACTCTTGACTGTGCTCAGGGATTACTCCTGGCAGGTTCAGGTGATCATATATGCTGTCATAGATGGAAACCAGGTAAGCCACATGCAAGGCAAGGACCCTACACACTGTCTCATGGCGCTGGCCCCATGGACACTTTCTTTTAAGGAAGGCTTGGAATTTATTTTTAGTCATAATTTCTCTACTACGTTAAATTACAACAATTTGAAGAAAAAACATAATAGAGAAATAAAGATTTCAGATGCCCACCTATGAACATTTCTTTAACTTTTAATTTTAAAATAATTTATATTCTTACAAGGATATTAATATATATAAAATAACTGCTTTTAAACTATATGTACATACACATCAAAGAAACCAGTGTGGTATTAAGAAAAAAAGATAGGAGTATGTTTTGTTGGTATTCAGTAGCTGCTGTAATACATTAATACAAACACTTTGACTTAAAACAAGCCACATTTATTCACTTGTACTTGTATAAGTCACAAGTCTGATCGGTCTAAAATCAAAGCATGAACAGAACTAAGATCCTTTCTAAAGGGCCTAGAAAATAATCTCTTCTTACTTTTCCAGTTTCTAGAGGATACTTGCAACTTTTTGATCACCATCTCTTCCTCACACCACTCCTTACTGTTCTCAAATCCTTTCCCACCAACTCTGTTCTTCTTCCTGCCTCTCAGATGAATCCTTGTGATTATGTGAGCTCACTCAGATAATGCAGACTAATCTCCCTATCTCAAAATGCTTTATTTAATCACACCTACACAGTCCCTTTCATTGTGATATATTCATAGGTTTCAGGAGTTTATATCACAATCTCTTCCACATTTATTAGCTTACAAATACTTTAAATTTTGTTCTTTTTGAATATTAATTTTAATATTAATATTGAACTGGAGCGATAGCACAGCAGTAGGGCATTTGCCTTGCATGCAGCCAACATGGCCGACCCGAGTTCGATTCCTCCACCCTTCTCAGAGTGCCCGGCAAGCTACCGAGAGTATCTCGCCCACACGGCAGAGCCTGGCAAGCTACCTGTGATGTATTCGATATGCCAAACACAGTAACAACAAAGTCTCCAATGGAGACGTTACTGGGCCCGCTCAAGCAAATCAATGAACAACGGGAGGACAGTGACAGTGACAGTGAATATTAATATTAAAATAAATGATTCCATTTATATTAAATTTCTTTGCACATGCAGATTTTAAGTGTAACAATAGAGAAAAATAGGAGCAAATACAATTTTAAATCTTTCATTAAAGATATTACAGCAGGTAAGGTCTTACAACTAGCTGATACAGGTTCTATCCCCAGCAACTCATATGGCTTCCCAAGTACTACCAAAAGTAAGCCCTAAAAATAAGTAAATAAACAAATTATTATCTTTTTTAGAAAAAAAAGTAAGCCCTGAGTACTATCTGTTATACTCACCCCTCCCTATAAAAAATCCTAAATAATTAAATAAATCGGAGCGACAGCGCAGTGGGTAGGGCGTCTGCCTTGCACGCAGCCAACATGGCAGACCCGAGTTCGATTCCTCTGCCTCTCTTGGAGAGCTCGGGAGTATCTCACCCGCACGGCAAAGCCTGGCAAGCTCCCCGTGGTGTATTCGATATGCCAAATACAGTAGCAACAAGTCTCAAAATGGAGACGTTATTGGGCCCACTTGAGAAAATCGATGAACAACGGGAGGATAGAGACAATTAAATAAAAGTTAAATGTGGCCTAAATTGAATCAAAAATTCCATGTACTGTTGATCACTTTGAATAGTGATCATTCATTGTTAGATTATTGTCTAAGGCATTTCTTTTAGTGCTAGGAAAACTGACTCCTGTAAGGAGGTGTTCTTCCTTGAAAACAGGAAGAAAACCCAAAAGACTGCCAGCAGTAACTTGGGATCTTACACTGTGTCCTTATTTTAAATTCTGTCTTCACTTTATTATTTTATTATTCTCATTTTAGAACACCTTAAGTAAACAACCATAGGAAAAAATAATGTTTAGACTGCTCAAATGAACATTTTAATACTAAAAATAGTATCCTAGGGTTTTATTAATGTTATTTATGTGGCTATAAGACTAAACCAAACATAATGAAACAAAACCTATGTACATTTTGTCAGAGTTGGAGCAGAAAGACACGTTTCTTACTCTCTACACTCAATTTTAATACAGACAAAAATGCCATTTTACTAAAAACTATGTTTATTATGGATTTAAATAGTAAAAATGGATTAGAAAAATATTTGCAGGGGCTCAAATTCTGCTCAGGAGGTCTGGGTTCTCACTGGTGATTCTGGCCATCCACGCCAGCAGTTCCATTAAAGGGCTCATAGATATGCTTCTGCTCAGACAGACGGTACTGAAAATACCAGGGTATTTTCTAGTGGTGCTCGGGGGAATACTAGTGGTGCTCAGGGGAATCAGCAATTCACCCAGTGATGCTCAGGGATCTTTTGGTGCTGGAAATCAAACACTCTTACTATTGCCTGTTCCTCAAAGTATTTTAAATGAAAGTCACAAACTCCCTACAAGAAATAATTCCTTCCTTCCTTCCTTCCTTCCTTCCTTCCTTCCTTCCTTCCTTCCTTCATTCTTCCTTCCTTCCTTCCTTCCTTCCTTCCTTCCTTCCTTCCTTCCTTCCTTCCTCTCTCCCTTCTCCCCTCTTTCCCTTCCTCCCCTTTCCCTTCCTCCTTCCCTCCCTCCCTCCCTTCCTCCCATATTTTTGTCCTCCCTCCCTCCTTCCCTCCCTCCCTCCCTCCCTCCCTCCCTCCCTCCCTCCCTCCTTCCTTCCTTCCTTCCTTCCTTCCTTCTTTCCTTCCTTCCTTCCTTCCTTCCTTCCTTCCTTCCTTCCTTCCTTCCTTCCTTCCTTCCTTCCTTCCCTCCTCTCCAACACCCCGCTATGATCAGGGCTTACTCCTGGCTCAGGGATCACTCCTGATGGTGTTCGAGGATCCAAGGATCCATGTATGGTGCTGTTAATTCGACCAGTATCAGCCATACACAAGTTCTTTACTAATGTACTATCTCTGGCCTAGGAATAATTTTCATCACTTGGGATCTAGTTTTCTAACTTTGAACATATACTCTTTTTAATGAAACAAGTTATGCAAACCTATGCACCTTCTTTTCACATTTTATATTACTTTTTAAACATTCTAAATGTGTTGAAGTACCATGTTTTTAATGACTAAAACTTTTTTATTTTGTCCATTTAAATACATTCCTTATTACAGCACTTGATAGAAAGTAGGTAGGCTTAAAGGATTAAATTTCTCAAAGATACAATGTATTGTAAACTCTTGAGAGTCAGAGACAGTAATAATCTTCTTTTACAGATGTAAAGAAACATGGCTTTCTTTTTAGTGTTTTTTTTTCTCCCTTCATTTCATTGCTATTGCTGGGTTGGTGGGGCTGGTTGCTATAACCAGAAGTCACATAGTTGTTGGCTGTGGCGCTCAAGTTTTTAAGATTTGGTGCTTACTATGTATTGTGTGTCTTTAGCGATGGTACCTGCTATATGCAAGTGGTATTTGTGCTTGTGGTACAGGCGTTTGTGCTTGTTGAGGGCACCTTTGTTAGTTTTGATGCTCATACAGGTACTATCCACAGTTACACTTCCTGGCCACGATGGTCATACAGCTTAAAATTGCATGCGTGCGCACGTGCACGCGCACGCACACACACACACACACACACACACACACACACACACACACATCTGACTACAGTGCAGCCAAAAATGACTTGTGGCGGTGGAGGTTGCTCATGTATGGGTCAGCACTGGGTCTCAAATTTCTAACCCTATAGCTGCCAAGCTGGCACCCTAAGCCACTGAGCTCAGCCCTGGGTCCCAAAGAGACATGTCTTCACAGCATCTTCAAGGAGAAAAAGTCAAAAAAGTGAGTATCTTCGGCGAAGATGTGATTCAGAAGCAGGGCACTTGCTTGCATGTCTGGGACCACAGGTCTGATTCCCCATGTCACAGAACCAAACAAATGCAGGCAATGTCATCCATGGCAGTATGCATGTCATGACAAGCAGTAACTTCTTGGTATGAAGTGATTTACGTATCATCACAAAATATGCTATTTTTCTAAGAGAAAGATTATTGATCTGTTAGTAAATATCCTTCCAAAGTTATAAGGCAATCATAAGTATTTGAACCTATTAAAATGTATGAGACCTCTGCTAAAAGTACGTTGCTATATATTATAACCATATGTAAATAAAGATGAGTTGAGGATCAAATAAACCTTCTTCAAAGAACTTTTCAGTTTAAAGAATCGCCTACTGGGAACTAATCTTCAAACCAGGCACATCTGATAAATCTGAAAGGTGCATTCATAGTTAGAGGCAGGTACAGAGGCTTTTTTTTTGTCCTCCTAAACTATAGTTAGAGCTGGTGCTCAGTGGGTAGAATAAATATTTGGTTTTATGCCCCATTAATCCTACACAGTGATGTATCCACATCCTTTACTGCCTCTGATAACCTTTCCAGAAGAATTTTCAGTATGTGTTTTGGGTGAGGCAGGAACTCTGAAAGTAATCTCAGAAATCTTAGCCTTTGCTAAGTGTGTGTGTGTGTGTGTGTGTGTGTGTGTGTGTGTGTGTGTGTAGTGGTGTTTTTACCAGAAGCAGCAACAGATGTAATGCAGGAAGACTTTTATTAGAACCCTACCTTCTCAAAAATCTGTTCCCTTGGGGGAAAAAAAAGAGGAAGGGAAAATGGTTGACTAGAAATATAGCACAAATCATTACCCTACTCTGTCACATGGAAAGTCTTGCTTTAATCATTCCTCACATTGTCACATTAGAGGAAAAACAAAATCAGATGTAAAATTCTTTATTCCCAGAGTGTGAGTATAAGTAGAGCAAATTTTAAGTTCTATTCAAGTTGTCTCTTACTTTGAATCAGGAGCCCTGATCATAACATCATAGAAAAGTAACATCACAGAACAACTAAGAACTCGGAGACATACACATCTTTGCACTCTTTACTCTCAAGATTTTTTGATTAGGTGGTGGCAGATATTCAAAAACAAAATTTGCTGAAGGAAAACAAAAGCCACTATCACTGAACACTACTGTAAGAGTGAAGGTCTAGAGTCATAATTGTTCCTTGGGGCTGGACACATCTACATGTCCTAGATTCAATTTCTGCCCTGGTTCCCCTAGTCCCAGAATTTCTGGGTGAAGCCCTGGAGGCACCCAGCACAATCATAGTGTCCCATGAGCCCCTTTACCACAGTCCCAGAGCAGGCATCCTCAGTCCTCCAGTCACCAATCAACTAGGGTTTCCCAAACCTCCCAAGCTTGGCTCTCCCACACACTTTCTTAAAAAAAAAAGTCACTTTTTTTGTTTGTTTTGTATTTTTGTTGGAAACTCTTTGATTAAATTTTAACAAACAAAAGTTGCTTTTTCTTGACTCCCCAAGCTTAATCTTGTTGTTTAAACTAACACCGAGGTTTGGACAGGCAAAACAATCACAATAATCTGTCTTTCCAGCTTCTGAATTCACGGTAATTGTGTCTTTTGGACAGATTTGGAGCTCCCTCAAGAAATGACCACACTCATGTAGACAAAATTGCATCAGGCAGGCAGACGCTAAAGAGAAGGAGGAAAGGTAGGACTGAGCCAGACATCACCAGCCAGATCGTTTCTTCAGGAGTCCACGAGGGTGTGGAAAGAAGTCTGGAATATTATATTAATGGTGCCTCCAATAGGGAAGGGTGAAGGCAAAAGAGGTTGACCCCAGCACATTGTAAAAATAATTCACAATCACTGTCACTGTTCTCCTGTTGTTCATTGATTTACTCAAGCGGGCCCAGTAAGTCTCCTTTGTGAGACTTGTTGTTACTGTGTTTCGCATATCAAATACCTCGCGGGGAGTAAGAAACTCTTGGTAGCTTGCCAGGCTCTCCGAGAGGGGTGGAGGAATCGAACCCGGCTTGGCCGGGCCAGCTGCGTGCAAGGTAAATGCCCTACCACTGTACTTTTAGTACTCTTTTAACCAGTAAATGATATAGAAGAGTTAAAGGCAAAGTATAATCATCAGGAGCTGGACAGATAGTTCATGGGCTAAGGCATGTCATGCTTGCACATATCTGACCCAAATTGATCCCTAGCACCAAAACATCTCTCAAATGCCACTCGGTATGGCCCTGGTAGTCTCTAGCAAGTATGAGGTGGCCCACATAGTCACCAGCACCCATAAAGCTCTGGTTCTGCATTCTTGGGCCCTCACACTGGTTGGGCATGAGGGATTGACTGAGAACCACCAGGCGGTCTCCCTCCACCCCCACCCACTGGCCTCCTGTGTACTGCAAAGAAGACCCACAGCCACAGTCTCAAGGAAAAACAAAGTATAAATAGATGTAAATGAATCATATATTATAGTCAATGAACTATGTCCCCCAAATGACCAAAATTGTTTTGTGGTCATTTTGAAAGTAAAGGGGGGAATTTTTTTTTTCTGAAGTTAAGTCAGCAACCAAAAAAAGTGCCTCTAGGAAGAATAGAGAGTAAAAAACTCCAGCTTACAAAGGGAATTGTAAAACTTATTAAGAAACAAGCCTAACTTTGACACTCTTTGCTTAAAAACTATCAGCCTGTGTGCAGAAAATATTTTCTCTTTTTTACTACTAATATTTTAATATCTTATTAATATAGTTTCTATATGTTTGTAACAGAATTAAAAGGTACTGATAAGATTTTTTTTGCAACTGTAAAGAATGTATATGATCTGATCTGATATGAAAATTAAGAACACTTACTTTGGGAGTGGAATATTTTGAGTATTTTTTAAAATATGAAACCATCTCTTCTAAATATTGTGATGCTCATGCACATGTTTGTAACTGTTTTCTCACAGTGATTTAATTATTTTTTTAAAGAATATTGTGATACTCCATTACTAAAGAACGGTTTCAATGTGGACTCTCAAACAAATGCCATAATTGCAAACTCTAATTCCAACTACAAAATGAAATGAAATATTTCTCTGATGGGAACTCTTGAAAGAATTTTCAGGGTGAATAAACATGGGTTTAAAAAGTTTATTTGGTTACATTTACTCTCTAGGGCAGTGTGACACAATTTTTAAAGAGTGTAAATATAAGCCTATCCAGTTTCCATCCCAGGCACCCTGAGCCCTTCCAGGAGTAATTCCTGAGCACAGAGTCAGGAGTAGTCCCTGAGCACAGCTCGGTGTGGCTCTAAAACTGTCACTGTCGTTGTCATCCCATTAATCATCAATTTACTCGAGCTGGCACCAGTAGCATCTCCATTTGTCCCAGCCCTGAGATTTTAGCATCGAAAACTTTATGCTCTCTCTCCGGGGTGCGGAACACCAGCTGGATATCCTTGAGTATGACGGTAATGCCCTTGGCAGGAATGCGCAGAGGTTGGTGTCTTTGAAGAGCCCCACTAGGTAGGCCTCACACACCTCCTGCAGTGCCATGACGGCCAAGTTCTGGGAGCGCAGGTTGGTCTTGAAGTCCTGTGTGATCTCGGACACCAGCCGCTGAAACGGCACTTGGCAGATCTCACATAGTGCCATGGTGTCCAGCCAGTAGTGGTGCAGCATCTTCATGCCACCTGTTGCTGGTGTGTCCTTGTGGGCCACCTTAGTGGCCAGCTGCTTGCGGGGCACCTTCCCACCCACTGACGTGCACTGCTGGCTTAGTATGAGCCCTCTCGTTCTTCCAAACTCATCTGGAGACTCCTTCAGGGTTAGGGAAATGAGACCCATTTTAACTACTCTTGGTGGCATATTTGGCTCTGTCGTGTGGGCTAGATACTCTTGGTAGCTTGCCGGGCTCTTGGGGAGTGGAGGAGGGGGGATGGAAGTTTTTGGGGTGATCTCTAATCGTGGCTCTAACACAGACAAACCAAAACTTTGCATCAAATTACCAACCATTTTTAACTATTCCAAAGATACCTAACTTTAGTAGTAGATTAAGTATTTTTTAAATAAAAACTTTAAACTCTTCAAGTATATGATGTCAGTTTCTCCCTCTTTCATATTTAGTTTTTGAACATTACTCCTGCATTATTCTATCTGCATTATTCTAGGCCAAGGATAACCTACCTTACCTGGAGTAATAAGCAAAGAACAGAGTTCTTTTTTGTACCATTATATTATATTTTTTCATTTAGTCACTCACTTTATTGGGTCAAATCTATGAATCAGCTATTTAATAATTGTGTGATATTGGTAAGCTTTCTTCCTTCTCTGAGCACAATGAATGCCCAATACACAGGAGTTTTCTCATGACTCAATGAAAACTCCCCTAATACAGCATTAGAGATTTTCTTAGAATATGGTATCACTTTAGATATACAATTATATTCATCAATATATCTATGCTATTAAGCCTTGCAGATTGAAAGATTGCTAAGAAGTTGTCATTTCTCCAGATAGAGCAGACAGGTATATGGTTCATCCTAAGACATGAATCACTTTACTGAAGTGGTTAGATTGCTAGCCCTGAGATGGTCAGTCTTTCTGATTCACTTCTTAATTCCATGAATTTCGAGCATGACTGACCATTGTTCTACAGAAAATACTCAACAATCACTTTCTAAAACCAATGCATGATTGAATTAATGCCTGAATTAGTGGAAAAACAAATCACCGTGAAATGTACATAGTACTGCGAGTATACTGGTAAAGACTCACTTTGCCTGTGAGGGCAGATGGGATGAGGTATGGATATATATTTGGGTAGAGGGGCTAAAGAGGGTCAAGATTTTTATTTTTTGGATAACAGTGTTGGCTATGGAGGAAAGATTTCTGAGACAGGTCTTTTAGCCTGAGTTGAAAAATTTCCAAGCTGAGTCACTGTCACTGTCACTGTCCTCCTGTTGTTCATCAATTTGCTCGAGCGGACCCAGTAACCTCTCCATTGGAGACTTTGTTGTTACTGTGTTTGGCATATTGAATGCATCATGTGTATTCTCGGATACTCTACGGATACTCTCGGTAGCTTGCCGGGCTCTCCGAGAGGGGCGGAGGAATCGAACTCGGGTGGGCCATGTTGGTTGCATGCAAGGCAAACACCCTAGGGCCAAAAGTTGCAGGTTAAGAATGGCATTTTTAAGGTAAAAATGAAACATAGGCGCATAGACAAAGGGGAAGAGAAATGAAAAGGCCTCTTTGAGGGTTGGAGGCATAATCCAGGGAGTAAGGTGATTTGCTTGCATGTAGCTGACCCCAGTTCAACACCCAGCATTGCATATGGTCTCCAGAACACAGCCAAGAGTGATCCCTAAGCACAGATCCAAGCCAGGCCCTGAGCACCGCTGTGTATGGCCCCCAAACAAAAACAAAATACAAAGAAAAGAAGAGTCCTGTTTGAAATATACCATGGCACATGACTGTGAATTCTTAGTCCTTTCCACGGTGCTTCCAAAAGAATGAGGAGCCGTTGACAGTTTGAAAGAACCGCTCACACAGCTTGGTTAGTAACTACACTTTTGTGTATAAAAGTTTCTGTCTTTTACCATGAAGTTTCACCCCACCCATCTCCCCTCAATTTTGTATTATAAATAAAAATGCTGTCATTTATACTGTCTGTATATGTCCTGCCCTAGGCAATTGTACATGAGGCATTTTTCCATTTTATCTTGTAACATCTAATGCCATTAGCTTTGAAGTAAACGTGCTTTCTTTCAAGTTGCTTGGTATGCTTAATTCTGCAGTTACCTGATAAAGTTCTCAATGCTGTAAAATCTCAAGCTTATTTCTTAACATTTGAGATAAATCAAAAGAAGAACAATCATAGTTTTTGATTGGGGCTTATCTAGGAAAGGTTTCTCTAAAAGTCAAGGTTTAGGTACTGGATATAATACAGTGAATCCATTTTATACACGTTATTAAATGGAAAAAATATGTATCTTAGAAGAAAATCCAATTTAAAGACTTCAGAGATCTGATATCTCTTTAAAATAGTGCTAGCAACAATATACTCTCTCGCTGAAGAAATATTTATTTGCCTCATGAATCTTGGTCCTATGAGAGAAAATGGCAGTTGCTGAAATATAATTTAAGACTGCAGAAAGAGTGAGTTGATGAAAAAAGTTGAAAGCCAGGATGTTTTATGTGAGATCATAGAAAAAAGAATATGAAGAACAAAGTCAGATGTCCAGTATTTTAGACTAATTGCTCAGGTTGGAAAAATAGAAGTATAAAATTATCTAGAATTTTGGAAGTAAAACTTGATCTTGTGTTTAATACGTAAAGCCCCCTTGGCCCTAACACATCTTTCCTATATCCCCATTTACAGGACAAGAGAGTTCAAACTGTTTACGGCAGGAATGTCTACCTTTGGGCTTTTAAGACCAGATTCAAACCAATCCCAATCTCTTTCTTAGGTCTTAAAATAAGATCAAACAGTGAAAAATTCCCTTACTAGTATTTAAGCCCAGTTGCCTCCGTCCAGATGACTCCTATAATCCATCCAGGCAGAACACCTTAGCCTGCTGTTCCTGCTGGGTTTGTGTGTGTCCTTTGATTGTAAGTAATTGTCTCCAGCTGTCCCTACACCCTGGCCTCCTTTAACTCCTCAATGCCTGGCCTTAGAGACAGCCACATTGGTGAAAACTTGGGTTCATGAGTATAACCTCACAAAGCACTTGAGCCCTGACACAAAAAATAAATACATATTGGCATCTAGATGTCACCATGTCAACGTATTCTTCTCCCTGGTCATGAGGAACTTTGATTCTACAAAATGTAGAACAAAATGAACTCCCATTCTCTGTCTACACTGTCTGCCAGACTTGGATGTGCTTGAATCCATCTTTCCTCTTGTGAAAGAAACACACAAAAAATCTTTTTTTTCCTTTGATATTTCCTCTTAATGCTTTTAAAAATGATCACCATCGTTTACTTGATGTTAAAGTACCATCTTTCATCTTTGCATAAAGAAGGAATGAGATATTTAAAACTTTCACAGAAGTAAACAAATAGGTCTGTATGAATATATATTTATCAGGAACAAAGTGAAAAATCCACTTTTGTTGATTTGTAGGCCACACCCAGAAATTCTCAAATGTAATTCCTAGCTCTGTGCTCAGGGATCATTGCTAGTCATTCTCAAGGGGCCATATGTGATATCAGGGATCAGAAAGTAATCAGCCACATACTAGACATGTGCCTTAAAGCCTGTGGTCCCTCCTGAAATTCTATTATAAATATTTTATCATTGAAATTATCTATTATAGTAAAAAATAATGTTTCTTCTCTACTTAAAATTTAAGAAATTTGAGGAAATTCCACACTGGCATTAATTATTATGAGAATCTTTTACATAAAGTTAAATATCCAACTGATCTCTAATTATATTAAATAAATTATTAAATATATTGATGACGGTTACTAATTACATATTTCTAACAATTGAGATGCATGTGGAAAGCTGACTTTGACCATAATTTTCTAAAACAGGCTTACAGCAGGAGTAAGCAAAATATTCTTGGGTTAAAAATAAATATTTAGTAGGTGAAAGAGCTATACATTAAACTAACTATTCAATTTTTAAAAAATAAGTTCCTTTGTAATTTTAGTACATATATAAAAATTAAGTTTAGAAATAAACATTTCCTTAAATAAGTATGAAATTATATCTTTAAAATGCATAATTGAATTAAAAAATTTCTATCTGTAATTAAAAATAGTACTTTTCTTATTCTCACTGGATATTAAAAGACAACTGGTTTGAATCTCCCAAAAGATATAATAAACATTTGCTTTATTTTTCACTTTTATTATTCATTATGCAAATATAAAAATAAAGAATTATATAAAAATAATGCAAATTATTATATAAAATAATTTTTTATAAAAATTATATAAAAATAATGCAAATTCTTATGAGCTTTGGGGATATACTTTTCCCACACTACACATACCACCAAAGTGTTACTATCCCTTCACCACTGCCAATAGGACCTTTCCCTTCCCTTGCTACCCCTCGGTCTATTGATGGAGTCCAAAAGTTTGCTTTCATTGGATAGTTCCCATTCCTTAGCTTTGTTACTTTATACGTTACATATGGATTAAATCATTTGGTATTTTGATTTTTCCTTCTGACTTATTTTGCATAAGATAACATTTTTTAGTTCCATCCATGTAGCAGAAGTCAAGATTTTGTTTTTCTAATAACAACTAATGTAGTATTTCATTATGTATACATCCTATTGTTGAGTGGAATTTCTTCATCCACTTAACAGTGTTTAGTCACTGGGATGTGATTGATGACTTGGATTGTTTTTGAATCTCAGCTACTATAAATATGGTGCTGCAAATGAATGAGGGTATGCATATATCTTTTCCCATCTTTATTGAAGAACTGTGATTTATAATACTGTTCATCACAACAGAGTTTCACATAAACAACATTCCAACACCACCTGAACCACAGAACATCTGCTTCCCTCAATCAATGTCCCATAGACCTCATCACCCTTGCTGCACCCAGGTAAGTTTAGTTCCATACAAACACTACAATTTCTTTAGCTAGTTATCACATATCTTTCTGGCTTAGTGTTATATGTTCTTCAAATAAATAACTAGGAGTGAGATTGCTGGTTTGTATGGCAATTATAATTTTTTTTAATAATGTAGGAGTACTGTTATTTATTCAGCCATTGATTAAGCTGATTGAATTGGGCATGAACTCCACATTACTTTTTTTATTCTATTCTGAATGTTAATTTTATTTATTTTATTATTATTATTATTATTTTAAATTCACTGTGAGATACAGTTACAAATATTTCATGTTTGAGCTTTGGTTATACAATGATAAAACACCTATCCATTCACCAGTGCACAATTTCCACCACAAAAACCCCAGTATTGCCCCTGCCTCCGTTCCAACCCTTCCCTGCCTGTGTGGCAGACAGTCTCCCCCATACTCTCTCTCTACTTTGGTTACATTTGATATTTTGACACCAGTCTCACTGACACTCAAACCTGCCAAAAAGGCAATGCTAGACTATTTGTTTTGTACTGCTTGCTATGGATAGGATATAATGTCCAGGAAATTCTATGTTGTTCTCTTTCTGGAGCTTTAGTTTTTAGTCTCTGGGTCTTGGCCATTGATGAGATTACATGGCACCAAGGAGTGGAGGCAGTTTGTGGGTGTGACTACCAAGCTTCTGGAAAACTGGGAACCTGGGGGAAGAAGGCCTAGTCTCAATCACAGCAGGCTTGGAGATCTCAGTCACGGGGTCTCGCATACGTGGGTTTTCCTGCCTGTCCACTCTCTGGTGAGGTTTATCCCATTTGGGGTAAGGCTTATCCGCTCTTGGGTGAGGCTCGTCGGAGCATGTGGAGAGTGGCCTTGCGCATGGTAGTGGTTGGGTTCTGAAAGTTTTTGGCTGCTGGGGTTCTGTTTGGGACAGGGAAGGAAACTTAACCCACCCCCCCTCCAAGTGTCCTGGTGAAGACAGCTTAGTGTAGGGTCAGGACATTCTCTAGCACTCTATTCTGGGAGCTTTAGTTTATAGTCTCTGGGTCTTTGTCTGTTGATGAGATTACATGGCACAGGAGCAGTTTGTGAGTATGACTGCCAAACTACTGGAAAACTGGGGATCTACAGGGAAGGAAGCCCTGTCTCAATCCAAGCAGACCTGGAGCTCTCAGTCATGGGTTCCTGACTACCACTGCGTTACAGGCCCTAACTGTGTCTTTGGATCTCTTTCGAGATTTATGAGTCTCTGAAATAAGGCCAATAAATGAGCTTATATAACTAAGCGGGAGGTGGTTTGTGAGTGTGTCTTCCACATACCTAACTTTTGGCCATTTAATTTCTTGGTAAACTTGGCCCCAAGTTGTTTGGGGTCTGGCCAAAGGCACAGCAGCAATTTTGGGGCATCTGGAGGTCTGAAGACACCATCAGGCTGCTTATGTGCTCACCCCACAAGTTCAGGTTAACCTGCTGGCAGCACCATACCCCTAGCAGTTCTAATTTTAATTACTGTTTTAAATTGTGATAACTTAGGTAACAGGTTACAATAGTGTTAATCATTTTAATATAAAAAGTTATTGCACTTCACCACCACTGACACATGCCCAAGACTTTCTACCACTTATGTCACTTGTAGCCTACCACTCCTCCTCCAACAACCCATTCCTCCCATTGCTTGATAATAGTAGTTTTGTAATCAAAGGACAAGAGTTGTCATAATTTGATAGTCTACTCAATATTGTATATTCTCTTGATTTACTTCTCTACATACCAAAGATAAGTTAAATTTTCTTTCTGCTTTTTAGTTTTAGAAATTTAGAGAAATCTAAATTATCTTCTCCATAGAAATTGAACCAGGTTATATTGAACCAGGTTATATTCTTATCAACAGGTTATATTTTGGGGGGAGGGTTGGGTCACACCCAGTGATGCTCAAGGGTTACTCCTGGCTCTGCACTTAGGAATTACTCCTGGTGGTGGTCAGGGGACCATATGGGATGCTGGGAATCGAACCCAGGTTTGCTGCATGCAAGGCAAATTCCCTAGCCGCTGTGCTATTGCTCCAGCCCCCATATATTCTTTTTTTTCTTGCTTTTTGGGTCACACCCAGCGATGCACAGGGTTTACTCCTGGCTCTGCACTCAGGAATTACTCCTGGCGGTGCTCAAGGGACCATATGGGATGCTGGGAATCAAACCCGGTTGGCCGTGTGCAAGGCAAATGCCCTACCCGCTGTGTTATCGCTCCAGGCCCCCCCCCCCCCCATATATTCTTATCAACAGTGAATGAGCTTACATTTTTATCCTCAAAAAGTCCTCCAAAAAGTGTCACCAGCAATTTTTTCAGCCTTTATTTTATGTAAAATTTTCTTACTGTTATATTAGTGATATGACCTCATTGTTGTTTTGCTTGTTATTTTTCTGATAACAAGTTATGATTTTTTTCAAGCAACATCAGTATGCCTTATTTGAAGATTCTCTTTAACTTATCTCTTCATTTTTAAATGGGACTTTTCTTTTTGTTATTGTTGAGTCTTTTGAATTCCATATAGATAATGTGTTATGCAAATATGCTTAGAATGGAACGAACAGCGTGAGAGACTGAGTTCATCATGTTGACCAAGACCATCCATGGTAACTCACAGTTCCTGAAGGCCGAATCTAAACGTTGGACATGGAAGTTTCCTTGTAGACGGCTCTACAAAGAAATTGACCACATCATATTCAATTGACGGTTTTGCCTGACCAATGTCGCTGTTGTCCCAAAATTCCAAACGGGATCGGACCACCGTCTCCTTCATGCAAAATTCTACCTTACGGATTGGGAAGAAATGGCTGCAAAATTTAAGAAGAGAACTTCCAGAACGACTATGAACTGGGAGCTATTTGGCAGTATTGAGGCAACATGGGAAGATGCTGTCATTGGCAACATTGACAAAGACTGGTCAATGTTGATCAGTTCAGCACCTCCATGATTATGCGAGGAATGTGCCAGAGAAATAGCCACAAAAAGACGCCTGTCTTCGAAAACTCTCGAGCTCATTCGCCATTGTGGCTTGGTGAAAGCCTCAGGCAACCGCAAGCAAATGTCTGAGCTCACAAAGCAGTGCAGAGAAGTGATCAAGGAAGACCTCAAAAAGGGAAGAGCAGCAGTGCTGCCAATGCAGCAGAAGCCAAGGAAAGCATTCGCAACGCTTGTCTGTCTTTTGCCAACACAAGACCAAGATAACTGCCCTCCGACTTCCTGATGTATCTATCACATCTTCCAGAAGGGCAATAAAGAAGATTATCCATGACTTCTACTTGGATCTCTTTGATAGCCACGTCCACCTGCCCACATACCAAATTCTGCAGGATGGATATGTCGTTCCCAACATTCTCCCTTCCAAAATCCAACACTTTATTTTGTAGGTAAAGAGGTGAACAGCACCCGTGCCAGACAAGGTCAGACCCAAACACCTGAAAAATCTACCTTCAGTACTCGTCAATACACTGGCTCAGCTCTTCACACACAACCTGCATGAATGCAAGTTTCAGTCGTAGTGGAAAACCAGTAGGACCGTTCTACTGTATAAGAAGGGAGACATCCACAACATTGGCAACTATCTCCTGATTTGCCCATTTTTCATTGTCTACAAGTTGTTCACTCGAGTCATCCTGAATAAGATTGGTCGAACACTAGATAAAGGACAGCCTTGAGAAAAGGATTCAGCATGATAGACCATATTCACATGGTAACCAAGCTCATTGAGGTTTCTTGGGAGTTCAAGATGCCACTCTGATTGATTGATTGATAGATTTAAAGAAGGCCTTTGATTTTGTTGATACAGAAGGGGTCATTGAAGCCCTAGCCAAACACGGCATTCAATATCAATACATCAGGATCCTCCGTGAGCTGTGTTGCGGATTCACTACCAAGATCTCACCATTCTACAGGGAGGTGATCATTGACATCAAGAGAGGAATTTGGCAGGGTGATACCATTTCACCGAAACTCTTCAGTGCCACCCTCAAGAACATCATGCGACGACTGGAATGGGAAGGAATGGGAGTGAAGATAGATGGTTGTCAACTACGCCACCTCTGCTTTGCCGATGACATCATTCTTATAACATCAAACATCAGCCAAGTCGCACAAATGCTGGCCGACTTCGATCGTGAGTGTGGAAAGCTTGGACTACAGCTAAATCTCACAAAGACAATGTTTATGAGAAACAGTCTCATTCCTGATGTTTCATTCACTCTCAATGGGATGAACATCTCCGAATGCAACAGTTATGTGTACCTAGGGCAAGAAGTCAGCATGATGAATGACCTGGCACCTGAGTTGCGCAGGAGGAAGAAAGTGGCTTGGAATGCCTTTAAGAGAGTCAAAAAAATAGCTAAGAGGATGAAGAACCTCTGGATCTGGGCACATCTCTTTGATTCCACTGTTCTTCCTGCATTAACATATGCCTCAGAGACTTGGGTCCTACAAAAACAGAATGAGAACGCTACTCAGGTCTCCCAAAGAGGAATCGAAAGAGCTATGCTTGGAGTATCATGCTTCACTCAAACGAGAGAAAGAATCCGGAGTTCTGACCTCCGTCAAGAATCAGGGACGCTGTCTCATTTGCCAATGCCACGTGGCTGCCTACCTATGAGATGGTCAGACTTCTTCGTCAAGACCCCGAATGATTGGTTTGAGACTCTTCGTATTCCTAGAATGAGCTACATTTGGGCTACATTAGCACATGAGAGGGATGAATGGAGACGTTGCTGGCACCTACTCCAGCAAGTCGGTTAGTAACGGGATGTCAAATGATCAAGTGATATAACAAAGCTCCAGTACTAAAACCAATATGTATAGAAAAGTCAATTTATGTGAAAATTGTTATATTTGATCCTGGGTTGGTTAAGACCATTTTAAGAATTTATTAAGCTTTTTATGTATTTGAGCCATAATTTTGTTTGTTTATTGAGTTTAGTTGGCTCCTATGTTACTTTCCTATCAAATTTGCTGTGCTCCTACTGGAATTTTGGTGTTAAAGAACTAGGAGGTGTCACAGAGCAGTGTATGTGGCCATGTGATCCAGAGACTTCAAAATCTATGGTCTGGATCAATGAGTTGAAGTAGTGGTGGCTGTTGGAGGTGAGTGTGACTATCGGGGTTTCCAGAGCTATGGCGGCATGGGGAAGGCTACCCACCTGATTCTGAAAAACACCAGAGTTCATAGCCTGGGCACCAGGTACCTGAAATTTTTCACAGTTTGGCGTCTCTGCAGAGAATATTTGTGAAACTGTGGAGTTGATCTCTTGGTGTACCTACAGCAGTGTGGTGTGAGTGTAGCTACTGGAACTTAGGTCAGGTGGATATTTGGCCTACCTGCCTCCCGAGGTTCCCATTGTTTTCAGTTGTGGGGACTGGTGTTTCCATGAAGTTTAGTTGCTTGGAGTGCATCGCTTTCCTGGGAGATTTAGTTTTAAGTTGTAGAGCAGGGTTGGCAGGTAGGTCAACATGGCAGCCACTGTGGGAGGTAGGCCTTTGTGTTTACTTATTCTCATGGAGTAAGATAGCAATCCAACTTTATCCTTTTTTGGTACGTGGTTAATCAGTTTTCTTAACACCAGATGTTTAAAGGTGTTTTTTTCCCTCAATTTTATGTTCTTTCCCCCTCTCTCATACATAATACAGCTGTCCGTAATATTAATAATAATAATTTATCTGAGGGTTAGCTTCTGTGCTTTCAATTCTGTTTCATTGGCTTGAGTGTTCACCATACCAACACTATTCCAACGCCATACCTCTTTGAGTACTATAGATTTGAAATTATAGTCAGGGAATACGATATCACCTATCTTTCATTTTTTGTGGGTAGGGGAGAAGGGTACTCCCATTTCAGTGGTTTTCTGACTCTGGGTCACCAGGTCAATAGCTACTGGTGCTAGGGATCCATGTAGTTCAAGGGACAGAGCCAAGAGCCTCACACATTCAAGGCATATATTCTAATAGTTTGAACCACGTCCTTTTGAGCTATATTTCTGGTACCCCTCCTATCTTCTTTTCTGTTGGGATTGCTTTAGCTATCCTTTAGTGGTTTAGTTGTTGCATATAAATTTGATGAGTCATTTTTTTGTATGTCTTTAAAGAATGCCATTGGGGTTTTCACAGGAATTGCAGTGAATCTGCATGATAAATTTGGGTAGGACAGTCATTTTAACAATGTTAATTCTTGCAATCCAGGAGCATGGGATATCTTCAAGTTTTGATGTGCCTTTTTCTGTGTCTTTCTTTCAATTGTGTCTGATAGTACTTGATATATAAGTACTTCTATTTACTTGTAGAGTTATTTCCTAGTTATGTGGTACTTTCTGACATAATTTAAAATACAATTATAAATGGGATTAAATTGCAATCATAAACAGGGATTAAAATTTTTCTTCCTTAGTTAATTGCCTGTATATAAACACAACAGGGTTTTCTATATTGATTTTATAGCCCTCTGTTGGTTTATGGTTTCTAAAATTTATCAGCAGAGTCTTAAAGGTTTTTATGTATATATCATGTCCTGCAGAATCTCCTGCCCTCGTGCCGGGCTGTATTCACTGGGTCTCCTCGGAGGGGGGAGGGCGAGTTAAGTTTACTTCCCCACCCCAAGCAGAACCTCGGCAGCTAAAAATCTCCAGAACCCAGACACAGCCATGCTCAAGGCCACTCTCCACACACTCGGTTGAGCCTCACGCATAAAGGAACTGGCAAAGGAACCCAGGTATGTGGGACCTGTGACTGAGATCTCCAAGCCTGCTTGAATCAGGACTGGGCCTCCTCCACCCAGATTCCCAATTTTCCAGTAGCTTTGCAGTCACACCCACAAACTGCCCCTGGCGCCATGTAATCTCATCAATGGCCAAGATCCAGAGACTATAAAACAAAGCTCCCAGAAGAGAGTGATGAAGAATCTCCTGCCCTTGTGCCAGGCTGTCTTTACCAGGACCCTTCTGAGGGGGGCAGGTTGAGCCTCTAAAATGATTAGAGGCTTCCCTAGAAGCCTCAGTCCCTCCCAGAGAGTCCAGCAAGCTACCGAGAATATCCTACCTGCACGGCAGAGCCTGGCAAGCTACCCCGTGGCGTATTCGATATGCCAAAAACAGTAACAATAATGGGTCTCATTCCTCTGATCTTGAAAGAGCCCCCAGTACACCATTGAGCTACACTATCACGTGACAGGGGTGAATAGAGACATTACTGGCGCCCACTTGAGCAAATTGATGAGCAATGAGATGACAAGTGACAAGTGACAAGTGATATCATGTCAGCTCCATATAGTGTTAGTTTAACTTACTTTTCAATTTGAATCCATTTTGGGTTTTTTTTATCCAATTTTTGTGTACTCCAATATAATGCTCATAATAGTGATGAGAATGTATATCCTTGCCTTGAAGCCTGATCTTAGAGGAAAAGTTTTATGTCCCAGCATGTGGTCTATCTTAGAGAATATTTTATGTCTACTGGAGAGGATCTATCTTTGACTTTTGGAGGTTGTTGGGGCTTGTAAATTTCCATTAAGTTTAGCCCCTACGTCTTCTCATTTAAGACTATTGTTTCCTTACTGATATTTTGGGGTGATTTTTCCAGTGGTAAGTACATAGTGTTAAAATCTCTGACTACCACCATGTATTTCTAGGTATTTTTCTTGAGTTCTGTTATTTGTTGTCTTTTAATACCTCTTCATTTTGTGCACACATATTAATATATGTTAAGTTTATACAATAATTACATAGTTTTGCTTCAAATGCCTCCATAATGCTCAATAAAAAGGACATTACATAAGAAGGCTTTTAGAGGGCTGGAATCAGATGGAATCAGAAGTGTTTTCTGGCAAGAATAAGCAGGAATTTCAACAAAATTAGGTGTGCTCTCAGTAAGAATCTAAAGACATGGATTTAGAGCATCTCTTTCACTGCCAATAAGAGACATTATTGATACCATATTTTGAAATTTAAGCTGAGTATCTGTATTAAAAACCCTTACAAATTAACCAGTTATTCCACTCTAGGAATTTTGTCTGTGGAAACATTCAGTCATGTACACAGCACACATAAAAAAAAAAGTGTTATTTAAGTGTTACAACAACATAAGCATTCAGCAAAATGAAATTTCTGAATAAATAATGGTGCACTTTTAAAGTTGTAAGACTGCCACTATACTGCCAATATACATCAGACTGTAGAAGAATGCTTAACGACGTGAAGAGATATTGCTATTGGATGTCTTAGTAAAAAAGCCACATTTAAAGAAGCCTACAGGATGATTCTAGTATAAGAAAATATATTTATATTAGCACTATAATTTTAGTGACTATGGTTAATGGATCTGTTAGTCATTGACACAATTATAGATCCCTTCCACTGCTAAGTTTGTGACAAAATTTTTCTAGATTTTGTTTTCATCATTAATATTGTACTTACCTCCTACATATCTCTGAAGACAAAGTCATTTAATCTATGAAAAATGCTTAACAAGTTATAGTTCATAAATAGACTCACTATAGTTTATCTTTTATTATCATCATTATAGTACTATCAACAGTATACATAATTTAAACATAAGAAATATAAAGTTAATATATTTTCTATTTAAATTTTCTAAATAATTCTGATTGCTTTGAAATCATACACACACCCATATACACCAACTTAGATCACTTAGAACATTTTTTGGTCAGGAGGAAATGCTCATTATAGATCAGGGTACATCTCTAGAGGTCAGGTTTCTCACTTTCAAAATATCTTACCTACTTGGGGCTGGAGAGATAGTTCAGTGATTAGGAAACTTGCCTCATAAGCAACTGACTTAGGCTCGGTTCCCAGCAGCCCATGGTCCCCTGGGTCAGGCTATGAATGGTCCCTGAGCATGGAGCCAGGAGTAAGCCCTTAGCTATCTGGTGTGGCCCCCAAACAAGCACTGTAGGTAGCACTGTCCTCCCAATGTTCACCTATTTGCACGAGCGGGCACCAGTAACATCTCCATTGTGAGACTTATTGTTACTGTTTTTGGCATATTGAATATGCCACAGGGAGTTTCCCAGGTTCTGTCATACGGGCGGGATACTCTCAGTAGCTTGTTGGGCTCTTAGAGAGGTATGAAGAAATCGAACCCAGGTCGGCCGCATGCAAGGCAAATTCCCTACCTGCTGTGCTATCACTCCAAACGAAACAAACAAACAATAAAAAATATATATACATATATATATATATATATGTATGGTAGACACAATTTTAAAAGCTGTTTTTATGTTCTGTGTGCTTTAAATACATTTTTATATTTAACCCCCACTAAAAGGGGGGGATACACACAAAATAATGATTATCCTTATTTTCAAATGAGGACTGAAATGTTACATAAACATTTCAATAAAAGTAATTTGTTCAAGTATACATTGAAATTGGAGATAGGCCTAGGCATAAACCCTTATTTCATTAAGACATTTTTCTGAGTTTGGTTTCTTTCATGCACTGGCAAATTTCTATTTGACTCTGTAGTTAATTTTAAGGTAATAGAATACAGTTTCCAGATACAAAACAATAATTCTTCTGTAATGTACTTTTCTCAGCAGTTTAAGTTACAGAAATATGTTCCTACTATAGATCAAAGGGAATCTGCTCATTCAAAGTGTTCACAGTATATGCTGCCCATTATATAGTAAAAGTTCTTCATGTGCCCTTTGTGTCTGAAATGATTTCACTGTTAGGTCAGTTTATTATCTGTGGGAAGAAGGATAAATGTGTGCATACAGAGGATAGATTAATTACCTAGAAATGAAAATGAGCATTTACTCTACAGGTGGACTTGCCTCCTCTGAAAGTAAGGGTTCTATCAAAACTATCATTTCTGGTCTTCAGAATGTTTTATCCAACACAAGCTTATTCAGTATAGTATTTGATCAAGGAACGACTTCAAAATTGAATAAAACAAGCAAACAAACAAAAAATTGTGGCACTGGGCCTGTAGCCAGAAACTCACTGGTCTTATAATGTATCCCACCTTTTATTTTTTTGAGGTGATTGAGGGGTGTTACACAGGTGGTGCTGATGGGCTACTCAGCTCTGTATTCAGCATCACTAGTAGCAGTGCCTGAGAGGTGGATCAAGTCCAGGCCTTCTATGTACATATATACAAATACTGTGCTCCATCTCTTGAGTTATCGTTTTGGCCTTTTATTCAATCATTCTGAAGCAGCTGACTTCATTTAAAAAAAAAGTGGACTCAAGTTTTGAATATCCAGTCGCAGCATTATTTACAATGCTTTAAAAAGACCGGTGGAGTAATTTGCAGAAATTTATATAGGCTCTAGATCAATATGCAATATCAATATATGGTTCTGTTTCTTCTATTGTCAGATTCATAGGCTAGAAATCCAGAGTGATTAAATCCAGAGTGGTTAAATTCACCACTTCTTACTACCCTTACTGGCAAAAGTTTTGCTCCCCCTCATTGGGACCTTATGTTTGTTGGTCCAGAAACCTAGCCAGAAATTTTTCCTTGAGTGACATACACCAAAGATTCCACTGTACACGTGGCTAATGGAGTGCTCATAAACAATTTACTTAAAATGATTATCAGCATGAGTCTCTCTCTACTATTGACCTAGATTCTCATGAAGAAGCATCATTTCTTACCACTTCTGAAGTTTAATACACGGAGAGAGAATTTTTATCTTTTCCTCGCCCGATCACTTTTTGTGAATTCCTTCACATAATGTAATGTATGGAACCACTCCTTAATAGAGATGTTAGGTTTTTTGAGAAAATTTTCAAGTATACATGCTTCATACTATTGTTGTAATCATTCTGTTATAATCACATGAAAATTAACTTTTATTGTCCTAAGTTTCCATGCAAATAACATTAAAATGTAAATTATAAATTTAAAAATATTTTCGTGTTTTTTACCTCTAAGCTTGAGGGCATAAGAGGATGATTCTTATTTGTAAGTAAAGGTTAATCTCTCACCCAAGGGCTTCACTTAAGGTGGGAAACAGTGAAAACTATCAGAAAATGTTTGGTTAAAGAATTCAAGAAGCAGTGACATATGTATGTACACACACACACATGCATGTGTGCATGCGCACACACACACATGAACTTGTGTGTGTGTGTCTACATAAACTCCTATAGTGTACATGTCTACTAGGTGCATGTGTGAGTGTTATATAACATGATTATCTAAGTCAGAGAGAATAATAGAAACACCTTGGATTAAACACCTGAGAGTCCTGAGGTGAGATGTAAAAGAACACAGCAAAACCATTTTTTAAAATCTGGTAGACTTGTGAAGGAAAGATTTCTGGTGATATGATATCTTATTGCTGCCCGTCTATCTGCATCAAATATACAAATCCAATTCATAACATAAATAATAATGTTTGCAAAACAGATCTTTGGTATTAGGAATAACAATCACCTTTCCTGACTTGCATTTCACCAAAAAAATCTTCTGAGTCTATAGCATATTCCACATACTGCTCTCATTATTGAAAGACTACAGCCAGTAGTCCCAACATATTTATGTATCAGTCTCCAATAATAAGGGTAATAAGCTCGGCTCTGTGATAACCCCATATCAGTTACTAGGGGCAGATGGAAGTCATTACACTAAGCTATTGGGTTTCCTATATCTTGTGGATAAGGTAGATTCTCTCTGGTCTTCATTAGGGATGGATTTCTTTAATTTACATTGTCTGAGATATTATATTAAAGAAGGTTATATTTATATATCTGGAAAAGGCCTTATAAAACATGAAAATTAACTGCAGGGTTAATGAGGAAACTCCCAGTGGCTCACAAAGGCCAGAGTCTCACACAGGAAAGTCTTAAAGGAAGCCACAGTTTATTCCCAACGTCTACATCTGATTTATTGTGTCTCCTTGGAAAAGTCACTTACCATCATCTCTTTATCCAGCTGTAACTATATCCCTACCTAATATCTCAGAAGAGTATTAGAAAGAATCTTACTACACACAAGATAGAATTTTATTACTACTCGAGAAGGGCTTTTAGCACCACAGAAGATAGGGTTGAAAAAATTAAATATAGACATGATTGTTACCATGATATTATAGTTCACATCTCAACTCCCTTTTTATACTTGTGGAAAAACTGTAAGAATAATGAGATTATGCTGGTTTTTTTTTTTAGAGGCTGCTCATGATTAACTCAACTTCAAGATTTTCTATGAAAAAAAAAAAAGTAAACTCCTGTGAGAATTTCTGCCAAACTCTAGGTCACAGAAGCATTTTTACAGAAATACTAGGGGTTTTATTAACTTATATTTAGGATGTGTGATAATAACAGCTACAAAAAATAGTAGTGCTATTTATACTATTCCTAGTCTACTAGAATTAAAGCACAGCATATAATTCCTGCAGTAGGTGTTACCTTTGGCATTCAATTTAAAAATGTGTTGAAATTCGAAAGTGTTATGGAAGTGTTGATTATTAGTAGCAATACACCATGAGAGAAAATTTAAAAGGTAGGATTGGTTGTGTTTTTCATTTTCTTTTCTTACTCACGTTTAGAGTTCCATGAAAATATGAAACTTTTTCCTTTCTTCATGATCCCTTTTTTATATACATTATAAGTTAAACTAGATGGTTGTCCTATTATTATTTACATAAGTTTTACATGTAATGGAAAATAAATACAGAAATAGATGTGTTTTCAATGATTATAAAATGAAAAGTTAGAAATCATATGCAGCATACCATATTACGGATGAACCTTGACGTTTAGGCTAATTGAAAGAAGCTAGACACAAAAGTCTCATATTAGAGGACTCCACTCCCATAATGAAATTTCCAAAAGAAATGAATCCATAGACATCATAATGAGAGAGAGGTTTTCAGGGGCTAGGAGCTGGGGGAACATGAAATGATGGTTAATGGCTAGAGAGTTTCTATTTAGAATGATAATAATGATCTGGAATTAATGGTAAAAGTAGCATACTTCGTGACTGTTCTAAAAACCACTGAATTAGGCACTTTAAGAGAGTCAATTTAATAGTGTCTGAGTTGTATCTCAATTAAAAAATACACATAGAGAGAAATGGATTAGAAAAAATTAATTTCAGATCTGCTAAATCCATCAGTCAAGATAATGTATATTTTTTAATCATAACAAATTATTTGATGTTTAATGTTGCATAAATCATTCCTTTGTTGAGGAGCCATTGTCTTTTTGCAATGTTGTTGTACCCACATGATTATGTTTGTTTTGGAGTCACACCTGTGGTGCTCAGGCGTACTCCTGGGTTTGTGCTCAAGGATCAGTCCTGGAGGGATTCAGAGGACCATATGGAATGCTGGGGATTGAACCAGGTCAGCTGTATACAAGGCAAGTGTCCTACCTGCTGCACTCTCTCCAGTCCCTTTATTTATTTAAGTTTTGTTGAAATGTTTGGGCTGGAGCAATAGCACAGCGGTAGGGTATTTGCCTTGCACGGAGCCTGCCCCACTGTCCTCCGGTCGTCTCAGCAAGCTACCAAGAGTATTTCGTCCTCACGGCAAAGCCTGGCAAGCTCACCATGATGTATTAGGTATTCCAAACAGAGTAACAACAAGTCTCACAATGGAGACGTAACTGGGCCCGCTCGAGCAAATTGATGAACAACTGGAGGACAATGCTACAGTGCTATTGAAATGTTTATTTGCAGTGATTTACATGATTTAGAATTAGAAGATCTGGTTTTCAGTTCTCTCTTCCATAAACTAAGCCTGTGCAATAGAAGTTGAAAAAAACATTCTAAAGATGATGTGTGTGACAGAACCTAGGTCAACAACCGTTACATGTGTGATGCACCTTAGGGCCAATCAGAAAGTTAAAACTACATAATAATGGGAGCAAGGAATTCTTATTATCAATTATTTAATTAAATGAGACATAACTACAAAGACATGAAGAAAACTATGTCAATTGTATATAGAAAAGTGTGCTTCTAATCAACTGGATGCGGCAGAACTTTACTGACATTACCTACAGTCAGGGGGCAAAGAAAAACAACATTCCAACTTTCAGATGACTTTCAGGTGGTAGGCAAGTGTTCCCCTGAGTGTTGCAGCTAATAACAGCTGGGGTGTATGCCGTCTAGAACTGGAGGGATGCTGGGGACATTCAAACCTGGGACTACCAGATCTTTGAAGGATTATATTCTTCAAAGAATATTATATCCTTCATAGGCATGCTATCTAGGATAAAGCATTGCTGAATGTCGTCATATAAAACACCAGATGCAGCAGACACAACAGTGATCAAAACTCATCATTCAGACCGAAAAGAGAAGCCTGTTTCTGCAATGTCCTCCTAGCAATAACTATTGACAACACTTCATATCAAGCTCACTGTGTAGTAATCTTTAAGGTGTCTTGTCAAGCTTCCTGAAAGCTAGCACAGTAGTTAAGATGCTTGCCTTGCATGAAGCCATGCCCTATTTGATCCTGGGCCTGCTTTTGGTCCCCTGAGCACCCCAGAAGGAATCCTTGAACACAGAGTAAGGAGTAATTCCTGGACACTGCCAGGTATAGCCCTAAAACAAAAACAAAACAAAACAAAACAAAAAGGTCTAGTCAAATTATTGCAGAGCAGACATTAAACTATCAAACTGGAGGGAAAGCAACAGACTAATAATGGTTCACACAGGATACTATTTCTCTTATGCATCCGTCTTGACCTATTGATCAACTTCTTTTGTAGTTTCATGGGATGACTGAGAAAAATTCTAACAAACGTGATGTAGGTAGAAGTGATATGATCTACTTCTAAACTTTTTCCCAACAAACCTCTTAAATACCACCAAACAGGAAGCCAAAATTTTTTAATCCTCAGGAAATGACAGATGCACAAAATGGAAATTTATTTGACCACTGTTTTGAGATGTCCCAGAAGAATCACCTGATTAAAACCACCAATATTGAGATTAATCCATGATTTAAAATATACATTTTTATTTTTGGCAACTTTATTTTGGAATAGTTTACTTGTAGTAGTAGTAGTAGTCTTTTTTTTTTGACTCATTTAGAAATAGCCAACTTACAGTCTGAGGCTACCATAACTAAGTAACCTAAATTTGTAGCATGCATTTAGGGGCAAAGTGAACACCAATGACTATTAAAAGCTTAGAAATAGCTTTCTATGCATTCCATACAATGATGATTGTCAAACTGTGACTGCAAAAATGACAAAGACAGACCACCCTGGATGAGTAACTTATATTTAGAATAGAAGTGCTTATGTTTACTTATTGTTTTTAGCAATATGTCACAAGAAAACACCGAGTTCAGAAGGACATGGGTAAGCTTTCAAGCAACAAAATCAGCTTGAGTAAGACCATAGAGTCAAGTCATGTATTTGTTTATGAAAGTGTGGTGATGATTTGGGTGAAAAGATACAGAACAGAACAGCAAAGCCTGGGGATTGGTATAGCTGAGAAGCATAAGGAGCAATAGCAATGTCTGTCCTCCCGTTGTTCATCAATTTGCTCTAGCAGGCACCAGTAACGTCTCACAACAAATTGTAAGACTTGTTACTGTTTTTGGTATATCATATACGTCACAAGTAGTTTGCCAGGCTTTGCCAGGACGAAATATACTCTTGGTAGCTTACCGGTCTCTCCAAGAGGGGCAGAGAAATCAAACCCGGGTCAATTGCGTGCAAGGCAAATGCCCTACCCGCTGTGCTATCGCTCCAGCCACAAGGAGTAATAAGCATCAGGAAAAGCAGAAACAACAGCAACAGAGGTAACAAAACCCAGGGAAGGGCAGGTCAAGATGCAATTCTGGGTCACACTAGTACATAACAGACTTTGAGTGTTAAAGTACAATTTACTTTAGGCACAGAATCTAGTCCCTGCCATCCTAGAGAGTGCAAACTAGAATTCTACTCCAGATTGTTAGATACTCCTTAACTCCTAAACTAGCTATAGGGTCATAGTTCCTCTACCTAGAGTTCTAAACAGAGTTTTGGTTTGTTTGTTTTGGAGACCACACCTGGCTCCGTGCTCATGGATTACTGATGATGGGGTGGAGACCTTTCATGATGCTAGGGATCAAATCCCAGCTGACTGTGCAAGGTACTCACTTTATTTGCTGAATTATCTCTCAGGCCCCAGTTCTAAGCAGTTTTAAGATCAAATAAGTAAGACTAAAAAGATTAAGTAAAGACATGTAAATGGAAAAAGAAAAAAAAACCCAGGTTGTTTTCATGGTATGATCCTGAAAGACATTTATAAATCAGTAAATGAATGAATGAAATAATCTCTTATCCTTAGTGGATCTCAAAGTATCCATTTATTTGAGAGGGACATGATGTATCATCGCATCATCTCAAAACGGGACACTTCTTACAAATCCTATTCACAGTGTGTTATTAGGAGACAAATCCAGATGTCCTTGGCCACCCTGAGGGAGACCTTTAACTCTGCTCCTCACCCACTTGCCTCTCCACACACATCAAGCACCAACTTCATCATCGTGTTGGTAGGAATTCATTTTCATGTTTACCTCATGAAGGGATGCCTGCAGTGCGCCTACAGCTGAGTGCAAAGTGAGGATTAGGAAGTAAAGCCCTGTTCCCTGGATGCATTAACACAGTCTCCATTAAGTTGCTCTACCGGGGGGCACCCCTGGGGCTGGGGGAGCTTTCCTGCTCCAGGGGATTCTTGTTTCCCAGGACCATTTTCGGAGGGGTGCCAGCCCAGCACTTCATTGCTAGTGGCTTGCCAGATTGCGTCTTACTGACATTTGCTTTCTGTGTTTCACTTCCCAACTCACTCAAGCCCCAGTTCAAAACTGAATGTTAAAATAATTGACCAGACATGTTTTACATAATTAATTTCTTAGCTATGCATGGAAGAAATGATTTAAAAACTACACATAAGGTAAAATCTCCCCTGTGGATTTTAATGTTGGAAAGTGCATCAGAAGATTGTATTACCTGGTTCATTTCTGTTATGACCACCAAGGATGACAGACTCCTCGAGAGCTTGAGAACAGTTTGGCTCTGTGCTCAAGGATCACTTTTACCAGTTCTCAGGTGCAGGGGATCAAACCAGGATGTGCTACATGCAAGGAAAGCACCTCACCTCTCTCTACTGCCCCCTGAAACCTTTGAAAAATACTTAAAAAATACGGTATCCTCTCTCAAAAATGGGTTATTTTTTGTCATTAGGGACTCTTTTTGTAAAAGGAGCATTAGAAAATTCCATGGTTTGTGCTCTTAAAAAATGTATCAAATTTAAGCTACTGATTCTTGAATTCACTACGATAATGGAATGTTTGTTTACCTAGCAGAAAAGGAAAGTAGAAATTAAAGGACATTTGTTTAAAATACTAGCATATCAAAAATAAAAATTAAAACAAAAAGAGCTTGAGAACAGAGGTTTTAAGGATGTGACAAATCTCTCTCAAATCCCAATGGTGGCTGGACAGAAAGAACAGTGGGTAAGGTACCTCCCTTGCAAATAGTTGACTTGGGTTTGATCCTCATATCGCATATGGTCCCCGAAGCACCTTCAAGAGTGACCACTGAGTCAGGAGTAATCCCCAAGCATGGCCTAGTATCTTCCAAAGCTACCAGGAATTTTTTTTTTAAATCCCAACATGACTCTCCCACAAATTTATAGAGAGTAAAGTGGTACAGATACATATGTACAATACGTAGCTTGAATTGTTTCACAAATATAAATATGAAACCTAATAGCAATTACAAATAATAGGCAATTTTTATAGCTATTACTATAGTTTGAGACTATGGTATTTATGACCAGTATTAATTGGCTTTTTAATAGCTAATACATGTAAGTGTGTGCACACTATTTGTAATACTAATGTATTTTAAAAATATGGTAATTTTTTTATTATTGGGGGGGGCCTCTCCTGGTGGTGCTGGTGGGGGATGTATGGGTCTGGCGATCAAACTCAGGGCCTTGGCCCCATAAGGAGTAGGCTCTTCCTCTTGAGACACATCCATGCTCCCCAAATGTGTAGATCATCATTTAAGTTTTCTGATTATAAAAGAGTAAGTCAAAATAGGAGACATGAAGAGAGGGCCAGAGAAAGCACATCTGTGTGCCCGTGTTTGGTTTCGGGAAGAAGAAAAAGGGAGGGAAAGATGGTTCTGATGAATGGGTAATTGACTTAAGTTTGAAGGCTTTCTCACCATTTGGTTAGGAATGATAAGATTTGTTCCACATTATCCACGTGTAGATGGAAATTACATCAAGACAAAATGCATTCCTGCTTCAGGAATGTAGGAGGAAATAGTGGTTAAAAAGGGGCCTCTGGAATGTTCCTGCCTCTGTGTATATGCATGTATATGTATGCACTTTAATTTTTATAGACTCTAAAGGGGGTATTTAAAGTAATAAAAGTTGTTTCTGAAATTGAAATTGGGTATCTAAGGAGGTGGTGAGTTCACTGCTCACTCGGGGGCTCACACATGTATTCTTGACAACGTGTGGATAGAATAAGTGTAGCTGGATAATGTATTTAAAATATCAACCAGTTTTTTTTTCCTTTCCTGGTATTTCACTCTCACCTCCCTTTCCTACCCTGACTTCATTTCTCTTGCACTGGGGGCAACGTTCCTCTTGGACAATCTTTACTTTTGGATGCCAAAAGCAGTCTGTTGAGGAAGAGCCGGATTGCTTCTTGACTTGGGTAATTTGAGAGTTTGAGCCTTGGGAGGTAATGCAATGGCTAGGTAGAGAAAATTACTTGCATGAGGGATAGGTACAAATTTGCCACAATGTTTCAGGTTGGGGATGGAGAGGGCAGAAAGAAAAAGGGAGTGAAAAGTTGTTGTGGACCTTTACTAATGCGAGGTGTTGCCCCCTATCCAAGGTCTGAGTAGGAGTGAAGCCCTCAGATAATGGGTGGTTTTGAGTGTAGGCTTATGTTTAGGTCAGTGACTAACTCAGTGTTCCTCCACTGTGCAATGGAATAGTAGTCATGGAAGGTAGCAGGGCTGAGTGCATGAGAGTGAGGCAATCTTGTAGGACGCATAATGAAGAGCCAGAAGCAGGATTTCTCAGCAAATAATAGTAGGGACAGAAATCACCAACATTAGGTACCTTTCTCCCAGTGTAACTTATGATTTAGATAAAATCACAGAGAGGAAAGAGTTCCAGAAGTGACTAGGACCAACTGCATGGGTACAAGACCTACAAGGACACAATGTTTGGTTCAGTGCTCTGAAAGTCTTAATTTTTGAACAAGTCATCCTCTTGAAAGTCTTAATTTTTGAACAACGGGTTTGCATTTTCATCTTACAAATGATGCCATTATTTTCCCTTGACTTCTATAACATTTGTAAATTCCAGTAGAAAAAAGAAGTTAGAAAGGAATCAAGTTGGATTTAAGAAAGACCTATCTCTGCCTGAGTTCCACTTCCGTACCAACGCCTCAAAGCAAGGCTCGGTAGATCGTTTTGTTATATTCAGATAACAAAAATGGGTAATTAGAATTTTGTTTTGTTTTTGTGTCACACCTTGGAGTTCTTGTGGGGGCCATATGGGATGCTGGGGATAGAACATTGGTCAGTTGCATGCAAGGCAGGTGCTTAACATGGTGTACTACAGCTCTGGTCCCATGTAAACTATGTTATGGTAGGAAAGACCTAAAACTAGACAATATGACTGGAGGTGTGATCATGTGCTATTTTGAGTGTCCTCTAGTAGACAGGATCAGATTTGCATACATATATAGAAATCAGGGTCTGGAATAAACAAACATGTTCAGGGCAACCACTTATAATAAATGAAGTAGTTCGGACTAGAGCACTATAGCAGGGGTGAATATACTTGGTTTGATTCCAGGCCTCACATAACCAGGAGTGATTCCTGAACAGAAAGCTAAGAGTAGCTCTTAGCTTCCTGGCATGTAGCCCAACAGCTTTCCCCCACCCCAAACCCCTTACAAAAATATCTGTTAGAATATTAAACACTTAAGAGGTATTACTTTGGATTTAGATAAGTTTCATTAAATCTTAGTTCTGTTGTATTCTCTGGATATTGTCAATCTTCCATTTTCTTTATGAAAAAGGAGGAAAGTGGATGGAAGAGTCATTTTACCAATAGGTTTGCTTTCAGGATCACATGAAATGACAAAATGACACACATAAAATAACAGTGAACTCTGGAACTCATTGATGTAATTCCAAGAAGATTGTTTTGGGGGCTATCCCTGGTGGTACTTAAGATTTATTCCTGGCTCTGTCCTCAGGGATCACCCTCAGAGATACCCCGGAGCCCAAATCCAATGCTGAGATTCAAGCCCGGGTTGATTCTGTTTAAGGTAAGTGGTTTCACCCCTGCACTGTCGTGCTGGCCCTGAAAACTCTTTTTCAAAACTTTTTTTTGGTTGTTCTTTTCATTGAATACCTACTATGCTAGCATTTTTAATTTCCATACCTGGGATATTTTTGTATTCAGTAAATGTCTCTCAATAACTGGTTCGGAGAATGTTTACCAAAAATAGCCCATAGCTCAGAACCTCCACACACAGTTGGGTGCAGGGCAGTAGGATTTTCCATCTTAGCTCTAATCATTGACCAGCTTACTATTTCACTCTTGAAAAGAGAAAAATAAAATCACAGGGAATTGGGGTATTATTTTTGTGATACAAATGCTGGCAGAATCTTTCATGTTCACTGGTCTGTATGAGCTGTTAAAATACTTGTTTAGGGGAGGGGAAGAAAGGTAGTACTGGGAGTATGGAGTTTGTCTTGCACTCAGAAAACCCTGGTTTAATCCCCAGTACCCTATAAGTTCCTTGAGCCCGCCAGCCGTGACCCCTGAGTGTAGGAACAGGAGTGAACCTTGAGCCTGGCTGTGTGTGACCTGAAAACCAAAACAAAATAAAATAAACCGTCCTTCCCCAGCCCCCCCCCCCCCCCCCAAAAAAAAACCCAACTTGTTTGGT